>NC_082344.1:74236809-75664256 GCF_027477595.1 Haemorhous mexicanus | reverse complement strand
CGACACGAAAGCGGCTCCGCGGAGACCTCGGCCCCTCTCCCGCGCCGCCGCCGGCAGCCTCAGCTCCGGCGGGGTCTGAGTGCGTTCCCGCGGGGAGGATCGGGACCGGAGCTCCCCGGGAGGGACTGGCGCACCCCCATTTCGCGGGACTGCCAGGGGCTCGCTCCGGCGGACACAAGGCCTTGGGCGCGGAGCTGCCGGGAGCAACGTGGGCTGAATCCCTCCATCCCCGGCCGGCGTCACCGCGGCGCGCGGTACCGAAAGTGACATCCCTGGATCTGCGTGTGCGTGTGTCACCCGGCACAGCCCCGGCTGGCGGGCGCGTTCCTAACGAGGGGGAGCGGAGATGAGCCCGCCCGGCCGCTCCCCAGAGCGGCTCCAGCACGCAGCGACCCAGCGAGCGGCGGGGCCACGGGCCGGGGCGGACAGGGCGAGGCTGCGGCACCGCGGCGCGACCTGGGGGTCTTCGGCCCCTCTAACGCAGCAGCTCCCACCACAGATGCACATCCATAGGCTACGCTCCGTGCCACCGTTCCGGCACGGCTGTGCTCCCCAGAGACCCCCGCCACGGTAGCCGGTGGCCGCCTCGGTGCGGGGTGCCCAGCGTAGTGGGCTCGGTGCGGGGTGCTCGGCGCACGGTGCCCGCCGTAGGATGCTCGGTGCGCGGTGCCACCGTCCCCGTGCCTCCCGCAATTCCCCGGGCAGCTCCTGCTCGCTGGGAGCAAAGAGGGGAGGACAGGGAGGTGCCGCGACTCCCGGGGATGCGGGGACACCGAGGATCCCCCTCGCCAGCCCAGCTCGGCTCCTCGCCCCGGCCCCGCCGGCCCCCGCGCATCCCGCGGGCCGAGGATACCCGCACCGCTCCCGCGCCCCTGGGGTCCCCGCACCGCCGCGCAGTCCCCGTTTCGGGGCTCCCCGCACCGTGTCGCCGCTCCTGGCCCCGGGGTTCCCACGCCCCGGCCGCGGGGCCGCCCGGGGTCCCGGTACCGGCCGGCGCCGCAGGGCCGATGCCCGCAGCACCCGGTCCCTCCGTCGCCCCGCTCCCCGGCCGAGCCTCCTCCCCATCCCGCCCGGTACCTGGTGCTCGGCGGCGGCGGCGGCGCGGGTCCGGCAGCGGCGGGCGCGGGGCTCGGCGGGGCGGGGCGGGGCGGCGCGCGCTCGCCGGTACCGGGGCGGAGCCGACGGGGGCGGAGCGGGGCGGGGGGCGGAGCCCCGCTACGGGGTGCGCGCCCGGGAGCCGAGCCCCGGAGCCCGGGAGGAGCCGCCGTCCCGGCACCGGGAGGGCGCTGCCCGAGCGGAGCGGTGCCGGCCCGTCCCGGTCCCGCGGGCCCCCGGCGAGCCGGTGCTGCTGCACGGGGCGGCCGCGGGGCTGGGGCACCACATGGATTCCCGAAGGAGCGGGAGATTTTGGGGTTTGATCCGTTTGCTTTCCTCAAGAGAAGTCCCCGCAAACCCCTCGTAGCCAGGGCTGGCCGTGGGCGCTCGTTGCTCGCCCGCTGCAGCCCTCGGTGGGCTACGCCCCATCCCGAGGAGCTCCCGGGGCTGCCTGCGGGAGCCCTCGGTCACCAGCAGCGGTCACATCCCTCCCCGAGCAGTCCGCTTGGGTCTGCGTGTGCTTGGCAAGGTCTGGCCTGGGGCTGCGATGGGGAAATTGCAGTGCGGGAATGCTCCGCTGGAATCCAGGAGGGAGCTCCGGCAGTGCCGGACCTGCCAGGGATGGAAGGGCAGCAGCGATGCCCAGCGCCCGGTGCTGCCCTCACAGGGCTCAGGCACGGCAGTCTCTGCGGATGGGTTGGCACCTGAAGCCACCCACCGAGCTCCACCAGTGGCACTGGGGCACGGCAGGGCCGTCGCTCCCTCTGAGTGTGCCAGACGATGCTCTTAGCCCAGGAATTGCTGCCCTTTCCCGCAGTTTCCAGCCTTGGATGTGTCTCTGGGACAGCTTTTGGGCAGCATCCTGCTCGTGCATACTCCACTTGTCCTGCTACAAAGCTGGGAGCCTCCTCCTGGAGTGGAGCCAAGGGCTCAGTTTGGGACCCTGCACTGGAGACCGTCCAGAAGGAACCGCTTGCCATTTTCAAAATGCCCTTACACCCACAGATGGCCTTGAATTATCTCAGAAATGACAGAGGTTCTTCAGCACTGCTCTGTAATAACTCCTCCATCCCCCTGGCATTGTGGTGGGTGCAGGAGCCCTCCCATCCCTGGAGTGGGATGCACATGAAGGGGCCAGGAGAAGGGAGCTGGGTGGGGGTGAACAGAGCCCAAGGCAGCTGGGGCTCTGCGTTATGAACCGACTGGAGGAACGAGGACAGTGCAGCTGCAGGACCCAGCAGGGCCTGAGCAGCTCCTGTCCCCCAGAGCCACTACGTGGCCTGCATGGCCACCATCCTGAGCCAGATGGACAAGGACCACTACAGCACCTACATCCAGGCGTTCCCCTCCCGGCCTGAGCTGATGGTGAGTGCTGCCCGCGGCATCAGGGGCCCTCTGGCACCGGCACCTCCCTCACAGCAGCCTCCGGAGGGCACTGCAGCCCAGCACGGCTCCTGACCTCTGTCCCTCCCTTGCAGGACTTCCTCATGGAGACTTTTATCCTTTTCAAGGACCTGATTGGGAAGACGGTGTATCCTGGTGACTGGATGGTGATGAACATGGTGCAGAACCGGTGAGGGGCTGGGGAGGGACCACGGGGGGAGGCTGGGGTGGCTGCGAGCACTGGGATGCTGTGGGGTGTGGTGTTTGGGAGGGTCCCCAGGATGAGGTGGTAGATGAGAATTTGACTCTTTGTTCTCAGAAGGCTGATTTATGTTATGTTATGTTATGTTATATTAATGCTATACTAAAACTATACTAAAGAAAGAGAAAGGATACATCAGAAGGTTTAACAAAAATGAAGAATAAAAACCCGTGACTGACTCAGAGATTCTGACGCAACTGGCCGTGATTGGCCATTAAGAAAAAACAATTCACATGGAACCAATCAAACATTCACCTGTTGGTAAACAATGTCCAAGCCACATTCCAAAGCAGCAAGCACAGGAGCAGCAATCAGATAATTATTGTTTTCATTCCTCTCTGAGGCTTCTCAGCTTCCCAGGAGAAAATCCTGGGCAAAGAGGATTTTTCAGAAAATATCACAGTGACAGTGGGGCAGGTGGACACTGGAGCAAGGCTCTGGACACGCAGGCCTGGAGTGCTGGACAGCATTTGGGGGGCAGAAAGGACCTCGCCCCCTCTGTGTGATGGTGGTGGGCACACCAGGCTGGGCACTGGGCACGCTGGTGCTGCCCTCCCTCAGTGCCCGTGCTCACTGTCCCCAGGGAGTTCCTGCGTGCCATCAACCACTTCGCCACCACCTTAACCGAGATGTTCCTGAGCAACAGCGACTTCGAGCTGCAGGTGGGTGGCACTGCCTCAGTCCTGCTTCGGGCCAGGTGGGTCAGGAGCAGACCCCACTGTGCCACCCAGCCTGGCACTCATCCCTCTGCTCCCACTGCAGCTTTGGAACAATTATTTCCACCTGGCCGTGGCTTTCCTCACCCAGGACTCCCTGCAGCTGGAGAACTTCTCCCCGGCCAAACGCAACAGTATCCTGGCCAAGTGAGTCCCCAGCCTGCCCGGTCCTTGCCCCGAGGACCGGGATTTTGGGATGAGCCAGCTGGGCTGGGCACACCCGCGGCTGCAGAGCGATCTGTCCCTCTGTCCCGGCAGGTACGGGGACATGAGAGCCACGATCGGAGCATCCATCCGGGACATGTGGTACAGCCTCGGTGAGCCACGGTGTGCAGGGATGGAGTTTTGGGTCTCTGTGGGCTGATGTCCGTCAGCACCATCCCCAGAGTGCGTGTGGCCAGCGGGGTTTTGCTGCTTTGGGCATGGATCTGCCCCCTCCCAGCCCTCCCTGTCCTCCCAGGCCAGCGCAAGATCGAGTTCATCCCGGGCATGGTGGGTCCCATCCTGGAGATGACGCTGGTGCCGGAGCTGGAGCTGCGCAAGTCCACCATCCCCATCTTCTTCGACATGATGCTCTGCGAGCACCGCCTCACCGGGAGCTTCAGCCGGGTCAGGGCCGGGGCTGCTCGGGGCCAGCGGGATGGGCTGGGAGGCTGTGCGAACCACCCACAGCAGGGGAGTGGCGTGGCCTGGGAACGGGGACGGGACCGGCTCTTTGGGATGGTCTCTGGGGAGGGGCTGCTCCAAGCTCGGCCCATCTTCGTCCCCTTTTGCAGTTTGAGGATGAGATCCTGCGCAGGCTGGACAGCGAGGTGGAGGGCGGCCGGGGGGACGAGCAGTACATGCAGCTTTTCAAGAGCATGTGAGTGTGCAGTAACATCCCTGTCACCTTCTTCCCGGGGCACCACCGTGTGCCCCCTGCACATCTCTGCTGGCCCAGCCAGCCTGCCTCTGCCCCAGGAATTACCCTGTGCCTTAAGTGATACCCTTGCTTCAGGTGTTATCTCTGCCCCAGGTGTTATCTCTGGCCCAGGAATTACCCCAGCCTCAGGTGATGCCACTGCCCCAGGTGTTACCTCTGCTGCAGGTGATGCTCCTGTCCCTGGTGACACCCCTGCCCCCGGAATTACCCTGTGCCATAAGTGATGCCCCTGCCCCAGGTGTTATCTCTGCCCCAGGAATTACCCCAACCCCAGGTGTTATCTCCTGCCCCAGGAGTCACCCCTGCCTCAGGTGATGATGCACCTGCTCTGCCCTTTGCTGCTGGGCAGGGCAGTGGTGGGAGCACTGCAGAGCTGGCTGTGCAGGGGGACTCATGGCCCCCTCTCTTCCCCAGCCTGCTGAGCTGCTGCCAGAGCCACCCCGAGCTGGCCAAGCCTGGAGAGGACTTTGTGAGGTTGGTGAGCGAGCTCCTGGAGCGGCTCCTGGACTACAGGGCTGTCATGAACGACGAGAACAAGACCTACAGCATGAGCTGCACTGTCAACCTCCTGGTGAGCACTCGTGCCCTGCTCCAGCTGCCTCAGGCTGGCAGGGCTCACCCCATGTCCCCAGCTCCCTGGGGCAACCAGGGCTTGTTCCCGTGCTTCCCCAGGTCCCCAGGGCTGGTAGGACTTGTCCCTGCATCTCCCCAAGTCCCCACGGTGCCCCTTGCACAGCAGAGAGGGGGTGCACGTGGTGCCAGAGCTGGCATCTCTTTGGATGTCACACATCACCGTGCAGCTGCCCAGGGCCATGGCCATCCCTGTGTGGGGACAGTCCTGGCAGCACTGTGACCCAGAGGGTGACAATGTGAGGGGCTGTGGCATGTGCCACCCCTAGGGGCCACTCAAGCAGCCTCATCTGCCTTTCCACAGAACTTCTACAAGGAGATCGACCGCCAGGCCATGTACATCAGGTGAGCCCAGCCCTGGGATTGCCAGCAGCACCTGGGCTGGGGGCTCCTGGGCACTCCCAGTGGCATGGGCTTGGCAGAGTGGCCTGAGGGGCAGGGTGATGGTGCTGTCACTCCCCACACGTGGCTCTGTCACCCCCAGGTACCTGTACAAGCTGAAGGACCTGCACATCAGCTACGAGAACTACACGGAGGGAGCCTACACGCTGCTGCTGCACGCCCGGCTGCTCACGGTGGGCACGGGGGGCTGGGGGGGCTGGGAGGAGGGGGCAGCCCCCTGGGCTTGCTGTGACAGGTCCCCAATCCCTTGTGCAGTGGTCAGAGGAGTCGAATGCAGCCCCTGTGCCAGGCCCACACGGCCTCCACCTGCACACTCAGCGCCAGCTGAAGGAGGCTCTGTACAACCAGATCATCGAATACTTCGACCAGGGCAAGGTGAGTGTGGCCCCTACAGACCCTGCAGCCTCTGAAACCCCAAAACTGGAGGGAGCTGGGCTGGCATAGGGCAAGCCTGGCCCTCTTGCCACCAATTCCCCCGTGTTTCATGCTCCCAGATCCCATTCTCAGCACAGCCCCTCCTTCCCCACTGCTGCAGAAGGGCTGGAGCTGCCTGCAGTGAGCCTGGGCTGGATGGTTCACCCACAGCCACTGTCCCTCATCCCATCCCTGTCCCATGCTGTCCCAGCCCAGTCCTTGTACTGGAAGCAGCTTGGACATCCCTGGACAAAGGCTGGATGGGGTCAGCTGGGGTCTCCAGGCTTGGGGATGGTGGGAAGCCAAGTTCTTCTGCTGCCCACTGGACCCCAGTCCCCACAGGAGAGCCTTCTCCCCCTCCTCACAGGGGGCAGGGGTGCAGGTGCCCACACAGGCAGGGTGGTCTCTGCTGGAAGCCCCTGGTGCCCCCTTCCCCAGTTCACCCTGCACTGGGGGGCCCTGTCCTGGCCCCTCTCTCCTCCAGATGTGGGAGGAAGCCATCCACATCTGCAAGGAGCTGGCAGAGCAGTACGAGAGCCACGTGTTCGACTACGAGATGCTGAGTGACATCCTGGTGGGTGCCTGGCTGGGCTGGGGGTGCTGCTGGCAGGGGGGAATGGGGGATCTGCAGGGCCCCCTCCTGTCCTCATCCTGCCCCTCTCCTCTGCAGCAACGAGAAGCCAAGTTCTATGAGAAGATCCTGAAGGTGCTGCGGCCCAGCCCGGATTACTTTGCCGTGGGGTACTACGGGCAGGGCTTCCCCACCTTCCTCAGGGTAAGCAGAGCCAGGAGCAGCCCCACAGCTGCCACCTCCATGGCCAAGGGGCCCCACTCCTCACTGGTCTCCACCTGGATGTGGAGCTGTGCACCACAACTCTCTGAGTGTCATCATCCAGCCTGTTCCTTACCCAGCACCTGTCCCATCCAGGGGACATGCCAAGGTCAGATGGTTTGCACGAGTCCAGTCACTCTCCCCCCATCCACCCATGCTGCCACACCCTCGTAGAAGCCACCAAATTTGTCCTTAGTGACATTGCTTGGCTGGCACCAATCCTGATTCTCCGTGTGCCTTCTTCCTTTTTCTTCTAGTTCCTGAGTTTGGGGAGATATTTTTTTCTGGATGGGGGGGATGTCTCCTGCTTGGCAGGAGAGCCTTATCAGCACAGCATCCCAGTGCTCTGGGGCTTGCTGGCCCTGCTCTGTGGCACAGGGATGAGCTGTCACCTTCCTGCCCTGCAGAACAAGGTCTTCATCTACCGGGGCAAGGAGTACGAGCGGCGTGAGGACTTTGAGATGCAGCTGCTGAGCCCCTTCTCCAATGCTGAGAAGCTGAAGAGCACATCCCCCCCTGGCCAGGACATCACAGATTCCCCAGGGCAGTGTATCCTCTGTGTGCACAGGGACAGGGCTGGGTGTGGTGGTGTTTGAGGGTCCCCAGGACGAGGGAAGAGATGAGAAATTGACTCCATGTTTCAGAAGGCTGATTTATTATTTTATGATATTATTTTATATTAAAAATGCTATACTAAAACTATACTAAAAGAAAGAGAAAGGAGACATCAGAAAGCTAGAAAAGAATGATTAATAAAATCTTGTGACTGACCAGAGTCCCGACACAGCTGGACCACGGTTGGTCATGAAGTAAAAACAATCCACATGAGACCAATCCAAGATGCACCTGCTGGTAAACCATCTCCAGACCACATTCCACAGCCATCAGAAAATCATTGTTTACATTTCTTTTCTGAGGCTTCTCAGCTCCTCAGGAGAAAAATCCTAGCAAAGGTGTTTTCCAGAAAATGTGTCAGTGACAGCTGGGAGCGTGGCTTGGTCTCTGTCCATCCCTCTCCCTCTGGGAATTCCTGAAATGCCTCTCTGCCCCGCTGGGGCTCACCCTTCAGGGCTCTGGAGCCCCTGTCCCCAGCAGCCCTGCCCTGCAGTGTGTGCCTGTGGCTCCTTCACTCCCTCAGACATCCAGTGCTTCACCGTGCAGCCAGCAGAGGAGGCCAAGGTCCGGCTCAAGGGCCGCAGCATTCCGGAGCAGATCACCAAGTGAGTGTCCCCACAGAGCCCCTGCTCTGCTCCCTGGGGGTGGGTGGGTGGGTGGGACACACTGGGGGTCCTCTCCCATTTCTGTCCCTTCCCTCTCCCCCACAGCTTCTACAAAGCCAACCACGTCCAGAGGTTCAGCTACTCACGGCCTTTCAAGAGGGGCCCGAGTGATCCCGACAATGAATTTGCAGTGAGTGCTGGGGGGAGCTGCCAGGACCCTCAGCTGGGGGGGCCCTGCGGGGAGCTCAGGGTTCCTGCTCCTGTGCCCATGGAGGTGGGAGCCCCCCATGCCATGGGGCAGCCAGGGGTGATGGGAGAAAGGTGGGGAGTGACTGCTGCTCTTGCCACAGAACATGTGGATTGAGAGGACAACCTTCAGGACAGCCTATCCCCTGCCTGGCATCCTGCGCTGGTTCGTTGTCACCTCCACTGACACGGTGAGGAGGGGGCTGGGGGCAGCAGGGGGGATGCTCCAGCCCTGCCAGGAGCTCAGGCTGGGGCTGGGGAGCGTGTCCTGCCTGTGCCATGCTCCATGGGCAGCAGGGACAGTGTGTGGGCTTTGCTCCTCTGTCAGAGGTGGGTGCTTGGCCAGCATCCAGGGAGTCTCAGGAGCCATGGCAGTGGAGATGTGATGTGCCCTGGTGGGCTGTCACAGGGTGCACTGGCTGGGCTGTCACAGGATGTCCTGGTGGGCTGTCACAGGGTGTCCTGGCTGGGCTGTCACAGGGTGTCCTGGTGGGCTGTCACAGGATGCTGCAGGCACAAGGATGTACGGCTGCATGAGTGCTGCATGTGTGTCTGCCGTGGTGCTCAGGCTCTGCACCCCACTGTGGGACAGCTGCACCCCCAAAGTGACACCAGTGGTTACCTGGGTCTCCTGTAGCCTCACTGCTGCCTAGTGCCCATGGGGTTGACTCTGTGCTGGGAGCAGGGACCAGCATGGCCAGCACATCCCCAGGAGCTCTCGCCCAGGCTGTGCCAGGGGTCTGAGGGGCTCCATGGGAGATGTGCAGCCCCAGGGGTCCCTCCTGCCAGGCTGGGGAGAGCCCACCCTGCCAGCCTTACCGAGGAGGGGCAGCATTGACCCCTCCATGTGCACAGATCATCATCTCCCCCCTGGAAAACGCCATTGAGACCATGATGAAAACCAATGAGAAAATCATGAGTGAGATCAACCGGCACCAGAACGACCCCAGCCTGCCCATCAACCCTCTGTCCATGCTGCTCAACGGCATCGTGGACCCTGCAGTCATGGGTGGCTTCACCAAGTATGAGAAGGTGAGGAATGCAGAGGCTGTGGTGGGCACAGCTGGGCACAGCCAGGACTAGCACTCTGGGGAGCCTTGGGATGAGGATTGGGATGGGGATGGGAGGGGAGGACACAGCAGGAAGGGTTTGGAAGTGCCACTGTGCCCAGCGCTGGTGTGCTCCCATCAGAGAAGCACCTGGCTTGGTATTGGGATCACATGGAAGGAGAGGGACTGGGATCCCAGAGAGGAGAGGGGCTGGCATCCAGGGAGGAGAGGAGATGGATCCCAGAGAGGAAAGGGGGTGCCATCCCCAGGCTGTGTGAGCTGGGCCAGCCTGGCAGTGGCACTGAGGAGGGTCGTTGCAGGCTTTTTTCCAGGAGCTCTACATGCAGGAACACCCTGAGGACGCAGGGAAGATCGAGAAGCTGAAAGACCTGATCGCCTGGCAGGTACCAGGTGCAGCATCCCTCTGGCAGGGCCAGCTGGGCCCGGTGCCAGGGAGCTCCACGAGTCCCCATTGTCCCACAGATCCCCCTGCTGGCAGAGGGCATCCGGATCCATGGGCAGAAGGTGACAGAGGACCTGCGGCCCTTCCACGAGCGCATGGAGCAGTGCTTCGAGCAGCTGCGGGCCAAGGTGGAGGCTCAGTACGGGGTGCGAGAGATGGTGAGTGCCACGGCCCTGGGCACGGGCAGGCAGGGCTGGGCAGTGCCTTGGACAAGCCAGCAGGGAGCAGCTGGCTGAGGCCACAGCTGGGGCAGGAACAGGGTGAGGAGCACTGGGCCCTACACCTCAGGGGGCCTCCTGCTGAGAGCCTGGGGGAGATGGAAACCTAAAGTAAATAACATTTTACTAACCAATAAGTGACCCTAAGGGATGGATAGTGGGGAATGGACATTTAGGACAGCGTATGGAGAAACACTTGGGGGTTGACCCCTGGCCTCTGGCTAATCGCTTGATGTCCTGGACCTAAAGTTCTAGATGGAGGGGATGGGATGCTGAGTGGTTGCCAGAGAGCCAGGGTGGGGATTTGGGGATGATCTCAGCAAAGGAAAGGGAATACACAGGTAAAGGGAGGGGGTACAATCAGGGGTAAGCCATTTGGGAAAAAAAAATACAGAGTATTACAAAGTACTACAACATCTCCCACTGGGCATGGGGGACCTCAGAGTCCCTGCCTCCCCCAGGAGGGGAGGGGGCACAGCACTGCTGGGGGTGGCTGGCACTGGCACAAAAGCAGGGCTGGTCAGAGAGGGCACTGATGGCCCTGGCTGTGCCCAGGGAAGGACTGGGGAGGCTCTGGCCTCTCATCCCTCCTGGCTGTATCTCAGATGTTCTTTGAGGACCGGCGGAGCGGCCGACCCCGCTCCATAGCCTGGGTACCTGACTGGGACCGGCTGAGCCACGCTGGAGCCAGGCAAGTGCTGCACTGGGGAGTGCTGGTCATCCCCCTCAGCCCTCCCTGCTGAGCCTGCCTCACTCTGGCCCAGGTGCTTTTCTCCCACCTCCCCAGTCCTCTGCCCTTCCACCTTCCCTGAATACCAAGTGCATCTCAGCCCTGTCCCTATGGGGGGGCATGGAGGACAGACACCCCATGTGCAGCCCCTAGGCTCACCTGGACTCTGCTGTCACCTGAGCCATCCATTCCTGTCCCCCAAACCTCCCCTGCTGAGCTCAGCTGTGGATGGTGCTGATGCCTGAGTGCAGCCGCTCCCAGTGATGCTCCAGCTGCTCCATGGCACAGCCCTGCTCCTCCTTCCCCTGCTGCCCCTCACCTGTCCCAGTCACCCCACAGCACGGAGGCACCCCCGACCCCAAAGCCTGCCCACCGCCCCTCTGAGAGCGCGGAGCACAGGAACGAGCGCAGGGAGAGCCGCGCCAGCGCCATCTTCGGGTCCCGGCGGCAGGACGCACGCCAGTCCATCTCGGAGCTGCCGGAGCCCAAGGTGATGCTCAGCACAGCCCTGGAGCCACCCTGGGGCTCTGCTCGCACCCCCCTGGGTGTCCTGCTGCACCCAGAGCTCCTGGCCCTGCCTGCAGCACCAGCCCCCAGCCTGGATGGGACCCCTCGAGGGGCTGGTAGCAGCCCCTGCTGCAGGGATGGCAGGAGCAGGGGCTGGAGGGCCACAAGGCTGGACACTCAGCAGTAGCTGCCATCCAGCCTGGCTCTCCGAGGTGCTGAGCCTTCCTTCTGTGCCCCAGGATGAGAAGTGGAGACTCTCCTACAACATGAGCGAGAGCAGCCTGAGCGCTGATAGGAAACAGCCCCCACCAAGCCAAGCTGCTGCTCAGCCCAGCACTGCAGGTACAACCTGCCAGGCCACCTTCCTGAGCGTCCCTACAGCCCCACGAGCAGGGCTGTGCCCTCCCACACCACCCCAGCACCTTCCTGAGCGTCCCTACAGCCCCACGAGCAGGGCTGTGCCCTCCCCCACCACCCCAACACCTTCCTGAGCGTCCCTACAGCCCCATGAGCAGGGCTGTGCCCTCCCACACCACCCCAGCACAGGTCCCCTCATCCCCTCGTGGTGGCACAGAATGGGAGCACGTCCCCCTGCTGAACACTCCCTGCAGGGCTGCAGCCATTGATCCTGGACCTTGTGCCACTGGAGCTGTTCCTGGTGGGAGCCAGCCCCCTGCTCCTGGCTGGGCTCACATCCCGTGGCACCCCTGTCCCCTCTGCCCAGCACTGCCACACTCCCTTGGCAGAACCGCTGGCCCCGACAGCTCTGGGGACTTAGAGCCCTGGGGACACTGATGGGCCCTGTGCCCCCCCAGGCTGGCTGAGCCTCCATCTCTCCTCTCCTCCCACCTCTCCTGCCTGCACAGGCTCGTCCTTGTCTCCCACTGGCTTTGGTGGCCGGGTGAAAAGTGCCACCAAGCTGCCACCGCTGCCCCGCAAGTTCAGCCCCGCAGTGTACGAGACCTTCCTGGAGCAGAGCGATGCTGCAGCAGCAGGGAAGGTACTGGAGGGGAGGAACTGCAGGGGAGGCACTCAGGGCTGGCCCTGGCCCCCAGTCCCCCCACCCCTCACGTCCCTCTCTACTCACAGGCGTCCACGTCCCCGACAGGGGATGGGAACAGAAGCCTCAAGTCACCACCACTGCCGCCACCCAAGACCAAGCGACTGTCACAGCTCTGACCTGCTGCCACCTCTGGCTGTGCTGTTTGCAGGGGCCACCCCTGCCCAGAGTGCCCGTGTGCCCAGCCAGCTGCTGGACCCACAGCCCTGCTTGATTCTCACCTGCTGGAGCAGCTCTTGCAGCACTGACACCCAGAGCAGAGTCCCTGTGTGCACCAGGCACTGCCACCCTGTGTCCCACCAGCTCGGGCTATTGCCACCCTTCAAATGTCCCCTGGGGCTGGGACCCACCTGGCCCTGGATGCTTGCTATGCCTCTGGAGTCATGCTGAGCTCCCAGACCTGCAGCCCCTCCCAGCCATGAGGACACCCCTCCCTCCACCCGAGCTGCCCACGGACTGTGCCAGTGGCAGGAGCAGTGACTTCCTCAGTGGAATTTCTGTGTGATTCCTGCTCCCCACTCGTGGGACAGCTCCCACCCCATCCTGCAGCACCAGGACACGTTCCTGGTCCACAATGCACAGGAGCCAGCCAGGTGTGCACATGGGCCCTGGCAGCCTCACTCTGCAGTGTCACCTCTCCTGCCCACACCTACCAGGTGTCACTGCCCTGACTGGCCATGCCATGCTCAGCTCCCACCTCTGCACAGCAGCCACGGCTAATAAAGGGCAAACACATCAGCCAGGCACCTGTGTGAGCCCCAGCACCCACCCCTGCTTGCCCACAGCCCACCCAGGGGCTCATCCCCAGTTGGCACCACCCCAAAGCAAAGGGAGTCACCCCTGTGCAGCAGGGAAGGGCCCCATGGTCACTTCCCAAGCCAGGCTGTGCTCCCAGACACAGGGAGGGGACTCGCTCAACCCCTGAGCTGGCACAGAGCTCTTTATTGAGGTGGGCTCAGTTGTATTTACAGTCTGTTACAGGGGGACCTGGAGCTGTAACCAGGGGCTGGGGAGGGCAGGGGCTGCCTGCAGCTGGGAGCTGCCATCAGCAGGTTCCGTTCTACGGGGACAGTGGGATCAGCTCCCGGGGCAGGGCTGAGGGACAGACAGACAGACAGACACGGGGCCTGGGAGCGGTCAGGCTGCTGCTGCCGGGCTCTCCCTGCGTTCCCAGCGGAGCAGAAGGTGCTGCCTGCCCAGCTCCTCACAGAGGGTTGGCTGAGGAGGCTGCCAGCCGCTTCCCAATGTAGATCCTGGATTGGAGAGAGTGGCTGTGAGGCACTGGTACAGGGTGCTGGGCCCCAGCAGGCCAGGAGCAACGGGAGATGGTGGCAGACCAGTGCACCTGCTGGGAGCAGTGGTGACAGCAGCCCAGGATGAGCAGCCCAAATTCAGGAGTGTTCCCTCCTCCCCCAGCTCCATGGTGAGAGCCACAGACACTCACCCCAGCCCCAGGGTCAGCAGGTGGCTGAGCAAGAGCGAGGGGATGAAGAGCAGCAGCAGCTCTGAACTGAAAAGTCTCTTCTTCCTCCCCACTGCACCTCCCTGCAGGCTCCACAGCACTGGCTGGGGGGAGCACACAAAGGCAAGTTCCCTGGGAAAAGTTCATGGTTAACAGGGACACAGGGACAGCAGGACAGGCATCAGCAGGATGTGCTGGTGGGGGACACAGGACTTACTCTGGAGACAGGTACCGAGGGCAGCGGGTACAGGCCCAGCCCAGGGACGCTCTCAGGCGTCGCTGCCTCCACTTGGCTTCCTGTGGCACATCCCGCTGGAAGGAGACACAGGGCAGGTCAGAGCAGGGCCTGGGGGCACAGCAGGGTGTGCCAGGGGCAGCTCCCTCACCTGCCGGGGGTGGGGGCAGCCGGGCTGGGGCTGGCTGTGAGCAGGCAGCACCTCACTCTCCCCTGGCTGATCACTCCCATGGCCGGCTCCGTTGTCATCCCAGGCTGGGGAGCCCAGCACGAGCAGGGCCCTGCAAAGAGAAACCCTCAGTCACTGAGCCCAGCCTATGGCCCCCAGCCCCAGCCCCAGCCCAGCAGGGCTCTGGAGCCCAGCTCTCCCTTGGGACTCACCCGTCACTGCTCTCTGTCTCCAGCTGGGCCTCCAGCAGCATCCGCTCCACGTCGGCGTGGCAGGAGAACGGCGAGGGCGCCGCCTCGGGCTCGGGGCAGCCTGGGCCACAGCGCAGCTCCACCCAGGAGCCTGGGGGGGGCTGTCAGCCCCTGCGCTGCTCCAGGCCCACCCCTGCACCCCAGCCCATCCCGGGACGCTGGGAGCCCTCTCTGGCACACCCCGCACCCCTGACCCAGGACGTCCTGTGCACCCCAGGGCTGCTCTCCCAGGACTGGCATCTGCCCCCACCCCCGCGGTGTTCATCAGCCCCGTGGTGCCCCCACCGACCCAGGCCCCGGTGCACTCCAGCCTGCCCGGGATCCCCGTGCTCCCCGGTGCACATCAGCCCCCCCAGAAACCCCGCCTGGGCTCCCCACGGACCCACCCCCCCACCCACAGTGCACATCAACCACCTGCAGCTCCCGGTGACCCAGACCCCCCCGAGCTCCCCACTGTCCCGAACTCCTGGTTCCTCGGCCCGCCCGGGTGTCCCATTGTCCCAAAACCCCTCGGTATACCGAAACCCCCGGTTCCCCGGCGCACCCGGGTGTCCCACTGTCCCAAACCCCTCGGCGCCCCGAACCCCCCGGTTCCCCGGCCCGCCCGGCTGTCCCATGGCCCCGATCCCGCCCCGGTGCCCCGGTTCCCCCCGGACCGTCGTCGCCGGCTCCCGCCATGGCCCCGCGGCTGCTCCGCGCGCAGCCCCCGCCGCTGACAGTCACGTGACGCCCGCGAGCCCCCATGTAAATAAAACCACCGGCACCGGGCGCCGGTCTCTTAAAGGGGCGCTGGCTCCGCCCGCTGGGGCCCGCGAGCCGCAGCTCGCCCGGCAGCGGCGTCCACACCGCGTTGCCTCTTTAAGCGGCGCCTACGTGCGGCGCGCGAGCAGGCGTCGGCTGCGGCGCGTGCAGACCCGCACGGAGCCTGCCCGCCTCCGCCCCCTGTCCCGCTGTCCCCGCCCCCTGTCCCGCTGTCCCCGCCCCCTGTCCCGCTGTCCCCGCCCCTCGCCCCGGTGCCCGCACAGCCCGAGCCGCGCCGGACGCTGCCGCCGTTTATTTCCGCCGCCAGGGGACGCCCCCGCCCCGCCCGTCCCGTCCCGCCCGAGCGGGGCCCGCGCGCTCCCGGTGCCACCGGCCCGGCCCGGAGCTCCGGTCAGGGGATGCCACCGGCCCGGTCCGGCCCGCTCAGGGGCTGCCGCCGGCCCTTGCCGCGCCGTGCTTCTCAGCGAACCGCCTGCGGGAGAGAGCGCCCTCCCTCAGACACCGCGGGGCTGGGACCACCGGAGGGGCCTCCCGCAGACCCACCCGGGGATCGCCCGCCTGGCCAGGAAGCAGCCCCGGGGGACCGGGGACACTGCAGCAGCCCAGGGCCGGGATGGCTCTGCTCGGACCGTTTCATCCCAAGCTCACCTGGAGCCCAGGGGAACGGGTGAAGGAGCAGGAGCTGCTCTGGGAGGGGCACGGGCTGCCAGGGCTGCCCACAGCAGCTCATGGTCACCCAAGACCACCCTCTGTGCCTCAGCAGATCCCAGCCAGGTGTCCCAGTCAGGGATTCCCAACAGGACGGTTCCCTCAGCACCACTGCAGCCACCCAGTGCCCAGCAAGCCCAGGCACACTCAACTTCCCCTCAAACACATCCTCAGCTTTCTGTGTCTTCCTAAACCAAGACCCACACACCAGATCTGGCCAGGATTTGCCTCACAAAAAGCCTGCAGAGAGATCAAACTCACTGCCTGTGCCCTCACACCAAGGAGCATTAAGGGAGCTGTCCTTGGTCCCAAACAGGAACGTCCTGCCCACACTGAGAGTGCCACAGTGCCAGTGGGACCCCAAAGAAACCCAGTCCCATGGGGGCTCCTGTCAGCCAGACATGGAGAACCCAGTGCCTGGGGCACCTTGGGTGCTGCTGGGGCTGCCTTCTGGGGGCTTGAGCAGGGGGAGATTTTGTGTGGTCCTGACACGAGGGGCTCTCACCTCCTGGCATAGTCGTACAAGGCTCGTTTCCTCTCCTGCAGGGACAGGTGACGCTCCACAGGGGACTTTGCAAATTGCTTTGTAGCCGGCTGGAAGGGAAAGCACAGGAGCCATCAGGACACAGATGAAGCAGGGGCCTCCTTGGTGGCTCTGCAAGGAGCTGGCTGGTGCTCCATGCCCCTGGCTAGTCCTGAAGACAAAGCCAGCAGAGCAGGGAGACACAAGCCCAAAGTACCTTGGAAGAAGGCGCAGCCACAGAGCCCTGGATGCCAGAAGCAGCTGCAGCCTGGGAGGTAGATGGGGCAGGCAGGTCTCCAGCCTCTTTACTCTCAGGGAAGAAGGGAACTCTCCCCTCCAGCAAGTTGGCAATGGTGGTATCCACACAGTTGGTTTGGACTGTGGGGACAAAGGGAGCCATTAGAGATCAGGATGCTCCATCCTGGCTGCCAGTGTGTACCAGTGCAGCGGGGACAAGGTTTCTTCTTTCAGTGCACTGAAGGTGCCCCACACCCCTGCTGCCACCCCTGCTCACCCAGGTCTGTCCTGATGACCTCCAAGGGCACGTGAGGCAGCACCTCCTTGACCTGCTGTGCCATGACCACAACCCTCACGTCCTCAGGAGCACCCCCGGGCAGGCTGGGGGGCACCCTGGGCCGGGCTGCCGGGCGCTGGCTCGAGGCTGCAGGAGAAAGGACAGCAGGCACAGGGTGAGTTTGTCACTGAAAGCAGACAGAGACTCCCCCAAAGCAGAGCCCAGGCTGAGGTTCTGTAGCCAGGATCCCCACCTGGGGCAAAGGGCAGCCTTTGTGCCGTGTGCCTCAGCCTCTTCATGTGCTCGCTCCTGTCGGCAGCGGTGATCCGTGTGGATACCACACCCAGCTCCACGGCCAAGAGCTGTGGAACACAGAGCAGTCACACAAAAACCACACAGCACACACAGCCCCTCCAGGCTGGGGAGCATGCCAGGGCTACATGGAGCCATGCTGAGGGCAAGAGGGCTGGGAACTGATTTCTCCAGGGCCTCTGGGATGCATTGCAGTGTTGCAGAGGGCACAAGAAAGATCAGGAATTGCAATATCATCCTGCCAAAACAGGCTGACAAGGAGGTATGAGATGTCTGGAGCTGTCAAATACCCAGCACATACGGGCAGGGTGGAGGAACAATTGCTTTGTATGATTTGTGGTGTTATAAAAAGGGGATGAAAGGTTTGAACTTGATGGGAAAAGCCCTGACAGCTGCAGAAAGGCTCAATGTGGGGTCATGAAATAACTGAGGTCTTGCAAGGGAATAAACATGTTCTGTTGGAGTCCTAGATGCTGAGAATTTTAGAGTTTTTGTGCTGACAGACTCTAGCCCCCAAGAGAACACTGCATCTGACCTGAGGCCATAGAGAAAGCTTCTAAAATTAAATAATAGAACTAAGATAATGAGTGTGTAGTTTGATGAGAAGTGTGTAATATCATGTAGTAAAAAATTTAAGAGTTTAAAGCTTTAGAATATAATAAATAGCAAAATAAAAGTTTTAAAACAAAAACTAGTCCTTCTTCATAAGTTTAAGTAGTATTTTATAATTAAAAAAGTCCACATTACAAAACACAAGCAGTTAATTATTAAGATAAAAATAAAGTGTAATTTCTTAATTAGTTTTTCTTTTAAAAAAACTTGTAAAAATAAATACATATCCATTTTATAACTTATTAATAAAATTCTACAAAACTCACTACTTATAAAACTATAACATAAATTAAAAAAAAAAAACATCTAAGTCTAAACACAAAATAACATCTACAGCTCCCTCAGCACCCTCCATGCACCCCCAAAACTGCCCACCCAGTGCTGGGGAAATCCCACAACCAGCCCTGCTCCCTTCTCCAGAAGGCCAGAGAAGGAAGCAGCTGCTGGGGTCTGCCCAAAATCAACCCCCACTGAAACAACTCCTGCTGCTCCACTTTTTCATGCAGAGCCCAAGAGTGACTCTGAGCCACAGAAAACACCTCAAGTTGAACAGCCTGAGTTAATAAATCAGATCTGGAGATGAAACTTTCCAGCATCTGAAAGAACCTAGAGGGAACACTTTCAGTCCCAACCTTAACAAAAAGAAACCCCAAAACCCAACGATGTACCAGAGCTCCCATCACACACACACATCCAGAAATGCCCTCTGCACCTCTGCCTGCAGCCTGCTCTCCTCTGTGCCCACCCCAAAGTGCAGCAGTCCCACAGATCCCTGTCCCAGCCCACCTTCCTACCTCCTGAACTCGGAGCGCAAAGTCCTCACTCCGCTCGTCCGCTCGTCTGGGGACAGACGGCAACCACCTGAGAGGGGACAGCAGCACATGGAGCCACCCTGCTGGGAGCAGCCCCTGGGGACACCCTGCCAGGGGCAGCCATGCCATCCCCACCTCCAGGCTGCCTGCTCAGCCCACAGCTTTCCCCAGAGGAGCAGCAAAAGCCAACAGGCACTCCCAAATGCAGGATGTGGCGGGAGACAGGACTGGCTCGCTGGAGCTCAGGTGTGACACGAGGGAGCTGCAGTTCCCAGAAAGGCCTTAAAGAGGATCTGGGGCCATTTACATGGAAGGAGGAAACAGGTCACCCAGAATTCAGGCAGATACAACCAGGGAAAGGCTTTTCTTTGCTGAAATGCACCAAGCCCTACATTTGATTCCCAGTCCTTTCCACTGCCCTCATTACTCAGCCAGTCTGGGCAGGGCTCTGGACCACCCCACTCCCAAGGGTCTGTAGGGACACACAGAGACACTGGGGGCCAGCACTGCTGGGCTGAGCAGCTTCAAAAATACCCCTGGAAACCTGAACTGAACACCTGGAGAGACTGAGAGTCCTCTCCTTCCCCAACAGGAACCAGGAGCCCTCTCCACACGTCAGGAGCTGGACACGACCAGGCCCGGAAAGTGCTGAGCCCAGCCCTGCTGAGGCACCCAGGGAGCGAGCTCTCAGAGCCACGGTGACACCACAGCCCTGCCCACCCCCAACCCTGCCCCAAACAGAAGAGAGAGACGTAGTACCTTACTTGATAAACTGTGAAGGGAACGAAGAAGGTCCAGAGCAGCTCCGTGATCCAGGAGGAGTCAGCCACGCTCTGGGGAAGAGAGCACAGTGAGATCCCAGCCATGGGACAGGAGCAGGGGGGAGGGAGGTGGGTACAGCACACCTGAGCTGTGGATGGAGGAGTGGGAAAGGGGCAACAGCAAAGTCAGTGCAAGCCCCAGGGCAGCTTCACCCTCACTGGTCATCACCAGTTTTCACTTTCCTCCCACTAAGACAGCAGCAAGACTTTCCCTCAGTGTTCCCCCATTCCCTACCAGTCTGTCCCTTCAAAAAGCTACAAAAATGCCTAAAATCCTACTAATGCTTCCTCAGAACCATGAACAATCCTCCCCCATTCTGGTGGCAACAGCCTCTCTGTGATGTCCCAACTCCTGGAAGCTCTCCCAGGGAACAGCACAAGAAGAAACAGCCTCAGGTTGTGCCAGGGGAGGCTGAGGTTGGATATTGGGAAAATTCCTCCTTAAAAGGGCTGTCCAGCCCTGGCACAGCTGCCCAGGGCAGGGAGAAGTCCCCATCTCTGGGGGGATTTAACAGCCCTGTGGATGTGGCACTTGGGGACATGGCCAGTGGTGGCCTTGGCATTGTTGTGGAATGGTGGGACTTGATGGGCTCAGAGGGATTTTCCAAACAATTCTGTGGTTCTCAGACAGGCTTTGCCTGGGAAGAGGAGCTGTAAATGAGAAAAGCCCTGAAAGCCCAGGCACAAGATGAACAGAGAAGCCTCATCTGGATAAACAGAACCTCAGAACCCTAAACCCAAATGCCTGGAGTAATGTCCACAGCCAGATTTCAGTTACACTGCCTGTGCCACAGAACAACACCCTCCTGCAACACTCCATGCAACTGGAGCTGGAGAAAATTATTTCTTAACCCCAAATTTGGTGTTTGGCCCAACCCAGCGCCTAATATACATTACACAATTACATAAGAAAATTTTCTATAAAACACCAATTGATCCATTCCAAATATCACATCTCCAATCCTTCCAGTTTCTGATGGTTTAAAATCACCCCAGCAATCCACCAGGATTTACTCAGCCAATGTGCAGGAAGCACAAAGTCCTGCTCAGACTCTGAAGGTAAAATTTGAGCCAAGAAGTGACTGTAACCAGCACCTCCACACAGACCTGCTGTGCTCCCTGACATGCAGGAGGGAAGGCATGCACAGACAGACACACAGCTTGTCACATCTCAGAATTTCTCAAAGGAACCAAACCCATAAAAGCTTAAGATATTCCTTATAAACTGTCCAGAACAGAAAAAACTCTTCCACTTCTCTGGAGGAGTCATTCAAAATGTAACTTACTGTTTGAAAACTGCATCTTCACCCACCCTGTGGCCTGCCTCAACTCTGTCTCAGCACCTCTGGCCTGCCAGGGCTGACCAAAGCTCTGCCAAATATTCCTGCAGTTCCCATCCCTGCACACATCCAGGTGACTCCTCACCCTGCCAGGGGTTCCTTTGCCACAGAAACACCAGACCCATGAGTGACAGCCTGGTAGCTCTCTGTAGTCACCAGATCATAAATTATAAATATCAAAAATAAGAAATTCAACAAAGCAGTGCCATTGCCCTCATGGACTTTATCCCTTGTGTGGGGCTGCTCCTGCACCATGTCCTGTGTCTGTGCCAGGGACAGCAGCTCAGGAGCCTCCAGAGCCCTGCATGACCTCTGGCACGAGGGCTGCCTGCAGCTGGTCTTTCACAGCAGGGAACTCAGCAAGAGCAAAGCAGACTGGCCATGGAAGCCAGAGGCACAGTGCCAGCCAGCTGGGCCACCAAACATCTGTCACATTGGCCAGTGTAAGCAGGGGTCAGTTCCCAGGAAAGGCACTGGGAACTGTGTTAGCCCTGAGCAGCTGGTTCCAGGGTGCCAGGACACGAGGCCAGGCCACACCACAGGCTCTAAAGCAGAAAGAAAAGCTGTTCCCACCCCACACCCTGTCCCTGTGCCCACCACTCACCACAGCCACCAACGGCCTCCGGACCTGCAGGGCAACGGGCTGGACCTCATCCAGGATGGAGAAGGGCCAGGAGCTGGAAGGGAGGAATTCTGCAGTGAATGACCCAGGAGCCACCTGAAGCCATTTTGTCACCATACAGCAGAGCCATTCCCAGCCACCCTATCAAATTTGCAGTGGCAGAGAGAATGATGCCTCTGACTCCATCTTATCAGAAGGCTAATTAATTACTTCATTATACTATATTACACTGTTACATGACAGCTAAACTGAATCTGCCAAGCACTCAACCCTGCACACAACTGCACAGAATCTCGTGACTGTCAGCCAACAGTCCTGACACACACACACACACCTGGCCCTGATAAGCCAAGGAAATAAAACACCATCACTTTGAGTAAACAATCCCCATATTGCATTCTACTTTTGCACAAGCACAGGCACAGCAAATGATAAGAATATTCTTGGGAAGAATTGTGCCTTGCTTTTCTCTGTGAAGAGAAATGCAGCTACACCACCCTGCTGCAGGAATTCCCACCCCCTGCTGGGGGAAGTCACCTGAAGCGGAGCAGCCCGGCCCTGCCGTTGGTGGCAGCCTCCTCTGGGAACAGCAGCAGGGGGGGGTTCCCTTGCTGGGCCGAGTATTCCTTCAGGGAATCCACCAGCTCTGCCCGGCTGCCCGTCACTCCCAGCTCCATGAAGCCCCGGGACCAGCAGATGAACCCTGGGGCACCGCTCAGGGCAGGCTGCAGGGAGAACAGCAGTGAGCAGGAAACCCCGCCCTGCCCACCCTTCCACGCCCTCCTGCCCCTCCAGGCCAACCTACAGAGGTGACAAAGTTGCTGCTCATTAGCAAAATCCCCTCTGGGACTGAGAGTGACCGGTGTTGACAGTGGCTGAGAACATGTTACTGCCAGGCCTCAGCCCCTGCTCCAGCCCCAGTTCCACAGGAAATGGATTCCAAATCATCAGTTCAGACTGTGCAGACGCATGCACTCCCAGCCCCCTGTGTCCCCAGTGTTCTCTCCAGCAGTCCCTGACACACTTGGCAGGACACACTCTACTCCCAGGAGTCCCCTCTCTCCAGGCCAGGGGTAAATCAATGGCTGTGCAGGACAAAGGAGCCACCCAGAGCCTGCTGACTCAGGAACTCCACACACAAAGAATTTTACAGGAGAGCAGGGACAGCCCAGAACTGCCCAAGCACCACTGACACACAGCTCCCTCAGCACCCTCCATGCACCCCCAAAACTGCCCACCCAGTGCTGGGGGAAAACCCCACAACCAGCCCTGCTCCCTTCTCCAAAAGGCCAGAGAAGGAAGCAGCTGCCGGGGTCTGTTCCCTCTTCCACCAAAATCAAACCCCACTGGAACAACTCCTGCTGCTCCTCACCCTGCTCCACTTTTTCATGCAGAGCCCAAGAGTGACACTGAGCCACAAAAAACACCTCAAGATGAACACCCTGAGTTAATAAATCAGATCTGGAGATGAAACTTTCCAGCATCTGAAAGAACCTAGAGGGAAGCTGGAGAGGGAATCTGTGCCAGAAACTGGAGCGACAGGACAAGGATTAATGATGACAACTGAAAGAGGAGCAATTTAGGCTGGCTATTAGGAGGAAATTTTTGGGTGTGAGAGCGGTGAGGTTGCCCAGAGAAACTGTAGCTACCCCTGGATCCCTGGAAGTGTCCAAGGCCAGACTGGATAGGACTTGGAGCCACTTGAGCTGATAGAAGGTGCCCCTGTCCATGGCAAAGGGTGGCACTGAGTGGGCTTTAGGCCGCCTTCCACTGATCCCACTGCAACACCAAATGGGGCAGAGCTGCCCGTGTCCCGCCCTCGGGGAGGAGCCGCGGCCGTGCCCTCACCGTGTTACAGGAGGTGAGCAGGCTGACGACGTTGTGGTCGAAGGGGGTGATGTGGTTGGCAATGAAGACCCTGGCGCCGGCCCCGCGCAGCCGAGGGTCGCTCTGACGCACCAGCAGCCCCAGCACGGAGCACATCACACGGACAATGAACCTGCCAGGGGAACACGGAGCTTCCTCAAGTCCTGCCCTCCAAAACGCTGCTAGGTGACATGTCCAACAGGCAACCACACAGGAATTCTGCCGGCTGGACAAATGACACTGGCACCAAATGGAAATGACACGTCTAGTGCAGGAATTGGTGTGGGGTTGGGACTGGGATGAGGGCAGCAAGTGCCCACAGAGCTCCTGAGCAGCACATCAAGCTGATCCAGTCCCTGAGCACTCCAGAGGCGGCTGCCAGCACCGGGCTTGGCAGAGGAAACACCTCCAAGGCTCCTGAAGACAGATTTCCTTCCTGAGCCAAGCCCCCACGGCTCGGGACACGCAGGGGTCGGGGCAGCCCTGCCATCAACCCACACCCACCCGGGGCAGCAGCACCCCGGAGCCCCCCGAGGTCACACACCGGCGCACGACGCTGTCGGGCAGGGCGCAGCTGACCAGGAACACGTGGACGCCGATGAAGACGCGCAGGACGAGCAGGCAGAGCCCCACGGGGGCGTAGAGCAGCAGGGCCAGGAGCAGGAACCCATCGGTCGGGAACCTGCAGGAGCAGAGAGCGGCCTGAGCGTGGCCGGGACGATCCCCAGCACCCGCCCCGCAGCCGCCGCTCAGCGTGCTTCCCCCGGCAAGTCTCCCAACCCACTTCGGGACCACCCCGGAGCCTCCCCGGTCCCCCCACGGGTCACCCCGACCTTCCTCACGGGGCTTTGGTGAGACACCCCCGCCCTCCGTTGCCCCGCGACCCCCGCCCAGGGTTCCCGCGGTTCTCCCGCGGCTCTCCCGGGAGTTCCCACCGCGCGGCCCCAGGCGCGCGCTCACCGGTGCGAGTCGAAGAGCCGCTCGGGGCCCGGGGCCGCGGGCGGTTCCATCCCCGCCGTACCGGCGCCTCACGGCCGCCCCGCACCCGCCGCCATCTTGCCCGCGGCCGCGCGCCTGGCCCGCGCCGGGGCACGCTGGGAACGCGCCGCCTTCCTGGTCCGCACCGCGCCGCCGCAGCACTCTCGCCCCGATCGCGGTCCTCGGTAACTCCGGCAGACCGGGTGAGCGGCTCTAACAATGGGGCTTCCCTGCTTCGCTGTCGCGGCGGTTATCGGCGCATCCCGCTGGTGGTGGGACGGTAGCTCCCAATGGGACTACAACTCCCGGCGTGCCCCGCGGGAGGACGCGCTTCCGGCAGGCCCGGTCTCGGAACTACAGCTCCCGGTGTGCTCCGCGGCGGAGGACAGCTTCGGGCGGACCCCCGCTTCTACACTACAACTCCCGTAGTGCCCCACGGCTCGGGCCCGCCCCGGAGGGGCGTGGTTTCCTTTCGGCAGCATGGCGGCAGCGGCACGGAGGGTGCGGATCCGGTGTATCCCGGTGCCACCGGGTGTACAGCGCTGGTGCCGAGCGCTCACCGGGACCGCCGAGCCGCCACCGCCCCCTACCCCTCCTCCTCCTCCTCCTTCCTATCACCCGCCGCCGTCCGCCTGGGGCCGGTCTCTGGCAGCGGCGGTGGGCGCAGGGGCGGCGGCGCTGGTGCTGCTGTGGGCCCGGGAGCGCCGCCGGTCCCCGCTGAGCGCCGCCGTGCCCGCCCCGCCGCCCGCCCCGCCGCCTACCTCGCCCCGCGCCGCCTTCAACTTCATCGCTGACGTGGTGGAGAAAACGGCGCCCGCGCTGGTCTACGTGGAGATCGTGGGCAGGTACCGGCACCGGGAGGTCCCCGGGAAGGATTTCCCTCCTCCCTGCGCAGTGTGGCCCTGGCCTCTCCTGAACCGTCCCGGAGAGCTCCCAAAAGTGCCTCGGGAGGGACCGACACGCGGCTGCCACACGCCGCTGCCACTTCCATGTCCTGCGGGGCCGTCTGGCGGAGCTGCCTTCCCGGCTGCCCCATTCCTGTGCCTGGGAGCAGCACTCGGTGTTTATTTCCCTTTGTGCTCTCTAACGTTCTCACCATCCAATGCCTCCGGCCTCTCGGAGCACCTCTGTGCAGCAGCTCTGCCCTCACCAGCTGGGTGACTGCTGCTTCCAGCTTGGTGTCACCTGTGTGCAGTGTCACCCTCGCTGCCTCACTGTGTGAGGAGGCATCAGCTGGTGCTGCTCCTTCTCTGGGTTCCTGACCCACGCTGGCAATAATTCACCACCAGTTGGGCTTTGGCCTTGCTGCTCCATCCCATTTTCCAGTCATTTCAGAAATTTGCATTTTCCTGTGCCCTTTGTACCATGGCAGAGGTTTCTTAAGTAAAAAGGTTAAAATTCAACACATAATTCTACAGGCTAAACTTTAAATGCTTAATTCATATTGCTAACCCAAGTGAATTCCAAAAATCTTTATTTCAACTTCACCTGACTACCAGCAGAGGTTGGGGTGCTTGGCCAGGGCCCTGAGTTGTGGGTCTGCTCCCGCTATCAGGAACATTTCCTGTTGCCTCTCAGGTGTTGGTTACCTGCTCCAAGGCTGGGCTCCATGTGTCCCTGCACAGGTCACAGCCCCTCCTGCTCCCACGTGCTTCTGTTCCCGGTAGGATTGCACCTTTGTGGCTGTGCACAAGCGCTGGATTCCCTCCACATTCGTGCACATTCCCTTATTTCTGCAGACTCTTGGGACAGGGAAGAATTCCCCATTTTGCTACTCCCTGCTGCCTCCCAGCTCCATCCCTGCCACTCCTGACCCGTGCCCTCCTTGCAGGCACCCCTTCCTGGGCCGGGAGGTGCCCATCTCCAACGGTTCTGGCTTTGTGGTGTCCCCGGACGGGCTGATTGTCACCAATGCCCACGTGGTGGCCAACCGGCGGCGCGTGCGGGTGAAGCTGGCCAGCGGCGAGATGTACGACGCCGTGGTGCAGGACGTGGACCAGGTGGCTGACATTGCCACCATCAAGATCAAGCCCAAGGTGAGTACGGTGTCCTGGTGGCTGTGGGGACGTTCTGTCTGTCCTGCTTTATTGGTAGTACCAATATTGTGGATGGGATGTCTCAGAATCTCTGTTGGGCAGAGTGACTCTGAGATATGTCCAAGCCTCTTTTCCCAGCCCAGTAGTTGAAAGAGTCAGGATTTTTCTGTTCTCGTTCTCAAGGTTGTTTAATATTTCTTATCTATAACATTCTTTCTCTGACTCACCCAGGTCTGTCTGGCAGGTTGGGTTGAGGCACACTGACTGCTCTCAGGGCAGTGTTATCTTTTTATAATAAAAACTACGTGTACATTATTTACCATAACTTCCCAATACCTATCACCTGTGTTAGACAGTGAGCTTCTACTCTAAACCAATCCAAAAGTGCCACCATCACAGCAGAAGACGGAGGCCAAGAAGAAGAAAGAGAAAGACTGGACACACCCAGATTCCTCCATCTTGCCTCCTGAACCCCCATTCTAAAAACCCCAAAAATCTATTTTTCACCCCGTGACAAACTGTTATTCTACTTAGACTTTCTTGATTTATAATTCTTCATATAAAGGTTGGTAATTTGCTCCATGGGTCAAAATCAAAGGCACAGGGGTCTTGGGCTCTGTGCCAAGGTCTCTGAGCCCCCTGGGCAGGGGCTTGAGCCCTCCAGGGATTCATAGGAATTTTCTGGGTTCCGACAGGAATGTGCCTTGGCTTGTCTGGCCCCTGTGGCTGAGCCAAGTAGCAGCAACTGTGGTGTTTCACCCCAGAGACACCTTTGGCTAGCTGGATGTTGCAGCTGGGCAAGTGGAGACAAGTCCAGGCATGCAGGAGCTCTGGTGGTGGTGGGATGGAGCTTCCTCCCGTGGAGGGGCCGCTCCTCAGGTTTCCCTCTGTGGAGAAGCTTTAAGGCGATGGTGAAGGAAAGGAGTTGGTTCTGATACAGGGTTTCCATCCAGAGCTTTTATTCTGGCCCACAGGCCTCTGAATCCAGCAACAGCTCCAACAGAACTCCCTGACCACGTGGTTGCTCGCTCTTTTACCTGGGGGAGGGGAGGAGGGAAGGGATAGGGAGCCCACCAAGCAGGTATGGGAGAGGAGGTCTCAAGGGACAAAGGACACCTGGATGGCCCAATGCCTTTCAGGGGTAGAGGGCATCCTTTGAATCTTCCCAATCACTCAGTGCCCTTCTGGAATTCCAGGATTGACAGACAGTGCTTGGCAGGGGTCAGGGTTGGGAAAGGAAGGGTGATTGACACACCTGGGAGGGAATCTTCAGGGGAGAAACCTCCGGGTTCTGGGGTAAACCATGAAATGACACCGCAACCCCGCTTTGTCCCGCTGCCCACAGCACCCGCTGCCCACGCTGCCGCTGGGCCGCTCGGCCGAGGTGAGGCAGGGCGAGTTCGTGGTGGCCATGGGCAGCCCCTTTGCCCTGCAGAACACCATCACCTCGGGCATCGTCAGCTCGGCGCAGCGCGGCAGCCGCGAGCTGGGCCTGGCCGCCAGCGACATGGAGTACATCCAGACGGACGCTGCCATCGACGTAAGGGACATGGGGACATGGGAGGGGTCACATGGAACGTGGGGGTCTGGCTGGTCACCCTGGGACCGGCCTCAGGATGAGGCTTTTGTGGTCTGCTCACACTCTCTCTCCTCTGCTGCAGTTTGGGAACTCTGGGGGCCCCCTCGTCAACCTGGTGAGTGCTGCTGCTTGTCGCCTTGCTGGCTGGGGCAGGGATGTGCTGTGTGCCCCTTGCTGTGCCCCTCTGGGGGTGCTGGGAGGCTTCCTGGAGAGAGGAGGGAGAGGAGGGCTAAGCCTGGCATGAGAACCTTGTGCAGTATCTGAGGCAGCTGGAGCTGATGGGGCTTTGGTGGAGAGGAGGTCTGGCTGGTGCTGGCAGGGCAGAGCCAGGGCCTGCATGGACTCATCCTGTAGACTCAGCCTTGGCAGGGTCAGGCAGGACCCAGGGACAGCAGCCTGGGAAGGGGTGGGCACAGAGGCAGGACCCTGGGCTGGTGCAGTAGTTCCCCTGCTCTCCACAGTGATCCAGGCTGGGTCAGTGCTGGGATCCCTGGGATCCCAATGCCCTTTCCCTGCAGGATGGCGAGGTGATTGGTGTGAACACCATGAAGGTGACATCAGGCATCTCCTTTGCCATCCCCTCGGACCGGCTGCGGAAGTTCCTGCAGAAGGAGGAGCAGCGCAAGAGTGAGTGGGGACCTCCCTGCTCGGACTCTGGGGGAGGAGGATGAGAGAGGGAAACTCTGGGCTCTGCACCCTTCTTCCTGAGAAAGGCAGGAAAGCAGAAATCTTTGGGGTCTCATCTGGTGCCACAGGAAAGCTGTGCTGCTGCTGCCTTGCCCTGTCTGTTTTTTCTGTGACACTGGGGAGGGACATTCTCTGTCAAAAATCTGACAAGCCAGGGAAGCCAAGTCACGGTGCAAAATGCTCCTGCTGGTGCTGGGAACTGGACTGAGCTGTTGCAGGGATTTGGAATGGCTCTGGATGCTGCCTGCCCTGAGGGCTGTGAGGGCTCAGCCTGGCACTGTTCTGAGCACATCTCTGTTTTCCAGCTGTGCCATTCCATGTCCTTTCCCTCCACAGGTTCCTGGTTTGGCAATGCAGAGTCGAAGCGCCGGTACATTGGGGTGATGATGCTGACCCTCACTCCCAGGTACCTGTCCTGAGCTCAGGGGCCAACAGGCCAGTCCTGTTGGGCCAGGAATGTGATGGGATCTTCCCAACTAACTGAGAGTGCCTGGTTTTGGGAGGATTGTCTCCACAGTTTAAGCTTTCACTCTCAAATCTTTGTGTTGGGGTTACAATGCTGGCTGGCACATGGGTAGCTTGGAAACTTGCAAGTTTGTACACTGGTAGCAGACTCTGAGCAGACAAGAAGTGCTCTACCTCTCCATAGGAGGGTGGAGCCAGGTGGGGGTCAGGCTGTGCTCCAAGGGAACAAGGGACAGGACTAGAGGAAACTGCCTCAGGCTGTGCCAGGTGAGGTTGAGGTTGGATATTAGGAAATCTCGTACTTGGAAAGTGCTGACCAGCCCTGGCATATCTGCCTAGGGCAGTGGTGGTATCTCCGTCCCTGGGGGGATTTAACAGTCCTGTGGATGTGGCACTTGGGGACATGGCCAGTGCTGGCCTTGGCAGAGCTGGGGGAGTGGTTGGACTTGATCTTAGAAGTCTTTTCCAACCCAAACAATTCTGTGAAGTGCCCATGCCAGCAAGCAGGACCTGTGCTCTCACCTCTGGGAGAAGGACAACACCTGCTCTGGTTCTTTGGCTCTTGCAGCCACATTTAAGGGACCTTCAGCTGCCTTGCAGGGCTGGTGCTGTGCCGTGCTGGGCAAACACCTTTTGGGGCTGTGCTCTGCCCTCCTAAAGGTCCGGTGAGTTCCCCGTTGCCCAGCAGATGGTGCTGGTAGCCGGCAGAACCCGAGGGATGTGGGAGGCCAGCCCAGCCTCCTCCTGCTTCCCTGGCCATGCTTGCAGGGACCGGCTCTGTCAGGAAGCAGCGTGAAATTCCTGGGACACAGCTCTGGGCACGCGGCTCCAGCTTCCGCAGAGCCCCCAAGCCAGTCCAGGGAAAGCACCTGACTGCCAGCCTTGTTTGTGCCCAGCAGGAAGGGCTCCCAACAAGGGATTGCTTGCCTTGGAATCGTGTGACTGCTCTCAGCACCCTGAGCCTTTCCATCTGGAAACCTTTCCCTGGCACAGGAAGGACAAGCTCTGTGTTGGGCACAGGCTCAGGCCCAGACCCCGTTGTTCTGTTCGTGGTGCCCAGGCCAGATCAGAGGCAGTGGGCACAGACGTGTGAGAGTCCACAAGAAATCTCTTTTTTTACTGTGAGGAGGGTGCTCAGAGCCTGGCACACATTGCCTGGAGGGTCCTTGGAGGTCCTCAAATCCCAGCTGGACACAGTCCAGAGCAGCCTGCCCTGACTGAGCCTGCTGGGGGTCAGGTGAGATGAACTTGAGAGGCCTCTTCCCACCTTTGCTGTGTGAAATTGGGAAGGGATGGCAGCTTGCCCTGGGCTGTGGGACAGCAGAGTTCAGCAGAGACCACAGCCACGTGGAGAGCCCTGACTGGCTGAGCAGGGACCTGACAGGAGCAGAGCTGGGCAGAGACTGAGTGTGTGGGTCTGCAGGGCTTGGAGCTGATGCAGTGTTAGAGGGAAGAATGCTGTCACTGGAGAGATCCAGCTGGAGTGTTGCATCCACTTCTGGATTTCAGTCAAGACGGGTGAGGAGCAGTTGGGGAGAGTCCAAAGAGGAGCTGTGAGAGATTAAATTTGGTTTAGAAGTCCTAAAATCTGTGGGAAAGTGTGAGAAACTGTGATTGTTTAGTCTCTAGGCTCAGGAGGAGGGCTCTGCTGACATGTCTGGCAGGAGGAGGGGCACAGCTTGTGTTGTGTATCCTGCCCAGCTAGGGCAGAGAAGTGAAACTGCAGCAGAGGAGGGGCGGGTCTGACCCTGGGGAGGGTGATGTGACATGGGGATGTGCATCACCACAGCTCTGATGCAGCTGGCAGCTGCTCCAGGGGTTTCCAGCTCTCCCTGGTGCCATTTGGATTCTCATCCTCTCGTTTTGTCTGGAGGATGGTGATGTTTGGGGCTGGCAGCTGTGGCTCAGCAGGGTGCAGGGACACAAGAGGGGAGGTTCTGTGCCTGGTCTCTAACCCTGTGCAGCTGCAGGGAGTGGGGTGGGAGCCCTGCTCTACCTCCAGCTCCATCCTTGATGCTGTTGTTCTCTCTTCAGCATCCTGGCAGAGCTGAAGCTGCGTGACCCCACCTTTCCTGACATCTCCTACGGCGTGCTGATCCACAAGGTGATCATCGGCTCCCCGGCACACCAGTAAGTGCTGCCCTGTGCCTTAGGCTGCCTGAGGGAGCAGCTGTGGGATGTGTTTTGCTCTAGAGCAGCAGGGCTTGGGCTCTAGAGCAGAAACCACCAGGGGATCTTTTCCCAGGCTGGCTGTCTTGCTGGCCAAGCGCAGCTGTAGAACCTCTGGTGCCGCAGCTCCTGCTGCACTTGGAGGATGATGACGCCAAGTGTCTGCCTCACCCTGTGTGTGCTTTATCTGTGTTGTCCCCTCAGGGCAGGGCTGAAGGCTGGGGACGTGGTGCTGGAGATCAATGGGACAGTGTCAAGACGTGCTGAGGACGTGTACGAGGCGGTGAGGACACAGCAGAGCCTGGCCCTGCTGGTGCGGCGTGGCTATGACACCCTGCTGGTGAGCGTCGTCCCCGAGGTCACCGAGTAGCAGAGACCACCCAGCTGGAGCTGAGGGCAGGACTGAGATGTGTCTGTGCTGGCCAGGCAGGGACAGAGCTTGTGCAGGGCTGGAAGGGGCCAGGAGAGGGGCCTGTGCTTGGGTGACTTGCGGTGCAGCCGTTCCTCTCTGTACTCAAATAAAGCACTTTTCTAGCGGCCCCCAGGGCCGTGTCATCTCCTTCCCTGGTGGAAGCTGGGCTGTGGGGACCTTGCTTCTCCTGTCAGTCCCCACATGAAACCCTGCAGCTGGGGAGGAGCTTGCTGTGCCTCCAGGGACCTTATCAGTGTTCATGGTGTTCTGCCACCTGCTTGGAACCTGCCTGGGCTGGGATCTGACTCCTCTGTACCTGGCAGGCAGCTGTCGAGCCATGGATTGTGTGGCCCCTCTGTGGGTGAGAGCAGCCCTGGAGCAGGTCTGGGACCAGCATCATCTCCCTGGAGTGCAGCAGTGCTGGTGTGCCATGGCCATCTGGTCTCGTCCCTTCTGCTGGGAGCTCTATGACTGCTCCAAGCCCTGTGTACACATTCCCACACATCCGTACAGCAGCTTTCCAGGCCGTGGTAAATTGGTGTCAATGCTGGACTTGTGATGGTTGAGGTGACATCTCCTGGCCCTGATGTCCAAGAGGACTGAGGATGGGAGCCACAGTCGGGGCCGGGGCTCTGCCTGTCCCGCCCCCAGCTCGCTGTCTCTGCTGGAGCTCTGCTCCCACACACACCCGGCCCCTGGGGACAGCTGGCGGCCTTCGGGGCAGGAGCAGCTCCGGCTGTTCCTCGCCTTCCTGGAAGAGCCGCCGCTGCAGCGGGAGCAGCGGCGAGGGCAGCCCCGAGCAGCGGAGGAATGCGGGGAACGTCGGGCCAGACCCTGCCCGTGACGGCGCTCCCGAGCCCCGGCTTGCTGCTTTTGGGACATGAAAGAAGCACAGTTCCTCGGGGGTGCTGCGGCAAGGGGCGGCTCTGCCCTGAGAACAGGCCTCCTTTCAGCAGCCCCGGCCTCGCCGGAGGAATTCGCTGCCCCGGGCGGCGCCGCCGGCCCGGGGGAAATGGCGGCGTGTCTGGCATAGCTGCTCCGGCTGCGCTGACCGCAGCGTTCCGGGGCCGGGCCAAGGCCTGCCCCCTCCTCCTCCTCCCCGGCTGAGGGCAGCGCCCGGGGTCCCCTCAGTGGGAAAGGGCTGGTCGGGTCACAGCACCCAGCTGAGGGGTGAGAGCTGGGCCAGAGCTCTCTGGGCCCTCGTGTCACATCCCAGCGTTCCTGCCCAGTGTCTCCAAAGGCCCGGCGGGCCTGTGCTCCCACACGAGTCGAGGCTGCACCGCTGTGCTGTGAGACCTTCTTCTTGTGGGTTACGGTCCTGTGGACCCCAGTCCTCCAAGGGTCACAGCCCCAGGGAGTTCCTGTGGACCCCAGTCCTAGGACAGGATTTCTGCTCCATAACACTCACCATGGATCTGGTGAGGTGGAACCAGCTCTTCCCCACGTCCCTGCTCCTCAGTTCCTCCCCACAGGGTGCTGTGGGGCTGCTGCTGGTCCCTTCCTCTCACCCACCTGGGCTTCACCCAGAGGACCAGCCCTGGGTGAGGAGGGTGCTGGGGGCTGCTGTGGGGCCAGGGCTGTGTGGATGTGGCATGGCAGGGGCCAGGGCATGCTCCCACACTGTGCCAGGGTGGTGACCAGCCCTGAAGAATGAACCATGCCACCTGCTCCTCATCCCAGCCCAGAGATGTGCCAGCAACCATTGGGAAATAGAACTTACAACTTTATAGAGGAAATAAAATTACAACTGAGAGATGGGGTAGGAGCCACCCCTGGGCAGCGCTGTGGGCAGAGACACCTGCACCATCCCAGGGGACCAGGGGCTCCTGGGGCCCTGTGTGGGTGGTGGGCCCTGGGGCCAGCTGAGGGGGTGAGCTGTGGGTGAGAGGAACCAGGGCTGAAGGGGGCAGTGGGAGTTGGGGTGCAGCTGGGATGGGAGGGATGGGGCGGTGAGGGGTGCAGGACCTCCTGGACTGTACTCGTGTGCCGCAGCCCAGGGGATGTGGGCACGCTCTTCTGGCCAGTGGTTGGGGTGGCAGCCCCAGGCTGGGAGGTGCAGGTGTCGGTGCCTTCAGCACCAGCCCCCCGAGGTGGGCGAGGGCAGCCGGTGGTGAGTCCTGGGCAGTCCCCGGCAGGACACAGTGGCAGCAGCACTGGGCATCAGGCCTCCCTGCCGGTCTTCCAGCAGCTTCCTCCCACCAGTATGGGGTGAGGGAGGGAGATGCCTGTCTCCCCAGGGCCGGGGCCCTATGAAATCTGGTTGTTGAGCTGACCTGGGTACTGCTCAAACCGCTTGTTGGCCTCCTCGCTGAGTGCATCTCCTGCAGGCAGAGGGTAGGGGCTGTCAGCTCTGGTGAAGTGCATCCCCTAGCAGCACCATCTCAGCCCATGCTCATCCTTATGGCTTCCTGCAGCCCTGTCACTGCCCTCCACCCTCACCCCTGTGCTGTGCCCCAGGCCATTACCGATGTGGCAGCTGTGCACCCAGATGCGGTGCCCGTCGTACTTGCAGTTGCATTTCATGGCATTGTTGGTGAAGTCACTTTCTGCCACCTCGAAGTTGGGGTTGATCACAACCTGTGGGGCACTGACAGTGAGATCCCTGCCCTAGCCTCACAGTTGTGTCTCCCCAGCTGTGGTGGGTGTGCTGGAGAGCTCCAAGGAGCCAGTGGCTGCTGATGTGGTGGGGTGGTCCTGTCCCTGTGCACCATGTGCCCACGAGCAGTGCTGCTCAGAGTTGGAAAGCCCATGTAGCAGCGTGTCTGAGCAGCTCTGCACGTCTGTGGGCACAAGGACAGGCACTGTCCCATGCCAGCACACTGACTGAGCTCCAGTGGGAGAGAGGGATGGGTGGCTGAAGTGTGTGGAGGGCTGAGGTGCAGGGACAGAGGCTGGGAGGGTGGCAGGAGGGGCTGGGGAGGGTCAGGTGCAGCACCTGCAGGATGTAGTTGCCTGGCTTGACGTCGGTGATGTCGATCCACTGGCAGTCGATGTCATGCCGGTACAGGTCCCAGCAGCCCACGGTGATGCCCTGCTCCCCAAAGTTGGCACACTCGTACCTCTTGGCCACATCTGCAGGCAGGAGGAGACACAGCTGGTCCCTGCTGAGACCCCCAGCCTGGCACCACGATGGGGACACAGGCAGGGACGGTGCTGCAGGGCCCCATGTCGCCCACCTTCCTCGCATTCGGTGTCCTCCAGGCAGAAGCTGGCCTTGTGTCCCTCGGCCACCTTGGTGCCATTGGGGGTCAGGATGTCGTAGTGGGTGAAGATGTCCATGCTGTGGTAGTGCCTGTGGGAGGGAGCCAGAACCTGCTGCAGACTGCCCTGCCCTGCATCAGCCCCCTGCCCGGCCCCTCACTGCCAGGAATGTCCCCACAGCCCCTGCTCTGAGGTGGCAGCACTGTGAGGTTGGGCAAAGCTGTGTCCTGCCCTGGAAGGGGACACAGCTGTCCCCAGCCAGCTGGCCCACGCAAGCAAAGGACTCAGCTGCAGGGCACAGCCTGCAGCCCTGTCCCTGCCTTCCTGGAGACCCCTGCCCCAACACTACTCATCCAGGATCAGCCCTAAGCCAAACCAGGCAAAATTGGACCCGGAACACCAGATTTGGGCTATCCAGTGTCACCCTCACCTGGTGCCACCCTCATCCAGCATCACCCTCTCTCAGTGTCATACTTGCACAGTGTCACTGTCCTTCAGCATCACCTCTGCCCAGCACCCTCCTCACCCAGCCCATTGCAGCACCACCACCCTCTCCCCATCCCTGGCCCCAGCCCCGTCTGTCCCCTGCCCACACGCACCGGTGGCACTCGTGCCACACCCAGGAGTGGCGGCCAGCCTTGGGGCGGAAGTCGGCGCGGCCGCGGTTGTGGATCTGCGAGGAGAAGCGGAGCAGGCGGCGGTGGCCGTAGGGCCAGTTGGCCAGGCGGGCCGAGCTGGCCAGGCAGTTCTCCTCAGCAGCACAGTACAGCATGTGCAGCGGCCTGTCCTCGATGTACGCCGTCTCCTGCACCAGCGGCGCGTGCAGCAGCAGGTCGGAGGCGGCTGGGGACAGGCGGCTGCTCAGGGACAGGCCCTGCTCTCGGCAGGGATGGGGCGAGTGGAGGGGACGGGGCAGTGCCCAGGGCTGGCAGGGCTGAGCCAGCCAGCGGGGACATGTGCCCTCTGCATCGGCCGGGTGTTGGCTGACCCCTGACCTCCAGCTGCAAACCCCACTGAGCACAGCTCCTGGCCCCACAACACTGGTGTCTACAGAGCCCACTGCTCACAGAGCCCACTGCCCACAAAGCTCAGTGTTCAGAGTCCATGCCTGCAGACCCCACTGCTCACAGAGTCCACTGCCCACAGAGCTCAGTGCTCAGAGTCCATGCCTGCAGACCCCACTGCTCACAGAGCCCAGTGCCCACAGAGCCCAGTGCTCAGAGTCCATGCCTGCAGACCCCGCTGCCCGCAGATCCCAGTGCTGAGTCCATGCCTGCAGACCCCAGTGCCCACAGACCCCAGTGCTCAGAATCCATACCTGCCAACCCCACTGCCCACAGATCCCACTGCCCACAGCCCCTCTCTCTGCAGAACCCCCCCCCCAGACCCAAGTCCCAGACCCAGCAATGGGTCCCCTGCAGCCCCCACTGCCCTCAGCCCCCGTGGTGCTCACTCTCGGAGCAGATGACGCCTGCAGCGTAGCGCGTGCCCGTGTTCCTGCAGCTCAGGCTGGCACCGTGGTGCTGGCAGTGGCTCAGGGACATCTCGTGGCCGGCGCACTTCACCCCGCTCATGACCATCTCTGTCACGTTGCTGGCGTCCCAGTACCACGTCTCCTGGCGAGGGGGTGAGGCAGGGTGGGTGGCAGGGCTGGTGGCTGAATTACCCAGGATCACTCATACCCAGGCTGCAGCCAAGCCCCCCACCACAGCTGCCCAGGCTGCCCACAGGGGTCCACGTCCCTCTGTCCCCATCTGTCCCCACTCAGCCCCACGGTCGTTTGGGAAGTGCTGGCCGGTGCCTGTGCTCACCAGGGCGTCCCCAGGGCCCTCCTCGCTGGCACCTACCGTCACAGCGTGCAGGGAGTAGCCCAGGCCAAGCTGACGACAGGCCACCATGGCCTCCTTGGTGGTCCAGCCATCGCTGCAGACCGTGCCCCACTTACTGCCTCGCTTCACCTCCACGCGGCCCTCAAACTCTGTCCTCCCGCCGGCCAGGCGGATCTGCAGGGAAACCCTGGGGCCGTGAGAGGGCACCCCACGCTGTGCCACCTCCTATCCCACCTCCATCCCCATCCATGCCTGTCCCAAACCCCGTGAGCAGTGGTGGTGGCTGCTGCTGCCCTGGCCAAGCTGGTGCTGGCACCTACTTGTAAGCCGTGGTTAGCGAATCCCAGACCCAGCTGGCGACAGGCCACCATCGCCTCGAGGGTACCCCAGCCTTCGCCGCACACCAGACCCCAGCGGGGCTGGTCCCCGTCGCCAGCCCCCACCGCCACCTCGACCCGCCCCTCGAAGCGGCTCCGGCCCCCGCTCAGGCGAATCTGCAGAGAAAGGCAGTGGCACAGGCGATGCTCCCCTTGCCCTGCAGGGCTGTCCCCAGCCCCGGTCCCAGCACTAGCGGGGCTGTGCTGCAGTGCCTGCACACGGGCGTGGGGGAGCCAGAACTGAGCAGAGCCAAGCACAACTTTAGTTGGCAGGGAACTTGCCAAAACTGGTGGATTTGGGGACAACAAATGGCTTGTGAGTTTGGGAATTTTCTCACCAGCACTGAATGAACTGAAAACAGTTCATTTTGAAATGGCATCATTTCAGAAATGAGAGGTATGAGAGAGTTAGAGATCATTAAAAAAAGCTCAGAGTGGATGAAACAATGGGCCAGGGCAAACAGGAACAAGTGGCTCCATTTGCTTGTTTAATCACAGGTTAAAAAAAAAAAATCTCTCTTGGTTATCCCACAGTGATTTTTTTTCTGGTGTTTCTGCTGGGGAGTGGGCACAGGCTGGTAGCAGGAAAAGCAGCAGGGAGCAGCACCCCCACAGCCTCCCCTCCATCTCCCTCCTCACAGGGGTCTCCACCCACAAAATCCCTGAGCTACCAGGACAGGGGGAAAGGTGTGGGGTGCAGAGAAGGAGAGATGAGGTTCCCATGGATCCTGTGGGCCTTTCCCAGCACCCCACTCCCACTCAGGAGCCCCCTGGAGCCAGCAGCTCCCCGTGGTACACACCAGGTTCTCGTAGCCCATGTAGGGGATGTTGCAGCGAACGGCCGCGTCCTCCGTGTGCTTGCAGTCCTCCTGGGTGATGTTCCTGAAGGGGCAGTTCCACAGGGACTTCTCAGTGCCTCGGCACTGCACCTCGTTCAGGTGGATGGGGCCCGTCCCTGCCGGAGGACAGCAGAAATCAGGGCCCTGTGACACAGGGATGCTCAGGGCTGTCGCCACATTTCTCTTCACAGAAAAAAAGCAAGGCACAATTCTTCCCAAGGATTTCTGAGATTCACATTCTCTGAACCTCAGAGAAAGGGAAAATGCAATTCTTATCACTTGCTGTGCCTGTGTTTGTGCCAAAGTAGATTGCAATATGGAGATTGTTTATCCAAAGTGAGGATGTTTTGTTTCCTTGGCCTATCAGGGCCAGCTCTGTGTGTGTGTGTGTGTGTGTGTGTCGGGACTGCCGGGTGACAGCCACAAGATTCAGTGCAGTGTGAGCAGTTGTGTGCAGAGTGAGTGCTTGGCAGATTCAGTTTTGGATGTACAGAATAATATAGTATAATAAAGTAATTCATTAGCCTTCTGATATCCATGGAGTCAGATGCATCATTCTCTCTCCCCTTTGTCAGAGTCGCCTTTAATTTGCAATACAGGACCATCCATGTCCCCAACACTGCCCTCTCTTTTTGGCAGGTCTGAGGAGGTTGGACACTCCAGCCTCCACAGCTGCTGTCTGGGGCAGTGTGGTTGAGTGCCCGTGGGAGGCTCCATATGCATCCCAGTGCTCACAGGACACGTCAGCCAAGCAAAGCCTGGATAAATGCCTCATCCACAGCTCCAGGAGGGGATGCCTGGCGCTGTAACAGCCACAGGGTCTGCAAGGCCTCCCTGGCAGCCAGTTGCCTAAGATGAGAAATGCCTAGTCATGACCAAAAGAAGCCCCTCTTCCACCTCTGGACCCTTGTTATCTCTCTGTAAGATGACAGGTCACTTTTGCCTCGACCCTTACTATTGGACTGTTTCCCAAAACCTCTATACCCTATACAAACCCCCATTTCATGCTGTTCAGCAGAAGAGCTGTCACTGTCACCCTTCACAGAAGCTGCTAATAAAGACACCTCTGTGGAACTGTGTCACACTCACATTCTCTGAAAAACCCCTTTGCCCAGGATTTTTCTCCTGGGAAGCTGAGAAGCCTCACAGAAAAAGGAAAACAATTCTTATCTCACTTGCTTCTCCTGTGCTGTGCTCATGTGGAATGTGTTTGGAGATTGTTCACCCACAGGTGATTGTTCCATTGGATTTCTGGTGTGAGTTGTTTTGACTCAATGGCCAATCAGGGCCAAGCTGTGTTGGGACTCTGGAGAGAGTCAGGAATTTTCATTATTATTTTTTTAGCATTCTGTCTGTATCCTTTCTGTATTCTTTAGTATAGTTTAGTATAGCATTCTTTAATATAATATAGTATCATAAAATAATAAATTAGCCTTCTGAGAACATGGAGTCAGAGTCATCGTTCCTCCCTGTTACCTGGATTTTTTAAGATTTTCTAAGCCTTCTGATGTTTACATTCTTGTAACAAACTTTCTCACACACTTTCTGTAAATCACTTATTGTTTTGCATTCTTTTATAGAAGAAAAGAAATTTAATAAACTGTTAGTTTGTCCAGTGTCATCGGAGAGGTGGCACTTTCACCCTCCAATCCACTGTCACTTTTAGAAACCTCTAAATGTTAGAGTCAGAAAATAAACTTCCCTTTTTTACCTTAAAAGCAACAGCGTATGTGTGTCATGTCATTTTGTGTCCTATAGTGACACCTGCCTGCCACGAGGGTCCCAGCAAATACAACAGAACCTCATCCTCTCTCTCCTGCATCTGCTGAGGCACTTAGCAAGCAAAGAGCTGAAATCACCAAAGAGCTGATCTCACTTAAGAGCTGAGCTGCTTGCTAAGATTGCCTAAGTTGGGAGCCTGCCTGAGGGACCTGGACAAGTGGAGCTTAGCAAGACTTTGCTATCAGGACACCTACGGCAGCCGGGGTCGGAGAGACCCCAAGAACCCCCTGCTGTAATAAATATGGCATATTAATATGCCATAATAAATGCTGTCATAAATATGCTGTAAAAATAAATCAACCCCTCACCTTGGCCCATGCGTGCCCCGGTGAGGGCCTCCTTGGCGCTGCCGAAGCCCAGCTCGCGGCACACCACGCTGGCCGACTGCAGGTTCCAGCGGTCGTCGCAGATGGTGCCCCACTCGCTGCTCCTGAGCACCTCAACGCGGCCCTCGCCCACCCTGGCGCCGCCCTTCAGCCGGATCCGGGGCTGCGGGAGCAGGGACAGGGGTGGGACAGTGTGGGAGGGCACAACACAGCGCTGGGCATGGCTGGGACAGGTATATCCCTCCTGGGATGTGCAGGGACAGGACACCGTCCCCACCTCCCGCTCCAGAGCCGGTCACCCAGCAACCCCCACACCTGCAGAGCCCAGGGGACAGAGCCTGGCCCAGAGTGGGGCACTGTCCTGCTGTGGGCCACCACAGGACTCATCCCCCTCCCTGCTGGGCTCACCTGGCCCTGCTGCTGCTGCTGCTGGCGCTGTTTCTTCTTGTGAGCGCTGCCAGTGGCAAAGAGGGGCCCGGGCACGCAGCTGACCACGGCGGGCATGCCGGAGCCGCAGGCTGCTGAGGAGTTGCCCCGGTGGAACTCGAAGGAGCACATGGACAGGTGCACCTCAGTCCCCGTGCAGGACACCGAGTGCAGGCGGTAGTTGAGCTGCTGCCGCTCCGTGAAGAGCCTGTGAGGGGAGAGGAGCCCTGAGCCATGGCCAGTGTGGCCAGTGGCAGTGGAGGTGTCACCAGCCACCCTGCCTGCAGCTGCATGCACTGGCTGTGCCCCTTGCCCTGTCCCCAGGGTGACACACGGTGCCTGCCAGGCACCCACCCCTTGCCAACTGCCTGTCCCACACCTCCAGCAGCACAGGGACGCAGGTGGGGACAAGCACAGCTCTGGTGGGACTGCAGGGGCTCCTGCCTCTGGCTCTCCCCGGAGCCATTTACCTCTTCTTGGGCCCTACGTCCTCCCTGCGCTTTTGTTTAGGCTGAGATTTGGAGGCCAGCCTGGAAAATAGAAAACAACCATCACAAAGCCCGGGGTCTCAGGCTGTCACCTCTGCCCTCAGCAGTGACACAGGGAGCACAGCCTGCCCTGGCTTCACTGGAGGCTTAACTGGGCACCTTGGCCCCCAGGAAGACTCATGTGCATCCCCTTTGTGTCACACAGCATCATCTGCTGCCAGCAGTGTGATGCAGCCAATGATGCAGTTTCCTGCATGCATCCCACCAGGAAACTGCTGGAAGCAGCCACATCCTGCTCTGCCTTGTCACAGATCAAAAGATCAAACACCAGCAGCCACCATTTGATCAGTCAGGTATGGTTGTGTCAGTGTCCTCATCCAGACACCATGCCACCACTGTGCCGTGTCCCCAAGGTGCAGGACACCCGGCAAGCAGCACCAAGCAAGCAGCACAGGCAGCCCCAGGGTGCTTGCCCTGGGGCCATGGGGCACGGTGGGACCTGCTGCAGGCTGGCAAGGACTGCTGCCAGCGAGGGAAGCAGCCCTGGCACAGGCTGAGCCAGGAGGGGAAGCTGCCTGGGGCTCAGCACACACAAGGTGTAGGTGCAATCCCAACATCCTCAAACGCTTGTTTTCCCCAGGGAGGAAGATGCTGAGCAGAGCCAAAACCCCAGAGCCCACAAGGAGTGAAGAGCAGAGTGGCCCAAAGGAGGCCAGGGGACTGCCAGCCCCAGGGACCAGGCAGAGCCAAGCCTGGCCACTGTCCCTGCAGGCCAGCACAGGTTGGTGTCAGCTGCACAGCCCAGTGAGCCCCAGGACACAGCACAGGGCTGGGATTCAGACAGCCAGAGGGCATCAGTGCCCACTCACAGTCAGGAAACCACATCTGGATCCTGCACCTGGATCTGGGTCCCCAGGACAAGATGTCGTGTGTGTGGTGTGAGCCCCAGGGAGAGCAGCCAGACAGAGGGCTGGGAAGAGATGGGGGTGTGGGACTGTTCCAGCCAGGGCTGAGGTGAGAGCTGTGAGGATCCTGGCTCTTCCAGCAGGGAGGGAAGAGCACAAGAGGAAAGAGGCATGACTGACAACAAAAGGTTCAGGCTCAGGGTAAGGAAAACCTTTTGCCCATGAGGGCTGTTCCATACTGGAGCACAGACCGCAGGGCTGCAGAATTTCCATCCTTGGAAGGTTTCAAAGGCCAGCTGGATGAAGTCCTGGGCTTAACCCACAGCTGGCTCTGCTCCACAGAGGGAGTTGGACCAGGACTCAAGGAGGGCCCTTCCAGCCTGGATTAGCCTTGTGCTTTCATATGACTGTGGCCAGTTTGGCTCCTAGGAGCCAGTTCCTGCTCAGGGCATAGGGACAGGACTGCAGCCTCATGGAGACACAAAACATTTCCCCCAGAGCTGCAGGGGAAGGACCTGCTCGATGGGAAAGAGCAGTCAGCACCAAACCAGCCGGGAAACAGCACATTGGAGCAACCAGGACCTTCAGGTGGGAGCTGAGGAAACCCATGGGATGATCCTGTCTGAATTCCCATCACCAGCTGCAGGAGCTGGCAAGGATGACTGCAGGGGACACAGACCTGGGAGTGTCACAACAAAGAGCTCACAGTGGGTGTAGGGCACACTCAGCACCAGTGAAGGTGGTGGGACTGGGGCAGGGCCCCGTGCAGGGGGCAGAGCATCATGGCAGAGGCTCAGGAAAGAGGTGCCATGCCCCAGCCCAGAGAGGAGGGGCTCTGGCTCACTGTATCCACCAACAGATCCAGCAGCAGGATTCAGGGATGGAGGGAAAAGGCAGCCAGACCATCCCCTGGGCCTGGCAGAAAGGCAGCAAGAATGAGTAGGCAGAGGATGAGTGGGCAGACCCCCAGCAGATGTGGCACTCGGGGCAGGACCTGCCACACTGTGCCCATCAGCACTGCTGAGCACGGGCTCTGGTGCCCACACCAGCTCATCCTGCAGGGAATGGAGGGGGCACAGCCTTTCCAGCATCCCCAGTGCTGCTTTCTGCAGAAAGCAGCCCATTTCCACAGCCCTTCCTCCCCATCCACCAGGAGAGACAGCTCTGCTCCGAGGCCTCCTGCTGCCCTCCCATGGTGCCAGGACTCCTGGTGTGCAGGACAGGTCTGCTCTGCCTGGAGCATGACCAGCCTGGGAGAGAGATTGTCTCTCGTGGGGAATGGGGGACCCCAGCACGCCCAGGCAGGTGCCCTGGGGTGGGGTTTGTCCCACTGGGCCAGCACAGCCCAAGCCTTCAGTCTGCTCCGTCCGGATCCGTCTGTGCCCGGATCCATTCTGACAGCAGAGACTGCTGGGGCTGGACAGCCCAGCTCTGCCGTGGCTCAGCAGATGGGGCCCTGGCCCCTTACCTGCTGCCCACCCTGGGGCTGGGGCCCTTGGTCCTGGCTGCTCGCCTCAGCCGCCTGTGGAGCAACACCAGAGCTGCCTGCTCATGGCACACACAGTGCCCCTCGTCAAGCCACGGTGTGGCTGGAGCATCCCCTGATGGCTGCAAACCTCCCCTTGGGCTGGGGGCAGCACTGCCAGCGAGCAAAAGTGCTCCCCTTGGAGTGGCCTTTGCTGTAGTGTGTGTGGCAGCCACCCCATGGCCCCCCAGCTTGGTTAGCAAGTGTCCAGCTGGCCAGCTGGGGCTTGGACTGGTGAGCAGCAGGGTGGGAGGGATTTTAGGAGCCACAACACCCAACAGCACAGCCTCTGCTGTCCCCCAGCACTACCCCATGCCCCTGGCACCATCCCCAGCCCTGCTTGGACACCCCTCCCCTGTGTGCTCCCTGCCAGCCTCACTCACCTGTAGAAGTTCCTGTTGACTTTTTTCTCTGCCGGGAAGCCCATCATGCCGCAGACGACGCGGCTGTTGTGGCTGTCCCAGCCCTGGTCGCAGATCTGTGCCCAGCTGTCCTTGTAGCGCACCTCCACGATGCCCTCTGTCACCGGCAGCTGCCGCCGTCCCCCGGACACCACCGGCCGCAGCCGCACCTCCTCCAGGTGGCTCTGCTCGGTCTGCAGGGATCAGGTCAGCCCCAGCTCACATTCCATCCCATCGCCCCTCCTCCGGCCAGCCCACTCCCAGGGAATCTCCAAGGATGAAGGAGAGAGGTCCCCAAGCATAGATGGGACAGCCAGTCCTGCATTCCTGCTGGCCACATCTGGTGGCCCTGGGCAGCCAAGGATTGAACCTCACGCAGAGAGCTCAGTGCCTCTTGTCCCCTTGTGTCCCCAGGTGCATCTTTGGGGAGCACAACCAGGAAAGCCAGCGCTGCTTTCCTGCACCCCCAGGGAGAGTTCCCAGACTGCCCCACACCCAGGGCACTCTGTGGCATCCTGGCCATCACCAGCTGCCCTCTCTGGCCAGCTCAGCAGCCTCCTCACCTCGATGACGTTGGAGTCCTTGAAGCCTGGGATGCGCTCATCCTTGCAGACCACACCTGCATCCTCCTCGTGGCTGCAGTCGCTGTTCCCCCAGCCCCGGTGTTTGCAGTCCCCAATGCTCTTCTCATGTCCAGCACAGTTCACATTGTCCAGCCAGATCCGCCCTGCCAGACACAGCCTGGGGGTGAGGGGGAGCCAAGCATGCCCTGGGAGCAGGGAATGTGCCCTAGAGCATGGCCAGGATCACACAGGTTACAGCAGGAGCTGCAGCACAAAGCTGAGGCCAGTGAAATGCCAGGAGGAAAGTTCTGGGTGGCATTCACATTCTCTGAATGTGATTCCTTCACCCAGGGTTTTTCTCCTGGGAAGCTGAAAGGCAGTGAGAGGCCTCAGAGAAAAGGAAAACAGTTCTTATCTCATTTGCTTCTGTGTTGTGCTCAAGTGAAATGTGTTTGGAGATTGTTTACCCACAGAGGATTGCTTGATTGAACTCTGGTGAGAATTGTTTTGATTAATCGGCCAACTGGGGCCAAACTGTGTTGGGACTCTGCAAGAGTCACGAGTTTTCAATTATTATCTTTTTAGCACTCAGTAATTATCCTTTCTGTATTCTTTAGTGTAGTATTCTTTCATATAATATAGTATAACAAAGTAATAAATTAGCCTTCGGAGAACACGGAGTCAGATGCATCATCTCTCCCTTTGTCAGGGTTGCCTGAATTTCCAATAGTTCTGGGTGGGGGGGTCTGCAGATGTGGAGCCTCCACCTCCCCAAGGGGCTGCTCTGCCACACAGAAAGCTCCCACACGTGCACACCGGAGCACACAATCACTGCCGGGCACCCTGCAAACACAGAACCTGCCCCTTGCAGAGACACCAGGGCTGTGCCAGGGGGGTGCTGTGCCCACTGCCCCTCTCTTACCGACTCCTTTGCCGTACTTGGCGCTGTGGGCCCAGCCGGTGGCAGCCACGAAGCCGAGCTGCCGGCACAGCACGTGCGCGTTGGCCAGCGTGAAGTCGTCGTCGCAGATGGTTCCCCACTCCTCGTTGTAGAAGACCTCCACGCGGCCCTCGTTGTGCTTGCGGGGGTACCCGGCCAGGCGGAACCTCAGCTGGGGCCTGGGGGGGTGCGTGGGGCCCGGGGGGGTGGGCTGGGCACTGCCCACCCACAGCCACGCGCTGCCCGGCAGCACCAGCAGCACCAGCAGCTCCGGCCATGCCCGCGTGCTGCAGCCTCCCATGGCAGCGTGGCCCTGCAGGGGCAGACAGGGTCAGGGTTGTGCTGGGACACCAGCACCCCCATCCAGCACCCCCATCCAGCACCCCTGCCCAGCTCTGGGCTGGTCAAACCCCCTGCCCAGCACCAGCACAGCCATGTGCCTGGCCAGAGTGTCCCTAGCACACAGCCCCTGCACCCCTGGGGCTGTCAGGGACCTGCCCAGTGCCCCTGTCCCCGTCTGCCAACAGCCCCCACTGCACTGTCTGGTCACATCTGAAGGGCAGTGAGGGCAGATGGGCACAGGGGTGTGCCCAGGAGAGGTGAATGGAAGGAGGGGGATGAGCTGCCAGAGCTGAGGGAGCTGGAACAGGCTCAGGGCACAGGGAAAGCCCGGCTGGATGGGCCAGGAGCTCGATCCAGCAGGAGCAGGGAATGGCTGCTGGCTGAGGGGATTCCAGCCCACGCTCCTGCCCTCCCTTCCATGACGAGCGAGGCAGCCGGAGCATTCACATTCCTCTGACAATATTTGTGGCTCCCCGAATACCTGAGGGAGATGTGGTATTCCTGCACCAGTCCCACGGCAAACAATAGTGAAAACCCTTCTCTGTGAGCTGCCCTCCCTTCCCAGTGTGCTATTCCCATGGATCCTGTAGCTTGGGAGCAGCATTTCTGCACGGGGGGGTGTTGACAAGCTCTGACCGTGGCAGCCTCGTGCCACCATCCCTGCCAGCCCCTTCCATCATGGGAAAGCATTCCCCCAAAACACCTCCAGGGCAGCCCCCCAGCAGGATATTTCTGTCTCCAAGTCCCCCCTGAGCACAGATCCTGCCTGCTGCACTCACACAGCCCGTGCTTGCCACTAGAAAACATTAAAAAAACCATTAAAAATCCAGGGGTGATTTAAAATTCCCATATTTAGCTGCAGTGTCACAGAGAAAGGGAAAATAATTCAAATCCCACGCAGAGCTAGGGGCTGGCACAGCTGCTCCACCAGCCTCCAGGGCAGGGTTTTCTCAGAGGAATCAGCCCCATTCCTGCTTGGTTCACTTTTCCAGATGATGAGGAGCTGCTCCACACACTTGAGAACTCCTCCTGGGCCAAGGCAAGGATGAACCAGGATGGTGCCCAGTGCCAGCCCCTCTGCCACACCCAAAACACCCAGCACAAGCCTCCACAGGGCTCAGCCCTGCTGCCTGCCTGCCCCTTTGGGCACACGTGACATTGGAGGTGCCACCAGGAGCAGTGAGAGCCTTGGGATGAGCCTGCAGAGATGCTCAGGCAGAGTGAGGAATAACAAGGACTGGCACTGCTGGTCCAGTTCCTCAGCAGACACGGTGGTGGCAATGACTGCACGTGGCACTCAGTGCTCTGCTCTGGCTGACAAGGTGGGCACTGGTCACAGGCTGGACTCGGTGACCCTGGAGGTCTTTTCCAACCCTGTAATCCTGTGAAGCACATCACCTCCCTCGGGGCAACCACATCAGCGTGGGTCTGGCTCTCTCCTCTGTCACAACTGGGGCACAGGGGACACCACAGAGCTGGTGGGGACATTGCCCAAGCAGCTGGGGGTGGTGGGAGCCAGCTCTGGGCTCCTGGTGCCTCAGCTGCCTGCTCTGGCACTGCCAGAGCTCAGCAGGATGTGTGTTTGTGGGCAGACAGCAGGGAAATGCTCTGCTGAGCCTTTTACCCAGCCAGCAGGAAGGGAGGGAGGGTGCAAAGGGCCACCCCAGCCCTGCCAGTGGCTCAGGAAAGGAGATTTCTGGCCTTGGAATGGGAATTCTGCATCCTCATCTGCACACTGCCTGGGAAGCAGAGAAGGGATGAGTTTGCCATCTCACAGCAGGAACAAAACTTCATATTCCAGCCCTGGGTCACCAAGGGGACACTGCCCTGCCCAGAGGAAGGGCTGCAAACCCTCAGAGCTGTCCTGACACACAGCGTGGGCCCCCTCAGTGCTAACTGCAGCACACCTTGGGGTGTTTCCTTAGGAATGAACAAGGATTGGAGCTTCCCCAGCGCTCCTGAGCGAGCAGGATGCTCTGCTGGGGAACTGGGCACTTTCACAACGGGGTCAGCACAACCCTGAAGGACACAATTAATGCCAATCTCCACGGTCTGGCAGAAATAGCCCGTGTCAGGAAGTGGGAATGGCCTTTTATGAGATCACAGGTCTTGTTAATTGGAGTAACTGTGTTGATATAACAGGCTGAGACTGGAAGGCATTCGATTCGTCTTGCACCACCTTTTAATGAATAATTAGCATTCAACAAAATCAGTGCACCTTCTGCTAAGTGGATTAAAACTGGTCACCTGCTGGAACTACAATGTGGTTACATGGGAAGTCACCTCTCTGTGGGCTTTCTGGTGAGGATCACATGCTTTTCAAAGCAAAACTGTGTCAGGAGGAGACAAAAAGCACCTTCCTGGTACAGACTGCAGAGACAGAAATGGGTGGAATCAGAGATGGGAATAGGGACAGCCTGGTAAACCAGCATTGTGCAGCCTTCATCCTGAGCTACAAGGAAAATTCAAATCTGTGCATTGAGAAACAAAACACGGAGGACCTGAAGATGGCACCTGAAAAGTGCTTGGGCTTTGTGCAGCAAACCCCTGATTCCCCTCTGAGCCTCAGCAGTGTGACCTCCAGGGTCTGTAATCCCTGCTCCCGGGTCCTGCTTCAGCTCTGCTCCAGCATCTCTCATCCCCACTGTCTTTCCTCTGCCCTGGCTCCTCAGCTCTGCCACTCACCTCAGAGGTTCCCAGTGACCTTCCCAGCTGTGCTCTGTGGGTCCAAAGCCTTTTCCATGGCCAGCCCAGCCCTGCCATGTGAGCTGCCTGCAGCCCAGCACGGCTCCGTGCCCGTTCCTGCAGCACCTCCCTCCCTCTCTGAACACGCTCCGTGCCCGTGTCCATGTCCTGGGCAGCCAGGCTAACAGGGCTCTCATTGTCCACAGCACTTTTTCCACCTCTGAGGCACAAGCCATGTGTTTGCTCCTCTCCTGCTGCTCTGCTGCTCGTTCTGCTGGCAGGCTTTGCTCTGAATGGGCAGCCCAGTGCAGCATCCCAAGCACCCAGCTGTCAGCTCCAGCCTGGGACAGTGTCCCCTTGGACCAGGGCTCATGCCACTCACTCTGGATGTGCTTGTGGCACTCTGGATGTGCTGCCCCAGGCACAGATGCTCAGCAGAACTCCACTGTGAGGGTAAAGGGCTCTGGAGAACGGGCTGGCTGGGCGTGGGAGCCGGGAAAGCAGCCCAGGTCCTTGCCACTGCCCAGGAAACCTCAGGAATGTCCCAGCCGGGTGTGCACGAGGCCCTGAGCCACATCCCAGCCTGCAGCACAGCTGGTGCTGCTGCTGGGGTGTCTGAGAGTACTGCAGAGTCAAAATCCTGGGGTTCCCTCAGTCCTCAGCCTCAGCCCTGCTCTGCTGAGGCTGGCATGGGTGAGAGGACCCTTCAGGGCAGGGGACAGCCCCACATGGCAGCAGGAGCTGTGACACTGCTCAAACTGCTCCCATGCAGGCCCACTGGTGCTGCTTGTCCCAGTGGGCGATGGATCAGAGGACAGAGTCACCCTGACAGGTGACTTACAGCCAGGCACTGTCCCCATCAGTGCCCTGCACCTTGCACAGGGGCTGCCCCTTCCAGAGGGGTCGGCTGTGCTGGTGGGGGTACCCTGGGCTCAGGACTGTCCAAATCATGTGTGTCCTTCAGCACCCACTGGGCATACAGCAGGACATCAGTCTGCCCCACCAAAACCTCGGGGAACAGCCAACAGAGCTTGGGAAGGGGCAGCTCCTGCTGAGGCAGGTCCGTGGGTTTGATCAGCACGGGGCATCCCTGCACACAGGGATGACATCCCAAGCCACAGCAGCAGGGAAAGGCCGGGCCACCGAGGCCCCTCAGGGATGTGCTCGCCCAGCAACAGCCTTGGACACACCCACGGGGGACATGGAGCATCCCAGGCACTGACAACTGGGAGGACTCAGAGAAAAGCAGCACTGGGAAACCCGCCAGCACAAGGGAGAGGAAGCTCGCTCTGTTTATCCTTCCTTGAGAAGGTTAAGGGGTGACACAGCCACTCTCTGTTGATGTCCCATGCCGGGACATCCCTGAGAGCATGGGGTCAGGAGAAGGTCTGGTGAGTCCCATGGCTTCAGGGCTCCATCCCTCCCGTTCTCCCCAGGGCCCCTCACACACACACGGCCCTTTCGCAATCCCGCCTGCTCCGCTTTTCCCGCTTCCCGGCAGCCCTGGAGAGCCGGGAGAAAACGCGCACGAAGCAGGGGAGCCCTGACACCCCCATCCTGCTCAGGAGGGGACCTGACATGGGTCAGAGCGCCGGGATAAGCAACACCAGGGTCTGGAAGGGAACCGTGTTCCACAAACTGGTCGCAAAAGCAGCAGGAAGCAGCCCAGGGTCACCATAGGAATCTGGATTCCCTGGCAGGATTGGTGTCACTCCCAAAACTACAACCTCCTGTGGCTGGGAGCTCAGTGCCCCCCTTGCTGCCCACCCCTGCCACCCACTGTGTGTCCCCATCCCAGGCGAGGGCAGGGACCCTGCTGCAGAAAGGGACGAAACACTGTGCGGGGCTGGGGCTGCACTTCCCCTCCTCTGACAACTCCGGGTCCAGCCCCTTTGGGCTGCCTGATGTCCCCAAGTCCTGCTGTCACTCCCTAAGCCAGGGCAGGTCACAGCACAGCTCCTACCCCCACCCAGCCTGCCCAGGGCACAGCAGAGCCCTCAGCAGAGCTCTGCCCGCCCTGCTCTGAGCTGCCCGGGCTCGGGAGAGACAGCCCTGGCAGGAACCGGCTGCCGGCAGGAGGGAAAGCCCTCGGAGGAATGCGCAAACATCGGCCATCCCCACGGCCAGAGGGGCGGGCAGGGGGCCGGGGGCTGTGGGGTTGGTGTCCCAGGCAGCCTGGAGCAAGGAGCCAGCTTTCCCGGACCTGCTGGGGACGGGACCGGCTCAGCTGCGGGCTCCCGAGAGCAGCAGGGAAGGCGAAAAACCAGCCGAGAAGAATCCTCCCTTCCAGCGCCGCCAGCCCTCCCGCCCCACATCCCTCCCTCCATCCATCCTCTCTCTTCCATGAGCTACAGCATGTCCGGTGCTCATGGAAATCCTGAGTCTCCCCGCCCTGTGTAACCCGCTGCTCGGCTGGCAGCCCGCACGCTTTGGGGTGCGGTACAGCCCCCAAACCCGCCGGGCTCCGCTTCCCCTGGGACATCCCCGCTGCCCGTCCCGCTCCCGCACGGCCCACGGCAGCCCCGGCACGGCACGGCACGGCACGGCACGGCACGGCATCGCCGCCCCTACCCCCTCACCCGGGACCTCCCCGCGGCGCCCCGGCCCCGCAAGGCGCAGCCCCCGCCGCTCCCGGGACAGCCGGGCCCCGCGCGGTATCGCCGGGGTGCCGAACCGAACCGCGCCGTGCCCAACCGAGCCGAACCGAGCCGTACCAAGTTCTGCAGTGCCGTACCGAACTGAGCCGTGCCGTGCCGAGCCGTGCAGTGCCGTAGCGTGTCCTGCCGTGCCGAGCCGAGCAATTTCGGTCCGTGCCGCCGCGCTCCGCCCCGGCCCGCCCCGCGCCGTGCCCGTGGCCGTGTCCGGGGCCGCCCCGCCGCCCCGGCCCGCGCCGAGCGGCCCCGGCCCCGCCGCCGGCACGGCCCGGACGGGCCCGGCCCGCCGCCCCGGCATGGGGCCGGCTCCAGCCCCCGCCCCGGCCGGGCTCGGCTCCAGGCCCGGCCCCGGCCCCCCGGGACGGAGCTGCCCGGCCGCTCCTGGGGCCGCGGGGAGCCGCCAGCCGAGCCCCCGCTCCCGGGGTTTTGGCCGTCCCGACCCCACCCAGCCCTCTCCTCGCCCCGGGCAAGAGAGGGAAGCAGCCAGGAATGGTTCGCCCCTGGGTGTCCTTTTCCAGAGGCTGCAGTGGGGTGGCTGGACAGATCCTCTCCCTTGGTCATCCTGCCTGTCCTGGGCAGGCTGCAGCCCCCAGACCCCCCCGAGCCCGAGGGTCCCACCCTGCAGGAAAGCCCTGCAGGGCTGGGGCTGTGAGCTCACACTGCCAGCGGCTGGAGGCTGGGGAACAGCTGGGATGTGCGGGGAGCTGCTTTGTTAGAGGGGACACAGGACCGACTGCAGCAACAGGCAGTGCAAGATGTGTGAGAGCGTTTGAGGGTGTGAGAGGGATGTGCTGGCACCCCAACACTTTCCCCCAAGAAATGAGCCATGGTGAGAGCCCAGCAAACGCTTTATTGCCAAGGACAGCGCTTCCCTCAGGCCCCAGGCACAAAAACAGAGGCTGCCCCACCGCATCCCATACCAGATCAGTCCACAGACAAGCAGGTCCTCAGTGCCGAGAGCCAGCCCCAGCACCGGCTGCCCAGTCTCCGGCCACACGGGGCATGGAGAGAGCTGGGTAGCCCAGCCTGCATGACAGGGACACTCCCGTGGCACTAGGGCACCGTGCTGTGCCCCAGGACCACAAACCCAAACACTGCTCATGAGCTCCTGCAGGCCTGAGGGTCCCCAGCAAAGGTGCGGGGCACCCAGCAAACAGCAACAGCTGGGGTGGCACAGAGGTGGCCAAATCCCGTGAGCAGCAGAAATAGCTCTCTGCTACCCAGGTACCTGACAGCCCTGCACACATCCCAGTGACATCCTGCTCGCCCCCATGTCCCCTCTCATGTGTACCTGGCCTGCTCCAGGTGCCCCTCTGCTCCTGCTTGCTCAGGCCGATGCTGGGTGGGATGGGGGGGTTCAGCCTGGCCTGGGAGCCAGCCTGGCCTGGGGCACTGCCTCCCTGTGCCCTGTCAGAGGAGTCGTCCCAGGAGCTGAGAGCCGGGAGAGCTGCCCCAGGCCACTGGCAGGGCGACAAAGCCCAGCTTGCTGTAGAAGCTCAGCTGCTGCCGGTCGGTGTCACTGACCTGGCAGAACACTCCCCGTGACCCTGGAAGGGAGGTGAGAGGTCAGGGCGCTGGGACTGGGGTCACAGTGACAGTGACCCCCTCCATAAGGGGATCGGTCTCTCCCCTGCCCCTTTGTCACAGAGTGATGCCCTGAGATGGAGTCCCGCATGTCCCCAGTGCAAGGAGAGGGGACAGAGCCTGGGAGCAGGGGACAGCTCCCGGCTCTGGTGGGTGAGGGAGCACTGGGATGAAGGGCAGCACTCGGAGGTCATGCTCACCGTTGGCCCTGAGTGCACTCAGCAGGCAGAGGGCCAGGCTGCGACTGGCCCCCACGTCCAGCACACGGGGGGCCGTGCCCAGCTGTACCAGGGAGGGGAAGCGCCTCAGCACCGGCTGGGGCACCGCCAGCGGCTCCGCGTGGAAGAAGAGCACTGCTTCCTCCAGGGCATCCTGCGGGAGACAAGCACAATGAGGGAACCCCCTCCACCTCTCCTATCCCCTCTCCAGGTGTCCCCTCACCTGTCCCAGAGCTGGCCCCCCTGTGCCCAGCTCTGGGGGGTACTTGTGCCGGATGGCTGGCAGCCAGCTGCTGTCTCGCTGCTGCAGGAAGCCTTCGGCGTGGAGCGCTCCGGCTGCGTAGCCACAGGGGCCACCCTCGTCCTCCAGCACAAAGGTGTACTCGGGGCTCAGGCTGAGGAAGCTGCCCAGGAGCCTGCCAGGCAGAACAGGAGCAGGGCTGAGCTGAGCCTGGAGCCCCTGGGAAACCTCAGAGCAGCCTCCTCCTTCAGACAGCACACCCAGCACCCAGTGACCACCCCTCTGACACCCCTCACCAAGGGGAGCCATTGCAGCCTCCAGCATCCAGGCTGGACATCCACAACGGTGGCTGCCATGACCCTGCTGGACATCAGCATGGGGATGTCCCTCCCTGTCCCTCCCAGTGAGGCCACTGCCAGCCGTGGGGCAGTGCTGGTCCCCACAGGGACGCCAAGAGAGGCCATCTCCTCACTCCCCAGCCCTGCACCATGTCCAGGAGGGAGCCTCAGAGGGGGCACATCTCACCTGTCACCGAGGAGATCCGGGTGGGCCACGAGGATCTCTGCCACTTTGGGATCACAGTCCAAACTCTCCCGGCACATGCGGTAAAGCTCTCCCTGGAAGAGCCAGATCCGTGTCAGCCCTGGCTGTACCTGCCATGCCACAGTGCCACCACCTTCTGCTGGCCTCGGGCTCGTGGCCACAGCACAGGCAGCCTTCAAACCAGAAATTGCCATTCCCGTCAGGCATCCCGAGAGCAGCTGCTGGAGCACCAAAAACAACCCTGAAATTCGGATCTCCGGAGAGCCTGAGCACAGCAGGACATCCCCAAATGTCCTGGTCACAGTTGAGTTTGCTGCTGCAAACATTCTGATAAAAGCCTTGCTCCTGAAAGGGGAGGCTGCCCTGATCACCCAAAAACAGAGGCAGGGCCATGCCCTGCTGTGCCCGTTCCTGCAACGGGCTGATGGGCTCAGCTGGCTCTTCCTCTCAACATTGTTGTTGTCAAGGTTCAGCCTGAGCGAGGCTGCACTCGTGTCTGTGCTGGCTGCATTTGTGGTGTTAGCCTTTCCTTGAGCTGGAGAGGAGCAGGGTGAGGGACAGGGGTTGCTCACTGCAGGTACATGGGAAACCTTGAACATTTTGTCCCTCCACATCCAGATTCTCTCTTTCCCTTCCTGTCCCATCAAGGGATGTCAGAGCAGAGCTGGCACCAAGCAGGTCACAGCTGACAGGAACTGCTGCTCTCCACAGGGAATCACCCCATCAACTGGATGAGTGTTTGAAGAGGGGATTTGGAGATGGATCCCCACAGGCTCTGGCAGTGCCCAGAGCTGCAGACTGGTGAAGGCTGCAGGAAGTTGCCATCCACACTTGTCCTGTTCTGGATTTTTCCTGACATCTGCTCACAGCCAGTGCTGGAGATCAGCATTTGGGCTGCTCTGGAGATTATCCACAACCTGGCAACCCTGCCCTGGTGCTGGTTTATCCATGGCTGAGGGGTTCCCTCTCCTGCTCTGCCCAGGTCCCTGTCACAGAGGGGTGGGTTTGCTGAGGCCACAGCACATTCTCCAGGCCAGGGTCTGACCACAGCCCCAAAATCTGCCCTAGACCAGCTGGCTCTCAGCAGAGCTGGATACAAGGACCCTCCCCACCTGTGTCACCCCACACTGGGAGCTCAGCCTGGGGACAGCAGCAGATGAACCTGTAACTCATCATTTTAGGGGCAGCACAAGCCACACAAAGGCTCTGGCAGGACCTCCCTCCATGCCACAGCTCCCACCTTGTCCAGGGGCAGCAGCGGGCGCAGCAGGTACAGCTGGCTGGACGGGAAGAGCGGGGGTGGATGGTAGAAGAGGTCACAGCTGTTCCCCACGGGCAGCAGTGCCTGGAACAGATACAGCCTATCAGTCCATCCTGGCTCCAAACCTCATCCTGGAGGCAGCAGGAGAATGGCTCTGAGACTCCTGAAACCCCAGGAACCACAGCTGAGGTGCAGAGGCCTGGGGCAGCTCTGCCTTCCTGAGTTTGCAGCAGCTCAGCAGCAGGGTTGGGATGGTGACTTCCCAATGGCTCCTCAGCCCCCGAGAGAGGGAGGGACCCACTCTGGAGGGACCCACTCTCACCTGCAGCTCTCCAAAGAGGCCCCCACGGCGTGCCCAGGGCTCGGCGTCTCTCCCCAGCAGCATCGGGGCACTGATACTCTGGCACCCTGGAAGCAGCAGGACACAGACACACGTGAGGTGAACAAAAAGCTGCTGGGCAGGGGGAGATCAGCCTCTACCACAGCTCCAAGGAGCTGCTCCCAGCTGTGCAGCCCAGGATGGTGAGAATGTGCCCTGCATGCTGCTTCCCCAAGGAAGGGGCTCCAGGCACACGGCTCCTTCTCACACTGAACTTGGGGACAGGCTCAGGTCATCACCTGGTAACAGCTCTTGCTTTGTAAGAGGTCACAAGGCCCCCAGAGGAGGGGAGCCCTAAACCAGAGGAAAACTGAGCAAAGTGATGCACAGGCATTCAAAAAACAGCCCCACCTCTCACCCAGGGCATTGCTGCTCCCAGAACCCTTTTTCCACACAGGCTAAGGGGTCTTTGGGATAAAAGGGCTGAGGAACCATATCCTAGAAATGGCTGTGGGGTATGGTGAAGATCTGCTCCCTCCCTGGCAGTGTTCCCAGGGCCATTCCTGCAGGCAGAGTGTGGGGAAGGGCAGCCTGATGGCTGTGGCATTCACATTCTCTGAACAGAGAAAGAATTCTCTCTCACAGGTTTTTTCCTGGAGAAGCACAGAGAGAAGAAGAGAAAAGAATTCTTAGCAGAATCCAATTACCAAATCCCTTCAGGTAAATAATCTCCCTAACACATTCCACATGTGCAAAAACAACAGGAGCAGCAAGCAGAGCTACGAATTGTTTTCTCTTCTTCTCTCTGTGCTTCTCCAGGAAAAAAAAACTGTGAGAGAGAATTATCTCTCTCTCTCTCTGTTCAGAAATGTGAATGCCAGAGATGGTGAGTGCTGGCTGCTGCTGTGGGGCTGGAGGTGATGGGGGGCAGCAGCCAGACCCCCCAGCCAGGTGTGTGAGCCAGGGCAGTGCCCATACTTACAGCCAAAGCAGCTCCCCCAGGTGCCCTTGGGGTCAGGGTCGCAGAGGAGGTGACCATCTGCAAAGGAGGCGAGGTGGTCAGCACAGGACATGGGGCAGCAGCAGAAAATGTCAAGGGGGGTGGGCTCCAGTGGGGACCCTGGCACTACCAGCTGCACACCAGAACCCCACATCTCTGGGCTGGGTCCCAGACACCTCCACCTCCTTCGTGGGGAAGAGAACAAGCACCAGGTGTGCCCCAGTGCTGCAGGGTCCTGGTGCCTGGTGTAGCCCCACATTTCTCTTCACAGAGAAAAGCAAGGCACAATTCTTCCCAAGAATGTTCTTATCTCGTTTGATGTGCCTGTGCTTGTGCAAAAGTAGAATGCAATATGGGGATTGTTTACCCAAAGTGATGTTTCCTTGGCCTGTCAGGGCCAAGTGTGTGTGTGTGTGTGACAGTCACAAAATTCAGTGTAGTTGTGTGCAGGGTTGAGTGCTTGGCAGATTCAGTTTAGATGTAATGTAATATAGTATAGAACAATATAGTATAATAAAGTAATTAATTAGCCTTCTGATAAGGAGGAGTCTTCCTCATCATTTGTTGGGGGTTGCCTTCAAATACTATAGTCTGACATGGCTGGGTTTGGAGAGGTGTGATGGGGCTGGCAGGAATGGCAGGGCTGGCAGGAATGGCAGGGCTGGCAGGGATGGCAGGGCTGGCAGGGGCTGGCAGGAATGGCAGGAATGGCAGGGGTTGGCAGGGATGGCAGGGCTGGCAGGAATGGCAGGGCTGGCAGGAATGGCAGGGGCTGGCAGGGGCTGGCAGGGGCTGGCAGGAATGGCAGGAATGGCAGGGATGGCAGGGGCTGGCAGGGGCTGGCAGGAATGGCAGGGGTTGGCAGGGCTGGCAGGGATGGCAGGGATGGCAGGGGCTGGCAGGAATGGCAGGAATGGCAGAGCTGGCAGAGGCTGGCAGGAATGGAGGGGCTGGCAGGAATGGCAGGAATGGCAGGGCTGGCAGGGGCTGGCAGGAATGGCAGGGCCTGGCAGGGCTGGCAGGAATGGCAGGAATGGCAGAGCTGGCAGAGGCTGGCAGGAATGGAGGGGCTGGCAGGAATGGCAGGGCTGGCAGGAATGGCAGGAATGGCAGGGCTGGCAGGGATGGCAGGGTTGGCAGGAATGGCAGGGAAGGCAGGGGCTGGCAGGGGCTGGCAGGAATGGCAGGAATGGCAGGAATGGCAGGGATGGCAGGAATGGCAGGGCTGGTAGGGGCTGGCAGGGGCTGGCAGGAATGGCAGGGCCTGGCAGGGATGGCAGGAATGGCAGGGGCTGGCAGGAATGGCAGGAATGGCAGGAATGGCAGGGCTGGCAGGAATGGCAGGGCTGGTAGGGGCTGGCAGGGGCTGGCAGGAATGGCAGGGCCTGGCAGGGATGGCAGGAATGGCAGGAATGGCAGGGCTGGCAGGAATGGTAGGAATGGCAGGAATGGCAGGGCTGGCAGGAATGGTAGGAATGGCGGGGCTGGCAGGGGCTGGCAGGGGCTGGCAGGGGCTGGCAGGAATGGCAGGGCTGGTAGGAATGGCAGGGCTGGTAGGGTCTGGCAGGAATGGAGGGGCTGGCAGGAATGGCAGGGATGGCAGGGCTGGCAGGAATGGTAGGAATGGCAGGGCTGGCAGGGGCTGGCAGGGCTGGCAGGAATGGCAGGGCTGGTAGGGTCTGGCAGGAATGGAGGGGCTGGCAGGAATGGCAGGGCTGGCAGGGGCTGGCAGGAATGGCAGGAATGGCAGGGCTGGCAGGGGCTGGCAGGGCTGGCAGGAATGGCAGGGCTGGCAGGAATGGCAAGGCTGGCAGGGGCTGGCAGGAATGGCAGGAATGGCAGGGCTGGCAGGAATGGTAGGAATGGCAGGGCTGGCAGGAATGGTAGGAATGGCAGGGCTGGCAGGAGCTGGCAGGGCTGGCAGGAATGGAGGGGCTGGCAGGAATGGAGGGGCTGGCATCAGCCACGTACCCAGCCAGAGGACGAAGGCACTGGCTGCCAGCAGCAAGTTTCGGATGTCCCAGAGGTAGGGGTGCAGGTCGTAGAGCAGCGCCCTGCTGGCCGTGCTGACCAAGCGGCTGTGCAGGCGGCACGTCCGAGCGCACAGCAGCTGGAAGGACTGAGCCCGGCCCCGCCACCGCGTGCCCTGGGGACACACACTGCCCGTCAGCCACCTGGGGGACACACCAGCCACCGCAGCCACCTTCCAGGAGCAGCCTTACCCCGCAGGCATCAGAAGCTGTGGCCGGGACCCCCACGCTGAGGCTGTTGGCTCGCAGCCACCGAAAGTGCTCCAGGAGCTGCTGTGCCAGAGCCCCGTGGTGGTAGGGCAGGTAGAAGAGCTCCACCAGCATCCGCACCTCCTCCAGGGTCAGTGGAGCTGTGGGGCTGGACACGGCCTCCTCTGGGGTCACTGGTGCTGTGGGGTGGGGTCTGGCCTCCTTTGGGGTCATCAGTGCCATAGGGTCAGACTCAGCCTCTTCTGGGGTCATCGGTGCTGTGAGACTGGTCCTGGCCTCCTCTGGGGTCACCTGGGATGTGGGGCTGGTCCTGACCTCCTTGAAGGTCATGGGGCCAGACCCAGCCTCCTTGGGGGCCATGGAGCCAGACTCAGCCTTCTCTGGGGTCACCTGGGATGTAGGGCTGGCTCTGGCCTCCTTGGGGGTCATGGGGTCAGACCCAGCCTCCTCTGGGGTCACTGGTGCCATGGGGCTGGTCCTGGGCTCCTCTGGGGTTATCTTTGCTGTGGGGCTGGTCCTGGCATCTTTGTGGGTCATGGGGCCAGGCCCAGCCTCCTCTGGGGTCACTGGTGCCATGGGGCTGGTCCTGGGCTCCTCTGGGGTCACCTGTGCTGTGGGGCTGGTTGTGGCTTCCTTGGGGGGCAGTGGTGCCATGGGGCCAGGCCCAGCCTCCTCTGGGGTCACTGGTGCCATGGGACCAGGGCTTGCCCCAACCTCATCACTCAGTGGGGCTGGGGCACCAGGGCTGGCACCTGCCCCAGGTCCTGGGGGTGTCTGGGGCACATCAGTCCTGATGGCCTCAGGCTGGGTGCTGCTGGGAGACTGGATGGGGCTGCCAGCCCCTGTCCTGGCATCACTGGTGGGCAGGGAAATGTTCTGACTGGTGTTGGCCCCACTGCTGGAGCTCGTGGTGGGGCTTGGGCTGGGGAGGGTCTTGGTGGCCACGGGGACTCCTGCAGACTGGGCATTCCCAGCCACCCCAGGCAGAGCAGAGGGGGGCTCACAGCTCCCTGTGCTGAGCTGGTCCCCAGCCCTGGTGGGGCTCTGCTGATGGCCAGTGGGTGTCCTGTTCCCACTGTCCTCCTCAGGCTCTGAGGTCACCTCCCTGCACCTCTCCTCTGGTGCCACTGCACAGGGCTCAGGGCTGTGCTGGTGTGCCCCAGCAGGAGCAGAGTGGTGGGGCTGAGGGTCAGGAGTGCCCTCCTGTCCTCCTGCCGTGCCTGGCTGCAGCTTTGGTCCTCCCTTGAGGCTGACACTGGGGTGTCCTGGGGTCCTTCCTCCTGCCAGAAAGGAACACGAGGGAAGCTCCTTTGGCACCTGCATGGAAACTGCTGCCCACGGGGCAGGACGGTGCCAGGGACCTCCACCCCTGAGCTGCCAGGACCCTGGGCTTGAGTTCAGGCCCCCAGGGCTGGTGAGGCTGTGGCTTTGCAGAGGCAAACATTGCAAAACAACCAAGCTCACCCCTGGCTGACCTCTTCCTCCAGAGCTGGCCCAGGCTCTGCTTCTGCCAGCCAAGGAAGCCCTCTCCAGGCTGTGGCCATGGCAGGAGCACCCACGGGGCAGCACGGCAGGATGGACACCCACACCTGCCCACCACGGCACACACGGCCCTGCTGCCACACCAGCCCCAGACCCTCCTGATGGGCAGGGTGGGGCTCCTCACCCCCCACCCACTGAGCTCCTGGCAGAGCTGATCCAGCCCTCCAGGGATGGAGGGATGCTGCTCATGCAAATCCATTTACCTGGCTCCAAGGCCTGCTGGTTTATCTCAGCCACCCAGTCCCGCAGTGCCAGCTCCAAGGCTTCCTGGGGGCTGTAACTTCCATCCTGAGCTCCTTGGCTGTCCCCCAGGGCTCCCTCCACTCCTGAGGAACTGCAGCTCATCAGCCTGGGCAGCCCTGGGCAGGAAAGCTGCAGGGCTGGGCAGGCACAGAGCTGCCTGGGTGCCAGGTACCTGCACGCTCAGGGTGGGCACAGCTCCCCAGCTCGCTCCCAAACCAGGTGCCCAGCGTGTGGATGGGGATGAAGTTGGCCTGGAGCTCACAGTTGGGGTTGAGGAGCAGCCCGTGGAGCCTGGACATGAGGCCAGGAGCTCGGCCCATGTAGGGACCCAGGAAGACTCGTCTGCAGTCGTAGTCGTTGGCGTAGAGGTTGTCCCAGATGACGGGGCGGCGCCTCAGGACGGCCTCCACCTCCTCCAGCAGCTCTGCTGACAGCTCCTGGGACACCACCTTGGGGCCTGGGCCACCAGGGCAGGGACACACAGAGGGCACAGGGCCCAGCACAGACACACAGCAGGGACAGGGACATGGAGATGAGGTGGTCACCACAGCCATGCTCCCCAGTGAGGAGAGCAGAGCCCCAGCTCAAAGCCCTCCCTGCACACCCCAGTGTGAGGCACCACAATGGGGTCACTTGCTGGTGGCCCTCCCAGGACAGCCTGTGGCCACAGGGTTTGCAGACACTGCACGTGGCCACGTGTAGCCACAGTTCTCCTCCCAGAGAAAAGCAAGGCACAATTCTTCCCAAGAATATTTCTGGGTTCCACATTCTCTGAACCTCAGAGAAAAGAAAAACAATTCTTATCTTATTTGCTGTGCCTGTGTTTGCGCAGAAGTAGAATGCAGTGTGGAGATTGTTTACCCAGAGTGATGGGGTTTGGTTTCCTTGGCCTGTCAGGGCCATGTTTGTGTGTCAGGACTGAAGGCTGAGATTCTGTGCAGTTGTGTGCAGTTGAGTGCTTGGCAGATTCAGTTTAGATGTAATGTAACATAGTGTAATATAATATAGAATAATATAGTAAATAAAGTAATTCATTAGCCTTCTGATAAGGTGGAGTCCTCCTCCCCATCATTTCTCCCTGCCACAGGGGCCAGCCTGTTTGGATAGCCACACACCCAGAGCTGGTCCTGGCTCACCTGTCCAGATGACAGCAATCCCTGGGAGCAGCTCCTGGCCAATGGTCTGCAGGTAGCAGGACTGGCTGGGGCTGGGAGAACAGAGGGAGCTGCAATATTCTGGGGAGAGAGCACAGAGCATCCCCTGAGAGCTGGGGACCACGAGAGGAGGGGCTGCTGGGATCATGGGCTAGTCCTGAGGTGGCCAGAGCTCTCCTGGGAGGGTGACAAGGCTGGGAGGAGCTGCAAGCATCATAGGCTAGTCCTAGTCTAGTCCTGAGATGGCCAGAGCTCCCCTGGGAGGGTGAGGAGGTTGGGAGGGGCTGCTGGGGTCATGGACTAGTTCTAGTCTAGTCCTGAGATGGCCAGAGCTCACCTGGGAGGGTGAGGAGGTTGGGAGGGGCTGCTGGGGTCATGGACTAGTTCTAGTCTAGTCTTGAGGTGGCCAGAGCTCCCCTGGGAGGGTGAGGAGCCCAGGGAGAGCTGTGGGGGCCACCAGGGCACTCAGCTCTCAGCAGGGACAGGGGTGCAGCCAAAGGGCACCCCAGTGGGAGGGGGCTCCCCACCTTGGGCAGCTGGGGCTGCAGGCAGTACCTGTAGGGCAGAAGAGGAAGACTGAGGGTTGGCCCAGCTCCTGGTACACCTCGTTGGCCACAGAGGCCTGAGCCTGTGCCAGGGAGGGGAAGACATCTCTGTCAGCTTGGCACATGCAGGGGTCGATGTCGTCGAAGAGCAGCGCGAAGGAGCGGCACCCCATGGCAGCCACCTGTGGGCACAGACAGGGGCTGCTGGGACCCCCGGGCAGCAGAGAGCCCCAGGGGGCTCCAGAGGGGCATCTGGGCACGGCACAGCAGGGGCAGCTCCTGCCAAGGGACTAGCAGCTGCCCACGGAGCAACCCCACCATGCCAGCAGCTCTTTGCCCTCCCTGGGGCTCTGCTCCAGCCTGTGCCACCCTCTGGGCTGCCCAGCAACTTCTGGGGCTTGGCTGCTCCTTCTCCTGCCCCCAGTCAGGCACCCATGGAGCCCTCAGCTCCCTGTCACAGTGACAGGGACAGCACATTGGCCACTGGGCAGCCCAGAGCTGCAGGAGGGGTTCACAGCCCCACAGCAGCCCATGGGGTGGGCACAGGGGGCACATATAGGCACGGGTGGGTGGGCACAGGGGGCACACATAGGCACAGGTGGGTGGGCACAGGGGGCACACACAGGCACGTGTGCCCCTGGCCTGGGAGCAGTGGGGTGAAGGAACGGCCCACGGTACCTGCCTGAGTTTTTGCTGCAGCAGGAGGCGATCCCCAGCGCTGGAAAACACCATGTCCTGGCCAGCAGAAATGGCGAAAATAAACTCCACCCCCTGCTCCTGGGCAGCCTGGATGAGAGACTGCATGCGGGCTGGGGACAGAGCACAGGGGACCTGTGAGAGCTGGGAGGCACCGGGGAGAGGGACAGGGGTGGGGGGACCAGGGATGGAGGGGGAGAAGGGAATGAGAAGGGATGGAGGGGAATGAAGGGATGGAGAGGGATGAAGGGATGGAGGGGGATGAAGGATGGAGGGGGATGAAGGGATGGAGGGGGATGAAGGATGGAGGGGGATGAAGGATGGAGGGGGATGAAGGGATGGAGGGGGATGAAGGATGGAGGGGGATGAAGGATGGAGGGGGATGAAGGGATGGAGGGGGATGAAGGATGGAGGGGGATGAAGGGATGGAGGGGGATGAAGGATGGAGGGGGATGAAGGATGGAGGGGGATGAAGGATGGAGGGGGATGAAGGGATGGAGGGGGATGAAGGATGGAGGGGGATGAAGGATGGAGGGGGATGAAGGATGGAGGGGGATGAAGGATGGAGGGGGATGAAGGATGGAGGGGGATGAAGGGATGGAGGGGGATGAAGGATGGAGGGGGATGAAGGATGGATCAGGACAAGGCATGGGAGGGGGTAAAGGGATGGAGGAGAGTAAGGGATGGAGGTGAAAGGGATGGAATGGAACGAGGAATAGAAGGGAATAAGGGGTGGAGGGGGATAAGGGATAGAGCAGGACAAGCGATGGAGAAGGGATGGAGGAAAGTAAGGGATGGAGGGGAACAAGGGATGGAGGGGGAAAAGGGATGGAGGGGAATAAGGGATGGAATGGAACAAGGAATGAAGGGGAAAAAAGGATGGATGGGAACAAGGGATGGAGCAGGACGGACAAGGGATGGACAAGGGATGGAGGGAGACAAAGGATGGAGCAGGATCAAGGGATGGAATAGGACAAGGAATGGAGAGTACAAGGGATGGAGAGGGACAAGCAATTTAGGGAAATAAGGGATGGAGAGAGAAAAAGGATTGAGCAGGACAAGGGATGGAAGAAAACAAAAGATCAAGCAGGACAAGGGATGGAGGGGAACAGGGGATGGAGCAGGACAAGGGATGAAGGGGAACAGGGGATGGAGCAGGACAATGGGTGGAGAGAGAGTGGACCCCAGGATGGTGAAAGGAAGGAGCTGAGGTCATTGGGAGGGGAGAGGTTCCAGGAGGGCCATTTCCACTCTCTTAAGACACAGAGGACTTTTGACAAGGGTCTGTGGGCCTGGCTAGACTCAAGTACATTGCCTGAGACCCACATGGGAAGCTGGCTGGTCCCTTAGGCAATTCCCCATGATGGGCACGGTCTGGGAGTCTTCTTGCCCTTGGCAAGGTCTGGGGGCCTCCCAGCAATGGGCAAGGTCCTGGCAGGATGGAAATAGCTGGGACACAGCCTATGCTTTGCCCTGAGGGACCTGGGATGGCTGCAGCCCCCCGAGGGGCCCAGCAGAGCCGCTACCTGCCTCATGCTCTGTGTAGGGCTCTCTCCAGAGCAGCCGGTGCTTCAGCTCATCCTTGGGTGCATACATGTAGCAGTTCAGCCCTCGGTGCTGCAGCCTGTGCAGGGGGAGAAAGGAGTCAGCCAGGCTCCACAAGGAGACAGAGATCTCAGCTCTAGGTTTGTGGCACACACCAGCAGGATGTGCCCCCTGGAGGGCAGACACCCCCCTCTTTGGGCACTTCTGTATGGAAGGTACCAGATATATTAATTTGGTTTTATTTCTCCTCCTCAGCAGACAATGTTTCACATTTCCCCACGGTGAACAGAGTAGAAAGCACCTCAGGTATCTCGTGATAAAAGTCCCTTATTTTGTTTCTTTCCAGATAAGAAAAATACCAATGGACATGTCACCCTCATGTGCCACCATGTGAACACATCCCAGTGCAGCACCAGGCAAGACCTTCTCATTCCTGAGGTACTTTAGAACATCACAGCTCCTTTTCCTTCCATTTTCTGTACCTGTATCTCAGGGAGCTGGGGGTGCTCAGCCTGGAGAAAAGGGCACTCAGAGGTGACCTTATCACTCTCTAAAACTCCCTGAAAGGTGCCTGTGCTCAGCTGGGGCTGGGCTCTTTCTCCAGGCAGCACTGACACAACCAGAGCACACAGCCTCAAGCTGCACCAAGGGAAATACAGGTTGGAGAGCAGGAAAAAGTTTTTTACAGAAAGGGTGATAAAGTTCTGGAATGTTCTGCCCGGGGAGGTGGTGGAGTCCCCACCCCTGGGGGTGTTTAACAAAGCCTGGATGTGGCACTGGGTGCCAGGGTTCAGTTGGGGTGTTGGGGCTGGGTTGGACTGGATGATCTTGAAGGTCTCTTCCAACCTGGTCATTCTGGGAATTCTGTGAATTCTGTCCCTGCACTCTGCTCCTTAATTACACTTGTCACTGCCCACAGGAGGCCCTGCAGAGCCCCAGGTCACTGGTGGCAGGTCACTGGTGGCAGGTCCTGCCCGTGCAGCTCTCCCCACTGCTGGCCCCTGCATGGGCAGCAGCCCCTTGGAGAGGAGCTGCACAGAAAACTCCCGTCCCAGGGACAGACCCTGAGCACATCCCTTTGTCACAGGGACACAGGGTGACACACAGACATGCATGAGGGCTCACAGGGACACAGCAGTGCCACCCACAGCAGGGGATGGCAGGAATGGCAGCCTCAGGACAGAGCTGTGCTCAGGATGGAGTGATGCCCTCCATTCCCACCAGCTCCAGTGAGCCTGGGCTGGCTGGAAATGCCCACCTGGTGTCCTGGCTTGCTGCAGGTGGCATCACCCTGGGGTCTCTCAAATTGCTAGAGGATGCAGCCTCCTTTTTATTCATTTCCCAGCCATATTTCCCTATTGGTTGAGGTACTTGAGAGGTACAGACTTCCCAAACCACCTAATACAGACCCCCCCCTCTTCCAATGTGCATTCCCCCCCTCCCTTCTTTTTCTTTGTGTCTTTGTCCTTTTTCTCCAAGTCCAGGAATTTAGCACGGCCTTGGGTGAGCAACAGTCTGTATCAATTAGTGGAATTCCTATGGAATTTATGGTTACTCCTATTGCTTTTTTCAAATATCTGGGTTTATCTACCTGCAGCCCCACAGTTTGTTTGTGAAGACACCTCTCTCTCACTCCTTTCATTAGCGCAGATCAGCTCTGAATCCTCACTGCATCATTGGGTGGCAGAATAATTCATAATTCCCACGGAGAAACTGTCTTTTCACTCTGGAGAAACGGGACTCTAGCCTGTGTTTTGTCCGTGTTTCTGGTCTCATCTGCACCGTGCACCATGCAGCGGGATGTGTGGAGCCCCAGCACCACCTGCCGGCCCCGCGTCCGTCTGTCCGTCCGTCTGTCCCGCCGCACCCACGGCCCGGCCGAGCGCGGGTCCTTCCCGGGGCCATCAGAGCGCCGGGACAGGGGGACACTGCGAGCATGAGGTCCCTTGGCTGCCACCCACGCCTTCAGAGAGGAAAATTCAGGGTACTTGCCATTGGAAGAGAAGTTTCCTCTGATCCATTGACCAGGGTCTCCCATAGAAACCTGGAAAAGGGAGGGGGAAAAGGCCAAATGCAGTTGGGAAGTGCCTTGGAGCAGTCTCTCTGAAGAGAGAGATGCACTGCCAGACATGCAGCACCCATTCTGCCTTTGGGATCACTTCCAGGGAAGGGCCTTTCCTATTTCTGCATGTTGGAAGATCTGGGAGGTGCAGAGCTGTCTGCAAAGCCAGGGAGAAAGGATGTCCAGAGGAAAACAAACCCCTTCTCCTGGGACAGGCTGATAAATGGGTCTGGAGAAATGCAGATTTGACAGCTCCTCAAAGTGGAGGTTAAAGGGAACCTGTCAGAGTCCCAGCACAGACCTGAGATTTAGCAGAAAACCTTCAGCCACTTAAATTCTCTTCAAGATATGGCAGATGCAACATGAAGTCTCACAGAAAATCCATTCTGTCTTGGACAGTGATGACAATTGGTCATTAAGGTATCTCCCTTCTTTCTCTGCATCGTGGGCAACTTTTGAGCCAATCACTGCAATTTCCAGCAGTCGGGGCCAAGGGCAGCAGATACTTGGGAAGTGACAGCATTCCCAAAACTGGGTGGTGCAGGCTGCACTGGCTCCATCAAGCTGGGAGAAAGGACCAGCTCTCCATGAGGCCAGTGTCACCTGCATTTCCCAAAGCACCTGAGTGTCCCAGAGCCCATCTGCCCTCATTCCCTTGGCTCTCTTTGGCAGGAGCCCACCCTGCAGCCCCCAGCACCAGCCCTGGGCAATGGTGAGGGGGTTTGCAGCACAGCAACACCCACTCTCCATCTGTCTTCTCTCTGCAGACAGATTTTCTACCTGCCTGAACCCCTACATGGTTATTCCACATACTTTGAAAGAATATAAGGTCACTTTGCTATCCATCCCCCACCGTGCCCAGGGCCAAATTTGTGGCCACTTGAGAATGCCAGCAAACATTACACCCAAAGAAAGTTATTTCTGTGGTAAATAATTTGCTATTTTGAGATCCCAGCGAGGTCCCCAGAGTCCCTGTATGGCCCCTGCAAGTGACACTTTCACAGCACGTGCTGCTGTGAGCTGACGTGGGCTGGCAAGGAGGCCACTCAGCCCTGCCAGCAGTGTTCTCCTGGACTGGATTTGCCAGCATCATTCCTCTCCTCTTTCCCAGGTCAGCTCTACTACATCAGTGATTCACGTCTGAATCATGTCAGCTTCCCCACCCCTGCATTTCCTGTTTGTTTTACACTCATTTGCACGGTGCTCCGGCTCCCTCTCGGGTGGGGCAGAGGGCAGTGCCCCTCACAGGGGTGCTGTGCTGCCAGCAGGAGGGCAGGTGGCTCTGCCAGGCCTTGCTCAGCTCCAGAGGGAGATGGGGATGTGGGGAGGGAGAAGCACAGAGCTCTCCCTGGCCAGCTGTGGGCACAGGGGCATGGCTGCCCCATGGGCAGGGTGGGCACACCGGGGGGTGCCCCGGAGTCCAGGGCAGCCAAGAACCTCGTGTGGAGCTCTGGAGGCCGAGCAGAGCTCCCTGTGCCCCTCTGGCTCTGCTGGGGTGGCTGCAGGGCTCTCTGGGGAGGTGCTGGTCCAGCCCCCTGGCAGAGATGGGGGTCTGTGAGGGGCCCCAGTCCCACCTCCCCCCCAGCCTGGAGCCCGACCCCGCTTCACTTCGGGTGGATCGGAACAGCCCCGAAACGCCCGGGCGGGTCGGGCACCGGCCCAGCCGCGGCCCCGGAGGGACCTACCTTCCACCACGCCGCAGAGGAAGCGCGGCCGCTCCGCCATCCCCGCGCAGGAGCGGCCCCGGCGGCCGCGGACAGGGCAGGGTGCGCGGGGGGATGGAGGGACGGAGGAGGGATGGAGGAATGGGCGAGGGATGCGCGGGAGGATGGAGGAGAGCGCGGGGGGACGGAGGAGTGCGCGGAGGGATGGATGGAGGGGGAGCGGGGGTTGAAGGAGTGCGCGGAAGGATGCGCGGGGGAGATGGAAGGTGCGCGGGTGGGGATGAAGTGTGTGCGGGAGGGGATGGCAGGTGCGCAGGGGGATGGAAGGATGCGCAGAGGGGTGGAATGTTTGCTGGGGGATGGAAGGATGCTCGGAGGGATGGAATGTTTGCTGGGGGATGGAAGGATGCTCGGAGGGATGGAATGTTTGCTGGGGGATGGAAGGATGCTCGGAGGGATGGAATGTTTGCTGTGGGACGCAGTGCTCGCGGGAGGGGATGGAAGGATGCGCGGAGAGCTTCGCGCAGGGGCGGCTCCACCGCCCGCCCACCCCGCGGGACGCGCTCGCCGCAGCGCAGGGGGCGGCTCCGCGGGTGGGGCCGCGGGGCGGAGCGGGGAGGGGAGCCCCGAAATCCGTGCGGAGCGCCTGGGAAGCGATGCTTGAGCCGCAGTCTCGGAGCCGGCGGAGCGGAGCCCCCGCCGCTGCCGGGCACCGGGGCCCCGCCCGGTGCCCACGGCAGCCCCGGTCCCCACGTCCCCAACCGCGGGGGTCCTCCCGGTGCAACATTTCCTTCTCCCGCCTTTGAAACTTCTCAGGAGCCCACAGCCCCAGCGCTGTTCCCGAGGAGTGGAGTGCCATCATCTTTTTGTGTTCACCACCGAGCTGGCTCCTGCCTTGGCACACCCTCATGCCAGGCCGAGGGTGCGATGCCCGGTCCGTGCCATCGGGCTGGCCCGTGTGCTGTGCAGGGGACTCACCTGTGTCAGGCTGTTTGCCTTGTGCCCCTGCTCCGAGCTCGTGTGGCTCGCGGTTGTGTCTGTCCCGCACAGGGCTGTGCTCTGCAGATGTGCTGGCACTCGTGAGTTCCCTGTGCTGCAGCTGCACATCACAGAGCCCTGCCTACACACGGGCCGGGCTGTCTGACACCACCGAGTCATTCTGTTCTTTTTCAGACCACTGGGCCTGTTTGTTGATGTCATTATTTTGCCCGGGTTTGTGGTCTGATCTTTCATCTGTCTTGTACACTCAGTTATTGGTTTTGCTGTGGTTACATCCCATTGCTGTTTCTAGCACATTGCTCTCATCTCAGCCGGGGTGATCTTTACTTTTTGTGCCTACGATTCTCCTCTCCGTCCTGCCTCGGGGGAGGGGAGGGCTGTGAGCAATTGGTCTGGGATGTTTCAGTGGAATGTCATTCCTAAACCAGGACGCCAGCAAAATTTTGTTACCATGCCAATGTGAGGGTGAAGCCAGGACAGTGCAGAGGGTCACCCCTGCATCCATGCAGGTGCTGCAAAGCTGCCCTCAGCAGCTCTCCCCACCTGCAGCCCTTTCATCAAAACCACAGGTGGAGAAATGGAGATCAGAGCTTGGAAAACCAGGATCTGTGGCTTCTCCCTCTTCCCTTTGCAGGTTTATGTTGTGTCAGGAAACCAAGTCATGGTGCCTGGTCCACCAAAGCAGCAAGAAGCCCAGGAGTGCCTGACCAGCAGTGAGCTGGCAGGGTCCCAGTGCCACCAGAGTGCCACCAGGCTGGCTCATCCACGCTGGGAGTGCTGAGCACAGGCTGTGCCTGTTCTTTGCCTCACAGCCTCACCTGGCCCACCTGCAGCTGGGAATGCTGGACTCAAGCCTGGCCCTGCAGGATTCTTCGAGGGCAGGCTGGAGTGGCCAGCAATGACAAGGACAGTACAGGGAGCAGCCCAGTGCCCCTGGAGTGGCCTCGGTGCCCAGGGACATGGCATGAGATATGGATGGCATTACCCTGCCTATAAAGACAGTCAGAGAATGGAATTGTGCAGAGCTGTGCATACACAGGCGTTTGCTGTGATTCTTTGCTTTCTCTGCTCTCTCTGGGAGCATCTGGCTATTCCACAATTTTCCTGAACGATGAGCTTGAGGTAAGCAGCCCCTAGTCCTCCACTTCATTTTCTCTTCTGTCAAAGACATCACACCTTTTTCCTGTCCTGTGAAACCTCACCTATCCCTTTGTCCACTCCCCATATTGCCCTCTGTGAAAAATGCGTATTTTGTGATTGGCTTTTTGCAAATATGAAAATGAATATTGTATGTGTTGTGTTAGAAAGTGATGCTGTGTTAATTTTCTTAAGTAGTGTGTTAAATATAGTTTTAGATTATAACAGAATGTTAAAATAGAAACTATGCCATGTAAGATACTTTTTTAAAGAGAGGACTCGCAGCAAGATAGCAGCCACAGGACACCGAAATCTTTCAGAGAAAGGGAATTAATTGCTCCATTATCAGGAGAAACGAACTTCTTCCTGCCTCGCTCAGCCCTGAAGAGCCGTCAGGATTCAGAGGAAGAAGCTGATACCGCCCAGACAGAATCCTGGGTTTGAATGGAATTTATGCACCATGTATGAGGTGTATGAATATGCAACAGGTTATTGCTTTTAAGGGTTAATCCTCTGTTAATGTGTGTCCTTTTTCGAGCTTATTTTGCCCAGAAAGAGGTACCGGGACTGTCCCTAACTCTTTGTTTCTATTGTCTCATATTGTCCTAATCCTAATTGTCCAAATTTTTATTACTCTAATTATATAACTATTTTTATAACCATTCTATTACTATTAAACTTTTAAAATTTTAAAAACAAGCGATTGGCGTTTTTCACACCTCTCTTACCCTCAGCCCATCCGAGCGCGTTTTCCCGTCCCCATGGAGAGCACGCGCCTGTGTCACACGTGCGTGCACGAGCCCAGGTGTGCACACATCTGTTCACATGCACGCGCACACACGCCAGCACGCCCCGCCCCTGACACGCGTGTCCCGGTCCCCGCCCCGTTCTCGTCCCGGTTCCCACCCCATCCCCGCCCCGTTCTCGTCCCGGTTCCCACCCCATCCCCGCCCCGTTCTCGTCCCGGTTCCCACCCCATCCCCGCCCCGGTCCCGCCCCGGTCCCGCCCCAGCGGCGCGGGCGGAAGCGCGCGGGGATGGAGCCGCCGGCCATGGAGGGGCCGCTGCTGGTGCAGCACAGCCACAAGTTCGGCACCAAGGTGAGTCCGGGGATCCCTTCCTCCCTCTCCCTCTCCCTCCCCTCCTCTCCTTCCTCCCCGCCCTGGGGCCGGCTGCGTGCCGGGGCGGGGGCGCTCCGAGGGCCGCTCCCGGTGCGCGGCGGGCCCGGGCGCGGTGTGACCCCGCTCCCCGCAGCGCTGGAAGCGCGGCTGGTCCGCGCTCTACCCCGCCAGCCAGCACGGCGTGGCCCGGCTCGAGGTGTTCGACTGCAAGGAGCCGTCGGCGGCCGGGCGGGCGGGCACCCGGCGGCTCGCCCGCACCGTGGTGCGGCTCAGCGACTGCACCAGCGTGGCCCCGGTGGGCGAGGGCGGCCCCCGCGCCGGCACCGCCACCTTCCGCCTGGAGACCCGCGACCGCAGCTTCCTCTTCGCGGCCGAGAAGCAGCAGAGCGAGGAGTGGGTGGCGAAGCTGTGCCAGATCGCCTTCCCGGTGAGCCCCGGGCTGGGGGCGGAGGGGACAGGATGGGACACGGACTTCAGCGTGTAGGGGTGACCCGTTGCCGTCTGGCAGCTCAGGGAGGACACCCTGAGGTTTAAAGTGCCCGGCCCTGGCGCTCCGGTGCCCTGTCGATGGCTCCTGCTGTGGTTTGCGGGACTCCTCAGCGTGCTGTCAATAATTCGAGGTTGTGGCTCCAAATTTCAAGTCGGGCTCTTCTTGCCCGGTGTGGAGGCCGTGCTCGCCCCTGCGGAGGGCTGGCAGGAGGCCAGCTGATGGCCAGGAGCGTTTCCTCTTGGCTCAGCCATTGCTGCCTTTCCTGCCACAACAGCGGTGGAAGCGCAGCCTCCAGAGCCTTGCGGGACCCATCTGATTCCAGGAGCTGGAACCCCCTTCCTTTCCCAGCCTCGGGGTTCACTCCTGGCTGCTGCTGTGGGCACCCCATCTGTGCTGGGGCTCTGGAGCACTGTCCAGCCTCATCCTCTGCAGCCCCTGGAGCTGCTGGTCCTCGAGAGCCTTGTGGAACCTGTGTGGTTCCAGGAGCTGGAACCTCCTTTCCCAGCCTCGGGGCTCCCTCCTGGCTGCTGCTGTGAGCACCCAGCTCTGGAACCCTGTCCAGCCCCATCCTCTGCAGCCCCTGGAGCTGCTGGTCAGCCAGTGTGCCCAGCCACGGCTGTTTGGGCAGTGGGTGCCCTGGCAGTGAGGTGTTCTGTGCTCTCTGGGACACAGCCCACGCCTGCCCAGCTCCTCAGCGCTGGCTCTCCCTCCTGGGAGGTGTCTGCAGAGCCCTGGGCTGGGCTCCAGCTGATTCCAGCCTTGGAGTGCAGGGCAGGGCTGCCTGGCAGGAGGACTGGGTGCACAGCTGGTGATCCCAGGGTGTCCCCTGAGTGTGATTTACCTTTGTCCCTCCCTGCAGTCTCCTGGCAGGCCAGGTGTGTCTGTGCTGGAGGCACTGGTGGGAACATCTCTGTGTCTCTTGGTGCAGTCAGGGTTGCAGCCTTTGCACTGAGAGTGGCTTGCAGGGCTGAGCTGGGGACACAACACACCCTGGGAGTGAGGCAGGGTGGTGGCCAGGCCAGGGAGCACCTGCTTGGAGCTCCCAGCCCCCACATGGGAGCCCTCATTTGTGTGCCTGAGGTGCAGAAGCAAGCTGAAGGTTTAGGAGGATGTGAACTGAAGGCTACAAGGTTGGCATGTGTTTTAAAAAGGCCTGACCTGGAGCAGGAGGCACAAGAGCTGCACGTGGCCTCTCTGCACAGAGCTGGAGATGCTCAGCTGGGATTGCTGATCATCTGCATGGAGAATGTGATTTTGTGTCATGTTCCTGCCCAGAGGGTATGCAGGGTCCAGCAGCTTGGGAGCTGGGGCCAGAGATCATTTGGAGTTCAGAACTGATTTTTTTTTTTTAATTTCCTTTTGAAGATGAGGAGAAGTGCAGTCAAATGGAGCCTTAGAGGCTCTGGCAGATTTGGTGGCCCTTGGCTTTCCAGTCCCAGGCTGGAGCCCTGCTGTGCTGGATGAGGAGGAGCTGAGGAGGAGCTGCTGCTATCAGCTCTCAGGATATGAGGTTTTAGGATCCAAACACGAGGGCTGCATGGCCCTTTTTTGGGTCTTGTTGGAGTTAAGAAGCTCGTGTGTGTGGGTTTCAAACTGAAACTGTGGCACTTGCCTTCTGCAAGATGCACCCTCTGCTGCAGCCCCAAGGAACAGCTCCACACGCTGAGCCTCCCTTGTGCCAGCTGCACAGGGCTCGGGGAGCCTGTAATTCTGAGGGGCTTTTCTGCAGGAGGATCTGTGAAAGCACCAAGGGTTTGTGTCCCCCCCAGGCCCCTGGGGGCCCTGCTGCTGGGACACAGTGGCTGACAGCTTGTGTGTTGCATTTTCAGTTCTGCATGTTCTAAAATAGAAGCTCTCGCTTCCCCTCTGCAGGCTGCCCCTCCTCCTGGGCAGGGCAGGACACAGGACACCCCGTGTCACCAGGCCACCAGCCCCCTGTCCTCGGGGTGGTATTGCCAGTAGGGTGTGGGCAGGGCAGGACACAGACCCCTGTGTCACCAGGCCACCAGCCCCCTGTCCTTGGGGTGGTGTGGCCAGAGGGGTGCGTTTGGGTTGTGCCATGCTTTGGGGACAGCTCTGTGGGTGCAGAGCCCAGCTGGGGACATGGTGCTGCCAGGAGCTCAGGGAAGCCCCCCCTGTGCTGCCTCATCCCTGTTCAGGTGGGCTCAGGGCATCTTGTGGCCAGCTCTGGGGTGGGCAGGGTGCAGGACAGCCACCTGTGTGGGGCCGTGGAGGCAGCAGGGCTCAGGCCATGCAAGGGGGCCTGGGGGCTGATGTGGGAAGAGAACTCTGGGTGTGATCTGCTCCCCTTTGTCCTTTGCCAGGGCAATGGCCCCAGCGATGGCCCGGTGTCACAGCATGGCCGAGAGGGCAGCGGGGAGTCACCAGCCCTGGAGATGGCCGTGAACTCCATCTACTACACCAGAGATGAAGGTGGGACCTGCTGCTGCCCTGACCTGGGGACACCTTCCACAGAGCCTTGTTCTCCTGCTGCCCCATCACTGGGGCCATGCTGGGCATTGTCTGTGTCCCCTGAGCAGCCCTGTCCCCACAGTGGGGCTGACTGTCCCCTGCCCTGAGCAGCCCTGTCCTTGCAGTGGGGCTGGCTGTCCCTTGTCCTGCTCTGAGCAGCCCTGTCCCCGCAGTGGGGCTGGCTGTCCCTGAGCAGCCCTGTCCCCGCAGTGGGGCTGGCTGTCCCTTGTCCTGCTCTAAGCAGCCCTGTCCCTGCAGTGTGTGTCCCTGAGCAGCCCTGTCCCCGCAGTGGGGCTGGCTGTCCCTGAGCAGCCCTGTCCCCGCAGTGGGGCTGGCTGTCCCTGAGCAGCCCTGTCCCCGCAGTGGGGCTGGCTGTCCCCTGAGCAGCCCTGTCCCCACAGTGGGGCTGGCTGTCCCCTGAGCAGCCCTGTCCCTGCAGTGGGGCTGGCTGTCCCTGAGCAGCCCTGTCCCCACAGCAGTGCTGTGTGTGTCCCTGAGCAGCCCTGTCCCCGCAGTGGGGCTGGCTGTCCCCTGAGCAGCCCTGTCCCCGCAGTGGGGCTGGCTGTCCCCTGAGCAGCCCTGTCCCCACAGTGGGGCTGGCTGTCCCCTGAGCAGCCCTGTCCCCACAGCAGTGCTGTGTGTGTCCCTGAGCAGCCCTGTCCCCACAGCAGTGCTGTGTGTGTCCCTGAGCAGCCCTGTCCCCGCAGTGGGGCTGGCTGTCCCCTGAGCAGCCCTGTCCCCACAGCAGTGCTGTGTGTGTCCCTGAGCAGCCCTGTCCCCGCAGTGGGGCTGGCTGTCCCTGAGCAGCCCTGTCCCCACAGTGGAGCTGGCTGTCCCCTGAGCAGCCCTGTCCCCACAGCAGTGCTGTGTGTGTCCCTGAGCAGCCCTGTCCCCGCAGTGAACGCCTTCTGGGTGACAGTGCAGAGGACGGAGGCCGCGGAGCGCTGCGAGCTGCGTGGCACCTACGTGCTGAAGGCTGAGCGGGACAGCCTGGTGCTGAAGGACCCACGGACAGACAGGATCCTCTTTGTGTGGCCCTACCGGCTGCTCCGCAGATACGGCCGGGACAAGGTGGGCAAGGGGGGCCCCCGCTGTGCTGTGCTGCAGCTGCTCCCCTGTAGCTGTTCCCTTGTGGAAGGCTGAGCTGATGTCCTGCAGCCAGCCCTGCCAGGATTGCTGCAGCTCCTGGTGACCTTGGCTGTCCCCAGTTCTTGCCTGTGTCACCGTGCTGGAGCGTGGGCTGGTGGGACACTGGTCCCCTCTGTGGTTGTCCCACTGCTCTCCTTCTGCATCCCAGGACTTCCCAGCTGGTGCCAGGAGCAGGGACATCCCTCAGTGCTGCACACAGGCTCTCTGTCCCCAGGCTCCAGGAACCTTGGCTCCTGTCTCTGTCCCGGGTTCAGTCTCTCCCTCCTAAGGATGGTGGCCAGAGCAGAGGGGCTTTGAGACACCAGTTGCTTTGTTCACTCTGTGGGGGGAACTACTCCTATTCTCACTGACCTTTGAAGGTCTGCCCCTCTGCAGAGTCCTCCTGCAGTGAGTCCTCACTCTGCCTTGCTGCTACCCTGGGTGCACGGGGCATGGGCCACGCTGGACAGGGAGGAAGTTCAGTGGTGGCCCTGGGGCCGTTCAGTGGTGGCCCTGGGGCTGGTTATAGCAGGGACCATGTTGGCCACACTCTGCTTATGGTGCTTTCTGCAGAACATTCCCAAAGCACAGGTGGAAACCGAGCTGCCCTTGTGGGGGTGTCCAGCTCATCTGCAGAGTCTGTGCTGGGGGCAGGAGGAGAGTTGCAGGGTGTGGGGAGCTGCACCCACAGTGACCTGAGCAGAGAGGGTCTGATTGTGCTTCTGTTCAGCAGCACTGACCCATAAAAAGGAGTTTGTCCCCAGAGACCTTTGTAGCAACCACAGGGGCTGCTGCTGCCTGTGAGAGAGGCAGAAAATCCTGAGGCTCAGGAAGGGTGTGGGCGTCAGCTGGTGGGAACCTGCTCACCAGAGAGTGTTCAGGCCAGAGGAAGCACAGCCCTGGTGCAAGACTTCTCTTTAAAGGACCTTACACCATGAACAGATTAGTGCTGGTAGGTCAATGCTTTGCTTACTCTTGGTAACTGAGCTGCTGCTGCTGAGCTTTCTCCTGCGGAAAGCTGTGTTCTTCCTCTTGTATCTCTTGCTTCCAGGTCACTCCCTTCTTTCCTAAGATTCCATCCTAGTTTCCCCTGCTGAACTGTCACTCACTTTCTCACCCTACTCCTTCCTCAGTGTTGTTTCCTAGACTATCTGATGGTAGTGGTAGAAACTGCTGGAATTGCTCATGTAAGGCAGCAGGGCTCCAGCAGGAGCTGCAGCTCTCTGGGGCACTCACATTGATGTCCCCCAGGTGTGCTCCAGCTCTACAGCTTCTAGTGTGGCCTTTCCCTGCCCAGCTGCTGGGCACAGGGTGGCCCTTGCTGTGGGAGTGCAAGGAGCAGGATTTCAGGTAGGATTTCAGGGCAATCCCTCCTGCAGGGTGTGCAGGATCAGTGCTGCAGCCACACACCCTTGGGTGGGAAGCACAGCCTGCACAAGGCGCTGGGTGCTGAGCAGGACGTGACACTTCTGCTTCCCCTTCAGGTGATGTTCTCCTTCGAGGCTGGCAGGCGCTGTGACTCAGGACCTGGGAACTTCACCTTTGAGACCAAGCAGGGCAACGAGATCTTCCGCCTGGTGGAAGCCTCCATCCAGGAGCAGAAGGCTCAGGTGGAGGAGAACCGGCAGAGCTGCGACTCGCTGGAAGCCGACAGCCCCGGCCTGGTGCAGATCCGCCAGGCCCTGGCTGACAGCCTGAACCTGGAGCTGCCTGCTGAGGGGGACGACACCCCGGCACCCAAAGCAGGGCTGGCACCCAGGGCTGGTGCAGCAGCAGCAGCAGAGGAGAGAGATGCCACATCTCTGCTGAAGAGCCGGACTCTGCCAGAGCTGCCCGTGCCACCCGCCAAGCCCACGGTGTCCAGCACCCCTCCGCGCTCCCCTCTGCCCAAGGTGCTCCGTGCTGTGCCGCCGGCCGAGGACCCTTCCAGCGTGTACTCGGAGCCCCTGGACTCGGTGAAGGGCCTGCAGCCGAGGCCAGACCCGCTGTACTCGGACCCTGTGGACAGCAAGGCCCTGAGCGTGGCCAAGGCGCCCGGCGGGGCCGTGGAGGAGCCGAAGCCGCGGCTGCCGGTGCCGCCGTACTCGGGCCCGTACGAGCAGGTCCGGGCCGAGGGGCAGGGCCAGGGCCGGGCTGAGGGCCAGGGCAGGGCTGAGGGTCATGGCCAGGCTCTCCCTGGGCACAAGGAGCACATCTATGACGAGCCCGAGGGCCGTGCCCCCCGCTCGCTGCATCCCTTCACCTACATCTACGACGAGGCGCGGCCCACGAGCGAGGCCTGGCGCACGCAGGGCCACGATGGCAGGGGTGGCTACGAGTACCCCTACAACCCCAGCACTGACGATTACTCGGTACCCACCTTCCCAGCCAAGGCCAAGAACCCCAAGCCAGTGCCAGCCCCCAAGCCCCAGGCAGCCTTTATCCCCAAGGGGGCAGAAAGGGTGGAGGACCCTGGCAGGCGATGGGGCAGCACTGCCCCTGAGAAGGTGCTGACCAAACCCAGCCTCAACAGCAGCAACAACAACAACGTGGAGGTGCTGTACAGCCAGGTGGTGAAGCCCCAGCAGCCTCAGAGGAAGGAGCAGTGTGTGGATGAGTACAGCTTGTTGCCTCTCTATGAGGATTTAGGGGAGATATAAGCTGCTGCTGCTCTGTCTGTATCCCAGCAGGGACTGGGCATCCCAGTGCCAGCCGGGCTTCTCCTCCCCAGGATGACTTGGGGCTGTTTGGGCTCAGGCAGAGCCTCTTTTCTCACCAGTGCTGAGGGGCTATGTTTCCCTGGAGAGAAACAGCAAGAGAGCTGTGGCTGGAGCAAGCCCCCCCAGTGTGTTTCTCCAGCTCTGGAGCTGGCTCCACTGTGCCTTCTGATCTACAGGAGGGCTGGTGTTTTCCTGTACCTGCTGCTCTGGCTCTGCTCTGGCTTCCTGTCTGACCAGGCTGCAGGGCTCTGGTGCCTTTTGTGGTGTGTGGAAGGCTGCTTGCCATCAGTCTCCCAAAGTATTTTTATACAAAGTTATTTTAATATTAAAGTCTTTATGTCTCAGAACGACACGTTTGCCTGTGGCATGGATGGGGAGGTGCAGGTGCACGTTTGTGTCTGTGCCAGAGCTACTGAGCTCAAAGAAGAGTGCCTGCCAGGTTGAGCTGTGGCTGGAGGCCCTGATGGCAGGGGATTAAGGGAAGGGAGAGTCAGGCTCAGATATGTGATGGCCTCCAGGCACAGGGCTGGGCAGGAACAGGACCAGCTCTGCTGCAGCTCAGTGGCTGTTGGTGAGTCACAGGATCTCTCCTTCTCCAGCCTGATCCCACTGCTGATCCCCCCTGCTCCCAGCTGCTTTGGAAGGCCTGGAAGGGCCCAGCCTGGATCCCATTGGGTTTAATGGCCAAATCTGTGATGCCAGCTGTGTGGTCTGTGGAGTTGCTGTGTGGCCAGCCTTGGCCAGGAGCCTACCCAAGGGAAAACCAGGTTGTGCTTTCTGTTTGGGACCACACCAGGCACGCTGGCATTGGCTGTCCCCACGTCTGGATGGGGCTGCTGGTGACTTCTGCAGGTTTGGCAGGACAGGCAGGTGACAGGCAGCACTGTGCTGCACCTGTGCAGAGGGCTAAGCTCGACTTCTGCAGCCCCAGCTCAGCCAAACTGCAGGGGAAGTCTGGAGGTTCAGGTCCCCAGGCTGGTGAGATGGTGATGAGGTGATGAACTCTGGGCATTTATCTGGTGCCCAGTTGCAGGGGGATGCCTCAGTCCTGTAAAAACACAGCTCAGCTGTGGCCAGGACCAATTTGCGGCTGTTCCCCTCTGCTGGGTCCTCTTCTCCACTGAGGTTTTGCTGCAGAAGAAGGGGAAAAGTCTTAATGGGCTTTGGGAAATATGAGGGAAGCTGAGGTGGTTCCAAAAACTTTGTTGCCTCCCTGCTGTCTCTTCCCTAAACCTGACTTTATAATTTTTATGTTGTTGACTGGTTTGCAGGCCCCAGGCTGGGCCATTTGTGTGTTTATTCCCAATGATCCCTGTGCCTGCAGGGGTGTCTGCCCTGTCTTCCATTCTACCTGCCCTTGATGTCTTGTCCCAGCAGCTGCCTGATGAGATGCCAGGACATGGGAAGAGCCAGCCCATGTCTTGGGGCCTGTCAGAGCTGGGATGCCAGGGAGAAGAGATGGGATTGTGGTGCTTGCCACATACCCTTGCTCTCCTGCAGCTGTTTCCCAGGAAGCAGAGATCAGTGGTGGGAGAGCAGGGCTGGACATGTCAGAAACCACAGGCAGGGAGTGAGCTCCATGGAGGATAACTTTATTTTGGAACAGCTTTTCAGAAGCAGGTAAGTAGAACACAAACTCTGCTGGTGCTTGGCATCAGGGGCTCAGTGAGACCACCCCACCTTGGCCTGGTCAAGCTGCCCTTGGCTCACACCTACCCTACACCTGCACTGAAAAACAGGCTGGCATCTGGGCAGCAGTTCTCTGGAATTGCTCTGGCTTGGCATTTGCTCCAACCCCCTTCATGAACTGGGGGGTTGGACAGTGAGGCCAATCTTGGAAGCAAGCAAATCATCTGGAGAGCAGAACTCCAGGCTTTAAGATTAAATCCAAGAGCTCTGTTTCATTCCAATTCAACCACCCCACTGAACCTGCTGCTGTGGGATGAGGGCAGCTCAGCATGACTGCCTGCCTTGTCTGATTTCCTCCCTGCCCTGCCTGCAGCTCTTCTGCTCCCACTGACAGCAATCTGTGATTTGTGGCCTGTGCTGGCCCAGTCTCACAAACCCAAATTTGAGGCAGGCTGGTGACGTGTGCTGGCAAGAACAGGAAATACGTGGTGCTGCTGCTGCAGGGGACAGCTGGATCTCTGGACAGAGGGTCCCTGAGCAGCAAACTTCCTGCAGAACTGGCTCGGTGACGAACACAACGTGAAACAACAACAAGGAGGAACAAACGATGGGAAGTGCCTGTCTGCCCAAGGCCAAGCTCGGTGTCTTGCCTGACCACATCCGGCCAGCTGCTGAGCCAGGACCTGTGGCTGCCCAGGGGCAGCTCCTGCTGCTCACTGCAGGAACTCCTCGTACTCCTTGGAGAGCAGGGAGCCCTCACAGGAGCCTCTCCTGGCTGCTGCTGCTGGTCTGAACGTTTGGAGGGGAGAGGGAGCCATCAGCAGGGGAGCCACTGCAGCTTTGGCTCTGCTCTGAGGCTGCAAGACAGGGACAAAACACAAATCCTTGTGAGGGGAGGTGCTGCCTGTGCCTCACCTTGCTGGGAATTCCTGTAGGAATCTGGCCAGGAGGGCACAATCTGCTGGAATCTGGCCAGGAGGGGACACCAGAGCCCGTGCAGGCTGCTCACACACGGGACTCACCTGCCTGGGCTGGTGGCGCTCCGGGCGCTGCTCCCGGGGCTGGGGCTGCTGCCGGTGGGGAGGTTTGTACAAGGAGCTCTTCAGGTATTTGTAGAGGTTGCTCTTCAGGTGCAAGGGGTTGTAAGCAACTTCCACTTCCAAGTTGTTCAGGGCACTCTGCTTGGAAGAGAAAACTTGAGTTTGCTACAGGATGTGACAGGGTTGCATGTTTGTGGTTTTTTGGTTTCTTTTTCAGGGACAGTGTTGTAGCCACTCCAAACCACCCACCCTGCAGTGAAAGGTGAAGGGATTTTTGGCTGTGCTGCAAACCATAAGGAGCACTCTTAACTGTGTATAGAACAAGAGGCATCTCCAGACTGATCTTAATGGATTTAAACATCCCCTTGCTGGATACAGTCCTACCCTTTCCCATGCCCAGAATCAGCCAACAAGCTGGAACTCCCTTTCTGGGCACTGTCATCCCCAACTCTGCTTCACAAGGCCTCTTCCCCCAGCAGACACCAACATTGCTCCCAAGGACAGGCATTTGCTGTCCATGGGGAAAGCTGTCTGCTGGGAAGGAGTTCTGGAGTGCAACATCACACAATGTCACTAGACATTGTCACAGCCATTTCCTTCCCTCCTTATCTGCTGAGGTGATAACACGAGCTGATAATGAGTGACTCACCTCGATGGGGCCCCTGACTTGCTCGGGGTGCTCAGCCAGGAGGGCTGGGAAGGCTGATGGCATCAGGAGCTCTCTGATGGCCACTGCTTTCACCAGGAGAGTGGCAGAGTCAGAGGGGACGATGACATAATAGGGGTGCACCACCACGTTCCAGTTTGGTCCGGTGTTCTGGGGCTCATGCCTGGCCAAGAGCATCCACTTCCTTTTCTAAAGGGCAAAATCCAGGTGTGAACAACAGCAACAGCCACTTCCTTCAGCACTGCCACCGTGGGCTCAGGGCAGGCACACTCACACATCATGGAAGGGAAACTATTCTGCAGCAGGGCTGAGAACAATCTGGCATTTGGTTTTTTTTTTAGCAAGTCAGTGCTTAAAAAAAACACCCAGTTTTGGTTTGCAGCTTGTCAGTAACAGCCAGTTCTCCACAGTCCAAGCCTTGGTTAATTATTTTCACTGTTAAAGTCTCAAGTCTAACTCCAGCCCTGGCATTTGCACTTCACACATTCACACTCATTTCTGGTAGGTTTGAGGGTCTTCCCTAAGCTCTGATGAGCTGTAGCATGTGTCCAGCAGATGGAAGGATCTACAAGCCCAATTCTGGCCCATGAGATAAGGTTGCAGCTTTTAAAAATGTTTCCTGACAGATGTTACAAGGTGTGCACTCACTGTTCCCTCCCCATCACAGTGCCATTTTCACACACTCACCAGGAGGCTGTGACACAAAGCATGGAAGCTGTGCTGGTTTGTCTCCAGTTCATCCCAGTCCAGCTGCCAGCAGCTTGTGGGCTTGATGATGAAGGGCAGCCCATAGAGTACAGACTCACAGACCCCTTCAGACTTCAGAGCCCTGCCAGGACACAGCTCATGTTAGTGCTCAGCATCGTAAGAACAACTGCACAGCTTGGAAATTATCCTGGTTTTTCCTATAAATCAATCTCAGAAAAGACACTGGGGAGCATCTCTGTGCTCTGCCCTGACCTGCTGCCAGGAAAGTGAATTCTTAGGTGAAATCACAGCACTGTGAGGCTTTGCTTAGGTTCTGACATCCAATTAATTGCTGTGGCCTCATTAGGTAATGAGAGAGCAGAATTACTGCAATAAAACATTTCACTGGGGCATAAGAACTTCTTCAGGAATGGCATCTGTGGTGTCACCCTCATTGAGTGCTGTGGTGACACCAGTGTGGCTGTGGTCTGCACGTGGGTTGTGCTGTTCCATGAGAGGAAGAGTGATGGAACTGAGGCTTTTTCACACCAGAATTTGGCTCACCAGCACCCCAGAGCCTCCTGGTGATGACACAGGCCCCAGGAAAGTGAAGCTTTTCTTACACCCTCCCCCAGTTAGCCAGTGGAAGACAAGGAGCACCACTCACTTCAGCACCCGGAGTTTGTGCAGAGCTGGGGAGGGCCAGGCTGCCACGTGCCAGGGAGAGCTGGCATCTGCTGCTCTCCCAGTGCCATCAGCTGTCCCCAAAAGCAGGGCTGGGTCCAGCAGCCTCTCCTGCAAATCACACTTCAGGCAGACTGGGAGAAGGAGAATGGTTTAGGTCGCTGGGATGGGCCATGTTTAGCACATGACACGCTCAAAGCACTTAAAAATCGATATTTTCTAGCAACTGTTGGGGGAAGGAAAATACTAAAGCCTGGCACAGGGCATCAACCTGTCCCCAAGTCCCTCTGCAAGACAGCCTTTATTTAAGTGCAGCTCTCTGCAAGACAGCCTTTATTTAAGTGCAGCTCTGGCACAGACTCTGTTTTGAACACAATTTTTAGGGCTGTTCAACTCTCAAGGCTCCTTTTTACCTTGACCACGTGACTGTAAATTCACCTACCCCTCCAGGCACATTTTTGCTGCAGAATGGAAACAATTGCAGCCTCAGCAGCTGTGGCAGCAAAGAGCAGCTTTGCAAGCCTGATGATTTTCAAGTTATCCACAGACCTGGGTCTCTAAATGGGAGGGAAGGTGCCCACAGGACAGTCTGGGGTTAACTTTAAGGCTGAGGGATTCAGGAGCTCCTTGAAGGGGAGCAGAAGGGAGAGAAAATGAAATACTTAAGGAGTTCTTGGGTGCAGCAGTGTGGCCAAAACCTCCTGAGGGAAGGAGGAGATGGAGCTGTTCCCTCTCTGTGCCATGGTCATGGAGCCAGGTTTTAAACAGCATCTCCAGGCTGATGACATTGTCCTCTACAGTTTGCACCTCGATGTCCATTCCCAGGATTGCCATATCTGCAGGAAAAAAAGAAAAAGTAGGTGAAAAAGCACCAATATTTTCAGCCATTGAAAAGATTTCTTCAGCAATTATTAAACTCCTTTGTTGGAGGTGCAGACAAATGTGGTTTGATGAAGCAACAACTTTTAAGTGTGGAGAGACGTAGGCTGGACAGCAGAGTTAGGAAGGATATAAACAAGATAAACCCCAAATAAACCCCCAAAACCACCTACAAATAATCTCTCAAAGGTGCATGCAGATGAGAAGCTACTTGAAGTCCATCAGATAAACAAAAATAAAATGGGATAAATAAAATAAAGGGAAGGAAAAAAAAACATTTGCAAATTGCATAAGACGTGCAATACAACCTCATGTAAACCCAGAAGGTGCAGTGTGGGAGCACTAATAGCTTTACCATACAGCCAGGATGTGGAAAGGCTTTCTGAGAAGAGGAATAAGTAGCAGAAATAGACTTTTTTCCACCCCTTGTGTTTACCAGGCCAGCAAGGGGATTAAAAACCAGTGCTGCATCCATCTACACTGAGAAATCTTTTCATTTCTAATGCCATTTGGGAAAAATGACACATGCATTAAAAAAAACCCAAAACCAAAGAAAAAACCCCTAGAAATGAAATAATTTCTAGCTGGCAAATAATCCAGGACTACTGTAATGACTGTAATTTTTCAAATGCTCTGCAGGACACACTTTTTGACTGTCCCCACCTCCCAGCCTTGAGGAAGAGATTATGGTGAGTGGTTGTCTGCAGCAAAGTAGACTCAGCTCCTACTCCCAACAGGAGAACTTTCACACTGCCCTTGCTCCTAAAAACCTTTCCTTCTCCTCTCTGACTGTCCCTGGCTGCCAGGATATTTAATTCCTTTATTTTTTTAGTTCTATCTTTTTTTTTTTTGGCTCTTTATTTCTTTTTTTTTTAGTTGGAAGCTGCTCTTCAGGAACGGAGCTGTTCCCACCTCCAGCTCCTTGCCCTGAGTGTTGCTCCCATTTCCCTGCAGAATTCACTGTTGCAGGGTGATCCTGTTTTGGGTGATTTTAGGCTTGGGCTTCTCTCAGGGATGTGCACTGAGGAGGGCATTAACAGCCCAGAAGACAAAGCACCAGGAAATCCATGTAATTAACTTTCACCAACAGCAAAACACAGCTGACAAAGGGAATGATTTGTGTTTTGGCGCTGGTAAATGCTTTAGTTCCTCCCTCAGTAAATATTTCCCTGTTTTTTGTTTTCTTTATTTTTTCCTCTGTAACAGATATTTAATCACTTACACTTCTGCAGTTGGCACAAGACATAATTTTAAAAGAAATTCACTGCATTCATTAGGAAAAGCAGGTTGGGGTGCCAATATCTCCTGTGCAGTGGGTCTCAAACTTCCTGGAGAGCAGGGCCAGGTAGAGGAAGGAGCCCTGGGATTGCAGAAGATGGGCTGGGGTCATAAAAAAGGCATCAGTGCTTTATCTGCAGGACTTGTTGTTTGCTTTTATCAAAGAGAAATAGCTGGGAGCAGTTATCTCCAGCACATGCAAATATTAACCTTTGTTAGCAAAAGGTCTGGCAAGGCTCAGCTGCTTTCAGGGAGTGGAATGGGGCAGGGGAAGGGAAATAATAGTAACAACAACAACAGTAATAATAGTAATATATAATTAACATTATGTAATTATGATAGAATAATAGCATAGTTATACTGATAATTTCTATTACAATATAATTATAATATAACTACAATGCAAGATAATTATAATAAATAATTATTTATCATTAATAATTATAATAATAGTTATTGTAATAATTATACTAATACTATATTGATTATAGAAAATTAATATTATATCATTATTATAATAGTATAATTATATTGATAATATATTATATAATTATAATTATAATACCACAGAATTGTAATGTATATAATGAATTATTAATAATAATGATAATAGTGGTGATTATGATAATAATAATATATTGATTGTATAAAATTCATTTTATATAATTATAATAGTATAATTATATTGATACTATATAATTATAATATAATTATAATGCAATAGAATAGTATTATATAATAAAATATTATTAATAATAATGATAATAGTGGTGATTATGATTATAATGATGAAGATAATTATAATAATTATATATTGAATGTATAAAATTATTATTATAAAATTATAATAATAGTATAATTACATTGATAATATAGAATTATAATATATCATAATACAATATAATTGTAATATATATAATAAATTATTATTGATGACAATAGTGGTGATGATAATAATGAATATGATGAAGATGAAGATGATGATGATGATTATTATTATTATATCAATTAGAGACCAGTCCATCCAAAGGCCAGGAATCCTGTTGGTTACTCCCTCAGATTATTCCCACCTCAACTGTCCTTCTGTCCATGGGGTTCAGTTAAATCAGTTTGCTCTGATTCTGAATCTCAGCATGTTCAAAGCTCTTCTAAGATTTGCCAACGTGGGCTTTTCAAACTCCTCAAGTCTTTTCCAGCTGCACTGACCTGGGAATGAGCCTGTGGAGGGGATATCCTGATCCTGCTCTGGATATTAAAAGTGTAAGTAGGTTCAAATACCCCCTAAAAAACTAATGGAAGAAATCTCCTCAGTGAAATGAAGCTCTTGATTAAGTGTTGCACCACAATATTTATTTTCTAGTTCAACACAGCACCAATCTTGCACATCCTGTACACTGGATCTTGCAAATTCAATGCTGTTTACTGTAATTTTTTAATAGGAAAATGGATTTTTTTCAGAAACAGAAGGAAGGAGCTGCAGTGGGTATCATAAACCAGTTTTCCCAATTAGCTGACCTATTCATTTCCTGTTGCTTTTCTTAGAGAGCAAATAGTTCATCCACTCAGAAAATCAGAATCTCATCCCTTGACATTTCAATGGCCTTTATGTCCACATTTATATTTTCATTCCATTTACTGGGTGAAAGGGCTACACAAAAATCCACATTTAGAAATAATTTGGGTGGGGTTTTGCATTCCCTGAAGCAGCCCTGTGACAGAGAGGCACAGAGCATCTCCTCCTCTGTGAGCTGAGCCTTCCAAGGCTTCCCTGCAGGATTCCCAGTCCCTGCTGGGACTATTGACCAGAAATTTGCTGCAACCATGAAAGAAAATGAACAGCAAGAGACAAATAACCCTGCTTGTTCCCCAGTAAAAAACAGCAATAACCCCTTTGAATCCTGTTGGAATCTGAAATACAAAGAGTTCTCAGAACTTTGGGCCTGTAAGCCAAAGCTTAGAATTAAACACAAGATTTGATCTGAGACCTTAAAAAAAAGGCTTTCAAACTTTAGTGCTAGAAGCAAGAATTTGGATTTATAGTTTAAAGCAAAGACATGTTAAGCTGAGTAAAAGAAAGTTGAGAGTTTTAGAGTTGAAGATACAGAAAAAATAGAAGTAGCTACCAAGGTCAACAAAGAAATTAGAATGCAATACTGTGAGTTTGTGTGTCATAAATGATTAGCTAAGAAAACTTACACTGTAGCATGGGTCCATAAGATAAAATATTTAAGGATTGGGTCAAAAACATAAATATCCTTTATTAGTGCAGTGTTTTATTAGTCAATAATGCCTTAAAAAGTCTTGTGGTTAAAGGTGTTATGGCCTTCTGAACCATGCTGTAATGATGTGAGCTCAACTCACCCTTCCTGCCTGTGTAGAAGATAATAAACCACATCATCTAAAAAGCTCAGAAATCCCATCTCTAACTCATTCAGAACTTAAAAAAATCCCATAAAATCCTCTCTCCCAGGCTGCACATTGCTGGGAAGAGTTACTGGCACTGACCAAGCCTCTTGATTAGCTGGTTTTGTGTCTTTGATCCAGTTCCTGCTTACTGCTGCTGCTTTCCTCCATGCTCAGAGTGTGTTACCCCCACAACTCGATGCCTTTTTCTCTTTAACCCCCACTGTGAAGCTGTGTCACACATGAATTTTAAATGACACCATGAGCTGAAGTAACCCACTGCCAGTTCTTGGCTGCTTTTTTCTGTCAACGTTGGGATTGAAGCACTTGAGAGGTTATTTCATGTTCAGGCTCAGATGTTTATTATTTCTTATCTATGTTACAGTCTCACAGCAGTGAGTTCTGCAGCATTTCACTAACGAGCTACAAAATGGCCCCATATCTCTCTCTACAAGGTCTTTTAAGGCTAAACTATCCAATTAAGAAATGACACCTAAATTATTTTCACTTTTAACCCAATAACTAATCACTCAAAAGTCCACAATGTGAACTTTTTTTATCCAATTACAAAATACCACCCAAAACCCATGGAGAAGAAGGTGAAGAAGAAGGACCAGCCTACAACCTCCATCTTGCTTTATATATTTATTACTATATTCTAAAACTTAAACTCTAAGTTTTGATATTACACATTTCTATTCAAACTCCACACCCACAATCCCAGTTCTGTCATTCCATTTTGGAAGTTTCTCCACAGGCTCAGGTTAAATGCAGTGCTCTCCTGGGGGTCAGAGCCTGGCAGCACAGAAAGTCTGGAATTCTCAGCATCCAGGACTCCAACAATGCAGGAGCTCTGTAAGTTCCACAAGCCCCAGAGAAGAGCTGTGGTACAAACTTCCTCCAGGCACAGCAGTCCCCACTGACCCAAGGGACATGAATTGGCCCAAAGGGAAGTGACAGATGTTGGACTGTCGTGCTGCCCAAAGCCATAACTTCCCTAAAAATGCCCTCCACTCACCACTGCTGGGCTCCTCTGCTGGCACACCCTGCTCCACATCCTCAGGCTCCAGGAAATCTCTCTTCAGCACCTCAATGACCTGTATTCTTCGCAGGCTCACCAGGTCTATGTCTTGTAATTTCTTTTCCAGCTGCTTTACCATGTCTCTGCTGGGCTGGCTGGTCAGAATTGTGATCTGAAACACAAATCAGAGCATGAAGAAGCTGCCTCTTCCCCAATTCTCTCTTGGGAGGTGAAGATGTTGGGTAGCACTGGTCTCACTATGGAGAAAGGAGAAATCTTGCTGAAATATCTCTTCTATTCAAAAGCAGATTTATAAGCTTTTTGTTTTTTGAGCTTTGGCTCACATTTCAGCCAATATGAAATGGATTGAGAGGTTCACTGGAGGAACATCTACAGGTTTTGCGCTCTGTGCTTTGCACTTGTGATCTATGAGTCTCAGAGTATAAGAAGGCACTTGTACATTAATTATTGTCCAAATAGACTAAACTTGGCCTTCTCCCTTGAAAGCTGAATGGGAATTTTGTATTTTTAAAATGTATCCAGTCTATCCTAAAGAAATTTCCAAAGAGAGCAGCAGTAGGTGTGATTCCCACCACCCAGTTTTGGTCTGATACTGAGAAAAGGAAACAAAAATTCAACTTACTCTGCATTAAAAAATGCTTGTGATGGGGAGGAGAGAGAAACTGCAATCACTTAAGTATCTGGAGCAGAAAGAGGCCTTTTTTGAAACTTTTTTTTTGGCCTTTTGTAAGGGTAAAACCCCCTCTTGCCTGTCAGTGACCAGAGCCTGTCCCTGCAGCATTTCTTACATCCCCTTGCAAAGAGAAGTACAATAAAATTGCATCATCTAGAAGAACTAGAAGAATAATTGCATAATCTAGAAGAACTGCTTAGGGGAGTAAAAACTCCCTGTAGCCATGGATTGACTTAATTTTTAATGTAGCTTGTTCCTTCAAGTACACTAGAAAATGTCCTGGATTTTGTTGTGTGTCAAAAAAGGTCTTGTGTCCAAAGCATGTTCTGTTTGTTCCAACCTCCAGCTTTAAAGCACAAATCACCTTTCAAATGGTCAGGAAAAATACCTTAAAGCCTCAAGAAAGGCAGAAAATCAGTAGAAAAGTTTCATGGACAGACACTGGGAGTGAATCTCAATTGCAGCCTGATCACAGCGTGACTCTGTGAGACTCTGGAAGGGTTTAAGGACCTAAACAAAGCAGAGAGACTTGGCAAATTTCAATCTCAATTTGTTTTTTATGACTAGCAGGTGAACCCTGAGCCTGGGAAGTCTGAAATGCCATATTGTTTGGAGCTGGTATTTTCTGCTGTCCAGAGGAAAACATTCCTGTGTGAGTCCTTTCCCCTCAATAACTCTCTGTCCTTTCATGTCAGTGGATACTATCTAAAAAAGTACTTCCTCCTGTGAACCATGCTCTGCTTTCTGCAATCACACATCTGTTCTCATGTGTTATTGGCAGCTTCCCTCCTCTTTATGCAAAATCACACATTTAGAGCTGAAAACACAGCCACCAAAATCCACCAGAAGTGTGTCCACCAAAATCTATCAGATCCTGGACCAGGACACCTTTCCCTAGATGTGTCCCCTTTTCCACAGGAATCTGTCCAGAGGGATTTGAAGACTTGATCTCTTCCTTCAGGACTTCTGTGGATCTCTGTAACATCCAGAGTGCTGAATACCTAAATTTTTCTGCATGTTCAGTGAACACAAAATACACATTTATAGATCACAATGATGTGGGATGGCTCCTACCCCCCTCCCAGCATTTTCTTACCTCAACAGAACTATTTGTGGAGCCTCCTGCTGCTGTGTGCCTGCTGTACTGCTTGAACTGCTGCAATCCATCCTGCACAGCTTGCAGCACTCCATTCCCCCCCTGTGGGAAGCAGCCTTCAGCTGGCAGCGAGCGGAGCTCCGAAATGCAGGCTTGGACTCGGGCAAAGTTTTCTTTCACTTGCTGCAAAACAGGGATCAAGGAAAGGCTGGGGTCTTAGCTTACAAGGTGTGGCTGGGGGTGTGGATTCTATCCCCATCTGTCAAAGGTGGGGCAGTTATCTGCTGTTCATGGGCAGTTTTCTTTATCTCTTCTACAACCAATCCTCCCTCCAGGAGATCTCTGCTCTTCATGGGCCATTAATTATTAATTATCTTCTGTCCATGGCCAGTGAGTGTCCCTGCATGGCTGATCAAATTCCACCATCCCATGGGGAGATGCTCCGCCCAGGGGAGGAGCCAAGCATTCCTACCTGGATACAATCTGAGGTTTGGAACAGCACAGCAGCCTTTGCCCACTGCATTCCCAGAGGAGCAGCTTTCTGCTGCCCTGCATTCCCAGAGGGAGAGCAGGCCCATCTCCAGCAGCCCTGGAGCTCCAGAGGAAAGCTCCCCCCTTGTGCAGGATCCCTGCTCCAGCAGAATCACAGCTGGCACTGCAGGAGGGCTGAGCCACCCTGGGATGGGACTGTGCCACCACCCTGAGCCCCCCTGGGATGGGACTGTGCCACCATCCCGAGCCACCCTGGGATGGGACTGTGCCACCACCCTGAGCCCCCCTGGGATGGGACTGTGCCACCACCCTGAGCCCCCCTGGGATGGGACTGTGCCACCATCCTGAGCCCCCCTGGGATGGGACTGTGCCACCACCCTGAGCCCCCCTGGGATGGGATTGTGCCACCACCCTGAGCCACCCTGGGATGGGACTGTGCCACCACCCTGACACACAGGGCCTGTTCTGACTCTGGCAGTGGTTTGTTTTCTTTTTTTATTTTTTTGTACTATTGCATTTGTATTTTTAATTTTCCTAGCAAAGAACTGTTATTCCTGCTCCCATATCTTTGCCTGAGAGCCCCTTAATTTCAAAATTATCATAATTCAGAGGGAGGGGGTTTGTATTTTCCATTTCAAGGGAGGCTCTGGCCTTCCTTAGCAGACACCTGCCTGTTCAAACCAAGACAGCTGGTAAACAAATGAAATAGTTCTCCATAATGTGGAGGAAGGCTGGTGGTCACAGAGAAGTCAGCTTACCTGAGCCTCACCAAGAACTCAGCAGCTAAACTGGTACATTGTGACCACAGGAAAGATACTGAGTGAACTCTACCAAATTTATTTAAAGCAGTACAAGACACTGCTGCCAGAGGTCACTTTCCCCACTGAAGAGGCAGCAGGTGAACATTTGACTTGTTTGCCTCAGGTGTGTGGAGCTCTGGGTCACTGAAGCACCCCTGAGCCCTGGTTTGCAGGGTGGGCTTTCAGTGGGACTGCGTGGGAAGCTGCAAAGCTCTGTTCAGTCCTTACTCAGTGCCACATTAAATTTTTTGATGATTCAATGCTGATTTCTTATCTTGCCACCATTTACTCACCCCCAGAATTATCTACTTTCATTCTGGCTTCTCTTTCTTTGCCCTCCCTGCCCTTTCCAGGGAGGCTTTATGGACTCTCCTGCTGGGGAGACCGGTGCAAACAGAGACCATAAACAAGCACAGAGGAAAGGTTAAAACCAGGGTAAGTGTGTGTGACACTTCCCCATGTACTCTCCCCATCTCTATTTTCAGTTCTGGGGCTTTCCTGACTTGATGATTTGTCTAACACAGCTCTGAGAAACAGCTTCAGTACAGCAGCTGATGTCTACTGTTGGAATGTAGCAGCCAAAAAACCAGCAGAGTGAATACAAAAAAAAGGCTTAGAAATGATTAAAATCATTGTAAACATGTTTTGCAGTTAAACTCAACGTTTGTTCTTGATTTACCAGCCAGAACAGAGAAGGGACCTACTCCTATTTAGAGGAAGAAAGGATAAAATATAAGCATGTTCTTCAATCTAGCCAGAAGAGTGAATATATTAAGAAATCCCTGGAGGATAAAGCAAATAAAGGCAAATTAGGAACCAGGTACAGGTTTCACAATGACAATTATTTACCACTGGATGAAATTATCAAGAGAAGTACTTGATTACCCATCTTGTCTTCAGATCAAAACTAGATGGCTTTCTGGAAGGAAGTTTTAATGAAATAGGGGCACTTTAGTGAAATATAATAGCCTGTGATGTTAAAATACAAAACAGTGATCTAAGGGCTCCTCTGCCTTTAAAAACTGTGACTGTCAAAATGAGGAATTGTTGTTTAAATAAAAAAGACAGCTGATCAGGAGCAGCAGTCATAAGATTATCCTTGTCACATTATCTATAATTAGCCAGAGTCTTCTTGCAGATCACATTTGCTAATTTACTCTTGACCTCTGGCTTTTTATTTTTCTCAAGATGTGAAGACTTGACAAAACTTTTCAGAATGTTTCCACCATTACTGTGTAAGTTGGAAGGGTTAATCCTGTGTGTTTACTGTGATGCTGTGTAAATGGGAGTGCTCAGTGTGATTTTTTCTAACAGGATGACTTCAAAAATTCTTGTGAACTTTAGGATGCATATTTGAATTCCCAAACTATTACTGCAGAGCTGTTTGCTCATTCTCCATCTACATTTATACCTGTGCACAGCCCTAAGTGAGAGCAATATTTGTTCTCACTGACTTAGAGCTCTGTATTTAAAATCTGTGGGGATGTGGCACTTAGGAACACGCTTAAGAGGTGGATTTGCCAGGGCTGGGTTTAGAATTGGATTTAGTCTTAGAGGACTTTTCCTGAAATCATAGAATCATCTGGATGTTTCTCAAATTCAGCACAGATATATATATATATAAAATATATATATAATAGATATATAGACAGTTATTCAGCACAGATAAATAAATAAATAAATAAATAAATAAATAAATAAATATATATATATATATATATATATATATATATATATATAATTTTTTTTTTAATTCTGCCCCTTTCCCCTTCAATATCTAGAACCTCTCACACATTGGTAATATTTGCCCAGCCCCAGCTGTGTGTGATAATTCTGACAGAGAAGAAGTACAGCACAAAGCAGCACATGAAAGGTGCAACAGATGCTCCAAAACAGATGTTTTAGGAAGGAAGAGCACAAAACCTAATTTATCAGGTTGACAGATCAAAAATGTCACTCCTCCTTTTCAACTTTATGAATTTTATGAAATTTCATGAAACTCACCTCACGGCGAAACGTTTGTTCTGAGAATGGCCGATTTTTAAGATGTGAATTTACACACAGATTTTTAGATATGAATTTAGATATAAATAATTAATTTTTTTCCCCCCTGAGCAGCAGCACAGCCTGGGCCATACCGTGAAGGGCAGCAGACACTCCTGCTGGGGCTGCACCACGTAGAGGCTGAGCAGGGGCACCCTGCAGGGCCCTGCCAGGCCACAGGCCAGGCACAGGACGTTCTCCAGAGCCTCGGAGAGCACGGAGCAGGTGCTGGCCCAGGAAGGGGAGGTGGCATCCACCACCAGGATGTGGGATGGCTGCTGGCTGGGGGCTTTGGCTGCAGGGAACGTTCTCCGTGGTTCTGAGGGGAATTTTCTGGAATTCATGGCTCCTGCACGTGGGTGTTATGTGCACGGTGATGCATCTGAATGGGAGAAATGAATAAAGAACAGCAATGAGTGAGGCTCTCTCTTAGAACCTTAATAAATTACTGAGAATTTCAGACTTTCTGTGCCAACAAGCATTGACCCCCAAGAGAACACTGCATTTGACCTGAAGCCATAGAGAAAACTTCCAAAATTAAATGACAGAACTAAGATTATGAGTGTATAGTTTAAATAAAAGTGTGTAATACCATATAGTTGAAAACCTAAAGTTTAAAGTTTTAGAATATAGGAATACATATATAACAAAATAAAAATTTTAAGGCAGAAGCTACTTCTTCTTCATAGATTTAAGTAGTATTGTGTAATTAGATTAAAAAGTCCACATTGCAAGCCACAAGTAGTTAGTTATTAGGTTAAAAATTAAAATTATAAGTGTGTAGTTCAAATAAAAGTGTGTAATATCACTTTAGATACTTAAGTGATTGCAATTTCTCTCCCCTCCCCATCACAAGCATTTTTTTATGCAGAGTAAGTTGAATTTTTGTTTCCTTTTCTCAGTAACAGACCAAAACTGGGTGATGGGAATCACACCTACTGCTGCTCTCTTTGGAAATTTCTTTAGGATAGACTGGATACATTTTAAAAAATACAAAATTCCCATTCAGCTTTCAAGGGAGAAGGCCAAGTTTAGTCTATTTGGACAATAATTAATGTACAAGTCCCTTCTTACACACAGAGACTCAATGATCACAAGTGCAAAGCACAGAGCACAAAACCTGTAGATGTTCCTCCAGTAAACCTCAATCCATTTCACATAGAAAAAACCTTAAAGCTTAAAATTTTAAAATATAATCATATATATATATATAAAACAAAATAAAAGTTTTAGAACAAAACCTAGTTCTTCTTCTTCACCTTCTTCTCCCTCTTCTTCTTCAGGAGTTTAAACAATATTGTGTAATTAGATTTAAAAAATCCACATTACAAACCACAAGAAATTAGTTATTAAGTTAAAAGTAAAAATAATTAAAGTGTCATTTCTTAATTTAACAGTTTATCCTTAAAAAAACCTTACAGAAAAAACTACAGCTCCATTTTTAATTTGTTAACATAAAGTACTATAAAACTCAGTTTGTAAAACTGTATTCTAAATAAAAACTAACAAACATCTCAATCCAATTTCTGCACTGGCCAGGAGGTTGCACCCAAAACCCAGGGAGAACAGTCCCTGTTCCTTCACCCCCAGCAGCACGAGACAAGTAGCTGGAAAAGCCAAAGGAGGCCAGCAGGATGCAGCAAGAAAATCCTGCACATCCATGAATTTTACTCTGTGGGTAAAATTTCCTTGTTGTTTTTTTTTTCTTTTTATTACTGTTACTTTGTGGGTGTGAAGAACCAACTTATGTCCTTCAGAGTGTCAAACACCTGGGATGAGCTCATCCACAGACCTTGAATTTGACTTTTGTTCCTCACCCCTATCTCACTTAAGAGCATAAGAGCATTTTCCTGTTCAAAAATGTAGTTTTTACTTCATGAGCAAAAATCTTTTCTAAAAATCCTCTCCTCACTAAATCCATGTAAATCCTTCAGTGATGTTTCTAAAGATACAGGAAATGCTTCAAAAAAGAAAAGTGTTGGTATAACTGCACACATCTTGTTATGAACTGGGATAATTTTTTTTTCCCTACAGTTTTATTCCCATCAGAATTAGTAAAAGTTTTTGGAAGGATTTACACAGTTGGGCTCTGGTGTGTCATTTGTGTGCTGTTTTCAGCTCACACAAACAGCTCTTTTATGGTCTCCAAGGAGACAAGAGACTGCATTTCCTACAGCCTCCAGCACTTTGGAGTAAGAATTTCTGTAAGGCTTGGGAAGAGCAAGAAATGAGTTTTTATCTGGCTGAAGAATCACCAGAAAAAAAAAAAAAATCTGAATTTCTAGGATTCCTTAGGATGCCTGTCAGTGCAGGCAAAACAAGAGTGATCACAGCCTGAATTTCAAAACTGGGTTAACACTTCAGAGCTGATGAAAATGTTATAAACACAGATATAGATGATGTAGGTATCTTGCTTTGATTAGTCCTCTGGTATAGTTTGATTGTCAAATGAAAAACTGCCAGATATCACTTTAATCAATGTCTCTCCTGGAGCTTTTCAATTTACAGCAGAGTTACTCAATTACTTCACTGAATCTGGGAATGGACTTGTCTGTCTGAATTTTTCTGATGAGGCTTCAGCACTACTGAACTCTGCAAGCCCCCAGAGCTTTCTCAAACAAGGAAACAAAACCCATCCTGTCAGAAATCCACAAGAGTTGGGCCTTAGCATCGGTTTCAGAGAGGAAAATGAGTTCTGATGCTGAAGCAGAGAGAGTTTTACTCACTTTGAATGTGTTCTCTCATTCTTGGCACTCTACTTATCTGTATTCCCAAACTATTACTGCAGAGCTGCTGCTCATTCTCCACCTACATTTATTCCTGTGCAGAGCCCTAAGTGAGAGCAATATTTGTTCTCACTGACTTAGAGCTCTGTGTTTAAAATCTGTGGGGATGTGGCACTGAGGAACATGCTTAAGTGGTGGATTATTAAGGACTGTGCTTATTTTAGAGTGGTTTTGTTAAAATAGATCCCTCACCAGCTCCTTACCAACTCACTTCAATTTCTTCATAATTGTGGTGTCTTAATTAGTCTCTGCTTAGCAATATTATAAATTTATTTATATGAATCTCTCTCTACAATATTTGACGATATTTGACCTCTTTTATAGCTCTAGTGAGGCTGGAGAATGGAGGAATTCTGTGGTAAAAAAAAAATCTGTGGTAAAATGACATTTTCATTTAGGCATTGGGTGGACTGACAGAGCCCATCCCGAGGGATCCTCCACAATTCCAGGAGAATTGGGTAAACTCTGAGTTCTGGCAGCTGATTTGACATTAAGTTATTGCTCAATAAAGCAGAACTCTATAGGTGTCAGGGCTGGTGATGTGCATTTTGCTCAATGCAAGGAGACACAAATTGTGCAGAATTAGAAAGAGGCAGAAAGGAAATTTCTTTGTAGTGAATGATTTGTGACTGCTGAGGACATTCTGCAGTTGCACATCATCCCATGTGCTTAGCTTGTTATTTAAAAAAAAAAAAAAGTTATTAAATAATATCCAGGTCTAAAAAGACATAGCACCAAAGCCACTGGTTAAAGAGGATGGAGGATAATTGGTTTTAAAAGGTGCCATTTTCAGAGCAAGCTTCAGACCCCTGGGAAACAGGAATATTCTCATGTGGAAAACAAATCAAGCTGCACAAATGAGGGTTTTCTAGAGAATAAACTGGCTGTGCAGTGTGGATGGCCTCTGGTGTGAACAGCTTTTCCCACCTAGCCTAGAAAGGAAGGTATTTATTTAAAAAGGTCAGCATGAACAGAAGAATAGAGAGTTCTCAGAAAATCAATCTACTGAAAACAAAATTATTCCAGACCCTCTGTAATAGAAGATATTATGTGTTACTCTATTCATCAGTGCTATAATCAATCATAAATAAATGGCTTTAGGCTTGTGCTTTTATTGGCATAAAATCATCAAACCTTAGCAAGAATTGTCACTTCATATTAGTGTTAAAATCACTCATTATAACCTTTAGAGTTTCTTGGGTTTTTTTCTCAGAAGAGGAACTATAACACTGTAGGAGTTTAGAAAAAAAAAGCATTTTAAAATCCTGAATCACTGAAAATGAGTAAAAATAATGAAACCTTAAGAGAGCAGCAGAGCAAGGACAAACTGCTGCAGCATTCCCAGGTGGAATTTGGTGGAAAAGCAGCCAAGTCAAACCCCACCAGGAGAGCTGAGCTACCAGGGTGCTTGAGTGACAGGCTGGAATTGCCAGAATTCAATTTCTAGGAACTGGAATAACTCAGTGATCAGATTATGGGCACGGCTAACAAATCCTCACGGGGCAGCTGCTCCATCTTCCCTGGCATCTTGATTAAGGATCCGGGCTGACACCTTGTCTACACCCACACTGTAACCTGAGAAAAACCGGCATCGTTCATGGGCAGGGCGTGCTGCAGGCAGGGAATCACCACTGAGGCTGCAGGGAAAATCCTGGGATACACCCAAGGGCTGGAATTGTCCTCCACGGCTCCTGCAACCTGAACCCTTCCACGCTGGATGCGACCTCAGGGTCGGAGGTTTCAATCTTACTGTGACATTTTCGTATTTTTGTTGGCTTTGTTTTTTTAAAGCTTTAGGCAGCAACACTCCCTCAGTGGCGGCTGGATCCTGGGAGCAAGGGAAGGCAGCACTTGTCCCACAGGAAATCCTGCGGCAGGTCCCACCTGGAACAGCAGGATGTGCCGAGGTGGCTCTGGGAGGGCTCTGCTGGAATGGACTGGGACTGGGAGAGCTGTACTGGGATTGGGACAGCTGTACTGGGCTGTACTGGGACTGGGACAGCTGGACAGGGACAGGGACAGCTGTACTGGGCTTGACAGGGACTGGGAAAGCTGTACTGGGCTGGACAGGGGCAGGGACACCTGTACTGGGCTGTACTGGGACTGGGACAGCTGGACAGGGACAACTGTACTGGGCTGGACAGGGACAGGGACAGGGACAGCTGGACAGGGATCAGGACACCTGTACTGGGCTGGACAGGGACACCTGTACTGCGCTGTACTGGGATTGGGAAAGCTTGAGAGGGACTGGGAAAGCTGTACTGGGCTGTACTGGGACTGGGACACCTGTACTGGGCTGGACAGGAACAGAGACACCTGTACTGGGCTGTACTGGGATTGGGAAAGCTTGACAGGGACTGGGACAGCTGTACTGGGCTGGACAGGGACTGGGACACCTGTACTGGACTGGGACAGCTGGACAGGGACAGGAACACCTGTACTGGGCTGGACAGGGACAGGGACAGCTGTACTGGGCTGGACAGGGACAGGGAAAGCTGTACTGGGCTGTACTGGGATTGGGAAAGCTTGAGAGGGACTGGGAAAGCTGTACTGGGCTGTACTGGGATTAGGACCCCTGTACTGGGTTGTACAAGGACAGGGACATCTTTACTGGGCTGGACAGGGACAGGGACAGGGACAGCTGGACAGGGATCAGGACACCTGTACTGGGCTGGACAGGGACAGGGACACCTGTACTGGACTGGGACAGCTGGACAGGGACAGGAACACCTGTACTGGGCTGGACAGGGACAGGGACAGCTGTACTGGGCTGGACAGGGACAGGGAAAGCTGTACTGGGCTGTACTGGGATTGGGAAAGCTTGAGAGGGACTGGGAAAGCTGTACTGGGCTGTACTGGGATTAGGACCCCTGTACTGGGTTGTACAAGGACAGGGACATCTTTACTGGGCTGGACAGGGACAGGGACAGCTGGACAGGGATCAGGACACCTGTACTGGGGTTGGGACATCTCTATCAGGCTATACTGGGATTGGGACACCTGTATTGGGATGCACTGGGGTTGGGACAGCTCTACCAGGGTCAGGACACCTGTACTGGCCTGTACTGGGATTGGAACACCTGTACTGGTCTGTACTGGGGGTAGAACACCTGTACTGGGCTGTACTGGGATTGGGACACCTGTACTGGGCTGTACTGGGATTGGGACACCTGTACTGGCCTGTACTGGGATTAGGACACCTGTACTGGGCTGTACTGGGATTGGGACACCTGTACTGGCCTGTACTGGGATTGGGACACCTGTACTGGCCTGTACTGGGATTGGGACTGCCGTGTGTGGCTGAAGGGTGGCCAAGCACCCAGGGAGTGTCAGGGCAAACCAGCAGCTCTGCTGGGCTCCCTCACACCCCATCCTGTGTTTCCCAGACATTCCTCCTTGCTGCCATCCATTTTCCCTGCATTGGATGCTATGGGAAGGATGGATGGGGAGGGAAGCACCAGGTCCAGCTTTTCCCCCAGCTGGGGCCTTGATGGGGCATTTTGGAGCAGGAATTAAAACAAAATCAGGAATAAACTCCTCTGCCTGATCTCTGTTTTTTAAGGTGCACCTTTCATCCCTGAACTGGGTTTTCCCCCACATTTTCCTTCAAGTTTGCTCCCCACCAACAGCGCCCAAGGCTGCTGACCTTGGATGCCTTAATTGCATTTACAGAGGAAATGAGGACTAATTATTAACTTCCCACGGGAGCAACTCCCACAGGAGGTTGATGTTTGTCACCTCCCAGCTCCCAAACATCCTCCACAAGGCTTTCCTTGAGGGATTTATGATGGAATTTCCCCGAGGAATTCAGGAGCAAATTTCCCTGAGGAATCCAGGACGGAATTTCCCTGAGGAATTTGGGGCAGAATTTCCCTGAGGGATTTGGGAAAAAATTTCCTTGAGGAATTTGGGATGGAATTTCCCTGAGGGATTTGGGGCAGAATGTCCCTGAGGGGTTCGGGACAGGATTTCCCTGAGGGGTTCAGGACAGGATTTCCCTGAGGGATTTGGGACAGGATTTCCCTGAGGGATTTGGGACAGGATTTCCCTGAGGGGTTCGAGGTGGGATTTCCCTGAAGGATTTGGGGTGGAATGTCCCTGAGGGGTTCGGGACAGGATTTCCCTGAGGGATTTGGGAAAAAATTTCCTTGAGGAATTTGGGATGGAATTTCTCTGAGGGATTCGGGATAGGATTTCCCTGAGGGATTTGGGGTGGAATTTCTCTGAGGGGTTCGGGACAGGATTTCTCTGAGGGGTTCGGGACAGGATTTCCCTGGGGGATTTGGGACAGGATTTCCCTGAGGGGTTCGGGACAGGATTTCCCTGAGGGATTTGGGGTGGAATTTCCCTGAGGGGTTCGGGACAGGATTTCCCTGAGGGATTCGGGACAGGATTTCCCTGAGGGGTTCGAGGCGGGATTTCCCTGAGGGATTTGGGGTGGAATTTCTCTGAGGGGTTCGGGACAGGATTTCCCTGAGGGGTTCGGGACAGGATTTCCCTGAGGGGTTCGGGGCCGAGGCTCCTTTCCCGCTGCCGTGCCCGCGGCCGGGCCGGGCCCTGCCCGGTGCCGCTGCCCCCGCAGCCGCCGATCCCGGCTCATCCCGGGGCTGTTCCCGTGGGAATGCCGCCATCCGGGCTCGCACCCACCTGGGCGGGGCCGTTTTCCCGCTCCTGGCCCAAATTCCGGGTGGATCCCGGGTGAATCCCGGGTGGATCCCGGCCGGGCGGGGTCTCCGCGCATGCGCAGCGAGCGCTTCCCGCAATCCCGAATTTGGGACCCTCGGGAGAAGCGGGATCGCTCTCCTGCCCAAAAATCGCATTTTGAGCCCTTCCCAGCGCTTCCAGCACCGGCTGAATTGTTTTTCCTTTCACCATCCGATCAGCCAAACGTTACTTTTGCCAAAATGAAACCCGGCAAGGCTCAGTTAAAGCCAAAGGGAGTTTTAATGTTGGACATCTGGGATTGGAAATTTATGGCTCTTCAAGGAGTCTGGAGGGACCAGGAGATGGGGATAAAGGGATAGAAAGTTGGAAAATTTCCTTTTGAGAAAAAGATGATTAAATCTTAGAACCCTGGTTAGTGAGAATTTTTCTGTGCTGACAGGCAGAGAACACTGTGTTTAACTTAAAGCCGTAGAGAAAGCTTCCAAAATTAAATGATAGAACTAAGATTATGAGTGTATAGTTTAAATAAAAGTGTGTAATATCACATAATAGAAAACCTAAAGTTTAAAATGTTAGGATATAGTAATATATATATATATGTATAAAAATAAATTTTTAAAGGCAGAAGCTAGTCCTTCTTTATGGATTTAAGTAGTATTGTGTAATTAGATAAAAAGTCCACATTGCGAGCCACAAGTAGTTAGTTATTAAGTTAAAAATAAAAGTAATTTAAGTGTAATTTCTTAATTTCTAAAAAATCCCTCCTTAAAGGGTAACTGCGTATTCTGGATATAAAATTTCATGGCATCAGCTCGCAGCTGTGCTGGTTCAGTGACTGCAAAAGGAAATCCAGGATTTCTCTAGAGAGAATGTTTTTACTGGATTTAGGTAAACAAAGGCTCATCTTTTTACTGTAAAGTGAATTATTGAGATTTGCCGTTGTTTTTCCTGTTTACTCTTTACATTTTCACTCTTAACTTCCAGCTCTGTTGTGGCACGAGGGAAAGGATGAGCAGGGAATCAAGGGGGGCAGGTGGACCCTCACAAAAAGGGAATTTACAGCCCCAAAAATGCCTGAAAACTCACAGGGAGTGTGTGTGTAAATAGTAAATTTTTTAAATTTCCTAATATTTATACATTTATATATATTTTATGTACTGACGAAATATACCTATTTATAAAATCAATATACTATATTAAATACATATTTATATCTAAATACATCTTTTATATCTTGACAAATCTATAATAAAACTTGATAGATAGATATGATAGATATGATAGATATTATATATAATATATGTAATATATTATATATAATTGTAACTATAATATATTATATATTTTAGATATAATTATATATATTATATAACATAATATATCATATATACATATTCCAGATATAATTATATATATTATATAATATATATAATACATATAGACAATTTTATATATTGACAAAATTAATATAGATAAAAATTGATTTCAAAACAAAACCCTTGTCTGTGTCTGCTGAATTATATATATGATTTTAGGATATAAGAAAGCTCTGGCTATAGAACTTTAGGGTTTGAAAGGGCAAATATAATTTCTGTATTTAGGAATTAAAAGAATAAAAGGTAAGAAAAATGAAGTCCGGGATGGCGGCTTGACTTCAGTCGCTGCTGCCACCGCGTGGTGACCATCAGGAACTGCAGCCCACCATGACTCAGTGGCACGACAACCAAAAAAAACCCAAAAACCACACAAAAACCCTCCGAGCCGAGCAAAAACGATACAAACCAAACCATAAATCCACCAAAATCTCCCCAAAGAGCCGAATCCCGTAATTAAATGTGGGAATGGAACAAAGAGAGGGCGCATGCGCGGTGGCTTCCTCTGCTCAGTGCTGCCGCCTGTGGCGAATATTCGATACTGCAAGGGGGCGTTGTGTCCCGTTCGTTGCGGGTTTTAGAGGATAAAATCAACATTTCGGGGATAAAATGAACATTTCGGGGATAAAATGAACATTTCGGGGATAAAATGAACATTTTGAAGATAAAATCTGAGTCATCCGCGCTGGAGAAAATGAAAACTTTGCTGTGAAATTGTGGAGATTAATAGGTGATATTTTGGGAGGTAAAATTGAGGTTGTCATTAGGGGACAAGTAGGGAAAATTGGAGGGATAAAACCTTTAAGGGATGGAATGAACATTTCTTTTGGGGGGGGGGATGTAAGGGGGACAGAGAGAACATTTTGGGTTTAAAATTGGAGGTAATCTGTAGAGGACAGGCATCAGTGAATTGGTCAGGGAGGCAGGGGTGATGTTTCAGACAAAGATTCAAATTTAGAAATATACTGATATTAATTTTTTAAAATATATATAAACCAAGCACCTGAAAACACTCCACAGAAGGCTGCAAAATCTGGAAGTCAGGATAAATTGTGACTTCATTCCCTGGTTCTGTAATTAGGAAATTGCTCAGGTGTGCACAGATGAATTTTTTTATATCCTTCACCTCTCCTGATTGAGGTAAAAGCATCATTCTCCTCCCTCCCTTCCATAATTCCAGGGTCAGTATTTCTTATTTTACAGCTGGAATTTGAAGAGGGAATTCTGCCTGGAGTGTGCTTCCAGAACATATTTGAGCTTGTGGTTTCTGCTGCCTGACAAAATTCCTGAGCTGCTTTTGGGATTTTTTGGGGAGAAATTCAACAGGAAAGGTTCAGTGGGTGGCAGAAATGAGGCAGGATGGAACAGCCCCGTGATGCTTTAGCCTTGAAAATGGAAATACTCCTTGGATATTCCAAATATTTACTATAATGTTAGAAAAAAACATAAATAATCACTGGGAATTGGAGCCCTCGACTCCTGCAGTTCCCACTCCGGCCGCGAGCAAGGAAATTTCTGCAATTTTCAGGTTTTCCAGTCGGCGTCACTCCTGGGTCAGGCAGAGCCCTCCCAGCCATGAGGGGATCCAGGAGGTGTTGCTGGCCCTGGGGAGGGGCAGCCGGTCGTAGCTCTTATAACTAAGATTTTTGAATTTTATATAGATATATACACATATATATATACATATTTATTTATTTATTTATTTATTTATTTATTTATTCATTTATTTAAAACATATTATTTTCATTTTCATTTTAATGTATTTTCTTTTAAAATGTATTTATTTATAAATATATTACATTTCTTTGTATTTCTTTGGTTTTAGAGAAATATTAATATAATATAATATAATATAATATAATATAATATCTATTGAATTACATTTATATATTATTATGATAGATGATAGATGATATATAATATAGAATATAGTATATAGTCTATTGTATCTATATAATATATAATATATAATATATAATATATAATATATAATATATAATATATAATATATAATATATAATATATAATATATAATATATAATATATAATATATAATATATAGTATATAATATATATTATATATTATATATTATATAGTATATAATATATGGTATATGGTATATGGTATATTATATAAATATATAATTTATAATATATTATATAATATTTAAAAATATAACATATAATATATAAAATATAAGATATAATATATATTAGATAATATTATATATTATACATAATACATATTAAATCTATTTATATAATAATATATATTATATTGTATACATATTTTTTATATTTATTTTTTAAAATAACTTAGTTTTTACAACCAGTTTCATACTCTTATAACCTTTTATAATCCAAAAGATTTTGGGGGTAATTTCCCCACGTTGTTTCCTTTCCCTGATGCTCTGAGGTGCCTCTGGGATGTCCTGAGGTCCCTGCTCTGCTCCTGGGCCGTGTCCTTGTCATGTCAGACCCCACATGTGACTTCTTGAAGCACTCAAAAAAGGGCAAAACTTCATTTTATAGCTCAGAAAAAGCAACTTTGGGCTCCATCTGGAACAAGTTCCCACAGCAAACTTGCAAAACTAAATTTAAATATTGTTTATTTGTAATGGTCCAAAAGCATTCTATGAAAAAATGGTTTGGAAAATGTTCCCTGTCTTGGATCTCCAGCTGAACTCTGAGCTCTGTTACCTCTGGAAAGAAAAATTTCTGCTCCTAATCCCACCCATCCAGTCAGAACAGCTGAAATTGAGCAGAGCCAAATCTGATTTTCAGGTTCTACAAGACCCACACAGGGCTGGCGCTGAGAAAAGTGTTTGTTTGTTTTACAAAAATAAAGAATGGGTTAAATTCTCTCTGCCTCACGAGATCCCTGTGAGCACGTGGGCTGAAATGACTCATTGTATTTTTGCTTTTTAAATTAGCCACTTTCTGAATTACGGAAAAGGAAATGATTGGCGTTGGCAGCTGATCCTTTAAAATGCAGTGTAAACAAAAAATTACTAAAAATGCACCTGAAATTCAGCAGAGCTGACTCTGCTCGAGGTTTGAAATGCTGTTAGCAATGGGTTTTGCCCAAAATTCCTCATTTTCCAGGTGTTGCCCTGTTTTATTCAGAAATATTTATGGTTCCTGGGCACTTGCAGATGTTTTGAAGATGATTTTTAGATAAAGATTTTAAACTTTATGCTCCAGATGAGGCATCCTTGGAACCTGACTCCATGAAGAGCTGGGGACAAGGCTGGGCAACCCAGGACAAGGAAGCACAAATTGTTCATGAACAATTTGGTTTAAAAACTAAAAATTGAAAAAAAACCCACAAAAATCATCCTTATTTTAAAGAGAAGTCTTTGAATTTCTGCTGGAAGGTGCTGGAAGGGTTGGTCACTCCTGGATCTGGTTTAGCTTTAGGTGATGAGAGCTTTTGGAGAATTCCTCCACCTTTCCTTTTCCTTGAAATTTGGGAGGGTGTTGTTCAAGGAACAGCATTGGAGGTCAAAGGAAATTTCATGGAATGGAATTAAATGAATTAAAATGAAATTTCATTTTAATGAAATGATGATATGAAATTAATTTTTGTGCAATGCAACAAAACGAAGTGAAATTTCATTTCATGAAAGGAAGGAAATTTCCTTTCACTTCACAGAATGAAATGAATTGCAAGGAAATTTTGTGGAATGACATGAAATGGAATTTCAAAATTTCATTTCATGACAGGAAATTTCATTGCGTTTCATGGAATGAAATGAAATGAAAAGCAATTTCATGAAATGCAATGAAATTTTGTGGAGTGAAGGAAAACAAACTTTGAAGTGCCATTTTATTTCATGAAATGGAATGAAACTGCATGGAACGAAGGGAAGTGAAACGGAATTTCGTGGAATGAAATGAAATATTCTGGAACTAAATGAAGTGAAATGAAATTTTGTGCAATGAAATGAAATTTTGAAGTGGGGCTGCACTGCTTCTGCCTGAAGAGGAGGGGCTGAGTTTGAAATTTTCACTTTAAAGCTGGTTTTTGTCACTTAAGGACATGAAACAGAAAGATGTGGACACTGGATTTTCTAAGGCAAAAAAGAGGGAAGTTTAGTTCTGACTCCAACATTTACAGATTTCCAAAAGTGACACTGGATTGGAGGGTGACAGTGCCACCTCTCCAATGTCACTGGGCAAACCAACCATCCAATTTCTCCTGCTCCACAAAAGAATGCAAAACAATGTTATTGACATAAAGTGTGTGAGAAAGTTCCTTACAAGAATGTAAACATCAGAAGGCTTTGAAAAACTTAAAAATCCAGGGTGAGAGGGTTTAAAGGAGAAGAAATTCCTCTCAGTGAGGGTGGGCAGGCCCTGGCACGGGGTGCCCAGAGGAGCTGGGACTGCCCCTGGATCCCTGGCAGTGCCCAAGGCCAGGTTGGATGGACTTGGAGCCACCTGGGACAGTGGAAGTGTCCCTGCCATGGGTGGGATAGGACAGGGTGGGATTTGAGCTCTCCTCCATCCCAAACCATTCCCAGGTTCTCTGCTGTGTTCATGCTTCCCTGCCCAAGTGATTTCATTATCCCTGTGGCTAATTAAGAGGCTGTTTGTGTCACTTTTGTGCTCAGCCACAGCCAATTCACCTTCATGAGTTGATTTTCCCCTCATTTTTGTGCCTGGCTAAGCCAGGACAGCTCTGATCCCATTAACTTCATGCTCCACCTACCTGGGGAAGATAATGAAATTACACCAAGGGATTTAACCTGCACAGAATTAAATACTGGGAACTGCAGCTCTTCCTGTTGGAGGAACCAGGAAATGAACAAGAAAACAAACAGGAAAATGAAGATATTAAACAGGCAGCACATTCCTGATTCTGGTGTAGCCCATGGAGCTGGCTAAAGGCTCACCCTGTGCATCAAAATAATCAGAATTTCCCCTGTGCCAGATCATGGTCTGTGCAAATCACATATTTCCTCATCACATAGATCCCATATCCCCTTTTCCACCAGGATATTAACATCCAGGGTTGTCCTGGGCTGAGCTGGTGCCCAAGCTGTGCCTTCCAGTGGGTGACATTCTGTGCTGGTGTTCACAGGGGCCCCAGGATGAGGGAAGAGATGAGAATCTTGACTCCATGTTTCAGAAGGCTGATTTATTATTTTATTATCTAGATTATATTAAAAGAAAATGATATGCTAAAAGAATAGAGGAAAGGATTTCATCAGAAGGCTAGGAAGGAAAGGAATGGAATGATAATAAAATCTTGTGACTGCTCACAGCCTCGACACAGCTGGCTGTAATTGGTCATCAATTAAAAACAATTTCACATGCTGGGTAAGCAGTTCTCCAAATCACATTCCAAAGCAGCAAACCATGGAGAAGCTGAAGCTTCTCAGCTTCTCAGGAGAAAAGATCCTGGCAAAAGGATTTTTCACAAAATAGGTCTGTGACAACATTTGTGGATGTGTTTGGAGATACAGTGACTTCTTTTCTGCCTCCCCTAGAGACAGACTTGCAGGTCAGAGCAGAATCCCTAGAAGACCAGGATGAATTTTGTTCATCCTCTGAGACAAGGACTTTGCCCATTCCAGTAATTTATAATTTGCCATGGAGAGAAATTCTGGCTCTCCTCCCATGGGAGGAGCAGGGCAGGTCCTGGCACTGCTTTGTGCAGCACGTGCAGCCTCTGACCCTAATCAGGATCCTGATTTATGGGATCATGTGAGAGCCCCCTGATTCACTGAGCATCTGTCTGGGATCTCCTTACAAACCCTGCTGCTCAGGGCTGCCTTCACACTGAATTCACCAGCCTGGGCTGAGCTGGCATCTAATAAATTGGCACAGGGTCTTGAAATCACAGTCAAACGTGATGGAGGGATGGAGGGAGGGATGGATGGATGGATGGATGGAGGGATGGAGGGATGGAGGGATGGATGGATGGATGGATGGATGGATGGAGGGATGGATGGATGGATGGATGGATGGATGGATGGATGGATGGATGGATGGAGGGATGGATGGATGGATGGGTGGATGGAGGGATGGATGGATGGATGATGGATGGAGGGATGGATGGATGGATGGAGGGATGGATGGATGGATGGAGGGATGGATGGATGGATGGATGGATGGATGGATGGAGGGATGGATGGATGGATGGAGGGATGGATGGATGGATGGAGGGATGGATGGATGGATGGGTGGATGGAGGGATGGATGGATGGATGGATGGATGGATGGATGGATGGATGGATGGATGGATGGATAAATGGATTCACTCCCTGCCTCCCTTTTTTTGTAGTTATCCCAAATTCATGCCTTTAAGAGCAACGCTCATAAAATAACAAATGCTGTCTCCACGTGGATGTAATTAAAATCCAAGCATGAACACACAATTATGTGAAACTCCTTTCTTCAGCTTCCAAGCCCCACGAGGCCAGCCTTTAGCTCTGAGTTTCACTGCTGATTCACTGTGTCTTGAGTGCCTGGCAGGTTGTTATTAATTTTAATGACTTCTGTTTTCCTGCACTGGTGTTGGCAGTGGTGAGCACGGCCTGCAGCAGTCTGGGTGTAATTGCTGTGCAGATCCTGGCAGCAGAGGAGGAGGGAAATGCATGGACAGATGACAAAAACCAAGCAGAAAAGCTGATTGAGCCTGAAGGAAGAAGCAGCTCTGTGAATCCTTTCTCTATGAGTCCAAACCTCCCTTCCCAAATCACTCCAATCCCCATCCAACCCAGCCCTGAGTGCTTCCAGGGACATCCCTTTAATTTCTGTGCACATTTCAGAGAAGGGACCTGAGCAAGGGCCTCCAGCAGGTGAAATAACCCCTCAGGTTGATTTTTTTTGGATTATCAGTGTTGGTTTTTATCCCTTCCTGCTGGTCCTGGCAGCTGGCAATGGCTCCTTGTCACCACACACTGCTCTTAAAGCTTCTCCTGCAGGTTTGTGGCTCCCCATTTTGGTCAGAAATGCCATTTCTCCTGCAGTTTTCAAGCAGCTGGGGATGATTCCTGTCACAAATATCATGGTCACTCCCAGAGATCCTGGGATAATACCTGGACCTGGAATCTGGGAATTCCTGTTGCAGGCATGGAACACCCCTGTGTGACCCTTCCAGGACAGAGAGCCTCCAAAAAAGGACAAAAACATCTTTTGCTCTGGTCTCAGGGCTCCTTTCTGCCTCTGCCTGCATCTCCTGCTGCAGCTGAAAGCAAATTCCAGGTTTTGCCTGGATGTAGAGGAAAGGAACAGCAGGAGCAGCAAAGCTCAGCAGACCCAGAGGAAGAACCTGCTGCAATTAAAACCAGGACCGTGGTTTTGTGGTAATATTTGTAACTTCCCCAGCTCAGCAATGGCCACAGGAGGCAAAGCAACAGCCAGGATATATTTTTTTTTCATTGGCTTTGCACCTTTTTTGTGGGTTTGCTGCCTCCTGGTGCCAGTGGAACTTTAAATACAGGAATATCAACTTATTTGATGTATATCTATGTCGTGTTTTGCTTTCATTAGGTGTGGAGCTTCCAGGGATAAGAATTCACATATGCTCAGCCCTGAAGAGCCGTCAGGATTCAGAGGAAGAAGCTGACACTGCCCAGACAGAATCCTGGGTTTGAATGGAATTTATGCATCATGTATGAAGTGTATGAATATGCAACAGGCTGTTGTTTTTAAGGGTTAATCCTCTGTTAATGTGTGTCCTTTTTCGGGCTTATTTTGCCCAGAAAGAGACACCCGGACCGTCTGTAACTCTTTGTTTCTATTGTCTCAAATTGTCCTAATCCAAATTGTCCAAATTTTTATTACTCTAATTATATGGCTATTTTTATAACTATTTTATTATCATTACACTTTTTAAAATTCTAAAAACGAGTGATTGCCGTTTTTCACCCAAGGATTCGCATCCTCCTCCTTCCGAGGCGCTGAGCGGCGGCAGGAGCGGGCGGGCCGTGCCCGGGGAGCGCTCGCTAATGAGATCAGTGGTTTGTTTTCATTTCATGGTGCTGCAAAACCCCGGCCCCTTTGTTTCAGCTGTAAATTGCCATTTAACTCGACAGCTCCGCTCCCATTGTTGGCCGTGTGGAGACGGAGCGAGGTAAAGGAGGGGATGAAAAGCTGGGGGTGACACCGGGGAGAAAGGGAGACGGGGTCAAAGCCAAGGGCAGGGACGGGAGATCCCCCACGCCCTCCTCCTGACAATAGAGCAATTTATTTCTGTTCCCTCGGTGGAAGACACTTTTATATCCTAATTTTATCTTCCTTTTAGCTGGTAAACAGGGAGTATTATCGCGCTGGCAAGAACAGGAATTGCATTCTCGCAACCCCCGCTCGCAGATAATTTCAATCCGATGTTCAGCCCTTCTTGCTCACGTTGTTATTTTACAGTTAGCAAACCAGCAGCAATAAAATATCATTTCGTGTGAAAAATGTGTATTTTATGATTGGCTTTCGCAGATATGAAAATGAATATTGTATGTGTTATGTTAGAACGTGATGCTGTATTAATTTTCTTAAGTAGTGTGTTAAATAAAGTTTTAGTTTATAACATAATGTTAAAATAGAAACTATGCCATGTAAGATACTTTTTTAAAGAAAGGACTCGCGCTGAGATAGCAGCCACAGGACACCTGAATCTTTCAGAGAAAAAGAATTTATTGCCCCATTTTCAGGAGAAACGAACTTCTTCCCGCCTCACTCAGCCCTGAAGAGCCGTCAGGATTCAGAGGAAGAAGCTGACACTGCCCAGACAGAATCCTGGGTTTGAATGGAATTTATGCATCATGTATGAGCTGTATGAATATGCAACAGGCTGTTGCTTTTAAGGGTTAATCCTCTGTTAATGTGGGTCCTTTTTCGGGCTTATTTTGCCCAGGAAGGGGTACCCGGACCGTCTGTAACTCTTTGTTTCTATTGTCTCATATTGTCCTAATCCTAATTGTCCAAATAATTATTACTCTAATTACATTGCTATTTTTATAACCATTTTATTACTATTAAACTTTTAAAATTCTAAAAACAAGTGATTGGCATTTTTCACATTTTGCATCCCCAGCCCTTCCCTTATTTTATTGTGTTGCCAGCACAACACAGAGAAGCAGGACAAAAATGAAGAGAGCATCAACACGAGGGGCTTTGTGGAGTTCCTGCAGATGCTCTCCCAGCGATTATCCCGGGCAGCTTCACCCCTCCTCCTTTTTTAGCTCTTGTGTCGCTTTTTCTCAGTGCCCTCCTCGGCTCCAAACCTCGCCCAGCTGGTGGGGAAAGAAGAGTTTGTCATCATTGTCCCCAGCTCTGTCACTGTCGCTGCCGTGCCAGGCGAGCCCAGCGCTCTTCAGACAACAGAGAATATTTCACAGATATTTTGCAGGCAGCAATTTGACATTTTCTTTGCTCTGGCGCAAGACTGGATCATTTCTAATTATCCGGGATTGTGAATTAAGTGACTATTTTTGCTCAGGGAGATGGCAGATTTCCCTATTTATTTTTTTTATCTTGGAAAAATAGCTTTTCCTTTGTCTCCCCCAGAACAAAGAAACGTGAACACAGGATTTAAACAGCGATGGGCTGAGCCCATCCCCAGGGTGAAGGCGCTGCCTTTAATGGGGTTACACGCAGCAGAAATAAATTTGGCCGGGAGTCTGCAATCACTGCCTGAATTAATGGAAAAAAAAGGGTTCTTTGGAGCAGGCTGAATAGCCCAGCTGCAGCAATTATCTCCTCACTCATCAGAATGACGACAAAATTAGTTCCAGATATAAAACCAGGCAGCAGAGGCGAGACACCCACTGGGGAATTATTTCCCAGTTAAGGACACTGGAGGTTCCCTTTCCATCTGTATCACCCATCAGGGATTTATTTCCCAGTCAAGGACACTGGGGGTTCCCTTTCCATCTGTATCACCCATCAGGGATTTATTTCCCAGTTAAGGACACTGGAGGTTCCCTTTCCATCCATGTCATCCATCAGGGATTTATTTCCCAGTTAAGGACACTGGGGGTTCCCTTTCCATCCATGTCATCCATCAGGGATTTATTTCCCAGTTAAGTATTCTGGAGGTTCCCTTTCCATCCATGTCACCCATCAGGGATTTATTTCCCAGTTAAGGACACTGGAGGTTCCCTTTCCATCTGTATCACCCATCAGGGATTTATTTCCCAGTTAAGGACACTGGGGGTTCCCTTTCCATCTGTATCACCCATCAGGGATTTATTTCCCAGTTAAGGACACTGGGGGTTCCCTTTCCATCCATGTCACCCACCCAGGCTTTATTTCCCAGTTAGAGATTCTAGAGGTTCCCTTTCCACCCCTGCTGGTGCCACACACTCAGGGCTCACCAGGGGTTCACAAGAGACAGGGAGCTGCACATCAGTTTGTGCAATTTCATTCCTTTTTCTCAGGGATTTGGCAAAGTTTTGGCCCAAATCACCTCCCCGTTCCCCAGTTCCTGCCTTTAAATTTCCCAGTGTGGCTGAGCCTTGTTGTGGTCGTAGCTGGGGGTGCAGGGAGCAGCTCCTCACACCTACAGTGATTTACACAGGTATTTATCCATCTGAGGGGAGCCCACAGCTCTCTTGGGGCTTCTAGGTGGGTGATTTGGTTCTTGAGAAAGCCAAATATGAGACTTTTTGGCTGGACATGCCCCGGCCATACAGAGCCCTGAATTCCCCTGTGCTGAGCTGATCCCCCAGCGTGGGCAGCAGGGATGGGGGGGATTCTGCCCCTCTGCCCTGCTCAGGTGAGACCCCACCTGCAGAGCTGCCCCAGCTCCAAGTCCAGCATCAGAAGGACCTGGAGCTGCTGGAGCCAGTCCAGAGGAGGAAACAGAGCTGCTCCAAAGGCTGGAGGCCCTCTGCTCTGGAACCAGGCTTGGAGAGCTGGGAATGTTCACCTGGAGAAGGGAAAACTCCAGTGGGGTATTTTTGGGGGCCCCCATGGCTGGAAGGAAATTATGAATCAGACTCCACGTTCTTAGAAGGCTATTATATTATATCATATTATATCATATTATATCATATTATATCATATTATATCATATAATATTATATTATATCACATTATATCACATTATTATATCACATTATATCACATTATATCACATTATTATATCACATTATATCATATTATATCACATTATTATATCACATTATATCACATTACATTACATTATTAAATTCTATTATATCATATTTTATCATATGATATCATATCATATTATACTAAAGAATAGAGAAAGAAAATTACACTGAAGAATAGAGATCCTTACAGAAGGCTACAAAGAATGATAATGAAAAACTCGTGAGCCTCCAGGGCCTCAGCACAGCCTGGCTGTTCTTGGCCATTGAGTTAAAACAATTCTCCTGTGGGTAAACAATCCCCAACCACATTCCAAAGCAGCAAAACACAGGAGAAGCAAATGAGATAAGAATCCTTTTCATTTTTCTCTGAGGCTTCTCAGCGCCCCAGGAGAAAATCCTGGGCAAGGGGATTTTTCAGAAAATGTGACAGTGACACTTGAGGGAGAGCTCAGAGCCCCTTGCAGGGCCTAAAGGGGCTCCAGGAGAGCTGGAGAGGGACGTGACAAGGGATGGAGGGACAGGACACAGGGAATGGCTTCACACTGCCAGAGAGCAGGGATGGATGGATAGTAGGGAGAAATTCTTGTCTGTGAGGGAAGTGAGGCCCTGGCACATTGGAATATCTCATTCCACCCCCTGCCATGGGCAGGGACACCTTCCACCAGTCCAGGCTGCTCCAAGCCACATCCAGCCTGGCCTTGGACACTTCCAGGAATCCACAACCTCTCTGGGCAACCTGACCATCTGACAGCACAAATCTCCCTGCCGTGTTCAGTACAAGCAAAGGCAGCTCCAAGCCTAAAGTGTGCTTTCCCAGCTATCCCAGGGAGATCTTCGAGGTCTGGGGTACCAGGGAGGGTCCCAGGGAGGTTTCAGCATCCCCATCCTTGGATGGTTTCAGGAGCAAACTGAAGACAGCCCAGAGCAAGCTGGTGTGACCTCATGGGTGACCCTGCTTTGAGCAGGAGGTTGGAGTAGAGACATCCTGAGGTCCCTTCCAACATGAATTTCTCTCTGTCCAGACTGTTCCTTCTTTTGAAGAACCTTTCCAGAGCATCCAGGGTGTCAGGGGAGAGACACCAGCACACAGCTCCAGACAGCAATGTCCTGATTTTTTGCAGACCAAATGCCATGCTGGTAAATCTGATATGGCCAAAGAAGATGGTCTTCAAGTCCCTTCCAACCCAAATTATTCCACGATCCTATAGCACCTGGAGATGTCCCAGAACATGTTGGAATGAAGAACTTATTAAATGCTGCATTCCCTTTTTTGGGGGCTTCCACTGGTGCACACACACTGGCAATTTGCACATCAGATCCAGCTTCACTGGATGGTGGGCAAAAAGATACTGGCACATGCATTTTGTGGTTTTATTTTAAATATCTGCAGGAAGGAAATTTAAAAAAAAAATTTATAATAGCCTCAACTGAGGCTATTATTAATGAAAAAAATAAAATTGCAATTAAAACTTACATATATAAAATATATACAACAAATATACAACAAATGTAATATAATATAATATAATATAATATAATATAATATAATATAATATAATAGTATATTATAGTATATTATCGTATATTATGTATATTATCGTATATTATAGTATATTATAGTATATTATATTATATAAAATATATAATATAAAATATTTGATAGAATAAAATATATAATATAGTTATAAAATAAAATATGTAAAATATATAAACATAGAAAATAATATAATTAAAATAAATATAAAATATATAATTATATATATCATAGTATAATTATATCTATCTTATATATAATTTATATATGATATATAATATATAATATAAAAATGATCTATAATATAGATTATAATTAAAATAAAAGCGTAATTGAAATTTTGATAGATAAGCGTAATTAAAATTTTGATAGATATTATGTAAAAATATAAAAATATATAATGTAATATAATATAATATAATATAATATAATATAATATAATATAATATAATATAATATAATATAATATTATTATATTATATTATATTATATTATATTATATTATATTATATTATATTATATTATATTATATTATATTATATATATTATATATATTATATATTATATTCTATTATAATATCTATAATATATATTATAAATGAAAAAATAATTAAAAATATAATAGATATTATATTTAAAAGATATATAAGTAGATATTATATATAAATAAAAATTACGATATAACTAAAAATTATAACAGCCCCCCCATTGAAGGAGGTTCAGAAGACGCTGGGAAGAAAAACCTGTGCTTTATTTAAAGAGGGTTTCCCCCCTCTCCTGCTGGCACTCAGAGGCAGCAGAGCTGAGAGTGAAATCAAGCCTTGGCTGCAGTTTGGCTGGTGTGCCCTGGAGCGCCCTGGGAGCAGCTCCGGGCAGCGCGTTGTGCATCGAGCTCCTGTAGATAAGGCAGCTGCTGCCGCCGGTGTCACACGGGGCTCCAGCGCAGCAAAGCGGGGAGCAGAACCTCCGCCGTGGGAAAACCCCTTGGGGAGAGGTTACCCGCTGGCTCAGCGCTGTTTCTCAGGTGTGAAAAACGCCAATCACTTGGTTTTAGCTTTTTAAAGTTTAAGAGTAATAAAATGGTTATAAAATAGTAATACAATTAGAGTAATAAAAATTTGGACAATTAGGGTTAGGACAATATGAGACAATAGAAACAAAGAATTATGGACAGTCCAGGTACCTCTTTGTGGGCAAAATAAGCCCGAAAAGGACCCACGTTAGCAGAGGATTGACCCTTAAAAGCAACAGCCTGTTGCATATTCATACAGCTCATACATGATGCATAAATTCCATTCAAACACAGGATTCTGTCTGGGCAGTGTCAGCTTCTTCCTCTGAACCCTGACGGCTCTTCAGGGCTGAGTGAGGCAGGAAGAAGTTCGTTTCTCCTGATAATGGAGCAATAAATTCCCTTTCTCTGAAAGATTCAGGTGTCCTGTGGCTGCTATCTCAGTGGGAGTCCTTTCTCTAAAAAAATGTCTTACATAGCATAGTTTCTATTTTAACCTTTTCTTATAACCTAAAACTATATTTAACACACTACTTAAGAAAATTAACACAGCATCACTTTCTAACATAACACATATAATATTCATTTTCATATTTGTGAAAAGCCAATCACAAAATACACATTTTTCACATCAGGGAAGAGGAAAATTGGCTGCCTCCATCCCACACTGCCCGTGACAGTCACAGCGAGTGGCATCAGGTGACAGCCAGCAGCCTGTGGCTCTGGGGGATTTCAGGAGGTGGATGCTGTCTTTGGGGTGAAATACAAAAAGTCACCACTTCCTTTCGAGTCTTAACTTCCTTTTGCCAGGGTTGGGATTAAATGTGTGAGATGGTGTTTCTTGTTTGGACTCAGATGTTTGTTAGTTCTTATCTCTGTCACAGTCTCACAGACCCTGAGTTCTGCAGCACTTCACTCCAACAAACTAAAAATGGAGCCTCATCTCCCTCTCCAAGGCCTTCTAGGGATAAACTGTCCAATTAAGAAATGACACCTCAATTATTTTTACTTTTAACCCAATAACCAACCACCAGTGCCCACAATGTGAACTTTTTTATCCAATTACACAAAACCACCCAAACCCATGGAGAAGAAGGTGAAGAAGAAGGACCAGCCTCCACCCTAAAACCTCCATCTTGCTGTATATATATTGGTATATTCTAAACCCTTAAACTCTAAGTTTTGATGTTACACATTCCTATTCAAACTCCACACCCTCAATCCCAGTTCTGTCATTCCATTTTGGAAGCTTCTCCACAGTCTCAGGTTAAATGCAGTGTTCTCCTGGGGGTCAGTGCCTGGCAGCACAGAAACTCTGTGCATCCAGAATTCTGTGCAGCACAAAATTCTCAGCATCCAGGGTTCCAACAACTTCCCAGCAAGTCCCCTCAGCCTTTTCCCAGCTGGCAGAGCTCTGGGAAGCTCTCTGTGCCTGTGCAGAGAATATTTTAATCTCTGCTGCTGTTATTAGCATTATCACAGCTAATGGTAATCGATAAATTAAGGGCAATGGGATTCCCCGCTGAGACATCGCTCTGCTGAGCCTCAGCACTTTGCAAACACCCGCTGGGAGAGCCATTCCTGCTGGAATCGCTGTGGAGCCGCCTGGGATAGCCCTGGGGGAGATAGAGAGTTGTAAATCACCCTCTACAAGAGGCTGGTGCTGGTTTAGTGCAAGGATGAAAAGCCCACAAAGGCTTTTGTGCTGCGGGTTAGAGTGCCACAATCCCTGCCCATGCCCGAGGGATGAGAAATCAGGGATGCTGTCTTTATCAGTTCAGGATTTTTTCTTGTGAAGAGCCCAAGATCTTTGAATTTGGCCCATAGCATGTGCCACAACACGGGTGAGGTTGGCAAGGTGAAATAATCGGAAATATTCCAGGTGACAAGGGACAGGATGAGAGGAAACAGCCTCAGGTTGCTCCAGGGTAGGTTAGATTGGATATTTGGGAAAATTTCTTCATGGAAAGGGTTGTCCAGCCCTGGCACAGGCTGCCCAGGGGTGGAATCACCATTCCTGGGGGGACTCAAAAGCCAAGGGGATGTGGCATTTGAGGACATGGCTTAGTGCTGAACATGGTGCTGAGTTAATTCTTGGACTTGGTGATTTTAGAGGTCTTTTCCAACCTCAGTGATTCTATGATTTGATTCTCTGACACCATTCCCTGCCAAGTGCTTCCTGCTTGTCCCACAGTACAGATCAGTGGCTCTCCCTGCAGTAATTTGGAAAAAAAAAACAAACCTGATGGGAGCCACCAAAAGGAGCTGGGATGATGCAAAATTTGAAGTTTTTTGAGTCATGGAGAAGTAGCTCCAGCAAAGCCTGACCCCTCCAACACTCAGCACTCAGTCCCACAGCAGAGAGCAGACAAAAAGCAGATTTTGAGCTCTCATTTCCTAAGATGTGGAGCCAAAGCAGAGCTCACAGGAGCCTCTGCAGTTGTCCATGCCCCTGCTGTGGCTTCCCAGGAAGCTCTTCACAGTGGGGTCTTACTTCTACATCTCCCTTAAGTTCTCTGAGGATTTTTTAGCTCATGAAACACAGCAAAGGCTGCTGGCCAGTGCTGGAATGGATTTCTCTTGGAGCCTCTCTTTTTCAGCAGTGATTTCCCCAGCACGTTAAGCAACAGGTTGGAACATTTCCCTTTCCAGCTGTCCTAGGCGGGGAGAGAAGATTTTATTACTAACCCCAGATTTACAGCTCCTTGCTCCTGTGTGCTTTTCCAAGCTGTGTGTTCCATAAGAATAATTGGGAAGGGGGAAGCTCTCCACTTGGGAAGCTTTCCTTGGGAAGCTTTCCTTCCCAGGGCTTCATTAAATGAGCTGCTCTGTTTTCCTTGCCCGCAGCTGCGGAAGCGCCACGCACCGAGAGGCAGCGAATTGACCAAATCCAACGTTTTTATCATGTGCATTCCCTCCCAAATCACTGTAACTGCATATTTGATTTGGAGAGAGTCCTTTTGTGGTGGCCTTCAGGCTGACCTGCTCGAGCAAGCCATAAAATGAGCTGTATTCCTCTAATTTGTCTTGGTAGCGGAGGGATGCGGCAGCTCATGAGCACAGAATGCTGCCAAATCCAACTTTTTTTCCATGTGCATTCCCTCCCAAATCACTGTAACTGCATATTTGATTTGGAGAGGGTCCTTTAGTGGTGGCCTTCAGGCTGACCTGCTCGAGCAAGCCATAAAATGAGCTGTATTCCTCTAATTTGTCTTAGTAGCGGAGGGATGCGGCAGCTCACGAGCACAGAATGCTGCCAAATCCAACGTTTTTTCCGTGTGCATTCCCTCCCAAATCACTGTAACTGCATATCTGACCTGCAGAGGGTCCTTTTGTGGCGGCCTCCAGGCTGACCTGCTCGAGCAAGCCATAAAATGAGCCATGTTCCTCTAATTTGTCTTGGTAGCGGAGGGACGCGGCGGCTCGCGAGCGCGGAATGCTGCCACGCAGAGAGGCCTTGCTGAGAACGTCCCAGTCTGCCTCTGGTAGAGCTCCAGGATCCATGCTGAGCATCAAATCCATGATTAAATGGCTCCAGGGGATACAATGAGTTCGTCCCCATCCATCACTGAACAAAACCTGGGAGCTGAGCCCGGCACGGTGCTCTGGCTGCTGGCTTTGTCCCAGTTTTGTCCCTGCTGGTTCCCACAGCCCCTCCACCAAGCTGTGAGCTCAGCCTTCCTCCCTCCAGAGCGAGGCAGGATGGAGGAGGAGGATGGAGTGCTGCTGGTTGCAATTACCATCACCTTTGTTTTCATGGATGAGTGAAAATGAGTTTAATTTCAGTTTCCGCAGAGGGAGAAGGGAATCTCTGCTCGCTGTTTGTTGACCACACTCCTGGATTTCCACTGGGCAAGCCAAAAATCTGAAGGAAAAAAAAAAACATCTTTCCAAGTGATCTCATTGTTGTTTCCTTCCCCTGGAGCCAACAAACAGAGTGCACAGTGAAGTGGTCAGCAAAGTGCTGCTCCATCGGATATCCAGGAAACGCTGCAGGGACCCTGCTCAGGAGCTGCATTTTGCCATGGAGGAGGCTCAAAAGGGGATTGAGAGGCAGTGGTGACTCTGCAGGGTGGAAATCAGTGATGGAGCCTGAGGACATGAATGTTCTTTGGAGAAAAAGGAGGGATTCAGAGGATTTGGGTCACTGATCCCACTGCAGCGCTGGTGGTTCCCTCCCCTTGCAAAGGATGTGGGAAGCTCTGGAATGAGCATGGAGGTGGGTGGGAAGCTCTTGGAGATGAATCAGCAGCATGAAAATCCTACTTAAATGAAATGCTGACAAAGGGAGATGAAAAGCTTAGATGGATTTTCCCTTCCTGACATGCCTGGCATTCTCAGCTCACATTTCTGAGACAGAAACCATTGCAAGCTGAAAATTTGGAGTCCAGGAATGCAAAATTCCTGCTAAGGAGAAATTCTGGCAGCATTCTGGGAAAAATGGTGGGTGAAAGATGAAGGGAAATCCTCTTAGAGAGAAAGAGTTTCTGAGGATCTGTTTGGAAGAGGAAAACCAGGAGAAATTTTTATGGCTTGTTCATGACAAGGGCCTGGAATGCCAGGACAAGGGGAAAGGCAGAGGGGACACTTAGATGGAATATTGGGAAGAAATTCTTTGCTGTGAGGGTGGTGATGCCCTGGCACAGGTTGCCTGGCTCTGCTCATAGGAGGGAGGTGGAATAAGATCATCTTTAGGGCATCTCTCAGCCCAAACCATTCTGGAATTCTATGATCCATATCTTCGTAGAAACCCCAACAATTTCACAGTATGATACAAGGGAGTTACAGTGAACAGAAGCATCCTGGCCAATTTGCTTTCTTAATCATCTGCTGTGGATGCCTTAGGAAGAGCCCAGAGCTCTCCAGGACCACCAGCTGAGGAGCTCTGCCCAACATGGAGAAGCCTGGAGATGCTCTTGCCTTGCACATCCAGCCTTTGAAGATGCTGCACTGCCTGAAGTCACAGCCTCTCCCCAGACCAACAGGCAGAGACTTGAGAGTGAGCTGGGGAGCTGCAAAATCTGGTGGTGCTGGCTTAAATCAGGTTTTAAGCAGTGTATCCTCAGGCAGTGTTGAGAGGAGGCTCCTGGAAGGGCAGCACAGAGAAGGGAGGGATTTGAGCTCCGGAGGAAGCGGGATGGGAGAGGTGGGAAGTTGTTCCTGGAGATAAGGAGATGCACAGGAGGCCACACAGCAAATGCTCTGGGGCCTGGCTTCCTCTGCTCAGCTGAGGCTCAAAAACTGAGGGAAGAAAAAAAGAGTGTAGGGTTGGTTGGCTCCAGGAGGTGGTGGCCACACACCTGGAATGCTGAGGGTGGCTAGGTGGAGGTTTCGGGCAAGCAGTGGGAGAGGAGCAAATCCCAGGGAGATCTTCGAGGTCTGGGGTCCCAGGGAGGGTCTCAGGGAGGTTTCAGCATCTCCATCCTTGGATGGTTTCAGGAGCAAACTGAAGACAGCCCAGAGCAAGCTGGTGTGACCTCATGGGTGACCCTGCTTTGAGCAGGAGGTTGGAGTAGAGACATCCTGAGGTCCCTTCCAACATGAATTTCCCTCTGATCCTAAACCATATCCAGACTGTTCCTTCTTTTGAAGAACCTTTCCAGAGCATCCAGGGTGTCAGGGGAGAGACACCAGCACACAGCTCCAGACAGCAATGTCCTGATTTTCTGCAGACCAAATGCCATGCTGGTAAATCTGATATGGCCAAAGAAGATGGTCTTCAAGTCCCTTCCAACCCAAATTATTCCACGATCCTATAGCACCTGGAGATGTCCCAAAACATGTTGAAATGAAGAAGCCATGACATCAAGATATTCTCAGGGGCAGTGGTTTGTTCCCCCATCAGGCAGCAAACATCTCTTTGCTCCATCCACTGCTGGAAAAGCCAAAAAGGACTTGAGCAGTGACCTCCACCAGCGCCAAAATCCCTCCTTGCATGGAGCTAGTCTGTAAATAGAACATCCAAAAAATCCTTTCCATTTCCTGGTCACTCTCAGCCCCCTCTATTTCTTAGCCAAACTCTTCATTTACAAAGAGCAGTGGCTATAACAAAACAAGTCTGGGTAACTCAGGGTCAGCACTGCTATTTTTTTGAGACGTTTCCTGTGCTTGCAGGATCTTGGTGTGTTGTGTCTCCATCACCTCCTGCATCTCCACCCTGTGTTTGATGGGTGTGTGGTGCCAGATTCAGGGTGGTATAAACAAGCAGATCTCAGCTTGTTGGAGTAACTCACCCTTTTGTTTTCTTTGACCTGGGGGCTGCTTTTTTCTGTGGTAAGAATAAAACAATAATTTCAGGGCAGAGGAAATTTTAATATCTCTCCTCCTAAAATAGCACTAGAGAAGAATGAAGATCTTCTAGCCTGAAGAACTTGGATAGATGGAGTAGGAGGCTTTTTATAGCCATCATCATTTATTACTTAATTTTCCTTCCCCAGGTAAAAGTGGGAAACTTTTCAAATGGTCTCATTTTATTCCTTTCTCTTGCTATTCATAAATTTTTCAGTAAGAGCTCTGTAGGCAGCAAGTCCATTCTCTGAGTGAACATCCATTGCCTGGAGGGTGGACTCCTCTGAAACATTCATGGGATCCCATAAATACAACAGGATCTCAGAAATCTGATCAAAAAGGAAGAAAAACAGTTCTTATGAAGCACAGCAAGGGACTACCGTGTTTGTTTACCATGCAAGCAGAGCACAATTCATGTTTTCTCTCCAAGAAATCAGAATTATTTCCTTAAAATTGCTGTTGCAGTAGGAAAATAGCTCCTTGATGCTACAGGGGGATAAGGAAAAAGCAAATTGAAAGCCCTAAAGGATGGATCCTTGGCTCTTAGGATGCTGCAGGTGGGATTTGTGAGTCATAAAGCTTTTCTGTTTGGATTTATTTGGAGCTGCTGACTCTGGGGTTATTTCTGGGGTTGCCTTTGCCCATCAGGGACGGAGACAGGTCTTCCTGGGGTTCCACCATCCTGGGAAGTTCTGCAGGATGGCTCATGGATGGTTCCTTGGCATGCACCAGGACATCAAAGCCATCCCACAGCCCACATTCCCAGCAGCCAACGTTTCCATGGGGAAGGGTTGTGCAGGTCCCAGTAGCATGGGATGTTCCCATAAATCTTTAAATAAAATTCAGCCTCCAGCCTCACTGAGCAACCATCAGGGTGGGAAGTTTAGGCATTCCTCATGGATGGGGGAGTAAAGAACCTCTCCAGGCACACATCTCAGGGTGAACAGCTAATTTTGGCCTCTCTGTGTGTACAACATTGTTTTGTCCAGCAGGGATTTGCTATAAATAACCAGGTATCCAGGGAAGAGGGTGTGCAGGCAGCTGTCTCCATGGGGAGATGCCAAAGCTGAGGTACCCAAGCTGAAATCACAGCGAGGATGAGCAGACTCAACCCACATCTGCTCTTTGCTTTTGGACAACATCTGGGTCAGGAGGACCCACCAAGCAAGGAACATCATCAGCAGCTTTTCCCCAAACCACTCTGCCTCCCCTCTTCCTCTCTTTGGGAATTGTTGTGGGTTTCATTCAGCTTCTGCAGCCCTCAAAACGTGCAACAATGGTGGGATAGGGAAGCTCAGGAAGCTGGAGAGCAGGAACAATAGCTGATGTCATGTTCTTTCCCCTTCCACCTCACCTCACTCCTTCTCCAGGAAGCCTGACCTCTCTGTTGGGTGTTTTCCAGGTTGTTGACCTGATTTGTCATCCCAAGGGAAATACAAGGCTGCAGGCCGCAGCAGTGGTGTGAAATATCTCCTCTTGTTGGCTGAAAGAGTTTTGGGGGCAAAATGTCCCTAAATCCCCTCCTGGGCATATCCCTTTTCCCTCTCCTCTCCCACCATAGCCTTGCTGTGTTCCTGGGGCTTTGGAGTGCCTGGGCAGGCTCACGGAGATGAAGAGGAGATGGAAGAGAGGAGATGGAAGGAGCCAACATGGCACTCAGATGTTGAAGGGAAAGGTTGTGCTGTCAGGACATGTCTCCTTCCTTATGTGGGTGTTGGATGTAGAGGGGGCTTGGGAAAGGCTCCTGAAAGCTGGTGGTTCATGGACTGGCACGGGACAACCAGCTGGAGCTCTGCAGGAGACTGTCCCACTCAGCAAAGGACAAGAGAAGCAGGAGGGATGCATTTGAGGATCCTTCTAGAGGGAAGCCAAGGGTTTTTTAGCAATCCTATCCACTTTCCTTCCAGGCCTTCAGCTCCTGTTGCTGATGCTGCCTTAGCAAGCTCAAAGCGTGTCCAGGGGCTCAAAAAACAGGAAGAATTTGGGATTGGGATGGTGCCAGCTCCTTGTCAGCACAACCTGTGCCGTGGGGACTTGTCTGTGCATGGAACCATCAAAATTTTATCAAGGGCAGCTAAAATGCTTCCCAGTGGCTGCAGGGCAGCTGGGCCATGGCCCAGAATATTTGTTTATCTTGTCTTTTTGCTCTGTGGCACTGAGCAAAGTCCGATTTGGTTTTAGGGAAAAAAAGGAAAGAACACTTTGGAACGTGCTTTCACCTGCGCCAGGTTAAAAGCGAGGTGGGAGTGAGAGCCCCTGAGTGTTCCCCACTGGATTGGGGTCCTTTGGGAAGGGAAAAGGAGCTTGCTCCAGGCAGCCCCATGTCTCCATCACATCCCAAAGCTGCAGATTTGGGGCTTCACACTGCTGCTGGCAGATACTGGTGTAATTAAAATAAGATGCAGACAAGGGGTCTTATCCCACTCTCCACCAGGGATGAGGAGCTGGGGGGATTAATGGTGCAGGGAGCTCGTCACAGATTAGCACTGGGGGATGGGGATTAACATTCTGGGGGGGGGAATGAGAGCCTCCAGAGCAAATTCAGCTTTCCTTGATGCTTACTCAACCTCTAGTCCTTCCCCCAGGGGTGGGTGGTAAGGCAGGAGCACGCAGGAGGAGCAGGATGTGTTCCCTCAGCTGAGGGATGTGTGAGTAGTGGGTTTCAGCCATGTGCCCCTCAAAGCCTGGCTCCAGATCCTTCCCTGCATTGTGATCACCCCAGTCCTTCAGAAATCCCTGCAGGTTTTCTGTGCAGGACCCAAAATCCCTGCTCCTGCTCCCTGGAAGCTGGGGGTGCTGGCTCAGTTGTTTGGCAATGGTGACAACAGTGAAATAGGAAAAGGGAAGGTTGGGGAAAGGGTGTCAGAGGCCAGGCAGGGCTGGGATCTCTGGGCAGAGCAGGACAAGGCAGAGGAGGCAAAACTCCCTGAATTTCTGGTGTAAAGAGAACAAAGGGTGTCTGTAAGGATGGTTGGGCAGGTTATGAGGACATAGCCAAGCACAGAGGGGTGCTGGTTGGAAAGGGGGGTTATTTTTGGGGGATAACACAAAAAGGACCATGTGGGGTGCTGGTGACACCCATGGGGTCCCTTGGGGAGTGCAATGCTGGGGTGACACGGTGAGCCAGGGCTGTAGGGTGTTTTTGGGGACAATACTTTGGGGACACCAGGGTGAATCAGTCTGTGGAGCTCCAGGACACACCATCCCTCAGGGCTCTGCGGGATCTCGGGGGTCTCCGTGTCCCCCTGCTCCTCAGGGCTCCGTGTCACCCCTCCCCAGAGGCTTTTGTGTCACCCCTTCTTGGGGGGCTCCGTGTAACCCTTCCCCAAAGGTTTCAGAGGGTCTCAGGGGTCCTTTATTCCCCTTCCCTGGGGTCTCAGGAGTGCCTTGAGTCCCGCTCCCTGGGGTCTCAGGGGTCCCTTGTCCCCCTCCCTGGGGTCTCAGGGGTCCCTTGTCCCCCTCCCTGGGGTCTCAGGGGTCCCTTGTCCCCCTCCCTGGGGTCTCAGGGGATCTCAGGGGTCCCTTGTCCCCCTCCCTGGGGTCTCAGGGGGTCTCAGGGGTCCCTTGTCCCCCTCCCTGGGGTCTCAGGGGTCCCTTGTCCCCCTCCCTGGGGTCTCAGGGGTCCCTTGTCCTCCCCCCCGCCTACCCGGGGACTCCCTGGCATCGGACGAGCCCACCCCCCATCCTGGGGGGGGACATCAGCAGCGGTGGGGGCTGGACGCGCCCAAGAGCGGGGGGGGGGGGGGGGGGGTGTGAGGGGTGTGTGAGCAGGGGGCTGGACTTGGACGAGCCCATTCCTGCCCAAGGGGTGATCAACCTCATGCCCGCTATATTTACTCCAAGCTAGGGCCGGTATCCAAGAATTCCCAACCTCACTTCCTGCGAGACGAGATAAAACTCAGGATAAATCTTGGGCGGACAGAAAAGCTGGGAGCGGCGGGACCGGAGCGGGTGTGCCATATCCTCCCCCCCCGGGCCGAGTGGTGCGCGCGGCGCGGGGCGGGGCGCAGGGCCGCAGTGGCGGAGCCGCCCCGTCGCTCGGGCGCATCGCGGTCGCCATGGCGCTGTGCGGCCGCTCCGCGCTCCTCCCGCCGCCCCCGCGGCACCGGCCCCGGCCCCGAGCCCCGGGGCCCTTCGTCAGGTACCGCAGGGGACAGTGGGGAAGGCGAGGAGAGGGGTGACAGCCAGCGGCAGGGCTGCGCTGAAGGGGCGGTGGGGTGGGGAAGGGGTGTGCGGGGTGGGGGGGGTCTGTTGGAGGGGCGCTGAAGGGGGGGTGTGGAGGGTTTTGATGAGTTGAGAAGGAATTTGGTGTGCGAGCAGCTGAGGTTTTCGCAGCCGTGGCGCTGCTCGTGGAGAAAATAGCGTTAAACGCCTGTTTGGGGGCGTTGGGGTGCGAGGGATGGGGGGCGCAGGGCTTTGGAGGCGCTGAAGTGCGCTGGAATAGAGGGGTTGGGGAGAGGTTTTAAGCCTTAGGATGGGGTTTAGAGTGGTTTGATTTGGGAGAATTTGCGGTGTTCGCAGGGCTGAGGGGGCTGATTTGGGGTACAATAGGGTTTAACACCTATTGGAGGCGTTGGGGTGGGAAGGATGGCGGTGGGACAGAAGGGATGGGGCATCAAGGAGAGATTTTCCGGCGTGCCTCGGCGCTGAGCTGTGCGGTCGGATTTGGGATCATTAAAGGGATTTTGGGGGGCTGGAGCTGCATGTGAGGGGCTGGGAACGAGAAAGAAAGGATTGGCCATGCTGGGGACAGGTAGATTTGGCAGGTGGCTACCGGGAGGGAGGTACAGGCCGGCAGACAGGGGCCTGATGTGACCTTGTGGATGGAGGGATTGTCAAAGGCGAGTCGTGCTGGAGGAGGTGTGTGGGTGAGGAGCAGCAGGACATCACGGGGGGCTTGGAGCGGGGCTGCTGTGCACAGAGTGGCTTTGGGGTTGTGCTTCTGTAGGGGATAAACCTGGGACTGACTTGGGAGAGGTCAGCATGGGCTATCTTGGCAATAAAAGAAAAAAAAAAAGGGCTTGTGAAAGGCAGGAAAAGTGAATTTTAGGGTAGGGATGGCTGAGGTTTGGGAGGGGCTGAGGGATTATGGAGAGAAAGAAGAGGTTGTATTTGTATGGGGGGATTTGTGGATACAAAGGTAATAAAATTTCCTGAGCTCTGAAAATATGTTGGATAGGGCTTGACAGGAGCTGGGGTGTGGGGACATGTGAGATGGTGGCATTGGCTCTGTGGGAGCTCAGGTGTCAGCTCAGGTATCCTTAGGTTGCCAGAGTTCTGTTTCCTTTTGGAGACTTAAGGTGCACCCATGTGTATGATGCTGCAACCCATTATTTAAATGGTTTGAATAGAGGAAACAGCCTCAAGGTGTGCCAGGAGAGGTTTAGGTTGGATATTAAGAAATATTTCTCTGCTGGAGGGATTGTCCAGCACTGGAACAGGCTGCCCAGGGCAGTGGTAGAGTCTCCAGGTATTTAAAAGGCAGTTAAAAACCATTTTTGTGGTGCTTAGTGACGAGGTTTAATGGTGGCTTTGGCAGTGCTGGGGTAACAGTTGGACTCGATGGTCTTGGAGAGCTTTTCCAGCCAAAATGATTCCATGATTCTGTTTTATGGGACCACAAAGGACAACCCAGGAACTGAAGTGCTTGATGCTTTCAATAGTTGCAGCACAATACATGGAAGTATTCAGCAGTGGGAAGCCAGATAATCAGGGAAGGGAGACCTTGCACGTGAATTGCAGACAAACACTTGGCCAAGCTACCTGCCTCTGTGCTTGCTGGAGATTTTCAATTAAAAAACAAACAAACACCAAAACCGAGCAGCTTTTTATCTTAAGTACGAGGGAACAAAAGCATTTTCACTTTTTGGATGATTTGCCAGTGAAAGGAGGAATTCTGCAGTGAGAGAGAGAGAGAGAAATGGAGGTTGTTCTGCTTGCTTGAAACACGTGAACATGGCTGGTTATGTTCCCTCTCTCCCTTTCTGAATTGAAAATAAGGCAGAAGGAAAAGTGACCTTTTCAAATATTTTTTTCACTGAATAAATTAATATTAATTTTTTAGCAAGAGCTTAGTATTTCTTTAGAGCTGTGAAGTATCTAAAAATTCATGATGGGTAACGAAATGCCAAGATGGTTAAAAAAAAAATGCTGAAAGAGAAAATGGTTTCCACTCAAGCCTTCCTCTTCCTGAGTGATTTTTGTAATCTGAGACCCTGTTTTAGAGTTGTCATGAGAACATTCAGACTCTCTGAACATCTGCAAGCTTTTGAGCTCCACTGGGAGATGCAGCCAGCAACTGTAATTTGGTGCATTTGTAGGAGCCATGTAATCTGTTAATTTTTTTCCTCCTTAACATTCATTTCTTGTGCAGTTCTTTTTAGAATTTTTTTTATTGTCAGGCCAGATGGAGGCCAGTGTTTGCAATAAATTTCCCAGGCAGTCAGCAGATAGCAGGCAGTTAATAAAAATAACTTAAAACAAAACAATCTGTTACCCTCCCCCCGCTGCCCCCGAGTTCCCAAACAGGAATGGAAAAATTCTTCAGACTATATAAAGACTAGAGAAAGAGGCAGAGATAATTCCTGGAGTTCTTCCACATGCTTGAGAGTTTTGGTCTGCCATGTGGCACCTTGGGAGCTGGCGACCCTCAGCATTGTAACAAGTAAAGAATAGGTTTGGAATAGAAAGAAAAAATCCCTTAAGTGAGAGAGGAGTGCTGCCCAAAAAAGGGGAAGTTTTTTTGGGGGGTGATGTCATCTTTCCTGTGCCTGTGTTTGGTGGGGAATGAGTGTTTTCCTTGTGAATGCAGGCATTTCTGAACAAAATTCCTAAGAGGTGCTTGTTTTAAATATCTGCATCAGAAAGTCAATGCAGATTTGTTCTATTTCAGAGCACTCTGCACCCACCCAATCTGAATTACCTTTATGTAAAACAGAGGAAGCAAATCCTCATTATGCTGGTAACATAAAACAGATGAGTTCTCACCATGTCTCCATGTGGGGAAATGCAGAATGAGTCCTTGGGTTAATTTTTCTGTTGTCTCTTCCTCTGTGCTTAACATTCTCCTGCTCTGAACTGTTCTGTTGTTAATCACATCATGGTTAAATATGTGCCTTTTTTTTTTTCCCCATGAATGGGGTATTTGGGAGCACGGGACCAAAGAGTTGTTGTGCTTTCCCAGCCAGTTTTTGTAGGGGACTTGCCTGTGATGAAAGATTACCAAATTTTTCTGTGCCTGTGTGTTCCTTATGTAATTATGCTGAGGTTCAGGATTTTGTAAGAGCACAGTTGCACTGGAATTATTATTATTTTTTTTTTTTTAAGGAATGTGCTGTATTTTAGCAATGCAAAGAGAGAGCTGATTTAACTTGAAGTACAGGAGGAAAAAAAGAGAAACAACCCCCATTCCTTGAATATGGATGATTTTGTGCCACCTTAGGGAACCTTAGGGAAATAAGAATGCTTAGGGTCTGCAGCAGTGAGAATTGAGGGGTGTGCAGCCATTTGGTTGATGGGAATAGAGAGGAGGAAGAAGGGAAATTTGCCAGGGAGAGGAGCAGAGCTTTGGTGTGAACCTTTCAGCTGGAATTCTCCCTTTGTGATCATCTCAGCATCTGATTTGGAGCTTTGTGGCTGCAGAGGTTCTGGCCCAGGAATGAGCCCTGAAGGTGAATTTAGTCTTGAGGTGCTGAAAATCAGCTTTGATTTCTGCCCAAGTGCCAGGCAGTGCCCTGTCCTTTAATCACAGAGTGAGTGAGGGCAGAATAATCACCCTGGAGCTGCTGCTCTTTGTCACTTTTTCAATTATTGTCATTTTCTCAGCTGATAATATTTTTGGAAGGGAATAGTTGATGCTCTCCATAATGTGCTGCAGCATAAGAAAATGAAAACACAGACATGGTTTTTGTAATTCAGCCTGTTAAAGAGAGAGAACATCAAGGCTGAGGGCCTGGCTGATGGGCAACCCATCATTTATAAATATCCTCAAAAAGTCTGTGATTGTGCAGAATGACATCAGGCACTTCCAGATGTTTAGTAAGGAGAGATTCTGGCTTGTTCCCATATGCTTTGAGGTCTCTGGATTACAGAATTGAATATTCCTGTTCACTTAAGGTGAAGATTTGGTCCTGAAAAATGTACACAAAGTTAAAATTTATTTAACTCTGTCCAGTTTTTATTTTTTTCACTGTTCCTAAAAAATTACTTGATCTCCTGTTTATAGTCAATATCCCTATGCTCACTGTAGAGAAATTTGCAAAATAGGTGGAAAATTGACATATATTTTAGGGTGGGTGAGTGTTGTTTTTTAGCAGTGAAAGAGTTATTTTGAAATCAAGGGAATTCTGAGAGTCTTTATCTCAGTCTGACTTCTGGTGTCTGTTTTCTTACCCAGTAAAGTGGGGATAATGTCAGACTGTGGGAAATCCAGGAAAATCCTGGATTCTTAATACAAGCAAACATTTCTGATAGAAATCATGAGGTCAACAAAAGACCCAAGAAATATAAACTTGATTTTTCAGGGACTAAAATGAAAACAGAACAGCGAGTTAACAAAAAGTGAGACTTGGGGAAAAAAAAAACCAACCGTGATTTATAATTCTATTTAATTAATTTATTTATGGTAAATCAGGCTGGTAATGCTAAAACCATTGACTTTGGTAGGATCTATTCAAGGTGAGGATTTCTTCTAATGTGGGGATATCTCTGATTTTCCCTGCCATCCATCCAGCCTCAGCCACGTGGGGGTTTTTAGGGTTGCCAAGCCTTTGTGGGGGAGGAGTGAAACATCTGCCAAGAGGAGGTGAAACGCAGGGAAAGCAGCGAAATGCCAGCCTTTGTCAGCTGAAATGGGCACAGGGAAACAGCTGCAGCCTGCCAGGCTGTGGGGATCCTCTGGGAACTGGGAATCCAGCCCTGCCAGGCTCTGGGGATCCTCTGGGAACTGGGAATCCAGCCCTGCCAGGCTGTGGGGATCCTCTGGGAATTGGGAATCCAGCCCTGCCAGGCTCTGGGGATCCTCTAGGAACTGGGAATCCAGCCCTGCCAGGCTGTGGGGATCCTCTGGGAATTGGGAATCCTCTGGGAATTGGGAATCCAGCCCTGCCAGGCTGTGGGGATCCTCTGGGAATTGGGAATCCAGCCCTGCCAGGCTGTGGGGATCCTCTGGGAACTGGGAATCCAGCCCTGCCAGGCTGTGGGAATCCTCTGGGAATTGGGAATCCAGCCCTGCCAGGCTGTGGGGATCCTCTGGGAGTTGGGAATCCACCCCTTCCAGTCTGTGGGGATCCTCTGGGAATTGGGAATCCAGCCCTGCCAGGCTGTGGGGATCCTCTGTGAACTGGGAATCCTCTGGGAATTGGGAATCCAGCCCTGCCAGGCTCTGGGAATCCTCTGGGAATTGGGAATCCAGCCCTGCCAGGCTGTGGGGATCCTCTGGGAATTGGGAATCCACTGGGAGTTGGGAATCCAACAGAAATCCCAATCTGGGGATTCTCAGCTTCTTTTCCTGCCTCTGTCAAGGTGGGGGTTGAAGGCACTTCAAATTTTATTCTGTGTTCAGGCTTAGATTTATTATTTCTTACTTATATTAGAAGTCATGAGTCCTACAACATTCTACTAATAAGGCATAAAATGGCTAACTCTCTTTTTTTACAAGGTCTTTTAAGGCTAAACTAGCCAATTAAGAAATGACACCTAAATTATTGTCACTTTTAACCCAATAACTAATCACTCATATCCCACAGTGTGGATTTTTCTGTCCAGTTACAAAATACCACCCAACCCATGGAGGAGAAGGTGAGGAAGAACAACCAGCCACAGCCCTAAAACCTCCATCTTGTTTTATATATATATATATATATATATATATATATATATATATATATATAAAATAGATTCTAAAATGTTAAACTAAGTTTTCCAGCCTGTCATTATATATTATATATAAAATATATAATATTTTATACATTATATTATTATATATTACATATTATATAATTATAGATTACATATTATATTATTATATATTACATGTTATATTATTATATATTACATATTATATTATTTTATATTACATAATATATATTATATATTATGTATTATATATTACACATTACATATTTTATTATATGTTACACACTTCTAATCAAGCTACACACCCATAATCCCAGTGCTATCAGTCAATTTTTAAAGTCTTCTCCACGGTATCAGGTCAAATAGAATATTTTCTTGTGGCTCTGTGCCCTTCAGCACAGAAATTTCAAATTCCCAGCATCCAGGATTCCAGCAGGGATCAATGCTGCCTCAGTTCTGGATTACCACGTCAAGAAAAGGCAGCTTGCACTCTGGTTAAATCCAGCCAGCAGCCAGGGGAAAAAGCATTGTGGGAGAAGAAACAAGATGGAAATTCAAGCACCATGTGGCTTTCTTGAGGAAATGGATTTGTTCTTTGTGGTTGAGAAAGGCACAGTTGTTAATATTCTCTTTATTTGCCAACAGACGTGCCTTGCAGCGCCGTGTCTGTTACCAAGCTGTGACAGGCTGGCTGTTGTAAAGCAAGGTACTTTGCATAATTAGTGTGAAGACGTGAACAGATGAGCACTAATTCTTAGAAGTTAATGATTGTCAATTATCTCCCCCTTTTTTTTCCTGGATCTAGTCCAAGATTAGTGGAATATCAAGTACCTCAAGGTACAGTTCCTTAATTGGCCCAAGCACGCTTTATTGCCAGATGTCACCCCAAAACGTGGCTTTGCTTTTTGACCTGCCTTCATCAGCAGTCAGGTCAGCTTGCTGCTGTTTGAAAGCATTATTTTCTTTTTAATTCCTGGGCTGGAGGTTGTTTGGATCCATAAGCTGATCTGACCTGACACATGGCTTCCAGATCGTTAGTGCAGACAGAAAGGGGGTGAGGAGGCTGAGACTGTTCCTTGCAGCACCAGGAGATTTTATCCTGCCTTAAACCCACAGAGAAATCCCAGCTTCTGCTCAAAAGTGGTGCAAAAATTCCCACTTCACCTATTTCAACTTCTTACCTGCTCCAGAAGTTGCCTCATAGGTGCATAAATAACTTCCAGCTCTTGTCTTGCCCAAATCTTGTTGGAATCCAGGATTTTTTAGCTTCCTTAGGACCGTGTTTCCAAACACACCTATAGTTTTTGTTTCAGCAGCAGGTTATTTAGGTTTGACTGTGGTTATGTGGATGGTGGATCCAGAGCCACAACCTCCAGGGAAGCATCCCAAGGCCCACAGGTTGCTGTGGAGGTTGTTGTTTCTGTTTGAATTTGTGCTGCTGGAGCAAAATGAAAAGGAGTGCTTGTTTTGGAGATGGGAAAAGTCATGGATTTTTGTTCCCAGGACAGTCTTTTTGTTTTTGGCAGATGACTGTTTAATGGGAAATCCAAGAAAATGCCTTTATTTTCCCCTCTCTGACTTTATACACAGTTTAGGCTGTATTGTTTAAAAGCATGTTGTAAGAATTTTAATTATTCTCTTCCCTATTTCTGAATGGCATCTTTCTTCAGGCACACAAGTCTTCTGTGTTTAGTGTCAGCCTTTGAATATAATGATTTATCCTCACTTGAAATGACATTGAAAATTTTTCTGTGAAGGAGCTTTTTCAAAGAATTCACTCAGGATAGCAGAATAAGGCTAGGAAAAATATTCTGCTAAATGTCTGTTGAATATTGAGAATTAAATAAATATCTTTATTGGACCTAACATCTTACTGTGAAATAATGAATGTGTAATTAGCTCTGTGCAAATTACACATTTTATGTCAGGACACACAGCACTGACATCCAGATTTACCTGGCAGAAGTGTTTTAGCAGTTTAATCTGAGATCTTTAGGTATTTTTAAGGGCTGCACCAAAGTTATAATTTATTTGAAAAATAATGAAAGTAATTTGAGGAGAGTAAAATTGCTAACCTGAAAACTTAAAATAAGGAAGGAAATGCCCAGCCTGTGAGGATTCTCCTCCCCCAATTGTTCTTCCCTTTTTCTACCCAGCACTTGATCTGATCAGAAAATACTTCCCCAGAGCTCAAGAAGACAAAAACCTCATTTATTTTGCTTTCTCTGCTCTGGTCTTCTTGCACTTCTCATTAACACTGCTTCTTTTAAATAATAAATGTGTTTTATTGGGTCACTCTTTCGTGGAAGCCTTTGAAATTAAAATTTAAATATCTTAGGAATAGCTAACCTTGTTTCATAGGTAATGTTTTTGAATAAAGTGGAAGAAGTCTTTCCCCATGAGTTTCCATGATTGTTCTTTGTCAAATTCAGTTCTAACCATTTTTTCTGTAAGTGGTCAGTACAGGTAGGGAAAAAAATAGTGGGAAAATCAAGATATTGCTCTCTTTATGATGCATAAGAAGTTCTAAAAATGTTACAGAGCCTTAAAAACCTGTTTTATGAGCGTTGCTCTTAAAGGCATGAATTGGGGATAACCACAAAAAAAGGGAGGCAGGGAGTGAATCCATCCATCCATCCATCCATCCATCCATCCATCCATCATCCATCCATCATCCATCCATCCATCCATCCATCCATCCATCCATCCATCCATCCATCCATCCATCCATTCATCCATCTATCCTCCAATAGAAATTGAAATATTCCAGGTAAAAAGAACAATTGAGGGATTCAGAACTGAAACATTTGACCTAAAAAGGGGCAGAATTACTGCTGGGGACTGCAGTGACTTTGTGCTTCCCATGGAAGTATCTCCAAATGAAGTGTTGTCTGTCCTTTATCACTGATGTTTGAATTTCACTCAGATTTGCCATAATGGAAACCTTTCATGTCCATTCTTTCTTTCAGAGAAAGTAGAGCATAAAAATTGTAGTATTGCTGAAAAGACCTATTTGCTTTTTTGCTTGGCTAAAGTAATGCTGAAAATAGAAATATTTGACCTTACTTTATTGTTTGTTTGAACTGCTCATAAATTTAGCTCTGTTTGAGTGTTTCTGTGAGAGACATTTGTTTCCTGGAGCTGAACAGCTCATAGTTCTATAAACAAGTCTATAAACAAGAAATCCCATTCAGTAATATCAACAGTGAAATTTCTTGTCTTTTATCTGTATTTAAACAAACTCCCAGAATGGTGCCTGGAAGCACAAATTGTGTTGCTCTCTCACAAATTGTGTTGTGTGGCTGAAAGATGCATATTGGGCAACTGAATTAAAATTTATGTAATGAACTATTCGCTTTGATTAGAAAAAAAAAAATCTGTCTGGCTGTTGTAGATGGAATTTTTGCCTGGTTTAAAGATAAATATTGGACAGCTGAATTAAAATTTATATAATAAACAATTTTTATGGTAAAAAATCTCAGCGATACTTGGCATTGTTGCATTTCTCTTTAATGTTTGAACTGATGATCTTGGAGGTCTTTTCCAACCTTATTGATTCTCCTGATGGTGCTGGAGGTGCCAAAACTCTTTCCCAAACTCCTGTTGAGGTATTTGTGCACTCATGGTCCCTTCTGATGTTACTTTGTTTTTTCTTCTCTGGTAGGAGAAGGAATTTCTGTTGGCCAGGTGAGAGCAAACCTGAGCAGCAATTTTTGTAGGTTGGAGATTAACAGAGCTCATGGGTTAAAGGAATAATTAAAATTCCTGCCTGCTCTCAGTGCTGTGGGCTTCATCTTTTAGTGGGCAAAAATAATCAGGAATGGCTTGATTTAAGGTCCATATCTCAAGGAAAAAAAACCCAAATTGAAGTGTGTCTATTTACTTTCTGTAACAAAGAAAAGAAAGCTGGGTCAGCTCTTCAGCCTCCCAGTTTGACATTTCACAGCAGTGACCTTGAGGACAAATTCTCTTTTTTTTTTTGTTTTGCAGCTGCAGCCGCCTCAGAAATATTCAGACTATTTTGACACAGAGCAGCAAATCTCAGCCTGATGGAATCCTCTGCATTTTAGGTTAGTGTTACAATTTTTGTTCTCATTATGCTGATAAAGATACCACGAGTTTCAGAAAGAAGAAATTCATCTTGCTGCTCCAAGCCCCAGCCTGGTTTCTCAGCTGATGTTACATTCTCTTCTCCCTAAACAATTCTTCATTCTATTTACTAATTTTGGGCAAAGAATTTTAAAGAGTGGCCTAAGAAATCTGGAAAGCAGTTAGGAGTTAAATGTTGGCACATAAAATTCATGTGGTTTCAGTGTTTTATTTCTTCTGGGATTGGGAGAAAAGAGCAGCAGAAATAAAGGTGCACGTGCAAGTGTGCTGTGGGACAATAACAGGGGTTTTGTGTTGCTATAATAGCAATTCATTGTTGTTTCAGGATATAATCAGTGTCAGGATCTTAAAGGAAAAATGCAGACATTGTGATTGAAAACTTGAGTGCTTAGAGAAAAGGACTGAGGAGTAATTGTTTAAATAATATATTGCAGTTAAATAGCAGAAATCTGATGTAGCCCTAAAGAAGCTCTATGTAGGAAGTGATACCACAGTCTGGTTTTTTTTTGGGTTTTATTCTGTTTTTCAATGATGTTGCATGAGAACTTAAAGCTCATTTACTGTACAACAGAATAAAATTTATAAATAGATATATAGATGTCTTCTAAAGTTCTTCTAAGCTTTCTGATGTTTACATTTTTGTAATGGACTTTCTCACACACTTTTCATGTAAATAATGATTGTTTTGCATTCCTTTCTAGAAGAGGAGTGAATTGATGGACTTTTAGTTTATCAGTGTGGTTAGAGAGGTAGCAATTCCATCCTCCAATCCATAGTCACTTTAGGAATTCTATAAATATCAAGGTCCAGAAATAAATTTGCCTTTTTTACCTTAAATATCTCAGCATGTGAGTGTCGTTCATTCCGTGTCGTATTATGACATATATATATATATATATAAAAAGCTGATTTATAACATATTCTAATTTATAACATTTATAAACAGATAGTAATTTATAGTAGATAACATTCTCTTCTAGTCAGTGTTAACTGTACAACATGACCCTGCACTCTCTGGGGTAAGAGGTTAAGTCTCTAAGTAGGAACTGTACAGCCAGAAGCTCGGTGAGGTCACTGTGTCAGCCTTCCAGTGAAACTGAATCATGCAGGATAAACTCCTTGGGTTTTGCATTTGCTGCTGATTTAATTCCATAAAACATGTTAACTGGTGACACTGCAGTATTTCTTAATTATTATTAACTCTGAGACTGCAGAAAGTCCCAGGTAAGGAGCAGTCGCTGAAAACATGGCCCAGCTTTAAGGAAAGCAGAGGAATTGCTTTGTGTAATCCTCAGGGTTGTGTGGAGGATTTAATTCTCTTCAGAAGAACATACCTCTTAATAAATGAGCACTTGTGGTATGGAAATATGGGAGGTGTGTTTTGTTGGGAGATTTGTGCTTTGCCCTGATCTCTCAGCACCCACAATGGGACTCTTGTCTGCTCTGGCCTGGCTCCTGTAGCCTGCAGAATTTCTGGCATAACTTCCATGAAACAGGCATGTCACTGTTGTAAATGCATTAAATCTGTCATCAAACACGGGCTTCTGATGACAAAACCCATGTAGTTTTACATCCTCCTGGCTTGTGTGGAGAGTGGATACTCACAACAGGTTTTTTATGTTCTGTTTCACTTGGCTGCTTTTAATGGCCTGCAGTTAATGCAGTTCCCTCACCTCAACTTCAGTTTCATACTGGGCTGGGAGATAAAACCAGAATAAACTTCCAGAGCTTCACTTCATATTCATTAATATTTGTACTGAAATTAAACCCAGCATTGTGAGATCCCAGAGAGAGATGAGAACTGACCCACTGTTGATAGAAGTATTTAAATGGAGTTACACTGATTTTTAAAAGGAATCCTCTAATCTGATTTTGAAGGGCTTGCATGGTAACATTCCTGCATTCTTTGCTGGGGAGAAAAGGTCTCACAACTGACAGGAAAATGGAATTTGGAGGTTGGCATGTCAAATGGCTTTAAAAAGCTGTCATGTCTTAGCTGAGTGTGTTGCTGTTCAAACTGATCTACTTAAATTCTACTGTAAATTATTTCCTAAGATAATGGTGCTCCTAGGTATCCTCCCTTTCAGCAGAGATTTTCAGCTCCTGGTTCAGTGATTTCTGGGGATGTGCTGTGAGCAGGGGTCTCTGTAACTCCTGGAGTTGTAGCTCCTCTGATTGTGGATTAAACTCTTTCACCATTCAGCTCAGCTGAGCTGATTTTGCAAATATTGATATTTATTTTCCATTCTCCTCAAAGAGTCTGGGGATACTTTCAAGGCCATTCCAGTAAAGATTTTTTTTAAGTTTGGTTCTGTTCACATATTGCTTTTTTTAGATTACAAATAATCTAGATTATTTATTTAGCTTATATATTTTATATACTATATAAATATAAAGTATATCTAGAATCTAAATATATAATACATAACATGTAAAATGATAATATTATACAAAATGTAAAATATAGAATAGTATTATATAATTATATAATCAGAATATATAATATACAATATAGAAATATATACAATATAGAAATATATAGTATATATGGTATGGTATATATGATATTATATATGTAATTGAAATATGTAATATATAATACATATAATTATAATATAGATGATATAAATATGGTATATTATGTGTGGTATCTTATATATTAAATATTGTATATTATATATTTTAGTTATATATCATCTAAATACATAAATTATATTATCATTTATATAATGTATTTGTATATATATATAATATATAATCTAAATAAATAATCTAGATTATTTATGATCTAAACAGCAATATGTGAACAGAACCAAGAAAGATAAGGTTCACATAATCTTTTTTAGGCTATATTTTCTCCATTATCTCCATCCCACACAGAGCTCTCCCTGCTGGGGTTTCTCCCACATTCTGAGAACCTTTAGCACATTGTTCTGATTGTTTATCCCATTCCCTTTCCAAACATAATTTGAAGGATTATTTTCCAGAGTTCTGTTGCTTTTGGGCCAATATCTGAAGGTGAATGTCCATTCCCTCCATCCTCTCCCTCCTGCTGTCCCCAGGTGCATTTTCCATCCCTGGATGTCTCACACCCATTTGATCTTAGCCAGCAGACAAATTTCCCCCTGCATTTGGCCAGAAAGCTTTTGTGAAAAATGCACATTTTATGATTGGCTCTTTGTAAATATTAAAATGGTTATGTTGGAAAGTTGTGTTGTATTAATCTCCTTTAAGTAGTGTGGAATGGAGTTTTTAGGTTATAGCATAATACTAAACTAGAAACTATGTGATGTAAGGTATTTTTTTGTAACTGACCCAAGACATGGAAAAGATAACCAAGAAATTCTTCTCGTTGTCCTCTCTGGGTGGAGGTACAGCAGGATTCCAGGAAAAGAATTATTGCCCCTTATTGGGAAGGCCCAGGCTCCAGGGAAACAAGGCAATTGATTTACAAGATGAAGGGGGGAAGTTGACAATAAACAAAAAAATTTGAAAGGAATGTTTGCATCATGTATGAGATATATGAATATGCAACAGGCTACTGCTTTTAAGGGTTAATCCTTTTTTAGAGAGCTCTGCTTTTTGGGGCTTAGTGCCCAGGAAGCATCCAGAGGTCCATAATTCTTTGCTTTTGTTGTCCTAACTCTGATTGTCCAAATTCTTATTGCTCTAATTTTTTTTATTACTACTTTTATGACGGTTTTATTACTCTTAAACTTTTACAATTTTAAAACAAGTGATTTTCACACTTTCTGCCAATTTAACAAACCGAATGGGCTCTCTGAGGGGCAGCTGAGCAGGAACCTCGGGCTCAGCCTGACTCAGGCTGTGCTCACAGCCCTGCCAGGGGCTGGGAGCAGGAGGGGGAGTTCCAAACTCCCAGCTCAGCTGGAGACAGGCGTCGGGCTTTCCTAATTAATGGCCTTGCCCATTGTTCTGGGGAGGACTCCTGATATGCTCTTATCTTGGTCATTGTTTCATTTCCTGTTTGTTTTCTGCTAGATTATCTCTTCCTTTAACTCCAAATGTTGCTGTAGAGTAGCACCAAAGCCTCAGTGTGAAAGCTCCTCTCTGGACAGGATACTTGAAAGACCCAAGTAAACCACAAATTCCAGATATTCTGCAGAATTCATGGTTTTGTGTTAAACAAATGCCTTCCCTGCATGGCTGTCAGTGCTCTGCAAGCAATAATTCACCCGTGTCCTCTATTAGAAGAGTTAAATTTGTCAGCTGTCCCCCTTTAAGATCTTTTGTTTTCTCTTCCCCTCCTTCTGTCACTAACAGAAAAAGCAGGGATTTGGAGTTTGGCTTGGAAGATCTTCCCTGCTCTAAGCTGCTGTACCCAGATAAAATCTCAAACTCTTCAAGGGATGGTGACATCAACTTTTTTTTTTTTTTTTTTAAAGTGAGGGCAGTTTCTCATTTTTCTTCTGATCTTCCAGAAATTAGAATCACAGGATCATAGGATGGTTTAGGTTGGAGGGACCTTAAAAATTCTGTAGATTCAACTCAGTGCCATGGGCAGGGACACCTTCCACTGTCCCAGGGTGCTCCAAGCCCTGTCCAGCCTGGCCTTGGGCACTTCCAGGGATCCAGGGGCAGCCACAGCTGCTCTGGGCACCCTGTGCCAGGGCTCAGCACCCTCCCAGGGAACAATTCCTTCCCAATATCCCATCCATCCCTGCCCTCTGCTACTGGGAACCATTCCCTGTGTCCTGTCCCTCCATGCCCTTGTCCCAAGTCCCTCTCCAGCTCTTCTGGAGCCCCTTTAGCACTGGAAGGAGCTTTGAGATCATTCTGGAGCCTTCTCTTTTCCAGGCTGGACATTGCCAGCACTTTCAGTCTGTCTGTGCCAGATTATTGCTCCTCTGAGCCTTCAGAAGGTGCCTCAGTTAGGCAGGTAATTAGTGGAACAGATTATCCTCAGGGGATTGTGTGTGCTCACTTCCCAAGGCTGCAGCTGATCCCATTGAAATGGAGTTCCCTAAAACAATGGGACAGTTTCTTCCTGGAAGAAGGGAGTCTCCACTTGTTTGTAACTGAAATCCCACCTAGACACAAGGGCTTTGGCAGCTGTATTTGTGTGTTGAGTCCCATTAAATTCCAGCTTACATTGGTGTGCCTGCTTTCATGGGGCTGAAAGTGGAAATAAAATACAGGGACACCTGTGAGTGAGAGGTCAGAAACAGCAGGAGAATGAGGGTTCAAAGATTATGGCAGGAAAAAAAAAACCTTTTGAGGGCTGAGAAGGCTGGGACAGATGTCAGGCAGCTTTCCCCCAAATATCAGATACCTTGGAGTACATGTGAGCTCCCACAGTTACTGAGCAAACAAAGAATTTAAGGTGTGGGATTCAGTAGCTGGATGCAGACACATCATCTGGTTAGCACCCTAAAGCTGAAGCATAATGTGAAAAAGGAGCACAAACAGGAGAACCTGAGGTTTGTTCCAGTTTTTGCCAAGTCCAGGTGACTCTTGGCTGGTTTGGTTTCCAGTTCCAGTGCTGAGACTCAGATGTTCAGGCCATGTTATTCCATTATCAATGTGCTGATCTCTCTTTTAGCAGTGCTAACAAATCCCATTTTGTTGGCAGCCATTCCACTGTATCCTAATGTAATAAATCCAAATTTGTTGGCAAGGGTCCCACTGAGTTCTAATCTAACTTGGTAGGAAAATTTGCCATTAGAGGAATTTTTTGGCGGTCAAGACTGGTGACCTCCTTGAAATGTGAGTGGCAAGGATGCTGCTTTTTGTGCACTTGTACTTGTTTGAAAAAACTGGGTTTATTCCAGTAGAATTATGACTGTGCCTGTCATCCAGAGAGATGAAGATTGATGAAAATAGTTTCTAAATCTGTGACCTCATTCCTTTCTTCTTGAATTTATCTTTTATCTTTTCATGCTCCAGATTTTCAGTTGTTTTCATTTAATTTTCCCAAGGACCAGGAAAGGTTTCCTTGGAAGCTTTTTGTGCCCCATATTTTTTGTCAGAACATCTTTTCACAAATTGTCAGAAGTCTGCAGTGGCTCTCTGGTGACTCAGGGATTGCTCTATAACACTGATAAGATAATGTTTAATCATGTATTCTAAAGCAGGAGATTTGGGTCACAGGATTAGTTTGTTAGGAAGCTTCAATCAAGAACATATTAATTAGAATGCATCCTGCATCCAGGCAGATGTTTGAATTACTAGAAAAAACAGAATTTTGAATGCACAGCACTGCAGAAAACAAGACATTTAAAATTTTTAAGGAATACTCATGGACTTAGGTTGAAAGGGAGATGTCAGCATGTGGCAGTGATCTTGCAAAATCTCCTTTTCCCTACCCTGTTCTCTCAGTGTGTTCAGCAGGGGAGTTGAGTTCATACTCCTTTTTTAAAGTTTAATAAATTGAGGAAGAAGATAAACTTTTCAGGTGTGCAGTGTTAGGACACACACCAGTTCTGCTGTGCTTTTTTTTTGCAGGCATAGACAGTCGATACAATGAAGGATGCAGAGAGCTGGCAAATTATCTGCTCTTTGGTTTGTACAACCAGAACAACAATGACTTTGAAAGGACAGGTTTTCCTGAGGAAGTTCTGGATGGTGAGTAATGTTCTCAATATTTTTTACCTGTTCTGGACATAAGATGAGCAGAAAAAGGGACATACAAAAAAAAAATAAAAATAAAGGTCATTAAGTCTCAAGTTGTTTGTATATGCCTGAAAATATCTTCTTAGAAACACTGCCAAAGGACTCATTTTTAAACATAAAAAATATATTTCATATGTTTTCTACTGCACAATTTATCTCAAATGTTGTAAACTTACACAATTACAGTCTGTTAGTTCAGTCAGTTAATACTGATGTGTGATCACACCTCTGCACTTCTAAACTACTTGAGCTCTTTTTCACTTCAGCACATTAGCTCACCTTTGTCATACTTGGAATGTGGCCAATCCCTGGGATCACAGCTTTTTATTCCCTTATTTGCATGGAAGTTTTGGATATCTCCCCTGTAGGCTGTGGTGTTGATAGTTTTTACTTGAAGCAGCTCTGATGTAACATCAGGCAAGAGCAGCTGGAGTTGAGAGTTCTGGAAGTGCTCTGGGAAGGCTCATCCTGACCCTCTTGGCTGCACAAAGGACAGGCTGATGCAAGTCCTGAGCAAGAGTTTGGAATTACCCCCCAGTTGTCTGGAACAGTAACAAGTGCTCTTGTGCTTGGGACTGTCTGTGGCTGCCAACTGCTCCTTCTGTTTGTTCAAAAAAAATCAGGAATTGCATTCAGATAGCTGAACAATCTTCTTTTTTAATGAGGTGCATAGTAGAAAAAATGTTTTCTGTTCAGTTTCTCTTGTGTGTGGAGTCCTGATGCTGGAATTTTTGTTGTGCTTGTTGCAGATATAATCATATTAATAAAACCTGACAGTGTTCATCTGTACTGTAACCCTGTGAATTACAATCATCTTTTACCCTATGTGGCACACTGGAGGAACTTGCATTTCCACTGTCTGACTGAAAATGAGGTAAGTGAAAAATGAATGCAGACAAGATTTGCCAATGAACTTGGTAATGAACTGATCCTTAAAGTGAAACTTTTAAAAACATTCTTTCCAGAAGCTTTTTTTTCTCTTTCCTCCTCAGCAGGGGAGTGATATGTGTGTACATCTGGGTATTATCATTTGCTAAAATGTAAAAGAAGAATATGTTGTCAATACTTTCATTTGTTGGAGTGTGAGGACAAATTGCTCCTCTCTCCCACTAACTGCTGTTGTTTTGACCTGAGTCAGTGATCTTTTAATGAGGAAAAAAATGTGGCTTGTGAAAAATGCAAAATGTGAATCAAGTATCACAGTGGACACTGAGATTTCCCACATCAGCCTTGTTTGCTGCCAAAGCAATGTTTGCATTGGCTGCCAAGAGTTTGAGAATATTAGGAAAGATGGGCTTAGAAAGTCCTTTAAAATCAAGAAACTTCATTATGTATTTTCATTTTAACTACTAAATCTATCTGTTTAGAACTATTAACCTCACTTCCACTACATTCCATGACTGATGTGTTTCATCTTGAACTTAAAAGTCAAAGTATTCTAGAAAAAGTCCATTATTGTTGTGAAGTATTTTTAGAGGAGTAAAAAATGAAAATTCTCTTTGTCTGGGTGTAGAATAAGGACCTTTTCATTCCAGTGGAGACTGGAGATGCTTCTTCCTACATTGAGTTCTGTAGTTCCTTTTCTAAGTTGGAATTGTTCTGAATTCTGCAGGGAGTGGGTTTGGAGCCTGTGATGGTGAGTAAAGCCAGTGGGAAAGTCAGGCAGAGAAATCTTTTGTTCCCTTGAGTTTTCAGCTTGGAAGTGATGGGACTTAAAATAGACTGATTGTGTGTCTGGTTGATAGCTTAGATCACAGAATTAGGGAATAATTTAGATTACAGGAGACCTCTGGAGATCATCTTGGCCAACCTCCTGTTTCTGTGGTGAGATCAGATCAGATTTCTCAAGGTTTTTTTGCAGCTGGGTGTTGAAAGCATCCAAGGATGACTGCAGAACCTCTGCTGGCTGCCTGCTGCATTTTCCCACTGTCCTCCTAGTGAAAAAGTGTTTCCTTTTATCAAACCCAAACCTGCTTGTTTTAAATCATGACTTTTGTCATGCCCACTGTGGAGAGCCTGGCTTTGCCATCTCAGTCATATTTTGGTGGGTTTGAGGTGCAGATATTGAGCAAGCCTGGATCTCTCCTTCTGGGACAAGTGCTGCATCCCACTGACTGTGGTGGCCCTCCACTGATCTTGCTCCAGTTTATAAATACCTTGTCCATGGATCCCAAAATTTGTTGTGGATACAATTCCAGGAGTGCAGGCAGAGAGGGATAATTCTTGTTAGGATAGAACAGCTGAGCTCCAGGTTAAAACATGCCACAGCAAAACCCAAAGCCTGGCTTCACAAGGCTTCTTTGTTGCCAAAATCCTTGCTGAAAGGGCAAATCTGATGCCATGGAGCAGAGAAGTTCTTAGCACACAGTTGCCAGTGCAGCTGCAATCTCAGCTATTGAATTTTAAGCTTCATCTGCTTATGGGCTTTGATATGATTTATTGTGGTAAAGAACCTTAATCACTCAGTGTTGCCATGATGTGACTGGCAAGGTGAATCATGTGCTTTGTGGAAATGAGGGGAAAGGTTTGGTTTTGGAAGCTGAAAATAGAGTTTTACTTCATTGCTGTTTGGTGTGAGTGCACTGAGCACTTGCAGTCCCATTCCCAGTGTATAAGAATTGCCATTTTCTGAGATTACTGCTGAAAGACAAGCAAAACCTTGCTGTGTCAGGCTTTAAGTGCATCCTGTTTACAGGAGAATTGACTGCAGTGGCTTTTAAGTATTTTAGTGATAGAAATGACTTCATAAAAATGAAACCAAAAAAGCACAAGAATTTTAGAAATAAATAAAGCACTACTGTACCTGGCTCTGGCAAAACACAGAGCTTCTGCTTCTTTTTTTCCTTCCTACTTGTTTTAACTAGACCACAGGAATTTAAGAGAATATCCTAGTTATTGGGGGAAAAAAAATCCCATATTACTAAAAAAAGATGCCCATGTTCAAAGTGGCCCAATAGGATAAAATACAGAAATTTGCTGTTGTAAACTCTGGGGTGTCACAGTTGAACTGGCTGCAACAGCAGATTGTGAGCAAGCCTTTAGCACCCTGCCAAAACCCAAGTTCTTGTTCCAATGACATTTTTAAGTCTTGAGAAACTGGCAGTTGGTTGGGGCTTGGCTTTGAGCTGCAGCTTTGATCTGGGATTGAAGGAGGAACCCACCATGGAGGAGCTGGGGCTGCAGCTTAAATTCAGGCTTGGTTTAAAAGAACTTGTTCTCAAAAGAAATGTGTTGGGTGTAGCCTGAAGCTCCCAAGAAGTTCATAATCATGTCATTTGCCTTGATAAGAAGCTCAGAGCACTGCACACAAAAATAAAATAAAATAACATAGGCAAAACACCTCTGCCTTCTGATCTTGCTCCAGAAAACAAGTGGCTCTTGAGGAAGCCAGCAGGGCTAAACCTGTTGGCTCCAGACTTGCTGCTAAACTGCTTTTCAGGCCAAAGTCAGTGTGTTTGCAGCTTTGTGTTCTGTTAGAAAATGGACTTTAGTGTGATTTGTCTCTTCAGTCTGGTTTTTATGCTTTTCTGAGTTAGGATATTTGCTCTTCAGTCTGCTGAAGCCTTCAGACAGCGTTGCATGAGGGTTTCTCCTCCTCTTGCCTTCTTTTCCTGCAATTCACCTCTCCCTCAGACCAAAACTGGTTCTCCTTGCCTCATCTGTGACCTGGAGCTTATTCTGTCATTGGTTTTCCTTGCTCAGTGTTGTTTAGCTGGTAATTCAGTACCTTATATTAATTTTTTTTCCCTCGGTGGCACGTTTTTCGTGGCACATCAGTTGGTATCCTCACAATTACTTTTATCTTTCAAATCTGGATGTTGAAAGACTTCACTGAAAGCTGAAAATAAAGTCTATAATTATGCCTTCATGTGTCATGATTAAAAACCTTGCTTTGAAGTTTGATTTTTTTTCAATTTTCCATTGGCTTGAGTCCATCCCTGCCGTGATGGGATTTCCAAAATACAGAAAGAGATGCTTGAGCTTCAGGAGGCTGTAGGTGATATTTTAGTGCTTTGAATGCTGCATCTTCTCTTTCCTACCACTCAAATCAGGGCATGCCTGATCCAATTTGATTTGAAATGGCTTCTTTCAGTATGAAGATGAAGAAGCTGCAGAGGAATTCAAGATTTCCAGCTTTGTGGACATGGTCAGGGATTGCAGCCGCATTGGGATCCCCTACAGCTGCCAAGGTAGGCTGGGTGGTGCTCAGAATTGTTGGGTTTGGGGTTTTTTTGGGTCTATTTTTTGTTTTTTTGGGGTTTGTTTTTTTGTGAAGGTTGAGATTGAAGGAACTTGAGATGGTATTTCACATTCAAACTTGGATTTTTAAAAAAAAATTTATGTTACAGTTTCATAAGCAGTGAGTTCTGTAGTAGTTTACTAACAAGGTATAAAATGGCTAACTCTCTTTACAAGGTCTTTTAAGGTTAAATTATCTAATTAAGAAATGATATTTAAATTCTTTTTATTTTTAACTCAATAACTAATCTTTTATGTCCTGCAATGTGGACTTTTTGGTCTAATTTCAAAATATTACTGAAACTCATGAAAAAGAAGGTGAGGAAGAACAACTTCAAAACTTCTTATATAGCTTTATATATTTTATTATATTTTAAAGCTTGAAACTCTAAGTTTTCTACTTTGTGATATCACACACTCCTATTCAAATTACTCACTTTTAATTTTAATCAATTTTGGAAGCCTTCTCTACAGCCTTAGGTTAAATATAGGATTCTCTTGTGGGTCTGTGCTTTTCAAAACCAAAAGTTTAAAATTCTCAGCATCTAGAGTCCCAACACAGAGCAGAAGTGGTTTTGCACCCTGCAGCTTCAGGGAATGAAGATTTCCTTGCCTTAGGAGAGAAATAAGGATTAGTAAGTCATTAGTTTCCTTTTAGCATCCTTTCCCTTAAGAGTTGAATTTCTTTCTGAGAGCTGGAAGCCCTCAGAGTTCATCTGGGGAGGGAATGCCCCCAGCCTGAGGCAGAGCAATGATTTGCATTCAGAGCAGTGTCTTGAGCTGCTACAGAACTTCTCTGTTCCCATGGGAGCTCCAGAGAAATCCTTCTTTATGGAAGGGGAGAATAAACATTTCTTTATGCAAGTTTCCTTTTTTAGAACTGAAAAAAGCCTGCCCTGCACAGCTTCCTGTTGGGATCTGGAGCCAGCCTTGAGCCTCAGCAGTGTAATCTTGCATTCTTTTTTTATTCCTAATTCTTTATTGCTTCCCTTAGGGGAGGCTGATATGCTCTGACTGCCTAAAAAGTCATTAATGAAAGTGCCAGGAGGAAGTTTTAATCTCCCTCAACTTAAAATCCTGATGAAATGGGGATGATGGAAGAAATTCCTCCCTGTGAGGGTGGTGAAGCCCTGGCACAGGTTGTCCAGAGAAGCTGTGGCTGCCCCTGGATCCCTGGAATTGGATCCAGGGATCAGGATCCAAGCCCCATCCAAGCAAGGCCAGGTTGGAGGGGCTTGGAGCACCCTGGGGCAGTGGAAGGGGGAGGATGGGATGAACTTTAAGGTCCTTTCCCATCCAAACCATTCTGGGATTCTGTGATGTTGTATTTCAGTATCTACTTAAGGCCAAGTATTTGATGAACTGGTGTAAGCAAAGCTTCCTGTTTATTATCTTGAATTTTAATTGTTAATCAGCATGTAATGAAGTTTGCAAGGAGATGTGGAATATCCTGAAAAAAAGGGACAAAATTCAGGGTGTAGAGGAGCTTCTGAAATTGCCCGCTGCATCAAAAATAATTTTCGCTTCAAGATTTTCAGCTGTACAAAAATGGGATTTTTCTACAACTGAATCTTTGAATCCCAAGAACTCAGGAAGAGCTGAAATGCCAGGATTTGTGAGGGAAGGTTGCTGTGCTTGCTTTGCAGGCCACCTGCAGATATTTGACATGTTCATCGTGGAGAAGTGGCCGATCGTCCAGGCCTTCGCGCTCGAGGGGATCGGGGGCGACGGCTTCTTCACCATGAAATATGAAGTGAGTGCTTCCCTTGGCCATCTCCTTCCTGAGGCAGAGCTTACTCATGAGATTATTTTCTTTGGAGAGCACTTTTGGAGATGATTTAGTCCTGACTCACTGCTCAAGCGAGCTGCTAAATTGGATGGAGGTTTTTGGATCTTGTAAAGCTGAGGCAGGATGGAGAGCCTGTGGTGTGGCTGAGGTTCTGTTCTGGGCTGCACAGCACTTTCTCCTGGATAAACCATTATTTGAACATTCACCCCAGGCCTCTGTTGTGATTTACAACTCCTTTTTCCTTTCCTTTTCCTTTATTCCTTTTTCCTTTTTTCCTTTTTCCTTTTTTCCTTTTCCCTTTTTTTTCCTTTTTCCTTTATTCCTTTTTCCTTTTTTCCTTTTTCCTTTTTTCCTTTTTCCTTTTTTCCTTTTTCCTTTTTTCCTTTTTCCTTTTTTCCTTTTTCCTTTTTTCCTTTTTCCTTTTTTCCTTTCTCCCTTTCCTTTCTCCCTTTCCTTTCTCCCTTTCCTTTCTCCCTTTCCATTTTCCTTTCCTTTTTTTCTTCCCCTTTCCTTTATCTTTTTCCTTTATCTGTCTTTTTCCTTCATCTTTTCCCCTTTCCCTTTCCCCTTTCCCTTTCCCCTTTCCGTTTCCCCTTTCCCTTTCCCCTTTCCCTTTCCCCTTTCCCTTTCCCCTTTCCCCCTTCCTTTTCCCCCTTCCTTTTCCCCCTTCCTTTTCCCCCTTCCTTTTCCCCCTTCCTTTTCCCCCTTCCTTTTCCCCCTTCCTTTTCCCCCTTCCTTTTCCCCCTTCCTTTTCCCCCTTCCTTTTCCCCCTTCCTTTTCCCCCTTCCTTTTTCCCCCTTCCTTTTTCCCCCTTCCTTTTCCCCCTTCCTTTTCCCCCTTCCTTTTCCCCCTTCCTTTTTCCCCCTTCCTTTTTCCCCCTTCCTTTTTCCCCCTTCCTTTTTCCCCCTTCCTTTTTCCCCCTTCCTTTTTCCCCCTTCCTTTTTCCCCCTTCCTTTTTCCCCCCTTCCTTTTTCCCCCCTTCCTTTTTCCCCCTTCCTTTTTCCCCCCTTCCTTTTTCCCCTTTCCTTTTTCCCCCCTTCCTTTTTCCCCTTTCCTTTTTCCCCTTTCCTTTTTCCCCTTTCCTTTCCCTTCTCCTTTCCCTTCCCTTCCTTCTAGAGCCACCTCTACCAATAACCAATTTTTTTACCCCTAGATGGATTTTTTTACCCTTAATTTTTTAGATGGGCTCTAGATCTTCAAGAGCAGAACAAGAGGAGCTGGTTAGTGCTGAACACCTTGAGATGAGCTCAAAAAATAAGAAAAGACTATGCTTGGGTCACTGGTTTTGAGTGAAGAGATGCCCCCTATTCTCTCCCTGACATTGTATATTCATGGGCCATCATACCCTGCTCAATAGGGCAACAATCAGGATTTAATTGTTCCTATATTTAATAATGATTTAACTCTGAGCAACTTATGCCATTGATTTGCCCATTTATTAATTATGCTCTGAACAGCATTTTCAGATGACAGCTTTGCATTTCTGTGCTTGTTTAAAGCTTCTTTGCTTTCATGTTTTGAATCTCTGCCACAGCAATGCAGATGTTCCATTTTTCTTATCACTCCTCCATTTTTACAGCCACAATGGGCTTTTGTCTGACTCCTGATAGCTGGAAAACCTCCAGAGAATTAATAGTGCCATTTTTAAAGTCTCATCATATCTATAATTGTACATGCCTGCTCAGAAATATTCTCTGTGAGTTCCTGTGCCTTTCTGAGCACTGTTCTCTTCCCACTGGGTGGAAAATTTGAAGCCTCAAGGTTTTTTTCAGGTTTTTTTTTATTCCATCACTGGTTCTGTAACACTCTGTGGTGTGAACCTGCCCAAAGCATTAAACACAGAGTGCAAACAGATGAGATCTTTGGGGAGGGCAGTCTGTCACCCTTCCTGATACATAAAATGAGTTACTGAAAATTCCACTGGCAGTTCAGGAGCTGTTGGGTCTTTAATTACCTTTTAATTACCCCAGTTCATTTCACAAATCTGTAGAGGCTGTGAAAAAAAATGTTCAGACAGGGTGGCACAGACAGAACCTCTCCTGTGTGATCCAGGGAGCTGATTCTGTCCCCAGGCACTCTTGAGTGCTTCAAAAGGAGCAGGGAAAATTCCTGGACTCCTTTTTTGAGAGCAATCATGTTGGCTCTGGCACTCCAGGCAGCTCCAGCTGGAGTTCTTGCTGCTTCCTCCTTGAACTCAGTGAGGGGATTTCAAATGGGAAATGACATTTTAAACTTTGTACATGTTTGTGTGGTTCTGTGTCACTGAGGGGGGAGGAAACAGGCTGGGAGTGCATTTGGGATCACTGTAAATCATCTATAAATGAATTCTTCTGCCATTATTAAAAGGGGAGGTTTTTGGTGCATTTTTAGCTCAAGACTTTCCCTCTGAGATTTTTCCTCTTCTGTGTGTTCTCTTAGATGGAATATATGAAGGATGATAATTCAAGATTTTAAAGGCAGTTGCTCTTTTACTGGATAAATCAGAGTTGCTCATGATGCTGTAATTTAGAAAATTTCCTGTGTTTATAGGAATGGAATGGAAGTGAAGTCTGAGAAATCATTATTACATGAGTACCTGGAATAACAGTAAAGAAAACTGCTTAAGAAAATTCCAGCCAGTGTTGCATTTTTAACTGAGTGGGTGACAGGGAGTAAATGCAGAATCATTCAGATTCCAGTGTCCCTTTAGAATAGATTTTTAAATATTGCTCTCCAGATGCATCTCTCATATGCATCACCTGTAATTTAGAAAATTTCCTTTATTTATAGCCATGGAACGGAAGTGCAGTCTGGGAAATCATTATTACATGAATACCTGGAGTAACTGTAAAGCAGTGGGTTAGGAAAATTCTAGCCAGTGTTGCATTTTTAACTTAGTGGGTGATGGGGAACCCTGTAAATGCAGAATTATTCAGATACCAGTGTCCTTAAGAATAGATTTTTAAATATTACACTCCATGAACATCGTCCTGCTACTTGCAATAAAGTATTGCAAAGTTAAACTGTCTTAGCCTAAATTTAGTATTGCAAAGTTAAACTGTCTTAGCCTAAATTTAGTATTGCAAAGTTAAACTGTCTTAGCCTAAATTTAGTATTGCAAAGTTAAACTGTCTTAGCCTAAATTTCCATCAGCTTGGGGCAAGTATTGCCTGATGTTCAGGATGACTAAACCTGGAATTGGTTCTTGGCTGTCTTCACTCAGAAAACTCATCTTGCCCTTTTGCCTGCACCAGCTCATGCAGTTCTTTGCTATTAAATTGAAAAATATTGTGAAATGATTTGTTTGGAGGATGCAGAGAAAGCTTTGCACAGAGTTCAGACCCTCACTGGTCAGGCCTTTTGTAACAGAGTGGAAATGTTTGTGAAATCAGAGTGGAAATGTTTGTGAAATCAGAGTGGAAATGTTTGTGAAATCAGAGTTAAGGAGCACTGTTAGGGCAGTGTTCCCCAATTCTGTCTCAGCTTCAGCCTGGATCTGTGGCCTTCTTTGTGATGTTTTTCACGGAAATGTCCTTAAAATCTCTTTCAGTTAATGGATGTCAGTGCTGATTTATGGAAGACCTACAGCAAAATGGATCCTGTGTCCTTGGAGGATTTGCTTTTTGAGGTAAGGGAGGTGAAATGTTCTGCCTCAGCTGCTGCTTGGTGGAACCACGGAGTAAAAGTTGGATTTTGTTTGGTTTTAATTAAGTTTATGAGTTCAATTTACAGGCTCTGCCTGCTGTTGCTTGCAGGGTCTCCTCTCATTCCTCAAATCTGCCACAAACTCTGCAAAACATTAAAATAACTTGGTTTCCTTGAATTTATTGCTTTGAAAATCTCCTAAAAACTTTCTTTCATGTGTTTTGTACATGGTTTAATGACATGAAGTTGCTGTGGTTTTGTGTGTTAATCCTCCTTTGTTAAAAATTCCCCTTTAACACCCAACCGTTCTTCCAGGAGAAAAAAAAAACATTTTTCAGATGTTTTGCAGCTCCTTTAAGTGGGGAACAGTGACACTCAGTGGCTGCCCTGGTGCTTTGGGAAATACAAACAGAGGGAAGGGATTCTCACATTAATGCCATGCTCTGATCTCAGAGGAGAAAGCATTGTATAAATATTAGGATATGTAATTATAATTTAGATTTCTAATTTATTATATCTATTTATATTATAATTTAGATTTATCATAATTTATTATAAGTATTACAATCTAATTATGTAATATTTTAATTTATTAATATTTATAATTTATTAAATTACTATTCATACTTTAATAGCATATATAATTTTATAATTCTTGGTGTATATTAATTTTTAATCTGTTCCTAGCTTGATAGCAATTTAATACAAAATTCAGAGTAATTATCCTTTATTAATAACATATTGGTAGTTCACACCAATTTGGTTGTTCAGTCAACTGCTGGAATGAAAATTAAAATATCACAGAGTTTTTACAAGGCTCTCAGTTTAAGTAATCACCTCTCTGATATTTCACTTCCCCTCTCTGGGTGGCAGTGAGATTAATGTTTGGGACTTCTCCTACACCCTGAGCAGACCTATTTATTAGAATTTGAGGTTTTCAACCTGAAAGTTATTGTTAAATTGACTTAAAGTTTCTGAAAACAATAAACCTAAACCACACACCCACAAAAAGACACCCTGAAATCCAGCAGAATGTCCTTATCTTCTAAAATACATTTATTTTCCTGAGTTTATTGTTTCATTGGCAGTCTGTGTTCCAGTGAAATGTCACCTTTGCCTTCATTTCTCTTAAAATAACATCAGCTATTTTCCTTCTAGGATTTAACGATTTTTGAACACCAGTGGACCAACTTTTTTGCTAATTTTGACACTGAAATTCCCTTCATTCTGGAACTCTCAGAATCTCAGGCTGGGGAGGTAGGCCTGCTTCAGCAATCCTCCAGTATCCATGAAGAAAGAATAATTATTCACCATTAATTTGTTTTTTTTTTTTTTTTCCTATTCCATTTCACTTTTCATGTTTGAGGGTTAAAACCACATAATTTAAATATTTTAAAGTCACCACCCAGCTGAAAAATCCATGGTATGATGGCTTGGGACTGCAGGGGTAATTCAGTCAAGTGTTTGCTCACTGATAATTCAATTTCTGTCTGCACAGGAGATATTTGCAGGCAGATTTAACTTGCATTTGGATGGAATCTGGTATGTGCAGGGATTAACAAGTTGAATTTGCACATCTCAAACCTCAAACAGAACTGAGAAAACAGAACAGAACAAAGCACAGCATTTCTGGGGGTGGCTGTTGCTTTTTGGATGCATTTTGTTGCCTTTTTGGATGCATTTTGATGCATTTGGAAGCCTTTTGATGCTTCTTGGATGCATTTTGTTGCTTCCTCTGGGATGGTGGAAGGTGTCCCTGCCCATGGCAGGGGGTTGGAACTAAATGGACTTTCAGGTCCCTCCCAACCTGCACCTTTGAATGATTTAATGAAAGGAGAGATTTAGTGGTGTTTGGGTTTGTTTGTGGAGGTTGGAAGTGTTTTTTGAGGGTTCAGGAGTTTTCTCTGAGAAGGATCATTCAGGTTTAATTAATGAGAGGATATTTCACACTTCTGTCCATGTACTTCTGAATAATTTTTGTTTTCAATTTTTCACAGCCCTTCAGAAGTTATTTCAGCCATGGCATTCAGCCATGGCATGATCTCAAGCCATATAACAGATAACAGGTAATTATTACTCATTATTATTATTATTTTATTATTATTATTATTATTATTATTATTATTATTATTATTATTATTATTATTATTATTATTATTATTATTATTATTACTCATTACTCCCTCTGATGTCACTAGTACCTCAATATTTTATTTCCATATCCCTGATGCCATAATGTTTAAAATTCTTTTTGGTATCACCTCAGTAGATCAAATCTCCTACTGAAAAAAGCCTCTGCAGAGTTCCTTCATGTCCTGGAAGGATAAACTGAGTTTTCCCAGGGTTTAATGCTGTAATTCTTGCCCAGACCATAAAATTTTGTTCATTATGATCAACTCCTTCCTTGTTCCATCCCTGGAAAAGTTTGGATGGGGCTTGGAACAACCTGGCATAGAGGAAGTTGTCCCTGCCCATGGCAGGGGTTGGAATGAGAGGATTTTTAAGGTTCCTTCCAGCCCAAACCATCCTGAGATTCCAGGAGAGACTTTTAACCAAAAGTTGTTGTTTAGCTGAAGGTTCTGTTGCAGAATCCACGTTCTGCTGCTGTGAGCTAATCAGGGTTTGTTTAGCTCACTCAATCTCTCTGCACATTCTCAATTCTCTGTTCTCTCTGCACATTCTCCTCTGTTTGGAGTGAACCAGTGGAGTTTAATGCCCTTTATTTCTGGCAGCATCCTCTGATGCTTGCATTGCATTAAAGAAAAGAAAATCTTTGACCTCTCCAGCTGAGTTTTGGGCCCAAAGCCAGAACTCAACCCAAAATAGTTTGGTTTGTTTCCAACACTGTCATTTCAGGGCTTTTCAAGATAATAAATTTTAAACTAAGCAGCTTTTCAAGGCAGCTTAAGATAAAAGAATATTTTAAGAGCATTTGGGAACAACCTTGAGATAAGTTCAATTATCATTTTATAAATGCAAGTAGATTTTTTCTTTTGAACTTGCTCATTTCACTGTGAAGCTTTGTGCAGCTTTAGTAATTTTTTATGATTATAATGAGAAATTCAGCAGTTGAAAGCTTTGATTTCATTTGTTAGTCAACTTCCTGCAAGTATTTTGGTGTTGATTCCCTGTCTCCTCCTCAGCCCGAGCAGGCAGCCCTTTGTCCTGTTTGGCAGCCACTCCACAAAGGAAAACTTGAACACTGGGAACTTTAATTTTCCATCTGAAGGGCATCTGGTCCGAAACACTGGCCTTGGTGGGAGCACTGCCAAGCATATGGTAAGGCTTTGGAGAAGTTATCTGAGATTTGGAAGTATATTCTCTTTTTCTTTGTATATTTTTTGTGCTTGTCTCTGATGAGTTAAATGCCTAATTCTTCTTAACATAAAGCACCTTAGCAATCCATCAGTTCAAGGAATAAATGTGATTTTTCTTGCTCTTTCCAAGTGGAACCATACTGGATTCTTAATCAAGGACTGCTGAAAGAGTTAAAATAATTTATTCTCTAGAAAAAGACAACTTTTGCTGTAAATGGGTGGGGGAGAGGGAAATGCTCTTTGTGTCCTGGCCTCCTGTGATCAACTTAACTGTGACACACAGATTCTATTTGAATCACATTTATTTAGCCATTTAAAAAAAAAATTTTGTGAATAAACCTGGGATATACCACCATGTATCCAAATTCCAGTGCATGCTTCAGCAGCTACTGACAAAACTCTGAAAAACCTTTCATGGAATTCCAGGACTGTTCTGATCAAGTTGCAAAGCTTCACTTATTTCCACTTCCAAGTAAAAGCTGGGTTGTTAAAAAATCATTAATTTATTTCCCTTTCTAAGTCAAAGCTGGGTTGTTAAAAATCATTAATTTATTTCCCTTTCTAAGTAAAAGCTGGGTTGTTAAAAATCATTAATTTATTTCCCTTTCTAAGTAAAAGCTGGGTTGTTAAAAATGATTCTTTTGTTTCCCTTTCTAAGTAAAAGCTGGGTTGTTAAACATGATGAACTTGTTTCCATTTCCAATTTAAAGCTAGGATGTTAAACATGGTTAACTTATTTCCACTTCCCAGGAAAAGCTGGGTTGTTAAACATGCTTTTACTTGTTTTGTTAAACTTGTGCTTTTACTTTTACATTTCTAAGTAAAAGCTGGGTTGTTAAAGATGTTTAACTTGTTTCCATTTCCCAGTAAAAGTTGAGTTGTTGAACATGATTAACTTGTTTCCATTTCCAAGTAAAATCTGGGTTGTTGAACATGATTAACTTGTTTCCATTTCAAGTAAAAGCTGGGTTGTTAAAGATGTTTAACTTGTTTCCATTTCCAAGTAAAATCTGGGTTGTTGAACATGATTAACTTGTTTCCATTTCCCAGTAAAAGCTGGGTTGTTAAACATGTGCTGAGGTCCATCACCCCAGGGATTTGGGATCCTCTGGCTGCAGGGCCTGGGTGGCTCCAGAAGGCAACTTGGCAGCGAAGGAGGAGAGAGGTAGAGTGTGGAGAGAGCTCCCTGCTGCCTCCAGGGGCTCTGGGAGTGGTGTGAGCCCTGAGCAGGTGGATGTGAGAGCATGAGTGAGGCCATGAGTTGATGAGCTTGTCAGCATTTCAGGGATGGATGGACGTGGGGCTTCTGGGCACAGATCACGTGTGCAGAGCCTGAGACAAGAGTGGTTTTGCATCTTGGTGAAATCTCATCCTCCTTTTGCTGCTCTTAACACTGTTTCTGTGAAAACACTTCCAGTCCTGTCTTTCCTTCCCTTGTGAGCAATAAGATGCCATTTTAAACCTTTGCAAGTACTGTGTTATTGTGATGTACTTGCTCCATCTGTTGTCCTCAGATTCTGATGCTGTTCTTAAAAAGGTGGTTTATTTACAGGTACAGGTGATACTGTTTTAATAGGGTGTCATGAACATAGTAAATAAGACCAAGTGCCAGCCTAGTTATGGGAACCTGACCCACTTTCCTCTTCATGAAAAGAGCAGTTGACATAGGAAATTGAAAACACAAGTCAGAGCTCATCTCCTTTCCAAAGTCTTTCAACCATTCAGGTCAAGTCAAAAGTGAAATAGACCTTTGAAAACGTAAGTTGCATTTTCACCATCCAGTTCTGTGTTGTAAACTTCTGTAGTCTGTCAGTGCTTAGAAGACTTAAGGGGAATGTAGTTAATTGTTAATTATTGCACCCCTTTGTTTTACTGATGTCTTTTGTATCTCATTAATGCTGACTGCTAGGTAGTGCAGTGTGTATCTCCAAAGGGACCCCTGGCCTGTTCAAGGACCTATTTTTTTGGAGCCACTCACATTCCTTTCCTGGGTAAGTGCATGAAATACACCAAGGCAGTTTTTACCTCTGATTCCATGAAAATTTGTAGCAATTACAGGCTTTGCTTCCTCTCTAAGTGGTGGATTCTGTAGCCAGTGCATGAAATCATAGCAGATTTTTGGGTAAAATCTGTCAGAGCTGAGTGTTGAACATAAAATCTGTCAGATCTCAGTGTGCAGATCCTTTTTAAAGCATTAAACAAATATTAAAGTCCATGTTCCATATGGATTTATAAAAAACCAGTCTCCAAAATACATAATTCAAACTGAGAGTTGTCAAGTAACTGAGGATTTTTAGGATGAAGGAAATTCTTTCACTTCCATCTTTTATCCTCAGTGTAATGAGTTACAGTAGCTGTATTCCCAAATAAAACCAATGTAAAATTTTAAAAAACCATATTCTTATATAGTTTGAAGGGCTGGAAGAGTCCATGAATGAAGTCAGTCCTTAGGGTTATCTTGAAAAAAAAAAAGGAAAAAAAAGAAAAATGAAAAAAATTATAAAATATATATAATATATTATATATATCATATAATACATATTATAGATTGCATATTGCATATTATATATATATTATATATTATATATTATATATTATGTATTATGTATTATGTATTCTGTATTATATATTACATTATAAATATATTTAATATACAAAATATAGAAATACAAAATAAATAATTAAATATATTAAATATATAAATATATACAAATATATAAAATATATAAAAATATATATAAATATATAAAAATATATACAAAATATATATAAAATAAATATATATGCTGGGCTCAGAACAGCTGAAGAGAGGATGGTTGGAAAATTGGAATTACAGCCTGTGTTTGCCTTAGTAGCATAAAATACTGGATAAATTCCATGTAACATGTGCAGCAGAAATGTTCTCAGAGTGTTTAAACCAAACCTTTTTTATTGTTTTTGTTTTGTAATTTCTGTTTTAACACAGGAAATGACAATGAGATGCACAAGCAAGCTGAGCAAGTGTAAGCTGCCAATTTTTTAATATTATTCCTTAACTCTTCTCTCTCTCTACTCCGTGGCAGTAGGTGACACCTGCTTTTAGTGGCTGTTGGCATCTGCAGGGACATTTTTATTCAGAATAATGTGCATGGGACAGGGTTGCAAAGGCAAAATCCTCGTGGGGAGTTTCAGTGGGTCCATGAGGAGTTGTTAGGAAAGGAAATATTAGTTAATTTTGCTGAAATTGTAGTAAAAAAAAATCTTGAATAATTTTAAAAGATACTTTATGTGAACCAAGGGGAAAAAGTCTCTCACACTGCAGCATCTTGCACAGACAGAAGAAAAAGCAATTTTTGGACCAGTTTCATTCACAATGTGGAAAATTTCTGATGCTCAGTGAAAATGCCAGCAGGGAACACTCAAACCTGTGAATAAACTCACTCTGTTCAAGTCAGAGCAAACTGAAGTTTTCCTAAAATTTGGGAAGCTGCAAAGCTTCTGCACATTTTAACCTTCTCAAAACCCCACTTTGTTTCTCCATGTTGTTGTCCACTTCTGTGCATGTTGGAGATCCCTGTCCAGCTTGGAGAACACAGGAGAAAATCTGCTTTGGTTCTGCTCTCTCTCTTGAGAAACCTGATTTTTCCTCAGAGATTTTTGTCCTCCTTATTAGCTGGGATCATTTTAGGAGCCTGGTTTTTCTGCAAAGCTGCATGACCAGGTAGCAAGATACTAAAAATATTAAAGATGTGTCAGTGCTGTCACACTAAATATTGTTAATTTTGAGACATGAAAATGGAATTACTGCACTGAGCAGCAGAATTTCCATTTTTTAGAGAAAACTGAACTCCAACAGGTGTTTTTTCTTACATCTATGTACTGCTCAAACATTTTTTATCCTCCTTCAAAAATCCTTTGTACTAAATACATTTAAATCAAGATGAGTAGGGAAGCTCCAAACCAAGCAGGGGTTGATAAAGGCAGTAATTTGAAAATAATATTTTTTTTCTTGGAAGCATCCCTGTATTGCTGCAAATAATCTAATTGCAACACCAGTTAGTATAATTGACTTTTTTTGACAAACCTGAACTCATGATTTTTAGCTTAGTTTGCAGTTGTGTCCTGCTTCTTCCAGTGGTCAATATTTTATAAAAAAGTGAAATAAAAAGTATTTTATGAACACTGTTCATTCCAAATTTGGCTGTAGTGATTGCCTGGAGTGCATAAACCAGCTCTGAAAACTGAATGATAAACTGAGATAAGTTTTGTGTTTTATTTTTATTTTAAGACAATGCTTCAAAAGCAACACAAAAGAAATCCTGTGCTGGGGTTTTTTTTGTTTTTTTTCACTGCTAGCTTTAAAATGTTAAAATGGGAAGAAGAATAAGACAAAGGACATCTCACTGAAGTGTTTTCTTGCAAATATATGTGGGAATTTGAGGGAAAATAGGAATGGTGTCAAAGTCTGGAAGAATTACAATATAAAGGAATTACATTGCTTTAATGCAGTGAAAACATGCTGAGCACATATGAAAGCACAGGAAATTACAATCCAGAAACCTGAAAAATCAGTGAAAAAGCTGAATTTTAAAATCACTTGCTGCTGTTGGGGATGATCCAAGACAAGCTTTGGTGCATTTTGAGGTTTGGGATCTTCAGATGCTTTTTTCCATCCTTCAGGAGTGCTTTGCCTTTGGCTTGAATGCTATATCCTTCTCTTTGCTCCCCCCTCTTCCCTCCCTCAATATAGGCAGTGGAGTAATGAGAAAACTTAAAATTAGGGAGTAATTTTATTGATCTGTTAATTATTTTTATTGTAATTTAGCAGGAAAACAGAGGCTGATGTTCCTTGGTTGGGCACTCGGGGCTTTGTCCCCAGTGGCTCTGGAGCTGTAAATGTGGCAGTAGCTGAAAGTCACTCCTGGCTTCACCTGACTTTGCTTTATTTCTGTGCCATTTTCTCAGTCCCTGGACTAAGCTGGGATGGAGATTGCATGGAATTGTGAAATGGTTTGAGTTGGAAAAGATCTTTAAAGGTCATTTCATTCCAGTCTCCTGCCAGGAGAGGGAGGGACAGCAGGGACACCTTCCACTATCCCAAGTGGCTCCTTGGACACTTCCAAGTGGCCTTGGACACTTCCAGGGGTGCAGGGGCAGCCAGAGCTTCTCTGGGAATTGCATCCCAGGGCCTCCCCACCCTCACAGGGAATAATTCCCTCCCAGGATCCCATCCATCCCTCCCCCTGTCAGTGTGAAGCCATTCCCTCTGTCACTCCAGACCCTGCAATTAGGATGTGATTCTTAAACCCAACTGCAGCAAAAAGCAACAGTAAACCAGATTTTTTATTCCTGACTAACAAAAGCAGCAGATACATTTCTATCAAGAGTTATTTCCCTAAAATATCCTGTAACCTCAGCAATTTCCTCGCTCTAATTTAATTTTCTTAAACAGAAAGCTTAACTATAAAACTACTTCACTTATTCCAACAAAGACCCCTTCCTTATTATTAAGGGAGTTGTGCAATGAGAGGAAAAGCTGCTCCTTTAAAGAGAGGAGGAAGAAAACTCTGCCTGTCCAGTAAATGTTGTGTTTGTATCTCTCTTCAGTACGCTGTTGTCGCAAATATATTCTGCTGTTGTAGAGGCTGTGCTTGCTGGCATTGAGTGCTATGCTAAAACTTCCACTGAATCCAAGGTAAATGAAGTTGGTAAATGAAATTTAATTGTTCTCTCTCTGTCACTGTTGATTTGGATTGCTTGCAGGATGAGATTTACGTGCAAAGCAAAAGGAAAACCAAAATGAATTCTGTGTTTCGCTCAATGGAATAACCCAAGGTTCACACCCTGCCCTCCAAGCAGGCTCTGAATTCTGTTAAAAAAAAAAAAAATACAATAAAAGAGAGATTTCAGAGTGTGTCTAATTTTTACCCATCTCCAGTTGGGTTTCCATCTTCTCATGAATTTTCCTGACCTAGTAAGGAACATGAGATCTGTGAAAGAGCAAATTTTAGCCTGGTGCATCAGTGTGTTACTGTTGAGTGTCTCCTGTTGGTCTTTGGGTGCTCCTGGAGCTTCTGGGATTTGGAAGGCCATGGGAAAGGATATTTTAATTTTGATTTCCTTTTTTCAGGCAAAGGAGGTGGCAGAGCAGGTGCTGCTGTCTGTGTTAGACACCCTTGGCTTAGCACAGCTGAAATCTGCTTTACGGTGGGTATCTCCAGAGTTGCTCATTTGGCTTCTTTGGGGGGAAAAATATCAATTATAAACTGAAAAATATTAATTTCAAACTGAACCTGCCTGACTGCCAAATTTCAAGACTTCACAATGCATTCAGCCTTTAAAAATCATTATAATTATCCCATTTTCCAGTTTTCTTAATCACTTCTTTTGCTTTAAGTGTATTCCTGCTTTTTTTTTTTCCATTTAAAAATATAAACCACACATTTCACCTGTACAATTTCTATTCTACAGCTCCAAAATTGCTTTTCAAATCCAGGCTGTGAACAACCATGGCAGGTTTGTATCACTGTCTTACAATTTCTTGTTATTAATTCCATTATTGTGTTAATAACAATAACAATAACAATAACAACAACATTATTATCTTGTTATTGATTACAGTGCTTTTCATACACTAATAAATAAATTTTTCTCCTCTTGGTACTCCTGCAAAAACCCCTTTGTTTGATAATTTCACACAAGTTGTGCTAAATGCTTTTGTGTGTGAGGTAGTTCAGTGATTTCATATCTGTAATTCTGTGGAATCTTAAAAACATTAAAAGGAATAAAAAGCAGTTGGGCAGACTAATTTTTATTAACTGTTAATGAGTAGAAGCAGCATGAGCTCATTAACAATTTCCTTTTAAAAGTGCTTTTAACTTAGTTGATATCACGAACTTGTGCTTATTTAATCCTCACACTAATTGACTGAAATGACCTGCACAAATAAGTGTTTATTTTAAAATAGAACAGCTTTTTTGGTGGCTGTGAAGTCCCAGAAAGATGATCTAACTTTTAAATATTTCATTATCATTGTTGTTCTAGAATTACTCCTTTAGATAACGAGGACAGCCTGAGTTTGATTAAAACGGTAAGAAATAATAATATTTATTTATTTAACTAGAAAATAGAGCTCAAGTGTCTGTTTTTCTGGGACATACTGACATTTTTATGTGAATACAAATATAAGAGGAGACATGAGTGAGATTCAGATGCTGGACCAGGTTTAACAAGAAATCAGAATTCAGATAAAGCCTTAACACAGATTTAACCACAATATGGAAATACTGGTTTGGGATGTTTGAAAAATACAAATTTTGCTTTTTCAATTGAAATATTTCAAGTTTTGCTTTCCCTTCCCTCCAACTGCAGGCATCCATGATGGTGTTTGACATTCCAGACCTGCTCACAGGAAGAGGATGCTTGGGATCTGTTGTGTTTTCAGACTCCTTCCTGACATCACAAATACAGGTCAAAGAAAAAGGTGAGCAGTTTAAATCCTAAAATTCATCACCACTCTTGTCCTCTGCTGGCTTTGCTGTGATGGGAAAGCCAGAGGAATTCCAGTGGGTGTTTTTGCTCTTACCCTGATGGGTTTGGAACACTAAGAGCAAAGGAAGAGGCCATGGAAGGATCAGAATAAATCAGAATTTCTATAGAACTCTGGAGCAGCTCTGTGTATGTCAGAGCACAAGAGGACTGGGAGTTACTCTGCTGTGAAAGTTTCATTTAAACACCCAGAAATCCTTAAAATAATAAGATTTTCATATTTACTAAAGAAATTTCAAGTCTTAAAGCATTCTGAAGTATGTGGGTGGTATAAGTTTAGTGGCCATGGTGATATTAGGTCAGAGGTTGAAAATTCTAAATTTCATCACCACTCTTGTCCTCTGCTGGCTTTGCTGTGATGGGAAAGCCAGAGGAATTCCAGTGGGTGTTTTTGCTGTTACCCTGATGGGTTTGGAACACTAAGAGCAAAGGAAGAGGCCATGGAAGAATCAGAATAAATCAGGATTTATAGAGAACTCTGCAGCAGCCATGGAAGGATCAGAATAAATCAGGATTTCTTTGGAACTCTGTGTATGTCAGAGCACAAGAGGACTGGGAGTTACTCTGCTGTGAAAGTTTCATTTAAACACTCAGAAATCCTTAAAATAATAAGATTTTCATATTTTCTCTAGAAGTTTCAGCTCTTAACAGTAACATACTGGGCATTCTGAAGTATGGGGGTGGTGTAAGTTTAGTGGCCATGGTGATATTAGGTCAGAGGTTGAATTTGGTGATCCTGAAGGTCTTTTCCAACCTTAATAATTCCCTGATTTCACTGCTTTGCTTCCCGTGGCTCCCCTGCAGATGGCAGCATCCACCCAGACTCCAGGCACGTTATCCTGACTGCAGCTATCCCAAGATTTGCTTCCTGGCTGGTGAGTGAGAGCACAGAGCCTCAGCTCAGCTCATCCACAGGGCAAAACTTGCTCTGGGAGTGGGCTTGGCTGAGGGAAAATCTGGAACCTGAGCACTGAAATACAATTTTGTAATATTAACATGCCCTGGTTCTTTAGATTTGGATGATAAGTGAAAAATTAAGCTGATGGTTCCATGCATGGCAGTTTTAAATTATTATTATTACTATTATTATTATTATTATTATTATTATTATTATTATTATTATTATTATTATTATTATTATTATTATTATTATTTCTTCACCTCGCCAGGTTTTTATCTTTTTAAAGATCTGGTTGTTTTTGAAGTGCACAGTGGCACTTTGGAAAATTCTCTTTATTGTGGGGCATTTTAGATCAGCCCAAAAGAAAGCAAAGTTTGATTCAAGACCTCTGATGAGATAGAATTCCAGAGAATACAACAAAGCTGGGCATTGCCCTTGGCAGTGCAAGCTTGAACAGTAATAAAACATAAAACTGCATGCTTTCTATCTAGATAATATTTTAGTCTATAAAACAATTTAATGGGGAGAATGTGGTGCAAGAAATTATTTTGGTCCCATGGTAACACAGTATTAAAAGCACAAAATTGATTTTAAAACACTCTGGGCTCAGGGCTTTTTCTCTCTGTGGTACCTGAGGTTCTTGTTGGCCTCTAAAATGCTTTTTATTTAATGTTAGACTTACTTTATTTATATAAATCCCCATTCAAATGGAAGCTGTTTCTGGCTGCAGGTTGAAGACAGTGATGTGAAAGTGTCTGAAAAGGCACAGCAAGTATTGAAGGTAAAGTTCAGTATTTTTGTTACACTTTGATGAAGCAGGATTTGAACAACTTGAGCTCCTAGCAGACTCTCCTTTTATTCTGTGTGGTACTTCTCTTCTACAGGACTTCTGCCCTGTCTTTTTCAAACAAAATAATATATTGTGTGTAAAAGTTTGAGGGTTTCTTTATTTCAAAGAATCATAAAACCCAAGAGCAAAAAGAGTCCTAATAAAACTCTGATTTCATGGAAGTCTCACTGAACATTACTCATGGAGCTCATGTGTCTCCAAAAGCCCCTAAAACTTGATGCAACTTTCTTTTGACTTAATTAGCATGTTCATGTCTAAAGGAAAACACTCTAAGCACTAGGAAAAAAAAAAAAGAGTTTGGAATCTGGAAACATCTTAAATCACATGAGTTTCACATTTGTGGTGCAATTTGTGGTTCCCAGGAATGTTCATTATAAATAGATTTATTTTCATGTAATATACTTTTAGCTCAGTAAATGGACAAAGCAAAAACAAAAAGCTCAGCCTTGTGGTTGTGACAATAACTTGTAACTTCATTGCTGCTGGCAAAACCAAAATGGGGGGAAGGTTTTTAAAAAATTACCCTCTTGCCTTGCTCTCTTTCCCTGGTCCTTCTGTATCCATGCAGGGTAAAAGTCTCTTAAAAGAAAATCTTGGAGCAAAAGCAGGAGAAAATGTTCCTGCTTGGGTTGGTCCTTGATGCAGTCTGTGATGTGGCTGTTTGGATTTTCCTGTTTAGGAGGACAAATCTTTCCTGGGCACTTTCCTCACTGGGGGTGATGGTGTTTATATCTGTTCCAGCAATCCACAGGCCATGCCTGCAGAAGGTGAGATGTAGTTGGGTTTGTTTTTTTTTTTTTTTTTTGGCTTGTTTTTTCTTGTTTTGTTTTGTTTTTGAACAGGAGACAGGTTCTGGGATTCACACTCTAGTGAGCCAAACTGTGCCATCCTCTTAAACTTCCAATTTGCCTTTCCAAGTCTCTTGTTTTTAATTCCTCTGGTTCTTTTGTCCCCAACCTCTGCCTGGAAGTCCTGGAAGGAGAGTTCCTGCAGAGCTTTGGGCACTGAGGCTTTGCAGAGCTTTGGTGGGAGGAGGCTTTTCCCCACAGCTCACCTTCCCCAGTGCACACCCTGGCTCCTCCTGTCCTTGCCAGATGTGCTGCCAGATGTTTTCTGCTTTTTCTGTCTCTTACAAACATGAGCTTGGAAGGATTGGCCATTGCAGAAGTGCTCTGGGCTCCCAGGCCAGGTGGAGAAGGGAAATATTCCTCCCAAAGCCTCCTCCTGGAGCTGATGTGCTCCAGGTTTCTGCCACTGCCATTTTCTCTCAGGAATTCAGAGTTTGGCAGCTCAGCTGCTCACTGTGGCACAGAAAAATGCCTGAATTTGGTCCTTCTCAGATCCAATCCAGTTACAGCTTTTTGACACAAGATCCCTGGCAGCACTCTTGGATTATTACTCTTTTTTGGGTGCCTTTTCCTTCAAGAACTTAAACAACATGAATGTCCCAGGAATAAAACTGAAAACAATTTGATAGGACTGGTAGATTTCCCTCCCTCCTTGTGCCCTGAATGAATAGATACTTTGTAAGGCACAATACTTTAATTCTTTATATTCTATAAGATATAATTCTATTCTATATTTCTGTATATTTTCTATATTTTTTCTGCAGAGAAGGTGCTGCTGTCACAGTGCTGATGTGCAGCAGGAGGTGCTGAATATCTGACATTAAGTGCTTGGTGCTGACAGCCTTTAGAGGAGAACCTTCAGCTTTATTGTCTTTGCCCTGGAGTGTGGAGGATAAATAATGATGTGCAAGGCAATTAAACAGCAACTCTCACACAAGGGCAGCTGCTTTTGCTCTAATTGATCAGATTTCAAAGAGAAGAGGTTAATGCAGAGGGTGATGTTCAGCTGTTTTGCAATGCAGTGCTGTGGGCACTTGTTCACTCAGTAAATAACTGCAGAACTCTGGATTCTATTTGATTTGATTTGATTTTTTTGGGCTTTGTTAAAACTGGCTCAGTGTGCCCCCAAAGGAGCAATTTTTTCCTTTTAAATATTTTTTTTAATTTTTTTTTTTTTTTTGAGATTTGTGAAGTTCAGTGTTTTACCAACTCCTGAGCTGGAGAATAACAAATAAATGCTGTAAAGACCATTAGGAAACCCTGCAAGAAACATGACATTTTTTTAGGTGTCACATGACAGTGAAGATGATTTTGTTCCCCAATTTGGGCTCTGCTGAGGTTGCAGCCCTGTAGGCTGGCCCTGTGAGGTGCAAAAGGTGCATAAAATTCATGGAATAGTTTGGAACATTTAGATCCAACCCCTTGCCATGGGTAGGGACACCTTCCACTAACCCAGGTTGCTGCAAAAAAATTAATGATCAAGTAAAATTTCATTTAAAAGGCTAATTTTAAATGATTTCTTTTAAGTTTAAATTAAACTTAATGTTAATTTTTCCACTTATATATTTTTACACTTCAGTTTGTTACAATATTTAAATATTCAGTTGTTTTGGGATGCAATCTTTACTTAAGTTCTTGTATTGTCCATTTTGTACTTCTGCAAGTTTGAAATTTGACAGGATGGAATTTTTTTTTTTGCTTTTAATTAAAAAAAAAAGTGCCTCAGAATATTTATGGTAAGTGGTTCCGTGGGGTCAGATAAACTCAGATGAAGTTGTAGTGATGATTCCTGCTCTTGGTAGTGAGATCCAGTAAAGACTGAATGGTTGTAAATATTATCCCAAATAAAAGAAATAATAAAAATTAAATAAATATCACTAATATTATCCCAAATCAAATTTTCTGCTTGTTAAATGCAACAAAATCCTGCAGGAACACAGATTACTTCCTCAGGAAGCCAAGACAGTCATCGTGGGAAGCTGAAATGTTGATTTATACCTCATACAATTCTTTTTCCTTCAAATTCCAGGCAAATTGTATTTCTTTTCTGATGGAATTCTGTTCTGTGATCCCCACCACGGCAGCATTTCCATTTCCAAAAACCACATGAGTTCCATTTCTCTCTATGATGGGGTGAGTATTTTGTCTTTCTGTCATAAAGTTTCCATCAATTTTTAACCATGATTCTGTTCTGGTACAAAGTTTAGATTGAAGTTTCTGTACAGCTGTAATAACTGATGCAAACCTCTGCAGTTTTGGTGCTGATTAACTGAAATTAGTGGGTAAGGAGGAGAGAATTTGGTATTGGAGTTAGCAATGTGCTGTTAACAGTGTGAGAACTGCTTTTTGTTAGGAGAAAATGACACAACATGACATTGATCAAACATCTCACAGTGTGAAGGGATGGGTAGAGAAGAGTTCAAGGTGTGGTGAAGTCATGGAGGGTGAAATTCTGCCTTTTATTAAAATTATATTGGAATCTCTCACTTGGCCACCAGAGCAGTGTTCAGGCTCAGTGGGAATTGAGAGGTTAATGATGGCAACTCAGCTCTGTCCACCTCGAGGCAGAAACACTGCCTTAACCATCACTCCTTCAGGCTGGAAAGGAGATTATTTGTGTTGGTTACTGTTTCCTAAACACTGGGACAAAAAGAAATCAGTTTCCTTTAGTTTCCCTTTTGTTCAGGTACAGTATTCCCCATTTATCAGTGGCCTCCTGCAGCATTGTGCTGGGTGATTTCATCCCACAATACAGGAAACCAGTGAAATACAATAAAAATGGGATTCAATTGAGATGAAAACACAGCAGCTCAGAGAGTCTTACCTTAGCTGCCTTTTCTTGGACATCATGTTGATTGCCCCTGGTTTAAGAAGCTATTTTAACACTGACCTTCCTGGCATTGTTTGAGTCAAGACACTCACTTTCATAAAAGTTGCTATTTCTGGGACCTGGCCATCATTCTTGAAATGCTGCCAGATTTTTGTGTGAAGCTAAGCCTTGACAGGGAGTGTATTATTGTTCTACTGACTTGGCAGAATATGAGGGTGGAGGGTTTTGAAACTGTTAAGAAGTGTCAGGAGAAGCAGGGGAATCGTTGGTTGCTCTTTCCAAAAGTTCCTGCAGCAATATGGATGGAAAAGAAAAAGGAGAATTGAATGTTCTGATCAAAATAAAAGATAGCAAACTTAGAAGTGATGCAAAATGCAGTTTTTTTAGCAGCTTTAGCATGATGCCTGCGAGATATTCTTCTTTTTCACTTGGAAACATCTGGAATTCTGCTCCAGCACGTGCTGTGAGGAACTGGGCACTGAGCTGCCCCTGAGCTCCTGGAATCCCTGGCACTCTTGCATGGAGGGCAGGGGAGATTCTGGCCATTCATCAAGGCAACAAATATTACCAAGCAATATTTAGAAGAGTTCACAATGACATGAGCATCTTGTAAAACTTGGGGCTGGCTCCTTTCAACCTTGTGTCTGTGGAGATTATTGCTGCTGCTGCTGCTTTTCAGCTTTTTTCAATTTGTGGAGCCCAAAATGTTTTCCAGGAGCAGATTTTGTTGGACACTTCTCGTGCTGACAGCAGCATGGATGAGTTGGCCTTGGAGTCTCTTCTCAGGAAATCTCTAAACCATCCTGCAGAATCCAGGATCTGTGGATTCTGTTCCAAAAGAAATTGTTCTCTTCGAGGAGAATATTTTTGTATGTTCTTCAGTGACCTCAGGGACTTTGAGAGGATTATTTTTATGATTAATCCCTCAGTCAGCAAAGCAGAGAGATTCTGTTTGCAAAGGGCTCTGAGTTGATACCAATTCTTATGTAACAGTTCCCCAACTTGAGCTTTTTCTTCCCAACAATGAGTACAGTGACTTCTTTGCCCATTTCTATTGAAAGTGAAGGGGATGCCACTAAAATTCTGATTTGAGCCCTAAATCATTGAATTCCCATTTCCCAGAAAGGCTTCATGCTTCTAAATTGTTCTGATTTTTTAAGTCTTTGATGTGAAAAGGGTTATAAGTGAAAAGCCCTTGAATATAAAACACTTCAGCATCCTGCAGATTTGTGTATAAAATCCTGTCCTGAATTCCACAGTCATGGAATGGTTTGGGTTGGAAGGGACCTTAAAAACCATCTTGTTCCACCCCCTGCCTTGGAACTCCTTCCCCTTTCCCAGGTTGCTCCAAGCCCCATCCAGCCTGGCCTTGAGCACTTCCAGGGATGGGACATCTCCCACCACTCGGGGAAAAAAACTCCAAAACAAACTAAAAAATAACCCAGGAAAAACAAGTCAGTGTTTTCTCAGAACAAAAATTAAACCTGAGTTCAGTTCTTCCGAGGGAAACACAACCCTGAGGGCTTCAGCCTCCCTTGTCACCTTTTTAGGTGGCACTGAATTCATTTTTTATCTGCTGTCTGTGTTGGAGATGTGGCTGTAGACAAAGAATTTGTTGTTTGAAGCAGTAGCAGAGGATGGGTCTAGATTTTGGTGGGGACAAGAGAAGATTTTAAAATTTAAGCTTTGTTGTCAGGACAAAAGTTTAGTGCTTTCATCAAACTCAGATCCTTTGTTTTGAGCTTGTGATATCTCCAGTAGCTGCAGATATTTGTGCTCCACCCCTCCTGCTCCATCTCTGTGCCATGCAAAGTAGAAAATATGAATTTGAACTTGTCCTGTTTCTTTCTTTTCCAGGATTCCAACAGCATCGTTGCTGCTCTCTTTATAGACTTCAAAAGTTCCCTGCTTCCTCATCTCCCCATTGAATTCCACACCCAGAACAACTTCCTGATGATTGCACTTTTCCCCAAAAGAAAGATTTATAAAGCTTTTTATTCCCAGGTAAAGTGGAAAAAGTTTGGTTGGGGTGGGGGAGAAACCCCAGAATTGCTCTCTGTGTGTTTAAGACGTGTGAGAAAAACTCTGATTTCTGGAGGAATTTCCAGTGATGGTGCTGCTCGTTGTGTTTAGTGCTCCCATGTGCTTTCACTTTGCCTTCTGGAGGCAGCCAGGGCTCTAAAATCTGCTTTTCTGAGCTGCATTTCTGGTGTCTAATTTGCTGCAGGGATTGTATGGAGTGGCAGAGGTTCCATTGTGTGTTTTTGTGGTCAGACACATTTGGATCTTGATCCTTGGGGAAGTGGAGTTAAAGTTTTTCAGTCTCCCATATGGCATTGTATTATTCCCTAAGTAGATTGGCTCCTTGCATTGTGCTGCAGAGGCTTTTAATAAACCCAGCTTTATAACAATAGTGCTTTTGAGGAAATGAGCCTGGAGATTTTAGGGCTTCACAAGGGTTTTAGGATGTGCTCATCACACTGGGTTGGAAAAGACCACCTAGCTCAGTGAGTAGTCCCCACTGGTCATATTAATGGTCCCATAAAATGTCTCCTCCTTTTATCTTAAGTGTTTAAATTCCTCCCACTGTTCCACTCTGAATGGTTGGCAATCTGTTGTTTGTTTGCATTTGAATTTTCAGCCTATTTTATTAATTCTCCTTCTATATCTGTTTTATTTTTCTTTTCTCTACCAGAACACATCCTCGAGATACTCACAAATCTCAGACCTATTCTTTCTGCTTTATTTGGCCTAATAAAACAAAACCAGATTCTTTTCAATCTATGCCTATAAAAAGTTCTTTCTTCTTCTGATGGTTGTAATGCTTTTCTTTTGATCTGGTTGTTGGCTGTAGATATCCAAACTGTTTGTAGTATCTGAGATGAGGGTGTTTGTTTCTTCTGTTGCTTTTTCTCTATTTATTCCTGTCCTCCTTTGAGTTAATTCTTTTGGTGAACAGTTCCACACTGAGGTTCATTTTGGGCAGTTTAAGTTTCTCATTTGGCACCACATCAGTTGCTTTGCTCAAGCAGATAAAATAAATCTTTTGTCTTCAGGATGTTCTCATGAACAAAATTCTTCTTCAAATTGACTCTACCTGATTGTGTAAACCATGGGAATATATTATTGTATTTTGTCAGTATTTACCTTCAGGGCTTTATTGATTTCCTCCAAATTTCTTTCTGAAAGTCTGTGTGCCTCACAGCTTACAAAGATTCACTAAAATTTAGGGGCTGCTTCTACTCTTCTCAATTATCTGGCTTGATACCTCACTCACTGGAGCTGTACTTGGGCACTGGAATTAGGGAATTGCAACTGCCCTGTTACCCAAATCTGGGTTTGTTAAAGACTGAGATGAGCCCACAGAGGTGAAATCTGCTGTGCAGGATGAGGTGATGCCTTTCCCATCCTCACTCTAAAGGCTGCAGGAGGAGAATTTGTTTAGGCTTTGGGATGTGTTGATTTCTCTCATTTTTTTTCTTTGATACCAAAGCAGCTCTTATTTTAAACTTTCTTTGTTATACAATAGGTTCTGATATATTTCTATATTTCTAACACTTGTTAGCCTGACCTATGTTTTCACTTTATCCCCAACCCTTTGACTCTTAGAGAACACAAATTTCCCTTGACCATTCCTTTTTTCCATCCTTCCTTTGAGTCCCTTCTGTGTGTTTTAAAGTGGTTGTTTCTTTAGTTGTGTGGATCCTTCTGCATCAGCAGTATTGCCTTTGTTAATATCAAAAGTACATTTTATTTTGATGGTTTTTATCTCCTACCCTTGTGTTTGGGATGCTGAGTTTTTAATGGAAAGCAGTCTCAGTCCCCCCCAGTTGTTTTGTCTTGCAGACAGTTATTGTGAAAAATGACAATGGCTGCTGCCTTTACTTCTGAAAAGAAGGGAAATTCCAAACACTGACAGGAGTTTGTGATTCATCTGAATCTGATTTCTAGGTTCCCAGTGCCACTCAGATTAATGTGTCTTGGCTGGAGCAATTGGATGGGAGCCAGAACATTCCCTAGAGAAACAAAGGGTTTCCTTTTCTTTTGGGAGGGAACAGAGTTTCTCTTCAATTTTGAGGAATGATTGCTGCAATCTCACCTCGTGAAAATTACAGCAGTGCTTCAAAAAGACCTGAATTAATTCAGTTCCTGCTGCAGAGCACTTGGGCTATTAACACCTACATTTCTATCAGGGAAAACGAGGCCATATCAGTAAATTCCTAAAGCTCTTCCAGTCTTAGCCAAAGAAAATGTTGCAAAATCTGATCAGTGGATTTGAATTTTAAAATTGGAAGGGACCTCAAGGCACATCTCATCCCACCCCCCTGCCATGGGCAGGGAACCTTCCACTCTGCCAGGTTTCTCCAAGCCCCATCCAACACTTGGACCCTTCCAGGGATGGGGCAGCCACAGCTTCTCTTGCAGCAAAACCTTTATTGTGCAATATTTAATGGCTTCTGACAATGGGTCTGGTTTTTTAGGTGAGCAAAACCAATTCCTAAACAAATTCACAGCAAATTTGGGAAAAATAATGACGCTCATGCATAAATGTGGTTTATTCCAGGTTTTCTCTTCGTGGCAAAACCAGGCAAACTCAGGATTATCTTTAAGGGTTGTCCCAGAAGAATTCCTGTCTGAGGAACAAAGGAGGCTGTAAGTTCCTGCCAGTGCAGTGCAGTTACACAGAAACTGCAATCAGAAAAATGCTGTCATTTATTGCTTTTGATAATAACAATTAAATTCTGATAATAATTTAAAAAATGGTGCATTCTTAGTGCAACACTCAATTTAATTTTTCTTTGGTACCATTTAATCTGTACCCATGTAAAGAAGAGAATTTTTTAGGTTTCTCCTTTAACTAATTAATTAATTTCCTTCTTTTAGGCATTCCAGTGTTCAGAAGCTCTTCAATGCCTCTTTTGCTTCTGGGGAAAGATGCAGGGAGCTGAAACTGTCTGCTGCCATTCCAGGATTGGAGAGGTGAGAAATTACTTTTGTGTTCAAGGGATTCATTCTGTCAGAAATGAGACAAAAATGTTTTGGTAGATGTGATAGCCATCTAAAAATATTTCTTAAATAATTCTCTCTTTACACTAGGATGTTTTTATTCTGAGATAAATTATTTCCTCTCTAGCTTGACCTTTTCATACTCTTGTTTTAGTAATTTCCCAGCTATTTATATGGATGAAACCTTTTGCTGCCAATTGTAAGGAAATAAACTTTTTATTTTTGGAAGGTTTGTGCAGCACTTCGCAGTCAGCAGTGTCAGCACCAAGCCAGTGATGAGAGCACATCTTCCTGTCCTTCTCCAGCAGTCAGAAACCATTTCTGACAGCAAAGCAGAAGGTGATAAGGTAAGGAAACAACTCCACAGTAATTCCTAGCCCTCATATAGAATATTTGGAATGTTCTGTCAGTAGTTCTGTTGTAGTGTGATAAAATACTAATCCTGTTCAGTCATGCTCTGCCTCCTCCTCCTCTACCACCAGTTTTTTGTCTTTTTTTTTTTTTTTCTGGTTATATACTTAATTCTTTTCCATTTAAACAATTTTTTGGAAGTGCAAATGGTCTTTCAACCTGATGAAATAGAGGCAGAAAATGAGGTGTAGATCTTTAAGTGAAGTGTTTTCTCTAATGCCCAGAGAGACTTTGTCCTAAAGCAGGCAGCTTGTTTTTATGAATTGCTGAATAATTTAACTGAATTGTTCTCTGGAACATAAAACTCCTTTAAATAGCATTGAGGCAGCACATGATATTTAACATTTGCTGATATTATCTGTACAACATTCCTTTCTCTATAGGGGCAATAACAATTGTCCAGTTTAAGGTGGGCTTTAAATAGCATTTTCAGAAAAAATATTTCCTTGGAGCTTCCCAGCTTTTGAAATCTGCTGAAAACAAAGCAGCAGGAATGTAATTTTTGCTTGCAATATTGCTGGGGTCTGGTTCACAGAATGGTTCAGAGACCATTCTGACAATTAATAAACCCTTAGGAACGTTTTAAAATCTGATTTTAAGGTTGGTTTAACTGTGAATTTTTAAAAAAGAAAGAAAAATCTATATGAATCATAGGAAACAGCCTTTTTGTGTCTGCACCAGTGTTTCTGTGGTTATTTTGTGTTTAGACTCCCCTTGTCCCCTGTTGCTGTGCTGCAGGTGATCATCACCATCCTCACTGGGCTGCCAGGGTGCCGTTCCAGCGACCTCTGTTCTTTCCTTGTCACTTTTACCAAGGAGCATGGCAGGTGGGTGCAGCTCTGCTTACACTGATCACTGAAAAACAGCTTGGCATGAGGGCAAAAAAAAAATTATCCCTGTTTCATTTGGTGGTTTTTAAACCTCATTTCAGCCTGACAGGTAGATTTGCCCTTAAATTGATGCATTTAGACAGAAAAACAGCACAGGAGATTTCTTTGTTGCTTATTCCATGTGGTGAAGAGCTTCTATTTATTGATTCTAAAATGCTTTTATTTGTTTTTTGAGAAAAGACTTGACTGACAGTCCTTGCCACAGCATTGTATTTAATTTAGCCTGATTTGAGGTGCATTCAGGACATCTGTTGTATGGCAATGAGACAAAGCTGCTATAGGAATTTGCCAGTCTGTGTCTTGATAGAGCTTCTGAAAAATAATAAAAAAAAAAATCTTATCCTTTTAATTCTTATAGCCAAACACCTTAGCATTTAATTTTAGCCATGTTCTTCACTGTTCTTACTTTTAACTCAATTTTATCAGGTTGATTCAGAGCAGTTTTGTGGCTCTGTTAGAGGGCAAACACGTAAGGTGACTTTTGAAGGTTGTGTAATAGCACATCTCATGTTTTCCTGCAAATGTCATTGTTACTTTCCATTTTTGCAGTGAAATATTTTCATGCCCAGAGTCTTGAATTGGATTTGTCTAATTTTTGTTTGCTGCATCACTGCCAGTGATCAGAATTACTGATATGATGTACAGCTTTGAAAAAAGCTGGTGAACATTGTTTTATTGAAAAACAACAAAAAACACCCACAGACCCCTCTGGCAGCCATGTAAGGAATGTGCATGTGCTGGAAATGATAGAAAGCCAAATAAATTCCCCTTCCCCACGTGGCCACATGGAATGAGATCATGATGAGAGATGTGAAATCTTTGGGCTTGTCAAACTTCATTTTGGTCTGTTGCTTGAAAAGAGATGTTCTGGTTTGAAAGCAGTGAGAGACTCCAAGTCAGAAATAGAATTTATTAGGAAAAGGGAAAAAAAAAACCCCAAATACATGCAATAATACAAAAGAAAAACCCTTGAGAGAGTCAGAATACAACCTGACAGCCAGTTGGAATGGTGGCTGCAGTCCTCCTGGAGTGCCAGGTGTGGTTCTGCTGGAGCAGGGATCCTGTAGAAGGGTGGAGTCTTCCTCTAAAGATCCACTGGAAGAGGCAGCTGCTCCTCTGGGAATGCAGTGGAAAGGCTGATCTGCTGTCCCAGAGTCTCAGATTGTATCCAGGTAGGAATGCTTGGCTCCTCCCCCTGCGTGGAGCATCTCCCCATGGGATGATGGCATTTTATCAGCCATGCAGGGACACTCACTGGCCATGGACAGAAGATAATTAATAATTAATGGCCCATGAACAGAACATATGTCACAGACATATTTCATGAAAAATCTTTTCATTAAGATCTTTTCTCTTGAGAAGCTGAGAGGCCTCAGAAATTAAATGCAAACAATGATTATCTGCTGCTGTGGAATGCAACAGGTGGATCTGGGATTGGTCTCATGTGGTTGTTTTTAATTAATGGCCAGTCACAGTCCAGCTGTCTCAGACTCTCTGGTCAGTCACAAGATTTTATCATCATTCCATTCTTTTCCTTTTAAGCCTTCTGATGAAATCCTTTCTTCTATTCTTTTAGTATAGTTGTAATATAATATATATCATAAAATAACAAATCAGCCTTCTGAAACATAGAGTCAAAATTCTCATCTCTTCCCTCATCCTGGGACCCCTGTGAACACCACCACAAACATAATTAATAATTAATGGTCCATTAGCAGAAGAGATCTCCTGGAGGGAGGATTGGTTGTGCAAGAGATAAAGAGAACTGCCCAGTGAACAGCAGATAAGTGCCCCACCTCTGACAGATGGCAAATAGAGCACACCTTGCCTGGCAGTCTGGGACAACAGGGAGGATCCAGAGGTGCTCTGTGCCAGCTGATGACCTGCCTTGCTCCCTGTGTGTGCCCCAGGTGGATTGTGTATCGGCAGACCATGGACAGCCCGCAGTGTTTCAGTGCCTCCCACTTCCAGCGCTTCCTGGCCGGGCTCCTGGAGGCCCAGCAGAACCTTGGGGTCCATCAGCCCACCCTGAAGAGCACTGGGAAGCCCACTGGGAAGAGCAACAGGCTCCTGGTGGTGCTGCAAGGGTAAAGAATCCAAACTTTCAGAACTGTTGTGTAGAATAAGGCGATTCTGGTTTATTTACGGCCCAAACTCAGCTTTTCTGTCCCTGTTGGTTTTGTTGCTCCTGTAAAAAAGATGTGCTTAGCTTTCCTTTCATGTTCTGGGTGCACTCACAGCCCAGAACCTCCCTGTGCTGGGCTGATCCCTCAGTTTGGGCAGCAGGGATGGAGGGATTCTGCCCCTGTGCCATGCTCAGGTGAGATCTCACCTGCAGAGCTACCCCAGCTCTTTGGTCCCAACTGCAGAAGGACCTGGAGCTGCTGGAGAGAGCCCAGAGGAGGCCCCAGAGCTGCTCTGATGGCTGGAGCCCCTCTGGAGCCAGGCTGGGAGAGCTGGGAGTGCTCACAAGGCTCCAGGCAGAGCTCAGGGCCTAAAGGAGCTCCAGGAGAGCTGGAGAGGGACTGGGGACAAGGGGTGGAGGGACAGGAGCCAGGGAATGGCTTCAGATTGGAAAAGGGGAGATTTGGGTGGGATATTGGGAAGGAATCCCTGGCTGGGAGGGTGGTGAGGCCCTGGCACAGGGTGCCCAGAGCAGCTGTGGCTGCTCCTGCATCCATGGAAGTGTCCAAGGCCAGGTTGGAGCAGCCTGGGGCAGTGGAAGATGTCCCTGGCTGTTGCAGGAGGTTGAACTAAGATGACCTTTAAAGGTCCTTTCCACCCCAAACTGTTCTGTGATTCTGACTCCAGAACTGCCAGCAGAGATCAGACTGTCAAAAATCTTGTTGCCTGATGGAGCAGGTGATAGCAGAGGAGGACTTAGTGATGTGTTCTGGATAAATGCCATTTTCCTCGTGGGATAAAGGTGAAGACTGAGCCACCTACCTGTGTTTGACATTTCCATCTCCAATGTAGCATTTGAGAACCAGGATCATCTTCTGAGTCATGAGAAGGTGACACAAACCAGTGTGAGGGAGGCACTACCCTGACTTGGGTTCTCACTGGGGATGTGCAAATGGAGCTCAGCATTTTCTTCATTCTGATAGTGTTAAAAACCATCATTTTTTTCCATGTTGGAGCCAGATTGATTTAATTTTTTTGTGTAATCAGTAGGGATGGTGTTAAATTCATTGATGGGCAAAATAAGTGATACTCTGGTAGCAGCACTGGCTTCAGGAACAGATAATTGGAAGTTTTTTATTCTTTATGGAGAGTTGGGTGTTGGTGCAGAGCTTTAGAGTAGCTGGAGTTCTCTAAATATTCCCTTCAGCTGATAACTGACAGTAGAGAAAAGTTTATAACTGGCTGAGAAATAAATACCTGAAATTAAAACTCAGGTTCACCTAAGCCTTGATGTGATACAGAGATAAAATACAACAGTGGTTGGAGTTCTGATAAAAAATGGAAGCATTAGTGGTAGAAACATGTTTAAATTGGGATGCTGATAACTGAGAGAGGCTGTTATTTTATTCCTTTTTTTAACTCAAATTGTGCTTAATTTGCTTGGCATTAGGCATTAACTGTTTGTGTTATATTGTGCTTTCTGCAAGCTGCCAGTTGTTCAGTGCAAAGTTTACACTGTTTTTCTCTGGATTGTTAATAATTGATTTTTAATGTAAATTCCAGTCAGTTTATTTGCTAGATTTGCTTAATTTGTCTGGATTTGCTTAATTTGTTTGGATGTGCCAAACTCTGAGCTGCTTTCCATCTCTTTTGGTAGCTCTTTTGGAAATCCAGTTTTCCTCCAAGCCATCCATTTCTTCCTGGGTAGGGAACTGTTCTGGTTCTCTGAACCCATTTTTCATTTTGGATTCTTGCAGGTACACTGATGTTATTGATGTTGTGCAAGCTCTGCAGACTCACCCTGACCCAGATGTGAAATCTTCTTTCATCATTGGAGCAGTCAACACCTGTGTGGAGCCTCTGAGCTGCTACATGGAGCACAGGTGTGCTTTGGAATATTCTTACCAGTTTAAGAGCAAATATGTCGATTTTTGGTATCTCTTTTATAATAATTTGTGATTTGTGATTTTTAAAAGCCACTCAAATCCCATAAAATTGCTTAATAATCCATCTTGGAGGAACTTGGAAGTGCTGTTTGGTTTATCAGGATGGCACTTGGTTTCCACTGGGTATATAATTGTATAGAACATCAATAGAAGTTCAGCTCCAATAGAAGTTCAGCTCCTAGAAGAATAAACAAAGATTGTTTAAATACAAATCCTCTGGTTAAGGGCTTTGTAACATTTGGGCAGTCATTTGTCCTCTGAGTAATTCTCTTTTTTGCAATCTTGTAGTCAGTCAGATTAAAAATGGAGATGTGCATCTCGTGGGTTATTGATTCTGCCACTACTTTTGGATGTTTAAAAAGAATTTACAGGTTTCAGATATGGAATTGAAGGGAAACAATCCCTGAAATGGGGAAGGGAATGACAAAGCACGGAAGCCAAAGCATTGCAAGTGTTAAAATCTGATATCCTGGGTTACTGCAGAGCCAGGGTGGGGAGGAAATGGTCACAGAGCCAAGTCACTGACCTTTGGAAATAGTTTGGTTTCATAGTAAATGTGTGTGCTCCAGACTTCTACAAACATGGAAATCATTTCTCAGACCTACCTGTAAAATTGTAACACTCCAATGTTTTAATTATGCCTTGCAGCTGATTTGATAAAAGTAAGTTCCAGCAGTTAGAGTTTTTGGAGTTGGTAGCACTGCTTCTGTTTGTGATCAAACTGTGCATCACAGCTTAGAGGAGAACTGCCCAAGCAGTTTCTAAAAGTGCATTCCTGACATTTCCTGCCTGTTTTTAAACACTAACCAAGGTGCTGCTTGTGCTTTGCAGTAGTCAATAAATAGACTTTACCTTGCTGCTTCTTCTTGTCTCCGTGACAAAGACACCAAACAAATATTGAAGACTACATAAAAAATTGGTGAATTGATGCTGGAGTGCTGTTTAAACTTGTTCTTTCCATAATTCTAGGAAAGACAAGTTCCATTTCTGTTTTATTTTTAACTTACTAACGTGTTACTAGTCATGGTACTGTGTAGTGTTTAGCAGCAGCAGCCTGCAGTCCTTTCACACTGTTTTTCTCCTCAAGTGCAGAAGCAATTGAAGGCAGAGGCTCAGCCTGTGCTGGAGATTATTTCTATTTTGCTTTGGAGTTTGTTCTGATAAGAATTTCCCAAGTAGCCACACAGTGCCAGTGGCAAACCTTGCAGTTGGGAAGCTTTGGTGACTTCACTGGGAGAATGGAACAGAGTGGATTTCATGTCTGGCTTGAAACTTGCACTCAAGAAAATCAAACCCATTTCCTGCCTCAGAGCTCATCACTGCAGAGATCCAGCTCTTCCATGAGCATGGCATGAAGCTTTTCCCCATTTTTAATTAGCAGACCAGGGCAGGGGAGAGGGAGTTGAAGGGAACAGGTAAAATGGTTTTCTTGAGGTTTTGTGTCCATGATAAAGCTCCTGAAAATAATTGTCACTTGTCTGACACAGCAGCAGAAATTGGCATTCTGTACATCCAGGCTTTCTATGGAAAGTTCTCACTCTTTGAAAGGCACAATTCTTTAGGGCAAACTTTAAATTTCTATTGTTTAAATAAGAATTAAAATACCATTGAAGCATTTCTGCTTCAATTCTTTGAGTTCTGCTTCTATTTTTTAGAGTACAGAAGAAATTGCACGGTGGGAATTAGCTCTTAAATCTGTTGGAGAATTAAAACCATCTCCAAAACTGATTTTTGGGGGAAAAGTCCTGAAAGACATAAGCTGTGAGGATGTTGCAGTTTCATGGATTGAGGAAAAGAAGCATGAAAATGGTTTGGTTTGCGAGACTCTGTCAGCATCCAAGTGAATGTAAATGTTTTACTTCAATAATAATATCCATTCTTGATATGTGAACTTTTTGGTTTTTTAGGCTTCTTTTTCCCAAGTTCTTGGACCAGTGTTCACAAGGTATGTGTCACTTTTCCCGACTTTGAGCTCTACAGAATTGGTCATTGTTGAAGGAGAAACTGCAAAATGCCCAGGACAAGAGTAGCTGATTTTCTTGCAGTCAGAATGCTGCAAGAATTACAAATACCTGAGCCATGTGGCCAAATAAATACCTGGATTTATTATTTTGTGCTATTAGTACATGTAGCTTAAAGGTCATGATAAACTCTTGGAGGTAAGAACAATCTCTGTCAAACATGATAGGCAGGAAATGAAAAAATTCTGGAGCATGATCCATTTTGAAGTCCTCATGTGCAGGATGGGTTTCTTAAAATCATGATTAAACATTAATTAAACTGCTCACACTGAGCTGTTGTAACTGGGAGTGAGATGGATTGGATTGGAGTTCCTGGCATAAATGCCCTCAAATCCCTGGCCCAAGTGCTCAAGGCCAGGTTGGGTTTATTTTTGGGGTTATTTTGTCTTCATATTTAAATGCAGTTGTTGGAAAATCATAGTAGGACTCTGTGCTCTTCTTGTGGCTGCTTCAACTCTGATTGCTCTGCTTGGCTGCCAGAGTGCTGCCACCTCTTTTTCATGGGTGAAGAGAACCTTAAAGAATGAAGTTGTGAACAAGCTGGACAGAAAGTGGGTGCTGTTATATAAATCAATATTTTATTTAGAGAAAAGTGTTGGTGCTCCAAATTGGAAAATTACCACGTGTACAGCAACTGGTAAAATTGGAGAGAGCAGGAGAATGTTAAGAATGTGAAGAATTATTAAAAACTACAGAGAAGTTAAAGGTGCAAATTGTTTTGTGAAAGAGTAAATAAAACACTCAAAGCTTTGTTTTTCTTAAAGTGAATTTGTACAGAGTGGGTTGGGTGAGAATTGGTCATTGTTGAAGGAGAAACTGCAAAATGCCCAGGACAAGAGTAGCTGATTTTCTTGCAGTCAAAATGCCTCAAGAATTACAAATACTGGAGGTTAGAGGAATGTTCTTGTGGCAGGGAATAATTTCTGCCCATTGCAAAGTGTTGTCATCCAGTTCTGTGATACAGAATGTGACATCAGATGCCTGAGAGGTCCCTTTGTGGAAAGAAATTGTTTCACAAAAATAGGGGTAATTTTTGTATGAAAGGTTCAGGAGGAAAAGTGTGCTTTGAAGTGAGATGTGGCACGCTGAAACTTTCCAGACAGATGCAGAATTGTGCCACGTGTGCAATAGTAGAGAATTCACATCTGCATAATTCATAGAATCACAGTCTGGTTTGGGTTGAAGGGACCTTAAAGTGCATTTTAGTGCCACCCCCTGCCATGGCAGGGACACCTTCCAGTGTCCCAGGCTGCTCCAAGCCCTGTCCAGCCTGGCCTTGGGCACTGCCAGGGATCCAGGGGCAGCCCCAGCTGCTCTGGGAACAACTGAGAGAGAATTCCTGATGGTCTCACACACCTGGGAATTCACTTCTGGTGCAACAACAGCCAGACTTAACGAGACATTCACACAGAGATATTAATTCATATTTTTTGTATGCTGTGCACCCCAATATTGTTTGTTTTGCTGTGTCACCAAAGGGCCAGGACTGAGCTGTCTTGGATTTTGGATTTTTTTTTTTTAGAACTTGGGATTGAAGGTACTTGAGATGGTACTTTGTGTTTAGTTTTGAATGTTTATTTTTAAATTTATATTACAGTTTTATAAGCAGTGAGTTTTGTATTTAGTATCTTACTAATAAGGTAACTATTTTTTAATAAGGTTTTTTAAGGTTAAACTATCTAATTAAGAAATGATACTTAAATTGTTTTTACTTTTAACTTAATAATGAATTCCTTGAAGTCCACAATGCAGACTTTTCTGTCGAATTACAAAATCCTACTCAAACTTATGAAGAAGAAGGTGAAGAAGAAGCTTTTGTTCTAAAACTTTTATTTGTTTTATATATATTACTATATTTTAAAGCTCTAAACTCTAAGTTTTTTACTTTGTGACATTATATGCTTTTAACTAAACTACACACTTTAGAGTTATTAATTAATTTTGGAAATTTTCTTTATGGTTTCAAGTCAAATGTAGTGTTTTCTTGGGAGTTGGGGTCTGTTAGTGCAGAAAGTCTAAAATTCTCAGTATCTAGAACTCTAAGAGTGCTGAACTGGGCTTTGTACAAATCTGAATCCAGAACTTTGTGGGTGTAGGAAAAGCCAAGTGCAGCCTTAGGCCAGTAGGAATTAATTAGACTTTGGATCTGTGCTTTTTCCTTCTATCTTCAAATGTGGGGAGTGAGTTGGGTTTGCCTTCTGCTGCCTTCCTCTGTGTCACAGAGGTTCCTGGGCATGTCATCAATGTGACATTTTCCAGAATTTCTGTTTGGAGAGCCCCAGGACTGACAGAGGCAGATGGGGAGTGGGGAGAACTGACAAAGCCAAAGACCAACAGGAATATCCTGTGCATACTTCCTTAAACTTCTCCAAAAATTCCTGCCACCATCTGTGTGCTGTAATTCCCTTTTGTCTCTCTTTTCTTTATTTCTTTTTGTCTTTCTGTCCTTCCTTTCTTGCACAGAAGCTGTAAGATGATACCTTCCTAGTCCAAGGGCACCCTGGCATCCCTTGTGAAACAATTTCATATAGAACACAAATTAAGACATCACCATTGTTAAATATTCCCATTGTAAGTTTGGGAGCAAAGAGGAGCCATTATTTTCATACAGCATATGTATTTTTAATCCATCCCTCCTGTTCCTTTCCTGCTTCCATTGAACATGCTATTCCCCAGGCTGCAAGGGTTCTTTTCTTGAGAGGAGTGTATAAATAAGGATTTAAACAAAACTGGGTGGTCTTCAAAATGCATCTCCTAGAAACAGAGATGGCAGTGGCAATTTAAATAGAAAAGGTTAAATTTGTTCATTCCTGAAGCCTTGGAGGCACCTTCCAGTTCTCAGGAAGTTGTTTTTCTTTGGATTGCACTCCCTGTGCATCAATCCAGGGTCATGAACTGGAGCCTGTGACCCCAACACCTCCAGGATTTATGGCTGGGTGTGAGCAGAGCCAGAGCTCTGAGCAGGCTTCTCCTGCTTCCAGGGTGGTGTGGGAGATCCAGTCAGGAGAGACAGGGGTGCCCTGGGCCAGGGATTGATGGAGAAGGGGCAGGGTGCTGAGAGGAGATGAGCTGCAGAGCTGTGGGATTTGCTAGGTTTCATTCTCCCTGAACCTTTTCTTTTTAACTGAGAGCTTTTCCAGCTTAGTCCTTGACAGTTATGGATCCTCTCCAAGGCATTGTCACATGGACTCAGTGGCAGCTCTGTGGCACAGCCACAGGGTGGTGGGGGGTGATTCAGGAATCCCAGAATGGTTTGGGTTGGAAGGGACCTCAAAACTCATTCCAACCCCCTTCCACCTTCCACCATCCCAGGCTGCTCCAAGCCCCATCCAGCCTGACCTGGAATAGTCCAGGGCTGGAATGATTATCTTATTCATGGTATAATTATCTTATTTATATTTTTATCCTAATTTCATGATTAATAGCCCCAAACTTGATATCATTTCAAGCCTGCACATGGCTTACATTTCAAAGGGTGCTTGCTGTTCTCCCCCCATCTTCCCCCTGTGCATTGGAGAAGACAGGGATGTTGCTGAAATTGGAGTGGAGCCTTCTTTGCAAGGTTAAAAGAGAAATGCAGTGATGGAGCTTTGTGCTGTTAGTGGAGCTCTGGCTGGGAAGGGTCAGTGATGCAAAGAGCAGAGAGATGCAATGAAGTGCCCCAGAAATACTTGGTGCAGGAATTTGTGTGTAAAGCAGCCTTTGCATGGATTAATGTGATTTAAGACTTGTGTAAAGACCAGGAATTGGTGTGATCAGTTGTTTCATCTTTGCTTTGAGTGGTTGGAGGCAGAGGAAATGCATCCTGGCTCAGCTGTTCCTGGATATTGGAGATTTTCTGTTCTTCCTTCCACTCCACTTGCAGTCACAGGAAAGTGTCAGAGCAGGCCTGCACATCTTGAGCAAAGAAAGAACATTTATTGTAAAATTACAGAATTGTTTAGCTTGGAAAAGACCTCTAAGATCATCAAATCCAATTACCAACCCAGCACCACTGCCCAGTTCCCCATTACCCCTGTCAAGAGCCACCTCCACGAGTTCTTTGAACATTTCCAGGGATGGGGACTCCACCACTGCCCTGGGCAGGGCTGGACAACCCTTTCCATGAAGAAATATTCCTAATATCTCATCTACACCTCCCCTGGCACAACTTGAGGCTGTTTCCTTTCCATTTCCTCTCCATCCCTCACACTGAGGACAGTACAGACATCCTAGGGAGGCACCAAGTGTTGACACTGCAGTTTCTTTGAGGAACTGGGCTGAAAGTCAAATCATGTATAATTGGAAAGCAGGGATCCTAGAACTGAAATGAGCTGGATGGTTTTCTCTTATCTTTTTGATGTCTCATGGGTTCAGCCTTGCTGTCTGAATAACCTTTTGGAGTCTTTAAAAACACTCTTCTCTTGTGGCAACTGAGTGTCCAAAATTCTGATTTTTAGCTGCTCAGTCTCTTACTGCACACTGAATTCACCAAGAGATTTTACACCTTAGTGTTCTTTTTTTTTTTTGTTAAACTAGTCCTGCTCAAATTGATTCCTGTGTGGATTTGTTATTTTAATTGATTGATTCTATGGATTGAGTCCAGATTGATTCTGTTAGATGAAAGATTCTCTGCTTGGTTTTTTTGTTGTAGTGGATTTTCTTTTTGTTTTTAATGAAAGAATGCAGTGAGAGGGAAGGAAAATAAGAGAAGAATGGTTGGAATATCAGTGAATGGTTGATTAGTCACTGTTTACATGCCTGAGCTGTGTAAAATATCCCCTGATTTCCTTCCACAGGACTGGTGAGTAACGTGGTTTTCACAAGTCATGCCACAGAGCAGAGGCACCCACTGCTGGTGCAGCTGCAGAGCCTGATCAGAGCAGCAAATCCTGCAGTTTCCTTCATCCTGGCAGAAAATGGGATTGTAACAAGGTAACTTCCATCAGGATTTATTGCTTTTGGCACAGGGGCCACCAGCACTCAGAAACTTCTGTTCTCGTGGTTTTACTCTGGTGATTTATAGGAAGGAAATGCAGATTTTTTTCTTAATTGCTTCTCGTGCAAAAGGGATTTTCCCTTTACTTTTATGGGCATATAAATACAGGGATTAGGAAATGTGTTTTGTTTGCAGAGTGTGATTTATGTTGCTGTTACTGCCATACTAAAGGAAAAGTGCTCTTAATTTTACTGTCACTAGCACGTTATGTTTTATGTAAGTAGATAGTGGCCACTTTATTTAACTTAGAAAATTAAAAATCTCCATTTTTATCTCTTTACAGGAACGAGGATATTGAACTCATTCTCTCAGAAAGCAGTTTCTCAAGTCCTCAGATGATGAGAGCTCGATATTTAATGTACCCTGGCTGGCAAGTATCTAGACTGAGAAGTATTAAAACTATTTTTCTAATTAACTTGAAGATTAAAATGTTTCACTAACTTCATTTTTATTTTTTTTTTCCCTAAGACTACTCGTTTGGAACAGGCAGCAGCTTTGTAAATCATTTTTAAGAGAGCTGATGATTATTCTTAGTGGATACAAGATTGCTGCCCTTTTATGGGGGGAAAAAACTCCTTTCTGGGCACCATTTAAATCCATGGCAAGATTACTGTTGCTTTGCAGAAGAATAGGCAAGAACCCTGTGGGAATAAACTGGGAAGGATTGGGATGGGTGAGGTCAATAATGACTGGAGTAATTTCATCCTGACAGCTATTCAGCATTACTGGAATGAACTTGCTCTGTCAGTCTGGCCATTAGCAGAGCAATTCTTCACAAAAGCCAGGAACTCAGTGACAGCCCTGGCACAGCTCAGGCACAAACCCACGTGGCACCAAATTTCCACTGAACATCCAGGGAGATTTCTCCTGGCTCAGGGCTCTTCACACATCTTGTTGCAATTCTCTCTGCTGCACCTTTTTGGCAGAAATCTGCAGCTCTCAGGCTTCACAACTCCTGGCTGACCAGGCTCTGTGCTGGAAACATTTATTTATCATACCTTGCAGTCCTCTGTATCTCTTTATTAATAAATTTGGTTCTGAATTGGATGCAAGTAGCCAAGTACAGCTGCTGGAGTGAAGCACAAGGCTTGGGGTGAGGATATTGAATTAATATCATCAGAGCTGCTGGTGGACTGCATGGAGCCAAAGAGAGAGAGCAGGAAAAGAAAATATTTCAAACTTTTGGGCAGCTGTTAATCTATTTGATGACAGTATGCAAGAATTGGATCTGGGTGGTGTGGAAGAGAAGGAAAGAAGCAAGAAGAGCATCAAAAGCATCCAGGGAGATCTTATTGCAGCCTTGCAGTACCTAAAGAGTGCTCAAAAAAGGAATAGAATGACTTTTTACATGGGTAGATGGTGACAGGACACAGAGAAGGGTTTTAAGCTAAAAGAAGAGAGATTTAGATAAGGTGTGAGGGAAAATTCTTCCCTGTGAGGGTGCTGAGCCCCGGCACAGGTGCCCAGGGCTGCCCCTGGAAGTGTCCAAGGCCAGGTTGGAGCACCCTGGGCTAGTGGAGGGTGTGGGAATGAGATGATTTTTAAGGTCCATTCTGATTTTAACCATTTCAAGACTCCATGAAAAGGAGTCCTGAGTGCTTTGACCAACCTGATGCTGTTGAAAGCACATTCTCACAGAGAAGAAATCTCTGTATTTGCCTTCCTCTGAGCAAGGCTCATCTGTGGTGAAAGAACAGATGTTTTTTGCTGGATGAGAAGCAGAAGCTGCTGTGATTTCTGTCTGTTGAAGGTGTTTGGTTTTGTCTCCAGGTATGAGGGCAGATATGGGGCTGGGCCCGTGTTCCCTCCCATGGTTCAGATCTGTGTGTGGTTCAGCCGCCCTCTGGAGAAAACAAGATTTGTCACCAAGTGCAAAGGTACCAATGAACTTTGCCTGACTTGATTGAAATCCAAGTTTGGGATGCTGAGGGATAGAGGGGAAGGAAGGCACTGACGTAACACAGTTATTTAATCACTGCTGAAGTTAACTTCTAATTGAAAACTCAGCTTTCCTTCCTAAAAGTACAGTAAATTCTGTTCCTTAGTGTCAGCTCTGGAAAACTGTCCCATGATTTTTGTTCAGATGAAAATCTAATTGAATTTTTGGTTTCTAGGACTGAGACGACTTCCTGTGTTTGCTTTTTTATTTTATGTCTCATTGTATTTGGTAGTGTTGAAATACAGTTTTATAAGTGACCATCAGCTTCTACTTGTTATGCCAAATAATTGTTTGTAGCTCCTAGAAAACAGGCTCAGCTCTAGAGGAGATACATTACCAAACCTCTCCTCCTCTGCTTAGCCAAGAAGTGTTCAAGAGGAGGATTTTACCTCCCCCCCACACTGTGAGAGTTCCTTATGCCAAACACACCTTATTTCCCAAAATCCATGGCAAAGAATGAGAAAAATAAATGTTCATAGTGGGACTCCAAGGCACATGGCAGCTTTTCCTTTGGAAGCCATGGGATGTGGATTAGGGATCAGCTGCACAGGTTTTACCAGAAGCTCCACCAAGGAGAAGAAAAAGAAGTTGAGATAATCTGTTTATCTTCTGTTTCAAACAGCAATTAAGTCGTTGCTCAAGCCAAGTCCTTTTTCTGGAAACATTTATCACATCATGGGCAAAGTGAAGTTTTCAGGTAAGGGCAAATTGCTCTGAGGTGTTGTGATCACACTGCACCTTGTGGGTGTTTAAAGAAGTATTTCTGTCCTGGCTTCTGTCTGCACAGTTCCATTACATACCTGAGTTTACTTTAACAATGCTTTATAGTGAATGTCTGGTGGTGCTGTAGCTGCCTTCTCAGCTAAACAGGACATCAAATTCCTGGGTTTAAAGGCATTTCAGATAAAGACAGTTCCAAGGACTGGAATTTTGAGCTTGGTTCTGAAAGATCAAAAGGGTAAGAACTGTCTGTTATGGACCCTCCAGGCCAAACCTAAGAGGGGCATTCCTGCCATGGGGGTTCAGGAGGAGAGGTCCTGGGCTGATGCAGAATTAACCTGGATGAGAGAAGAGCTTTTTGTTGTCTCACTGTGCTGATGTTAGATTAGATTAGCAATTATCAGGCCCTTCCTTCTGTCCTCTCCTTGTTAGATGCTGACAAAGTCATTGAAGTGTGTCACAACACAGCAGCAAATTCCCTCAGCCTGGTGCCTGTTCCAGAGGGGCCAACTCCTCCTGATTCCAGAAATGATCCCAGAGACTGCAGCAGTCAACAGGAATATTTCCTTGTGTTCATTGGCTGCTCCCTGAAGGAAGAGGACATCAAAGATTGGCTCAGAGAAACTGCAAAACAGGTTTGTGGGCAGGTTTCCTTTTGTTCAGTGCTTGGCATTTCTTAACAACCAAAGGAAAAATCTGAGTGGCTCAGTGAAACATTTGGGTTTCTTAATTAATCTCTTTTTTTTTTTTTTCTTCTACCAAGGTATTGACATTCTAGGGTGCAAATGGATTTCAGGAAGGGGACTAAGAGTTTACAAATGTGTGTTGTAATCTCTGTATTGTTTTAGTGCTTGCTACAGCTTATTCATGGATTGATTTGCTCTTGAATGCTTGAGCAAATGGATTATGTCCAGGATAAACACAGGGTGATTTAGCTGAGCTGTGATTGCCAAGGGCTGAAGTGTGCTGTGAAATAAATCTTCTTCCAGTACCTGAATGCTGGCAAAGCTGAAAATTTGTTTTGATTCACTAAATTAAACCTCCTTGGAAGTAATCCACTGAAATGGAGGGTAGAGTCCTGTTCATTTTGTCATCTTTAATTAGTGGATTTCTGCATGGCTGATGTATCCATGCAGTGAGGAGTAGGGAGCAGGGAATGTGGCTGTTGCAGGGAGCTCAGAAGGCAGAGTTTGCACAGAGGGATTGCCACAGCTGATTGACAGAATCACAGATCCATAAAATCCTGCAGTGGTTTGGGTTGGAAGGGACCTTAAATCTCATCCAGTTCCACCCACTGCCACGGGCAGGGACACCTTCCACCATCCCAGATTGTTCTAAACCCTGTCCATCCTGGCCTTGGACACTTCCAGGGATCCAGGGGCAGCCACAGCTTCTCTGGGCAACTTTTTGGAACATTTATAAGTTCAAAAAAATACTCCATGTTAGTTCTGTATGGATTAGGATTTGCACAGTGTCTCCCTCCAAAAATTTGTGTAGGAAGGGAAAAGTGTTTCCTGCAGACTGTGGCTGGAGCAGTTGCTAAGGTTCCAAGATTTCTGAGGTTTTTGAATTTCTGAGATGCTCAGGTTCTCATCTTCTGTTCCCCTGTGTTAATTCAGGGAATTAATCCATTTTCTGTGCTGATTATCTCATGCTCTGTGCTTACCACAGGGGGAAAATATGGAGACAAATGCTTTGCCATGTAAGAAAGCTCTTGGTGGAATACTCCTTAAATTTTATGAAAACTTGGAACTTAAATGCTTATCTCAAGTGTGAAGTGTTTCCTCTTTGAGCAATTCAGGACTATAAACACTTTTTGTACAGTCATGGCTAATTGAGGGTTTCAGATAGCTCTAAGAGTTGCCACATGCTGCAGGAAAGAAAGGGATTACAGAATTTCTCAGGCTCAAAACGAAGTTGTTTTTCTGTTCCTGTGCCAGCTTTCTTACAGTAAAGCTGTATTTAAATTGTCTTGTTAAAAATACTTACAGAGTTTTAAATTTCTGAGTGTTTTCTGTTAAGATCAGTGAATTTTTACTTTTGTTTTCAGAACATAGTTGTGAATGCCTTCATGGAACTCAATAATTTAAATTTTTTTTTTTTAATACATGCTTCTATGTGGTGGTTTGGGTTTTTTTGGTTTTTTATTTATTTTTTAACCAACTAAGCTGTGGTATCACATTATCACTGTAGTCACATAACTGGAATCTCCTTTTTCACACAGAAACCTCAGAGGAAAGCCCTGAAAACCAGAGGAATGTTAACCCTTCAGGAAATCAAAAACATCCACGTGAGTAGAAGCAATAATTTACAAACCCTTCTTTTGGCTGATTTCCCTTAAATATCCATCTGGATGACAGAGCACCTGCCACAACAAGTGTGCTGAGCACTAAATTATTGCAGCACTTTTGGAGCTGTCCAGGAGGGATTAGAGGTATAAATCTGATCTCAGAGCTCCAAATTCACTCTGGAAAGCAGGAGAAGGTGTAAAATTGACCATCTTTGGTGGCTGTGATGGCCCTTTCATTCTCTTTTATCTCTTTGAGTTTGTAAGGACTGTCCCTACAGGTGTTTAATTTAAATTCTTCTCCTGCTGCAGGTGAAACGCCACTTGGATCCACTCCCAGCTGGTTATTTTTACAATGGGACTCAATTTGTGAATTTTTTTGGTGACAAAATGGATTATCATCCATGTATCCTTTAAAATGGGGGGTTTTGGGGAAGGTTTTAGGTAGGCAATGAATGTGCAGCTCTGAAATGTTAACTGCCAAAGCAGATATGGTAAAGAACCAGTTCCTTGCCAGCTAAAGCTTAGTTTTAAAGCCTTTCTTGAGAGATAAGATCTCAGAAACAGAATAGAGCCAACAAAACAAACCCCAAACTGCCCATGAGCTCATGCAGGGAATAATTTATGGACCACAGCTTGTCAAAGAAACATTTTTCAAACCAAATAGTGCTGTAATAGCACTGAATGCCTGGGCACGACTGATAAAACTTCCAAATGAATGGAATTTCATATGTGCACACACTCAAGTGAAAACAATCATATTTTTGTCCTCAGTTTTACCCTGGGATTCCTTGCCAAGGTTCCTCTTGCCCTTGGTCACCATCTGGGGACCTGGGTCAGTGGTGGCCGTGGCAGTGCTGGGTTAACAGCTGCACTCAGAGGGCTTCTCCAGCCTTAATGATTCTGTGATTCTCTCATTTTCATCACTTCCTTTTGCTTTTGTCTTTGCTCATCAACTTCCAAATTGGTTTTATATTCCCAGTTTACTTTTCACGGTAACTTCTCCAAAGTTGGTAAAGATCCAGGTGATGCTGCTTTGGAATAAGAACAGAGTTATTTTCTGTGCCCTGTGGGACAACTTGAAAATTTTAAACAAACAGATTTCTGTCTGCAGGACACAAAACCCAACAGCAGACTTGGACTTCACTGGAAAATTCTTGATGCCCCATCCCTGGAAGTGTCCAAGGCCAGGTTGGATGGGGCTTGGAGCCCCCTGGGACAGTGGGAGGTGTCCCTGCCCATGGCAGGGGGTGGGATGAGGTGGACTTTAAGCTCCTTCCAGCCCAAACCATTCCAGGATTCTTCACTCCACCTCCCCCTTGGTGTTTGGCAGGGAAAGCTGCAGGCCTGGTTAAGCCTTTCTGGAGGGTTTGAGTTTTGGGCTGAGTTTTAGACTTGTGCTTCAGCAGAACAGCTGGAAATGTGTTCACAGAGTCCCAGAATGGTTTGGGTTGGAAGGGAGCTTGAAGCTGATCTCATTCCAGCACCTTCCAGGGATGGGGAGTCCAAAACCTCTTTGGGCAAGCTGTGCCAGGGCCTCACCACCCTGCCAGGGAAGAATTTCTTCCCAACATCCCATTTAACCCTGCTATGGTTTTGCTGTTCTTAGATCTCCTGGCTGGGAAATATCCCTTGTGCAGCTCTGCTGTAGAACTTCCAGAAAGTAATAAATTGAATTTCTACTTTCACTGAGTGTCCCAGAACCTGCACTTCCTTCAAACCTGGATGTTCTTTTCTACTAAATTCCATTTGCACAAGTGTTCTTCCTTCACCTTTCCCAACCAGTAATGGACCAGTTCATGAATGATTACTTGGAAGAAGCCAACAGGGAAATTGAGAAGTACAACAGGGAGCTGGAGGAGCAGGAGTACCACGACCTCTTTGAGCAGAAGATTTAAGCACGTGGATGTTCCTGAGTGTTCCTGTCTTTGTGTCAGGAACCAAAAATGCTCTTTTGTCCTTCTGGCTCACAAGAAATCGAGTGAAATGTCTGTTTTCAGCACTCCTTCCCAAACTAAGGGATTGTTCCCCTAAGGTTGGCATTTAACATGGTAACTGCTTAGCTGTTTGTACTGTCAGGATTGCTTCCACTTCACCTTAATTCCAGACTGTACAAAGCATCACCTGGAATCTCTGGCTTGTGGTGGAAACGTGGGAAAAAGAAGAAGAAGGAGGAGAAAAGAAGCAAAACTGGATTTATTTCCTAAAAAAGGTCAGAATGTAATTGTGGAATTGGGCCATGGTGCAGATATCAAACAGTCCCTGGGCCTCCCTTGGACATTGTTGCACAGGGGGGAGCTCAGGATGTGGGATTGGGGTTCCCAAAGTGAGAAATGGGGGAACAGCCTCGGAAGAGTCCCCAATCCCAGAATTTTTTGGGTGTTCCCAAAGCAAAAAATGGGGGAATAATTTAAAAAAGTAAGAGAGTCCCTAATCCCACAGCTGCTGGGATGTTCCCAAAGCGAGAAATGGGGGAACTGGGGGGAAAACTCAGAAAAGTCCCTAATCCCACAGCTCTTGGTGTGTTCCCAAAGTGAGAAATGGGGGAACAATGGGGAAAACTCAGAAGAGTCCCTAATGAACAGTTTTTGGGGTGTTCCTGTTCCCAAAGCGAGAAATGGGGGAACAGTGGGGAAAACTCAGAACTGAGTCCCTAATCAGCAGCTGTTGGGGTGTTCCTAAAGTGAAAATTGTAGAAACAGTCGGAACAGCTCAGAAGAGTCCCTAATCCCAGAAGTGTCAGGGTGTTCCCAAAGTGAGAAATGGGGGAACAGTGGGGAAAACTCAAAACTGAGTCCCTAATCAGCAGCTGTTGGGGTGTTCCTAAAGTGAGAGGTGGGGGAACACTTTCTCAGAGTCCCTAATCCCACAGTTGTTAGGATGTTCCCAAAGTGAGAAATGGGAGAATAGTGGGGAAAACTCAGAACTGGGTCCCTAATTAACAATTGTTGGGATGTTCCCAAAGCAAGAAATGGGGGAACACTTTCTCAGAGTCCCTAATCCCACAGCTCTTGGTGTGTTCCCAAAGCAAGAAATGGGAGAATGGTTCAAAAACTTAGAATCCCTGAATCTGCAGCTCTTGGGGTGTTCCCAAAGCGAGAAATGGGGGAACAGTGGGAAGAACTCAGAATTGGGTCCCTAATCCCAGAGCTGTCAGAGCATTCCCAAAGTGAGAAATGGGGGAGTATGAGCACCTAATCCCACAGTTGTTAGGATGTTCCCAAAGTGACAGATGGGGGAACAGTGGGAAAAATAGAGGAATCCTTAATCCCAGAGCTGTTGGGATGTTCCCAAAGCGAGAAATGGGGTAACAATGGGAAAAATTCAGAACTGAGTCCCTAATCCCACAGCTCTTGGTGTGTTCCCAAAGCAAGAAATGGGGGAATGATGAAAAAATTTAGAATCCCTGAATCTGCAGCTGTTGGGATGTTCCCAAAGCGAGAAATGGGGGAACAGTGGGGAGAACTCAGAACTGAGTCCCTAATCCCAGAGCTGTCAGAGCATTCCCAAAGTGAGAAATGAGGGAATGGGAAAAGCTTGGATGAGCACCTGATCCCACAGTTGTCAGGATGTTCCCAAAGTGACAGATGGGGGAACAGTGGGAAAAACTCAGAGGAGTCCCTAATGAACAGTTGTTGGGATGTTCCTGTTCCCAAAGTGAGAAATGGGGGAACAGTGGGGAAAACTCAGAATTGGGTCCCTAATCCCACAGCTGCTGGGGTCTTCCCAAAGTGAAAATTATGGAAAGTGAATAATTAGTGAAAATTATGGGAACAGCTCAGAAGAGTCCCTAATCCCAGAGCTGTTGGGTGATCCCAGAGTGAGAAATGGGGGAACAATGGGAAAAATTCAGAATTGAGTCCCTAATCCCAGAGTTGTCAGAGCATTCCCAAAGTGAGAAATGGGGGAATATGAGCACCTGATCCCACAGCTGTTAGGATGTTCCCAAAGTGACAGATGGGGGAACAGTGGGAAAAACTCAGAGGAGTCCCTAATTAACAGTTGTTGGGATGTTCCTGTTCCCAAAGTGAGAAATGGGGGAACAGTGGGGAAAACTCAGAATTGGGTCCCTAATCCCACAGCTGCTGGGGTCTTCCCAAAGTGAAAATTATGGAAAGTGAATAATTAGTGAAAATTATGGGAACAGCTCAGAAGAGTCCCTAATCCCAGAGCTGTTGGGTGATCCCAGAGTGAGAAATGGGGGAACAATGGGAAAAATTCAGAATTGAGTCCCTAATTCCAGAGGTGTCAGAGCATTCCCAAAGTGAGAAATGGGGGAGTATGAGCACCTAATCCCACAGCTGTTAGGATGTTCCCAAAGTGACAGATGGGGGAACAGTGGGAAAAACTCAGAGGAGTCCCTAATGAACAGTTGTTGGGATGTTCCTGTTCCCAAAGTGAGAAATGGGGGAACAGTGGGGAAAACTCAGAATTGGGTCCCTAATCCCACAGCTGCTGGGGTCTTCCCAAAGTGAAAATTATGGAAACAGTGGGAACAGCTCAGAAGAGTCCCTAATCCCAGAAGTGTCAGGGTGTTCCCAAAGTGAGAAATGGGGGAACAGTGGGGAAAACTCAGAATTGGATCCCTGATCCCACAGCTGTTGTTGTGTTCCCAAAGTGAGAAATTGGGGAACACTTTCCAGAGTCCTTAATCCCAGAGCTGTCAGGGCAATCCCAAAGGGAAAATTGTGGGAACAGTGGGAACAACTCAAAAAAGTCCCCAATCCCAGAGCTGTCAGGGTGTTCCCAAAGAGAGGGAAGAGGGAACATTCCCACCCCCACCTTTGCCAGGGCTCAGCCCATCTCAAACTCAGCACAGTTTGAGTCTGCACTCGAAATTCTGACTTTAAAGAAAAGCTATTTATACATTTCAGGGTGAAATCAATGGAGAAATCTTAATTTCTTCCCAGTGCTCTCATTGGGATTCTGGAAAATATTTCCTGGCTGGCTGCAATGTGCACCTTGCTTAGATTATCCCTGGAGGATTCCTATTGCAGTCCTTAAAATTAGGCAAGGCAAGGGGGAGATTCTTCAGCTAAAGAATTCCTTTTCATGAAGAGAAATGATTTCCAAAGGTAAAAAATAGCAAAGGATGTTACTTGAAGGAGGCAGGAACTTGTTTGTGGAGCTTCCAGAAGAGTTTGCACGCCGTAACATTTCACTGTGCTGGTGAGAAATCAACTTTTGAAATACTTGCAACAGAATTTTTATAGTTCCTACATGATAGAGCAGGAATGCTGGCAGCCTGTCCTGACTTAATTCAGAATCATTTTAAAGGAGGCTTTATAAATCCCTGCCTGAAGGATTATAAAGTACCTTAGCAGCTACTTACAGGTAATTATTGGAGTTTATTTGAATAAGCAGATTATTGTAGCATGCATGTGTTCAGAATTTAGGTGAGAGCGGCCCAGCAGGAATTTTTTATTTTCATATTCCTTTGCCTTAGGGACAGCTCAATCTTTTACTGCAACTGCAGCTTTTCTTTCTGACCAGATGTTTGTGATACAGCAAGAAATGGAATGAAAAATCTCTTGCAGGACACTTAAAATACTTCAAATGTATCTGCACAGCCTCATCCTGAGGCAGGAAAATGAGATTTAACCCCTGCCATCAAACCTGAGGCTGAATTAGAGTTTATGCTTTGCTAAGGAGATGTATTTTTTACCTTTGGAATATGAAATAAGTGAAATTTCAGTGAGCACAAACACATTTTAGGTGGTTTTGGTCTTCATGGCTGGGTGCCTGTCCTGTGAGTGTTGCACAGTGCAGAGTTGGAATTCCAGGTGCTGCAGGCTGGGATAGAAATATTGATAAGGTTTCATTCCATGCTTTCCTCCTAGATTTAAAAAGCTGTCTGAAGACTTTAATATTTTATTTTCCTTTTTTTTTTTTTGCACACCACGAGACTTTATATAAAAACTACTTGTATCCTGTTAGAGGCCAGTAAAAGCCAGCAATTAGTTTGTGTTTTTAGGCTTTCCTGGGGTATTCCCTGGATCACAAGTGTGGAGCATCCTGATAAAGCTCGTGAGTTTTATCTATGCATGGCTAAATTTTAGTCTTAATATCCTGTAGTGCCTGTAGAGCAAAGGTAGCTAGCAGTGGGTTTGGGGGGGCTGCCAGGGGTTTACAGCTAAATCCAGTTGGTTGCATGAAATGATTTCACAGCCCAGAATTTTTAGGAATCTCCAAATTCTGGTGGTGGAGCTGCAATCAAAAGGGGCATTAGGAAATTGAGCTCCAGTTGGAATTGCTTTGCCAATGAACTCAGTGTAAACCCAGCTGTTCCAGTCCCAGTTCTCTCACCTGCAAAGCCATATTTTATAGAGTAGTGGGATGTGATGTGGGAAGAAATTCCAGTGGTTGGGACAGCAGGCACGTGGTGGAGGCTTTGTCTCAACTCTACAGAGTAGATTTAAGTGCAATTGATTGAAAATAGATGAAGATGCTGTAGCTGATTTTTGCTCTGCTGAACTCTTTTTAAGAACTCCAATTTGTGCAGCTCTCAAATCAATATGGATGGGGCTTGATCCAGCTGGAATTCTAAGCCCTGTGAACAACAAAAAAAAGGAAATAATTGGGTTGTGAGTGTGCAAATTGAGCTGTTCCTTAAAAACTGGAGCAGAAGAGCTGGGAACAAAGGCCTAGAACCCTCCTGTCCTGTGCTGCATGTGCTCTATGGTCATAGCTGTGTATTACAAAGACCTTTCACCAGACTGGTACTGGCTCAATTCATGTATTTTGGTATTGAAAGAAATTGATTACCTCAATTTTTATCCTTTATTTTTGAACTGTGACTTTCAAACAGAACAACAACAACAACAACAAAAAAATAGAAAAAAAAAAAAAGAAAAATACCGAAATAGTGAAACTGTGACAATGGAATCCTTTAAAAGTAGTAGTGCCTTGCAGATGACACCATTTATTCCCAAATAAATGGATGTCAGGGGTTGCAACCCCCTTTTTTTTTTAAAGGAAAATAACGGTTTTGGTGAAAGGACTTAAAAAATTTAACCTAGTGACAAATATTAGCACAAATGGTTAAACTGTTTAAAAGAAAACTCTTTGAGGACTGAGATGCCTGATGCTGCTGTTGAAGAGCAGTTGCTGATTTTTTGGGAGTCGATTCTAACGATCAGCAGCGCTTTTTGAATTTTATTTTATTTTATTTTTGTTTTTTAGAAGAGTGTAACTTTTGTACTCTGGTCAGAGCTGTTTGTACTGTATGGAATCCCCAGCCCAGGGGATTTGGTGTCCTCACTCCTTGGAAGTCGAGGTGAGGATGGAGCTCGAGGTTTGAACAATTTTTGCTACTGTATAATTAAAAAAAAAAAAAAACCAACAAAAAAGCACCATTTCTAACCCACTGATGTTTGGATCCAGCAAAAGTGCCATTACACCTTTTCCTTTTCTCTTTTATTGTACTTGGAAAAATTTGTGTCCAGGCATTGCTGAGCTTGGGAAGTGCTGAAGAGTCCTCAAGGGGTTTCCACGCTTTGCTGACCTTTGTTAGCAGCTTGTGGTGGTGTTTTTTTCTTTCTCCTCACAGAGAATGAGTGTGATCAGAAGTTACTGAAGTTATAGGATTCAAATGTGACAAACTTAGCAGGGGAACCTTTGCAACTTGAGCTGCTCTGCAATCTGGGAGTATTTGAATTTTAAGCTGTGCAATTTGGGATTAATCCAGTTTTACTCTTTGCAATTAACACACCTGATTGCAGGGAGGAGTTGAGTTGCAAGTCAGGGTTCCCTAATAAGTTGGAATTTTTTTTTTAAATTATTGTTATTTTTTAATTGAAACTTGTCTGAATTTGCACAGATTTAAGCTCTGGAATACTTTGTTATTCTTGAAAAGGGAAAAAAACCATTGTGACTAGTATAGTGAATTGTGAACTGTGAGTTGGTAGAACCACAAGGTTGATCTAATCTTAGGTTGTTAAAAATGTACCTCAGCAAGCTCCTGAGAAATTGCTTCATTTTTACCCAACAGCCAGATCCTGATGTAACACTTCTCACTTTACAATGTGCCAAAATTCACTTTTATACTAGTTCTCAATGCTTTAATATTTGCAAGTCGAAGTGAAAAACGTGTTCCTTACAAACACTACTGTAACTTCAGTTCAGCTGAATGGTGTGATTGAAGCTTTTTGCCTCTCGTATTTATTACACAACTTGATTCAGTAAATATAAAATGACCTTTCCATTTATTTTTGTATTGTTTTACATGTTTATACCTGCAGTTTGTGTGACTTTTACACCTGTAACTCAGATGTGATGGAAAGAACCAATAAACAGTATCCATCCACTGCCTGGCTTTGACTCCCTTAGTAAACTCACAGGTTCCTAAACTGGAAGTTTTAAACTTTGAATGGTTTTCATTGAAAATTTTTAAACTGGCAGAAAGGTGAGTTGTTTATATTCAAATCAAAATATAAAAATTTAAGGTTTTGTGGGGTATTTTTTAGCTGCTATTTTCAGTTTAGACCTTCTTGCTCGAGCTTTTAATTGGGAAAAATTCAAACTCGAAGGAGATTCATCTGCTTTGTGCTGCTCTGTTTTCAGCAGCTGTGTGTGAGCAAAAATTGATATTTACAGATTTACAGATGCAAGGAGGTGCTAAACCTTCCTCCTTGTGCTCACAGAAACGAGGATGCAGCTTCAGGATCCATGGATCTCCAGTCTGGCTGCCATGGAGAGGCAATCCCACCTTACCCTGCTTTCCCTGAGGGGCTGGGCATGACTCAGAGTTCTGCTGGTTAAGCTCAGCCTGCAGCTGATTCTGTGTCTCTGTTTTACATCACTTTTGCATTTTGGGGGGAGGTTTTGGGCTTGATTTGGTTTTTATGGACAGTTGATGTAAATCCAGCCTGCTTTGCATATTCCAGGTGTGCACATAAAGCAGCAGCTTCTGGGGCTTGGGTTTTGGACTGGAGTCCAGGAGTTTTCCCTTGCTGTGCAGCTGGGTTTGGAAGGAGCCCTGAGCTGTAAATCAGGAATTTGGGTGGCAGCAGGACCAGGGCAATCCCCTGTGCTGGCACTGCTGGGACACCTCCAGTGCTGGGGGTGGTTCTGGGGGCTCCAGAGGGGCTGGGGAAGGGTCTGGAGCCTCAGGAGGGGCTGAGGGAGCTGGGAAGGGGCTCAGCCTGGAGCAGAGGAGGCTCAGGGGGGACCTTGTGGCTCTGCACAGCTCCTGCCAGGAGGGGACAGCCCGGGAACAGGGACAGGAGGAGAGGGAACGGCCTCAGGCTGGGCCAGGGCAGGTTTAGATTGGATATTGGGAAAATTTCTTCATGGAAAGGGTTATTACTCATTGCTCAGAAGCTCTCCAAGGTTACCAAGTCCAACCATTCCCCCAGCACTGCAAGGCCAGCACTGACCATGTCCCCAAGTGCCACATCCACAGGACTGTTAAACCCTCCAGGGATGGGGATTCCACCCCCTGGGCAGCTGTGCCAGGGTTGGACACCCTTCCCATGAAAAAAATGGAAGTTAAAAATGCTTTGAGAGGCTTCAGATGATGGGGAACCCTCTGAGTTTCATTTCCTAACAGAGATGAGGTGGATCTTCCTGAGCATACCCCAAATCAGGGGTTTTAGTCCCATTTCTTGCTCTTAATTATCCCATTTTGGTCAGTCTGGTTGTATCTGGAGAGGTTTCCAGCTCTCCTTGGCTTTTCACGAGCTCCTCTTCCATGTGAACTCATCTGGAATTTCTTTGCCTACGTGTCCACCAACAAATGGAGCCTCCAACTTCATAAATTACCAGCCTAATTAAAGTAATGAATTCCCAAGAGGAATTGCATGGAAATGGGAGCACTTGTTAATTGAATAGCCCTGGGTTAGGCTCCCATTGTACACGTCCCACAAGGTGCTTGTGTGATCCCTCCTATTGAATTGGCTTAAAATAAACCTTCAGGGCAGTTTGATGTCTTGCTAGGAAAGAAAACACCCAACAGGCAAGGCCTGGAGGATTTCAATAGCTTTACTGCTCCAGGACAGACAGAAAAACAACCAAAAAAAAAGCATGGAAATGAAAATGTGGGTGACCCATTCATGGCTAGGAATTCAGCAGGCACACAATGCATTGTACAGATCACTGCAGAACCTCCCCACAGGAGTGAAACAGGAAATTTCTAATGGTTCCAATTGAGCCCTCGCTCAACCCCACCAAAAATCTTCCATTTTTCTGTGTTATCAAAGTTAGTTCAATATTTGCTTTATATACATCCTGTTCCGGACTTGGACTCCTCCATACAGCACCTTCCTGCCTTCTAATTTCTGATTTATTGCAGAGCCCTTTTTCTTCCAAAGGTTTGGCTTTGCCTGCTTTAACTCTTTATCTTGTCAGCCTTGGCCTCAGCCTTTCCTTGGGCCTCTGCTGGCTTTGGGAAGCTCTGGAGAAAGGATAAAAGAGGAGCTGGAAAAGAAGGAAGAGGCTACAGGAGCCGTAGGGATGGGTCACAGGATTTTTGGGACAGAGATCTGGAATATCCAAGGTGCTTGAGTGCATCAAACCAGAAGTTGGGACCTTAAAAATCATCCAGTTCCAACCCCCTGTCCTGGGCAGGGACACCTTCCATCATCCCAGGTGGATCCAGCCTGGCCTTGGCCATTCCAGGGATCCAGGGGCAGCCACAGCTTCTCTGGGCACCCTGTGCCAGGGCTCAGCACCCTCCCAGGGATCAATTCCTGCCCAATATCCCATCCATCCCTGCCCTTTGGGATTCCCTGGGTCCTGTCCCTCCATCCCTTGTCTCCAGGCCCTCTCCAGCTCTCCTGGAGCCCCTTCAGGCCCTGGAAGGTGTTTGAAGGTGTCCCCAGACCCTTGAGGCCCAGGAATGGTTTGAAGGTGTCCCCAGACCATTCTCCAGGTACTGGAATGGTTTGAAGGTGTCCCCAGACCATTCTCCAGGATCTGGATCCTTCCTAGCCCCTCCCAGCTGTGGAGCTGGATTGGGATCCCTGCCCTCCCCGTGCTCTGGGGTTCTTTGCAGCCCTTGCCCATCCCAGGGGAATGAGGAGGGAGTTCCCTGCTCCAGGTCAGGATGGATGTCACCAGCCCTCAGGGAAGGTCCCAGAGGCAGCTGGAGGCTGAAGACTCCTGAAGATGTGTTTCCTGTGCACCAATGGGGAATTCTGTTCCATTTCCCTGTGGAACCTCTTGAGGTAAGTGCTGAAGCTCCTCCTGTCCCAGCAGACACATCCTTCCTCCCTTTGCTGGCACAAAGAATTGCAAATTGTGGTGGTGCCCCCCAAATGCCTTGAGCTGTCAGAGCTGCCCTGCCCCATTCTCTGTGCTCCATCCTGGGTGGACCACGGGATTAAAGGACACAGGGAATGGTTTCCCATTGTCAGAGGGCAGGGATGGGTGGGGGATTGTGCAGGAATTGTTCCCTGTGAGGGTGCTGAGCCCTGGCACAGGGTGCCCAGAGAAGCTGTGGCTGCCCCTGGATCCCTGGCAGTGCCCAAGGCCAGGCTGGACAGGGCTGGGAGCAGCCTGGGATGGTGGGAGGTGTCCCTGTCCATGGCAGGGGGTGGAATGAGACAATCTGCAATGTCCCTTCCAACCCAACCCATTCCATGATTCCCTGCATTCCCTGCAACGTTCTCCTAAAGATGGAGTAAAAAAACCTCCTTGAATTATGCAATTTTCCCCTAAAATCTAAAAGGTCCTGCTGTCCCCTGCCCTGTCCCTGGCAGTGGGATGTGGCCATGACAGAGCAGGGCTGATAAGAGATTTCTCCTCTCAAAGGCAAGGCCTGGTGAGTGCTGCAGATTAAAATCACTGCTGCAAAGCCAATGGAACACAAATGTTTTGGGCTTGGCTGGCTTTGGGAAGGGTGTCCCTTCCTCTGGCTGCTGTTTGTTTGCTTAGGTGAGGTGGGTGCAAGTTCTAACAATAAACTCTCCTGGGAACACCTTGGGAGAGGTCAGGGAAAAAGGAGAAAGCAGCAGCAGGCATGGGATGGGATCCTGGGGGGGATGTGGGGGGATGGAGTGGGCACAGAAGGAGTTGGGATGTGCTCCCTCCTGTGAGTGTCTCATCCTCCTCACAGGGAGAGAGGATCACTGGATTAAAGAGTCTCCTTGAATTATGCAGTTTCCCCCTAAATTCTCCCCTAAAATTATGCAATTTTCCCCTAAAAAAGGGCCTAGGGTCCTTTCAGCCCTCCTGCCAAGGTAAGTCATTGAAGGGGTTAAACCAGTGTGGAGTGAGAGAAGAAGGGAAAATCAAAACAAAACAACAAAAAAAGCATGGAAATGAAAATGTGGGTGACCCATTCATGGCTAGGAATTCAGCAGGCACACAATGCATGGTACAGATCCCTGCAGAACCTCCCACAGGAGTGAAACAGGAAATTTCTGATGGTTCCAATTGAGCCCTTGCTCAACCCCACCAAAAATCTTCCATTTTTCTGTGTTATCAAAGTTAGCTCAATATTTGCTTTATATACATCCAGTTCTGGACTTTGGTTGGTCCATACAGCACCTTCCTGCCTTCTAGGGGGGCTGTGGATGCCCCTGGATCCCTGGAAGTGTCCAAGGACAGGGCTTGGAGCCACCTGGGGCAGTGGAAGCTGTCCTTGCCCATGGCAGGGGTGGAACTGGATGATCTGGAAGGTCCCTTCCCACCCAAACCATTCCATCTTTACAATTTAAGGAAGAAAACTTTGTAGTTTGAGCCTGGTTGAAACAGGGAGAGAAAAATCCCCTGGTCAGGTCAGAGCAGGGGGCTCCAAGCCCTGTCCAACCTGGCCTTGGACACTTGCAGGGATGCAGGGCAGCCACCCTGTGCCAGGGTCTTACAGCAGAGGGTTTCTTGCTAACACCACTCCTAGGAGCCAGCCCCTCTATCTGGTGCTGGGGGACACGAGGAGGGACAGCTGAGCACCATCCAGGATCTCCTGGGACAGGTGAGCATCATCCAGGATCTCCTGGGACAGCTGAGCACCATCCAGGATCTCCTGGGACAGCTGAGCACCATCCAGGATCTCCTGGGACAGGTGAGCATCATCCAGGATCTCCTGGGACAGCTGAGCACCATCCAGCATCTCCTGGGACAGCCCAGCATCATCCAGGATCTCCTGGGACAGCTGAGCACCATCCAGGATCTCCTGGGACAGCCCAGCACCATCCAGGATCTCCTGGGACAGCTGAGCACCATCCAGGATCTCCTGGGACAGCCCAGCACCATCCAGGATCTCCTGGGACAGCTGAGCACCATCCAGGATCTCCTGGGACAGCTGAGCATCATCCAGGATCTCCTGGGACAGCTGAGCACCATCCAGGATCTCCTGGGACCGCCCAGTACCATCCAGGATCTCCAAAACTCCATCCTGCACTCGCTGCTCCCTCTGGGATGCAGAATTCAGCTCCTGGGAAGCTCCTGCTGCCTCTGGCTCCCAGACAGAGCTGAGCTCACCCATCTGCTCAGTCTTGGCAGCAGGGGAGGGGAGGAACAGCAATCCTTCTCAATCCAAGCCTGGTGTGTGCACAAAGAGCCCCGAGGATTCCTCTGGCACAGCCCCTGCTGGGGGATGGCTGCTGGAGTGGGCCAGGGAGGAGTTTTCCCTCTGTCCTGGCCCAATCTTGTGTTGGAAGTGAACATTTCTGACTGTCTGCAGCCAGCCTGCCGTGGCTGAGTGTCTCTTGCTCTCCGTGGAGGTGTCCTCATCCCTTTTGTGCCTTTGGGAGTCCATCCAGCACTTCCAGCACAATTCCTGCACTGTTGCAGAGAGCCTGCAAAGGCTGAGCCATGAGGACACTGCTTTGGCACTCGTGGCTTTCTCCCAGCAGGTTTCCCATTGCTGCCCAGGCCTGCACTCCCCATTCCCACCCTACTAACAGGGCAGCGAGGAGCAAATCAACATTTTCTTTGTGCTCTGGACATGGGAGAGGTTTTGTGATCATTTTAATCCCTGGTTTTCTGCTCTGGGAGGGCAGTTGTCTGTGCAACCTCATCCAGACTTGTTTTCCTTCCTGTTCCCCCCCAAGTGTGGGCACAGAGAAGCTGTGGCTGCCCCTGGAAGTGCCCAAAGCCAGGGTGGACAGGGCTTGGAGCCACCTGGGGCAGTGGGAGGTGTCCCTGCCCACAGATGGGGTGGGATGAGATGATCCTTGAGGTCCCAACCCACTCTGGAATTCTAAAGCAAAAGGTGAAGGATGCTTTTAGCTTTTCCTAAGGAAAACACATTGCTCAATGGGTTGGAAACATCCTCAAGGCTGTCAGTCAGCCCTTGATGAGTTCACTGACACCTGCACAACACTCAAATTTAGGGAAAACCTGTCTCAACCAGGGCATCACACCAGATAAATTATTGTGACTTAATTGAATTGCCTTTTTTTTCTATTTTTTTCCTCTTTCTTTTGTCTCTAGGTCAGAGGCTTTCAGTTCTTTACGTATCATGTGAAGCCAGATTTCCTCCCATTTCCAGGGGAAGAAAAGGGAGCTGGTGAACCCTGTCCAGAAAGAAAAGCTGCTGGGCTTTGGGGGAAATGGTGGTTTCTGGTTCAAAGCCCAGCCCTGGTGCTGAGCTGTTTGTGCCTCTGCTTCACCAGCAGCTTTCTGCTGCTGTATCCCTGCTGGTTTGCATGGAGAAAACCCTCTGGAGTCCTCCTTCCATGGAGCCTCACCCTTCTTTTCCTTGCAGGGGTCACTTGCTCCACAGAGGGGGCTTTGAACTTTTCTGTTGTGTTAAAAATCCATTCTTGGCCTCAGTGCTGTTGTGGAGCTGCCTCTTGTAGGAAAAAGTGGGGGAAAAAAGCAAAATAATGGGAAAAAGATGCAGAGTGAATGCCCTCTCAGGCTTGGGGGGAAAAGCTCAGTTAAGGAAGACTCTGAACACCAAAATGCTCCCATCTGCTGCTGCTTTTTGGTTACAGATGATGCAAAGGAAGGGGACAGCCTTGATTCCTCTGGTTAAATCCAGGTCAAAGTGCTTAAAAACCCCAGTGAGAAGTTCTGTGGGGCTGCAGACCCCTGCATGGAGCCCCTGCCCCAAATCAGCACAGCAAGGAGCAGAAACTCCTCTGTTTTTCCTCCCAAGTGAAGATAAAAAGAGGATAAGAGAAAGAAAACCAAGAGCAGAGCTGATCCCCTGCTCCTGTGTTGCCTCTGCTGAGGGTTATTTTGGGATCTGAGCTGTGTTTTGTTCCCTTTTTGAGATACCTGAGATGTTCAGTTCAGAATATCTCAGGGGAAGGCTCAGGGAAAAAAAAAAAGAATGGATTCAGCACATTTCTAGTAAAGTTACTGAAGTAAAACCTGAATTTAAATGTTAATAACGTGACCTGGAAATGGACCCCCAGCCTGGCTGAACCATCTTGTGATGCCACCTCGACCACAGGTGACCAAGTTCTCCAAGGAAAGGAGAATCTCTGGAGACAAAACCCCCTAAAACAACAAGAAAAAAAAAAAAAAAAAGAAAAAAAAAGAAAAAAAATCCATTCTGTTGTGTTTTCTAAGCACAGGTGAACAAAATTCTGGTTACAGCAGCTGGATCCTCTCTCAGCTCTTGGAAAGGGGAAACTGGACACATCCTTGGAGCCTGGGGCTAGTAAGTGCAAAATGAGAAAGTTTTTTGATCACTGGTTCCCCTGTTGCTGCTTGAGATCTGCAGCCTCTTGCCAGGAGGTTCAGGGGTGCTTGGTCCTCCCCTGGCTGGTGGGAACAGGAGTGCCACACCCTCTCCTCCAGCTGGATAATCAGGAATGCCACCAAACCATCCCTGCATGTGAGGACTGGGTCAGTTCCCAGCCATTCCTTGCAGCAGGAACTGCCCTGAGATAAAAAACCTACATTAAATATCTCAGTATTTCCCAGCAGGGCTGGATTGAGATACCCTTGGGGTCCCTTGGGGTTCTCTTGGGAGCAACCTGCAGTCCAGCCCAGGAATTCTTGCTGTGGTGCAGAAGAATTGGAGAAGAACTTCTCCTTCAGGAGGCAGTAAGGCAAATGGAAAGGTGAATTTGGTGTGTGCCAGGGTGGGGATGCAGGGTGCTGGGAGCTGGAAGGGCGAGGAGAGGTGAAGCTCTGGTTGTGGAGAGCAGGATTTGGGGAGACCTAAAGGGGTTTACAGGAAGAATGGAGAGGGACATTGGGCAAAGGATGGAATTGCAGGGCAAGGGGGAATGGCCTTAGGCTGAGGGAGGGCAGGGATAGGTGGGATTTTGGAAAGGAATTCCTGGCTGTGAGGGTGCTGAGCCCTGGCACAGGGTGCCCAGAGCAGCTGTGGCTGCCCCTGGATCCCTGGAAGTGTCCAAGGCCAGGATGGACAGGGCTTGGAGCAACCTGGGACAGTGGGAGGTGTCCTTGCCCATGGCAGGGGGTTGGAAGATGGTCTTTAAACCCCTTCCAAGCCAAGCCATTCCATGGCTCTGTGATTTACAGGCTGCTCTCTTTGGGGTGTGGGATGTGTTTTCCCGTGCTCAGGGTTTGTGCAGAGCCCTGTCCCATCCCATCAGCGCCCCACCAAAAAGAGGGAGGGGGAATTTTGCTTTCTCTGGGAACAAAACTCCCAACAGGAGCAGAACCCCAGTAACCCTGGTGACCACATTTCATTTGGGCTGGCAGGAGAAGCCCTTTCCCCACAGATGCACCGAGCACTCCATGTACCCACGGAGGGGAAGCAGCACAGCAAGGAGGCGAGGAGGACTCTGGTGAGACAAGGAAAGTGTTGTCAGTGGGTGTCACGGGGTTCTCATCACTCCAGTGCTCTTGGCAAGTCCCTCCTGAGCAATTCCACTCTTTGATACAAGGAGAAGCTGTTCCTTCTCCCCTTTGTTCTTGCCCAGCTTTACCTCCTGTGGAGAATTGTTTTTGTAGCTCCTGGAGATGAAACAACCTCTGAGTGGAAATGCTAACGAGGTGTCCATGCTCGGATGGCTTTGTAAAAAAGGGGTTGTTGTGGTTTAAATCCTTAATCCTGTTGGATTTGGGAGGTATTTTTGCCCAGTCTTCAGCCTACCCAGGACAATACCTGGGTTCTGTTATAGAAATGCCCCTTTGTGGCTTTCCTTTGGCTCTGGAAGGTCTCTCCTGACCCGTGCAGAAATTCCTGCTCATAATTTCCTCCCTTTTCCTGCTGGAAGTGCGACTTCCACAGCCAGAGCTGTGACTTGTGCCGTCTCCTCCTTCTCCTCCTCAGGGAATTTCCAGACTCCTCTTTCCCCTGTTCCCAAAGTCGTGTCTCCAGTCTGCTGAGGAGGATGGCACCTCCAGATGTCTGTTTATCTCCAGCCCCTCCTGTGCCCCAGGCCCTCTGGAGACACATCTCACAGCCAAGCTTTCTCTGAAAAAATATTTTTAACCCTTCCTGCCTCCCACTCGTCTTCCCAAGGCAGATCCCCTGGGAGCTCTCTGAACAAGATTGTTCTCACTCACAGAGTCTCTGGTGACTGCACAGAAGAGCTTAGCTCTGCTTTCAGAAATAAACTTCTTACACCTGTTTTTCTTGTCTATGCCCAGTTTTTTTTCCCTTACATTTTCACACAAAATCCCAGTTGTCAGGCCAACAAGGGGAAGTTTGAAGCCTATTTGAATTTTAACTTGAAGTGGATGATTTTTTTTAACTTTTTTTTTTTTCATCTTTCTGTATTTTGAAGTCCTTTGGGCGATGTTAGGCCTGTTTTTCCCAGCACATTCTCTGACCTGATTGACCAAAGTTTTTGTGCTGTTCTCATACAATTTTTGGAACTTTTTTGATGACGTGCAGGCTTTTATTTAGTCTGGTATTTTAAAGCTGTGTGTCCCACCCCTGTGCAGATATTGCTGCTGTTGTATCCCACACTTGATGAGTGGGCTGGATGACCTCAGAGGTCTTTCCTAACCTTAAGGATTCTGTGATTCCATCACCCCCAGGCTGTGGGAGCAGCACAGGGGAGCCTCTCATCCAAATGGAGCCCAGAGTGGGGTGAAACCTTGCATTGGGTTTGTGTGGCCAGGTTTTGCTAGCCAGGGGCTACAGGGCTGGCTTCTGGGAAGCTGCTGGAATAAATCAAATTAATTCCCCCAGCTGAGTCTGTTTCACCCATGGCAGCAGCTGGTGAGTGATTCCTGCTCCGTTTTTGGCCGTGCACAGCTCGGGGCCTGCCTGGAGGTGCCTCCTGACTTTTTGAACCGGGTTTGCTCAGAACAAGGTGTGTTTTATAGCTGCAGGTATGCGCTGTAATCTCCTCACCCCTGATTTAATCCTGCTGGGCAGAGAGGAGCAGAGATGTGTGGGTTTGTTCTCATTGTTGTTGCACCAGTGACGCTCAGCCCAGGGCTGTTATTTTTGGAGAGTTTGGTGCTCGTGTTTATTGCAGAGGCTCCTCGAGCTCTGGGGCTTTGAGGTGCATAAATCTAAATAAAAAAATAAGGATGACATTTAAAATAGGTTGCACGCTCTCCCCGAGTGTGCAGAGAGGAAATATGAGTAGACTGACTTCAGATACTTCAAGTAAAAAAAATCCCCCGTGGGAGTGTCATTAAAGTTCTCAGCACCTCCAGGTAATTATATTCTGACATAAGTTGTTTGGACCACAGCTCAAGGTAACTCTAATCTGGACCTCATTATGATGGATAAAGAGGAATTAATCACTGAGCTGGAAGCAGGATTGTTCCCTGGAGGCCTGTGGTCACGACCTGCCTGCTGAAATTTGGGCAAAGATGGGACAGTTGGAGCTAAAATCGTGTGTGGAAACACAGATACAGGAGAGGCTCCGGAGGGCTGGGCAGCACAGCTGACAACAGTTAATGGGAAAGGAAGGATTGGGAAGGAAAAGGACATGGAGAGGGAGATGGAAGTGGAACTGAGAGTCATGGAATTGGGTTGGAAGAGACCTCAAACACCACCCAGTGCCACCTCTGCCATGCAGGGACACCTTCCACTGTCCCAGGGTGCTCCAAGCCCTGCCCAGCCTGGCCTTGGGCTCTGCCAGGGATCCAGGAGCAGCCACAGCTGCTCTGGGCACCCTGTGCCAGTCATTTTTCTTCTCCCAGACAAAATTCCTCCACAAAACCCAAGAGAAATTACAGTTTTTGGGAGCCTGCTGGGTCTGCAGGTGCAATTTCCCTTCCAGAGCTGCCCCTGGACAATGAACAGCTGGGAAGCTCCCAGAGGAGGAGCAGCATTCCATTTCTCCTTGGAAAGGAGGGCTCATGCACAGGTACTCAGCTGATGGGGGGAGTTTGGAGGACAACAGCCACTTCCAGCAGTTTTCCAGGCTCTGAATTTTAGGGCTGGATTGTCTTCTCAGCCTTGTGGGGAGCAGAGGGGTTTTTTTGTCTAGGGTTATTCCCATCCCTGGCACAGCTGCCCAGGGCAGTGGTGGAGTCCCCATCCCTGGAGGGATTTAAAACCTTGTGGATGTGACACTTGGGGACATGGTCAGTGGTGGCCTTGGCAGTGCTGGGGGAATAGATGGACTCAGGGATCTGAGTGGAATGATGGAATAAAGGATTCTGTGAGTCTGATTCTGAAAGAAACACACGGGGTCTGAAGTCCCACTGTGCTCCTCCTTCCCTTATCCCTTATTCTGATATGGAATATTGAGAACATGGCTGAGAAGAGAAAGATCTGGGGAACTTCTTGATTTCTCCAGCACCACAGGCAGGAGTTCAGCTCATCCTGGCTGGTACAAGCTCTTCCCCTGGTTGAAACTGGTCCTTGTACTTTGTTCTTCAGGGGAATCTTCCAACACAGCAGCCACAGTGGCCCCAGCAGGTTCCATGTCCAATGTGGATCCTGCTATTTTACCTGTAATAATTATTTCCTGACCCAAAAAAGGTTCAAACCTACCTGAGCTTTAGCTACAACTCAAATTTAAATTGCCAGACCTGGAGAGAGCAAACCATGTGCTCCCACTACCTTTGGTGCAGCATCCAAAGACAGCCCAATGTTTTTTCCTTCACTGCAACCAGAATCCCCCTTTGAAGCATCAATCCAGGCCAGGTATGGAGCAGTGTTCCCTCTGTGCATCTTTTAACCCACCAAAGTAGGAACATGGGGCTGTCTTTCAGGAATTTGGGGGTGGTCAGAGTTTAAGGGCAGAGTTGCCTGTGATTTCTATCCAGTCATGGGAGGTTTTGCTTCCTTGCCTGTTCCCTCTCTTTGTTTCAATCCTTTTTATATGAATCCTCAAGATTTACACACCATCCTTGATAATGAAGGCTTGGGAGATATTTTAAAGATACAGATGATAAAATACTGTATCTCCACTTTCTTTCCCTTTTCCTCTGCCCAAACAAGAAGGCTTTACTCCTTTTACTATATATTTACATTTAAAAAAATCTTGCTGCCATCTGAAGCTGCTGGCTCCAGTTTGGGCTTTCTTGGGTGTTTTTTTTTTCTTTTTAATTCATTTTTGTTGTTGTTGTTGTTATCCTCTGGAGAGAAAGAAACCGCGCGGGTTTCCAAGTTCCTTGAATAAATGTCAAATAAAACATTCCAAACAATTATTCAGGCTGGTAATAAGCAGTGAGACATCCTTCCTGTCGAGAAGCTGAACAATGGTTTCCTCTGACAGAAGCACAACATGAGGAGCCTTCCATATGTTGGTGCTGATTTGAACGGCGGCAGCATCTCCGAGAGGGACCCCGTGAGGATCTGGATATCCTGTGGGAAGAAAAGCTCTGTGGGTAACACCCTGACTGCCCCTGAAAAAAAAAATCTGGGACTTTTGTCCCTGTCTCCTCAACATCCTCCACTTTTGAGAGCATTTGCTTCCTTCCCTGGGGTTTTTGATCCTTCCCAGCATATCCAGGTTGTCCCTCAGGGAGGCAGGTGAGCCATCCCTCACCTCCAGCTCCAGGATGGCCTCCAGGGAGGAGCAGCACTGGCTCCCAGTTTGACCAGTTGGATGTGTGAACACGTCCTCTTCCCATTTCTGTTCCAGCAACACCCCCTCTCCTCCATGGGCTGTATTCCCTGGGGAAGGGATCCCACCTGGGCTGGGAGAAGCAGCAGATAACAGTCACAGATCTCAACCAACTCCTTCTTTTCCTTCTAAACTCCTCATTTTCCTTCTCCTCTAACTCCTTATTTTCCTTCTAAAAATTGGCCTTCTCCCAATTTCTAGATGCCCAAATGTGGGAGCACAAAGCTCACCCTGACTTTCCTCCTCAGGTGGTGACAAGGATGGGCCTCTCCAGGTGAAGCTGGCACTGGTGGTGTTGTCCTTGCTGGAGCTGGTGGCCAACTTGGCACTGGGGACATGTGGAAGGTGACACTGGGCAGAGTGGCTGTGGTTTGTCCTTGCTGGAGCTGGTGGCCACCTTGGCACTGGGGACATGTGGAAGGTGACACGGGGCAGAGTGGCTGTGGTTTGTCCTTGCTGGAGCTGGTGGCCACCTTGGCACTGGGGACATGTGGAAGGTGACAATGGGGCAGAGTGGCTGTGGTTTGTCCTTGCTGGAGCTGGTGGCCACCTTGGCACTGGGGACATGTGGAAGGTGACACTGGGGCAGAGTGGCTGTGGTTTGTCCTTGCTCAAACTGGTGGCCACCTTGATATTGGGGACATGTGGAAGGTGACAATGGGGGCAGAGTGGCTGTGGTTTGTCCTTGCTTGAGCTGGTGGCCACCTTGGCACTGGGGACACGTGGAAGATGACACTGGGGGCAGAATGGCTGGTTGGAAAGGCTGTGGCTCCTGGAGCTGATCCCACTCCTGCAGTCCAGGCTCAGCCCACAAGGGAAGAGCCTCTTCTGGTTGACGGGTCCCAAACAAGGAGTGAGGAAATTGGCCACGTTCCTGGATGTGGTGCCTCCTAAATCCTGCACAAACACGGAGAGCTGGGAGTGACCCTGGAGAGGCCAGAGCTCCTCGGGCAGTTCTTGCTCGGAGCAGCATCTGAATCTTTATTAACCAGCTCAGACATGGCCAGAAAAAGGTCAGGAAATCTGGAGAGTCAGGAGCAAAGTTCCCCTTTGGGCTGTTCTCCTTGATGCCAAAATCTCTCAAATTTCAGTGAAAACCCCAGAAATTAAAAGGGGTTTTGGGCAAGTTTTCTCTGTTTTGGGGCTTCAGATATTGGATCTGGTAGAAGCACACCCAGCTGTTGTCCTGGGAGCCATGAGGTCAAACAGGCCCTTGGCTGGGAGAGTCACCTCGATGGTCACTTGTTCACCATCACCATCCCATGAACATCCTCTCCACCACTTGTGGTGTCCTGGATTTTGGAGAGCTGGAGGTGAACCCTGTTCCTTGCTCGTAGGAGATCCCAAATCACTGCCATGTTTTAGGAATTAATTTAATTTCCCTGCTATTATCATTAGCAGTGTTATTAAAGTAATTTTTTTCTAAATTTTGGCCTCCCCAAGTCACAGAAACCCACAAGGGGTTCTGGCTGGGGGTGTGTGTGCTGCCCAGGGACGAGGGGAGAGCAGGAGGTCCAAAGGAGAGGAGCTGGTGGCACAGCAATGCTGGGGCTCTTTCCCAAAGATTTTTGCTCCTTGGGTGGACAAAATCAAACCTCCAGCTCAGGGTCACCACTCACCACCCCACGGTCACCAGCAGCAGCTCACTCTGCTCCTCCAGGCTTTAAAGCCACCCTGGACCCACCTTCCCAGCAGAAACAAAGAACCTGTGGGGATGTCACCGTGGAGGGGAAGTGTTGTGGGGGCCTTGGTTTCACCCCAACCCTCCGTGTGCCGTGTCCTGCTCCCCACAAACCCACCCTGCAGTACAAGGGACCAGTTTTGGGTGCAGAGAGCCTTCTCAAGGGATTTCCCTCAGCTCCTGGGCAGGAGGGATACCTGGCTGAATTTGCAATGGGGACAGGGAAAGCTTTCACAAGCCCTGAAGAAGGTGAGGTCGAACACCTCATGAGCTCCATATCCCACACGAAGCCACAGGTATGGGGCAGCCTGGCAAGAAAACCATTGTTAAATGATATTTTTGACCTCTTTATTTCCAGGCATAACCAAACCCATGGGGAAAACAGGCACAGAGAGCAAGGCCTGGAGTCCTTTGGGCTCAGCAGAGCCTGGCAGTGGCACAGGGCTGAGCCGCGTGCCCCGACCCCGTGCAGATGAAGCCTGCCCTGCATTCCCTTGGCTCCCCCGGTGCCCAGGGATGGATTGTCCCACATCCAGCGTGTGGCTGCTCTGCATCCTCCCATCCTCACCACGGTTTTGCTGGAGAGAGGGGAGGAGGGAGCCCTCGGCCGGGCCGGCACCCGCGCTCTGCACAATGTCCATTTGTTCTGGGTGCTAACACCAAATGACAAAAGACTCCAGATTCATGCCGAACAAAATTGTCCCCTTGCTAATTATTAGATTATGAAATGTGTTTCATAATGTAATGAATAATGGCGGGGGGGACCTTGGCTTATGTTAATTTTTTTTCCCCTGCTCGAATCTGGATTTTTTCATTGTTTGCCCCGGAGTTTCTGTTGGTAGGTTGAAACAGAGATGCGAAAAGAATGGGAAAGGCTGGGTTTTATTTGTGCCTTGCCTCTTAAAGCTGTGACTTGGCTCACACAGTAAGTGCAAACAATTCTCTCCTGGCAAGTGTTCAGTGGAGACATTACTGATGACAGACTTTATTAAGTGCAGGTTTGCTTGTTATTAAATTCGCTCTGTGCTTGTTTCCGAAGCTGCTGGCCCGGCCGGCTGCATCCCATTAGGATCTTTAGGAAGAAAGAAAGGAACAGAACATTGTCTGCAGCACAGCCAGCGATGAGGTGATGGGGAAGCCAGCACTGGGGAAGGAGACCCAAGGACATAATTAATTGCTACGTTTTAAAACAAACATTTGTTTGGTTTATTGAGTTAATTCGAGCCATCCCTTGGAGATTCCTGGTTTCCAGGTGAAGCTGGGCATGTCTTCCCATGTCAGCACGTCCAGGGCTGTGGGAGGTTAATGTATGTTGCATTAATTGTTTGTGGGGGGAGAAAAACCACCATTAAAGTAGAGGCATGTTTCTAATTTCTCAGAGCCTTGTTTAAACTCTTCCCTTTTCCCATCCCAGCTATTGTATGGACAGCACGCCGCCAATGACAGCCTTTCTATACAAAATAAATATCTTAATCTCATGACTGAATGCCTGCATTGCTGCAGCTCCCAACCCTAATTGCCCAGGCCGTGTTAAAAATGAAAAGGTTTGAGCATCCAGCAGGTGGGTGCCAGGTATTTCCTGAAAATCAGGTCCCTCTTCGAGGTGTCCCAGCTCCAGGTCCCATCAGAGGGTGATTTGTGGGAAGAATCTTGGCTGATAGTTTGGAAGCACTTGAAGCAAATGGGAACTGCTCAAATTTAACAGAGCAGGAATTGATCCACAGTAGTCAAAGAGGAAAACCAGGCTGATTTTGCACTGAAGATCTCAAGAGTTTTTAGACTGAGATTTTTCAAGTGTGCCCTGTGAGGTGATATCTTGCTCCCATCAGCCTAGATCAATATAACCATAATTTTGGATCAACAACTGGTTTGGTGTAGACAACTGGGGTGTTTTTTTCTCAGTCTGAGTTTGCAATTTGTTCTTTAAAGCACATTTCTGATATGGGGTTTGGTGTAGACATCTGGGGTGTTTTTTCCTCAGTCTGAGTTTGCAATTTGTTCTTTAAAGCAAATTTCTGGTATGGGGCAGACTGTTGAGGCTGCTTGCAGTGGTGAAACAGCTCAGGTTAAGTCCAGGAATTACAGTTCTTTCCCTCCACAAGGTAAGAAATTCACAAGGAGAAAGGGAAACAAAGTTGAATTTATCTTTTTTCCTGCTTCTAATGGAACAATCTCCTTTCACCTCAGTTTTGGGGGGAGAAAGGAAACTGTGCCTGCTGCCCAGTGAATTTTGTAGTTGAGGGACACTGCTCCAGCCAAAGGGGTTCCAAGGAATGATGAGGTTGGGATGTGCCAGGCAGGTTTGCTCCCCTGGCATCTCTTGCAGCCAGCAAGGACCCAAAGCCTTCAGCTGCCCCTGGGCTCCATCTCTGTGTCCTTTGAGTATCAAAACCCACAGGAGGGAGGGGACAGAATAACAAAATACTTCTCTTCCCTCGTTCTTCCCTTCAGGCTTTTGAGGCACCACCAATGGCAGCGGGTGAGAGTCTGAGTTTTGCAATTTATCACTTTGGCACCCGGCTGGAGGGACTGGCTGCACTCCTGGTCTCCTCTTTTCCCTCTGAGGTCACAGACATTGTGTTGTTTGTTTTTTTTTTGCCTGGGATCTTCCCTGGAGACCTGGGCCTGGAAGGAGCTTCTCCAGGTCTCCTGCTTTTGCCACAGAGGTGACCTTGGGTGAGAGGTGGAATCCCCTCCCTGGGATGCTCTGAGGTGGAGAAGCACCACCAGAACTTGACACAAAAGGCAGAATTGACTTCTCAGCCATTCCAAATTTAATTTGATTTGCACGGGCCACTCTCTGCTCAAAAGCTCTGTCACAGCCCATCTTGGCCTCCTGGAAATACTGGAGCAGTTTGATTTCTGGCTAAGTGATAACCTCCCTCAGTCAAAAGCTTGCCAGGGTGCTTTGTCTGCTGTACATTTATTTTCTATAAGGCAGATGACTCCCCTCAACCTGAGATTGCTTTATCTCCCACTTTGCTCTCTTGCTGAAATAAATTACAGGAAAAATCCATATACTCCCAGGAGAATCCAGGGGAGTGGATGTACAAAGGGTGCCTGGGGAAAATGAATATTGTGCTGATTTCATCTGAAAAATCATTATAAAGCTGCAGTCGCAGAAAACCAACTCCACCCCCCTCCTTTCATTTTAAAAAACTGGAGCAGGAATGTTTCAGGCCATGGTTTATCTGGGAGTCTCCCTTCCCAGCTTGGGAACACAATGAGGATTGTGTCCCAGGTATGTCGGAGCTATTTTGCTACTGGTGGTGAATTTAGATGGGAAAAGTCAGGCACAAAAGGGCTCAAGTGATTTGGTTCAATTAGCTATAATTTATGAACCCTAATTCCCAGTTTACTAATCTGAGTATCACACAATGGCCCTGATTTCAGAAATTGCTTAAATATGTGCCTCTGCTCTGCTCGATGTTAAACATGTGCATAAAAATAGGCAGATGGGCCATTTTGGAGGGAGAAATGTTTTCCAAATGAGATTTTGTATCAGTCCAATGTAGCCCTTGTGTTTCACTTACCTGCTTCTGGAGAAGGGAGGCAGAGCTGAAGTCTGGAGGGCTCTGATGTTTTAAAAACTCTCTGCTCAAAGTTTTCTATGTCATGAAGGGCTGGGGGAGCTGCCAGTGAGGGCTCTCAGGGACACTGGGTCTCAGTGAAGAGCTCAGGGTCAGAAAGGGAGAAAAAAAAATCATCATTCCTGCAGGGTGAGAGGAGAAGGCACCATGGAAGGAGCAGGAAAACCCTCAGCATCCCGAGGGGTCCTGAGGGAAGGATGGAAAGGGAGGGGAGCTTCCTCCACTGCATAGAGCTTCACCAGCTTCAGCAAAGGAGGACTGAGCTCCTATTTGGCCCCTCATTTTCTCCTGCCCTTGTTTTTCCCTGTGTTTTTCTTATGGAGATGCCCAGAGACTGCAGTTCCCAGCTCTCTCCAGCAGCCTGTTGGGATGACCTGCAGAGGAGATAATTTTATGGAGTGCTTCCCCTACCCAGGCCTTTCACTGAGGACATATTCCAATATTCCATCTGATCCCGGTTTAAAGCTCTTCCAAGAATTTATGTGTGATTTAATAATCAAAAGCTCTCTAGATTTCAATTTATGCCTGACTTTTCACACCTTCTGGCTGTCCACAACTCCCTGCCAGGAGAGGGTCAGCTCTGCTCCCAGGGGACAGGGACAGGAAGAGAGGGAAGGGCCTCAGGCTGTGCCAGGGGAGGTTCAGGCTGGATATCAGGAAGAATTTCCTCGTGGAAAGCATGGTCAGACATTGGCAGGGGCTGCCCAGGGAGTGCCCATCCCTGGAGGTGTCCAAGGAACACCTGGATGTGGCTCTCAGTGCTCTGGGCTGGTGACAAGGTGGGGTTGGTCACAGGTTGGACTTGGTGATCTTGGAGGTCTTTTCCAACCCCATGGATTCTGGGGTTCATCCTGTGCAGTCCTGTTGACCTGAAGTTTTGAGGACACTGTTGGACCCACGGAGAGCTGTTCTCTCTGCCTCTTGCTCTAGGTGATGTTTCATTCTGCTTCTCTTTTCCCCATGCTCAGCTAAAAACAACCCACACTCACTGGTGTTTTAAACTGCTCTCAGCAAGATAATTACCTATTAGAAATTCCACAATTATTTCATTATGTATTATTACAGAGAGAGAAAAAAAAAAATTAAAAATGCAATCCCATCATGCAGTTAATGGAAATTATTAAGTTCTACAAATAACTTCCATGAGAGTCATTATTTGCTGAACATGGGCTGAGGAATCCCAGGCAATTACATAGGGAGCCACATCAGAGCAGAGCTGCTGTGAAAATGAGGATTTGTCACTTTGTAAGTGACACTCACCACAGATTAAAAACAAGTTGCAGGGGGAAGGTCATCATCTGGAAAGTTCCTGCCCCAGGAATGGTGATGTTTCCATGGAGATGATCCATGTTTCCATGAGTCTCCACCACAGCTGAGGATGAGCAGAATAACTCCATGGATCTTCTTGGAGGTTTCCCTGAAAACTGGGTCTCCAGGTGATTCCAGAGGGTGTTGGAAGGGTTGGGATGGACACTCTGGGATGTGTCCAAAGTCAGGATGAGCTTGTCCATGTGTGCTGGGGACCCTGCAGGGGTGTCACCAGGAGGCTCCGTGGCGTTCCAGATGTCCTGCTGTCCTGCTGCTGGCACCCCCCGTCCCCACGGGAGCCTGGGCTCCAGCCCGACCCTGGGACCTCCACACAGCTCCATCAGAGCCAGCAGGGGACACAAATGCAGGCCAAACCCTGCTCTGTTCTTGCTTTCTTGGAGAGCAACCCAACCTTCATGGTGAGCACAGCTCCTCCTCCTCCTTACAGCCACGACCCCGCTCGTGCTCTTGGACGAGCTCAGCTCTGGTCCTTCTGTCCCCACAGTGACTCCCAACCCTCATCCCTCCTGTTCCTGCTTCTGGTTAACCTCTCAGAGCCAGATGGGCTCCTCCATCCATGAGGAGGAGGAGGAGGAGGAGGAGGAAGAGGGAGGCAGCTGCTTTGCCCAAGGAAATGGTGGGTCCAGAAAATCACAGAATGGGTTGGGTTGGAAGGGACCTTAAAGATCATCCAGTGCCACCCTGCCATGGGCAGGGACACCTACTAGCCCAGGTTGCTCCAAGCCCCATCCAAAGTGGCCTTGGACACTTCCAGGGATCCAGGGGCATCCACAGCTGCTCTGGGCACCCTGTGCCACCCTCACAGGGCAGAATTTCATCCCAATATCTAACCCCAAACCTGCCCTCTGCCAGTTGAAATTATTCTGGCTGTGTGGCAAATGCCACACAGAATGTCAGATGTGTGTCCCCTCCTCAGACCTTCAAGGGCCTGGAGGGGAAAGCCTGAGGTGAGCTTTACCTGCACATCTCCTGGCAAAAATGGACACACCCAGAGCACAGAGGTTTGCAGGGCCTGTTGTGATGTGTGGATCTTCTGGGAGAGAGACCCAAGATTCCATCCACATCATATTCTAGGAAAGGGAAAACACCACTCAATTTCAGGCCAACATAAAGCCTATTATTCCCAAAACGATCCCGTTCTTTCTGCCCAGCCCTATTTCTGTGCCTACCCACCCTGGAAGCCACGAGAGCTCTTTCATCCATCATAACTCAAGGAGCAAAGAGCTGCCAAGGCCCTGGGGCTGCTGAGATCCCATGTGAACAAGCCCTGCCCCATTCAGGGGAGCACAGGACACTGGCATTGTCTGCCACACATGGATGTCATAGGGTGAAGGACACAAAGCTGGCATTGTGCTGCCATTCCCGTGTCCCCAGATGACTGCTGCCAGCCCTGCTGCATTCCCACTATCAGGAAAACGACCCCCAGTGCACTGAGGGGGCAGCAGGGGGGCTTTGCTGGTGTCTCTGGGGGTCTGGGCTCACCTGAGGGCTGCAATCATGGTTGTTCCATGGTGGGAATCAATCCCTGCTCCAGGCATTTCCCTGAATTCGAGAGGGGGACGTTACAATTCACATCTGCAGCAGGAATACTGTAGGGATTGTTCTGCTCTCCCTGTTCGGATTGGATCCTAAAAGTCTGTCCCAGCCTAAATGATTCCATGCAGGACACGAAGAGCCTGAACCCAGGAGGTGGGTCATGACAAAAGGGACATTTCCTGCTGACAAAACCATGGACCATACTGCCCACACCATCTCTCTCTGGGATGTGGGATCAGTGGGATGATGGTGGCCTGGATGGACAACCTGGAACACCCAGACTTCACCTGAAGAGGGGAGGATGGGTGAGTCAAAGGGAACAGGGTGGGTGGGTGACTGTTCCATGGGTTGGATTTGCTGGAAAAACAATGCACACCACAAAACCCCCAAACCTGCATTTTTTTCCCCTCCACACTTTGAATTTAAATTGAAAAGTACAATTTATGGCAGAATGGGGTGTTTCCCCCCTTTTTCTAGGCCTGGTTTTATAAAGCCTCAGGGCTGGGGGTGCAGACTGGAGGAGATGAAGGTGGCATTTCCCACTCCTTTGGATCAGCTGGCTGGGACTGGCAGTGCCATTGCTCTGCTGCCCTCTCTGTCCCTCCAGCGTGTCCTCTGGCCCAGAATAGCTTGTCCTGCACATGGATCTCTCCACTGGAGCTACTTTGCAACACTCAAGCAGTGCCAGAAGGCTTCCAGCCCTTCCCCAATTATCATCTCCTTGTGTTTATGCAGAAGAGAACCAGGCTGGTGGCTCAGTTGTTTTTTATTTTAATTTTTTTTTTTTTGAGGCTGTGAAACCTCACTCAAACCCATGCACCAAACTGAGTGGAAAGGGATTTTTTTTGCCCTACCACTAAAATTTCACTTTTTAAAAACCCAAAGAAAGCCTTCCTGCCCCTTCCTCCCATTCAAACATTCCCATTTCTGGGCTCTTCCCTCCTTTGTGATAGCACAAGCAATTTTAGCAGCAGGCTTTTCTTTCCCTGGGTTAAATTTAGTCCAGCTCATTCCTCCAATGTCCTGCCTCTGCTATTTCATTCCTCAAAGACTTTCCTGTCACAACCACCTGTAAGATAGTTTCACACAGATGGAAATTCCTTTCTTTTTAGCTTCTGGGAAATGTTGGTGTTGTAATGGCCGAAGATTTTCCTTGGGATGTGGGTTTTGAAAGGAATTAATGCAGCCAGGAGAGCACCTGTGCCTAAATGATGATGCTCCTGCTGCTCATCCACGATTCTGTCATGAGGCTCTTGTGGCACAGCTGGCAGCTGCTAGGCAAACAAATAATAATAGTTATTCCCAAGGAAAAAATCTATTACTCAGCCAGGCAATATCTGCCTCCTTGCCTGTCTGAACATCTCAAACTGATCCCCAGTCTGGGCTGTTCTTTGTTTCAGATGCTGGTGGTGAGGAGTAGGTTTGAGGTGAGAGCTGCAATATTCCCAAGTAATCCCAGCCTTGATTATCATGGAATCACAGAAGGGTTTAGGTTGGAAGGGACCCGAAAGGTCATCCAGATCCACCTCCTTGGCATGGGCAGGGGCATCTTCCACTAGAAGGTGGACTTGGAAGATCCTGAAGAAATGGGGCAGAGCATTCTGTGCTGCAGTAGCTGCTGGTCCAGTGTGTGGAGTTGAAGGATGGAGCAGTTTCCTCCAAAACCACCCAGGAATGATCCTGCTGAAACCCTTCCCATGGTCAGGATGGATGGATGGCTGCAAGCAGCCTGGAAACTACTCCCAGATGGCCAAGAAACAGGTTCAGCTTTCACAGAATTCCCAGAGTGACCAGGTTGGAAGAGACCTCCAAGATCATTGAGTCCAGCCCAGCCCCAACACCTCAACTGAACCCTGGCACCCAGTGCCACATCCAGGCTTTGTTAAACACCCCCAGGGATGGGGACTCCACCACCTCCCCGGGCAGAACATTCCAGAACTTTATCACCCTTTCTGTAAAACACTTTTTCCTGATTTCCCACCTGTATTTCCCTTGGTGCAGCCTGAGGCTGTGAGCTCTGGTTCTGTCAGTGCTGCTGGAGACAGAGCCCAGCCCCTTCTGCACCTGCACTGCCCGGGGCTCTCCCTCCAGCACCCTGGGCAGTGGCAGCAGAGCTTGGTGGGGACAGGGGACAATCCCGTGCCCCACAGCACCAGAGCCAGGCAGCAGAGGTGCAATGCCCCACTCGTGGGTGGTCAGTAAACTCCTCCACTGCTGCTCTTGGCTCCAATAACTCCAAAGTGCTCCAGGTTTCAGTGCAGCTGGAGCTTTGAATAAACAGGGAAACAACTTGTTCCCATGACTCCCCGCTGCCCTGGAGGTATTTTTGGTTGTTTATTGGACGTTTTGGTTGTTTGTTACCCTCTGGTTCCTATCTTCCCAATCCCTCCTCCTCTCTCTTCTCTTTTTAATAGACTAGGTAGACTCTGAAATCCTCAAGCATCCTTCTTCCCCGAGGGATATTTGGCCTCGGGCGAGGTACAAATTGCAGGTTTGACAAGAAGGGAGAGCACAATTAGCCCTTGTGCCTCTCGGCTGTCGCTAATGAGCTGACACGGGAGCTGCAGAGGTTCAGCGTTTGCTGCTCAGGAGGTTGTGCTGACCCCGGGGCAGAGATTACACGGACAATGCCTGGGTCGGGGAATGAGGAGGAATTACAGGATCCAGCTCCCTCTCTCCGGGCTCCCGAGCATCCTGAAAGCGGGAGCATCACGTAAGGACAGAGAGCCTGAAAGGACACAGCCAATGCTTCCTCCTCGAGGAAAAACAGGATTTGGGCTGCAAAAGAGATGAAGGGGTTGTTGCTGGATCCGTGGGGTTTTTATGGAGCAAGGACACTGGAAAATCACAGCCTGTGCTGCCTCGGGGTATCCTGAGCTCTGTGTTCCTTCCTTCCCTCTCCTTCTTGCAGTTTTCTGGAAGGTTTTCCAGGATTCCTCCAGCCCCAGCAATCCTGTCTGGGACCCTGGAAGATTCCTGTGTGTGATGAAACCAGCTCTCCATCTGAACTGGGGTCTCAGCCTGGAGCAGAGAAGGCTCAGGGGGGACCTTGTGGCTCTGCACAGCTCCTGCCAGGAGGGGACAGCTGGGGGGGGTCAGGCTCTGCTCCAGGGAACAGGGACAGGAGGAGAGGGAACAGCCTCAAGTTATGCCAGAGGAGGTTTAAACTGGATATTTGGGGAAAATTTCTTCATGGAAAAGGTGGTCACGTGTTGGAGTCCCCATCCCTGGAAGGATTTAGAAGCCATGTGGATGTGGCACTTGGGGACATGTTAGTGGTGGCCTTGGCAGTGCTGGGGGAATGGTTGGATGATCTTTGGGGATTTTTCCACCTTTAATGATTCAGCGACTGTGTCTGCTGGTGGCACCATCTCTGCTCCTGCTGAGTGACACCAGGACATCCATGCTGGCCCATGTGGAGGACAGCAGGTGTCTACATGGCTTAAAAACTTCCAGTCACAGCAGAAATCCCTCCTGCTCTTCCTCTGGGAATTTTTAGCCTGTTTCTCTTCTCCCAAGCTGCCAAACCCTTCTTCATCATGGAGGGCTGGAGAGCAACTTCTCACAGTGACAGGGAACTTCTGCCCAGGGAGTTTGGAGTCCTCACCCCTGGAGGTGTCCAAGGAACTCCTGGATGTGGCACTCAGTGCTCTGGGCTGGTGACAAGGTGAGGACTGGTCACAGGATGGGTTTGGTGATCTTGAAGGCCTTTTCCAGCCTCAGGGATTCTGGGTTTCTGTGAAAATCTGTCTCTCAGGAGAAATCCCACCTCCCTCCCCTCCTGTATGTTTCTGTTTTGCTCTGATCCACTTCTGCCACTCAGGCAGAAAAAACCTGATCATTTTGGCATTATTTCTTCGCCCTTGAAATGTGGGTGTGCTGGGCGAGAAGCTTGCAGGGGAAAACACATGAAACAGTGGAAGGGAAGGTTCAATTCAGGATCAGTGAGGGGTTAAAGCTGTGGGCAGAGCCAGCCCTTGCACCCCCTCAACCTCTGCACGGCGCTCGCCAGTTTTATCTCGGTTTCGCTTCTATTTGCTGTTGTTGTTTTTAATCATAAAATGACTATTTGTGCAATGCAAATAGCAGAGCCTGCTGTGAGCCACTTAGCAGAGCCCAGAAATGTCACTCTCCACATTCATCCAGCCTCTCCCATGCTGGGTTTTCAACAGCTGCACTGGGGCGCCGGCCGCGCTCTTCCAGGAAAGCGCGGTGTCACTCATCCCTCTCTGCACCACCCTGCTTGGGATGCAGGCTTCCACAGCCTTGTCCAGGAGGGATAAGAGGTTGTGGCTGTCCAGGCTTGGCCAGTTTTTTTTTTTTTGTTATGATGCCTCAGGTTTTGGCTTTTATATTTTTCAGGTTCTGTGCTGCTTTAGTGTGTGGGTCTGGGTTCACATTCGGGGATGGTGAGGTCTGTGCACAGAGCAGGGAGACAAAACAATTCCTGCTCCAGCTGGGACCAAGGACAAATGATCCAAATCTCAGCCCAGGAGCACAAACCCTGTGGGCTGGAGAGAGAAAAACAAGCAGGATGGGACTGCCTGGGCTAAAGCTGGGATGGGACAATGAACTGCAAGGTGCAAATGGAGCAGAACTGATCCCAGGGAGAGACCCCATGACCAGGTGTCCATTTTGGGACCATTTTGGTTCATCTTGGGTGCAGCCCTGGCTGGGCTCCTGTGCTGCCCAAGGTGCATCCATTGTGGCCTTTTAATAAATCCCTGCTTTATTCTTTAACTCTGTCCAGCCTCTGTCCTAGGTCAGCCTTCCCAAGGCATCAGTTATTAACACTCACTCAAACATTCAAATGTTGAGAGGGTTCCAACAGCTCCAAAGGGTTAATCCACGCTGGATGCTCAGGTTCACTTCCTGAGCAGTCAAACTTTGGATTTGATGCTCTTGGAGGTCTCTTCCAAGCTTTGTGATTCCATGATTCTGCACCCAGAGGGTGCCCCAGTGGCAGGATGTGTCCTGGATCCATCCTGAGTGCATGGGATGGTTTTCTTTGCAGGACAATCACAGAGTTTTACTCTCTGTTTGAGGAATTTGGAGGTTTCAAGCCAAATTTTTTTCACAGCTGTGCTTTATGAGCACAAGATTCTGTCCTGCCTTCCCTCGTGGCATTTGGGATAAGCAATTTGGGACCAGGGTGGAAGATGCCCCCACAGCACTTAGCCCATCTCAGAAATATTGGAAAACCTGTGCTCTCTCTGCTGACTGAAAAATGTGAAAATCCTCACTTTTTTGCCTGGTTCTATCCTTTAATCTGAGCACTTCTCCTTGGGTTTGAACTAATATTTCAATTCAGTTCCACGTTGCTTCTGCATCTGTGGCTCCCAAAGGAATTCAGGCAGAAGCACCACTTTGGTATCAGCCTGAAGACTTCCCCCTCGTGCTCCACACACAGCCTCTGGCTGAGAAATCCCTAAATCACTGCTTGCCAACAGTGAGCTGAGGATAGCAGGGGACTGCTGATTCCTTCCTCTCCCCACAAATTTAATCTGTGGCTGGAGAGGACAGGTGCCATCCCAGGGACACTTGTGCTATCAGCAGGCTCTTGACTCACAATCCCAGACAGCATTCCAGTCTGCTCAGAGCAGATAAATGCAATTTTAAAGCACCCTGGGCAGCACTCATCGTGGCAGCCCTGTGTGCTGGCAGTGTCAGGAGCACAGGAATTGCTTTGCCTTTTGTGGGCTGGAATGGCAGCAGCTCAGAGGTAAAGTGGATCAAGTGGAAAACCCCCCCAAGATGAGAGGAAGAGGCCATCTGACATCCCTGCAGCATCCCTGCTGTGGGAGCCAGCCTGGAAAGAGGTGGAGAGGGAAAAGGGGAAGGCTTGGGAAGGGCTGAGCTGGCAAAAAAACCTGCTGGGGTGCAGAGGATTTGGGGCAAGGAAGGTGGAGGAGGTCAGGAGCTGTGATGGGAAGGAGATGATCTTTAAGGTCCCTTCAAACACAAACCATCGTGGGCTGGGCTCTTTCTCCAGCAGCACTGACACAACCAGAGCTCACAGCCTCAAGCTGTGCCAAGGGAAATACAGGCTGGATAGCAGGAAAAAGTTTTTAACAGAAAGAGTGATAAAGTTCTGGAATGTTCTGCCCAGGGAGGTGGTGGAGTCCCCATCCCTGGGGGTGTTTAACAAAGCCTGGATGTGGCACTAGGTGCCAGGGTTGAGTTGGGGTGTTGGTGCTGGGCTGGACTGGGTGATCTTGAAGGTCTCTTCCAACCCAGTCATTCTGGGAATTCTGTGATCCTCTGATTTCTGTGACTCTGTGGTTCTGTAATTCTGTGATTCTGGGATAAAGAGAGCACCAAAGCCAAAGCAGAGCCAGGCTGGATCCCACTCCACACGGGGATGTGACATTTTTCCTGCTGTGGCACAGGGAATGAAGTGGATGGAGCCCAGGGAATAACTGCAGAGGGGTGACAAACCCCTGGGAGATGGTCCCCAGAGGGTCTGTGAGCTGGCAGGAGACCCTGGGGAGATCCAGAGTGGCAGAGCCAGCAAAGCCTTTGGAAAAGGAGGATGTTCCTCCTCCCCCTGCTCCTGACACTGCCCTGGCTCCCTGGCTGGAGCAGAAGGCAGGAGACCCCTGCCAGCCTCTGTCCCTTTTATACAGGTGCCAAACCAAACCTCTCTTCCTTTTTTTGTGCCTTGCTCATGTCAGGAGGGCTGAAAATGCTGTAAAGCATGGAGGGATGTGCCAAGAGAGCTGCTGCCAAGCAGAGCTCTGCAGCCCTGGCACTTGTGCTGAGCACAGGGCTGTATTTGCAGGGGGTCTGGGGGGAGATAAGAGGTTTTCCCTTATCAGTGGCCAGGTTTTTGGCAGGACAGCCTGGCTGGCTCATGCCCATGCCCCCTGCCTGGGGAGGGCAGCTGCCTAAGCAGCCAGTTTGGGTATTTCTGCAGGGCTCCTCCTGCCTTGGTTTAATTTCTGAGCATCTCTCACTGTGTTTTTACAGTGATTTGAGTTCCATCATCCTGGCTTTGCCCTGGTAGGGATTTGAGGAAAGCCATGAGCTGGTGTGATTGTCCTTTCTCCCTCTCATTAGAACTGCTTGGAAAGATCTTGATGTCTAGTGGGATGCCCCTGGAGCAACTCATCATTGCAATCCCTGAATTTATTGCATCCCTGACTTTCCCACTCCTCTGCAAAATCCCCAGTGCCATCAGGCTGCACCTGCAGGATTGCAGGGAAGACTTTTTTCTGGTTTTGACAGCTCAAGCTGCTTTGAAAGCCCTGTACTCTGGGAAGTCCCCACTGCTCATCAGGATTAGGAGCACAGTCTCATAGAGGTGACCAAAAATTTGCACCATGGATGTTGGAATATTGTTCTTTATTATTATTCATGTTCCACTAAGTGGCATCATATCCCTTGTTTCTATTCCCTCATCTTAACTCTGTCTCCAAATATTGAGAATTTTCTTTATCAAGGGAGGAAAAATCTTTGCCAGTTGAAGGGAAATGTGTTTTTTGAGGAATTTTTTCCCAGTTTCTGACTGAAAAAAAAGGAGAAACAATTGCCTTGGGATAAAAAAGAGAAACATTTCATTTAAAGCCCCCTCCTGGCTTGCTCCTTTTGCCTGGGGTGTGGCTCCTGACCCTTCAGGTTCCCCCAGTGCAGGGCTGGCTCTGTCCTGGGTCCAGCAGCCACTGTGTCATTCAGGCCCCTGCCCTGAGACCTTTCTCATTTGCAGAGAATGTTTTCAAAATGAAATTTTCACAGCCAGTGGGTTTTGGCAGTGAGAGGCTGCCAAAGGGAGAGCCTCTGGGGAGAGGGAATGAGATTCCAGAGCTCCAAGATGTTTCCAGTCATGTGTGGGCAGGGATGGGTCTGGTTTGAAGTGAGTGACCCTGTGCTGGTCTCTGCCCAGTCCAGAGGGCCAAGGAAACACTGCAGAGGTTCTGGAGCAAAGGAAGAGAGGAAAAGAAGAGAGGAAAACCCTTCAAACTGCACCAGGGGAGGGTTAGGTTGGATATTAGGGATAATTTCTTCCTGGGAAGGGTTGTCCAGACCTGGCACAGCTGCCCAGGGCAGTGGTGGTGATGCCTTAAGGAGCTGGAACAGAGGCTGGAGGGAGTTAAGAGGAATACAGTGGATATTTATTGATATTTATTGATTTATTTCCCTTCAAAGGCCCCACCCTGGCAGTACCAGAGCCTGGATGGCTCCAAGGTGGAAGCAAAAGAGAGACTGGTCACAAGATCTCACATTTCTGTAAGTTTTAGTCCATTTGCATATAGGAGTTAACTGCCCAGTTAATAGCTTCAGATGATGAAGTTTCATCCTCCTTGCTTGCCCACCCTCCTCTTTTCATGCTGTTTGTGCTTTGGGCCTGAAGTTTGAAGAGCTTGTCCTTGAGTCTCCAGCTGGAACAGGATTGTTCTGTCTTCACCCCCCTGTGACAAGATCCCAGTAACATTTAATACAAAGCTAAAGCTGCACACCAGAACAGAACAGAAATACTGAAACCCCAAGGCATCAGTGGAGTCCCCATCCCTGGAGGGATTTAGAAGCCATGTGGATGTGGCACTTGGGGACGTGGGGCAGTGGTGGCCTTGGCAGTGCTGGGGGAAAGGCTGGACTCAATCTTAGAGGGACTTTCCAGCTTAAACAACTCTGTGATTCCCTGATGTGGCTTATCCATGCTCATCAGTTCTAAAAGAAATACACACAGCCAATTGCAGGGTCTTAGCTAGTGTTATTCCACACAACTATGGGAACACAGCTAGAATTTCTAGGTGCTTAATAAGGTTTTTGTTTTTAATAAGTAAAAGCAGTGACCATTTCTAGTGAGTATAAAGTTGTGAGAAATACTTGCATTGAAATGTAAGCATCCACTTTGCCTTTTCCATTGCTGCCATCAAAGGAAACAACTTAATGTCACCTTTAAAGACCTCTGACATTGAAATCTGTATTGCCTGATCCTGAGGCAGTGGTGGCCTTGGCAGTGCTGGGGGAATGGTTGGGTTCAATGATTTTAGAGGGATTTTCCAGCTTAAACAACTCTGTGATTCCATGATTTGGCTTATCCATGCTCTCCAAAGAACCAGGTGAGGATGAACTCTGATGCACAGGAAGTTGTCTCTGTCCTTGCTGAGCAGCTCTTTTACCAGATGAGTAAAAGAGATTTAGATTGGAAATTAGGAAGAAATTCCTCCCTGGGAGAGTGCTGAGCCCTGGCACAGGGTGCCCAGAGAAGCTGTGTCTGCCCCTGGATCCCTGGAAGTTCCAAGGCCAGGTTGGATGGGGCTTGGAGCCACCATGGCAGGGGTGGAACGGGATGATCACTAAGGTTCCTTCCAACTCCCACCATTCCATGATTCCATGGTGTTTGAAGGGTGAATTAAAGCTTTTGCCATGGAAATTGAAGGGAAAACCCACAGCAGACTGACCGAGGGCTTCACCAAAAGGTGATGAGCCAAGAGGGGCTGGGCAGCTCTGCTGAGCACCCAGGAGAGGCAGAGGGGGTGGCAGGAAAAGGTGAATTGTCAAGGAGGGTTTAAAACAGAGGGAGAAGGTGCTGCTGTGCTTGTGTTTGGGGGCTTTCCTCAGCACAAAGCCAGACAGGAAAGCAGCACAAAATCAATCCCTTGTTCTAGATGCAGCAGCTCACAGAGGATGGAGCAGGAGCCTGGAGATGGAGGTGGGACCTGAGGTGAGACAGGAGGGGACACAGAGGCTTTAGAGAACAGCCACCAGTCCCTTCTTCCCTCCTCTCTCAGGGGGCCAGGACACACCAGCCTTGACCTGACCACCACAAACCCCCTTGCAGAGAGGAACTGAGGCAAATTTCCACCAGAGGAGCCCAGAGGAGAGGCTGTGGCAGTGACCCCGTGCAGAACAGGAGCCCTGATGAGCTGCTGGGAGGGCAGAGCCTTGGAATTCCAGGGGCAAGGATGAAGGGATGGAAGAAAACCTGCCCACACCAGCTGAGGCTGCTGTGGGTTTCATCCTCCTTATCCACAGGAAAGGGAATTTCTCCCTTCAGGTGGAGCTGTAGGTGGGTGTTTGGAGATCAGGCTGGCATAAACAGAGCTGTGCTGAGCCCACCTTGGTTCCAGGGCATGGAACAGGATAAAAATGCCCTCTTGGGTTGGATATCCCCATCCCAGAGCCAGAGCTTGGCTCATCCTGCAGAGCAAGGAGGAATTTCAGGCAGACAAACACTGCAGAGCCAAGAGAAACTTGGGATTCCAGCTCGTGCCCAGCTGTGGGCTCCCAAGCCAGGCTGTGGATCCTGGTCCTGCAGCATTTTCATTGCAGTATTTTCTTTGACTTTTACATCCTTCCAGACTCAGGGAATCTCTTGGCTCCAAAGCTGGGAGCTGGTTTTTTCTTTTTTTTTTTTTTTTTTTTTTTTTTTTTTTGGTGTTTATTTATATAAAGAGCTCAGCAGGAATCCAGAATTTAAGAGACGAGAGAATTGCTCACCCTTCAGACACTGGCAGCAAGCCACTCTTGCAGTGAATTTCCCTGGAAAGAGGGGAGGAATAAATGGAAATAAATCAAACCCAGTGTTTTAAAACCCTCCAGATAAGCACCTTCACACCTAAAGCAGCTGTGGGATGGCTTTGCAAGCTTTCCTCACCTGGCAGATCCAAGCAGGGAAATCCAGAGCTGGAAAACCAGCACTGGGCTATGCCTGACTGACTGATTCTGTGAAAATGTTCTGTGAAAATGTGCAGGTTTGTGGGTCAGGGTCACCTTGGTGTGCTGTTTGCACCACACCTGCGGGGCTGGGGTCAGTGTCTGAGGGATGCTGCTCCTGTCTGTGTTTCCAGAAATCCCAGCTGGGGAAGGATTTGTGTCCTGGGGCTGTATTTGAAAGCAGGAAATGTAAAAAAAAGAATAAGCAAAAAACAAACAAGCAACAAAGAAGAGATGAGTAAGTGATGCCCCATGATGTGTTCATTTGGAGGTCTGTGTAACATTGTATTTTGAAGGGTTTTTTAATGTTGTTCATGAAATCAAAATTTGAAAGCTGGGATTTCTGCTTTTCCACCTGAGGCTGTAAGGTCATCTTGGATCATGGACTCATGGAATGGTTTGGGTGGGAAGGGACCTTAAAGACCTCTAATTCCAGCCCCTGCCATGTGCAGGGACACCTTCCACCACCCCAGGTGGCTCCAATGCCAGTGTCCAGCCTTGGGCACTGCCAGGGATCCAGGGGCAGCCCCAGCTGCTCTGGGAATTCCAGCCCAGCCCCTGCCCACCCCCCCAGCCAGCAATTCCTTCCCAAGGTCCCAGCCCAACCTCCCCTTTCCCAGTGGCAGCCATTCCCTGCCTCCTGTCCCTCTGTCCCTTGTCCCCAGTCTCTCTCCAGCTCTCCTGGAGCCCCTCCAGGCTCTGGAAGGGGCTCTGAGGATTCTTTAGAGCATTTTCCTCTCCAGGGGAACATTCCCAGCTCTCCCAGAGCAGAGAGGCTCCACAATCCTGGAATGGTTTGGATGGGAAGAGACCTTAAATCCCATCCAGCCCCACCAGGGACACCTCCCACCATCCCAGGTGGATCCAAATCCATCCAGCCTGGCCTTGGGCACTGCCAGGGATCCAGGGGCAGCCCCAGCTGCTCTGGGAATTCCAGCCCAGCCCCTCCCCACCCCCCCAGCCAGGAATTCCTTCCCAAGATCCCACCCAAATCTCCCCATTCCCAGTGGGAAGCTGTCTCCCTGATTTTTTAAGTTTTTCAAAGCCTTCTGCTGTTTGCATTCTTGTAAGGAACTTTCTCACACACTTTATGTCAATAACTCCTTGGTTTGCATTCTTTTGTGGAGGAGGAGAAATTGGGTGGGCTGTTGGTTTGTCCAGTGTCATTGGAGAGGTGGCACTGTCACCCTCCAACCCACTGTCACTTTTGGAAATCTGTAAATGTTGGAGTCAGAAATTAAAAATTCTCTTTTCACCATCAGAAAGCTGTGTGTCTGCCCATGTTATTTCATGTCCTGTAGCAACAGGGAGCCACTCCCTGTGTCCTGTGCCCCCATCCCTTGTCCCCAGCCCCTCTCCAGCTCTCCTGGAGCCCCTTCAGGCCCTGGAAGGCCACAGCAAGATCTGCCCAGGGGTTTGGCCACTCCAACCAGATGTTGGCTGTGGTGGGTCCAGCTCACCCCTCTGCACCAGGAGCTGCTGTGGGGCCAAGGAACTCAAAGAGCAACAAAGGAATAGCAAATCAGCCACCTCTGTCACCAGGTTGCCCCATCTCATGCCTCACTGTCTTTGGTGACCTTTCTCAAGAGCTTTCTCTCAATGAGCAGTTATGTGTTGCCAAGTGAGGAGGGACACAGCGCCTGTGACGCTTCCCCTCAGTCACCATTTCCTTTATTTGCCTTTGCTTTGTTTTGCCATTTCTTTCAGGTGAATTCTTGAACCAGAAATGAATCAACTTCTTCTTTTTATTTTATTTTTTTTTTTTTTTTTGGATCAAAAGCACGAAATGTCCCGCAGAGACTGGGCTCATTCTGCTTTCTGAGCTCAGGGCTGGCACCACACCACGAGGAGGATGTGTCTGAGCAGCTCCTAAGGGCTCTGCAAAGAGCTGTCCCCTGCTCCTGGCTCCAGTGTCACCCTGTTTAATTGACATCACTGAGCTGGCCCGTGTCACCCTGCTGGAGCTGTCAGAACAAAGGGAAGGAGCAATGGGAGTGACCTTTTTGTTTGGAGGATGTTGGAGCAGTGGGAAGAACTAGAGAATTAGAGAAAATGGGATTCCTGAGGCTTTTCCATGATTTTATACCCTGTGCCATGAGGTATGGAAGGGACTCTGAAGATCATCTTGAGGGCAGGGACACTTTCCACTACCCCAGGTTGCTCCAAGCTGGCTTTGGACATTTCCAGGAATGTGGCAGCCCCAGCTTCTCTGGGAAACCTCTGCCAGGGCCTCCCCACCCTCTCAGGGAGGAATTCCTTCCTAATTTCTAATCTAAACAGCTAAAACCTAATTTAATTTAAGGCCATTAATGTCTTTTTATGCTGTATCCCAGAAGAAATGAGAGGTGCTGGATGTCCAGCAAGGCTCTTAGTGCTGGGAAAATTTCCAAATGCAACTTCTGGGGTGAAAAAATTGTTGACCAAACCTTCAGTTCCTTGAGGTCTGTTTGCCAAAGGCAGAGAGTCCAAGGGATCCATGTGGATCCCACATCAGGTTCCCAGACCTGGAGCTAAGGTGTGAGCACCACCAGGAGTGGGATGACTGATGTAAGGGTCTCTTCTCAGTCTTGGAGGTTTATATCACACCCAAGGTACCTCAGCCACCTCAGATGGCCTAAAATCAGCAGGATGGCTTCTGTGGCAGTGTTGGAAACAAAAAAAAAATTAATAAAAGGCAAAATAACAAAGTTCTTTACAGAGAAAACCTGAGCCAGGGCAAGAGGTTCTTGCTCCAGGTAAAACACCTCACAAAAGTGATTATTTCCTTTTGTTCTCTTCTTTTTCTAGTGAATTGCTCAGGTGGGACTTTTAGTCTCCTGTCCCATTGGCCATCCTTAAGTTTGAGGTGAAGTCCCCCAGGTCCTATGAGGTGTGTTTTTATTGAGGAGAGAAACTTCTGGCCTTTTTTCCTTTTTTAAGAGACAAAGGATGATTTTGTCACTCCACCAACAAGAAGCAGCTTCCCACAGATGACAAAGGCACCTCCAGCTTGCACTGGCTGTGTCACCCCGTGGTGCCTGCTGGTTTTCTGCTGGTTCCTGTCTCCTTTTCACCCTCCCTGACTCAGAGCAGCCAGGGCAGGCTGCAAGCACAGAAATGTGCTGCTATTTATTTTTACCCATCCCTGCTTTGTGTGGGAAGAGCAAATGATCTGTCCTTGCAGATTGGAAGGGAGGGAAGAAGCAAACAGGATTTTAAGGCAAGATCAGGCTTGAAAAGCAGCAAGCCTGGATTTTAAAGCATGACTGGGCTCAGAGGTGATTTTATAAGGAAAATGTGTCAGGGACATATTTTTTGCTGAGAAGCTGCGAAGTCTCAGAGGAAAAGAAAAACAATAATTATCTGCTGCTGTGGAATGCAACAGATGCATCTTTGATTGGTCCATGTGAGTTGTTTCTACTTGATAACCAATCCCAGTCCAGCTGTGTTGGGACCCTGGTCAGTCACAAGATTTTATTATCATTCCATTCCTTTCCTCTCAAGCCTTCTGATGAAATATTTTCTTCTATTCTTCTAGTATAGTTTTAATGTATCATTTCCTTTTAATATAACATATAGCTTAAATAATAAATCAGCCTTCTGAAAGATGGAGTCAAGATTCTCCTCTCTTCCCTCATCCTGGGGATGCTCAAACACCACCACAAAAATGGGAGATTTTCATCCTGGCACAGCCAGGAGAAGAGAAAGCCAGGCAGGAGAAAGCTCTGGGAGAAGCAGCCAGGCCTTCTGCCAGGGTTAAAGAGGAAGGAGCCTCTTCCACAGGGGCCTGGCCATCAGCACAGCAGGCACTGGCTGTGCTTGGGCTGTGACCATGGAATCACCATGGAATCATGGAATGGTTTGGGCTGGAAGGGACCTTAAAGCTGCCAAGGGCAGGGACATCTTCCACTGTCCCAGGGTGCTCCCAGCCCTGTCCAGCCTGGCCTTGGGCACTTCCAGGGATCCAGGGGCAGCCATGCTGCTCTGGGAATTCCATTCCAGGGCCTCCCCACCCTCACAGGGGAGAATTCCTTCACAAACTCCCATCCATCCCTGCCCTCTGGCACTGGGAAGCCATTCCCTTGTCCTGTCTCTCCATCCCTTGCCCGAGGAAGAATTTCCCCATGTCACAGACATGTTCTATGAAAAATCCCTTCCTTAGGATTTTTCCCTCCTGAGAAGCTGAGAGGCCTCAGGAACAAACTGTAAACAATGATTATCTGCTGCTGTGGGATGCAGCAGGTGGATCTGGGATTGGTCTCATCTGGTTGTTTCTATTTAATGGCCAATCCCAGATCACCTGTGCAGACTGTCTCTGTCAGAGACAAACCTTTGTGATTCATTCCTTTTCTATCCTTAGCCAGCCTTCTGATGAAATCCCTTCTTCTGTTCTTTTAGTACAGTTTTAATATATTATCTATCATAAAATAATAAATCAGCCTTCTGATACATGGAGTCAACTTTCTCATCTCTTCCCTCATCCTGGGACCCCTGTGGACAATACTACATCCCTAATATCTAACACTGGATCAGGCAGGATTTGTGGGTGCCCATGGATGCTGTTTTCCAAGGGGTTTGCCCCATTTAGCAGGGCTGGGTGAGCTCTGGATGCTTCAAAGGAAAGGTCTGATGTGATCCTGGCTGGCTCAGCTGTGGATCCACGTCCTCAGCCCAGGTTTTATTGGATTGATTATCCTTGCTGGTGTAACCAGCAGCTCTGTGATCATAACTCTTCTTCTTCATGGGTCCCCACAGACCCATTAAACCCCATTGTAATCTCTAGGGTCCCTGGAGGATAAGAAAATTAATAGCAGTGCCTGTAACTACCACCAGGCAAAACTCAGACATTCCTTTTTACTGGAAAGTTCAGTTCTCTGGAAAACAGTGATTCAGAATTACCAAATCTTAGGAAAACAGGACTACTGAAATAAAACACCAGCACTCCTTTTCTCAGCTATTTCACCTTGAGCTGCTCTAAGGGAGACCAGACTATTTTTCTTTTAATTTACTCTTAGTGTTGTGTTAAAAAAAACCCAGCACAACCAGCTGCTGGTCTAATTAACATCGAGTGAAACAGCTTCTTTACCCATCTAATTCAAAATGTCAAACAACTCCCAGCAGCGAGACACACCTCAAACAAGCAGATAAGATGTTTCATTAGAGCAGGAGCTGCTTGCAATATTGTGGAAAATTGATAGCAGGAGAAAAGAAAAGCAGAAAAATGAGGAGCTGGAGTGGGAGGCAAGCAGGAGAAATCCTAGGTGAAGTTGGCACCCAGCTGTTGTCCCAGGCAGATTGTTAGGTGCAATTGTTTTTTTAAAATCTTTTTATTATATTTTTTTTTCCTGTAAAATTGATTGATTTCCAAGAGAAATTTTCAGTCTTGCCAAAACTTCATTTTTTTTTCCTGAGAAACTGCAGTTGTGATAAACCTGCAGCACCCATGGAACCTGTGCTGGGAGGTTCAGGCACACCCCCAGGAGATCAAACAATCCATTTTCTGCCATTTTTCAGCCAAAGAAAGGGCCCAGGAGTGACTGAGTCCCTTCCTCAGGGGGTTGGAGCCACAGGTTGGTCTTTAAGGTCCCTTCTAAGCCAAACCATTCCATGATCCTGTGATTGATCCATGTTTAATCACTGGCTTGTAGGAGCTGCAGCTCCTCCTGTGGAGCAGGAGCTTTGAAAATATTCAGAGGACAACCTCTGCTTTGAAAAAATCTCAGCTTAAGTCCATAAAATCATTGCCAGGGATGAAAACAAGAATAATTAATGTAGGAACATGGGAGAAATAGGAATAAATTCCTGGATGTGAGGGTGGGGAGGCATAGGGTGCCCAGAGAAGCTGTGGATGCTCCTGTGGATCCCTGGAAGTGCCCAAGGCCAGGCTGGGCAGGGCTGGGAGCACCCTGGGACAGTGGAAGGTGTCCCTGCCATGGCAGGGGTGGAATGAGATGATCTTCAGTGTCCCTTGCCACCCAAGCCATTCCAGAATTCTGTAAATGTGTGAAGCAGCATTCCTCCCCATGGAAAAGAAAATGAGCAGAGGCTCCAAGGCACTCCTGAACCTGGCCCAGGACTGCATCTCCAGGTCTTGCAGGCAGCCCCTGAGGTGAGAACCAGGACCTCAGCCTCAGAAGGACACTTACAGCTGTGGACAATGCCTGGGAAACATGGAATTGAAGATTTGTTTAGGCTGGAAAACCCCCCTGAGATCATCCACCCCAGCCATCCCCCAGCACTGCCGAGGCCACCACTGCCCCATGTCCCCAGGTGCCACATCCACAGGGCTTTTAAACCCTCCAGGGAGGTTTTGCTAAGCTGGACTTGAACCTCTGCTCTGCTTTTGAGCCTTGGTGTCCAGTGAGGGCTCCAGATGTGGCCATGGGTTGGGTTGGGGGTGTGACTGTGGATTTTGGTAGGGGTCAGAGGCTCTCCCACAGCCTGACCCCCTTCCTACTATTTCCTTTTTTTCCTGGAGGCTTTCTGACAGAGAATTTGTGGGGATTCCTGCTCTGCTCCAGCCTGTGACTGTTTGTAGCTGCCTGTGCAGGGCAGTGAGGGTCAGGGGGGGGTTGGCACCACAGGTGGGGTGAAACAAAAAGGCAGGAGGGATCTGCACAGAGGTGTTTGACTCGGCTGGAGGTCGTGGGAGAAACTGGAGAGCTCTCCCTGTGGGAGGGGAAGAGCTTTCCTCCTTCCTTCCCTCAGGTGGTGTTTTTAGAGTCCCCCAATGAAATAAAATGATGTGGACACTGGAACTCCAAGGTAAGAAGAAGAAGAAGGAGAAGAAGGAGGAGGAGAAGGAGAAGAAAAGAAGGAGAAGGAGAGAAGGAGAGAAGGAGAGAAGGAGAGAAGGAGAGAAGGAGAGAAGGAGAGAAGGAGAGAAGGAGAGAAGGAGAGAAGGAGAGAAGGAGAGGAGAGAAGGAGAGAAGGAGAGAAGGAGAGAAGGAAAAGGAGAGAAGGAAAAGGAGAGAAGGAAAAGGAGAGAAGGAAAAGGAGAGAAGGAAAAGGAGAAGGAGAAACGAGAAGAAAAAGAAAAAAAAAAAGAAAAAGAAAAAGAAAAAGAAAAAGAAAAAGAAAAAGAAAAAGAAAAAGAAAAAGAAAAAGAAAAAGAAAAAGAAAAAGAAAAAAGAAAAAAGAAAAAAGAAAAAAGAGAAGAAGAAGGAGAAGAAGAAGAAGAAAAAGAAAAAGAAAAATAAGAAGAAGAAGGAGAAGAAGAAGGAGAAGAAGAAGGAGAAGAAGAAGGAGAAGAAGAAGGAGAAGAAGAAGGAGAAGAAGAAGGAGAAGAAGAAGGAGAAGAAGAAAAGGAGAAGAAGAAGAAGAAAAAGAAGAAGAAGAAGAAGGAGAAAAAGAAGAAGGAGAAAAAGAAAAAGAAGGAGAAAAAGAAAAAGAAAAAGAAGGAGAAAAAGAAAAAGAAAAAGAAAAAGAAAAAGAAAAAGAAAAAGAAAAAGAAAAAGAAAAAGAAAAAGAAAAAAGAAAAATGAAAAAAGAAAAAAGAAAAAAGAAAAAAGAAAAAAGAAAAAAAGAGAAGAAGAAGGAGAAGAAAAAGAAAAAGAAAAAAAGAAAAAGAAAAAAAGAAAAAGAAGAAGAAGAAGAAGAAGAGGAATAATTTATTTCCTGACTCCAACACTTATAGACTTTCAAAAGTGACAGTGGACTGGAGGATGAAATTGCCACCTCTCCAATGGCACTGGACAAACCAACCGTCCATCAAATTTCTCCTCCTCTAGAGAGGAATGCAAACCCAATAATTATTGACAAAAAAGTGCTTGAGAAACTCCATTACAAAAAGGCTTGGAAGAACTTAGAAGAGCAGGGTGACACCCCAGGTCTGACACAGACAGTTTCATGGGATCACAGATGATCCTGAGCTGGAAGGGACCCACCAGGATCATTGATCCAGCTCCTGGCCCTGCACAGACCCCCAGCAATCCCACCCTGGGCATCCCTGGGTTATCCAAACTCTCCTGGAGCTCTGGAGATTTGGGGCTGTGCCCATTCCCTGGGGAGCCTGGGGGCACCCTGTGGATGAGGAACCTTTCCCTGCTACCCAAACCAAACCTGCCCTGACCCAGCTCCAGCCCTTCCCTGGCTGCTGTCCCTGTCCCAGAGCAGAGAGCAGAGTTTGTGTGGGATCACCCTGGGTGTCCCTCTGCAGAGCTCACAAACCACCCTGGAGCCCCCCCAGTCCATCTCCATCCTCACCTCTGCTCCCTGCTGTCCCGTGGGACACTCGGGGACAGGGGGACAGCAGGGAGCACACGAAGAGAGGGCAGTGGTGCTGCTGCTCCCAGTGGAACCGAGTCTCCTCACATTGTTTGAATAACAAACAGAGGAAATCTCTGTAATCTCTCTTCCCTGCCACTCCTAGGGAGCTATCTCATGGCCTTTCCTGTGGAGTCCTCTGCTCTGCTTCTGCCTGTGGGAACTGCTTCCCAAATGGATTATTCTAGCTGGGAGCAGTTCTTCTCAGTTTTTGGTTTGTTTTATTTTTTTTCCACAGAGTTCCCCTTTTGCACATCTGTCTTTCCTGGCAGGAGGAAAAGAAACAGAGGGATCTCCAGTGTCTGTCTGAGTTGGGATGCTCTGGCAGCTCCTCTCCAGCCAAAGCTCACTCCTTGATGCTCTTCTGAGCCACCAGGTCCCCCCTGATCCCCCTTTTCTCCAGGCCGAGCCCCTTTCCAGCCCCCTCAGCTGCTCCTGGTGCTCCAGACCCTTCCCCAGCTCCTAAACCAGGTGATGCCACAGCCACTGAGCTTTGGAGGGCAGCTGAGGATCCTCACTCCTCTCAGTGCAAGCTCCTAATTAAATCCCTGCTAATTACATCCCTGTCTGTGTTCTCCCCTTGAGCAGATTCCCATCCTGCTGTGCCTGGGCTCCCTGAGGAACCCCTCACCCCAGCTGGCACAGAACTGCTCCTTGGAATGGTTTTGGGGGGAAAAAAGGTCTTTTTAAGCTTTGGAGGTTTAGGATGAGCCCTGGCCATCCATGCTGGAAATCTCACAGCCCTTCCAGCCTTCTCTCCCAGCAGCACATACCTGGAGTGAAACACCCTGGAAGAGGGCAGGACTTGTTTCAGCTCCCCCAGGTGCCCCAGTCTGGCTGAAAACTTTTTGGAAAAAGATCTTTCTAAGCTTTGGAGGTTTAGGATGAGCCCTGGCCATCCATGCTGGAAATCTCACAGCCTTTCCCAGCCAGTGAACTTCTCTCCCAGCAGCACATACCTGGATTCAAACTGCCTGCAAGAGAGGCAGGACTTGTTTCAGCTTCCCCAGGTCCCACAGTTTGGCTGAAAACTTTTTGATTTTGGCTGAAAACTTTTTGAAAAAAAAGTCTTTGGCTGAAAACGTTTTGATTTTGGTTGAAAACTTTTTGATTTGGCTGAAAACCTTTTGGAAAAAAGGTCTTTCTAAGCTTTGGAGGTTTAGGATGACCCCTGGCCATCCATGCTGGAAATCTCACAGCCCTTCCAGCCTTCTCTCCCAGCAGCACATACCTGGAGTGAAACACCCTGGAAGAGGGCAGGAATTGTTTCAGCTCCCCCAGGTGCCCCAGTTTGGCTGAAACCTTTTTGATTTTGGCTGAAAATTTTTTGAAAAAAAAGTCTTTGGCTGAAAACGTTTTGATTTTGGTTGAAAACTTTTTGATTTGGTTGAAAGCTTTTTGGAAAAAAGATCTTTCTAAGCTTTGGAGGTTTAGGATGAGCCCTGGCCATCCATGCTGGAAATCTCACAGCCTTCTCTCCCAGCCAGTCAACTTCTCTCCCAGCAGCACATACCTGGATTCAAACTGCCTGCAAGAGAGGCAGGAATTGTTTCAGCTCCCCCAGGTCCCACAGTTTGGCTGAAAACTTTTTGATTTTGGCTGAAAATTTTTTGAAAAAAAGGTCTTTGGCTGAAAATTCTTTGGTTTGTCTGAAAAATTTTTGTAAAAAAAAAGTCTTTGGCTGAAAACGTTTTGATTTTGGTTGAAAACTTTTTGATTTGGCTGAAAACCTTTTGGAAAAAAGGTCTTTTTAAGCTTTGGAGGTTTAGGATGAGCCCTGGCCACCCATGCTGGAAATCTCACAGCCCTTCCAGCCTTCTCTGCCAGCAGCACATACCTGGAGTGAAACACCCTGGAAGAGGGCAGGACTTGTTTCAGCTCCCCCAGGTCCCCCAGTCTGGCTGAAACCTTTTTGATTTTGGCTGAAAATTTTTTGAAAAAAAAGTCTTTGGCTGAAAACGTTTTGATTTTGGTTGAAAACTTTTTGATTTGGTTGAAAGCTTTTTGGAAAAAAGATCTTTCTAAGCCTTGGAGGTTTAGGATGAGTCCTGGCCATCCATGCTGGAAATCTCACAGCCTTCTCTCCCAGCCAGTGAACTTCTCTCCCAGCAGCACATACCTGGATTCAAACTGCCTGCAAGAGAGGCAGGACTTGTTTCACCTCCCCCAGGTCCCCCAGTTTGGATGAAAACTTTTTGATTTTGGCTGAAAATTTTTTGGAAAAAAGGTCTTTGGCTGAAAATTTTTTGGTTTGTCTGAAAAATTTTTGAAAAAAAGTCTTTGGCTGAAAACATTTTGATTTTGGTTGAAAACTTTTTGATTTGGCTGAAAACCTTTTGCAAAAAAGGTCTTTCTAAGCTTTGGAGGTTTAGGATGACCCCTGGACATCCATGCTGGAAATCTCACAGCCCTTCCAGCCTTCTCTCCCAGCAGCACATACCTGGAGTGAAACACCCTGGAAGAGGGCAGGACTTGTTTCAGCTCCCCCAGGTCCCACAGTTTGGCTGAAACCTTTTTGATTTTGGCTGAAAATTTTTTGGAAAAAAAGTCTTTGGCTGAAAACATTTTGATTTTGGTTGAAAACTTTTTGATTTGGTTGAAAGCTTTTGGAAAAAAAGGTCTTTGGCTGAAAACTTTTTGATTTTTCCACTCCCCCTCACCCTTGCACCACTCCAGCACCTCCTTCCTCCAAGCATGACAGTTTGGGTTCAACCCCTCAGCAAAATAAATCTCATCAGGACCACCCAGGATGCTCCACTTGTGGTCTTGGTGTCATCAAATCTTCTGACCAGCCCTGGAACATCCCACGTGTCAGGCTGACAATTTTTCCCTCAGTTTCTCAAAGATAAATATCCCCCATGTCTGTATTTTTTCCCCTTCCACCATCCCCAAACTGTAATTTTCCCTTTATTAATCCAAGTTTTGGTGGATCCCCTCAGCACACGCTCTCATAACTTATTAAATTCCACCCTTGTTAGCTCTCAGGCTTTTTGTCTTTTATGATAATTTCCAATTCTCCCTCTGCAGAATCTTTATCTCTCTACCCACAGCAACCACCAGCTTCCTGCTCTACCTTCACTCCTAACAATTAGTGAAAATATATATATTTTTTATAAAGGTGCCCAAAGTCTCACATTTCAACTCCATCAGGAACTTAATTCCCATCCATTGCTTCCTGTCCCATCAAAACCTGGCGTTGTCCACCCCCTGGTGCTCCCTCATCCTCACAGATTCCACACAAATCCTCTTTTGTTGGGATAAATAAGGTGCCAGGCATGATGCCAGCAAATAGATCAGACAGGAGACCTCTCCAAATTCCCTTTTCTAGGAAAACTCTGGTTTGTGGCAGCAAATCAGGGATGGAGGCACGGGAGAAAAGGCACAGAGGCAGCTCCTGCTGTCAGGAGTGATTGTCCTGAGCTGCAGCTGATTTCCTACCAGGACAGCTGGGGTTCATCCCGTCTGATTTGGGATGTTTGAATCCCTCATGCTCAGGAGGAGGAGCAGGAGCAGCCCAGGTCTGTCCCTCACTGATTTTATTGAGGTGATGCCACAGATTTGTCTGTTCCCTGCAGGGCAGACAAAAAATTCAGCTGCTGGGAGAACTGCTCCAGGCTGAGCTCTGGATGGTTCCTTGGCATGGGAATGTTTGAAATGTGGCTTAAAAATGGGGAGAACCCTCAATCCCCAACCTGTGTGCTGGCAGGACATGGAGGGGGAGATGGGCAGCACAGGGGGGAGGTGGGGATGAACCCACAGGGCTGAATCCCACAGGAGCCCCTCTGCTCTGGAGCCACGCTGGGAGAGCTGGGAATGCTCACCTGGAGAAGGGAAAAATCCAGGGAGGGCTGAGAGCCCCTTGCAGGGCCTGAAGGAGCTCCAGGAGAGGGACTGGGGACAAGGGATGGAGGGACAGGACACAGGGAATGGCTCCCACTGGGAAAGGGGAGGGTTAGATGGGATATTGGGAAGGAATTCTGAATAGCATGATAAAATCATGGAATGGGTTGGGTTGGAAGGACCTTAAGGACCATTCAGATCCAACCCACTGTCAAGGTCAGGGCCACCTTCCACTGTCCCAGGGTTCTCCAAGCCCTGTCCAGCCTGGCCTTGGGCACTGCCAGGGATCCAGGGGCAGCCACAGCTGCTCTGGGAATTCCATTCCAGGGCTCAGCACCCTCCCAGGGAACAATTCCTTCCCAATATCCCACCCAAATCTCTCCTCTTTTATTTACACCTTAGTGCTACAGAGCCAAATGTTGCTCCTGTCTTTCTAGACCAATTCCAGACTTACACTAAGACCCCCCAAAATGATAAATTTTCCCATAAGGCACCCAAGAAAGAGAAGAAAATATAAAATGTGCATGTGTCAGGTGCAAGTAAAATATCCAGTGGGGAATTAACCCTTGTATAGGCTCAGAATCCCCTTGTGGTAGGAGAGATGAGAGGCACAAAAGACTTGCTGAGTTTTTCAGAGCACTGAATTTTCTTTAATTGGCATTTTCTTCACGTGGACCTGTTGCTGACAGTCCCCAGGACAGAAGAACTTTGCTCCATCTGTGTTTTTTTTTTATGCTATAAAATCTTTCAGGCACAGGCTGAGGTTTATTTTGTCACCCCAGGTGGAAAGGCTGGAGACGCGACCGTGAATTAATATTTTCTATTTCCTTGGATATTTTCCTTCCAGAACTGGGCATTAATGAAGCCCACTCCCAGGCAGAATTGTCTCACCAGCCTCATTTGTGTGCTGAGAGATAAGGGAATGGATTTGGCTGGCTCTCAGTTCATTAACAGGCCACTGATGAATTGGTGCCACTCTCTGCAGGGTGCTCTCACCCTCCTGGGCACCTGCTGGACTCTGGGGGTGGAGGACACAGAGTTCTGTGACATCTCTGCTGCAGAGCTGGGGCCCCTGGCCTCTGTGCCCCCCTCCCAAGCTGAGCACTGTTGTTACTCCCAGATACCCCCAAGAAATGGATCTCTCTAAATTAAAATAAGAAAATCCAGGGCAGGGTGCCCCCATGGCCTCCGTGTTGTGCACACCCCCAAATTTTAATTATTTCAGGCAAGAAAATCACACTTTTAATTAATTTTTTTTTTTTCTCTGAACAAATGATAAAAAATCCCAGGGTTTGGCAGTGCAAGGCTGCTGGGGAAAATCCCTTTCTGCTGCATGTTTTGGGGACTGAAAACCCTTTTCTGAGCAGGGGTGCATCTGCTGAGGGATGAGTGAAGAGAAAATACGTGGCAGGGGAAGGAAATGTGAGCACATTCTCTGGATGCACAGAGAATCATCTGAGCTCAGGTGTGAAAATAAGCAAATAACCATTTGTGGGGTTTTTAACCAACTTTAATTCTTCAATCTCCCCCACTCTCTCTTGTTCTCCTTTCTTTGCTTCTAATCTAGAGGGAAAGAACCAGCAAAAAATCCATGTAATAATCATGAGGCATTTTGGATTTTGGCAACATTCAGTTGCTCAGAGAGGTTGTGGACTCCTCTCTAAGCTCATCCCAACCCAAACCATCCCATGATTCTGTGGCTTCCATAACATCTGTAGAGTGCTCCAACCATTCATCAGAAATTCCAGTGGCAGCCTGACAAGAGAATGGGACAAATTTCTTCAATTTTGGTGCTCTACAGAGCATCCCACGATGCTGTGCAGAAGATTGGCCCCAGGGAGCTCAGAGAAGCCCCTGAAACACAAACTCATGGCCTAAATGTGTTTATTTCCACAGCATCAACCCAGAGGAACATCAGGTGAGCCATGCTGGGATGGTGGGGAATGCTGCCTGGGAAGCAGGGCCTGGAAGGATTTGGGGACTGGCCTGTGGACTCCTGGCTCCCAGGTGGATGCTGTGACCAAAAAAGGTCTCAGGGTTCTTTGTGTGTGCTGTGGGTTGGAAGGTGACCTCAGGTAACTCAACCTCACTTCAAGAAATGGAGTCTGAAAATAAAATTTTTGGATACATCATCATTAAAAAAAAAAAAAAAGAAAGAAAAGTTCCTCCTGATTCATCACAGAAATGGCCTCCAAAGCCATTTTTTTCCACCCTGTGCAGATCCAGCCCAGATCTCCATGGAGCTGTGAGTTGTGTTGTATTAACTGGGAATTACAAATGCCAAGGAAATGCAGGGTCCATTCTTTCATTGTTGATGCAACATTCACCACCTTGTGTTGCTAAAACAAGATTTTAAAGTTCCTCCCAAGGGGACTGAGCCAACCAAACCCTTGGGATTTCAGCGTGGGGTGAGTGTGGGCCTCATTCTCATGGGAAATAGGTGGCTCCTCTTTAATCTGTTTTGCCCTCAGAGCCAGAGAAAACAAAACATCTCATCTCGTGGTGAAGGGAAACATTTGTGCAGGTCTCCCTCTTCTTAGACAATAATCCTCAGCCATTTCTGGTTTGTTGTTTACTTTTCTTTCTTCTTTAATTGAAGCCCCGCTGCAAAGGATTAAAAGCAAACTATTTTGTAAAAGGGCTGCACATGGTCCCAAGTAAATCTGTGTGAGCTTCCCCCACTGCTCAGAGCTCTGGGATTTGCTGATCTGTGCCTTTCTGCACTCTTTGGCTTTAATTAAAAATTGTGTTTTGCTCCTTTTCCTTCATCTGCATCCCTTGGCTTCCCTGTGCTCCCTGCCAGGTTTGGAAATGCACCAGCTCTGATGGAGAACCTGCAGAAGGAGCAGGACGTGGACAGCAGCATCCCTTGAGGTGCACCATGCTGGTGGCCTCCCATCAGCTGAACATCTCCCTGTCAGCAGCCTTGGCCTCTCTGCTCCCATTCCACATCTGTCAGCACCTCCTGAAGCACAGGGAAAGAGGAAATCAGGGAATGAAGCACAAAGACCGGCAGGGAGGGAGAGGTGAGGGGCAGGGAGAATGTTTCCACACTTGGCTGGGAAGATCTGGGGTTTAAAGAGGGGATAAGCCAACAAAGGAGGGGTTAGCAGGATTCAGAGCTGGTCAGCAGCTCCCTGTAGTCCAGGCTCATCCTCAGCTGTGGCATGTAGAGGTGAATCCTGGAAGCTCCTCCTGCCCTGACACCCTCCTGGACAGACTGAGGAGCCTTGGGAAGCCCATCTGCCCTGTACAGCCAAGGGCAAGGATAAGTGAGGCTGCAGTGCTGGGATTTCAGTCAGGAGGCCCCTGGAAGTGCTTGCAAGGCGTGCATTTGTCTCCAAATCCACTGTGGAAGGGCTCATCCCGCTCCAGCGTGGGGCAGAACCTCCCTGGTGGATATCAGGTGCTTCCTCTCAGTTCAGATTCACTCTACATCTAATAAGAGCTTGCAATGAGTTTTTAACTGCTCTGGAGAAGCCAAGCCAGGCACCAGAGAGAGCAGAAAAAGGCAATTTCTGCTGATGGCAAGGAAGGGAAGAGCGGCCTTTACGGGACGAGGACGTGCCATGGAGCAGAGCAATGTGGCACCAATCCCCCCCTGGTTCTGATTATTGGGGTATCAATAACAGGGCTAATGGCCCTCTGGTTCCAGATACAATGTGCAAGGCTGTTTACAGCCTCTGCTGAGAGCCTCTTACTTTTACTCTCGTTGGCAAATCATTGTTTACGTCTCGCGTTTCGAAACGCAGCTGGGCTCCAGCCTTTCCTCACCCACCGGCGGAGCCGAGCGGATCCCTGCCCCATGTGCTGCTCTTTAGCAACACAAACAGCACAGCCAGATCCCACTGAGCAGGGTTTGCTCACTCCCCAAACACGCAGGGCTCGGCTCCCAGCACGCCGGCTCCTTCCCGCCGGCTCCCCGCGCGCCACCGGAGAGGCACGGCGGGGACGGAGGGTGGCTGAGCACCTCTGGGATATCCTGGGACAAGGGTGGGCTCCATTCTCCTGGCAGGGTCAGGGGTGTGCTGTGGTTCATCTTCTTGGCGTGGCCAGGCCACTTTTCTTCCCAGCTGTTTTGAGGGCTGGGTTGACAGCTGGGCTTGATGAGCGTGGAGGTCTTTTCTGACCGAAACGATTCTACAGAGTCATCGAGTGACTGAGGTTGGAAAAGACCTCCAAGCTCATCAAATTCAACCTTTGGCTGACCAACTTGACCTTTCCAGCCTCATCAACCAGAGCAGAGTACTGAGTGCTATGTGCAGTCATTCCCTGGATACCTCCAGGGATGGGGAGGCCACCACCTCCTTGGGCATTTCCAATGCCTGACCACCCTTTCCATGAAGAAATCCCTCCTGATGTCCAGCCTGAAATCCCTCCTGATGTCCAACCTGAGCCTCCCCTGGCACAGCTTGAGGCCATCTCCTCTTGTCCTGTGCAAGCACTCTCTTTGTGGGTTTGTTGTCAGCCATGGGAAGAAGGGACACAGCATCCAAAAAGCTGAAAATTTGTAGCAGGAGCATTTGAGTGAGGGCTAAATGCTGAATTTCAGCCAAGTGGGCAATAAGAAATTGCTCAGTGAGAAGGTTTGAGAAAGAGTGGCTGAACCTGTATTTTGAGCAGAAGGAAATAGAGGGAAAAGAAGAAATTTAGAAGAAGGAAGGGCAGAGCACTGAGTCAGCCCAAAGCTTGTCAGTTCATTCTGTAGAGGTGGGAAATTTGAGGTCACAGAATCACAGGATGGTTTTGTTTGGAAGGGAACTTAAAGACCATCTCATTCCAACCTCCTGCCATGGACAGGGACACCTTCCACTATCCCTGGTTGTCTGGTGGTCAAATGGACAAAAAAAATGAAAAGAACTGGTCATGTTTGCCACTCTGCCACCTTGAGCCCTTAAATCTAGAGAGAAAAGATCAGCCCCCTATCTCCAGTAACCCCTCAATGCTCAGGGGAAACCTCATTCACTGAGTTTACTCAAAGGGATTTCCACATTTGTGTCCTAAACCATCTCAGGATCTTCTTTCATGCATGCCAGTGCTGCTTCACAGGACAGATTAAAAATCTCCCTTTTTCAGAGCAGACAGCACTTTTAACAGATTTATTCTGCATTTTTTCTTGTGTGAGCAAACAAAACACATCATGGAAGGATTGCTGCCTGTTGGCCACACTGGGATCCCATGGGGCTGTGTTTGGGGGGCTGCCCTGTGCCCTGCTCCTCCTTGCTGGGAAGCAGGCAGGGCTCAGAATACCTGGGAGAAATCACTAATTTTTGTTTCCCACTCTGGTGCCACGTCCAGGTCGCTGATGGAGCAGGGAGCAGTGGCTGACTTGTGTTTCCCAGGAGCCCCAGAGAGCTCCTGACCCCCTCTGGTTCTGTGTTACATAAAGGAGACACCCCCGTGCCAGATGTGCTGCATCTCATTCCCCTTCAGCAGAATCCGTGGGCTCTCCAACCCATGCCATGTTTATGTCGACTCCCCAGCACCAATTTTGCAATCTTTCCCATTCTCTCCAGCCAACACACATCCAATTAAACTGTCCAGTTACCATGGTTTCCTCCTCACCAACCTGGGGAGTTTGGATGTGGGGTTTGTGGAAAGGAAAAAGTGTTTTCTTGTAAGGAAATGTGCTCATTGGGCTGCTGGGATTAAAATTTTGCGTTCAGCCCACTTTGTGTTTGGGGGTTTGATGATGTGAGTGTGAGGGGGTTCTTTGGGTACTGAAATCCATGGAAAGAGAAGAGCTTGTGAATGGTTTACCATGACAAATGCATTGTTTTCAGAGTCAATTTAAGCAGCAAGAGGGGAGGACTGGAGCTGGGGAATGTTTGCTGGAGTATCTGAACGTGCTGTTGGAAACAGTTTGTTGTTGGTAAAAGCTGGGTTTAATTGTAGTCTCTTAAAACCCCTGAATGTCATATAAAGAAAAAAAAAGCTTTACAACAAAACATGCCTTTCAGGGCAGAGCTGGAAATGAATGTAGAGCCTAGAAACAGACTGGGGTTGCCTGGACTGGATTAGTAAACTCTGACTGTTGTCATGCAGCACATTCACCATCCTGCTTTTCAGGATCCTTCCACAGCAGAGGAAGCTGGACTCAAACCCCTGTCTCTGTGAAATACTTTCAGAATCAAACAAGGAACAAAAAGATCAAGACTCACTGAATGAACTGCAGAAAGCTGGAATTCATCACATGTAATGACCACCAAGTGATAAAGGTGGCTGACCTGGCCAAGCCAGGTGATTGGCAAGGGCCTGGAGGAATTTCATCCTGACATCTTTGGCTTCCTCTGCTTTCTTCCTCCTCTCCATGGTCAAGGGAGATGAACTGAAATTGAAAGAGGAGGGACAGTGAAGAAGTAACAGGAGGATATTAGAGGACACCAATTGTACAAAAAGTCCAAACCCCAATCCCCACCTAAAAAACCCCAACTAACCCAACAAACCAACACAAAACAAAAAACAAACAAACAAAAATGCCCCAAATCCAACCAAACAAAAACCAAACAAACAAAACCTCAAAAAACCAAACAAAAAAACCCAAACAAAAAGCCCCCCACCCAAACCAAATCAAGAGTGGCTGGCCATTTTATAATGCCATAAAAACCAGGATGAAAAATGAGTTAAAACCTGTCAGATGATCATCTCAATGGTTGCATGTCCTCAAAACATTCTGGCCTGCTCTGTGCCACATCCTGCTCTCCCTAACAAATCTGGAAGCTTTGAAGGGGCCAGCAAGGGACTTTAAATACGTTCCACTATCCCAGGTTGTTCCACGCCTGGCCTGCAACATTTCCAGGGATTCAGAGGCAGCCACATCTTCCCAGCTTAGCCAAAAATTAAAATTACAGCCAGAGGTCCATGAATAAGAGGGATACTCCAGAAGTCAAGGCAAAGAATCATGGAATGGCTTGGATTGGAGAGGACCTTAAAGACAATCCATTATCCCAGGTTGTTCCAAGCCTGGCCTGCAACATTTCCAGGGATCCGGGGGCAGCCACAGCTTCTCTGGGCAACCCGAGGCTGCCTTGCTCCAGTCAGAGGATGGGGACTGGAACTAGGAGCTCTCCCATTTCCATCAGCTCCCTGGTGAGCGTGGCCCGGGCAGCCTGAGCTCATGAGCTCATTTGCTTCCCCGAGGTCAGCACGGAACAACATTTCACCACTGGTGCAAGCCCCAAAGCCAAGCCAAGCCGCTGAAGCCATAATTATGTCTTTATTGTGCAGGGCTGGGCTGTGTGGGCTGGCAGGGAGCCTTTCATTCTGCAGGGCCTGGGGCATTCATCCTGCATTACACATTGTGGGCTGGGGCTGGGGGTGCTGCTGGATTCACAGCGCCAGTCACAGCGCTCCCTTGGCCGCAGTGCTGCCAGGGCCACGGGGATGGAGAGCCCAAAAAGAGGGATTTTGTTGTGCCTGTCTCCCAAGAAAGATGCTCCTGGCCACCAGCACAGGGAGTGATGTAAAAGGGCTTTGTGTGGCTTGTCAGCAGGAAGGCTCCAGCCGGGACTGGCGATGGCACGCTCGAGGTGGGTGCGTGGTGGGGGTGAGGCAGGAGAGGAGGAGGAGGGAGCAAAGGTGGGTGGGGAAGGGTGGGGATGGGGTGTGCCTTGTGGTAAAGAGGTTTTGGAAGTGCAGGGGTCTGCTGAGGAAGGTGGAAGATTGGGAAGAATTGTGTTGGCAGGGTTAAGGCCACGTGGGGGGATTGATGGTAGTGGCAGAGAGATCCTGGAATCCCAGAATCCTGTGATCATTAAGATTGGAAAAATCCCTCCAAGGTCACCGAGTCCCACCTGGGCCTGATCCCCACCTTGTCACCAGAGCAGAGCAGTGAATGCCACATCCAGGCACTCCTTGGACACCTCCAAGGATGGGGACTCCACCACCTCCCTGGGCATGGGAACTTTCCATTCCAATGCCCTACAACCCTTTCCATGAAGAAGTTCTTCCTGAATTGGATATGGGGTGTGAGTCGGGGCTCCCTGAGCAGATGATTGCAGTGCTGGAGGATGGCAGAGCAGCCAAGGGCTCAGCAGTGTGGTGGGAGATGTCACTGATGCACCAGGGGTGACCAAGAGGGACAAACGTGGTGGAGATGGCAGGAGAGAGAGAGGGGGTGAGCTCTTGAGGATTGGTGAGAGGCAGAGTAGAAGGAAGTTTAATTATTAAATGATAAGGAATGAGAGAGAAGAGTGGAGTCAAGATCTGGAGGGGATGAGAGGAAGGGGGAGAGGAGAAGGGTTTGAGAGAGGCTGTTGAGGTGTCAAATACAGATTGCAGGAGTGGAACCACCGTTCACTCAGGGATCTGTGATTGCCCCTGACCAAAAGAGAAAACCCAGGATTTGATGAAGTTGATTTGACAGCTCCTGCCTGTCTTGTCTCTGATCAGGAGGCTGCAAGATGCTCGTGGTGGTTGGACCACCAGGTGCTGGGCTGGAGCAGCAATGAAGGGATGAGACATGGACACAGGGACATGCACAGTTTGGACTCTTGGGCTGTGGACACGTCTCCCTGTGCCTTGGAAATCCAAGGGGAATGTTGAAGTAGGCTCAGAATAGCCTGTCAGCCCAATCCTCAGACACCAGGCCGTGGGAGTAGGAACACCACACAAACCACAGCAGAAATTCAGGGTGAGCGAGGTCTCTGCTAATAATCAGACATTATCATGCCATTGCTGCAAAATGTGTTTCTTTCCCACAGGACAGCCTGTCCTGGCCTCCTTCCCTGGGAGGAGAAACTGAGCTGACTCTGGAGGAGCAGCAGCAATCCATGAAATTCCCCAGGCTCCTCATCCACCCTGGCCATGCTTGGACTTTGTGTCACGAGCCAGGGCCTTGTCCAGGTGAGTTCCCAAGGGAGATCTGGCTCTGCAGGGATGGGATGAGATGCAGTGCACTGCAGTTCATCCCCCAGAGGGGTTTATTAAGGAAAACACTTAAAATGTGCTCCAAAGGACACCTGGGACATGTCTGCACCATAGACAGAATGAGCAGGGAAAAACTCACCATGGGAAGATGCTGGAGATACCAAGACTTAGGATGAAGGAGTAATGGGAAGTTTGTTGGATCCAAAATGGTAAATTACATTTAGGCACTCCCAGACCAGTTTACCCACCAGGCTGGGACTCAGAGGCTCTGCCAAACTTGAATAAATTGGTTCACCTCGTGTCACCTCAGCAGAACAGGGACGCTGCAGGCTCCTTCAGCAGGACTGTCAGCATTTCTGTGTGTCCTGCTGTGCACCACAAGGGGTGACAGCAGCTGTGGAGAGCAGCAAACCCCTGGATGCAGTGAAAGGTGTCCCAGCTTAATCAAATGAAAGCACTTTTAGGCCTCTGAGTTGTTTCAGGCCATACCTGAGCTGAGGAGCATTCATGGAAAAATTGTGAGGATGAAACTCCCCCTCTGTGAAATACTCAAAATGACCCATTTTGAAGCAAAAGCCAGGGGGAGATTCCCTGGAGAAAGGACCCATGCTGGTCTGCAGAAGATACCCAGATCCTCCTGCCTCTCCTAGAGGGAGGGTAAAGGATTCTACATCCTGATTTCTCCAGGCAATCCCACGTTCTCCAATCAGCAGGAAAACACCTTTCCCTCCCCAGCTCTGCCTGTCCCGGTGTGACAGGGAGGCTTCTCTGGTGAAGGAAATGCTTTGAGCAGCACAAATGGCTTTTGTCACATCGGGGACAGAGCATTTCTGAGTGTCTTGGCTCTTCCACATTCAGCAAAAAGAGAAATTAGCAACCTGAGTTGCCATGGTAAGTAATACAGCAGCACCCTTGCTGAATGCCACTCTGCAAATACTTTAACATTGAATGACTGTAATTTTGCTTTAGAGTCTGGAAAATAGATCCTGAGACCAACTGAACAGTAGCTGATGAAAATAATTTTGCAGTGGTCTCTTAACACAGCCAGGCAGGCAGAGGCCAGAAAAATAAGAAACCTTATAGTCAGAGTTTTTTAAAGAATTTCAAAGCAGCAATTGGATGGTAGATGTGCTATCAGTGCACTTGGTGGGGATGTGGGTTTGGTGGTGCTGAATGGCAGGAATGCCTTCAGTGTACATCCCTGTTATTTATGGAGTAGTGACAGTGGCTTTAGAGCAGCACATGGCAGAGGAGAAGTCCCAGTTCTCCAGCACAGGGTTTTAAATAGCTCTTAGGAGCAATGCGGCTTCAGGGGAAGTGCTGAATGTGGTGGGGAGCTTTGGAAAAACAAACCAATCCAGGACCCTCTTCCCTTCCCTTCCCTTCCCTGGTGTTTTCTCCCTGATTTCTCCTCCATTCCCCTCTCCCAGCAGCTGTGCTGACTGGAGAACATAAATCATCCTCTCTGTGGCAGGACAGAACACAACTTCACACCCCCAGAACTTGATCCTTGCCTGGTGAGCTGTCAGTCCAGGCTTCTTCCCAGGGGAGATGTTCCAAGATTCAGTTGCAATGGAGCAGAGGAAGAGCTCAGCAGACTGTGCTGAACAAAGAGTCAGCAGGGCTGGACTCTGCCCCTGCTGTCCTGTTTCTCCTTGGCCAGGGGACACCTCTCTGTGTTGTGTTTTTGGGCTGAGGAGCTCACCCCAAATCCAGAGATGCTGTTCCTCTCTGGGTTTGCCACCTCCCACCAAGTACATGGGGTGGAACAGGCTGAGGTGACCTTGCAGCTGCCCCTCAGAGGTTCTCCCAAACTTCTCAGAGCAGCAGATTTTTATCATGGAGTCACAGGGGAGCTGGACTGAAGTCTGATCCTGTCACCCTCTGTGCTGTGGGTGGCTCCAGCATCAGTCAGATCCTCTGTCCTGGAGAAAGAGGGGAACCATAAATGCCCTGACCTGAATGTCCTCAGCCTTTATCCAAGATACTGATCTTGGAACTTGGTCTTTATCCAAGATATTGATCAGCCAAAGGGCTTCCTGAAGAGGTGGATTGTGGATTTTACATCTTCACTGAGGAAAGGGAAATAAAAACACTCAGTAAGACTCATCAGAGTTTTTAATTTGGGGCACTGAAGAAATACCAAGCCCAAAGCCCATCTGGAATATATTCAGTGTCTTGCCCTGTTGCTGACATCAGCAGCTCACAAGAGGAGAAAGGATTAGCAGGTGCTGGGTTTTTGTCTCCTGAGGGTCTGAGAAGTGTGGAAGGCTGTGGTGAGCAAGGTGTGGAAGTATATTTTTGATTGCATTTTTCCTTCTTTAAAAAAACCCAAACCAACAAAGAAAAAGCAACTGCGTGTTTTGTTTAAAAAGTAATAGAAAAGTTGTGCACTAATATCTCAAAAAAAAAAAAAAAAAAAAAAAAGAAAAAAAAAAAAGAAAAGAGAAGAGAGGAAAAAAATAGAAGAAAAAAAAAGGAAAATGTCTCCTCCAGAAACAAGCTGTATCTTCTCCTGGATTCTGGTGAGGAGGAAAGATGACAAATCCCTTGCCCTGACAAAACACCAGTGGTAGGTCTCAGAACAGCATGTGAGGCACCAGTTCCTCCAGGAGGTTTCTCATTCATTCACAGGCCTGGAATACATGGTGTGCTTCAACCACTGGGCAGGCTTGTGCTGTCAAGTTTTCATTCCTCCCTGTGGTTTTGGCAACAGAGGAAGCTGGAAATTGGGATTACTTGATATTCCTCTGCCCAGCTCCACATCATCCTGCTCTTTTCCCACACAAAAATCTCCTTTTGACAGAGCACCACCACATATCAGAGGCATCAGCCTTTCTCCAGGGCTTCAGAGCTGCTTGGGCACAATCCACAGGTTGGCAAGACAAACCTTGGTGGAGCCCTTGGACCTTGTTTCTAAATCTTGGGTGATGGCTTGGACAGTGATAAGAGAACAAACTTTTATTTTTCAGGGCATTTTGCTAAATTTCTCTCTAACACAGCCTGGTCCTGTGAAGATTTCAGCACTGGCCTTGCTTGGCACATCATGGGGTTGGTCTTTGAGCGAGTCCAGCCTCTGTCTCCAGAGATGGCTGGGATGGATTCTCCACGTTCCAGGATGGTTTTCTGTGATGTGAGTGCCCACCAGAGCTGGTCTGTGGTACCCTTCCCTCTGGGGAGATGCCCCAAGCAGGGCATGGAGGCAGAGCTGAGCATTTGGGACAGGAAGGGTGAGGAAAGGGAGCAAAGAAATAATTTCTTCATTCATTGGACTGACGACCTTAAAGATCTTTTCCAACCTAAGCTGTTCTGTGATTCTCTGATCCCTTCTCAAGGACATCTCCCACCTGCATCCTGCTGAGGTGGAGGCTGCTGCAGGCTCAGCACAGGGCCCAGGAGTGCTGTTTCCATCCCTTTCCTCCCAAAACTGGGCAGCTGTGACTCCATGCCCTTGGCAAGTCCCAGATTTGCAGAGGAGAGGGGTTTCACACAGGTTTGGAGATGGAGAGCTGTAGTTTCACCCTTCTTTGTGTCTGTCATCACTGACAATGTGTTTGATTTGCCTTCATGATGTTCGTGTCTTGCAGAGAGGGATCTCCCTTCCTCCCTTCCTTAGAGGTGGTTTGTAAATAACATGAAGACAGAGTTTTTAGTAGTGCCTGTTGTGACAGGACAAGGAGTTGTTGGCTGTCCCTGGATCCCTGGAAGTGCCCAAGGCCAGGTTGGACAGGGCTTGGAGCACCTTGGGACAGTGGGAGGTTGGATTCCATGACTTCCAACATCCCTTCCAACCCAAACCATTCCACGATTCCTCCTCTCTGAGAGCAGCAGAAACTGCTCTCTGACTTGGGGGCTGCACACAAAAACATCTCCACCAAGATTTCTCAACTTGCCAAGACCTTCTCTCCTCCTCCTGGAGCCTTGGTCACCCTCATCCTGCTTCCTTCAAAGCCATCCCTGCAAGGCCAGATCTGTCAACAAGAGGAGGCTGTTGGGGCTGCTGATAAGAGCCCAGCACACCCAGTTCCAGGGGACATTTGCTGTGGGGATGGTTTTTGGGGCAGGTTTTCATTATGTGGAAAGCGTGTATCCGAGCTGTCCTGCAGGGTGGCGTGGTGCCTGTATTTACAGAGCTGGCAGCTTTCAATAGCAATCTATTTTTAATGAATCCAAGCTGGAACGTGGTGCCTAAAGCCCTGATTTAAGGCAGATTTCTAAAGGGAAGATTTACGCAAATTTGCTTGATTGGAAATTAATTACTGCAACAGTCAAGTTCAGCTCAAATAATCGCGCAGAGACGGCTGCAGGAGTCAGATAATTCATGCTGGAGAGAAGACATCAATTTACATTCCTCACATTTCCATCTGGAGGGTTTCCTAATTCTAGAGTGAGCTGGGGGCATCGCAGACAAAGCCAAGGGTGAGGGGGACTGGTGGCAAACTGGATCTGCTGAGGGGCACTCGGTGATCCTGGGGCTCTTTTCCAGCTTAAAAATTCTGTGATTCTGGGTCATTCCCCAAAACGCTCCCAGGAGAGCCATTGTGTCACTGAGTTATGGCAAACTGGGTTTCAAAAGGGGTGAAATATTCCAGACCCTGTTGGTCCTCCAGCTCTGCTGGATGCTCCTGTGAAGGGGATTTTTGGGGGTCAAGGTGTGAGAGGGAAAACATTTGTTGGTCTCAGTGAGGGAAAGGCTTTGATTTGCAAGCATGGGTTTTCTTTTTTAATTATTCATCTTATTTTGCTGTGAGGAGCTCTTATCAGATTTGGGAAGGCCCTGTTGGGCTCTGATCCTGTTTTCATTTCACAGATCCTCTCCTATTTCCCAAGCCAACAGCTAAATTTGGGGAATGGGAGAGGAACTGAGCCAGCCCTGAGGTTCAACAGGTGATGGGGACATGAAATGTTTGAAGTCACCCCTCATTGCAGCAGTGCCCTCAGCCATATAAGTTGATTATTTCCTATTTATTTGTACTCCAATCCTTGAAGTGTAATAGGAAAGCAGAAGTTTGGTGTGCTCACAGAGATGGGAGCCCCTCACCCTCCCAGTCAGGGCTTGCAAACTTGGTATTTCATTCATTTATGGCTGGGCTGAGACATGGGGGTTTCTCTTCTTCCCCTGAGCTTTGCATGATGAGCTTAATGAATATTAACATTATAGAATGAATCACAGAATGGTTTGGGTTGGAAAAGACCCCAAAGATCATCTCATTCCAGCCCTGCCACATGCAGGGACACCTCCCACTCTCCCAGGTTGCTCCAAGCCCCGTCCAGCCTGGCCTTGGGGACTTCCAGGGATCCAGGGGCAGCCACAGCTTCTCTGGGCACCCTGTGCCAGGGCTCAGCACCCTCACAGGGAACAATTCCTGCCCAATATCCCATCCATCCCTGCCCTCTGGCAGTGGGAAGCCATTCCCTGTGTCCTGGCCCTCCATGCCTTGTTCCAAGTCCCTCTCCAGCTCTCCTGGAGCCCTTTCAGGCCCTGCAAGGGGCTCTGAGCTCTCTCTGGAGCCTTCCTTTCTCCAGGCTGGACATTCCCAGTTCTCCCAGCCTGGCTCCAGGCTCCTAATCCACTTGGTGACCCTCTGGCCTCTCTCCATCTCCTCACCATCCCCAGGCACCCCCAGAATTTCCCAGATTGTTCACCCCTGACATCAGCTCTGGGACAGGTTTGGCTGCCAGTGAGCACCTTCAGAAAGCCTGAGGGACACAATAGCTCCATGCCTGGCCTGGAAAGCCTCAGCTTGGATTTTTCTGAGGGTCCAGATCTGCCCCAATTAATCTGGGCATTGTCCAGGCTGATCCTGAGGGAGGAGGGGGCTGCTAGGGAGTGAGGAGCAGCAGAAGAGGATCAGGTTGGGAAGGGCGGTGGTGCCTTGGCAGGGTGTCACCACATTTCTCTTCCCAGAGAAAGGCAAGGCACAAATCTTCCCAAGAATATTTCTGTGTTTCACATTCTCTGAACCTCAGAGAAAGGAAAAACACAATTCTTATCATTTGCTGTGCCTGTGTTTGTGCCAAAGTAGAATGCAATGTGGAGATTGTTTACCCACAGTGATGGGGTTTTGTTTCCTTGGATTTATCAGGGCCAAGAGTATGAGTGTGTGAAATTCAGTGCAGTGTGAGCAGTTGAGTGCTTGGCAGAGTCAGTTTTGGATGTATAGAATAATATAGTATAATAAAGTAATTAATTAACCTTCTGATATCCACGGACTCAGATGCATCACTCTCTCCCTCACGTCGGAGTCGCCTTTGATTTACAATATAATATAGAATAATAAAGTATAATAAAGTAATTAATTGGCCTTCTGATGAGATGGAGTGAGATGCTTCATTCTCTCTCCCCTCGTCAGGGGTTGCCTGCAAATACTCTAGTGGGGTGCCTGCCCTCAGCCCGGCCCAGGTGGGAATTCCAGTTGGGAATGAAGAACAAAGCTCAGCTCTCCTCCTTCCCCTGAGGCTCAGCTCTCCTCCTTTCCCCATCACTCCTGGGCTGCACTCTGTGCAAACCCAGGGCACTGGGAATATTTCTCTGTCTGCTCTCGGTGCCCTGACCCCCAGGGGAGCTCTGACTTTGACCCTCATTCATGGAGAAAGTTTCCCAGACTTCAAGATAGACTGGAACCCACAAAAGTGTGAAATAGATTATAGAGAGGAGTGGAGGTGTGTCACTAAGGTGGGAAATTTAGGGTTTGGGATTTTTAGTATGTTGTGGATGGAAGCAAGATGGAGGGCACAGGGTGTTATCCTGGGTTTCTTCTTCATGCTTCTTCTTCCTTCTTCTCCATGGGTTTGGGTGGCATCTCACAGTTAGGTGGAAAAATCCACATTGTGGGCTTTTAGGGGTCAGTTATTGGGTTAAAAGGTAAAATAATCCAGGTGTCAGTTCTTAATTGGATAGTTTAGCCCTAAAACACCTTGTACCAAGAGACTGTTGGCCATTTTGTGGTGCTTTTCCAGCGTGCTGAGCCTGATGTGGACAGCATGCAAAACTTTAGATAAGAAAATAATAAGCAAGAACCTGGAGACCAAAAAAATCCAGTGGGTCTCTCTTTCCTGACACAAAACTGCTCCAGGAGGGTCTGCCCTGACAGGGGGAGAAGGCCCAGCCTGAGTGCCAGAAGTTGGAGAATCAGCACCAAACACCCCAACAGTGCTCAGGGTTTCTCCTGTGAGGCACAGGGAGGCTCTGGCTCCATCCCTTTGGTTGTTTCCTCAGCCTCTCTGCTCCCTCACACACTCCAAATCCCTTTTCTTCAGGAAGCAGGCCTGGGCTGGGAAGGATGCTCTGAATCTTTGCAGTGCTGAAGGCTGTGTTTCCCTTTGAAGCTGGATTGTTTTCCCAGCCTTTTCCAGCTTGCTGTTGATGTGTGTGACATCTCTTCTCCCCCAAAAGCACTCCAGGAATTTCTCTGATCCCTTCCTTAGCCAGAGGGGAGAGCAGAACATGTTGTCCCTTCTCCTCTCAAAACTCAATCAAGAAAATGCTCCTGGCTGAGCTGTCACACCCTGGAACTCAGAACCAAGCTCTTGGGTGGTCATTGAGGCTCCCCCTGTTTGCCCACAGCCACCAAGAGCTCCGTGGCCATTGTGGCTGCAGACCAGGGGCTGGGAGCTGCTGCAACACCTGGCAGCCCCTTGAGGGATTGCTCTGAGGAAGAAATGCTGGGTTGGATCCCAGAAATCCATCTTGCTAAAATGGTTGGCATCCCACTGAGGTCCAGCTCTAGCCCAGCGCAGCGCAGTGATTAATGCATGAAAAAGCTGTTTGCAAACAAGGACATTAAAATAGTCATTCATCCTGGACTGAAATGTCATCTTGCCCATTCTCTGCCACGGGGCAATAGGAGAAATACAGGAATGTTGTTGTGATGCTTTCCTAAATGCAGGCTGAGAGAGCTGGGGCTGCTCAGCCTGGACAAGAGGGGGCTCTGGGGAGACCTTCCAGCACCTTCCAGTGCCTAAAGAGAGCTCACAAGAAGTTTGGAGGGGGACTTTGGGCAAGTGATGGAGGGACAGGACAATGGGGAATGGCCTGAAGCTGCCAGAGGGCAGGGATGGATGGGATCTTGGGAAGAAATTGTTCCATGTGAGGTGAGGAGGCCCTGGCACAGGGTGTCCAGAGCAGCTGTGGCTGCCCCTGGATCCCTGGAAGTGTCCAAGGCCAGGCTGGATGGGGTTTGGAGCACCCAGGGATAGTGGAAGGTGTCCCTGCCATGGCAGGAGGTGGGATGAGATATTTAAGGTCCCTCCAACCCAGACAATTCAGTGTTTCTATGAAACTCTCCCAACCTCTAACCATTTGTTTAGGACCTTCCCAAACCCCGTGCATGTTTAATTCCCTCAGCCACGTTTTTCTCCCCTGAATTCTCCCATCAACTGGAATGCATGCAAGGCACAGATGTTTATCTGGAGCCCCAAATTCTGCCCCTACCTCACCCCAGGTTACCTCAGTGATGCTTCCAAGTCTCTGGGCAGGATTCCTGCCCTCCAGCTGGGGATGCTGAGCTCTGACCCACCACGGTGCTGAGCAGTTGGAAGGATCCAGACTCTTCTGGAATATTCAGTCAGTGGCAGCTCTCCTCCAGCTTCTGGGAACTGCCAAGTGGCTTTGAAACACCTTGGGGGGCAAACAGATGGAGAACACCACGGAGCACAAGCTGCATTTCCTAAGGAGACCTGGACAGGAATAAATAAAGGTGATTTTAGCAAGGAGGAGTAGACAAGCATTTTGTTTTCCTGCCACAGGATGCCATGGGTACAAGAAGTAACACAGAACATTAAATTTGCTTCCAGAAAGTGGCTGACAGCATCCCTTTCTGCTAATGAAAGTAATTCTAGGTAGCTTTTTCTTGCTTGAAATGAGGCAGGGGTAATTTAATCATATTTAGGTCACTCTCAGTGCACACGCTGCATTTAGCAGTGCAGGCTTTTTTTGACTGATGGGGTTGTCTCTGCCTGCACTCATGAATATCTACAGATTTTTCTTTGTAGATATTCCTGTATCCCAGAATGAGAGATGAAAGGTGAAATCTTAAGAACTGCTGATGGTTGTTCTCATCAAGGAGCAGAGACTCCCCTTTGAGCTCAAGGAAGGGAAGGGTGGCCTACATTCTGTGTGGGAGACTGCAAACAGTTTTGCAGGGACACAGAGATGGTGTTTTCTCTTTGGTTGTTCACCATGCTCTAATTAGTCCAGCATTAATGGGAATTAAGTGTCCTATTTAGCTGGAGTAAGTGCCCATGCTAATGCTATTAGTGCAGTCAGCTGCAGTTGATATTCCTGAGCACCACAGGGGCTCTGGCACCTCGGAGGGATTCTCTCCTTGCTGGGGAATCCAGAATTCCACACAGGCACCACAGGATTTCGTGTGATTTCACCTTCTCTCTGCCACCTCTGGGAAGCTGGAAGGGACCAGAAGAGGACAGATTTCTGCTGAAATTGGATTCTCATCAAAATTTCACAGAGGAAAGGGAAGGAACCATGCAGTGCCTGGGAGACAAGGATAAAAAGCAAGCAGATGCTGACCTGGTGTGAGAAAAGCATTTCCTACACCTCAGAAATTCTTGGCCAGAGAGCCCATCCAGAAGGATGTCAAAATGTTGTTGTCCCAAGGTCTAATGAGCACAGTGCCCTGTCCCCAAGAGGGAAGGAGGGGATGATTAGACAAATTAAAAAAGAAAAGAGGATAAGCACAGTGGTCCATCCCCTGCAGCAATCAGCAGGTTACAGCTCCAGGGCCAGACATGACAGCTGGAACATCAAATTTATTGCAAGAGGAAGAGTTATCCTCCAGAAATGTCATCATCAGCCCAAAAGCCTGTGGATAGGGTTCCCTGTGGGGGGAACAGGTTTTCCAGAGAAGCTTTGGCTGCCCTTGGATGATGCCTGGAAGTGCCCGAGGCCAGGTTGGACATGGGGGCTTGGAGCAACCAGGTCCTGGCAGGGGGTTGGAACAAGATGGAACAAGGTCCCTTCCAACCCAAAACCATTCCAGATTGAATGATAATTCCTTGATACCCAAGGCACTGATCCCAGTTCAGGTGAGAACAGCACCCACCTGTGTCTGTCTGCTCAGTGCTGCACCTTTTGTGTCTGGGAGTAAAATTAAACCAGCACCTTCCCACCCTGCCATGGACTCACACCTTGGCTCAGGTGACAGCCTGTCATTTACTGCTGTCCTGTAACACAGTCAGGGTGGCACTAAATTTTGGAAATAGCACTAGAAGTTGTTATTTTCTGAGCCTTCTGCACCATTCAAGAGCAAGGCCTTATGGGTTTTTCCATCCCCTGCCAGGTCCCCTCAGGGTGCACGATGATTTTCTGGGGCTGTGGTACCTCAGGGAATCTTCTGCCCAGCTAAAAACCTTTCAGTGAGAAGAAAAACACTTTTTCCAAGAAATGGGGAGAAAAATAAAAGACTTGTCAGTGTCTTTAGTCTGGATTTGTTCTTTGTGTTACTGTAAAAACTCAAAAGTACCAGTGGATGGCCCAGACAGATCTGTGCTGATTTATGGGATGGAAGCACAGTCCTGGTCCCAAATTGCCCTACAATTGATGTGCCAGACAAAAGACTCTCAAATGGTTTTCCAGGAAGGTTCCTGGCTGCTCCCACTGATAACCAGACACCTTTGCTGGTGGATGTCACAGGTTTTTCATCCAATTCCTAGGGCTGGCAAACACAAAGCCCACGGCAGTGCCTCGTATTTCTGGCCAAGAGCAGCCTGTCTCTCCTGCTGGCAGATTGATCCCATGGGTTCAACCCCTCTGGAGCTGCAATCACCTCATGAACATCCCTGTGTTGCCAAGGCAACCTCAGCATTCACTCCAGGGATCTGGACACACGTGGCTTTGTCTTCTGGCTCTGAAACACCTCCTAAAGCTACCTCCACTCTACTTTTCCCAGGGATTGTCTTTGGAAAAGGCAAATTTCTGCACTCAGATGGGAAGGGCTTAATTTATGGAATGATTTAACTCTTGTCCCAGCCTGCTGGGGTTTTCTGAGCTTTAATTCCTCACGGGAAGGGCCAGAGTGTGCCAGAACCAGTGGCCAGCCTTACTCCTGACCCTGCTTTTGACATTAATCATTCCCAGCTGCTTCAAAGAAAGATGGAAGAAATGCTCCACTTGATAAATTATGCAATTTTCCCACAGGAGAAGTTTCATCCTAATGGGCTGTTGGTAGCTTGTTTGTGCTCTGCAGCATGAGAATTGATATCCCTTTTCAGACCAATCTAGCAGAGCTGTAGATGCTCCAAAACAGAGATAAATTCCATTTTCTTTCTCTTTTCTTTTATTAAAAAAAAATGTTTTTTTTTTTTTTTGCAATCTTTCTAACCTCTGAGCTTGCACAATCGCTCTTGGTGATGAGTTCCACAGCTTAATTAGGCATTGTAATCACACAGCTTAAATTGATGAGGTGCTCTGGTTGCCTTTGAACTGAGTTGGAGGGGTTTGAGGGTTTTTTCTAGACATGATGAAAACAGTGGAGAACGGGATTCCCAGCCTGCCCATTCATCATTTTGTGTCTTCTTCATGTCACCTCTTCTCCCTCTCTGCTCTGTGCATCCCCCAAGGCAGGGAAAAGCCTTTCTCCAGGTCCTGATCTAAAATCCTTTCGAAACATGGGACGAAAAATCCACCTTTCTCCATGGATGAAGACCAAGTGTTTTCTTCCAGCTTTTTCCTTTGAAAGAGGGAGGAGAGGGAAACGACATTCAGACTTCATCATCTCATTTTATTTTGACTTCTGAGCTAAACTGAGTCAAAACAAGATGAAGCAAGATGCTGTGAAGTTAAAATAATGATTTTTTAAAAAAAATCCCAATAGTTGATGAGATAAAAAAAGGAGACGGATTTCAAACATCCACCTTAATTTTGTTTTTATACAGATTTTAAATATTTGGAGGAACAAATATCCTGTTGCTCAGGAAGCCCAGACTAAAAACCCCAAATATTCCTATCAGGAGATAGGATGAATTATGTTGTGGTTAAGAAAACTTATTGGGGCTCAGGGAACGTGGATTTATTTCCTGTCAGGCTTACAAATACCCTCAGTAGCTCTGAACAAGCCACTGGGAAATAAATCTTAGCAGGGATTTAAAGATCCCAGTCCTGAGCGCTTCATTACCCATTTTTGAGGTGTTTACTGCCTGCAGTGGGACTGAATTCCCAGAGAGAAGGGAATGTGGGCCAGGGAAAACATCCATATGGGAGCAGCAGATTTTGAGTCTAGCAGATTTTCTCATTCAACATTCCTCTTTCCTGAAAAAACCTCGTCCTTCCAGGCTCTTCACAGCACACACGGCAGGGAAAAAGGGAGAGATTTGAAAGGATTTTCTAGAGGGGGGAAGGGGTTGTGATACAAGAAATCTTGGGGGTTTCTTTGCTTTAGATTAATTTATTTTTAGCTTATTGGGTCTTTATTGTCTTTTTTTTTTTTTTTTATTCTGTGATTCCTGCAGGTAAAATAATGCAATAATCATGGTTTGGGTTGGAGGGGACCTTAAATCCCATCCAATGTCACCCCCTGCCATGACAGGGCCACCTTCCACTGTCCCAGGTTGCTCCAAGCCCTGTCCAACCTGGCCTTGGGCACTGCCAGGGATGAGGCAGTCACAGGGTAACCCCAATTTCCAGCTGAAAAAATGACAAATTGCTCTTTCCTCTGTGAGTGCAGGATTTCCCCTGCACTGCTGCAGCTGGAAAATGGGTCCCACCTCTCCTCAGATGCTTTGCAGAGCAGAGGGGAGGTTGTGCTCAGCTACAGGATGGACACAACATCAGCCCTGCAGCTCATGATGCAGAACTTGCAGGTGGGCTCTGAATACTGCCACGATTTCATTTGTGCTGATGGATTTTTTGTACCAAAAAACCATCCTTGGGCGCAAAGATGGCCCATAAAGCTGGGGAGCAAAGGGAAACCAAACTGCTCTCCCACTGTGGTGTGGCTCTTTCCTGCTCCCATGGAGGTTTGGCATGGCCAGGAGCAGCTGCCACGTCTGGGAGAGTGTCCCAAGCCTTGTCCCACCTGCCAAGAGTGAACCAACATTGAATTTTCAGGCAGTAAATCTCAGCTGGAGGTTGGAGATTGAGACCTGACTTGATGGTTGAGGCAGAGCTTGGGAATCAGGGAATATTTCTTGTGAAAGAGCTCTGTGTCCTGGAATGCTGGGCCCTGCTCTGGGATCCCCAACAGCAGGAGGACCTGGAGCTGCTGGAGCAAATCCAGAGGAATCCATGGAGATGCTCCAGGGCTGGAGCCCCTCTGCTCTGGGGCCAGGCTGGGAGAGCTGGGAATGTTCACCTGGAGAAGGGAAAAATCCAGGGAGAGCTCAGAGCCCTCTCCAGGGCCTGAAGAGGCTCCAGGAGAGCTGGAGAGGGACTGGGGACAAGGGATGGAGGGACAGGACACAGGGAATGGCTCCCACTGCCAGAGGGCAGGGATGGATGGGATATTTTAAGAAATTCTTCCCTGGGAGGGTGGGGAGGCCCTGGCACGTTTTTGTGGCTTGGTTTTGAACAACAACTTGTTCTGGGCTCTTCTTGGATGCCAGAAAGGGGAGATGCCCCCACAGACAGCAGGGGAGCCCCAGGTAGAAGGGACAGCAGAGCAAAGAAATTTCCTTTCGACTGAAATTGCCTCTGCTCTTCTCAAGCCCAGTCCCTGGGGGTCAGGGAATCACCTCCTCTCTGCTGGGTGTTTCCTGCCAGAGATCAAGCTGCTGAAGGGACTGGGGCACCTCTGCTGTGGGATGGGCTGAGAGAGCTGGGGCTGCTCAGCCTGGGGAGGAGAAGGTTGTGGGGAGAGCTCACAGCACATTGCGGGCTCTGGAAGGGCCACAGGGAATCCAGAGAGGGACTCTTCATCAGGAACTGCAGAGACAAGCCAAGGGGAATGGCTTCAGACTGAAAGAGAGGGAATTTAGATGGGAAATGTGGAAGAAATTCTCCCTGTGAGGGTGATGAGGCACAGGGTGCCCAGATTTGCTCTGGCTGCCCCTGGATCCCTGGAAGTGCCCAAGGCCAGGCTGGACAGGGCTGGGAGCACCCTGGGACAGTGGAAAGTGTCCCTGCATGGCAGGAGGTGGAATGGGATGATCTTTAGGGTCCTTTCCCCCCCAGGCCATGCTGCCATTGCAGGATTCTCTGCCTCCAGACGTGTAATGCAAAGCAGAGCTGTGGGACAGGCTCTGCCAGCAGACGAGAGCTGGGGCTGCTCCTCTCACTCCAGGGTCATTTAATTTGAAACTTGCTGCTCTGTCAGGGCCCAGAGCCACTGACCCCCAGGGAATGGTGAGCCCCATCTGTTTCCTGAGCTGCTCCATGCCAAGGAACAGGCTCAGGGGGCTGTTTTGAATCTTGCCCCTTTTCTTGTGGGATTGCGTCGGGGCAGAAGCGAATCCAGAGATGCTCTTTGATGCTGCCCTTGGATCCCGCACTGCCAATGTGCTGAGGGCACAGTGACACCAAAATAAATCAAATATTTCTCAGGAATGGGGTGGGGACATCAGCAAAACCTCTGCCTTATGCAATTGCTGCCAGCATTACAGCAGATTTAAAGCAGCTGCTGTTGGTTTTCCCTCTTCCCTTTCATAAAGCAGTTGTTTGTCTGTTTGCTCAGGGCTGGAGGAGAGGGGAGATGTGAGGAGCACAGAGATGGCTGAGTGAGGGGATGGTGCCCAAATCTTCCAAAAAGAGCAGAAAATGGATGGGCAGTGTGAAGCTTGGCCAACCTGACACGGACAGGAGTGGTTTTGTCATCCCAGGGAAGGATGGGGGAGCTTGGGATGTGCTTGGAGGGCCATAAATGGGGATTGGTAGGGTTGAGCCAAGAGGGATGCTCCTGGAAACACCAGCTGGAGAGGAAAAAGGTGCTGCCATCAAGGCATCAACTCCCAGCAGCTGAGGTGTAGGATGAAAGGGTTGGAAAAAAGGCCTTCCTCAAGCAAAAGGAAAGAGGAGTCTGATTATTTTTATTTTTAATTTTTTTTTTTTTAAGTAGCAAAACGTGGAATTATGAGATTTGGACAGAGCCTTGGTGGGGGGTTCAGGGGATAGGGTGGTGCTGGGGTGGTGACCACAGGTGGCAGAAGGGACTGACCCCACTGAGGTTGGGGTTGGCTTTGCTGGGCCTGGCCTGGGGGGTGAAAAGCTCCTTTAGAATCAAGGTGAAGGATGGGATGGTGCAAGAACCATGAGCCCTTCACAACAAGACCTGGAGGGGCTGGAGAGTGTCCAGGGAAGGGAACAGAGCTGGGCAGGGGCTCAGCCTCGAGCAAAGGGGGCTCAGAGGGGACCTTGTGACTCTGCACAGCTCCTGCCAGGAGGGGACAGCTGGGGGGGTCGGGCTCTGCTCCCAGGGAACAGGGACAGGAGGAGAGGGAACGGCCTCAGGCTGGGCCAGGGGAGGGTTAAATTGGATATTTTGGGAAATTTCTTCATGGAAAAGGTGTCCAGCACTGGCACAGCTGCCCAGGGCAGTGCTGGAGTCCCCATCCCTGGAGGGATTTCGAAGCCCTGTGGATGTGGCACTTGGGGACATGGTCAGGGCTGGCCTTGGCAGTGCTGGGGGAATGGCTGGACTGGATGATCTCAGAGGGCTTTTCCACCCAAAATAATTCTGTGATTCCAGGAGGCTCCAGCAGCAGGGAGGGAGGATGTGATGCCCTTGTGTAGGAAGAAGAGAGGGGTGAGGGAAGGAGGGAAGAGAATGGAAGGGATGCAGGTGGCACAGGAAAATCTCCAAGGGAGCACTTGAGCCTCCTCTCTTCCCTGCAAGCAGGAATTCCCCAATTTCAGACCCAGCAAGGCTTTCTTTTCACAGCTTTGAGCAGCCTGCTGGAAACTCTGCAGGATGAGAGAAATCCCCATTCCCAAAGCACAGCAGTGCCTGCACAAGCAAAGCACCTGCCTGTGGGAAAACTGGGATGCATTTTCCATCTGCCCCCAGAAGAACCATCTCTAACCTGTAGGAACAGCCCAGGCTGTAGCTTCAAATCTCAGCCATTTAGAGGAGTGATTGGATATCTCTGACCCAGGCCCTTTCCCAATCCAATATATTCCCTTCAGCCACACATTGCTGCCTTTATTGAGCCCAAATGCTCATCAGCTTCTTTCTATTCAGATAAAACCAAAAGCATGCTCATCCAAGGGTCAGCATGGCTTAATACACAACCAGGATTTCAGCAAGCCCCAGGAGCAATCAAGTCATCACTCCAGTAGAAACAGTGCAGCCAGATATGCACAAAGCAGCCTTTTCCATCATTCCAGGAAACAGTCCCTCAGCTGTCTCCAGCAATCCTATTGTGAATAGATGTCTTTTGCCACTTTCCCAGAACATCCATAAACGCAGGGGGTTTCAAATCTGGAGAGGACAGCACTGCTAAACCAAGATTTAGAGTCTCAGTGGAGGCAAAGGAATTCCCTGCCATCCTTCCCTCTCCCTTCAGCCAGGCTGGAATGAGCTCCAGCCCTGCCATGGATCCTCATGGTATGAGACAATGGAGGTCTTGTGAGCTTCTTTTCATAGAATCACAGAATCCTTTGGGTTAGAAAAGACCTGTAGGATGATGGAGTCCATCCTGCCAGGGCCACCTCTAACCCATGTCCCCAAGTGCCACATCCACATATCTTTTATATCCCTCCAGGAATGGGGAATCAATGATTTCCCTCAACAGCCATTTCCAGGGCTGGACAACCTCTTCCATGAAGGAATTTCCCCAAATATCCAATCTAAACATTCCCTGGCACAACTTGAGGCCATTTCCTCTCCTCCTGTCCCTGTTCCCTGGGAGCAGAGCCTGACCCCCCTCAGCTGCACCCTCCTGTGAGGGACTTGTAGACACATAACTGGTGCAGTTTAAGGGTTGCTTGTCTTGACAGGGGTTCTCAGAGCCAATCCATGATGAAGTTTGGATGGTGACAGTGAAAGACTTCAAAGGCTTTGATCATTTATTTCCTTTCCACTCCCTTCATGCCTAGCTGTTCCTTTGCAGGGAGTGGGTAAGGGATATATCCATGGAAAACTCCTCCCAGCACATCATCTCTCCATTTTCTGAGGCTGTATTTTATCTGCATCTGTATTTTATCTGGGATTTTCAGCTCTTTGGGCTGGTAGCCCCATGTGTGTGAGGTCTCTGGGTCTGCACATTGTTCCAAGCAACCAACACCTCATTTCTGTGTTTCCAACCTCACCATTCTCCTGCCTCTCTGGATGCTAAACCAACCAACAAACACCTGCAGGGCTGGCATTTTGCTTCACTCTTTGAGCATCTCCAGTGGGAAGGTGCAAAGGAGGAGGTAACTGAAGAAATTTGGTTTCTCACCAGCCTGGGATTTATTTTTACAGGACAAAAGCTTTGTTGTCAGACCTTGTGCCTTCAAGGGCTGAATTTTCACCCATCTGCCTGAGACATCCTTTTTTCTCACAAGCACTAGACTTAGCTTTAGCTAAGCTTTAAGCTAGACTGGTTTAGCTTTGCCCACTAAAGCAGTGCTCTGGTGTTGGGTCACAGCTTGGGCTCGATGACCCCGGAGGTCTTTTCCACCCTAAATGATTCTGTGACCCATCTCCTTGCAGGAGAGGCAGGGAAATAAGCACAGGGGGAACCTTCAGGTGGGGTTGGTCTCTCCCACCAGGCAGCACTGACAGAACCAGAGGACACAGTCTCCAGCTACAGCAGGGAAGGGACAGGATGGATATCAGGAAGAAATTTTTCACCAAAAGAATCATACAGTACTGGAATGCTCTTCCCAGGGAGGTGGTGGAATCACCATCTCTGGATGTGTTTAAAAAGACTGCCCATGGCACTTGGTGCTATGGTCTGGTTGGGCTGTGAGGGCACAGGTTGGACTTGATGGTCTCAGAGGTCTCTTCCAACCTCATCATTCTGTGATTCTGTGATTCCTACCTTCCCATTCTCCTCCTGAGCTGCAAGGCATCCTCAGGCTGTGCCAGGGAGTGGGAGCAGATGGAGACACCCACTCAGCTCCCAGCTCTCAGTGTGCTGGTGGCACTCACTCCTTGAGTCCCTGGTGATTCCCTGGACAGGAGCTGCTGTGGCTGCTCTGTGTGCTTCTCCAATACCTTAAAAGTAGCTTGAAAAGACCCAGAGAGGTGTGAGCTGAGCCCTTCCCTCCCCTTCCACATTTTCCCTGGTGTTTATTGACTCAAAGTCCAACATTTTTCATTTTCCATTGTTCTGTATTTCTGCTGCATTGGTGCTATGCTTGATGTTCTCTCTTGGGTTTGTGTCATGCACCTCTCTGCCCTTTGGTTGTTTAGGGTTAGGAACAGCAGCAGGTACATTTCCAATCCCATTATCTGCCTTGCACCTGAACTAAAAGTTTCCCAGACTCTGAGGTGAAAGAGCCATGTTGTACTCCCAAAAAACTCTCTCCCAAAGGAGACTCTCAACCAAAGAATTAGCTGAAGCAAAAAGTTTGTTAATATTCAGAATAGTAACTGTTTCTCATTTCTTTTATCACGATTTCAGTCCTGATTTTACAGCTGTTGTTGTAAAAATGTATGGCACAAAAATGAGGCTGAGAACCCTTAACTCCATATCAGCAACAGCAAGAGCAACAAGTGCAACAAAAGGTAGAAAATCTTATAAAAACTTACAATAAATCATATACATCTCAGCTAATTAGAAAAGGAATTTAAGGAATTTAAACATGCCCATCCTTTTTTTCCCCCCAAATGTGTAGGGTTGTTTTCTCACCCAGATGAAGTTTTCTATCCAGGGATGTAGAGAATATTTTGGCAGAGGCAAGTGACCTCTCCAGAGCTCTTAGTGGGATGCATGACTTTGGCCATTGTTCTGTTCTCCTTTTATTCAGAATTTCTTTCCTTTGTACCAGTGAAAGCTTTGGGGGAGGGAAGCTGAAAAAGGAGGCTTTAATTCAAGCCAGAGAGGGAAGGAGCAGGCTGAGGGTTGTGCAAGAGGTGAGGCAGCTCCACCTGAGCATTAAAGGGCTCAGAAAAACCCACAAAGATGAAAGAGGATTTGAAAGCAGAGCCTGGAGTGCTTTTTTTGCCTTGCAATAATACCGTGAGAATTTTAAGGAGTTCTGAAAATAAATAAAGAATTGGACTGTCCACATTTCACTTGAAATAATCATTAAAACTAAAAAGAGATGGACAAAACCAATGCAGTAATTTATTCAGTTATTTATTTTCAGCAGTTTTTCTTTAAAGACAGTGTCCACATCTAGAAAATATTTTTATTTTAAATACTTTCCATAGCCTTGAGGTAAATTTCTGGCTTGGCCAAATGTTACTTGAACACACACAAACTCCTCCTCTGACCTTTCAGTTCACTTGTAGCACACCTGAGGGTGGAACTGAGCGTGAGTGAGAAGCAGATCCAGGGTGCAGAGGTGGAAGGCTCAGCTTTTGAGTGACATTCCCTGTCACAGAGCCCAGCACAGCCCCAGAGGACACCTGGTGCCACCTGCACGTCCTTCTCGTGGGTGAAAAATTCAGATTAAACTGAGGAAGCCCTGTGGCCACAGAGGAAAGGATCTGAGGAGAAATCGACATCCAGGAGGGCTGAGGACAACGGGGAGGCACCAAATGACACTGAAAGCACAAGAATTTTTTTCACAATTGTATTGAGCCATTATGAGACTGGAATGGGGGGGAAAAAAAAGGTGTTGATAATGATGAGGACAGAAAAATTCCCTAAATATTTCTGCTATGGCAATGGGAACAGCCAGATGATGGAATCCCAGGCTGGATGGTGAAGGGGGGCTGGGGCAGCAACCATTAATTCTTGACTCACACAGCTCTAACTGCACCCAAGAGTTTTCAAAAAGCATCCTGAGGAGGTCTCTGGAACAGAAAGGATGTTTTTCTACTTTATTATTGGTTTGGGTGGCTCTGAATGATGAGAACTGGGCTAAAGTCATAACTGTGTTTTCCAAAAGGTAAATGGGATATCCTAGGAAAGTGTATGTCCCTTGCTCTGGCATTAATCCCAGGCTAAAAAACACATAATCTCACACAGGACGCAATAAATTAAGGGAAAGTAATTAATAGAGGAAGGAAATTAAAGGAGGGTAACCAAAGTAAGACAAAGTAGTAATGCTGTCAAGTGAATTTGGTACCTTAGAAAAATAGGATTATGAAGTTTTTCAGAATTGTAACGGGTTTGATCCTAAAGATCACGTAAAAAGTTACAGAAAGTGGTGCTTTAAGTTAGTCCTGGGTTTAGTTTGAGTAACAATGGTGAGCAAGGCATGAGGAAGACATTAAATAGCCCTCAAAGCAGCTAATTAATGGGATTCAAAGTGTAATTGCAAAGGCAGTAATTAAAGTGGTGACCATGTTCCCACTGGGGTAGGGCCGAAAGCATTTCCATGCTCTTTGACTTTTGAATTAATGCCCTGAAGACAACACACACTGGCTGCTGATAAAACCCTCCAGGTGACCCAGAGATCAGGGAAGCCATAAACGATCGAGGAAGGAATTGTGCAAGGCAGAAAAATGTTGATTCATTCGCTGGCACGCGATGAGGATGGAGCTGGACACGGCCAAGTGTGAGGGAAGAGAGCAAAAATCCACAGGCAAGGGCTTTGGGAATGTGGGGGTGGGGTGGGAACCATCTGGATCTGGGCTCCCACCCCTGTTTGAGGACCAAAGGATGGAGGTGAACGTGGTATGGAAACAGAAGGGATGGAAGGAGAAGGCTCAGCCCTGGAAGCAGCACTGGAGTGTCACATTCACTTTCTCTGAAAAATCCCTTCGCCCAGGATTTTTCTCCTGGGAAGCTGAGAAGCCTCAGAGAAAAGGAAAACAATTCTCATCTCATTTGCTTCTCCTGTGTTGTGCTCATGTGGAATGTGTTTGGAGATTGTTCACCCACAGGTGATTGTTCCATTGCATTCTGCTGGGAGTTGTTTTCACTCTTTGGCCAGTCAGGGCCAAGCTGTGTCAGGGCTCTGGAGAGAGTCAGGAGTTTTCATTATTATCTTTTTAGCCTTCTGTTTGTATCTTTTCTGTATTCTTTAGTATAGTTTAGTATAGCATTCTTTAATAGAATATAGTACCATAAAATAATAAATCAGCCTTCTGAGAACATGGAGTCAGATTCCTCATTCCTTCCTTCCTTTATCTGGGTGCCCCAAAAATACTGGAGGGTGGTTTGAACTTCAGGGAGACACAGCTTGTGGGAAGTGCTGGCAGCTGGAAAGGGCTGGAAGAGGCCTGGGATGATTTGTGGGAAAAGACAAATGCCTTAGAGACAGTTTGGTGTCTTGTGCTCTGAGCTCACAGGTAGGACCACTCTGGGAATTCCCCTGGGAATTTTGGAAGTCGTAGGTGCAAAGGACAGTGAAATCCTGCACTGGTGAACAGGGGAGTGTGGAGCTCTGCCTGGCAGCACCTGCTGGCCCCAAGGACATGGGCACAGGGCTGCCACACATCCTCCAGACACGAGTTCCCAGGGGTGTGGAGGCTCCTGAGTTTGCTGCCTGCAGACCCAGACCCAGCATGGCAATGCCAGGGAGCAGAGCCCACTGCTGGAGTCTGGAAAGGGTGCAGAGCACAGTGACCCCGAGGTGTGTGAAAGGTCTCTGTCTCAGCCTGTGAGTTCAAAGGAGCCTGGAAAGGGTGCAGAGCACAGTGACCCCGAGGTGTGTGAAAGGTCTCTGTCTCGGCCCGTGCCTTTGAAGGATCAGTAGGAACTCTTCTGTTTTTTGGTCTCAGAATTGTTTGTTGTATCTTATCTATAAAAACTTTTCTCCTGCCCTGCCAAGGTCTATCCAGCAGGACAGTTCCAGGCACTCTGCCTGCCCCCAGGGCGGTGTTATCTCTTGATACTAAAAACTACGTGTACAATATTTACAATTACTTCCCAATCCCTATCACCTGTGTTAGACAGTGAGCTTGTACTCTAAACCAATCTGAAAGTGCCACCATCACAGCAGAAGATGGAGGTAGAGAAGAAGAAGAAGAAGAAAGGCTGGACACACCCAAGTCCCTCCATCTTGACCCTGAAACCACTATTCTAAAAATCCCAAAAATCTATTTTTCACCCAGGGATAATTTTATTTTTACACTGTTTAAACTGCTGTGGCTTGCAGGTCTTCATACAAAGCTGGTGATTTGCTCCATGGGTCATAATCGAACCCACAGGAGTTCTGGGCTGTGTGCCAGGGTCTCTGAGCCCCCTGGCAGGGGTCCCTGCAACTCTGGACTCCCAGAGGGATGTCCTGAGTTCCCACATTGGAGCTCCTGGTGGGAGCTTTGGGATGGCAAACTGGGCTGCTCCAATCTCTGTGACTGCAGAATCACAGAATAATTTAGGTTGGGAAAGACCTCCGAGACCATTGAACCCAACCTTTGATCCATCATCACCTTGTCACCAGCCCAGAGCACTGGGTGCCATGTCCAGTCCTTCCCTGGACACCTCCAGGGATGGGGACATCCCTGGGCAGCCCCTTCCAATGGATAACAACCTCTCCATGAGGAAACTCCTCCTGATGTCCCACCTGAAGCTACCCTGGCACAGCTGGAGGATGTTTCCTCTTGTCCTGTCACTGTTCCCTGGGAGCTGAGTGCCCCCAGGTCCTGTCAGGGAGTTGTGGGGAGGAAATCCACGTTGCTCTTTACTGAGTGATGCAGAGAGATCTTTCTGTGTCCTTCTGGCAGGCACAGCTCATGTTCACCAGTGTCTCCCTCACAGAGACCCTGAACTTTGTCCTTTTTTATCAGTCCTACCCTGCTGACCTTTGCAGGTCACTCTGTTCCTCTGTGATGGAAGAAATCATCAAACAACTTAGGACAAACTCCTTTTTAAACTCTCCCCTCACAGCCTGAGGGCAACTTTTGTCATCCTTTCACTTTCTCCTGTCTGATGTTTACCTTGGGAGGATGTTGGTAGCTCCAACATCTTAGTGGACAATTCCTTTGGGATTGGGAAAGGTCGGGTGCCTCTTAACAGAAGTTTGGTGCATTATCTTGTTTTCCAGAACCTTGTGCCTACAGCCTTGGCCCTGAGCTCTGTGGTCACCATGAAACCTTGTCCAAATCTTTACAAATAAGATCTGAAGGGCAACAGGAGTCCAATGTGAGCTTTAATGCAAAAATAAAGGGAGTCTTTCCTGCTTTTATCCTGTTCCTGATTTTCTTTTCCTTTTAAAAATAATTTTACTTCAGTTTCAAGATGCTTTTTTTTTTTTCCTGAATGAAAATTAACCTTTTGCCTGATTTGTGAGACAGTATCAGGAAACACACAAGCTGCCCTCATGTTCTTTGCTACTTCCCTTAAATCAATAAAATGGTAATTGTTAATGCTGGACAAGAGAATTAAATTAAGAAGACCAAATCCCTGTATGGAAGAGACCTTTCCAATTCACCCTGTTAGCCTTTGTGAGGAGACCCAGAGCTTGGGCTTGTCCAGGGCATCTCTTGCAGAAAGACCTTTAGCTCTGAACTCCAGAAGTGAAGCAAGAGAGAACTCCACTGCCCTTGGAGGATTTCACTTGCACTGTGAAAAAAAATGAGATTTCACTTCCCATTCCAGTTCATCTGGCTTTAATTACTGTGGGGAGAACACCAAAGTGCCCCTATAATCCAGACAATCCCCCTTGCTCATGCCCTCTGCTGACATCTCTGCTGTGCTGGCTCTTGCCAACTCAGTGGAAATGGGTGGAAAAATCAGAATCATGGAGTGGTTTGGGCTGGAAGGAGCCTTAAACACACCCCATTCCACCCCCTGCCATGGGCAGGGACACCTTCCACTGTCCCAGGGTGCTCCCAGCCCTGTCCAGCCTGGCCTTGGGCACTGCCAGGGATCCAGGGGCAGCCACAGCAAATCTGGGCACCCTGTGCCTCACCACCCTCCCAGGGAGAATTTCTTCCATATTTCCCATCTAAATTCCCTCTCTTTCAGTCTGAAGCCATTCCCCTTGGCTTGTCTCTGCAGTTCCTGATGAAGAGTCCCTCTCTGGATTCCCTGTGGCCCTTCCAGAGCCCGCAATGTGCTGTGAGCTCTCCCCACAACCTTCTCCTCCCCAGGCTGAGCAGCCCCAGCTCTCTCAGCCCATCCCACAGCAGAGGTGCCCCAGTCCCTTCAGCAGCTTGATCTCTGGCAGGAAACACCCAGCAGAGAGGAGGTGATTCCCTGACCCCCAGGGACTGGGCTTGAGAAGAGCAGAGGCAATTTCAGTCAAAAGGAAATTTCTTTGCTCTGCTGTCCCTTCTACCTGGGGCTCCCCTGCTGTCTGTGGGGGCATCTCCCCTTTCTGGCATCCAAGAAGAGCCCAGAACAAATTGTTGTTCAAAACCAGCCCACAAAAACATCCCTTTGTGCCTCTCCACTCCTTCACAGGCTGCTCCACAAGCTCTCTTCTGTGCAGGGCTCAGCTCTGCCCAGGAGAAAGGACAATAATTTCTGTTGTAGGTCACAGTGCCTGCTGCCATTCCCACCCCACTGCCCCATGCTGTGCTGAGGAAACACAATCCCCACCCCTGATCCTGCGGCCACCTCAGATGGAAAACTGGAAAATCAGAAAATCAGAAAATGGCAAGTGCCATCAGGAATAACCCCAGGGCTGAGGAAACCTCCCAGGAGAGTCAAGCTCCACGGCCTGACAATCAGTCTGATCACCAGGGTGAACTGAGTGCTGCTCCTGAAATTCTGCTCCCTGCACACCCAGCTTTGTTTAGTGGCAGCTCCAGAGCTGCAGGCTGAGCTCAGGCTCCCTCACAGGGAGGTTTCCTGTGTGAGGACACACGAGGTGACAATGCTGCTCTGTGCTGGTGGCATTTCCAAAATCTTCCACACTCAGGCAGTCCTGACCATGGATACAGGCAGGGCAATGACTGCATGGAGAGCAGGGCACCAGGGCTTGTTGCTCCAGCTCAGATTGAAAACACAACCCAAAAGGCAGCACAGCATTGACTGCCACATTGATTGATTGTGTCAAGCAAAGAAAAACTTATTTCTTATTTATTTTTCCCCCCCCCTAAGAAAATACTTTCACTCTGCCACGGTGTACCTGAGTGACCCTTGTATCATTGAGCAGGGAAATTCCACTCTCTTGAGGGCACAGCCTCATCCAAAGCTCACCAAAACCTGTGAGTGTCACTGTCATATTTTCTGAAAAATCCCTTTGCCGGGATTTCTTCTCCTGGGAAGCTGAGAAGCCTCTGAGAAAAATGAAAATAATAATTATCTGATTGCTTCTCCTGTGTTTGGCTGCTTTGGAATGTGGTTGGAGGTCGTTTTGGTTGTTTGATTGATTTCATGTGAATTGTTTTGACTTAATGACCAATCTCCATCCAGCTGTGTTGGGACTCTGGAGGCAGTCACGAGTTCTCATTATCATTCTTTGTAACCTTCTGTCTGTATCCTTTCTCTGTCCTTTAGTACAGTTTTAGTATAAAATAAATCAGCCTTCTAAGAACATGGAGTCAGATTCTCAATCCCTCCTTCTGTCCTGGGGACCCCAGAAATTCCACAAGGGAGGGCCAGGAGATGTTAGACCTGGCTGTGCCAAACCCCTGAGCTCATCTTGGAATTGTCCCTTGCTTTCTGCCACCCCTGCCAGGACAACACCTGCTTTTATTTGCTTTTCAGATTGATAAATATGATTTCACAAATCAATAGGAAAGATAAGATCATAGAGGGAGTCTTAGTAAAAACCAAAAAGCAGTGGGGAGAAATGGAATGTGATTGTTGTTCTCAAGGAGATGAATACAGCATCAAACAGAAATGCTGTGGGTTCCTAAACCTTCTTAACTCTTTTTGTGGTCACTGCTGTCTGGGACATCACAAACAAGCTCCTGCCATCAACACCTGAAGGATTTCCAGCTGGCTCCTCAAACTTTTCTCAAGCAGGCACTGGAGAGTCAAACAGGTTTGACAAATTCTTATTAATTCTTATTTTTATTTTTTTTTTCCCTAGGGATGAAATGGTTTCTTTTAATAACATTTTAATCAACCCACTGCAGGATAACATTCATACAGCACAGAGAGGGATTCAGGCATGAAGAGGACAGAGCTGCAGGGTTGGGGTTGGAAATTCCACTCCAGCAAGGGGCAGGAGTAGTGAGACAAGATGCATGTGACTTTTAGAAAAATTTCCCCCATTTTTAGCCTGCAAATCTACCCTGTGAGCACTCTCTGGGATAAAGTCCTTCAGTTTTCTTGTGCCTTCTGCATTACTGATATTTCCAGCAGCCCCAGTGAGTCTGGGCACAGAGTTAGCACAGGGCTGCTCCAGCACTTACTGACTGTTGCCTCTTTGTCTTCTCTAAAATGAAATTCCATATAATCTACTGAAATTTGGGCTTAGCCCTCGTTGGAAGAAGGGGAAGGTCTTAAAAGGTAAAAGAAGATCTTAAAATTCAAAAAGAAACAGCTGAAATTGATCAGTTTGGACTCTGCTGAAAGGGTTCAGCAGCTGGTGGCTCAAGTAACTTCTCTATGACAGAAAAAAAGAAATAAATTCTTGGCTGTGGAGAAAAAGTAAAATGTTTTGTAGAATCACTGAATATTCTGAGTTGGAAGGGACCCACAAGGATCATAAAGTCCAAACCCTGGCCCTGCAGAGGACAACCTCAAAGCCCCCACCATGAGATGGTTACACCCTCCTGTGCACGTTGTCAGGAACATTTTTATGGTGACTTCCTCTCTGTAATTCTTTTTTTCCTACTGTGAGCAGCTTTGGAATGACAAGCTTAAATCTAATCATGAAATTAGAAAAGGAGTTCTCCTCGTTAAGAGCTGCTGACAAATCTACACACGACCTTATACAACATCCTCTGAGCCTGCCAGGGGAGGCTGGTGTGAGGAGAAGTCCCCACTGGCACGTTCAGCCAGCAGCCTTCCATGAAAATGTTTATTTGGGTTCCTAGAACACAAACAAGTTGGTTTTGCTCTTGGGAGAAGGTGTGAGCTCCCATCAGGAGCTGAAAGCTGGGTGTCTTCACTCCCAGCCAAGACCAGGCTGTGAACTGGGACAAATGTTGTCAAAATCTTGGCAAAATGTGCTGAAAGGTGATGAAAGGAAGACTTTGGGAGTCACAGATGTTTCTCTGTCATTCCCTGTGTCTCCAAACCACATGGAGATTGTTTCCCTGCTCCAAAGTCAGGACTTGTGTCTTCTGTGCTCCTCACCAGTCTCAGCCTTGTCACTTTTCCTTCCCTCCTGCTGTATTTTTGCCAAGGATGGATATTCAGTTCCCTAAAAAAACCTGCCTGGGCAAATCCACCTGCACAATCCCAGCTCTTCAGCACCAGAGTCATCGTGGCTCCTTGATATTGGTAAAGCTGGGTCTCAGCACTCCCCTGGTTGTCCCATCAAGGGCCAGACTGATCTGACACTGTGGGCACACGGTGAGCTGCCCTTCCAGACATTCTGTCCTTCCTCCCAAATATTCTTCCTCAGCTCTCACCCAACTGGGCTCGTACTGGTGGAGCAGCCAACCCACTGCGTGTCTGCTGGTCCACCCAGCCGTGAATTCAGGTGGCTCTAAGTGGGACCAGCGTGGGGGAAAAGCCCTCAGGCCTGGTTTGCTGTGATCCCACATCCATCTGTTGTTGCTGCAGGCCACCCCAGCGTGCATTTCCATGGCAAGCTGCCTCCTGAAATAATTCCCAGCAGAGCGAGGACGTTGCCAAACGCCAGCGCCGTGACCGAGCGGCGTCACTGCAGCTGGAGATCCTCTGGAGTTTTATGGGTTCACAGAGAATGCACAGCACAAAACGCTGCAGAATTTCTAGGAAAACGCCTCTGCTGACAATTCACAAGAAAGAAATGTGTTTCTTCTGATGCAGGGCACTCAGCATGTCCCAGTTTTCATGGCCCTAAGCAAGTCCAGTTTGAGAGCACCATGCTCCTCTCTCACTTCCAGCCTTGGGACCTTTTTGCCACCACATCTGGTGAGGTGAAATGTCACCCTCAGGGTGTCCTGAGGGCCACTCTGGGTGACCCAAGTGGGGCTGAGCAGCTGCTGGATGGGTCCAGGATATTCTGCAGCCATACATCAATATCAAACTGTGTCATGACAGCACCACTTCCTCTAAAGCAATGACAGCAAGGTGGCTGCAAGTGTCCCCTGGCATTTACCCGGCCTCAAATCCCTCCAGAGTCTGGCTCCTGGCTCAAAGGCCAAATTTCCCCAAGATGCCATGCACAGACCCACTGTGCCCATCCACATCCTGCTCCTCCTTTCTGGATAAAGACAGTTCAAGATAATGTACAACCAACTTTCAGAGAGGCTGCAGCTCACAATTCCGCCTTTAAAAACGTATTTTACAACCCCACCATCCTTAATTTCCAGGAACTCATGAATAGAAAAGATATATTGTTCTTGGTAACTAAATAGTATCATTAAAACCGTTATGAATCTTGCAAAAATCATTCCTGTCTACCTAATTTAATCTTGGAACAATGACTATTATTAACTTGTCTTGTGCTGTTGCCATTTGAGATGATGGCGCTGGATGCACGGGGAGCTATTACAGGATCCAGTTTTTGTAAATGTTCATTGCTCTGAAGTGCTTGAGTGCCTCTCCTTCAGGGAGCTCCCTGGATTTATCCCTTTCAGGGCAGTGTGGTGAAGCTGAAGAGGGAAATGAGGAGTTCAGGGAACAACAGAAAGCTCAACTGTCATCGATGTGTTTTATGAAAAATCCTTTCCTTAGGATTTTTTCTCCTGGGAAGCTGAGAGGCCTCAAGAACAAAATGCAAACAATTCTTATCTGCTGCTGTGGAATGCACCAGGTGGATCTGGGATTGGTCTCATCTGGTTGTTTCTAATTAATGGCCAATCCCAGTCCAGCTGTCCAGACTGTCTCAGTCAGAGACAAACCTTTGTTATTCATTCCTTTTCTATCCTTAGCCAGCCTTCTGCTGAAATCCTTTCTTCTATTCTTTTAGTACAGTATTTAATATAATATATATCATAAAATAATAAATCAGCCTTCTGAACATGGAGTCAACTTTCTCATCTCTTCCCTCATCCTGAGACCCTTGAGAACATTGTCACACTTAACTCCTGTCCTTATCACACAGATAAGAGTCTCATGGCTGGGTTCTCATGCTGAGCTACACAAGAGATCCATTGGAAGTGTGTGACAGTGTTCACAGGGGTCCCAGGATGAGGGAAGAGATGAGAAAGTTGACTCCATGTTCAGAAGGCTGATTTATTATTTTATGATATATATTATATTAAAACTATACTAAAAGAATAGAAGAAAGGATTTCAGCAGAAGGCTAAGCTAAGAATAGAAAAGGAATGCTAACAAAGGCTTGTGACTGACCAGAGAGTCCAAGACAGCTGGACTGGGATTGGCCATGAATTAGAAACAACCAGATGAGACCAATCCCAGATCCACCTGCTGCATTCCACAGCAGCAGATAATCATTGTTTACAGTTTGTTCCTGAGGCCTCTCAGCTTCTCAGGAGGAAAAAATCCTAAGGAAAGGATTTTTCAGAAAATATCATGGCAACAGAAGTTCTTATGATTGACGGGGACATTTCTCCATGTGGCTTCCTGAGGGTCTACAAAAGGCTGGATGTCCTCAACAATGTGGTCACTCCCAGCTCTCTGCAAAGAATGTTGTATCTTTGAAGGCTCCAAGGTTGGCCAGTGTTGGCTCCAGACCCTCAGGCTCTGTCTCACACGTGCTGAGCTGCAGAGGAGAGAAAAGGAGCCTCTGTCTGGTTCCCACACCTCACCCCAAAAATGTGGCACCTTCAGCAGGCAGCACTCCCTGAGGCTGTGACTGTTTGACCTCCCCCTCCACACAGCTTGATGGAATAGGCCTCATTTCCTTAGGAAACTGCCTCCCAGGGGAAAAAAGTAAAAATCCTCTACCTGTTTCCCTCATTCCCTGGTAATAAAAAATCAGTGAATAATTTCCCTGATCACAGAACGGAGATGAACCAAACAATTCCATTGGAGTCCCTCAAATAAGAAGAATAATAAATATAAAGCCTGCTGCACTTTGGGGTGAAATCCATGCAAATATCAGCTTTAACAGAAGGTGTTTCATGTGCCTGCAGAGAGCAGGGTGGGACTGGGGCTGGGGTTTCTCTCTGTCCTTCTGAAGGTGCTGGAAGTGCCTTCACCCAATTCTCATTTCTCTGCTGCAAAGATGTTTATTCTCCTCATTACAGGGGCAAACTACAGCAGTTCCCAGGCATCTCCAGCAGGAAGCAATGATGCTGTTGGTGTAGAAAATGAAAAACAGGAAACATCAGAGTACTTTTCTAACACAACGGGGTGTGATGTGTGGATGTAGATGTTATTCCTGTCCCACTCCTCCCTGGTGTAACCTTTCACCCCTTTCTCCACACCCAGAGCCACAAAACTACTGATTTTCCCAAGTTTCACAAGAACAGACAGCTGAGCAGAGGGGAGACACCTCAGAAATCTCCTCCACATCCCATGGGATGCCCATGTGCCGACCTCAAACCTACAGGAAAGCAGTGATTGACAGAACTATTTGATTTCAATCTGGTTTTATGTCAGAGGGGTTAAACAGGCCAGAATTCTGCTCTGGTCCCAGCAGAGCTGCTGAGATTTGTGGTGGCATCATCAGAGAGTCTCCTGAAGGAACATTCCCATGAAGTTACTGGTCTTTCTGCAAGACAGACCCCAAAAAGGGACTGAAGGTGAGAGCAGCCCGAGGAAATCCCCCTTGATGGGTGACCTGATCTCTGATTTGAGCCCAACCACCCCACTGCTAATGAGCAGCACACCCCCAGCTGCCAGGGCCAGCGTGCTCCAGAGCTGAGCTCATTTCCATGCTGGGTGGAAACGATTTTCTCTGTGGAATTCTTGCACTTTGTTAGTTAGGAGTTGTTCTGCCAAGCCAAGGGGTCGGAGGATGTGCCCTCCCCATCCCTGGGCACAGATGCTCAGCCAGGGAGGTGCCAGGTGAGGGATCAGCTCCTGCAGGGACATGGAATCACCTGCAGGAAGCAAAACTGGAGTGATAAAAACCTCACATTGAGGACAGAATGAAAAAAAAACCCAAATAACTTTCATTCTAAGGGAAGGCTCTGCTGTCTGTAACTGAGCAGATCAGAGTGAAGAGAGGTTAAAATACAGCTGTGGTGAAGCTTTGCAACTGCAAGGAAGTTTTTGGAATATTTAAAGCTTTGCAACTGCAAGGAAGTTTTTGGAATATTTAAAGCTTTGCAACTGCAAGGAAGTTTTTGGAATATTTAAAGCTTTGCAACTGCAAGGAAGTTTTTGGACTATTTTTTCAGACCCAGGATAAGGAGCAGGGGATGGACATTTGTAACACATCCTTAGGTCCCAGAGCACAGAACCATGAGGTCCTGTGTCATTTAATGGCACCCAAATAGGTGCTTGGGTGTGTATTTTTCCCCTTCCCCTCTCCTCAAAATATGAGATTATACCTCTGCCTGAGATATGGAGTCTGTAATGATAATGGCCATTTATTTTTAATAGGATTCCTTGAGATTTCCCATTTGATTTATCAGGAGACAAAGCATAAAGAATATCAGGGCAAGAATTTATCCTTGGGAGGTGTCAGGAGCGTGGGCCTTTATCAGACACCCTCATCCAACCCACACGAGCATCCCTTGGGGATAACACTGAAAAAAAACCCCAGAGAAATGAGAACTAAAAGCAAACCTAACCATTGGTCTTAAGGGAGTCCCCAAAACACCTCACAGCCACAACTCCCAGTCCTTTTGGAGGTTGTTCACCTCAGTTATCACTCCCTGTGGCTTTTCTCAGCATCTCCAATCCATGGGGGAAGAATTTCTGGCAAAAAGCCCTTTTTTCTGCCCAAATGAACTCATTTTCCCCATCACCCCCAGTGTCCTGTCCCACCCTGCTCCAGGGGTGTTTCCAAAATCCAAGAGGACTTCAGGAAGCAGCAGCTGAACATCACCCCCAGAGCACCAAAGTGAACATCTCCAGCTGCTCCCCAGGGATCCTGCTCCCTGTCTGTAGGAGTCACACTGCCCAAACATGAAATAATTGAATATTAACCTCCCCAGGCTGGTCGTGGTGGACCACTGAGCTTCAGCCCAGGCAGCTGAGGAGCTTCCCCCAGGCCAAAGTGGAAATGAGTTTATGGGAAATGGCTGAGGGTGAAGGGGAGGGAGGGTGGAGAGATTGTTTTCCTCCCCACCCTCATTAAAGGCCCTGACCTCTTTGCTCTGTGCCCTCTTCTCCAGGGTGGAGAGGAGCTGGGGGATTTTTTTTTCCAGGATTTGTGGTGATGAATGGGGTGACCCTTCTAGGAGCCAGCAGAAAAGGAGGAGAGGGAGAAGGCTGCATCCTCTCCTCCATCCCCTGAACCCTGGGAAGATGGAGAATGAACCAAAAGAGGTTTTGCCTTGCTGGCTGTCCAGCAAGGTAAGTTCTGATTTTTGTCTTTGGCTGATTAATTTTGTCTTTTGCTGATTATTTTTGTCTCTTTGGGGCTGTTTGAGGTGAAGGGAGGTGAGGCAAGTGAAGCTGAAAACTGCTGAGCAGCTTGGTTGAAGGCTTCTGGTTGGGTTTTATTGATTCTTTTTGGTTTTTAAGGAGATAGGATTTTTGAAATCTGCTCTTGAGGAGGCCTGGTTGCCTTTTCTAAGTAAAAGCAACACTCAGAGGTGCTGGCTGTGGAGACCTTGCTGTAAAGGGAGGAGAAAAGCTGTGGGATGGTGTGAAACAATGAAAGGGACAGAGGTGAGACATCAATTTATTCCCCTGGAACCCAGAGGTTGAGGTAAAGGCTGAGTATTTAATGAAAGCTCTTCCACTATCCAGCTGCTGTTAAAAAAAAAAAAACAAACCCCACCCTGTTGTGCATCCTGCAACCAACTAGTTTTGTTATTTTTTATTTATTATTTTTAATTGTAATGGTGTTTTATTATTTTAAATTAATACCACACCACTGGCAGAGAGGGTCCAGCCCAGCTGGGGCAGGGGGGAAGCCAAGGTGGGGAAAGGTTGTGTCCCTTCCCCCTGGATGGAGCTGTGGCATCTCCAGTTGGGCTCCTTGGGAGAAAAGGAATTTACCCCAGCCCCAGTCCCACCCTGCTCTCTGCAGGCACATGAAACACCTTCTGCTAAAGCTGATATTTGCATGGATTTCACCCCAAAGTACAGTAAGTTTTATATTTATTATTCTTCTTATTTGAGGGACTCCAATGGAACTGTTTGGTTCATCTCAGTTCTGTGATCAGGGAAATTATTCACTGATTTTTAAATTATTTTTAATTATTTTTTTAAATTGTAATGGTGTTTTATTATTTTTAATTAATACCACACCCCTGGCAGAGAGGCTCCAGCCCAGCTGGGGCAGGGGGGAAGCCAAGGTGGGGAAAGGTTGTGTCCCTTCCCCCTGGATGGAGCTGTGGCATCTCCAGCTGGGCTCCTTGGGAGAAAAGGAATTTGCTGCCAGGAGCTTCTGGGAAGACATTTCCATGCTGTTCTTGGAAGGAATGGCCAAGAAAGCTCCTCGTGCCTGCTGTGGGAGCAGATGTTTGTGGGCAGGGAGATGGATGAGCTGAGGGAGCAAGATTTCCCTCCCCAGGAATTCCATGGAATTCCTAATGAGAGTCTGGGCTGGAAAGGGATGAAATAAACCCGGTGTGAAGGGAGCTGTGAGCTCCTCATCCCCAGGGATGAGGCCACAATCGTGGGAAGCCTCCCTGAGGGACATGGAGCAGCTTCCAGGAGATGAAGGAAGGATGGGGATGGTCCCTGTGGGATGATTGTTCCACTCACTTTGGCCTGTGCCTGTTGCCTCTGGCTGAGGAGCCCTTTGAAGGAGTGCTGGTGGTGAGAAATGGGGACATTGGTTGGTTTAGGAATGATTTCTCTTCTCTAGGTGCTGTTTCTCTGTCAGACCCCTGGCTGCTGAGAATTTCAGATTTCTGTGCTGCCAGGCACTGACCCCCATGAGAGCACTGCATTTAACCTGGGGCTGTGGAGAAGCTTCCAAAATGGAATGACAGAACTGGGATTGAGGGTGTGGAGTTTGAAGAGAAGTGGGTGATATCACAGGGTGGGAAAAGTTTAAGGTTTTAGAATATACCAATATATGTGGGGCAAGATGGAGGTTTTAGGGTGGAGGCTCCACCTTCTCCTCCACCTTCTCCTCCACCTTCTCCTCCACCTTCTCCTCCACCTTCTCCTCCACCTTCTCCTCCACCTTCTCCTCCACCTTCTCCTCCACCTTCTCCTCCACCTTCTCCTCCACCTTCTCCTCCACCTTGGGTTGGTTTTGTGTAATTGGATAAAAAAGTTCACATTACAGGCCATGGGTGGTTGGTTATTGGGTTAAAATTAAAAATAACTGAGGTGTCATTTCTAATTGGAGAGTTTATCCCTAAAAGGCCTTGAGGACAGAGAGATGGGGCTCCATTTTTAGTTTGTTGGAGTGAAGTGCTGCAGAACTCAGGGTTTGTGAGACTGTGACAGAGATAAGAACTAACAAACATCTGAGTCCAAACAAGAAACACCATCTCACACATTTAATCCTGGCAAAAAGAAGATAAAAACTCAACATTTCTCCTGCATAGCTCTTGGTGGGCACTATTTCCTCTGAAGGGAAAGAATGAGGGATGTGGAAACCACCAGGTGGGAGCTTTCAAGTAGAAGAGGGTTGAATATCTGCTCCCTGGTTCAGTCTGGGGTGCAGGTTTAGATGAGCTCTGTGTAAAACCATTCCCTGGCAGGTCTAGAAAAACCCCCCCAGCTCCTGAGGCTGCTGATGTGGATTTTCTATCTAAAAGGAGGTGAGAGATGCTCTCTGGGAGAGGTTTTATCAAGCAGAAGGTGTTGAATTATTCCTGCACCCATCTGTGTGTCTCTTGCTCTGGAGCTCAGATCTGTCCAGCAAACCACCTATCCAAAATTTAGTTTTGGATGCTTTTTTGCTCAGGTTTTTTTGCTGCTTAGGACTTTATTCTTGAAAAGAGGCACCTGAACTCCTTCCCAGGGACCTTGATTTATCCCTGTGTCCTCTGCCCTGGCTGGGGAAAAGGTGTAGGGGAGCCAAGTGCCCTTGTCCTCCTCCCAGGAGCTGCAAAACCTCTCTCTGCATGGCCTGGGGAGAAATGTGGCCCTGAACTTGCCCACAGTCTGATCTTCAGAGCAATAATTGATTTGCTGAGCAGCTGTGAGCTGTGGAACTGACCCAGAATATTGAACAGTCTCCCTGCTGAGGGCCTTGTTCCCTCCCAATGAGGATCTCCTGTGTCTGTCCCCAGATTTTGGGAGGATGGAACTCAGGTGGGATCCCCAAGGGAGCAGAAAAGTCAGATCTCCCTTCCATAGATCAGTTGGGATGGAGGAGCTCCCTTCAGGGAAGTTGTGCTTGGGAATATTCTAATTAAATTATTAAATGAATCTCCCTTTCCTGCAGAAGTCTTGGATAAAGGGTGAATTTCACCCCTGAGCTTCACAGTTTCAGGTTTTGGAGGGTGACCATGGGTAGAACTCCACTCTGCTGCAAAGGTTGTCCTTAAAAACAGACCAAAATTGAACCTCTGGCTTAAAATAATCCCTTGATGGCACAAGGCTTGTGCATCACCTGCTTTTTCTTCAGCTTCCACTCCTGATTGGCCTCTGTCACCTACCCCAAAAAAGCCAAACCCCAAATCTTCCCTTTTTTAACCCACTGACTCATCTTTGCTGTATCTAATGGCAGTGGATGGCCCAAAGGCATTTGGGCACCACCACATCCAGATAAACCACTCCAATCACTTCTGTAAATAACACTTCTGGGAATGTGGGCATCTTTGATCCCAAGCCCCATCAGGGAAGGAAGTGAAGCTGGAATCTCAATGACTTCCTGGATTTCTAACCCAGGGAAGGAGTCTTGCCTGGCAAAACCCAAGGGGTGGGTGTTGGAAACCTCCTTGTCTGTGTTAGCAAATGAGTGGGGATGGGATGGGATGAGCTCCAGGTTAGCCAAGGGCTTCTCCTGGTCTGGAAGGGTGAGTGGGGATGGGATGAGCTCCAGGTTAGCCAAGGGCTTCTCCTGGTCTGGAAGGGTGAGAGATGGGATGGGATGAGCTCCAGGTTAGCCAGGGGCTTCTCCTGGTCTGGAAGGGTGAGTGGGGATGGGATCAGCTCCAGGTTAGCCAAGGGCTTCTCCTGGTCTGGAAGGGTGAGAGATGGGATGGGATGAGCTCCAGGTTAGCCAAGGGCTTCTCCTGGTCTGGAAGGGTGAGTGGGGATGGGATGGGATGGGATCAGCTCCAGGTTAGCCAAGGGCTTCTCCTGGTCTGGAAGGGGACAGAACTGCAATGCAGAGGACAGGAGGGGATCCCATCCCATGAAAGCTGTGCCTGGGACAATTCTTATTTATTTCCTGGTGCTCACTTGACACTTCTGGTGTTGTCCCTTGGACTGGTGTGAGGTACAGTGACATTGGTTTGGGGGAAACTGGGGCAGGGTGGGGTTTTTTATAGGATAAGAGTGAGAAACACTTTTTAATGTCTGGTCTGGGCTATCTGTGGCCTGTCTGGAGGGAAGTGTTCTCATGAGACCTCAAACTGTTGTTTCTTTGGAAAAAACAAGCCACATCCTCCTGTTTGTTATTAAAAGTGAGCTCACAAATCGTTTTCATTCTTGTTTTATTTATTGAAGAGGGGAATTCCTGAGGAGGGAGCTGGGTTTCTGTGGAAAGAAGGTTGCAACCAGCACCAGAGTGGGAATGGAGGGATTGGGAGTGATGGCTCAGCAGCTCCAGAGCTGTGTGGATTTCTTCTCAGTGAGGAGTCACCCACCACACACCTGGTGTGTGCACAAGATGGGAATTGGGTCTGCTGTGGGAATTCCGTGGTGGAACAGCTTGGAGATCCCTACAGGCATCTCCCCCTGAGCCCTGGCAAGGGGCTGAGTCCTTCCCGTGCCTGGGATTTTCTCATCTCCCTTTTTAGGCTCTTCCTAAAAAGTTCTGTGCAGTTGGAACTCATGGAAGGATGTTCCCAGAACAAAAAAGAAAATTACATCAGCTGTTCCCATCACAGGAATTAAGGCCAAAGCCTCCAGATGTCAGGCATTGTTTGGTTTTTTGTTGATTTTTTTTTTTTTTAATCTTTGTGTGACTATAGGAGCTGTTCCTTCATTTGCAGCTAATGAAGAGAACAGAACACAGAAATCTGCACTGGCTAGGAAAGAAATGGATGTGTTTTGAAGGATGTAATGCCTGCTGCTGTGTTGGACTATGCAACAAGTATCCAGTCTTTTTTGCAAGGCCATCCTTTTAAACTTGTTTCTATTTCCCTTTCTCTCTCAACAATGTCTTACTCTACACCATTTCTAAATCAGCATTTCTTATCTCAAAGTTTGCATACAAACACACACTATGTAAATCTTCTATCAAACTTTGAAATTTTTCTATAAATCCATTTTCCACAGGTGGGGGGGGGGTGTGAGGGTTTGGGGCTGCATCCATTGAGGCAAGGGGTGGATTAAGAACACGTGGGAGCCTGCAGACCAACCCAAAATAGGATATTTCAGGTGGAATACCTGAATTCAGGTGGAACTTGCTGATGGTGCCTGGCCTCCTGTGGCCCCAAAAATGACAGTGGGAAGTGTCTGAGCCCCTCAGCTGAGGGCTGGTCAGGACCCCCTGCTCCAATTTAATTAAACATCTTAATTGTGTCAATTCAATTAAGCAATGAGCTTGACTGATGAGCCAAGAACAAAACTGGAGCCAGTTTGGGACTTGATCAGCACCACGTTAAATCAGCAGCAATTGGTCCTCAATGGGCATTCCCCAGAAGGACAATAGAGTTCCAGAGCCTTCAGCCTCCTTCTGCTGCTGGCTGTGATTTCAGTCAGCACCTCTCCTCAAGAAGAGGGATCTGAGATGAGGATCTGGCCTTTGTCACCTCAGAAGGAGGTAGGGATGAAATTTGTGTGGTGGCCAAAGCACCTGAAGTATTTCCTAGGACGTCATAGTTCATGGGAAATGCCTTTCAATAGGTCTGGGGATTTCCACACTTCCCTGCCAGACTGGGAGTGGGTTGCACAGCTGGGTGCCAGTAAAGAACATCTCCTTTGTCAACTTAGTAAGGAACATTTTAAAAATTAAAAAAACCCAAAAACTTAGACCTTCTGTACTTGTAGTTGGTAATGAGAAAATCCCCAAAACTTGCAGCTCAAGGACACCATGAACATTTTAAGGATCTTCTTGAGGAGAGGTGCTGACTGAAATCAGAGCCAGGTGCAGGAGGCTGAAGTCTCCGGAACTTTATTGTCCCTCTGGGGAATGCCCATCGAGGACCAATTGCTGCTGGTTTAATGTGGTGCTGATCAAGTCCCAAAGTGGCTCCAAGTGCTTTCTTGGTTCTCTTGGGAAGTGGAGTCCTCAGCTTCCCTCCAAAGCCTTTGAAACCCTGCAGTAACTGAGGGGCTCCCTCAACAGCAGCTCCTCTTTCCCTCCACCTGCTCTTTTTGTAACACTTCCATGGCCATTCTCACTCTATTAAAGTGATTTTTTTCCCCCCACCCATTATCTAAAGGACAGTGGGAGATAACTGAGACCATCATGGCCAAGGATTAAGAAGCCCTGACTGGGATGGCTCCCTTTATTTCATTTATTTATTTTTCTGGGAGTGTTGTTGCAGCGTTAAAGCCTGGAGTGTTTGACATCTAGAACAATGCACGGACTCATCTTTGTTTTAACTGGGTTGTTGGGAGCTCCTGTTTCTCCTCCTGTCTGTGTAAATGTTTTATGAAGTGAGTTTTAAAGTCAATAAATGCTTCCTGTTTAAATGTGCCTCGCTGCCTTATGAAAAATGCTTTATAAAAACATCAGAGCTCTCACCCAGCACGGGGCTTAGCTCTGGTTCCCTGCTAAGCATGATATCAAAACTCACCTTGGAGAGGGAAAAAAATAAATCCTGAATTACAAAGAAAATAAACTCGAGTTTCCTCTTAATGATGCTGCACTGATTATGCAGCAACACAACATCTTGAAATTGCTCTGAAATTGGATTTTGGAGCCAGCTGAGCTTCAAATCCTGATGGGAAGGCTCATGGGGAAAACTGGCCTGCACTGAGCACCCAGCTTGGTGCTTTTTTTTTTTTTCCTTTTTCAGTGTGACAGATGAGATCTGAATAATTGCTGTGTAAACTGAGAGCAGTTGTTGAATCTGGGAGGGCTGAGAAATGCACACTGCTTGGCTTTGCTCTGCTGCTGGTGTTGGCTCACACTGATCATGGATGGAATCTCAACCCTGAGCCCTGGGACAGGTATCACATTCACATTTTCTAAAAAATCCCTTTGCCCAGGATTTTCCTCCTGGGAAGCTGAGAAGCCTCAGAGAAAAGGAAAACAATTCTTCTCTCATTTGCTTCTCCTGTGTGGTGCTCACATGAGGAATGTGTTTGGAGATTGTTCACCCACAGGTGATTGTTCCATTGCAGTCTGCTGGGAGTTGTTTTCACTCTTTGTCCAATCAGGGCCAAGCTGTGTCAGGACTCTGGAGAGAGTCACGAGTTTTCATTATTATCTTTTTAGCCTTCTGTCTGTATCCTTTCTGTGTTCTTTAGTATAGTATAGTATAGCATTCTTTAATATGATATAGTATCATAAAATAATAAATCAGCCTCCTGAGAACATGGAGTCAGATTCATCACTCCTGCCTTCATCTGGGGGGACACAAACACAACAGGACAGGCATTGCTCTGATATCATAAAGGGCAGGCAGGTCCCTGACTTTGCAAAGTTGCAGCTGGCACTGATAAACTGGGCACAGGCTGGTGCTTGGCAAGAGCTTGGTGCTGCCTGGGCTTGGCCAAAGCAGTCCTGGGCCAAAGGTGGGTGCAGGTAAGAGATAAAAGTGACTGAAGTGATGCAGCTCCAGCCCTGTCTTTGCTCTTCCTGTGCTGGCAGGTACTGGGATTTGCTTGCTCTTTGTTTGTGCAGATATTTTTATTTTCTCTGCGTTGCTTTCCTTTCTTTAGTGGGGGGAATGGCCCCTGGGGGAGATGTTACTGAAACTCCTGCTCTGTTCCATCAGGTGAAACATCAGCTGGAGAGTGCAGCTCACAGCCTGTGATGTAAGGAAAACGACTTGGTGAGGGGAAAAACACTGATTTGATTTTCTTTTATGGCTGTGTACATGTCTAAATCGTATCTTAACAAGACTGGGATTATTTTCAAACTGCCTGACTGTTGTGGTGTTGTGAGGGTCCCCAGGATGAGGTGAGAGATGAGAATTGACTCCAAGTTCTCAGAAGGCTGATTTCTATTCTATTCTATTCTATTCTATTCTATTCTATTCTATTCTATTCTATTCTATTCTATTCTATTCTATTCTATTCTATTCTATTCTATTCTATTCTATTCTATTCCTATACTAAAGAAAGAGAAAGAGAAAGGAGACATCAGAAGGCTGGACAAGAATGAATAATAAAAACCTGTGGCTGACCAGAGAGTCTGACACAGCTGGACTGGGATTGGTCATGAATTAAAAACAATTCCCATGGAACCAATCCAAGATGCACCTGTTGGCGAGCAACCTCCAGCCCACATTCCAAGCAATCAGATAATTATTGTTTACATTTCTTTTCTGAGGCTTCTCAGGAGAAAAATCCTGGCCAAGGGATTTTTCAGAAAATATCCCAGTGACACCTGATTCTCTGGAAGAAGTTTCCTGGCATGAATGGTGCAGGAGCTGCTTTGCTCCTCCTTAGCCTTCACCAGGAGGAAAAGCACTGAGCTGCAGATAAGCTGCTCCTCAGACCCAGGTGGGGCTGAAGGAAGCATCAGTTTGCAGAGAAAAATAAAAGTGTTTCCTTGCTTTTTGGTCTTTCTGAGAATGGCAAATAGCAGGATCTCTGGTGTGGAACAACTCAAATCTGAATTGTTTTAGTAAAATTAAATGTAATCTGAGAAATTTTTGTTACCAAGGGGCTTGCTGAGCTCTGGAAGCCTTTGAGCAGGTGACACACTGGGCTGTGCAGCCACTGAACACCTGAACTCTGGTGCTAAAGGTGTCTGGTGGGAGTTTGGAAATTGGGAGATTTTCCTGTACCTGCTGCAGCTGCTCTGTTCTGGGCAGCCTCAGCTCTGACTTCCAGGACTGCTGCACCAGGGGCTGTCTCTGCTCTGCAGTTCAGTGATTTTAACTCAATTTCCATCTTCACATGAAGCAGCTTTACAGCTCCTCTAGCCCAGATTCCTGTCATGAGTTTAGCAACTTTAAAAATTTGGTTTATTCTCCCCCAGACTCTTTTACTTTCTCCACCTCAGGTTTGGAAACTGCAACCAAACTCCTGTGCTCCTTCACCAGCTGGGACTGCTGAAGGAGTTCTGCTTGAAAAGTTCAGTTTGGGCAAGCCCTTATTCTCTAATGTTTTTTTTTCCTGACTGCTCCTCCAGCAGACAACTTCTTTGGACATGACTTTTCCTTTTCAGGAGAGTCCCTGCTGTTCCATTACAGCTCTGATGAAACCTTGCAGGTGATGAGTGACCTTTGTGTTTTGCCCCACGTAGCAGAGACTGAGTGGAGATGGGTTTAACAAGGAGCCCTTGGCACAGGCGCTGTTTTATTGCTTTAAAACCCTTTTTTTCTGCCCTTACTGTTAGAATTAAAGGACAGAATTCAGATCAAGGACAGACTCTGGATCAGTGTGTTTTACAAAAGGGGACAAGCTGTGAATGGAGAGGCAGCAAAGCTCTTGGAGCTGGAGCTGTGGGGATGCTGCTCCTGGGTGTCCACGGCTGTTTTCTGGCTTTTGTGCACCCCTGGGCTTGGATCAGGCTGGGATCTCTCATTTCACAGGATATCAGCTCAATATCCTGCCTCCCAAATCAGGGGGGATGGCTCCCTGTCTCTGAAGTGGCTCTGAGGAAGGCAGGGGACAGGAGGTGCTGACAGCATTCCCAGCCCTTGCCAGGGTGGTTGTCTGCAGCCACGGTGAGGCTGAAAAACCAGGACCTGACCCCCACTGGGACGTGGGGAGGTCACAGTGACAGCAGAGACACTCATTTCACAACTCCCCTCGCCCCCCTCCCAGTGAGGAGGAGCTGGGATGTGATGGCTGCAGCCTGGTGGGGGCTGGCTGCTTTGGGGTGGCTCTGGGGCAGATCCAATCTCCTGATGGTGCTGGAAATGTCTTGTGTGACCCTGGAGGAACCTCTTGGTCCCTGTCCTGTGGCAGTCACATTTTCTGGAAAAGTCCCTTCGCCCAGGATTCTTCTCCTGGGAAGCTGAGAAGCCTCAGAGAAAAGGAAAACAATTCTTCTCTCATTTGCTTCTCCTGTGCTGTGCTCATGTGGAATGTGTTTGGAGATTGTTCACCCACAGGTGATTGTTCCATTGCATTCTGCTGGGAGTTGTTTTCACTCTTTGGCCAATCAGGGCCAAGCTGTGTCAGGGCTCTGGAGAGAGTCAGGAGTTTTCATTATTATCTTTTTAGCCTTCTGTCAGTATCCTTTCTGTATTCTTTATTATAGTTTAGTATAGCATTCTTTAATATAATATAGTATCATAAAATAATAAATTAGCCTTCTGAGAACATGGAGTCAGATTCATCATTTGAAGGAGCTGGGGCTGTTTAGCCTGGAGAAGAGGAGGCTCAGAGGTGCCCTTATTGCTCTCTACACCTTCCTGAAGGGAGGCTGCAGACAGGTGGGGTCGGTCTCTCCCACCGAGCAGCATTGACAGAACCAGAGGACACAGTCTCCAGCTACAGCAGGGAAGAGATAGGTTGGATATCAGGAAGAAATTTTTCACCAAAAGAATAATAAAGTACTGGAATGCTCTTCCCAGGGAGGTGGTGGAATCACCATCTCTGGATGTGTTTAAAAAAGACTGCCCATGGCACTTGGTGCTATGGTCTAGTTGGGGTGTGAGGGCACAGGTTGGACTCGATGGCCTTAGAGGTCTCTTCAAACCTCATCATTCTGTGATTCCTTCCTGCCACGAGGGTCCCTGCAAATACAATACTGTCCCACCTGGAAGAGGGACTGGGGCTGATGTTGGAGTCCTGGGGAGCCCTCCTCCCTGATGCCTGCAGCTGATAAAATCTTTTAGGGAGGCTCCAGGAGCCCTGCAGCGAGTCCCAGCTCCCCATTCCTGCTGGCATCCAGCTTCCCAATTGCACTGCTCTAAACTTAATGCCCCAGAGAGCAGCTGAGAGTGGCTGCAGGACAGACAGCAAGCCACAGTCTAGCCTTGGTTAACACTTTTTGTGTTTCATGTCTGTGTTCAGCAATTCTGCTGCTGTTTGGGAGCTTTGATGTGAAGCCACGATGCTCCCAGGGGTGCCCATGCCCATCCTCAGGGAGCAGCTCTGCTCCTGCCTGGGAAGGCTGCTGGAATCCCAGCTGGATGGTTTTGGTTTTGGGGAGGGCTGCTGTTACCTTGTCAGTGCTGCTGTTGTCTGCCTGGGTCACTGAGAGACAGCACAAAGGGAAATGCAAACTTGGGTGTTGCTCTGCCTTTCAAAGACCTCTCTGGTTTTCATCAGGGCTTTGGGGGCTCTGTTTGAAATCTCTGACGCTTCTTAGGAGCCCTGGGGTGAGGTGGAGGGCTCTTGGTGGGAAAACCACAGTCATGACAGCAGCAGGAGAGTGAATGTTCTGCTGGGATGCCTTGGACAAGGCAGGGAATGGGGCAGGGAAAGCTGCTCAGATCCTTGTGGAGCCTTTTCAGGGAGCCCCTTGGATGCAGTCAGCCTGTCTGCCTTGCCTTCAGGTACCTGGCTGGCACACAGCACTGCTGGAGGTCAGTTTTCCTGCTGAGTGCTGCTCAGCCATCCCCAGAGTAACCTGGAGTGCTGGGCCCTGTCTGGGATCCCCAACAGCAGGAGGACCTGGAGCTGCTGGAGCAAATCCAGAGGAATCCATGGAGATGCTCCAGGGCTGGAGCCCCTCTGCTCTGGGGCCAGGCTGGGAGAGCTGGGGGTGCTCACCTGGAGAAGAGAAGGATCCTGGGAGAGCTCAGAGCCCCCTCCAGGGCCTGAAGGGGCTCCAGGAGAGCTGGAGAGGGACTGGGGACAAGGGATGGAGGGACAGGACACAGGGAATGGCTTCAGATTGAAAAACAGGAGATTTGATTAGGATATTGGGAAGGAATTGTTCCCTGTGTGGGTGGGGAGACCCTGGCACTGAAGCTTTAAGGAGCTGGAACAGAGGCTGGAGGGAGTTAAGAGGAATAAAGTGGATATTTATTGATATTTAGTGATTTATTTCCCTTCAAAGGCCCCACCCTGGCAGTACCAGAGCCTGGATGGCTCCAAGGTGGAAGCAAAAGAGAGAATGGTCATGAGATCTCACATTTCTGTAAGTTTTAGTCCATTTGCATATAGGAGTTAACTGCCCAATTAATAGCTTCAGATGATGAAGTTTCATCCTCCTTGCTTGCCCACCCTCCTCTTTTCATGCTGTTTGTGCTTTGGGCCTGAAGTTTGAAGAGCTTGTCCTTGAGTGTCCAGCTGGAACAGGATTGTTCTGTCTTCATCCTCCTGTGACAAGATCCCAGTGACACTTTATATAAAACTAAAAGCTGCACACCAGAACAGAAATACTGAAACCCCAAGGCATCAGTTTCCCCCCTGGGTGCCCAGAGAAGCTGTGGGTGCCCCTGGATCCCTGGCAGTGCCCAAGGCCAGGTTGGACAGGGCTTGGAGCACCCTGGGCCAGAGGAAGGTCCCTGCCATGGCTGGGATGGGATGAGATGAGATTTAAGGTCCCTCCCAAGCAGATGGTTGATTCTGTGCTTTGCCAGACCAACCAGTGCTCCTTGGGATCTCCTGTCTTGCAATGTCTGTTGTAAACAGAATTTGCATCCTGGAGTGGAAAAAAAACTCAAAAATCAAAACCCAACCAACTAAAACAAAAGACCCCAAACCAAACAAAACCCACAACTCAAACCACAAACTCAAATCCCAAGAAATGACTTCATGACTTGGCCATGTTCTCTGCAAATGGACTGGATTTTTTTTTCCCCCTCAGTTCTCCCAGCAGATTTTGTATTGTCTGCCTCTGATCTCTATCTCCTGGCAGGCAAGGCAGCGTTTCCTTTGATTTGACAGCATTTAGAAATGAAATCTGAGAGGAAAGCTTGTGATCTGCAGCTGTCAGAAATGCCATTTGCTCCAAGTGGGAGTGCTTGGAAGCAGGGAATCTGCTGTGGAAGGGGTGTGTGTGTGCTGGGACTGTCTGTAACCCTCCCAAGAGAGAGGTTCAAATGCATAAATGAGATAAAACAGAGGGGTTTGGCAGCAGATTTTTTTATATATAGAACATTTATAAATTTGTTTCATTTATATATATATAAAAATTTCTACCAAAGCCTTGCCAAACCCTTCTGGTTTATTTTATGCTACAAGGCTGAAAGAGAATTTATATTTCTGTATACCTGCTTTCCCTGTGGAACCCACTGCTGGTGAAAGGCTGGGAGTGGGATGTTAATGGAAGTTGAGGGAGAAGAAATGGGAAAAATCTTGGAGCTCTTTCCCGTGGCCATCTTGAAAGATCAAATCACAGCACCAGCATCACTTTGGCCCTTTTCTACCCAGAAGTGCCTGCTCTGGGGTCACTCCAGGTGAATTTCCAAACCTGATTTTAGCTTTTTCTTGGGGCCAGGACCTGTTTGGGCCCCCTCTGAGCTCTGAGTCACTGGTGCTTTCAGCAGCAGAAATGGGCAGCATTCCTTCCAATGTGATTATTGCTAATTTGTGCAGGATGGAAGAGTCTGGAGCAGGGCTGGGCCCTACCTGTGCCTGCTGTGCTGAAGGGAAAGTGCCTTTAATTCCTTGGGCAGGGAGATTGGAACCTCCCATTAGTAACCAGTTCAATGTGATTTATGGAATAAATTATGGTGCAAGGGAGGTCTGGGGGGTCTCTGGTTCTGCTCCAAGGTGGCTTTTAAAGCAAGGTCAGGCTCCTAAGAGTGAAGGATTGGAGATTTCCCCACCTCACTGGGACCCTGATCCAGTGCTTGGACTTGGCCAGAAAAAAAGAGAGAAAAACCCCCACATGATGATGGAATTGGCATTTTGGACTTCTATTGTCTCTTACAGCTGCTTGCTTTAAGGTTAAAAATCTCACAGCACTGATGAGGAGAGCTCAGTTTCTCTCTTCAGAAGTTCCTCCTGCTCTAGATAAAGCAGAACTCAAAATAGCAGATCAGTGAAAAAAGGGTTTAAATTTCAAAGCTGCTGTGAATCTACAAAGGAATGGTGCTGATGCTACTGAGCCTTGTCTTAATTTCTGTGGGTTCTTAAGGGATTGAGGACAAGGGGGAATGGCTCCCACTGCCAGAGGGCAGGGATGGATGGGATACTGGGAAGGAATTGTTCCCTGGGAGGGTGGTGAGACCCTGGCCCAGAGCAGCTGTGGCTGCCCCTGGATCCCTGGAAGTGCCCAAGGCCAGGCTGGACAGGGCTTGGAGCCACTTGGAGGTGTCCCTGGCCATCCAGGGGGGTGGAATGGGAATGATCTTTAAGGTCCTTTCCACCCAAACCATTCCATGGCTGAAAGGATCCGTGATGAGCAAACCCACAGCTTTGGCTGCTTCTCTGGAACTCTCTGGATCAGAAGTGTCTGAGGGCCTCCTCCAAGATACCTCAGGAATAACAATAGCCATCCCACACCCCAGAACATTCTTTCAATAGATTTCAATATTGGCATTTCCCCAAATAACTCTCTTCCCCCTCTGCTGTGGGAGAGATGACGCACTCCCTTCTGAGGGAGGTGAGCTGATGCTCAGGCTCATTCTTGTCTTGCTTTCAGGTGATAAACAGAAGGTTTAAGTCTAGAGCAAACAGGCTGGAGCTTGGTATGAGCTCTCAGATTACTCATAATTGAAAGGCTTAAAACTTTTATGCACCAGCTGTTGCTTTAGCACTAAAACAACGAGCTCCTGCAGGCAATTACCCTGCTGCTTTGGAGGCTTTCACCTGCACAGACAGAGCAGAAGACTCCTTGGGTGATTTCCTGGATTCCTTTGGATGTGGTCAGGCTCATTAATGTGGCAACTCTGGCCTGGCCCTCCCTTGTTTCCTAAGCTGGTGGTGGCTCTGATTTCTGACAGACACTGATTTCAAGGAGAAGTGTCTGTGTCTGATGTCTCAGGAGGATTTCATCAGCGTTAGGCAAAAGTTTTGTTCTAGTCCTAGCAAGAAGTTTGGACCCCTTTCTGTCAAGGTGTGCTTGTGCTTATTTTCTGTTAGGAAGTCAAACAGGAATCCTTGCTCCAGGTCTGGGAGCAGGCATGGATGTGTTTGCATCCCAAATTGGATCTATCTGCCTCTTCAGTGGTGGTTCAAAGTGAGTCTGTCAGAGGTGGCTTCTGGCATGCTGAGGAACACACCCTAGATCAGAACAGCTGGACAAGGCCTTGTCTGTTCAAGCTGTCCCTAAGACTATTTTGAGTTGGTTTTTTTACCAAGCCAGGTGGCTGAATCACCTGACTAAATCAGCTAAAGGCAAAGAAGTGAGTGCTGGGCTTTTCCTTTCAGTGTTGCAGAGTTTCTCCCAGTGTTTGTCCCTACTGCTACAGTGCCCAGATTTCCCTTTTCTGCCCATCATGGGCCATGGGTTCAGCTGCAGTTTCCTTCTGCTCCAGAGCACTGCTGCTGGTCCAGTCCCACCAGCACCAACATGTCTGTGTCTGCTGCTATTGTGATAAGGATTTGCAGGAAAGGATTGGGCTGGGATCTGGAATAGTCAGAGCCTCCACACATCAAAACAAACATGCTTGAAATTGATATCTTTGCATGCCTGCCTGTGCAAAATGATCCTTGGGCTAACACTGGAGGCTGTTGGTTTATTAATCTCTGGATTCCTGTGTTCTTGCTGTTATAGATCCCCCTCAAACGAGCCATTCTTCCCTTGGACACGAGGGTTTGGCCCCATCAGCCCCCTGGCAGCCTCTCCCCAGCTCAGGGAGCTGAGGAATGAGTTTTTACTCACCAGCCAGCATGGGGCTGCCCCGTGCAGCAGAGCTGGAATGGCTGCTCTGTGTTCTCTGCAGGCTTGGGGCTGGCAGCTCGCTCAGCCTGGGGATGCCTTTCACTTGGAACTGAAACAAAAACAAATCTCAGAGTCTTCCTGAGCTGCTGCTGTGACTGAACGAGGTGCTTCATCCTCAGAAATGCTCCCCTGGATTTGTGTGCTCCAGGAGCTGGAAGAATCAAAGCTGATGGAGCCCCCAGCAGATCTTGTCTCTCTGAGATCTCCCGTGGGCTCTGCACTGGCTGTTTGAAGCAGGATAATAAGGATGGAGGAGCTGCTCCCAGCTGCTTTTCCCCCTGGAGGAAGGTGGGTTTATGTAATGGTGCCACGTGAGTCCTTCCTGCAGCGAGCCAGGGCTGACAGGGGAGCCCAAAGCCTCGTGCAAGGCTACAAGGAAAAGGGAATTGCTGATCAGCATTCCTGCTGCAGGAGTCTCCTTGCAGCCCAGTGGGTGCTGAGGGATCCACCTGGGGCTTGGAATCCCCACGGGATAAATTTGAGTCTTAAATTATGTTAAAATAATTATAAATATAATTACAATAATAATTAATATATTATGCATTATTATAATTATACTATATTAATAACACTCGACATATATATTACTATCATTATAATAAATTAATAATTAAATAATAAATGTATTAAATTAATAAAGTTTTGGCTTTTCCTACAGCCTCTACCCCACAAGTGGTAAATAGAATCATGGAATGGTTTGGGTTGGAAGGGGTCTTAAAGATCATCTCATTCCAGCTCCCTGCCATGGGCAGGGACACCTTGCCCTATCCCAGGTTGTTTCAAGCCCCATCCAACCTGCCTCCTCCAGGGATGGGGAGTCCACAGCCTCTCTTCTCAAGGAAATACTTGTTTATCCAATGCCACTCTCAAATACCAGACTGTCCAGCTTGGATTATCCAATCTCCTCTTCCCAACTCCCTGGAAATGGGAAGGGTTGGAAGTCGCCCTTTCCTTGTTCAGAGTGTTGTGGTGATATTAGATAATATTTGCTGGAGGGAGTGTGATTGTATTAAACTTCTACTCTGCCAAACTCCTTCATTCTGTAAAGTTTTTCCTTTGGCTGGAGCATTTCCTGATGAATGATGGTATGTGACAGGACAAGAGGCAATAGGTTCAAGCTGAGAGAAGGTTTAGATGAGATAAGAGGAAAAAAATCCTTCCCTGTGAAGGTGCTGAGGCCCTGGCAGAGAAGCTGTGGCTGCCCCTGGATCCCTGGAAGTGTCCAAGGCCAGGCTGGACAGGGTTTGGAGCACCCTGGGACACTGGAAGGTGTCCCTGCCCATGGCAGGGGGTGGAATGAGATGGGATTTAAGGTCCCTTCTAGCCCAAACCACTCTGGGATTCTGTGACAGAAGAGCAAAGCTGGTCCACAGCCCATGGATGTTGATATGAGATGGGAATGCAATCCCCTAAAAAACTTGCTCACCCTGACCTTGGAGCATGCAAAGCAGTTGTGTAAGTGCATTTATGGATATGGGGTTACAGGAAAAAGGATGTTTTGGTGGAGACACAGCCACGTTTCTGTCACTCCAGGAAAGCAGGATGCAGCCAGCTTGTGTAAGAGCTGGGAGAAAAGGGATGAGCCCAAGACAGAGCCAAGTGGAAATCCAGGAACAGGCTGAGCTGAAGGTTGAACCTCCCCCAATATTGGTGTTGACTTGTTCCTCAACTTGTTTTTGGTTGGAAAGCCCAGGGATCACCCTGGGTGGATGAGACACATTCCCTGCCTTGTTCTCATCAGCTTCAGAGCGTGTCCTTTTCACCTTGCTGCTGCTCTCCTTGCTACCTTCAGACCCACGAGGAGTGTTTTTAAAGGGATTTGCTGTGCCCAGCAGTTGTTGTAAGGGCCATGTGGCAGAGCAAGTGGAAGCTGTTTGACATATTTGGGACAGAGCTGAGACCACTAACAAGCACTTGGCTTGACAGTGACTGGGAGAAAGGCTGTTAACCTGCCTCGTACCAAAAGTACAGCTGTCTTCAGCACAGCAGGACTGTGGAATTGCTAATCAGGATTCTACCCAGGCTGGGGATCCAAAAAAATCTCATTTTTATGAAACCTATCCCCTTGTAAACAAGCTTGGGTGTTTGGTGGTTTTTTTTTGTGGTTTTTTTTTTTTTTTTAGTGGTTTTTTTTTTTTTTTTGGTCTCAGTAAATAGACACCAAGTGCTGTGGAATTGCAAATGTGAAACTGAACTGTGAGGGGTAACTTTTAGGGGTAGACTCCTGTTCTATCTATTTCTCTTCAGGCCTCATTACCTTTCCCTGCAAGCCATAAATTGAATAAAGCAATGTAATAGATCCATTTCTACCTCATTTTTAGATGCTCTCATATGCCTTTATTGTACCCTGAACAAGAGATGATAAACTTTGTGTGTATGGAAAGCTGGCAGGGGCTAGAAAAACAAGACAAAAGCATATAAAAGTGATCTTCCTAAAAGTGTGGGCTGACAAAAGGGGAAGGAAAGGCTGCTGGGGTCAGATCTGAAGTTAACTTTTCCACAAGGTGTACTTCTAGTTGCTTAGGCTTCTAACAAACCTCGGAACACTTGACAAAAGTCTTTTGTTTCCAGCTCAAAAGTGAGAGCGAATAAACTGAAGGAAAAGAGGTGGTGTGTAAGCCTTGGTCCTGAGGAGATTTTGGGCTTTAGAGCTCTGCTCTGCCCCTGATTAGAAGCAGGAATCCTTTGCTCCCACCAGCAAATGGTGGAGTTCTCAAATACTCCAGTCCAGCCCCTGCAGCTACATTAGCAGAGGCTCATTTGAAGCATGAAATGAGCTGAGTGTTACCAGATTCTGTTTGAAGCTCCTGTGAAGGAAGAGGATGAGATCAGAGTTCTGACTTTTCCTACAGCCTCTACCCCACCAGGGATCAAGTACTTGAAACTTGTGCCTGTGGTGTTGCAATCTTAGAACTGGAGGTGCCACCTCCATCTGCAGGTTCTGGACATGAGATGGGCAGGATTTGAACTGGGGATTTGTGTTTTATAACCTTTCTAACCCCTGCTGGTGCACAACTGTTTAAGTCTTAGCCCAGTGTAGAACCCCTCGCTAGAGGGAAAATTCTGGAATGTGGAATATTGAAAAATGTGGAAATTGTGGAATGGTTTGGAATGGACCCTAAAGATCATCCCATTCCACCCCCTGCCATGGGCAGGGACACCTTCCACAGACCAGGTTGTTCCAAGCCCTGTCCAACCTGGCCTTGGACACTTCCAAGGATGGTGAACACTTCCAGGTTGCTTCTCTGGGCACCCTGTGCCAGGGCTTCCCCACCCTCACAGGGAAGGATTTCTTCCCAATACCCCATCCAACCCTGCCCTCTGGCATGTGAATCCATTTCCCCTTCTCTGTCACCCTTGTCAATAGTCTTTCTCCATCTTTCTTGGAGCCCCTTCAGGTACTGAAAGGCCACAATCAGGTCACCCCAAAGCCTTCTCTTCTCTGGCTGGACAATCCCAATTCTCTCAGCCTTCCCTCACAGCAGAGGTGATGCAGCCCTCAAATCAGGCTGGTGTCTCCTCTGGACCCAGTCCAACAGGAAATCTCTGCAGCAGTTTATTCCTGTGGGGGCAGAACCATCTGCTGCTGCCTTTACCCCATGCTTTTCCACCCCTGTCCCAAAGCACAAAGGAAAACTGGCTAATCCTCAGATCCAAGGTTAGACAAACGTTGGGCAGGGCTTCACAAAGGCCACAGTTTTGGATCCCTTTGCCTCCAGCACAAGGCCCAACACCCAACTTGGTGCCAGATGGTTGAAGGCCACCAAAGCAGTGCTGGGCAGCCCAGAAGAATGGAACTGAAGCTGGATGTTTTATGGGGCAATAATTAAACACTGACTGGCACTCTTTCACTCCCCAAATCAGAAAAAACTTGCTAATTCCTGTCTGCTACTGGGAAAGTGCTGCTCTGTGCCTCTGGTGGTGGGGCTGCCCAGCAGCAGGGTTATGTTTGCAGGGCTGCTGGGCAGATCCTGCTGCTTAAAACAGCCCTCAAACAACCAGCAGCAAAGCTCCAGGCTCAGACTGCAAAGCTTTGCCAGAGCTGAATGGGACACACAGAACAGATTTTGGGAAATGGCTCTTGTCACTGCTGGAGAAAGGATGAAACCCCACACATCCTGTAGAATGTTGGCTTGAGGAACCTGGTTTAGTGGAAAGAGTCCCTGACGATGGCAGAGGGTTGGAAACATGATGCAAGAGATGATCTTTAAGGTCCTTTCCAACCCAAACCATTCCATGATTTTGTGCTTTATGTTGGAGCCAGTGGAGACTTCTTGGCACCTTTCTCTTGATGTTGTCCCTTCTTCTTCCCAACTTGCTTTATGTGATGGTGCTCACAGGGGTCCCAGGATGAGGGAAGAGATGAGAAAGTTGACTCCATGTTCAGAAGGCTGATTTATTATTTTATGATATATATTATACTAAAACTATACTAAAAGAATAGAAGAAAGGATTTCAGCAGAAGGCTGGCTAAGGATAGAAAAGGAATGAATCACAAAGGTTTGGGACTGACTGAGACAGTCTGGACAGCTGGACTGGGATTGGCCATTAAATAGAAACAACCAGATGAGACCAATCCCAGATCCACCTGGTGCATTCCACAGCAGCAGATAAGAATCGTTTGCATTTTGTTCCTGAGGCCTCTCAGCTTCTCAGGAGGAAAAAATCCTAAGGAAAGGATTTTTCATAGAACATGTCGGTGACAGCTTTGGCCCTGTTGCCTTCAAACCTGGGTTTTGAATCTCCTCCAGTCACCAATTTTCCTGGTGTCTCCCCTGCTGTTGCACATTTCCTCGACTTTTTCACTGCCTCCTGTTCGTTGCCCCATACCTGCTTCCAATTTTCCTCAGCAAAGCCAAAACCCTTGAGTTTTAAATCCTGAACTCTAAGGGCTGTTGAGCATATGCAATTTAGTTGCTTTTTCTCCTCCTCTCAAAAGGCTTATAATTTGCCTGGATTTTTGGTGATGACAAAAATGAAATTTGACACAAAAAGCTTGTCCCTCGCTCATTAAAGCCCTTGTTCTAAATCATGGGTCCAAGGCTCTACGGGAAAAAAATGGAAAAAGCCACCAGAAATTGAACAAAACAATGTGTTTATTCCCATGCTGCTTTCTGAGAAGCAGTTGGATTCACATGTTCCAAGAGAACTGTGCCCCAGGCAGACCCAGCCTAGCATGCAAACTCCTACCCTGAACAGCCAGGGCTTGATGGATTTATAACCAACTGAAAGCAGAGCTGGGGAGAGTCAGGCAGCCTTGATAACCCTGCCTGGAGATGCACTCTTGGAAGGAAGGGTATCTCTTTTAAAAAATAGCCTTAAAAAATAACTCAAGTCCTGCTGAGCTCCTGTAAGGATGTGAAGGATGGAATGAATTCAGGCTTGCCAGGCTCCAGACCTCCCCAGACCCTACAAAATCCCCTTTAAACATCCCAGTTGTTCTCCACTCCACCACAACAGCACAAAGGAGGAATGGAAGCCATTCTGTGCCTTTCAGGGGCCACGGGCCATGTGGCCCTGCCTCAGCTCCACAATCAGACCCTGAGAGAACATTGTCTGCTGGAGAACTTCCTCTGCCACACCACCCTGCTGAACCAGCACGACAGCAGCCCCAGCTCAGCCTCCAAAGGGCTGCCCTCAGCCAGCTCTGTCATTAGGACAATGAGGAATACGTATCTCTAAAGCAGCATGCCTCTTAAAAATCAATTTATTTTTAAGAATGGGTGTGATTCAACAGCTTTTTAAAGACTTCATCCCCTACTGTCTGTATGGTAAGGAATAAGCCTGGTGTTGATCTGGTGATTCTTTCAATGGAAGGCTGGAGTTGGCTGACCTCTATTGTGTTTGCAGGGTTCCTCAACGTTGGAAGGAGTGATGAATCTGACTCCGTGTTCTCAGAAGGCTAATTCATTATTTTATGGTACTATATTCTATTAAAGAATGCTATACTAAACTATACAGAAAGGATACTGACAGAATGCTAAAAAGATAATAATGAAAACTCCTGACTCTCTCCAGAGCCCTGACACAGCTTGGCCCTGATTGGCCAAAGAGTGAAAACAACTCCCAGCAGAATGCACTGGAACAATCACCTGTGGGTGAACAATCTCCAAACACATTCCACATGAGCACAGCACAGGAGAAGCAAATGAGATAAGAATTGTTTTCCTTTTCTCTGAGGCTTCTCAGCTGCCCAGGAGAAGAATCCTGGATGAAGGGATTTTTCAGAAAATGTGAATGTGACAGACCTCAGTGCTTTGAATGAGGTTTTATCAATGCTGCACCTGTGGCTGGGATCTCAAGACTTGCTCCTTGGCGTCTCTGCCACCAGCAGTCTCAGAGTGTCCCTCTGACCCACTCCAGCCAGTGCCCTGCCATGGAGATGTTTCCTGGGAGAGGTTAGTGGTGATTTCCAGTCTGGCAGGGGTGGGACAGCCAGCACAAGAGCTTGTGTGTGAATTAGCCTGTTGGAAGAGGGCTGTGTCCTCCCAGTTTTGGGGGTTTGGAGTAGAAAAAGAGATGCAGAGGGATTATGGGATTATTTTTATCCAATTATGTTTTATTATTATTTTTAATTTTTCTTTTATTTGATATACTTTTATTTTTTTTATTATTTATTATCCAATTATGGGACTAGAGGATTTTTTTTTCTGCCTGGCAGCTCAGGTTATGATCTGCTGCTTGAGGCTTCACAGTGGGTTTTGATAGTTTTTGAAGGGTTCCACAAGGTGTTAGAAGGCTCCAGGAGGGCAGGGGAGAGACTTTTACAATGGCATGGAGTGACAGGACAAGGGGGAACAGCTTTAACTGAAGGAAAGTAGGTTTGGATTGGATATGGGGAGGAATTCTCCCTTATGAGCCCCTGGCACAGGTTGCCCTGAGGGGTTGTGGACTCCCCATCCCTGAAGTGTTCAAGCCCAGGCTGGATGGGGTAACCTGGGCAGGTGAGAGGTGTCCCTGCCCAGGGCAGGGGGTTGGAACTAGACACTCTTTAAGGTCCTTTCCAACCCAAACCATCCTGTGACTTGTTTTATTTTCCATGAATTTGTGTGATTTGTGTAAGGGCTGTAGGACTTCTGTAGTTCCTGCAGTCCAAAAGCCCCACAAGCACGGGGGGATTCCTGCCATCCTTCATCCTGGATGGGAAAGAAGGAAGAAATAATAATTGTGACGCTCCACCACGGGTTCATCTTCTAATGTCACATCTCTGATATTGGAATATGAGAAGCCCCTGCCCAGGTTTCTCTTCTCTGCCAGGGTTTCTGCCCTCCTGCTTCCTCACTGGGAGCTGCTGCCCTGTGAATAATCCTTTCTGAACAGCACCTCTGGATAACTTTTCCTGAATTATGCTGGATGATCATAGAACTACAGAATATTCTGAGTTGAAAGGGTCCCAAAAGGATCATCCAGTGACTCCTGGCCCTGCACAGGGCACCATTAATTATTTTGCCTTCCTCTACTGTCCAGATTCCTCATTCTCTGAGCCTTAAAAAGCAGCTGAGTTAAATATTCAGCCTGGGGTGAACCCAGTTCTCCACCAGCTTCCTCCCCCTCTTTCCACCCCACGAGTGGTCACTTCAAATTCCAGTTGAAAACTTTAAATTGGCATTTTGGGTGGGCTGAATGATCTTCCTGAAAAGTCCTTGAAGGGTCTTGCCTGTAATAATGTTCCTCAGTGCCTGGCGTGGGTGAGCAGCTCTGAACTCCCAGCAGAGCTCCATGGTAACCAGAAATGGCATTAATAAGAAAAATCGCCACTTCTGCTCAGTCACTCTTATAAAACAGCCCTGCAGCTGGAGGAGCACATGGCTGGCTCAGGTGTGACACAGGTTCAGCCTGGAGCAGCCACTTCCACCACTTTAATCTTCCCCAAATCCCAGGGCTTGGTCTTCCCCAAATGCCAAGGCTTGGCTTGGTCTTCCCCAAATCCCAGGTCGTGGTCCTCCCCAAATGCCAAGGCTGGGTCTTGGTCTTCCCCAAATCCCAGGTCTTGGTCTTCCCCAAATCCCAGGTCTTGGTCTTCCCCAAATCCCAGGTCTTGGTCTTCCCCAAATGCCAAGGCTTGGTCTTTCTTCCCCAAATCCCAAGGCTGGGTCTTGGTCTTCCCCAAATCCCAAGTCGTGGTCCTCCCCAAATGCCAAGGCTGGGTCTTGGTCTTCCCTAAATTCCAGGTCTTGGTCTTCCCCAAATCCTAGGTCTTGGTCTTCCCCAAATCCCAGGTCTTGGTCTTCCCCAAATTCCAGGTCTTGGTCTTCCCCAAATCCCAGGTCTTGGTCTTCTCCAAATCCCAAGGCTTGGTCTTCTCCAAATCCCAAGGCTTGGTCTTCTCCAAATCCCAAGGCTTGTTCTTCCCCAAATTCCAGGTCTTAGTCCTCCCCAGGTCCCTGCTGAATGAGATTTTCTCTGCAGGACTTCCAGAGTGAGTTTGGAAAGGCACCAAGAAAGGGTAGGAATGAGCACATCCATGCCATGGCTGTTCCAAGTATCCCTCACACATTTAGGACTGAAATTCCTTAAAAAAAAAACCCCAAACCACTCTTTATTTTGGATTTCATCATGACCATCTCTCTGCTGCTGTTGGTGAGGGATGGAGGAGCCAGCAGGAGAAAAGATAAGAAAATGGCATTTCCTCAAAGCCACAGTATTTCCATTTGTCATCAGAGGCTGGTGATAGCTGGCTAGGATTGGTCAGATTTATTTTTATTTAATTTTTTTAAATCTACTCTGACTTTCAAAGGCTGACAGGACATCCTGGACTCCTGAAGCTGGTTGGGTTTCCAGGATTTTTTTTTTTGCTGTTACCTCTAAAAACCTAGAAAGGCTTCAACTTCTGTGCTGGAAGAGTTGAGTATTTCCCTTACAGACTCCACATGAAGGGGAGGAGACCAGTTCTTGTCTACTGAAAATGCTCTTCAGGGCCTAAAAGTTGACCAGACAGTGCAAGAATTACCTTTAAATCACAGATTTCAGAGAAGTTTGGAGCACTGAATTTCTGTCAGCAACAGAATTCAGGTGCTGATTTTTATTTAATCATTTTGTTCATGCAGAGCAGAGAAACAGTGAACCTGGATGAGGGTAACTCTGAAGGAATAAATACTTGTTTCTGACAATTTTTTGGTTTGTTTCTGGTAATGAGGATGATCTAGGTTCCCTGAAGAGCTCTGACAAGCCATAGTAGTGCCCCCCACCATATCTTATTTAAATGTGTGTGTGACTCCCATCTTGATGATCAGGAGATGAAAACAGCCCAGAGAAGGAACCTCTGCTGGAAAAGCATTTGGAAGTGAGACCCTTCCTTTATGAAAAGCTTAAACTATCTTCCCTGCTGAATTATCTTTGATTTTTTTTTTTTTTAAACTGCCTTTTCTCCATGAGTACTTTATGATGACACTTAAATAACACTTTATCTCTCAAAAGCACTAAGTGTGCATTAAATCCTGCTGTAACTAGTGGGAAATAAGACTTCTGGCTACTGGCAAAAAAAAAAAAAAAAAAAAAAAAGAAAAAGAAAGTGATGCTTTTTGGTATTTGAGTCATTTATTACTTAAAATAGTACAAGATGGAGGTCTGGCAGGGAGTTATGCAGCCCAAGTGTGACACAGATATCCAGGAAGGAGACCAATCCAGGCAGGCACAGGAAGGTTGGCATGATGAGCATTAATTCCCCCAGGCAGGTTTCTATTAACACCACTGTTCCTTGAGTAATTTTCAGCTGGAGCTTTTGCCTCACTCATCTCTGTGGGTATATTAAATAGTACATGGTGTACCAGAGGCTGAGAGATGGTTTGTAGGGAAAGGATGTGTGGATCCTTTCCTAGCAGATCAGAATTAGCAAAATACAAAGATAAATACAAGTTCTGTGAGGGTGATATCAGTCTTGCTCAAGCTGGTTTTAAATAAGCAAAAATTTTTAAAGCAAACCTGCTCTGGTAGAGGGGAAAAGGAGATTTTAAATTCCATCCTCAGCACTGTGCATTTGTGGGTGACAGCTCCTTTCCACTGAAGGAAGGAAAATCTGAATATTAATTCTGTGATTGCACATTTTGTGTTTGTTTTGTCTCCACTGCCATGCCTTTACCCCCTTTCCTCAGCTGATACTGATGACTTGTTAGCTTGGGTAATCCCTTGCCCTCTCTGAAAACACTGGATTTTTCAGCTGCTCTACCAAGCTGAGAGCCAGGTTCATCATTAATTCCTCCTGTGGATGCTTTACCCATCTCAAGTGCTCCTTATTCCCACGGATTATTTTTGAGAAGGTTCTTTAGTCCTGTGAGTCCCTCTGCTTTTTCCTCCAGTTGCTATTAGCTGGAAGTAGGATTTCAGCTCTTTTCATGCTGACAGACACATCAGTAAATTGTCACTTCCCTGCAGAGCTAAAAATCTGCCTCTGAAGTGTGGAGCTGACTTTCAACCTGAGCTTGGCATGGTTTAATCTAAATGTGGTGCATTCTGCATCACCAAATGACCCCAGCCCTCCTGTTCAGCTCTCCCAGGGTGCCCTCTGGGCCAAGAATTTCCCATATTTTGCTCCCTAAGAGATCCTTTTGCCTTCTGCAGTTTCCACTTTGTGGGTGGTGGATTGTTTATTTATCTAGATTTTTTGAAAAAATATATATATACAGGCATCTCTTTATGGTGTCTTCTTCTAGCTACACAAACACCTCACCTGAGAGGCTTTTTAATTATGATGCCCCTGATGTATTCCAGCTGCTTTAGGAGCTGGGATGGTGTTTGTCAGCAATACCTGCCCCTGAAACCAGAGCTGTTGAAAGCTGAGGCTCTTAGGAAAACCCAACTGCTTAGAAATAGGAGTAACTTTGCTTTCATCTCAAAAAAAAAACCCGTAGGTGAGGGCTCTGCAAATCCATCAGCAAGAAACCAAATCCTATCACAGAACCACGGAATGTTTTGGCTTGGAAAGGACCTTAAAAATCACCCAGTGCCACCCCCTGCCATGGCAGGGACACCTTCCACTGTCCCAGGTGGCTCCAAGCCCATCCAACCTGGCCTTGGGCACTTCCAGGGATCCAGGGGCAGCCACAGCTTCTCTGGGCACCCTGTGCCAGGGCTCAGCACCCTCACAGGGAAGAATTTACTCCCAATATCCCATCAAAACCTTTCTTCCTTCAAAACCTTCCTCCTTGTCCTGTCCCTCCATCCCTTGTCCCATGTCCCTCTCCAGCTCTCCTGGAGCCCCTCAGGCCCTGGAAGGCTGCAGTAGGTTCTCCCTGGAGCCTCCTCCAGCACCGTGGTTGCCATCCCATGCCCCATGAGCAGTTTGGAGTTTGGAATCCTCTGAATTCTTCCCTCTCAGGGAAATCCCCAGAGCATTGCCTTGGAGAGACTTTCCTCACCTGGGTGGGCAGAAAGGGCTCCTTCATGTGCAGGGGAGTCTCCCCACCCTCACAGGGAAGAATTCATTCCTAATATTCCATCCACACCTTTCTTCCTTCAATATAAGGCCACTTTGACCATATAGGACAATACCTTCTTGTCCTGTCCCTCCATCCCTTGTCCCATGTCCCTCTCCAGCTCTCCTGGAGCCCCTCAGGCCCTGGAAGGCTGCAGTAGGTTCTCCCTGGAGCCTCCTCCAGCACCGTGGTTGCCATCCCATGCCTCATGAGCAGTTTGGTGGACCCTGATGTGTTGATGCTGGAGCTCTGCCTCCTGTCAGGGATGGGGGAAGGTGATGCTGGCACTGCCTGGAGCAGAGCAGAGGTTCTTGGAGGAGAGAAGGTCTGTGAGTGCAGCCCTGACCTTGACTCCAAGTTCAGAGCAGATAAAAACGAGCTGGAGAGCGTCCCGATGTCAGGAGCACGCCAGGGCTGTTGGGTCTCTCCAGCTCTGCAGATGAGGGAACGTGCCAGTGACGTGTTTTTGGAGGAGTCTGAAAGGACAGGCTGGTTTGATATTTAAATCTGCACCTGGGGAGGCAGCAGGGCTGTGTGTCTTGGAGGGCAGTGTGAGTTTATTTGCTTGGAGCCACCACGTGCAGCATGAAATGGGAATTTGGAGAGCAGCTCTCACTGAGGTTCCAGTGGCAGATGTGGGGTGGGGCTGATGCTTATTTAATGAGCTCTGAGTTTAAATGTTCAATGCAGGAGCCCAGCTCTGCCTGCACACCCCCTGTGACCCCCCCAGGGCCTTTGGCTGCTGAGCTCCTGTTTCACTGCAGCTTTGGCTTGTACTCACAAGGTTGGTGTGGAAGAACTGAGGGGAACCTTGAGAAAGGTGTCCTGGAGAGCAGCACTGAGAGCTTGGCCTTGCTTTTCACTTCTGAGGCACAAGCTGCTTCAAAAACCTGTAACTAAAACTGTCACTTCAAAATTATAACTTCAAAACTGTAACTACAACCTAAGATCATTGGGTTTTTTTTACCTCAATATTGTGAGAAGGAAAAGCCTTGTAGAAGTCACCCAGCAGCTCCTCCTGAGGTGATACAAGGTTGGACAGGGCGGCTTCAAATACATCTGCAACACGATTTCAGACAAAAAATTCCATATACATGTGATTTTTAGCTGCACCTAGAGTCCAAGCAAGAGCCAATCTGGCACTGGCAGCTTCAAAATTAATCTGTGGTAGAGTTTTTTTGGTTTTATTGTGTGTGTGCTGTCTTACTATGAATAAATCTAAACAGTCTTCTCCATCCAAGTGTTAGCAAAAGCAGAGCAGGGGATTATAAAAAGTTAACACCCACCCTGTTTTGCCTGGAAACCTCCTAGAAAATCAACAGTGCTGCATGGTAGACTGAACTATTTACAAGTCTGCTTTCCCCACTGATGATGAGAGGGGATGGAGAGGAAAAAAAAACATGTTTAATGCCACTAGTGTCTTGTTGACTTCTGCACAAACTGTGGAGAGCCTGGAGCACTCAGGTGCAGGTCCATGGTTCCCCTTAAAATGAAAATTTTGATGTCCACCAGTTCTTCTGTGTGCCTGAAAGAAGCTCTGGGACTCCCTGGTGGTCTCTCCAAGCTCTCCTAAGGTTGGGTTTAGGAGTGAGAAGGTAAAATCATTGCTCTGGTCACTCATGGCTGAGGTAATGCTCCCAAAATCAGGAATGAGGTCTGCTCCTGAGGTTCAGTTATCAGGGAACAGAGGTGGTAGTAAGGCTCATGTTAAATAACCACAACAATTTAATACCTGCTTATGTTGCCAGGCATTACCTTGATAAAGCCACCCTGGTAATATCTGAGCACTTAAAATGTAATTTTGCTGAAGGACCCCCTCAGGGTGAGGCTGTATCTCCATGACTCCAAATAACCTCTCAGGCCCCTGAAATTGCCTCTGGGGAGCTGAGACTTGGCAGCAAGAGCCTGCTGACCAAAGCCACCTGCCTGGGCCACTTCAGGGGCACTGGGGGAAGGTCCCATGTGACATTTGGGGCTTTAATACTGGATAATTCCCATGGATTTCTGACAGGAGAGTGGAGCCAGGTGGGGATCAGGCTCTCCTCACAAGGAACAGGATGAGAGGAAATGGCCTCAAGTTCAGGTTGGATATTAAGGAAAATTTCCTCACTGAAAGGCTTGCTCAGGACAGTGCTGGAGTCACCACTTCCAGAGGGATTAAAAAGATAAATTTAAAAGAATTTTCCATAGCAGGGCATCCCCTTCATGGGTTTAACAAGGATAAGGTGTCCGTGGTTGCCACATCTTGATGGCCCTTCAGTTAATTAATGAATGCCCCTGGATGTTCTGGCCTCAAACATTCCTTCCATCTTCTCTGGCCCTGGTGCTTCTTCCCAACCAAATGATCCTGGAGCTCAAATGCAAAACAGCTCTTTGGAATTAAAGCTTCTGAAGTTTAAAGCACTGCAAAAGCCATGCTGGATTGCAAGACAGGTCTGTGTCTGCAATCCCCCTCTAAGAATGCTCCCATGTGAGTAATTTCTGCCTATTAAAAATCTAAAATTAACCCCTGGGATAACACCCTGTGTTACATCTGCAGAACAAATTCATCTCCTTCTGAGGCACTGAGTGTTTTAATCCCTGTGGACTCCCTCCCTTGTGACACATCTTGGCAATTTATAGCAGAGCTGAGAGTTTTTTAAACTTGGGCTCTTTCTGGCTAAAAAGTCCAGCTTTACATCTGACAGACTTTTAACTGGGGGTGTGTGAAAACAATCTCAGACTTATCCCTGCACAATCCAACCAGGCAGGAGTTCAGGACCACTTCAGAGGGGTTTTAGCCCAGGGATCTTGGCTGGGGTTTGGTGGCCAGGTAGCCCTGAGAGGCAGGGGTGGCACGAGAAGGGGGTTGTGACAATGATGTGTGAGGTTGGGGAGGCCCCAAGGGCTTAAATTGTGTGTGTGTCACCTCACAGGAGGCTTTGCTGGGAAACAAAAGATGTCAGGGCAAGGCCAAGGGGAGATTTGGCAGAGCTGAGAGGAGCAAATCCACATGAACCAAATGGTCAGAGGTTGCACTTGATGGTCTGGGAGGTGTTTTCCTAAGGAGCTGATGCTCTGTACCTGTTCTGGGTGTTGTTTTGTTGGGCTGGGGGTGGTGTGGTGGTCGGGGTCCCTCCTCTCCGTGGCTGTGATGCCCTGTGAAGGCTGACCTAGAACAGAGGTTAGACAGAGCTAAAGAATAAAGCAGGGATTTATTAAAAGGCCTCAATGGATCCACCTTGGGCAGCACAGGAGCCCAGCCAGGGCTGCACTCAAGATGAACCAAAATGGTCCCAAAATAGACACCTGGTCATGGGGTCTCTCCCTGGGATCAGCTCTGCTCCATTTGCACCTTGCAGTTCATTGTCCCATCCCAGCTTTAGCCCAGGCAGTCCCACCCTTGTTTTTCTCTCTCCAGCCCACGGGGTTTGTGCTCCTGGGCTGAGATTTGGATCATTTGTCCTTGGTGCCCAGCTGGAGCAGGAATTTTGTCTCCCTGCTCTGTGCAGAGAGCTCAGCATCCCCTGATGTGAAGCCCAGACCCACACACTAAAGCAGCACAGAATCTAAAACCAGAAAAGCCAAAACCTGAGGCATCAGCTGGACAAGCCCTCTGCCTCCAGCATCGCCTCAGCCACGCCGAGGTGCTGACACTGGCTCTCCAGAAAGCTCTTCAGGAGGAAAAGCAGAACCCTAGAGCCCAGTCCAACCCCAGATGTGCAGAACAGGAGTCCCACAGTGCAGGACAAAGCAGGTCCTGCTGTGCTGTGTGTCCTGCTGGGGCTCCCTTTCTTGTGCAGTGACCCCCTGAAGGAGCCTCTGCCCCTCCTGGGGCTCCTCCTTTGTGTGGAAGAGTTAAGGCTGCAGCCCAAACCCACTCTGGCCTTTCCATAAAACCCATTTGCTAAGTGGTGGCTTTCTCAGTGGTTTCACAGAGTACCCCTCCCTTATCCTTATCCCTCCCTGGGGGTCTCTTTGATGTAGCAAAGCCCATTCTGACAAATTCAAGATGTTTGGATTTGATGATTTGACCTTGCTGCAAAGTGCACTGAAGTGCAGCTACCCTCTGAAATGACCTTGGTCACTGTCTGGGTGTTGCTCACCCCTGAGGAAGGGGCTGTGTGCCAGCATGGAGTGGGCAGGGGGATGTGAAACGTGCCCAGGGTCTCTGCCCCTCGTCCCCTCAGGCCACCTCTGCCTCTGTGCCCTGTGCTTGCTGCTGATGGGCACCAGTGGCTCTGGATTTTGGGGTTCCTCAGGACTCCTGAGGGATCCCAGGGGTCCCCTATGCCCAGGGTCCCTGTCCCCTTGCAAGCCAGCTCTGCCTGAGGGTCCCAGGGGATCCTGGGGGTCCCACATGTCCAGTGTCCTCATCCTCTCTCAGGCCAGAACAGGGGATTATAAAAAGTTAACACCCACCCTGTTTTGCCTGGAAACCTCCTAGAAAATCAACAGTGCTGCATGGTAGACTGAACATTTACAAGTCTGCTTTCCCCACTGATGATGAGAGTGGATGGAGAGGAAAAAAAACCATGTTTAATGCCTCTGGTGTCTTGTTGACTTCTGCACAAACTGTGGAGAGCCTGGAGCACTCAGGTGCAGGTCCATGGCTCCCCTTAAAATGAAAATTTTGATGTCCACCAGCTCTTCTGTGTGCCTAAAAGAAGCTCTGGGACTCCCTGGTGGTCTCTCCAAGCTCTCCTAAGGCTGGGTTTAGGAGTGAGAAGGTAAAATCATTGCTCTGCTCACTCATGGCTGAGGTAATGCTCCCAAAATCAGGAATGAGGTCTGCTCCTGAGGTTCAGTTATTAGGGAAGGGGGTGTTAGTCCAGGCCTCTGCATCCTGAGCTCCCTGTGGGTCCCCAGGGGGGTTCCAGTGGTCCCCAGCATCCCTGTGTCCTTATCCCAGCTGCCCAGGGTCACAGGATAGTGGACATTGTCACTGATAAAGTCAGGGAGCAGAGCAGGCTGTCTTGGTCCCACCACTACAAAAAAAAAAAAACCACTCTTGGGTTGCCCAAGAGCCTTCTGCTTTCCCTCAGAGGAGCACACCAGGAGGAAAACACCCAGGTGGCTTCCTTGGCTCCATCTGGAGAAGTGAGATGCCAGGGCAGGTGGGTGAGGAGCCTTGCAGAGGTGAGGCTGTCCCCAGGGTTGGTGCTGTGACCCTGGTGTCCCTCAGAAGAGAGAAAGGCTTGCACTGGGGTTGGCATGGTTGAGGGCTACAGGAGTGGCTTCCATGAGAAGCTGCTGGAATTGTCCCCATGTCCCATGGAAGCAGTGCCAGCTGGCTGCAAGGTGGACCCAGCTGAGCCCGGGGAGAAGGAAGGGCTGTGGGGAAGGTGTTTCTAAGATTTGGGTTTACTTCTCCTTGCCCTGCTCTGATTTGATTGGCAATAAATAAAACAAACTGCCCTGAACTGAGTCTGGCTTTCCCTGGATTTAACCAGCAAGGGATCTCTGCCTGCCCTGCTCTCGACCTTGAGCTTTTTGTTGTGTTTTCTCTGCCTTGTCCAGCTGGGGAGGTGGTGCCAGATCTGCTTTGGCACCCAGTCAGGGTCAGCCCCACCACAAGCCCAAATACCTCCCCAAGGCCAGCTCAGGGCTGGGATCTGGGGCTGAAGGCTGCAGAAATTGGGGCAAATGTGGAGAGGGATTTTTAACTGAAGGTGAAATAGCTGCAGAGATTTTTTTCTGCAGAGTGCTTTGTTCTGTCCACACCTGCTTAGATTTCTTTGGATCTGGGAAACTCTTGGGGGAAAATTTGCCCAGATTGCTTTTTTAGGCACCTTAAAGTCTATTATGGATACAGAGTCTTTCTGCAAGAGAACAGCTTTAGAGCAGAAATTTGAAAAAAAATTATTGACTTTGAGGCTGGTGAGGCCCTGGCACAGGGTGCCCAGAGCAGCTGTGGCTGCTCCTGGATCCCTGGAAGTGCCCAAGGCCAGGTTGGATGGGGCTTGGAGCCACCTGGGCCAGTGAAGGTGTCCCTGGGTGGCAGTGGATGGTCTCTAAGGTCCCTTCCAACCCAATTAATTCCATGACTCTGTAATATCCATGTTTAAAAGCAGCAGATGCAGTTATTTTGTGCCTGGGGCTCACCTCAGCTCAGAGCCTCAAGAGCAGGCTCTGAGGACCTGCTGCCTGCTCCCCCTGCCAGCTACTTGATTATATCCAAGAATTAAATGTGTTTGTGCTGGGAATATTGTGTCACTCCAAACTGACACCTTTAATTGGGATCTGCCTCACAGACAACCTTCCTTTGTGATAAATGACAGCATTTCTTGGGCATGCTTCTTAACTTCTTTTTATTTTTATTCTTCCTCTTTCCCCTCCATCCCCGTGAGCCAGGAAGATTAATGGGAATTTGCTGTTCTCAGCTGTGGGTTTCTTCCCTGATGCTCCTGGTAGGGATAGCCCCTGTCAGTGGCCAAAAAGGAATGGGATTGGGGGTTCTGGGGTTGTCCAAGCACGGAAGGAGCCACAGGCCATTGGGAAGAGGAGGAAGAATCATCCAGATGCATTGCTGGGTGTGCAGAGAATGAGTTTTGCTCCTGTTCTAGTCTCTTCTTGAACTTGGCCTTATCTTTGTCCTAATCTCCTCCAACCCTTTTTTCTTGATGCTCAGGAGCTGGGGGATGCCCTGGGGTGTTTCCTCAGGAGATGCTGAAAGGATGAGCTGCTTTTGGGATGCTCCCAGATGCCCTTTAAGCTTTGTTCCTGCTGCCCACACAGGGCCCTGGAGCTGGCCTGGGATGTGGGGAATTGCCCCAGGCCGGGGTGAAGGGCAGGGGTGTCCCCAGGTGGGGCTGCCAGCACAAACAGCTGCCCTGACCAGGAAGCTGCTGAGTTCCCCTTGGAGCTCCTTCCAGACCTTGGGGACATTCCTGCTCAGGGATGGTGGTCCTTTCCTGGATATTTTTGGAGGATCTGTGCCCCAGAGCCCTGTAAAACTCCTGTTGATGAGCCCAGCCTTGGGCTGCTGTGGTGGAGAAGGAAAAACCCACTTCTGGATTGGGATAAGGTGGTGGAGTGTCCCATGGCCATGGTCAGGCTCTGCCAGGGGAGGTGGTGAGGGCAGGACTGGTGACAAGCCCTGATCTGGAGTGGTGAGGCTGGAGACTGGGAAATCTGCTCAGCTTTTCCTTCTCAGCTTCCCCTTGGGATGGGAGAGCCTAAGGAGCAGAAGGAGGGCTTGTCCCAGTATGAGCAGGATGAAAAGTGCCTTGAAAAGTCCAGACTGGTGTGCTGGGGATCCATCTCATGTTCTGTTCTGTCCCAGTGCTGAGTACCCTGGGGGTCAGATGCTGTGGGGTGGGGAGGGCAGCTGGGGCTGAGGTTTCTGCCCTGCAGAGCTCCAGGGTGGCTGAAGCAGGAGCTGGAGGGATTTTGGGATACTCTGGATAGCTCCAGAGCTCGCTGGTTCTGCAGCATGCTCCATGCTCCTGGTCATTCCTGGGATCCCCTCAGCCCTCAGAAGTTTGGACTGGCTGGGAGCTGTTCATGAAAAATGATTTAACCCACCCAAAAATTGCTGCTCTTGAGCTTCTGGAGAGCTTCCAGCCCTGAGGGACACCGCTAGAGGAGCTTTGCTTTCCCCTTTCCCTGTGCCAACAAACCCTGGTCCAGGGCTGTAATGTTGTGAAGAGGGGGGTTCTGGCAGCTTTGGGGTCTCTTGGATCTTGGGGGCTGCCTGGTGACCCCAGCTGGGGTGTCCCCATCCCACTCCCAGCACTCCCATCCCATCCTGGGAAGGGAAATGCCACCATGAGGGCACTGTGTGCTCAGGGCACAGGGAAGTCCTGGCTGGAAAGTGCAGGGACTGTAGAGCCTGGAGGGGATTTTTGCTTTTCCTGCCCTGATCCCAGCCCACATCAGCCTGTTCTCAGGGCTGATTTATTGGAATTATGCCTCTGTATCTATCCCTCTGACAGGGAAACCTTCACCTGCTTCAAAGCATCTCAGCTGCTTCCCCCAGAGCTCCTTGCTCTGTTCTTCTGGCCTGCTCTGAAAAAAACTCTTCCAGATGGTTGAAATCACTGCAAATCACCTCTCTTTGGAGCAGAGGTGCTGTTGCTTCACCAAGCACCAAACTTTGGGAATTTTTCATTTTTTTTGTGCGTGTTAGCCACAAGTATTCTGCTGGGATAATGACTGGATAATTATTTAACCTCTTTAGAGTTTTGTGGTGCTAATCAACCCTGTCTTCTTTAATCTGTGCTCCAGTGTTGTGAATGGGGCATGATTTACAGGGAGGAGAGGGGGCATAAACTTGTGTTATTGAGCCAAATTTGCTTAACCTCCCTGAAATAGCCTGTGAAGGTTGTGTTGCTCCAGGCCACAGCTGATCCTCTTTGTGCTGCTGGAGATCTGAAGGGCTTTGTCTGATCTGATGTCCCTTTGATTGAGGGTTCTCTTGGTTACTGAGACTGCAGGGAGGAGTTTCTGCCTTACAAATCGTGAAATAATAAAAATCTCCAAGGGCACAAGGGAGGAGACTGAAGAGAATGGTCAAAGGTGGGAAAAAAGAAATATTATGGAGATTTTTTTTGCTTAAAAATCTAACAGAAGGTAACTGTTCTCATGACACAATGCAGAGCAGCAGGTCTCCCTGCTGCAGGATTTTTGGAGATGCTGAAATGACCTCAGAGGATGAGTGAGCCCTCCTATGAGGGGCACATGTGCTGTAGAGATCTTTAAATCCTTGGAGGACACCTCAGGAATTGCAAAAGTGGGAAGCTGCAAAAGCTCTTTAATGCATATTTATTGGGAGTTTTTACCCAATCCAGGGGTCTGGGCTGGAGAAGATGTATGGATCAGTGGAAGGAGCAGTTTTTAGGCTCTTGAGATGCCCTTTTTCCTTCTCCATACCCATCCCCAGTAACTCCCACTGTGTTCAAAGGCTGGCAGCACCTTAGGGAGCCCCTCCATAGGCTGGGAAGCTGCAAAAGCTCTTTAATTGGTATTTGTTGGCAGTTTTTATCCAATCCAGGGCTCTGGGATGCAGAAGATGTATGGATCAGTAGAAGGAACAGATTTTAGGCTCTTGAGATGCCCTTTTTCCCCCTCCATCCCCATCACCAGTAACTCCCACTGTGTTCAAAGGCTGGCAGCCAACAGTGCTGCAGGCTTTTGCTTTCTCTGCAGAACCAAAACCTTAATGGGATGTTTGTTTGGGAATTGTGGCCAGGAACACTCACCCTGGGTGGATGTTGCAAGGAGAGGGGCTGAGCCTTTAGCTGTCTGCATCTTGCTCCTCATGGTTTTCACAGGGCTTGCTCAACTCTTCCCTCCCAGTTTCTATTTCTTGTTGCTGATCACGACAGAGGAAATGTGCCAGGTGAACCTTTTAGTCTTTCAGAAAGTCAGATAATGACCTTGAATCCAGCCAGGATGGTGCTGTCAGCACCTCAGGGAGTTTTGTGTGATGGGGACACTGCCACTCAGTGATTTCAACCTTTTTAATGAGTGAGACTGGCTGCAGCCTGGTGTCCCAGCCCACACCAGATCCAGGCAGGGATGAGCTGGAATCAACCACAAATTGGGCCAGACTTGCCTGAGCTGCAGGATGTTCCTTGGGCAAGAAGGGATAAGACTTTGGAGCTCTCTAGAGCTGTCAGATCTCACCTTGCTTGGGGTAGAATTTCAATCATTGAATTGTAGAATATTCTGAGCTGCAAGGGGCCCATAAGTGTGGCATTCACATTTTCTGAAAAATCCCTTTGCCCAGGATTTTTCTCCTGAGAAACTGAGAACCCTCAGAGAAAAGGAAAACAATTCTTATCTCATTTGCTTCTCCTGTGTTGTGCTCATGTGGAATGTGTTTGGAGATTGTTCACCCACAGGTGATTGTTCCATTGCATTCTGCTGGGAGTTGTTTTCACTCTTTGTTCAATCAGGGCCAAGCTGTGTCAGGGCTCTGGAGAGAGTCAGGAGTTTTCATTAATATCTTTTTAGCCTTCTGTCTGTATCCTTTCTGTATTCTTTAGTATAGTTTAGTTCAGTATTCTTTAATATAATATAGTATCATAAAATAATAAATCAGCCTTCTGAGAACATGGAGTCAGTTCATCATTCCTGCCTGCCATGGGGCACCCCTGCAAATACAATACTCAAAGATCATCAAAGTCCAACTCTTGGCCCAAGAATCCCACCCTGTGCTTGAGAGAGTTGTCCAAACACTTTTGGGACTCTCTCAGGCTGTGCCTGAATTGGTTTTGGTATTAGGACAGAACCAGCCTATCTCTGACAGGACAGAATTCCCTTCTCCTTCCTCCTGCTGGGGAAAAGAAACCAGATATGTGACATCTGGGGAGAGCTGCTGGTGGTGAAATCACACAAAGCTGGGTCACAAACTCAGCTCAAACCCTCAGTGAGGGCTTCTTGCTAAAACTACCAGCAGCACCTGATTGATCAGCAAGGACCAGGCTGGACTATCCCCATCCCAATGAATGCCTCGAGCCCAGGGAGGTGAGAGAAGCCCTGGGGGGATTTGCATCACTCACCCAACATGAGCACAATGAAATTTTGGTCCTTAGTGGTGTTTGCAGCATCATTTTAGAGTGCAAGGAACATTGTGACTGTGAGAGTTCAGGTGTAGCAAACATGAAAACAGCCTGGGGTGACAGATGAGTAATGTGATGAGCAATCTCACAATTAAAAGGCAAATATCATGTATGTATGTATGTTAGAAGTTTTATAGATTTACAGTCATATTTTACCCCCCTTGTGCTGTTATCAGAGGGTGACCTGGGTTTGGGACATTTGGGAGGGTGGGATTGTTACTATGGCAACAGCTGACCTCCAATCAAGATGTCAGGAAGTGATCTCCACCACTGGACAGACAACAAGGAGCTGATGGACAGAACTTTGGGAGGGGCTAAAGGGTTAAAAAGTTGAAACCTCCATCGTGTGGATGAGCACATGGTGGGGAAATCCTTTGCTCTTGACAACATAATATTTTCTCTTTTCAGTCTTCCGTTGTATTTATGATAGGGTTTTAATAAACCTGTTTTACTTTTTTTGACAATGAGGATCATTTCTCACAACCACAATGAAATTTTGGTCCTTAGTGGTGTTAGTGGCATCATTTTAGAGTGCAGGGAGCATTGTGACTGTGAGAGTTCAGGTGTAGCAAGCATGAAAACAGCCTGGGGTGACAGATGAGTAATGTGATGAGCAATCTCACAATTAAAAGGCAAATATCATGTATGTATGTATGTTAGAAGTTTTATAGATTTACAGTCATATTTTACCCCCCTTGTGCTGTTATCAGAGGGTGACCTGGGTTTGGGACATTTGGGAGGGTGGGATTGTTACTATGGCAACAGCTGACCTCCAATCAAGATGTCAGGAAGTGATCTCCACCACTGGACAGACAACAAGGAGCTGATGGACAGAACTTTGGGAGGAGCTAAAGGGTTAAAAAGTTGAAACCTCCATCGTGTTGATGAGCACATGGTGGGGAAATCCTTTGCTCTTGACAACATAATATTTTCTCTCTTCAGTCTTCTGCTGTATTTTTGATAAGGTTTTAATAAACCTTTCAGATTTTTGACAGTGAATATCATTTCTCACAGCCACAATGAACTTTTGGTCCTTAGTGGTGTTAGTGGCATCATTTTAGAGTGCAGGGAACATTGTGACTGTGAGAGTTCAGGTGTAGCAAGCATGAAAACAGCCAGACTAAGCTGGAGGGGAGTCCTGGAGCCAGAAGGTGGCTGGCAATGAACTGCTGTGGTGTTTCAGTCTCTAATCAATAAATACTTGTAATGGCAGGCAAACTCTCTATTAAAAAGCTTTGAGAGTGTCTGTTTTGTGTCTCCAGGCTGAAAACAACCGTGCCAGGGCAGCAGCCTCCCTGATTTGCTCCTTCCAAATGCTGCCTTTGCTTGCTCCCCTGTTTCTGGCAGCAGTTCAGGGGTGCCTCAGTGTGAGAAGGTGAAGAGAAGGTGATGAAGGGATGGAGTTCATGTCCCCCATGAGCTGGGAGAGGAGGGGTCTTCAACCAGCCTGAAGTGATCTGCATGGACAAGGAAATGAGGAAGATGTGAATGCAGCTTCTCACCTCAATGTTTTTATGTTTTATTAGGGAAGAACTTTGTAGGTGCTGAATGAGGGCTTGGCATGTTTGTGGATAAAGACAAAAATATCACCAATTCCAGGCTAGGTTGGATGGGACTTGGAGAAACCTGGGATAGTGGGATGAGCTTTACCATCCCTTCCAACCCAAACCTCGATTCCCTGGTACCTGTAGGAGTTTTTGGCAAGGTGGATCAGTGTGGTTGGTCCTGGCAGGGATGAAGGGCAGTTTTGGCTGCTCTGGAAAAGGCATCCTTGGAGCTCTCCTTCCCAAAGCTTAGAGCTGTGTGGACTGACAGTAAACTTGATCATTAAAAGATTCTCCTTTGAACAGCACTGGGCATTAGTTGGTGGAATAACATCAACTCTGACCCTAATTTTGGCTGCTTATCTGGTTCCCAGCAGGCTTCAGTGCCCAGAGACAAAATCATCTGAGGCTGCTGCTGTCGTGGGGGAAGCAAATGCTGCAAAGAGAGGAGTTGTTTCTCACTCTGGAACCAAAACATCTCCCAAATCAAGCTGCTGCCCAGCTTATCAGGGTGGAAATACATTCTCCTGTGGGAACAGGAATTGCAGGCCAGTCTGAGCTGAATCTTGCTGCCTCTCTTCGTATCAGTCTGCTGCAGTTTCTCAGACACTGGAGGTCTGCAGAGGGTTTGAAATGCATTATTTTTCTCATCTGTTTTCTTCATGGGGGAGGCAGCAAAGACCTTGGACTACCAAGAATGTTTGGTTTCATTCTGAGCTGCTCTGTGGTGGGTGTTACGCCACTGCTTTTATTCCCTTTCTCAGAAAACCCCTTGTTTTGGTGCTTTGGTGCTGAAAGCTCAGAAATCACACCAAGGCTCCTTTCACAAACCCATCCTTGGGGATATTTCAAACTGGTTGAGCTCTTGGAGGTGTGCACCACCCCAAAAAAAGGAAGGACAGAATGCTGTGATAAAGGAATTGTGCTCCTGACGTGTTTTATTCTGTCCTTGGGTGTAATCTCTTGCCACATCCTGGGACTTGAGGCTGGTGAAAGGGCAGGGCATGTGGGAGCTCCCCAGAGAAGGAAATGACTCTCAAGTTACTCTCTGCTTTAATTCCAGTCATTTCTATCTATTTTCTCAGGATTTCCAGCCAGGAGCCAGCCTGTCTGTGAGAGAAGCATCTCAATGGATGAGAAGGTGCCAGCACTGTTGTAGGTGGCTCTTTGAAGTCTGCACATTCTCTTCAGCCAGGACAGCCCAGAATACAGCCTGGAAGAGAAGGACAGGGAGCAGGAGTTGAAATTGCAGCTGAATTCTGCAGAATCAGGAGCTGCAGCCTGGCAGGTGGTGGACAGCTCTGAACTGCAGCTCTCAACGTGGCAAATAATGGTTGGGTTGGGTCATTTTGGAGTGTAAAAGTTGTTTCTGCTCACTGGGGTAAGAGGCAGCAACAGGATTAAAAGATATTTCCTACAGTTCTGCAGCCTCAGGTGGAGAATGAGGAAAGGGGAGTATGGATGGGCTGTCTATGAAATAAATACAATATAAATATTATGGAGTCTTGTACCTCTTTGCATGTAGAGATCTTTCCTGGAGCAAGGAAATAATTTCATATTCTGGCACAGGACTGATAGTGAAACACTGAATTCAGAGATAAGAATCACTTGTTTTTCTTCCAGCTCTCCTCTATTAAAAAGGAGTAAAACTCATCAAACCCCCCCTTGTTTTTTACATGACAACCTTTGGGGTTTTCTGGTTTGTGCAGGAAGAATAATCTCCCAGGAGATGATGACCAGACTGGTGTTGAACTGGCTTAATCTTGGAAAACTTCCCTGCTAGTGAGTCAAAATTCCCTTGCACTGGTCCTTTCCTGTTCCTCTGCCTCATGGCACTAAAACATGGCAAAAACTCGTGGCCTACCTGGAATTTTTTCACGGAATAGTTTTCTTTGTAAACCTGCAGGTGATTTCAGGCTTCTTACTTTGGGTATCAAGTGCTTAAAAGTTTCCCTTTCTGCCTTGTAAAGACTGAAAAGGAAGCTGCAAACCTCCAGATCCCTCTGGGACAGATTTTTCCTGTCCAGAAAAGGTTTCAAAAGGCAGATCTAATCTCTCAGCTGGACTAGATGATCATTGTAGGTCCCTTTTGGCTGGAAATACTTTACCTCAGGAATGGTTTGTCCTGCTGGTTATTCTTTCTTCCCTCTCATGGACAAGGGAGGTGTTTGGCTGGAGGAAAAAACCCCTCTGCTGTCAGACTCTGTCACTGTTCAGTGGGAGTCTCTGAATCCCTGCTGCCATCAATAGTCTGTGGCATTTAATGCAAAAATATCATTATAAAGCTACTGAGCTGCTTCTTCAAGGCCTTGAGGGCTTTATTTGTGCCCTTCTCCAGGTGGTGGGAATGCTGCTGATCCAGATTAATTTGAAGAACATGTGCTGGGCCATCAGCATTAGAAGAGCTGGGTTTGGTTAATGTGGCAGTAGGGAGAGTAACTCAGCCCCACTGTTGGGTTGTGCTGCTGGTTTTCATTACTTGTTGCTTTACTCATTTCAGAGTAAAAAATTCCTTGAAATTGCAGTTGGTGTGAAGGGATGGGCTCTCAAACCTGAGACTGGCTCTGTGGGGACTCTGTGCTCTTGGTGAATTCTCCTTCTCCACAAGGACCTGACAGGAGCTGCTGCCCCCATTTCTCCCACCCAGCCCTGTGCTGGTACCTGTGCTTGACACACCCCTTGAAATGTCTCTTGTGCCACATCCTCTCACCAAATATCCCATCCTGGTCCAGGCTCTTGGGTGGAAGCTGGAGGTGTGAAGCTGTAATGGCTTTTTTGGGGTGCTCTGTGCATCCCTGCCACTCATCCCCTCTGTCCCACTGCTGGGGAGGGTGGCACCTCAAGCATTGAGAAGCAGGAGGATTTTCCTGCAGCCCAACTTGAGTTCCATGAGCACCATGAACTCTGAGTCCCCTTTAGCAGTGAGGAAAACCCCACTGGGCTTTGAAGCTGCTTGAGGAACTCGAGGGGCTTTTTATTATTTTTTTTCTTTTCTGTTCTTATGAGTTTGCTGCCAGCAATTGTATGTGCTCAGTGAGATGAAAGTCACCATGCCCAAGTGTGAAGAATCTTCACAACCACATCCCAGAATCTGATCCATTTTTGTGTTAAAAGTGGGAGTTTCAGCTTGTCTGGAAGCTCTTCCAGTTGCTCACAACTTCTCTGTGCTGTAAGTCCTCATGAACCTGCTGCTGAGTCAGTTAAAATCTGCTTTTTTTTTTTTTTTTTTTTTTTTTTTCTTTTTTGCCTGGAAAATGATCTTCATTAGGCTTGTTTTTGTTTCTGCTGCTTCCTCTCTGATTTTGCCTGGTGTGAAGCTGCACTGCTGCCTGGTGCCCTCCTCTTCCTCACCATGAAGGTTTCAGGTAAATATTGATGCCTGTGGATATGTGTGATTTAACTGGATTAATTAGTCAAGGGGCTCTGCATGGCTGGAGTTGAAGGTTATTCCTCATTACATCTTGAGAAGCTGCTGACTGTCCCTGTTTTTTATCTGCTGCTTTCGTTGTGTAATTCTTTATTGCACTCTTACATGACATCATCTGGAGCTGCTGCTCTGGGCTTTGGGCTTCAGAACATGTTCAGCTGAGTCTTGGGCAAGGAGCAGAATTTATTACTAAATCCATTAGAGTTCTGAAAATAAATAACCACCATGCTGAATTCCCTATCACCAGCAGGCTGCCTCCAGCAGCAGTGAAAATATTCACATTGAGTGGCCACTGACTGCCTGAGAGGGGCTGAGGTTGCCAGTGCCTGGAGTCACTGAGGGTTTTTAACTTTAAATTGTGCTCTGCACACACAAAAAAAAAGGTTGGCAAGTGTGTTCTCTACTGGAATCAACAATCTCTTAATGCTCTGAGGCTAAGCTAAGGCTGAAGTCAGCTATTCAGCTGTGGCTCCGTGCAAATCTATTGTGTTTATCTCTGCCCAAGATGTGCTCATTAGGCAGCAGGACTCTTTGTGTAGCTGTAACATCATTTTAAGGGTAGGATTTTCCCAAGATTTTCCCCACAAAGAAACCAGAGCACTGGCAAACCATCTTCTGCTGAATGTCCTCCTCTTCTTCAGTGGCTCCAGTGGCATGGCTGAGCCTCAGCAATGCCACTGTGCTGGACAGGAGGGGCAGCTCTGGTTTCTGTGACAGGGACAGCAGCCAGGGAATGGCTGGAGCTGGGTCAGGGCAGGTTTAGGTTGGAAATCAGGGAAAGGTTCCTTATCCAGAGGGTGCTGGGCACTGCCCAACTCCCCAGGGAATGGGCACAGCCCTGAGGCTGCCAGAGCTCCAGGAGGGTTTGGGCAGCACTCCCAGGGACAGGGTGGGATTGTTGGGGTGTCTGTGCAGGGCCAGGAGCCAGCCTGGATGATCCTGTGGGTCCCTTGCAGCTCAGGATATTCCATATTCTGCCAGGGTTTGCTGTGTCCTGTAAGGATGTGTTGGGTCTCTGGCAGCAGGGAGACACAGCCTGGGCTCTCTGCAGAGTGTGTGACAGCCCCTGTGGGACACAGAGACCCTGAGTCCTGCTGTTAACCAGCCAGGAATGGGGATGTGCTCTGACAAGCTCCATGCAGGGATCTCTGATTGCTACAGGAGGCAAAACTGACACCCAGGTGCTGAAGAGCCAGAGTAGAGCTTGAGCTGCTGCTTGGGAGGTGAATTTCAATCCCACACTCCTTAGGAAATAACTTTTTCCTTTACACCAAAATTGACCACAGTCATTTCTGGTTCAGATTTTGCCCTGGGTGGACTGGCAGTGCTCAGGAGCCTGAGCACAGACTGTGGCTGTAAGAGCAACCACGTCCATCTGCTGCTGCTCCTCTCCCCCCCAGCATCAGAAGGACCTGGAGCTGCTGGAGAGAGTCCAGAGGAGGCCATGGAGATGTTCCAAGGGTTGGAGCCCCTCTGCTCTGGAGCCAGGCTGGGAGAGCTGGGGGTGCTCACTTGGAGAAGGGAAAAATCCAGGGAGAGCTCAGAGCCCCTTGCAGGGCCTGAAGGAGCTCCAGGAGAGCTGGAGAGGGGCTGGGGACAAGGGATGGAGGGACAGGACAAGGGGGAATGGCTCCCACTGCCACAGGGCAGGGATGGATGGGATACTGGGCAGGAATTCCTCCCTGGGAGGGTGGGGAGGCCCTGGCACAGGGTGCCCAGAGCAGCTGTGGCTGCCCCTGGATCCCTGGGATGCCCAAGGCCAGGCTGGATGTGGCTTGAGTCAACCTGGGACAGTGGAAAGTGTCCCTGCACATGGCAGGGGGTGGCACTGGATGGGCTTTGAGGCCCTTTCCAACCCAAACCATTCCATGATTCCATGATCCTCTCTGAGCTGCAGTTCCCTCCTGTGGCTCCTTCCCAGGGGGGAGCTGCTCCCTTTTTGTCTCCTTAAACACCTCCTGGAGGTGGGAGATCTTTACAAATCAACATTTTAGGGCACGAGGAGGGGCTGTGCTCAGGGCAAAGCCTGTGCAGGGAGCACAGTGGTGATGTCTGAGCTCTCAGCCCTGCTCTCATCTCCTGCTCTGGCCGGGGGCAGCACGAGCTGGCTGCAGGCTCTGGCCTAATAAGATCTGCATGTTGGCATGGCTTTGGCCAGGGAGTTTCTGCCTCCAGCTCTGGCACAGCCTGCTGGAGCCTGGCTGCCTTCCCCAGCTCCTGCCACTGCCAGGAGGAAATCACCATCTGGGTGCAATCTGCAGCTGAAGGAGCCTGACCTTCCCAGCAGCTCTTGGTTGAGCACCAGCTCTGCCCTCACCGAGCTCCTTCCCTTGCTAGGGAAAAAGATTGTACAGGAGAGAGACAAAGGAGTGAGTGTTTCCGTACATTTCAATCAAATACAGCTGGTTTTTTTCTTCTCTTTTCTTTTTTCTTCACCTTCTAGTGGGGAGCATGAGCAAGGAGCAGCAGAATATTGCCTTTAGCTTAAAGCTTCAGATTTCTGAGTCTGCTCCTTGTGCAGCTGCCTCCTAAATTCCCCTAATCCCCCTCGTGCTGAAGGGATTGTTGTGCCTTTTCCTGGAGTTGTTTTGGGAATTTCATGGGCTTCTCTCTCTTATTTGGATGAGTTTCTCAGGCGGGGGCAACCTTAAAATATTTGACTCTTAAAGGAAGACTTGTGCTCCCTTTCACCTGGGTGAGCTGATGCTGTTGAGTGTAATATTGATTTGTGCCTTTGAGAGCTGAAAAGGCACCAAAAAGAAGATGGCACTTGCTAAACTCACCTCAAAGTCTCAAAACCTGCTCAAACTGCAGGTCACTGGCTCCCTTGGCCTCTTAACTTAATTCCTTTGATTCCTGAAAGCAAAGCTGGTGCTCCAAACCAGCCTGGGTCTCCTCAGAGCAGCCTGGAATGGGATCCCCACAGCTGCTCCTGTGGCATTCAGCTCCAGGGGAGGGGTCAGAGAGGGCTGAAGGGAGCAGTGGTGGGATAAACACTAAAACCCATGCCAAAAGAGCAGGAATCCGAGGCAGGAGTTACCTGGGAGCTCCCAGCAGGTCGCTGCTCCCTCTGCTGTGCTTTTTTATTGCAGTGTCCTGCAGGTGATGGCAGGAACAGGATGTGGAGCTGGGAAGAAAACTCAGGTTTCCCTTGAGCTGCACTCAAAGCAGCAGGAGGTAGGCTGGGATTTAAGGAGTTCATGATGCAAACAGAATAAAACAACCCAGGCTGCAGGTATGGTGGCACCTCAGTTTTTAATTTGGATCCCCTAAGCAATTTCTTTGCTTTTGTTTCAAGTCTTGGCCGTGTCACAGCTTGGGAATCCCAGTGCTGCTTCATGAGGATGGGATAAGGGTTTCTCTGCAATGCTTGGGTCCACCTAGTGTTACTTTCTGTGTCCAGGCTCTTGCAGCCTCCAATGTGAGGCCACCAGAAAGGAAAAAAAAAAAAAAAAATTAAAAAAAATCAATCAGAGTCTTGGAAAAGCATCCTGCTAAAAAGCAAATACACCTGGCATCTGTCCCTGCCTTGGAGGGAACCCAAGTATCTTCTGCTGGGATACTTGGCTGATCCTGCTGGACCAGGCAAGCAGGTCCTGTATGATCTGGTTGTGAAGCAAAAATCCACTTCCCGCTGGTTTCCAGCCACAAACCAGCCTGGCTACAAAGAGCTGCTTAATGCCAACCAGTCAGTCAATAAGAGAGGAAAATGAACTTCTGCCTGGGAGGGAGGTTGGCTTTGTGCATAAAGTTAAGAACCTGCTGGAGGGGAATGTTGGGATGAGGCTCCTCAGCAGCTGATGGGCTTGGGGAAGGGTGGAACTGCTGCTCCTTGGATCCAGCTGTCCCTGGGTGACTGTGCTTGGCTGTAGCAGTGGAGAATGTCTGCAGAGATCAGGTCTGGAGAGCTGGGATAGAGCAGGGAGAGCCAGACACTGCAGTATCTGATGTCCCCTCTGGTGCCTGGCATCGTGGCAGATAAGCTGATACCCTCCAGAAAATGTTACTGGTGGGGGGCTAAGATTTCCACCATGGGACAGGCACTGCTTTAATGACAATTTATCATCATGGGGAAATATGGTTTGGTGTACTAAAAGGGAGTTAATAGGGCCAAGTTTTCTACCATGAGCTCAGAGCCCACAGGATGCAGGACTGGAAGGGACCTCAAAACTCCTGGAAGAGACTTCCTGGCCCTGGGAAGTTGTCCCTGCATGCTGTCATGAATTCCACAGTCCTTCCTGGTTATCCTCTTCAGGAGGAGCTGGCAAGGTGACCCCTGGGGACACTGGGCTCCCTCTCAGCGGGTGCAGCTGCCATGTGCTCAGTGTGAGCACAGTTAAATGTTGTATTCAACATGCACAGTTTAAACCACTCAAACATTCACTTCCTCAATAAATGCATCTTCCAAACCAACATAACTGGATTAAAACCAAATCCCCCCACTTTTTTTTTCTCTTTTTGGTGATGTCCTGGTTTAGGGATAGAGTTGATTTTTTTTTTTCCTCAGGTGCTGGTAAAGTGCTGTGTGTTGGATTTAGAATGAGAATAATGCTGGAGTAATAGCTTTAACCTTCAGCTTTTGACAGGGAGTTTCCCACCTCAGTTCAAATAATGTCAAATGCTTTCCTGGGTGATTTGGGTTTTTTGGATGTGGTTTGTTATTCAGAGGATGGGGAAGGTTCACTCAGGATGTGCTGCCTGTACACCAAGATCTGTAGCAATCAACAGCCAAGATGTCAATAGGATTTCTTTAAACCTTCTTCACCCCTCATTTCCAAATATCCAAATTTTGCAGCTGCCCCTGGATCCCTGGAAGTGCCCAAGGCCAGGCTGGACAGGGCTTGGAGCAACCTGGCCTAGTGGAAGGTGTCCCTGCCCGTGGCAGGTGGGGTGGGACTGGATGGTCTTTAAGGACCCTTCCCACCCAAACCATTCCAGGATTCCCAAATTGCTGTAGCTGGATCAGATGAGACCCTTCTGGAAGAAAGAAAAATCAAGAAATGGAGAAACAAAACAGTCCCAGTTCAATCTTTAGGCTATAAAAACTTAAATGTGCCTGGTTTTTCCTAAAGCTGCAGGTTGCTTTTTTCTGTACCTGCTTTTCAAACTTTGTTGTTGCTGCTTGGTTTGTTCAAGAACCTCAAGCTCCCTCGCTGTGCTGAGCCCCAGGGATTTATTTTGACCCCCAGCTGGTTGGTTTTGACTCCAAAGTGCCTGTGCCAGGTGATTTCAGAGGAATTTTGAAGTGCCAGAGAAAACCAGTGTGGATGATGGGACCCCACGGTGTCCATGAGCACACCTGATGGGAGAAGCAAGATTTGTCAGTGCTGTGCTTTTCCCTGCTCTGAAGTTATGAACATCATCTCCCCTGCCAATGCTTCCAGCAGCCTGCATCCCTGGAAAAGGGAATCCAGATTTCATTTTGCATTGAAGGAAGGGCCTCAATGCAGGGCCTGGTGTGCTGGAATAAGGGAGGATGGTTTTAACCTGAAAAATTAAGATTTTTCATTGAAAGGAAGAGCCTCAATGCAGGGCCTGTTGTGCTGGAACAAGGCGGGGGATGGTTTTAACCTGAAAAATTAAGATTTAATTTTTCATTGAAGGGAAGAGCCTCAATGCAGGGCCTGTTGTGCTGGAACAAGGTGGGGGATGGTTTTAACCTGAAAAATTAAGATTTAATTTTTCATTGAAAGGAAGAGCCTCAATGCAGGGCCTGTTGTGCTGGAACAAGGTGGGGGATGGTTTTAACCTGAAGGATGCATGTCCATATAGATATGAATTAATATTAGGAAGGATTTTTCCAATAAGAGGGTGGGAGGCCCTGGCCCAGTGTGCCCAGAGAAGCTGTGGATCCCTGGAAGTGCCCAAGGCCAGGTTGGACAGGGCTTGGAACAACCTGGGCTGGTGGAAATTGTCCCTGCATGGCAGGGGCTGGAACTGGCTGATCTTTGAGGTCCCTTCCAACGCAATATATTATATAAAAAATGCCCCGTCCCCTCCGGGCTCCCCGAGGAGGGGTGTGCGGGCAGGAGGTGCCTTGGCGGTGTCGCTGTCCCCGCCGGGGCCGCGGGCGGGCTCTAGGACCCGGCCGGGTGTGACACCGCCTGTCCCTTCCCCTCCCAGCCGCGCTCCTCGCTCGGGACTTTCTCCAGCTTTTTTTTTTTTTTTAATTATTATTATTTTATTTAATTTTTTTTTTAATTGGCGCGTGGAGGGGGGGTGAAAACCCAGTTGTCTCTCTCTCTCTCTTTTTTTTTTTTTTTTTAATTATTTATTTATTTTCGGCGGGGGAAAATAAATAAAGAAGTTCTGCCCCCCTCCCCCGTCGGCGGCGGGCGCGGGGAAGGCGAAGGCGCGGCGATGCTGCGGACGGGATGAGCGGCGCGGCCATGGCAGCCCGGCGGCTCTTCCACCTCCAGCCCTGCGGTGAGGGACAGGGCTCCGGGGGGCTCGGGGGGGACCGTGGGGACCGGGCTGTCCCCCTGCTACCCCCGCTTGCCACCCCGGCTTCTGCTTGTTGCATCAGCGCAGGGGTCGCGGCGGGATGCGGTGGGCTTGCAGGGGGGATGTGTTCTGGTTTTCCCTCTTGGGATCGGGGGTGAAAAATCTTCACTTTGCTTGAAGGTTGTTTTTTTTTTTTTTTCTCTTTTTTTTTTTTTTTTTTTTTTTTTTGGTGTGTTGGTGACACTCCTAAAGTTGAGCTGCTTGGGCAGAGCGGGATGTTCCAGCCTCGGGGATGCGGTGGGACAGGAGGACAGAAGGGAAAAGGAGCGATGGAAAGTTGGGGTCTGCCTGTTCTGGGGGGGTTTTATGCCCCGTTTTTACTTTGACTTGTTTGCAGCCAGCATGGGGCGGAGGGCACGCTGTGGTGCTCAGCTCTGCCGAGCGGATGAGGTTGCCTGACTTCGTGTTGGTGTAAAAACCGCAATAAAAAGGAGGGGAGGGAAAAAAAAAAAGGCAGAAAAAGCGAAACTTCAATGCTAAGAGTTGGGGCAGTTGTGCGTGCTGGGAAAGACCCCCCAGCAAGGACTAAATGTGAAATGCGGGGGGGAGGAAGGGTTTAAATGCACTCGGGAGGTGGCTGTGTGATTTCGGGGGAACTTTCGGAGTTATTTCGTGCGGTGTCTCCCCGCTGCCCTGCAGAGGAAGCGCTTCCTTCACCGGCATGGCCGCGGCAGCGCTGGGTGACACCGGCTGAAGTGACAGGGACCGCTGCAGGGACTTCTGTGTTGGACCAGAAGTGACTGTAGGTGGCACAGCAGCTTTGTCGCCCGTGCTGTCCCCGGACCTCCGGTGAGGATCGGTGTTCGGGGAGGGTTTCTGCCTCCGGAGCTTTCCCCGCTCCGGGTTAAAGGAAAAGTTTTCATTTAGAGCTGATGTTCTGCCTTAGAGCTCGGCTCTGCTGCTTTTTCACGGCCGTGTTGGCATTCTGGAGACCTGGTGGTGCCTGCAGGAATAGAAAATCACAGAAAGGTTTAGGCTGTCCTGCAGGAGTCGAAAATCATAGAAAGGTTTGGGCTGTGCTGCAGGAATAGAAAATCATGGAATGTTTTGGGTTGTCCTGCAGGAATAGAAAATCATAGAAAGGTTTGGGTTGTCCTGCAGGAATAGAAAATCATAGAAAGGTTTAGGCTGTGCTGCAGGAATAGAAAATCATCGAAAGGTTTGGGCTGTCCTGCAGGAATAGAAAATCATAGGAAGGTTTGGGTTTTGGACCTTAAAGTCCATCTCATTCCAGCCCTGCCAGGGGCAGGGACACCTTCCACTAGGCCAGGTTGCTCCAAGCCCTGTCCAGCCTGGCCTTGGGCACTTCCAGGGATGCAGGGGCAGCCACAGCTTCTCTGTGTGGATTTGCACATGGAGAATCCTCATGGAATTTTCCCCTTTGCCCCGAGTTGCTTCAGTGTTTGCAGGATTTCTCCTGGATTGTCTCTAGGTGTGAGCGCAGCCTTGTCCGTCCTCTGCCAAATTCCTGCTCCTCAAGTGCTGCAGCACGGGATAAAGTGCTTGACCCAGGATTGAGTAAATCCAGCTGTGCCTCACCTGGGTTGCTGCTCTTGGGTTTGTGGCTGCTTTTTTGGGGTTTTTTTGAGAGGCTGAAACAGCGAGGCAACACTTTGAGTCCTGTCTGCACAGCAACCTCAGTGATTGCCACCCCCCCTGCGAGCCGCGCGTCGCCGCTTCCCGGCTATAATCGGGATTTGTTGGCTAATCCATCTCAGCCAGAGCCCTCCAGTTTTGAAATATCTGTGGCTTTTGTACAGTTGGTGCTCCCTAAGAATGATGGACCGCAGAGGAAGTTCCCCTCCGGCTCTCCTGTTGTTCCTTGGCAATTTGAATGCTTCAGCTTGTTTAAATAAATGCAGATAAAAAGAAGGGTTGGGGTTTTTTAACTGGAGCCCTTGCTTGACCCACCCGGTGGCATAAGATATCTGTGTGTAAGCTCAGAGTGGCTTGACTTCTAGTAAAGCTGTAGTAAATCATTTGAGGCTGTAAACATTTATTAAAACAAGCTTTATTTTTGTGTTGAGTCAGTGTGAAAACAAAGATGTCTTGGGTTTCAAAGGGAAAGGATCCGCAAGGGAAGTTTTCTGCGCTGGCTTAAAGGAAAGTGTCAGTGAGAAGTTGGATATTTCAGCAGAAGGGAGCTGAGGTAAGAGTTAGGGTCAGATTTTAGCTTCAGAGTTGGAATTTAATCCAGAATTATCAGACTTAGCCTGGTGCTGTTCAATTTGCCTGCTTGTTGTTTGGTTTGATCTTTCTTGCAGGAGGCAGCTGAGGTAAGAGTTAGGCTCAAGGTCAAGCTTTAGTTGCAAAGTTGGATTTTGGTCCAGAATTACCCAGCTTAGCCTGGTGCTGTTTTATATGCCTGTATAAGACTAAAACCTCCAGTTCTGTCCTGGCAGAACTCACTGATGCTCTGCATAGGTACTTTATGCTTAAGGACAGGTGTTAAATCCCATTAACTGGAGAAAGCTGCTTTTTTTGGGTTTTATTTTAGTAATTCTAATACTGTGCTGTGATTGAGGTGTCTCTGGGAAGCCACAGGGTTGCCAGAACCTTTCTGTTGCAGTAGGCTGGGTGGCACTTGAGTTACCTCCTCCTAATGTGGACCACTTCTGGAGAAGTCCTGGTACCTTGTGTAGGATTGCCCTGGGAGCAAACAAAGCCTGGGTCACTTTAATAACTCATCATCATCACTGTGGAGGTGTTATCTACCATCTAAATATGCAAATCCTTGTCAAGACATCCAGTGCAGGTTAAATCCAAGCTGCCTTTGCTATTCCCATCCAAACTGGGATGCAGTGTGGTTAAAAACTGGGAATGCCAAGGCAGGTCCTCAAAGTTCATCCTTACTTGAGTCTGAGCAGTGTTGTGTGACTTGTGCAGTTTGCAGAGCAGCTCCTTCAGCAGTTTGTGCTGGGACCTGGCGATGCTGAAAATCAAGTTTTGTTTTTTATTCCTCTTTTTTAGTGGAAATACAACTTCCTAACTCTGCTCTGGGCAGAGCTCCCCACGGAGGCTGTCTGCAGAGCACGGTGACACGCTGGCCCAGAGCACAGCACTGAGGGCTCCTGCATCTGTCAGTGCTGGCTGTGCCATCAAAGGGCTTTGCTGTCACTCACTGCTCCACGGGTTCATCTTCTCCCTCTTTCTAAATTCATCCCTGGCTCTGACTCCCAATTAAAACCAGCAGGACTGAGGGCTTCACTCTACCTCTGCTGCTGAAGGAGGTTCTGAGCTCTGAGCTTGGGTAGGGAATCTGATGAGATTTGGGTAGGGAACAAAGCAAGAGTAGTGCCAATCCTCAGAGATTTGCTGAGAGAGTGCAAGAACACGGGGAGAAAAACATGTAAAACAAGGCACTGGAGTGGTTTACAGTTTATGCAGGTGTTGGGTGAGGACTCTCCTTCCCCACATGTCCTTTGGGGTTCCCCAGCTTTGAAGGAGCTGATGGAAGTGGCAGGAGAAAGGCTGGTGGGGCTGTGGTGGGATGGATGCCAGCAGTGCTGAGTGGGGGCTGTGCTGGGCAAAACTACGATTTGAAGCTGGTGGAGAGAAGATCTCAGCTGGTCAGTGCTGAGAACTGGGCAACCTTTGTCTCAAGGTGTTCAGCTGGGCAAACAGTGGAGGTGGAGTTGTTGCTGGGTAGAGTGGAGTTGTTGCTGGGTGTTGCCCTCTGAGAGGGGCTCAGCAGTGGAAATTAGGAGAACAGCTCAACTTGGGAGGAGGATGAGGTGACCTTCCTCTCCTCCTGGTGCTGGGGCAGGTGCTGGCACCCTGCAGTGCCCCCTGGGACGAGCCACCCCGCGGGATGAGGTGTGAGGCACCAGGTTTATTCTCCTTTTCCTCTGCCATCTCCTTTTCCAGGAGTTAAATGCCTCTTCCCCCTGCTCTGAGCCTAATTGCGTCCCCAGGGCTTAACACGCGTGTGTTTGTTTTATTCAACGTGTTGGCTGTTCCCACCGGAACAGGCTGATTTTTCTAGTTTTTTTTTTTTTAAGGGATTGGACTTTTTTTTTTTTCTTCTTTTCTTTTTTTTTTTTTTTTTTTGCTTATTGTGCACAACAAGCTCCTGCACAAGATATTCGTTGCGGGAGGAGGTTGGGAGGGGGGGAGGAACTGTAGTAATGCCAATACTTCTTGAATATTATAAACCTGCCTTATCAGCCCGACGCAGAGCTGGAATTTGTCTCTTCCTGTGCTGCATCTCTGCTTTCTGAGAGGGGCGTTTAAATACAGGCTGGAGACGCTGCCTTGCCAGTGTGCTCTGCTGGGCTCTGACAGCAGCAGCGGGGCTGCTCCGGCGTCTTTGGGGTTTCTTTTATTACTCTTTTTTTTTTTTAATTATTATTATTTTTGCACTAAATCCTTTGGGAAAAAGGAACTTCTCTGGGAGAAGGCTCTGAGACTGCATGTCCCAACAGTACGCGCTGCAGGAGGCGAAGGGAGACGCGGTTTGCTTCGTTCCTGGCTCTCCTCTCTTCTCTGTCCTGATGGAGCCTGCATCCTTCTGCTACCCCCGGCTCACCTTCCTGCGCTCGCCCTACGGCCAGTTCGGGGCCAGCGCTGGCTCTTCCCAGGATTTGGCCCCGTGGCCGCAGCGTTTGGTGCAGCAGAGGTGGAGCAGGCCGGTGGATGGTGCGTGCCCAGGGTTTGGAAGGGTTGGGACAGGGCAGCAGAGCGGCCCAAGTGGGGTTTGAGGAGGGTTTGGAGATGGGAGGCAGCGCAGGTGGGAGCTGGAGGATGGCTGGTGTGGTTGTGGTGATGCTGTCCTGGTCGCACAGCTTGGCATCTCCACCAAGCTCTGGTCTCTGCTACACCCGGGGAGAGCTGATAAACAACCTCAGCGTGGAAAAAAATTAAAAATAGAAACTGATCTGAGCCAGGCTTTTGTTTCCTGAGCTTGTTCACTTGCTGAAATGGATCCGGCGCCGCGTGAAACCTGAAATACCTGCTGGAGGCTCAGCGGGCTCGGTTCACCTTTGGGGTTGTGATGCTGTCAGGTATCCTCTAAACTGTTAGTGAAGGTATCAGGTGTGGGGATACAGGAAGGTTTGAAGATGCTCTGTGCAGGTTTGTCTCAGTATGAGGAGTTACCTTAAAAATTCCAGCTTGGTTCAAATCTTGCTTTAATGTAATATGGGGAGCTTGGTGAATCCTGCTGGTTTAGGAGCTGAGCTCTGTAAGTGCTGATCCTAAGGATGGGAGTCTCAACTTCTTATAAAACTTTTTTTGGGGAAGATGTCTGATGTTGTATTGCCCTGATTTCTCTTTAAAGGTGGAGCAAGGAGTTGGACTGGAGACCTCCAGGGGTCTCCTCCACCCTCAAACACTTTCTGAACCACAGCTCTACCTCCTTAGCATCTTATTGCCAGTCTGTGATGTGCCTTACCTGGAAAAGCTCGTCAGGTGGCATGGCAAGGGAAAAAAAAAAAAAAATGGAGGAGACTGGCTGAGCAGTCTCAGCAGAGAAAAGGCGTGGGAGGTGTTTAAAAACACGCTTTGCCTGTGGTTCTGTGCAGAGGAAACGAGCCTGGGGCAGGGCCTGGGGATGGGGGCTTGGGGCTGCCTCTGCTGAAGGGATGCCCCTTCCCCAGCCGGGTGCTGCCTCCCCTTGCTGTGCTCTGGGAAGTGTTTGCTGCCTCCTGGTAAATATCATCACCGGGAATTTTTTTACTGAACTCACAGGGATTGTCAGAGTTACTGTAGTAGGGGAGTGATCCAGCCTTGCCAGCATTTGGATAATTTGCTGTTTATTTCTGTCTTAGTCTTTTAGGGTTCTGCCTTTTCTGAGTTGATGTTGCTTTGGGGAGGTTTGTTGTTGTTGTTGTATTTTGTTGTTGTTTGTTTGTTTGTTTGGCCAGCTTAGACCATTCCTCTGGGGTTTAGTCTCTGGGGGAGGCTTGGCTTATTGTGCTGAAAATCTGGAATTGTAAGGGAAGTGAAGCAGTGTAGAATAGGCTGGAGCAGGAGGAGAGGATGTAGCATCTTCCCTCCAAAGCTTTTTAGGCACCTCATGGTCCAGCGCTGGGCACCCAGGCTGGGATTTAAGTCCCCTCGGATGAGGTGAGGTCTTTCAGCTCTAATTTCTGCAACTTGCTGCTGGAGAACAGACTTGCTGCCCTGTTTCTCATTCCACTGCATGCATGCATTAACCCTTGCACTGCTGCTGCCGTGCAGCTGAGCTGGATGAAGCTCCCAAGCCCGGCAGGCACGGCAGCTGTATCTTTAAGGAATTTGCTCTATCTCCCTCTCAGCAGCAGGTTTTTCCCCCACCTCCTCCTCTTTTTTTCATCCTCTGGCTTTCCCTGTACTTCTCTCTGTAAGGTACAGCATCTTCTCACTTCAGCTCTGGCTGGCACAGAGCTTTTTTTCTTTTTTAAGGAGGCACAGGAGCTTTCTCCATCCTGCATCCAGCAAAACTCTCCGGAGCGCTGGGTCGCTTTAACTACTCTATTTCTGCTCTTGGAGGCAAACAGCTCTGAGAGGTGGTGGGATCTGGGTGGCTGCAGGAGGAGACAGCCCCAAATCCTTGGCTGGGGCGGTGGTGGCATGTGCAGAGGTGCTGCCCAGGTGTGGGCTTGGCAGAGCTGGGCTGGAGGTGTCCATCTGGGAGCTAATGGGTCGCGCTCTCACTCCACCCATCCGCCGCTCGCCAATTGGAAGTGAGGGACAAAGATGCTCTGGATGGATTCATGTTGGAGCCAGTGAAAAAGCAGGAGCCGGCTCTGCCTCGGCCACCTGAGCGAGTGGCCTTTGGGGACAAGTGCTGGTGGCTGGGGGGAGCATCCTGAGGGGAGCAGAGGTATCTCTCTCTCTCGGAGAAGTAGTGCAGGTAAGTTGTGGTCTTAACCCCCCCCTCCAGACTGAAGTGCTGCTGTTGCTGGGTGATGCATTTGGTCAGGAAATCTAAAAAAGCAGCTCTGCCAGCTCTTGAATTATTTAATTCACTAAAGTAAGGCAGTGCTTGATGTATTTTCTATGGGCTTTGCTCTGCTTAGTGATGATAGCTATTGCCTGTGCTGGGTGTCTCTGTGTTTAAGGATGGAGAATGCCTTTTGAATTCCATTTAAATTAACCAGAGCGCTGGCTGTCGGGGTTTGAATTTAGTTTCAAGGTATGCATGGGGAGATGAGCACTGAAGAGCTTCTCTGTTCTGGTTTTTCTCCTAATTAATGGCAGATCATCCTCCCAGCCTGTCAGTGAGCTTTACATAGAGCTGTTTCACTTGGGGGAAGTGCAGTGCTGAGTGGAGACAAAATCATGTATGTGGTGTGTCTGAAATGTTCCCAAACATCATCCCTGGTGCTGTAGCCGTGGAAGCCTCGTGGAGGAACCATAAACAACATCCTAATGAAGAACATTATCTCACAGCTTGTCAGTCTGCAGTTATTTCATCACTGGACTGGGGCATTTTAATTTTGGATTGATGATGGACTGGAAAATGGGATCTGGTGCTGCTGCTTCTCCCCCAACCTGTGTTGTTGTTGTTGTTGTCACTGATGTTGTTTTATGGCTCCCAAACATGGGAAACTGCATGGGGTGATTTGTGTTGTCCTGCTGAAGCTGGTGGGAATTGCAGACCCTGTTTCTGAGGCTGCAGAGTGCAGCTCTGTGGCCATTTGGGGATCCTTTGGGCTGTTCTTGCTTCTCGTGGCAGAGGCAAATTTTTCTTTCTGCGTCTTGATGAGAAGCACAGCTGAAAATGTGTTTGGTGGTCAGGTAGCTGGGTTCAGTGCTCTGCTTCTGTTTGCAGTACACACCTTGGGTTTGGCCTGACTTCTGGTTTTCTGTGGGTTAGATCTGTTCCATCCAGTGCCTTTTTGGGGGGTGGTGGTGGGAAGGGATGCAGGAACAACTTTGCTGTAAAAGCTTGGCTCAGCCACTGCTGCCTTTCAGCAGCTGTTTTCATTCCTGGTGGCGATAAGATAGCAGGGGCAAAAAAACTTTCTAGAAATTCACTTTGTTCCAAAACATGACCCTGGTACCCTGGAGGAGCGAGGGATGTTGAGAGTGAGACTGGTGGTGCTGCAGCATCTCTGCCACTTAACCCCCAAGAAAGGCTTATTCCCACCAGTTTACTCCTCCCTGCTGCTTAATTTTTAATTTTTTTTTTAATTTAAACCCCTCCAGGGAGCAGCTCCCACCCTCTGAACAGCCCCAAGTCAGTGAAATGTTGTCACACTGTCTCTTAACCATTTTTGCATGATTTACACAGTGCCACTGCAGATCAGTGGCAGGTGCTGGCCTCTGGAAGACCTGCCTGTACAAAGAAGGCATTTCAGCAGAGAAAAAGATCTCAGGCATCTTTTAAAATCCATTTTCAACCCTAACCAAGGTTTGGGGCTGTTGCAGTATCTCTTTTTCTTTTGGATTAAGAGTGATGAGGCTTCTGATAGGGCCCTGCAAGGGAAAGAGCTGCCTGAGAAGCTGTCAGTAAGAGTTAATGCTTTCTAAATTATTTAAATGTTTCAGGAAAAGTCTGCTGAAGAGCCTCAACTGGCCTGATCTCGGGCCTTTGCCAGCTTGTGGCGTCTCTGGAGGTGTTTGCTGTCTCTTCTCTCCATGTAGTGCTTAAGCAAGAAATCCTTGCAAGACTTAAATCACTTTTTAGAGGGTTCAACAAAACAAAACCTCCCAAAACCTGTAAAAAACCCCCAAAAAACCAAAGTAAAAAGGGGGAGAATAGCCAGAATAGTCCATGAGCCAAATCCCAAAGTGTTGTTGGTGCCTTGCTGCTGAAATTGTCCTGCTCACCTGTGAAATGCTGGCCAAGAAATCCAGTGGATGAGGAGTGGATATCCTGCATGACTCTGGATGTGCAGGGTGGCTTCCTCTTGCAGCTCACCTCTGGGAGGCAGCCTCGGATATTAATTGTTTGGGTGGGCTAGATTGTGATGAGTCAACCTGGAGAACGTGCTCCTGCTAAATCCAAACAGCTTTTTTTTTTTTGGTTTGGGTGGGGGGGAGGTCTCTGGGAGCTGTCACTGCTGCACCCAGTGACTCTTTATTAGCTGGTTTTATTGCAGTGGGTGAGCTGGAGGAAGCTGAGGAGGGGAATTGTTCAGTGCAGTGAGGAGAAGGCTTTGAAAACAGCCACGTCTGATCCCTGAGCCTGTGTGTGGGTGGGTGTTTGCCTGGCAGGGAGCAGGCAGGAGGATGCTTCCTGCTTTATCCCTTCAATATGATGCTTTATTTTTCCCAGCCAGCCACTGTGAAAATGAGTTCTGGGGTTTCATTTTCCACAGTGCCCCGTGGCATAACTTAAAACCTCCCCACATTCCCATCCTCAGAGGAATATCCAGCTCCTTGCAAATAATCCATGGTTTGAGCCCTGAGTGCCTGCTGAGCCTCAAAGCCATGGAGTTGTGTTTTCTGCCTGGACCAGGACTGGGATGTCATCCCACTCTGCTGGAGGACACTGTTTAGATAAATCCATGAAGCAAAACTTTATATCCAAGTGACTCAGGATAGCCCTGGAAATGTCAGAGGACTGCTTTGTGTTCTCCAAAAATCACAGAAATGGGACATTTCCAAGGGGTGTGATGTTTAGTTTAGATAATCCAGACTTCTGAGTCCTAAAAACAGGGATCTGGGGGAATGAAACCCTGCTGGGAAACAAAGAAATGGTGAAAATCCTTTGGGGTTACTTCTGGTGAGGGCATAGGGGAATAAGCAGCACATCAGTGCACCTCTGGGCAAGAGGAGCATGTTAAACATAAAGGGAGCTTTGAAGAATTATTTAACACAAACATTCTCTCCTGTAAGGTTTTCTAGAGGATGTGTTTATACATCAGGAGGGCAAAGCCAAAGCCTGTGTCCCTGCAGGTCTGAGTCTCTGGGCTGGAACAATAATTTGCCATCACATTGGGGCTACTTAAAAGCACCTTCCTCCTCAGTGTCTGCTCTGAGCAGCACTTCATCTTCCAAAAGTTTACTGGGGTGAAGAGCTTCAGAGTAGATTTAAATCTTTCTGAGGCATGGCTATTTCCTAAACTGTTTTCAAGACCTCCTGAGTTGATTTCTTGTAGGTATTTGCATGCAAATGATGTTTAAATCAACCCATTTAGGTAAAAATCTGCAGTGAATATCCCTGTTTTGTTGCCCAGTGATGCCAGGCACCCTTCTGCTGCCTTTGTTAGATCTCCAGGTGTGCTGGGCATTTTTTCCCTACAGGGGCTGTGGTTTTCCTCCCAGCCTCATGAGGAGGAGGAGGAGGATGAGCTGAGGAAGGTGAGGGGCAGCAGATGCAGGCAGAGGAGAGCTGCCCTCCCTGTGGGTACCAGCTGCCCTGTGGGCATTGCCCACTCCTTGCTCTCCCCCTGGTGTTTTTGGGAGCTGTGTTGGGAGGATATTTTGCTGTCTGTGATGGGTGGAACTGGGGGGAGCAGGATCCCAGCTGGTGCCTGTGGAGCTGGCTCTGTCCTTGCAGAGCCCTTCCCTGCAGCCCTGGCACTGAGCTGGGCAGGGATAGAGCTCTGCTGGGCCTTGGGAAGGGAGGATTATCCCCCTCAGGCTCTACTGGGGATGGATGTGTGGCTGCACTGACAAAGGACAGCCAGGCTGCAAAGCTGTGCCTAACAAGACTCTAAGTTGATCTTGACTCAGCCCTTCAAGAAAAAACTCCCTGGGACTCCCAGTGTGGATATTCCCCATTTGATGACTTACAAAAGGTCTTTTTTCCCCTCTGGAATTTTGTCTTTGATGTTTTCCTTTGCCTTTATCCATGCTTTTTAGGGAAGGGTCTGTGTCAGGCAGCATCAGACACCATTTCCCAGGCACTTTCCTTTCCAAGCATCCCTCACTGATCTCACACTTGAATTACAGTGGTCAGTTTGGAAACCCTGACTTCTGTGATTCTTTTTTTTTTTTTCTTTAATTTTTTTGGTCACACCTCTCTAGGCATGGAGAAAAACAAGTGAAATCTCCAGCTCTTGTCCTCCTGTCTGTCAGTTGTGATTGCCCAGAGCAGCAGCACAGGGGCATATTCCAATCTCTGTGCCAGCAGGAGCTTTGCTCTCACCAGCCTTTTCCAGCTGAATTAGGTGGAGCAGTGGGAAGGAATCAGCTGCTGAAGGTGTAGATAGAAATGAGAAGTGGCAACTTGAGCCAGAATAGCTTTTTGCTTGCTGCTGTCCATTAATTCTTGCTGACTTGGGTGGTTTGAAATGATTTGCAGGGAATGTCTCCACCAAGGGCCTGTGCTGCTTGGTTCTTCTTCAAAATTCCTAGAATCTCTTGTTTTAGGAGCACAAGAGAGGCTCTGTTGGAGAAAAACTGTGATATTGACATATTTGGAGCCAGTCATCTCAGCTGTGATCAGATTTGCTGCCTGTCAAGCTCCTGTCCTCTTCTGCTGTGATGCAGTTGTGTTACCAAAGGAGTTGGAGGCTTCCTCATCCTCCTCCTGTTGAGCTCTTGCTGCACACTGAGATTTTTAAACTCCATTTCAGTCAATGCTCCACATAATTAAAAAATTCCTTCTCTGCTACAGGTATTCCCTGAGGTATAATTTCCTCTGTGTGTGATTTTTCTCTGAAGTCTGGCTTTCTGCTGACGTTGGGTGGAGAAGGGGAGCAGCACCATTTGGTTATTGGGTATTTAAAGGACATAAATTGTGATTCTCTCCTTGCTCCAAATTGCAGGAACCTGAATGCAGATCCCAATCCCTTGTCCTGGGATGTTGGGGTGGAGAGAGCAAATAATAAGAATTTATTAAGAGTTTAATATTGAACAGCAGGACTGGGGAGCTTTGGATGGGGGAAGCTGCATCATCTTCCACCAGCTTGAAGCCTTGGATGAGACCCTGAATTTGTCCAAGCTGGAATTATCCCTGGATCAGTTTGAGGGGGTGCAGCTTGACTGTAACATTCCTCATTTTTGCATTCAGTGAACTCCTGGAGTCAGCTGGAAGTGGCCAAAACCTTGCTGCAAAGCTGAAGTCGTGCATGTCTTCTGGGAAGTGGATTTCTTTCCAGTTACCCATCCCATTTCTGCCCAGTTCCCAGTTCTCTGACTGGCCAGCTCAGTATGATGCAACAATTGCTAATTCTTCCTGGGAGGAAAAGGGCAAAGTCTGAAGGCTTTTTCAGCACAAAACAAGTGATTTTTGTGGTGTCTTCTCACTCCCAGGCTGACGTGTTTTGCTTTAGCAGCTTTGAGGCAGGACATTGCACGTGCTGAATCTGAGAATTGTCCTCAGAGCTCCAGCCAAAAATGGTGGAAATTGAGGTTGTTGAAGAAGCTGTGGCTGCCCCATCCCTGGGAGTGTCCAAGGCCAGGTTGGATGGAGTTGGAGGAGCTTGGTCTGGTGGAAGGTGTTGGAATATGGGGTTGGAACTGGATGGTCTTTAAGGACCCTTCTAGCACAAACCATTCTGTAAAACTGGGGTATTGGAGCACACCCTGACTAAAGGATAATGAAGCTACATGATGTTTTCTGGTCAGAACTTTGGGCTAACTAAATTTTCCAGATGTACAAGTTGCCCATGTTTACAGACTGCCCAAGAACTGCCAATATTAAAGGACCTGTAAATAAAAAAGCTCTTCCCCAGTACCTCTTTCAAACTGGTGTTGTCTCAAAATAAACTCCAATTAACTATCAAGGCACTAGAATTTTTAGAGATTTAAGCCAAAAAAAAGCCATAAGTGCCAAAGGCTGTTTCAGTACTTGTAGAAAGCTTTTGCAGAGCTGTGTTTCACTTCAATATAAGGCTTGTGCTGCAGAGGGCTGTTTATTTGGAAGATGCCAGCACCAGAACATTGTAATTGAGTTACCCAAGTATCCCGAGAATGTGTTTTTATTCATAATCCTCCAGTATTGCAAGGCTCAAGGGCTAACTTTAAAACAAGAGAGTCAAAATAGGTTATTAGTTGGAGATGCAGTATGCACAGGAATTTAATAATGGAGGATGGCATGGCAGGGGTTTGTTGTTAAATGTAAAAATGATAAGAATGTAAGAAATCAGGAAATGTACCCACTTCGTGTCTGGTGCTTCCCATGGCACATCAACTGTTCCATCCCAGCACCTTAAACAAGAGCAGCAACCCTGACTCTGCTGCCAGTTAAAAAATAAATGTCATATCCAGGTCTGGTGGAAGGTGTCCCTGCCCATGGCAGAGTCTTGGATGGTCTTTTAGCTCCCAGCTCAAATCATTCTGTGATTCTGTGATATTCCTCTGCCTTGGTGGCTCCTGGGGTCCCTGCTGCTGCCTCAGCTCAAAAGGTAATGGCTTAGCCATGAAATCTTCAGCTGTATCCTTGAGTCTAGAAAAAGCAGCTTTGTTTTCTCTTTTGCAGCACTTCAGCTCTTCAGCTCTGAATTCAGTGCTCGGAAAGCTCAAAAATTTTCATTTTGGGAAAGGAAAGAAGTGGTAACACCGTGTGCCTCTCCAATTTAGTCTCATCTAACAGGCATCCCTGCAGGGAATAAGGTTGGGGTGGCAGTAGGAAGTTATTTTCTGGAGTAAATTAATGTTTAGAAAAGAAGAGCACGGCTTAAATTGTCAAAAGAGAGCTGCACCATGTGCCTTTGGGCAGGCAGTGGAAGGTGGCACCTTGTTCTGCCTTTGGATAGGGAGAGCATTTGGAGAGTCTGGTTGTCCTTGGAGGGGATGGGTGAGAAAGAGTCTGGAGAGAGGCAGGACCTCTCTGAGACCTCTCAGAGGCACAGGAATGAGTTGTTGTGCTCCATCTTTGCTCCTTGGGGTAGTGCTTTCCAGCTTTGTCTCTAGAAGCATTTGTCTTGCTGAAATTTCTTTGCTTGGATTTTTTTTCTTTACTTGTTGGAGCCTTTGAAAGAAAACCTGAGTGAAAGAAGTGGCAGCATGGGATTGGAGGATCTGAGGGTGTGGAGAGGGGGAACCCCTGAGCCCCTGCACTTTGCAGGCTGGAGGGAGATTTATCCTTCATGGAAACACTTCTGCAACTTCAGGCAAAGGCTGGAGCATTATCATGTTGATACCTAATGAATTTGGAGACTTGTACTCCTGCCCAGCCTTCCCTAAGCCCAGCAATTGCATCGATCACTGTGGTGTTTCATAACTGGCCCTTGCTTGAACTCTTTTTAATTTCAGGAGTGGAGGTGAGGTGGGGAGAGGGAATGCAAGGTTGGTGTGTGTGTCAGGCAGTGGCTGCTGGAGAAGAGCAGGCTCAGCTCTGCTGTCAGCTCTGCACAGCCCGAACCCAGCACAGCAAAACGCGGCCGAGGAGCCGAGACCTTGGATGTGAAATCCTGTAAGCGCCAGGAGAGGGGAGCAGGTGGAACTGCTGATGTGTTTGTCTTTCTGGCTGCTCCTCAGCCTGCACTTCAGCAGGAGCCAGCTGGCCTTGTCCTTAGGGAGCATCCCTCAGCATGAGGAATGCTTGCTGCTGATGGGGGAATACGGGGAGAAAGGGACTGGGGCGTAAGGAGGAAGGAGATTCATTGGGCTGTCCCCGAGATCTGTCTGGTTTGTTCTGCTCAGTTCAAAACTTAGGGTTGTTCAAACTGGAAAAGAGGTGTCCTGTATTAGAGGACACGTTTCAAAACATTTCCTCCTAATTTATCCAAAGCTGGGACAGAAGGTTCTAGGGTGAACTTACTGTGGCACGTTCGTGATTAAAGGGGGCCTTTAGGAAAGGTGGGGACAGACTTTTTTTTTAGAAAAGCTTCTTGGGATAAGACAAGGGGTGATGGTTTTAAATGAAAAGAGGTTTAGATTAGACATAAGGAATAAGATTTTTGCAGGTTGCCCAGAGATTGGTTGATGCCCCTTCCCAGGAAGTGTTCAAGATCAGGCTGGATGGCTGAGCAGTGTGATCTGGTTACAGATATCCCTTCTCATGGCAGTGAAGGTGGAGCAGACCTTTAGAAATCCCTTCCAACCCAAATTTTTGTATGAAAAAATCAGGTGAATGTTGAATTCTGTAGTGCATCAGAGGTGCAGATGCTGTAGCCCCCAATTTACCCTTCTCACCTCCACTTGTGCTAATCCCTGACCTTTCAGCTGCTCCCATGGCTCCCTGCCTGTGTCTGGGCTTGTATAAACACCCATCACCTTTTACCTCCTGGGCACGCCAGGCACAGGTTCCTGATGTTAATGTGCCCCTTCCGTGGGGGATGGAAGAGCTTTTCCAAAGGCGCCAACAAGGCTGTTTGGAAGTCTGAATTGGGTTGGTGCTGTGGGACAGCATTATGTTGGGAGAAGACAAATTACAAGGGCTGGGTTTTTGCCAGGACATAGTAGGGTGAACGCCTGACTTTTTTTCTTTTTTTTTTTTTTTCCCCAAACGTGCCATTGCATCTTTAATTACAAGGTTAAGACCTCTGTTTTATGACTCATCTGAAAAAAACAGCACCTCCACCATAATTACCCGAGCATGTTGCCGGGGGGACTGTGGCTCATTAATGACTCAGAGGAGCCAGTGGCACCTAATGAAATGGCACTGCCTGCTGTAACACCCCAGCCTTGCCCTTTTCATGCCTGGCCAGAGCAGGGACCAAACCAGTCTCCCATAAAGGTGTGATGCCAACCTGGGGGATGCTGCAGCTGGAAGGAGTTTCTGAGGAAGAAATCAACCAATTCCTGATCATTAGACAGCATCAACCCACAGAAATAGCTGTGTTCAGCTGAAGAAAGAGCAGAGGGTCTCATTTTGCCCAGTGAAGGATGAACATGTTGCTTCAGGCTCCCTCAGAAGCCATTACAGGAGTGAGAAATGGATAAACCATCCTGCTGGGAATGTGGGTTCCTTGGGTAATCCGCAGCCCGCCGAGGCGTATTTTGTTTGTTTCCCTGAAATACGTAAATGCAATCATTGCACAATAAGAGCCTCTTTAAAAATTTTCCTTTGATCATTAACATGCTAATCAGTCTGGATGGATCTTCTCCTTCCCTTCCAGGTGGAGGGAAACAATTGACTGGTGTAATGGGTGCCCCTTGGCCACAGTTCGGTGCCGTTTGTTCCTCCAGCCCATTGTTCTGGGATGAACTTTGGAACATTGTGTTTCTCCCTTGGACCAGACACTGGAATTGCCCTCTGGTTTATGTGCTGGCTCTTTTTTATTTTTCTTTTTTCCATGGCCATCAGGGTATCCCTTCAGGAACTTGTCGGCCCTGGAAGGTCTGAGTGGTGACAAGTGACAGGGCTGGGAGGTGCTGCCGTCAGTGGCAAGTGACTTTGCATCCGTCATGTGCACAAGGGCTCCCAGGGGACCAGCGGGAATTGTGAGCCCTGAAAACGTGGCACACTGTACAAGGGAATAAAGAGCCTGCAATCTGGGAGCCAGAAGTGATGGGGCAGAGAAAGGGTCTTTGGGAACAGTGTCATACCTCAAAGGAAAAGCAGGAAGCCTAATCTGTAGAACAATAAGGCAGGCGAAACCTCTTTCCTTGTTGGCCCAAATTCATCCCAGGCTTGCGTAGGTAATGTTTGATTAGCCTAATGAGCTGGGGAGAGACAGAGCAAACCTATTCCTCTTTCTGATTGCTTTTTGGCTGGGGAGAAGTGTGTGAAGAGGCAGCATCGAGTCCCACTTTTCCAAGGGGCTGCTTGGGTGATTCTTGCTCAGGGCTTGAAATCAAGAGCTCTGTTATTGATGGAAAATGAGCCATGCACCTGTCCAGGGGAGCTGCTGCCTGTGCCCACGCAGGCTGAGCTGTCACATTTTGTCAGCCTTCAGAACAGCCAGGCTGGCTTTGGTCACACCTGAGAGCAGGTGCTCCTGTGCTCTGTTATCACACCAAGAGATGTTCAGTAGCTGCTTTGCCAGCAGTGAATTGCAGAACTGACTCAGTAGCAAAATCCCTGTCCCTAATGAATGCTGGGGATCCATCCCTGCTGCTGCTGTGTTGGTGGATTTGCTCTTGCTCAGCATCATTTCCCATTTGTGGCTTCCTCACCAGACCCTGTTGGTGCAGATGGTGTTGCCTGCAGGACCTCAGCTCAGGAAGTGGGCCAAGGAAGGCTGGAGGGTTCTGGGGCTTATCTTCAAGTGCCAAGCACTGTTTGGGGGATATCCTAATGATTAGGAGCAGCAGGATGGGAAGTGAATTCCCATTTTCATCAAAATTGAGTTGTTTTTTCTAAATTAAACTGGTTCTTTTTATCTGAGCACAAGGTACAACCTGGGCTTCATTGTGGCTTGTGTTTTTATAAAAACCTTTCAGATGTTTAGTTTGTATTTTTGCTGACATACTTGTTTAGGTTTGGTAAATCCCTGAAATGATCAGAGTCATCCTGATCTTTAGCCATGCTCTTTTGTGCTCCCAGCCCAGGATGTCTCAGACTTTTTTTCAAGTACTGCCTGTGGCTATAAAGGAAATTTCTGGTAAATACTATAACATCAATAAGCAAAAAGTTACATTTACCACATTCAGGAAAATCTGATGCCTGCAGTATTTTGGGACTGGCTTTGTGCTGTAGAGTGAAGACATTCAGCATCTTGATGATTCTCATATTTCATTTTTTTCTGTCTTCTCCAGAGTCTCCACCAGCAGCGATGTCAAGAAATGGATACTTCTTTGAAGAGAGTGGCAAGTATTGTTTGACTTTTTTGCACACACACCTTATTGGAGGGAGAGCTGCACTGCAGGGTTAGCTGCAAACCTGACATGGGTGATACAGAATCCATTTAGCTGAAGTGTGATGTGAAAACAGTCTGGTGTGGTGGTTGTGTAATCCAGGACTGGGAGCAGGCTCCGTGTTTTTAAATCCTGTAGATGTTTGAGATAGGCAGTAAATAATCAACTCCACATTGTCATCAGTGACTGTTCTGGGTGGCTCCTTGTTTTTCAAGTTCTTTTCTGATGTTTTCCTGTCATACAGCCTGGCAGGTGTATCTGCTTGTCTTTTTCTGGAGTGGGGATCATGCGTGGGTGTTGGATCCCTTTGGAGACATCCTGCCAAAGAGCATCAAGCAGAAGTTGGATGGCTCTGGCAGACACATCTTTTACTGCAAAGATTTTTTTTTTCTTTTCTTTGAAACAAGATTAAATGGTGGCATTTGAAAACTTGGATCATCTGCCTCAGCTTGGATCATCTGCCTCAAAGATGACTGAGATCTTGGAGGTATTGAAGTTCCATCTTCTCTGCTGATTTTGGAGAAATAGAATCATGGAATAATTTTGGTTGGAAAAGACCTTAAATACAATCTTACTCCAACCCCCTGCCCTGTGTTTTACCCCAAAACAGCATGTATTTAGAGTATTAGGGAGAGGTCTTCTGGAGAGTTCCAGCCTCTTCAGGAAGTAGTCCCAGCGGGCTTGGGGTTCCCTGCCCTTAGAAATGCTGGAAATATTCAGAGCTTCCAAATGGTGAGAAAAAAGACTAAAAATCTCTGGTTATTGAGGCCCTTAGATGCTTGTAGCTGTCACAAGGCTCATCTTTCTTGTTCCAGAGGGCCAAGCCTTAGGATGACATCTGGAAGGGGAAGTTGAATGTCTGCCAGATGTCAGCTGATCCAGCACCGCTGGTGACAGCACTTCCTTTGGCACTGGCTCTGCCTTTCTCACACAAAGAACAAATTTTGGGGAGTCAGGGGACAAAACTGGAAGCCAGTCCTCTCATCTCTAGCCAGAGGTGTTCTCTGGAGGCTGGGTTGAGTTGCAGAAGGGCAGAAAATAATGCCTGACTCAGGGAGGTTTTCTGAGGGCACGTGGGGTGTGAGGCTGGGGTAGCCCTGCTCCTTCCCTCCTTCCCACCTCGCTTGTGGGCTCTTGGGGTGTGGTTGGTGCTTTCCTGAGGACTGGGAATGGGAGAGGGTGACCCAGCTTGGGACCTGGGGAGGTGACTGAGCCCCCAGCATCTGCCTGAGAACAGTGTAAGGGCTTGGGGAGAAACGCTGCTGGTGTTGGAGGCAGGACAGGCCCCTGCTTCTTCCCAAACCCTTCTGCCACAGCCCAGCTGTCTGTCCTGACATCTTAGGTGGCTCCACACGTCCCCTTCCAGGAGTCAGTCTTGCCTTCCTCAAACTATCCCCACAAACAACAGAAAAACCCCCAAAATTAGATCTCTGAATGTTTTTTTTGTTGTTGTGGTGTCTTCTGAGAGAGGCTTCTTCTTTTGTGGACTTGGTGCCATGGCAATGGGCATTTCTGCCCTGTGTTTGTGGTGTTACTCATCTTCCTCCTTTGTCTTAAGGAGGCAGCACCTTGGAGCTGCCTCTGAGGGCTTTGAGAAGCTCTGTGGTGCTTTCCTGTTGTGCTTCTGTGGTTTGGGGAAGGAGGGGACGTTGCTCACGAGTTCCTCCTTGGCCCTTGTCGTGTCGTGTTATTTGTGATTGGAAATTCACTGGATTTCTTGGTTATTTCGCTCTCAGAGCTGCTGTCACTCTTACTCCTCATTACAAAGTGACCTTTTGGAAGAGTTCAGCTGCTGTGGAGTGATGAGTCACCTTCTGCTGCTTGATTGAACCGAGGCCTGGGAGTGTGTGGACAGCACATCCCCGAGTGTGCCGGTGTGAGCGCTCCCACCCCGCTGCGCTGCTTTGGTGATCTCTCTGCAGGAGTTCTGTGCCCTCAGATTCTCAAAGCCTTCACCCCAAAACGTCATCAGGGCTTGGAGGAAACCACAGATAAAGATGTTACCTTTTCACAGGGTTTCAAAACAGCTTGTTTTGAAATGGAGCTATGAAATCACCGAGCTGCTTGTGGGGTTCTGCCAGGCAGGAGATGCTCTTGCCCCACCTCTGAAGCAATACAAATCCCCAGTCCCCCTAAAGAGGGCAAAGAAAAAAAAGAAACCTCTTTAATTCTGTTTTTTGGACACTTTCCTCCCTTTTCTCAGCAGGGCAACATCTTTTGATATTCTTGTTCTGTGTAGAGTGGAGCTTTTTCCTTATCTCCTCCTGGGATCTTGCATATACATATGGTTTTCTGTATTCTTAGTAATTAGGATGTTTTTGTTTCTGAGCATATCTGAGGCTCTCTTCGAAGCCTGGGTTTGTCTTTTGCCAGCTAACTTTTCTTTACCCTTCTTGTGTTCTCAGCAATGTTCAAATTTAAAAGTTGAAACCTTGTTTTCAGTTGAAAGGACTGTAGTGAGCGTGATCTTGGCTGCAGCACCAAAGCAGAGCTTTGGAAGATCCTCCTGGATGTTGACATCCATAAAAACTTCAAGTGTTTAGTAATTTGTAGCTCTGGTAATTACTGAGGAGCTGGGGAAAGCCCTGGAAAGATTTTCTAGTGAATTAATATGTGACTATTTGGGAAATTCAGAGGTTGTTATGGTCCCAGCCATCTCCCAACCTAACTAGCTAAAGATCTGGAAAGTTCATCAAGGAAATCAGCTTTCAGTTCAAGTTCTCCCTGATTTCTGGAAGAACTTGAAAGCCAATTTTGTGGCTTTTAATGCCTTGCATGAGGTAAATACTTACAATGTAGCTGGGAAAAAAAATCTGGTGAGGAGTTTGTTCTGTACAGACAATATAAAGAGGAAAAGAAGGAAATAAATTTGTGCCTGCCCAGTTGGACATTTGTGATTGAGGGTGGTGGCAGCAGATTTGATGGCATCAGATGGCCATGGTCTGTTTTCAGCCCATGTGTTTTGTCAGTTTTAACAGCTGTCCTGTGCCATCTTGCTGATGAAAAGCCATCTTTTTACTCATTTTTTTGAGTCTCTGGAAAAAGCCTCTTGCACAAACAAACCTGGTGGTAATTGGTGTCCCCCTCCCTGCATGTTAAAGTCACTTAAATCTTCTGTAAGGTTGTTTTGACAAATGAGTTTTCTTTCTGGTGAATGTAAGTGAGTAATGAGATGATTGTGCAGCCCCAATCCAAACCTGGGCATAATTGGAGTCCTGATAAAATGCAGCTCAGCAATCAGGGCTCAGAATGAACTCATCAAGCCCCCCATTGTCTCTTGTGAGCATCCTGCACCCTCCTCGTGGAGGTGGAGCTCTAAAAGCACTGGAATTACCTGCAGGTGATTAAATTCTGCCCAAATTGTGAGGAGGTTTTTAACTGAGCCAAAAACTTTCCCTGATAAGACAAAAACCCAGAAGTTTTCTGGTTCCTCTTGCAAAATCTGAGGGAAGGAATCCCTGTGCAGTGATGGGGATATCTGAATTGTTGCATTGTTTAAAAGCTGGCTCAACAGATCCTGCAGCATAAATTTATTTTTTTTTTCTGGTCTCCCAGAGCAAATCCCTCACTGCTTGGACTCCTCTGACTTATTAATTGGTTTTGCTGGCACAATAAATCACAGTTGTGTTGAAGGGCCCCAAGGCCCCAGTCTGGCTTGGGATGTTTGGATATATTTTATCTGCTTGTTTTTGTTTTTCAGTTTGCAGTTCAGCTTGGTATGTGTTCTGGGGGAGTTTTCTTTCTTTTTTTTCTTTTTTAAATTTTTTTGATATATTTGACTGTATCTATCTTGAAATTGTTTGCTTCAGTAGGAGATTAATTTAAATGTTTTTGTGAAACAAGTCCTTTTCACAGTGGGTTTTTTCCCATGAGATGCCCAGTTTGCCAGCAGGAGATGAACTGCTGCTACCTGTGGGAGAGCACCAGGAGGTGGCTCACAGGTTCCTTGCCCATTTTATAATAAATAAATAAAATTTATTTTAATAAAATAGTAAAAGGAGCAGGAACACCCCTGATTTCTGAGGGTTCTGCTGCAGCACTGAAACTCCACATGCTCCTGTGTTCTGTAAAAACAAAACAAAAAACCCCCACAACACTCCACTGAATTACTTGGATTATTCACAACATTTCCTAGAAATCTGGCTGCAAAATACAATACTGGAATTAATTCAAAAGTGCCTGGGTGTTGTTTGTTTTGGGGTTTTTTTTTGTTTTGTTTTGGAGGGGTTTTTTGTTGTTTTTTTTTTTTGCAGCAGCAGATCAGCTCTTGGAGTTCTGTTATGAATTATCACTGAAGTGGCAGGGGAAGCTTGATGTTTTCATCTGGCTCTTCATGACAAAAGGCTGGAGTGGGGTTGGGAAGATGCAGCTGAGGTTGTGGTCAGCCAGTGGTGCAGGGGTGTGGGAGAGCTCTGCTCTTGGTGACTCACCTGCTCTGCACTTTTTACCTCTGGTTTGGAGTTTGTTTTTTTTTTGCTTTTCCAAGAGGAGATTGTGGTTTAATCTGTGCTCTTGAGTTTAGGTAATGGATTGACATCATCCTAGCAGGTGGTCATTGCTCCAGAAAATCTGTATTTTATAGGGAGTGCTGGAGAGCCAAAAAGCTTCACCCAACACTTCCCTGGCTCTCAAGGTAGCTGTGGAAGGTCTGGCATTGGGGGACACATCTCTAAATCCTGTTTACATGATCTGAAGATCTGCCTGTGCCAACCCAAATTATTTGGCTTAAACCCAGAGTGATTTATTTGAGTTGGGACCCTAAAGACCATCTCTTCCACCCCTGCCATGGGCTGAGTCACCTTCCACTTGACCAGGGTGCTCCAACTCTGTCCAGCCTGGCCTTGGACGCTTCCAGGGATGAGGCAACCACAACTTCTCTGTGAATCTTAATCAAAGAGTTTTTCTAACCAAGGTATAAGCTCTGGGTCTTCCTGACTGATGAATTTTCAGCAGCAAACCCTCAGCAGTCCAACCATGAGGTCTGGGGACACCCCCAGCCCTCCAGTTGTCCCTGTGGCTGCCAGAGGTAAATAAATCTCCTGTGAGCCTTGCCAGGGACTCTCTCAGCTGTGAACCAGAGAAGAAGCTCAAAATCCCAGCAAGCATCCAGATTTATTTAATCATTGTGGCTCACAGTTTTAGCAGGGTGGGAGACAGCTTTGGGTGCTGCTGGCTGGCTGCAGCCTTGCAGTTGTTCTTGTCTCTGAAATGCAATAATTTGTTAGGAAGAAAGAGGTTTTTTATGACTCTTGTCATTCAAAACAAACCCCAAACTTTGCAGTTTAACCTCAGCATGGATGTGTGAGATTTAGGTGTGTATTTACCTAAAAATGTGGTTATAGCAATGTAATTGCTGTCATTTTATCTGGGAAAAAAGAGAATTATTTTGGTAAGTAGGTGATTGTGCTGGAATCAGCCTGTGAGATGTGCCCACAAACTTGCTTTGGTTCATGTGGGAGTAGGGTGCTGTTTAAACCCTTTTTTCTGGAATGTTCTGGAGACTGGAGAACTGAAAACACTTGCACAAAGCTCTTCCAGATCTCTCCTGAATCCTCCAGTTGCTCTCTCCCTGCCTGAGTTGACTGACTGGAAGGTTCCCTCACCTATGGAGGCCCCAGGAATCTCTGGTTTCTGTGCAGAGTGGAAAGGTCAGTTTGGAGGTGGATGCTCCATTATTAATTGAGTTTCCTTTTGCACCCAAAGTTGGGGATTTGGGCGTTTTCCAAGTGGTGCAATGAATTGGAGCCTGCAGGGAGCAAAGCAAACCCTCTGAGAGCTCAGGTTAATTAAAACTTCATGCCTTTCTTGAAAATCACTGTCTAATTTGGCTAGAGCAAGTTAAAAATCCACAAGGAGAAAAATTAGGTGAAGATGACTTTTTTTTGACTCAATGCCAGCATTATCAAGTGAGTTTTTAGCCTTAAATCTCTCTGGAGTTCCTTAATACTGTATTACAGCCAGGCACTGGGGTGCTCCAAAGCACCAGGCTGGATTTTAGGGTAATGCCCATGTCCCAGCTGATGCTCCTTTACCTTTAAAACTATTGAATATACATGATTATCATTGATTCCTTTGACCTTCTGTACTTGACCTGTAATTCCTCTGAGAAAATGGATGCAAAAATGGTTCTCCAAAACAATTTGCTGCCTTCTCTGCCTAAAAACTCACTTGAGGAATCTGAAATGGCTTTTAAGGTGACAGGCTGATAGTGTTGGATTGCCAATCATAGCTCAAAAAGCCTCTTTTAATGTAGTTCGAGGTTCCTGGCTTTCTGGGGAGAGTTTTTTGGGAGGTAACTGCCACTTGTGAAGAGGAGATGCAATTCCATGATTCTGGAAGCCTGGGCTTGGATTTGACAGAGGGAATAAGCACTGCTGTAGATGAGAACAGTTTTGCCAGGCTTGGAGAAGAGATTGCCTTGGAAATTGAGGATAAAAATCAGTTGCTTCCAGAAAACTGCTCTGAGTTAGTGGCTTGTGCCTGCAGATGTTGGTTAAAGCTCCACAAATGGCTTTGTCACCTGGGAGGTTGTGCAGGGGTTGTGGCTGGAATAATTCCCATCACCTGGGGTGTGAGAGGATGTTTTTAGTAATAAAGCTGCTTTTCTCCCAGGAAATTGAGCTTGATTAAGGTTTTTGGCTTTCCTGGAGAACTCTGCAGCCCTTGGGCTGGGAGTGCTGCTCCCGCTTCAGCTTTTCCAGGGAATATTTCTGTTGTGGCTGAGGCTGATCTTCCTGCTCACCATGACTCTGCTGATTTTATTGCCCCAGGTGCAGCTGCCAGGTGCCACCAGAGCAGCAGTGGGACGCTCAGTGCCACCTCTGATGACAGCAGCTGCAGTCACTGCTGCTCCCTACAGAGCCCTGGGCACTAAAACTCAGCTCCAAAGCAAAATAGCTGCAGGGCAGGCACCTTGTCAGAGCTGGGAGAGGGCTGAGAGCAGCAGGAGCTGGGAGGTGAAATGGAGCTGGGAATGTGAGGAAAGAGAGAAGGAATGGGGATGGAATCATAGAATCCTGGAATGGTCTGGGTTGGAAGGGACCTTAAAGATCATCCATCACCCTCTTGCCATGGGCAGGAACAGCTTCCATCAGACCAGGTTCCTCCAAGCCTGATCTTGGGTGGATGTTGGGATATTAGAGCATGGCAGGTCTGGGATGAACTCCAGAGGAAGGGCTGATGCTTTGGAGCGGAATCAGCAGAGAAATCCTAATTATCCCTTTTTTTTACTTCCCAGCACCTGCATAAAATTGAGTTTATTTTCTAGTTATTCTGGTTTATTTTCCTGTTGCATAGTAAGGGCTGAGGGAAGCCCTTGAGGTAAAGGAGGCTTTAAGGTGAAAGCATCTGCTGCTTCTGGCTGCAGAGGGTGAGGAGGGGGTTTTGTTCCTGCAGCACTGAAGGATGCTGCTTGCTCTCCTTGGTCTTGTGCACTTCCCACATTTTTCCATTTCTTTGCCATGAGATGAGTCCTGCAGGGTGAACTGAGGGGGATTATCCTGAACACAGTGTGTTCTTCATGGTGCAGGAGGGCTGCACTGGTCTGGGCCAGCTTTAACTGTATTCCAGCTCCTCCTCAGCCAAACCTCTTTTCTCTCTTTTCTCTCTTTTCTCTCTTTTCTCTCTTTTCTCTCTTTTCTCTCTTTTCTCTCTTTTCTCTCTTTTCTCTCTTTTCTCTCTTTTCTCTCTTTTCTCTCTTTCCTCTCTTTCCTCTCTTTCCTCTCTTTCCTCTCTTTCCTCTCTCCCCTCTCTTTCCTCTCTCCCCTCTCTCCCCTCTCTCCCCTCTCTCCCCTCTCTCCCCTCTCTCCCCTCTCTCCCCTCTCTCCCCTCTCTCCCCTCTCTCTCCTCTCTCCCCTCTCTCCCCTCTCTTTTCTCTTTTAGACCATGTTTTGGGCTGAAGTGGCACTTTCTGTGCTCAGAGCTCCAACTGGCCCTGTCACATAGCTCTGAGCACTTCAGCAAACGCTGCCCTCATCTGAAGGTGCCAACTTGCTGAGATAAAGATTGGGGGAGCACCAGTTTGGAGATCTTAAACTCTTCCCCCAGGAAACCTGATGCCAATGAAAAGGTGTTTAACTTTGCCCTGTCTCTGAAGCAGCTGCTCCTGACAAAGCCTGGAAGTGTTTCTGGGACTTCCATATGGAAGCTTGGTTGATACTTGCACAAATTCTGCAACAGCCACATCAGATCCTGCTCTGAACTTCTGCAGAACACCCATCAGACTTCCAGAGGAGCTGAACAGCTTCTGCTGTCGCTCGTGGCATCTGCTGCCCTTCAAGCAGAGGGGGTGGCACTCGGGGAGCATCAGGGAATGGGCAGGGAAGCAGCTGCCAGGGCTGGAGGCAGGGTTGCAGCTCAGAGGGAAGGTGCATCTGCTACACACAGAGCCTGTGTCACCTCGAGGTCACCCCACATTTGACAGGCGTGACTTGCTCATGGTTTCAAACTCCTGGCAGATGAAATAGGCTGAAGGATTCCAAACAGGAGTGGTCTGAGGCCTGGAGGTGGTTCAGTGACAGAGCAGACACCTGTCTGGGAGTGCAGTTCCTGTCCAGCCCAGGTTGGGGATTATTTGCAGGCTGAGTGTTTTGTCCGTGCCTTGCCCAAGGGACACAAGGCTCGGCTGCCTTTTGTTCTGCTCTTTCCTCCCCTAAAGAGGGAGGAACAGAGGATGCTTCCCTTGCCAGAGTCCTGGCTGACCTCTGCCCAACCCTCTGATCCTACTCCACCCTTGCCCTTCTTCCAGCTCCTGGGCTGCTTCTGTCCTGTCTCCAGCCCTCTCTGCTTTCCACCGCTGCCACTCTCTTATCAAACCAGTTTTAGTGGCTGGGGAAGGGAATAAATCATTGTCCCTGCTTGGCTTTTCCCAGTTTACCCATCTAATTCCTTTAGGACAGGGAGGAAAAGCTCAGCCATGTTGTCAGAGCTGGGTGCTCAAACCATCCTTATGTGTCTCCCATCTGACCCAGTGAGTGGGAAGGCTGGAGATGAAGCTCAGAACTTCCCTGAAGCTGCAATTCTGGATGTGGTTGAGGTGGAAAGAGCCTTCCCCAGGCTGATTTTTTTTTTTCCTCTGGATGTGGTTGAGATGGAAGGAGCCTTCCCCAGGCTGAGTTTTTTTCCTTTGCAGGGCTGCCCAAACTCCTGGCACTGAGGGGAATGTCAGCATTGTGGGTGCTCAGCTTTGAGGAGAGATTATGATGTCCATCACGCATTTTGGAGGAGCCACACTCCAACTTTGGGACTTAGTTTGGGATTGAGATGCTTGTGTGGGGCTTTGTAGTACTTCTGATGGCAGCAGGCACCTTGTCTGGCTGTTGTTCATCCCTGCCACATCTGCCAGCAGAGATTCCATAGCTGGTGGTGCCCTCAGCATTCAGGTGTTTCCTGTACTTTCCTCACTTCACTTTTTTCTGTCTGGACGAGTTTCCATCGTGCAGGGATGCAAACACCCCAAGCTCTGCCAGCAGCAGAGGGTGATATCCTCAGTGTGCTTTGCTGGATGGGGACAGCAGCACCCTGGATGCTTTTTGAAGCCTTCAGAACACTTCTGACAGGGTTTATTCATATAAATTCCTGTCAAGCTCTAAGGTGAAGGAGGCAGAGATCAGGAGCGGGGTTAATCTGAGGGGCTTTATCAGGTTTCCCACATCTTTGGTAAGCAGTTTAGGAGACATCTGGAGGCTTGAAGCTCCTGCAGCCTCTCTGCACCCTCTGAGGCCTCTGGGGTGATGCTGAGCTCCATCAGCTCGTGGCAGGAAATGCTGCAGCCCCTGTCCTGTGTCACTGAGTTCCTGTTTGTGGCCTCACTCCTCTGGGTTTGTGTTTTGTGGTGGAGAACTGTTGGCTCGATCCCTCAGAGGCAGCATGTGCTGCTTTCAGCTGCTGCCTCCACATTTGCTTATACGAGGCTTTAAAAAAAGCCATCAATATTTTAGTTTCCATTCAAGCCTCTGCCTTGAAGCTCCCCCTTTTCATTTCACTGTAGTGCCTAGAGCCAGCTAATGAAATATCTCCCTCCTGCTTCAAATTAGGCATAAAAGACTTGTTAGAAGATGAGGAGAAGCTGCTGAATAATCCTGGTAATGTAAAAATCGACATTCTATAATGTCCCTAATTCTCCTAATTAAACATGATACATGAGTGTGCTACAAGAGTCCTCCAGCTGCTCCCTAATGAGATGTTGCAGGGACCACTTTGCTGTTGGATGAGGCTGGGTTAAACTCTAATTAAAGCCTTGCAAAAGGCTAAGGAGTTGTCTGGTGTAATTAAGAAACTTGTCTCGCATTCTCAGTGCTGCCACCCCCAATGACCTACTCCTCTGCCCCGTGGGGAACTGTGGGTCTCTCTGTCCATATCAGGTGTCTCCTTGGAAACTTCTTTTATTTTTTTTTTTTGTTTTTAATTTTTCCACCTGCAGTTTCAAATTGCCGCGTCGCAAAGCAGCGGCGCGGCCTTGGCTCGGTCGAGGTGTCGGCTTCGGGGTGGGCTGGGGCGCAACTCTTGCTTTTGGTGCTGTTTTTATGCAGCATTTTCATCCTGTGGTGGCTTTTACCTGAAGGGGAGCGAGGTTTTGTGGCCGTGCCTTGCTGCCCGCGCCGTTGGCATGAGGGAAAAGCCGCCGAGGCCACCCCAAAACATGCTGGGCGCCATTCCTTGAACGCCGCAGGCCTCGCAGGGCCTCAGAGCGGCGCCTCACAAGGCCCCGGCGATGGCCGAGAACACCTCAGCCCTGGACTCGGACTCGGAGTCCACAGACACCTCCTCGGTGCCTACAACAACCACAACGGGCCAGGAGAGCCTGCCCTCTCACGGCACCCCCATCTCCTTGTCAGGGTACCTCAAGTGCGACACGGACGACGCAAAGGAGGAAGCGGCGAGCGAGGAGCTCTTCGACGGCGTCAACTCCACCATCGTGTCCGGGGACAGCATCCGCTTCTTCGTCAACGTCAACCTCGAGGGCGCTCCCAGCGCCACCGGTGAGTGGCCCCAAAAATACAGGGATGGCAAAGGGGGGTGGTCCTGGTGGTGGGATTTCATGGGATCGCAGCGGGTTGGGTTGGAAGGGAGTTTAAATGTGATTTCTTTAAGGGTAGGGACACCGTTCTCTAGGCCAGGTTGCTCCAGGCCCTGTCTAACCAACCCATCCTTGAACCTCTGCTTCAGGCACAGTGTTTTAATATCCTCAGTGCTGATAAATGATGAGGGAGGAAAATAGCCAAGCCCTTCACCAAAAACTTCTGTCATTTTGTTTCATTTCATAGGCGATTTTGTACTTTTTTTCTTCTGCACAAAGTCAAACAAAATCCCATTGCCTTAATTTCCCATAAAAACCAGTGCTGATGCTTTGTGAATCCTTTGAAAAGTAAAGCTGGAAGAGGAAGAGAATACAGAGTTAAACTGAGATCCAAGCCAGGTCTGAGAAACAGAGGTTTTAGGAGAAGACAGAAATCAAGTCATACAGCTAAAGAGGTTTTTTGTGTCTGGTAGCTGTGACAATCTTGCTTAGCTGTAGCAACCATTTTATTTTTCTAGAAAATGTTTTCAATTTTAGTAAGATAAGTAGTTCTGAATTAGACAAAACTTAACCTTCTTTATTCCCTGGAAGTGTTCAAGGCCAGGTTGGATGGGGCTTGGAGCAACCTGGTCTGGTGGAAGGTGTCCCTGCCCATAGAAAGGGGGTGAAACTGGATTATCTTTAAGGTCCTTTCCCACCCAATTTGTGAAAGTTGGATTTTGTGGGATGTGCCTGGGAAAATGCAGCTCTGGGACACAGAGCAGCCTGGACTTGTCCCAGCAACTGGAGCCTGCCTGTTTGGACACTGACTATTTTAGAGGATAAATGAACAGGCTCTGGATTATTCTTGGTGTCACAGTGTCAGAGAGTCCTTTAAGTTTGCTAGAAGTTATTTTTACATGCAAATCCCAGTTGATGTGCAGTGAGCAGTTACTGGGAATGGTGATGCAGACTGGGCACAGCCTGGACCCCTGTTTGACTATCTTGGAGTCTCCTTTTTGACTCTGAGCAATGACTTGAACTTAGGAATAATATCCAGCAATTTCCAAGCCTGCAATTTTACAAATGCCATCTTAATTGAAAGATTTAAGGGAGCTGTGCTCTGCTATGACAAGTCAGGACTTAATGCCGTGGGGTGCATTGTTTGGGGATGAGGAATGCAAGTGCTGTGGATTCTTCTGCATCTGAAGAAGTTCACTTTCCTTGTGTGTCCTCCTGGGCTTTTTTTGTTTTCTCTTCCATTCAAAACAGGACAAAAAAGGCTTCCTTATTTCCCTGAAGCACTGCTGTTTGTGCTGGTGCTATTAGTTGTATCTTTTTTTTTTTTTTTTTTTTTTTTTTTTTTTTTTTTTTTTTTTTTTAGCTGAGATTATTAGAATTTTAAAGGGAAAATGGATTTCTGGTGTGCTGGGGTCCTGTTTCAAGTGGAAGGCTGGAGACTTTTAAAATGAGCTTCAGACAGAGCAAAAGCCCAAACTTTCAATAAGGGCATATATGAAAAAAGAGATTTTTTTTTCCCCTCTTTACAACATCAAAGTGATCCAGGTAGCCAAAATCCAACTTTTTCACTGTTTTGCAAAGCATTCATCAGAGTCCAGGTGCTGGAGTCATCTGGGCTATCAGTTCTTTTACAGAGATGGTTTTACTGGAGTTCCTTCCAGGCTGGATTTATACACATCAAATCAGTCTGTGGGTGCCCAGGGCACAGCTGATCCTCCTGGAGAGGTGGCTAAGGGTGGCTGAGATGAGCCCCTTAAGCCCAAGAAAAATACCCTGAACTTCTGAAAAAAATACCCAGTTCCCAAACTGAAGTTTAATTATGCCAGAGCCAGGGTCTGTCTGGGAGTGAATTGTTCCCTGCACAGAAATTCACTTCCATCACTGCCACTCTTTGGAAGCTTTGGGAGGTTTGCTTTTATACTCAGCTTTTAATTTCCTAGAACAGAGCTGGAGCTGAACCTTTGTATGGTTTGTCCAAGCTGGAAAGGAGGGGGAAATAAAAGTGGGGTTTCTCCAGGCAGTGCCAGAAGCCCCAAAACCTCATTTCCTGCCCCTGGGGAGCTGGTGCACCAGGATCCTACAAAATCCTCTGCTGCTCTGAAAACACAGAGGAAAACCAAGCATGGGAGTGGAATCTTTGCATCCTCATCTAATTTTCCTGTGTTCTCCAAGCTGGGTGAAATGCTTGAGTCAAAATGTGCTCTCTTGGCTGAATGTGGTGCCCAAACTCTCTCCTGCAGGAGACTTTTTTGAGTCAGCTGCTGTGAGGTTGCTGCCCACCTTAATAAAGGGCTAAAAGATCCAAAATTCCCATTTAGGGAGGGGATGAGTTGGAACCCTGGGATGCAGGTGCTGGCAGGCAGTGAAGGTGGAATTACAGATGCAGTGACAGCTCTGCATCATCCTGTTGAGCTGTTCCTCTCTGTGTGATGTGTGTGCAGCTCTCCATGAGCATAATTGGATGCTCTCCACTGCAATTCTGTTTTTAAAAGATCACTGTGTGGGATTAAGCTTTGAGCCAACAAAACACAGCAGGACCCACAAAACTCCAAGAAATGACCATTGACATAAAATATTGGGCTTTGTGCACAGGTGTGTGTAAAACAGGATGGCTTGAGGAAATCTGGGGTTCAAGGCATGGCCTGTCTAATTTTTAATTAATACTGGCTGCCTTTGCAGGGAGTACTGAGCCCAAAGCAATGCAGATACCTGAGCACTGAAGTGCTCCTCAGTGGTGACATTTGGGTCATTTCTCCCGGGTGTTTCAGTGCTTCCTTTTGTTAACTGATGGAAGGTTTTTATAATTCTCTTCTGCTTTTCATCCTTGTAACTTGGATTTTGGTGGTAACATTTATTTTCAGCAAATGTTCGTAGCTCTAACAGGAAGGTGGGTGTTTATCTGAAGCTGGAGGTTTTTGAACCTGGGATCTGCATTTTTGGGGGAAGATCAGGGTGGTTTCTAGGCTGAGGCTTTTTCTGAAGTCACAATAAATGTTTGCAAGTAAAATCACAGAGTTGTTTGGGTGGGAAGTGACCTTTAAAGGTCATCTAGTCCAACCCCCTTGCAGTAAGCAGGAATGTTTTCCCCTACACCAGTTTGCTTCAAGCCCCATCCAACCTGGCCTTGAACACTTCCAGAGATCCAGGGGCAGCCACAGCTTCTCTGGGCATCAGGGCCTCACCACCCTCATTGTAAATAATTTCTTTTTCAAGTCTAATCTAAATGTCCTCTCTGTCAGTGAGAAGCCATTTCCGTGTTGTCCTGGCACTCCAGACTTTTGTCCAGGAAAGCTTTATCTGCAGCACACCTGGAATTAAATCCCTGCAAGTAAATACAGCATTTTGGTTTAGGCTGGGCCTTAAATTTAATGGACAGGTCATGCAAGTGAGTCTTGGGAATATGTGGGGGCACATCCTTGCCATCAGTCATAACGTCCTTACCTCCTTGGCAGCTCCCTTAAATCAGCCAGGCACATATTTTCATCATTTGGATCTTGGGGTTTTTTTTTTTCAGTTTTAGGTTTTAAAACAATCATTTGAATCTTGTTCTTGTGGTTTGGGCTTTTAAAGCAGTTCTTTATGTGTTGTTTTTGTAGTTTGAGGCTCTGAAACTATTCAACCTCTCCTTACCCACATTGCAAGAAGGTTAGCACAGTATTTCCTTAAATTTAGGCGCAATTTTTCAAGGATTTGTGGAGCTGTAGCTGCCTCACTTACCCCACTTGCAACTGATGCTCAGACTGGAGATTTTAGAGGTGCCTCCAACAGTTTTGGGGAGAACAAGACAAACTCCTGCCAGCAGGGAGAATCCAATTGGAAAGCAGGATGTGGCTCTGCCGGGGTGTGGGGGGGAAGCAGCGGAACACCAATTACGCTTCAGGAGAAATTAAAGGCCGTTCCACCCTGCTCCAACTGATCATTCCTAGATACAGAGACTCAACAGTTTCCTGTATCCCGCTCCAGAGGCACACACGTGCACGCCCGCCGCCACAAAACACGGCATCCAAGTCCTGGCCCAGCCCCTGCCCAGATGACTTTTTTTCTTCAAGGGGACAAGGAGAAAAGCTGGATGCTGGCGCCAAGGATATTCCAGGGAGAGTAACGTCCAGAGACAAGTGGTCTGGGCTTGAATGGGTATCACTCTGCACACAATAGTCACATTTCCTCACATTAATACCAAGGTCCTTTTTATGTCTCGAGGCACAATGCTGACCCACGCGTTCCATCTGATAACTCCTGTTTTAGCAGTTTGATGTCAGAGTGGGATGTTGGGCTCCTGAGGCTTCCTACCCTCTAATGGAAAGTGGATATAGCGATTGTGTGCCGGGGAGGGGACGGCCTCCCTCCGAATTTCCTGACCAGGGTGTTTTCAAAGAGCTGCTTAGGAAGCTGAGGGAGGTGTGGGGGGAGCGCGGGTGCCTCTGCACGGAGGCAGCAGCCTCCCTTCTCCGTGCTTCACCTTGGTGCTTTGGAGCAGCTAAATCCCCCCTGTGGGATTAGGAGTGTGTGAAAAAAAATGCACATTTTCCCCCTGCTCCAAATTGATTGACAGAACCTGTCACAGGTGGGTTTTTTTGTGAAATATTCGGCTTTTATAGCACACAGGTGTGACAAGTGACACCTTGCCCCTAATCAGTCTGTGCTGTCCCCTCTCTTCCCAGTTCCCCCCCCCAGGAGTGTGAGGGTTGGTTCTTTGCCTGCCCTGCTGTTTTTGCTGCTCCAGAACCCTTATTCCCACCTGCCTTTGGCCTGGGGCTTTGTGGGATGAGCCCAGCAGACTTCAGGCTCTTTGCCTCAGCTCAGCCCATCACCTGTTGTGGAAATGTGGGATAACGAAGGCACAGTTATTTATCCAACAATATTTAACCAAAATTACTCAAATCTGGTGGTGATTAGTCCAAGCTCAGGAGAGCAAAGCAAAGAATCCCTCTGAGATCCTGTTTGTGCAATGCCTTACTGCCAGTGGTGTGTTAGAGGTGTCACCACTGCTCCTGACAAACTCCTGTCATGCCATGTGGTGATGGGCTTTTATTTAAATATTTTTAAGGCAAATTGGAAAAGCAGAACAGTTTTTTTCTGCTCACAGTGTGGTTTGATACAAGTGACTAAGTCTCAGATTTGGGCAAGCCCCTGATAAAAATAAAGATAAAATAGACTTTTTTTTTTTTTTAAGTAATAATCCCTCAAAACCTTAAATGCTTCCACTCACACCAGGTCCTTGATGTTTTTCAGGGAAAACCATGGAAGTGCTAATACAGTATTCTGCTCTGATTTATTTTACTGTGCTTATATATATTTACTGTGAAGATGCCCCAGGGAGTGTTTGTAGATCTAAAGAAATGTGCACAGCCAAAAAGCTCTTTTTCTCTAATTTCCATTTCCTTTATCCCAAAATGAAATACTGTCTTAAGATGCTGCAGACATCCAGTGGTGGCTTTGCTCCAAAGGCTTTTGGATCTTCTCAGGTGTTAAGGGCAGCACTGGGGACCTGGATGAGGAAAAGGATGGAAAGGGATCCTGGGTGAAAGGAGATCTCTTAAGGCAAAAGGTGAAAAACCTAAAACTTTGGTATTTGACTTTCAGGGGTTTGTTTTCAGGCTTGCATGGCAGATGTTGTTACCTAAGCAGGGGGTGGAGGGGATTTTGTTTCTCTGGGTTGCTCTCAGGGATATTATTAGGGCAGCTGGGATGAAACCGAGCAAATAAACTTCCAAGCTTAAATCTCCTCGTTTGTGTTGAAGTTGTACAGGGCCTGTTGGGAGAATAAAAAGAAGAGACATGGTCCTGAGTGTGCCACAAGCTCTGATGGTGACAGTTCCTCAGCGTTGTCAGAGCTGAGCTCCCTGGGAGTCGCCCATGGGGTTCCCAGTAACGCTCCGTGCCTGTGTGCACGCATCCCAGCAACTCGGGATGCGTGTGGCGCCTTGATCTGCCTGCCAGGGGATGTCGGGGATGCGTTGCTGACTTTTTGGCTTTTCCCCTGGGCAGGACCTGGAGCAGAGCCCAACAGATAAGCTCAGCCACCCCTGGCAGCTCTCCCTCAGCTGTGTGTGAGGACACACAATAATGCCCCTCGCTCGCTCGCTTGCCTAAAATAGGCTTTTGCTGCCTGCTCTGTCCGGCAAGGAGGGCCACAAAAATAGACGTGAAAATTACACGTGGTCCCGACCTCCTCGTAGAGTTTCCTTGTGCTTAATTGTCATGTTGAGGTGTGAAATCTCAAATTACTGAGATTTTCAAGTTGCTGCTCTTGGCTGAGGAGATTGATGGGGAGTTTCTTGTAGGGTGAATCCAGGGTTTTCTGTATCCATGTCATCTCCATGAAGAGCTCCTCTGTGGAGGTGCAAGGGCCAATGGTGTTGATTCTTTTTACCTCTCCTTAGTTGGAGGGAGGCAGGGATGGTGCTGTGGAGGAGGACAAAATGAGTGGCAGGCTGGTGGTGGTAGGGCTTGAGCTTTGGATGTGTCATAGGCAACCTCCCGCAGGGTTTGATCCCTCATTGCCCAGCAGGAAATAAATGGATATTTCTTGTGAGCAAGGCAGAAGAGCACTTGAGAAGTCTCTGTGTATTTTTCCCTTCCCTTTGTCATGTTCCAGTGGATTTGCTGCTATCCCTGAGTGATGTTGTAGCACTCCAGTGAGCATTTAAGATACCAGCCCAGAACTGGGATGGCCATATCCATCCGTCTCCTTGCCTGGATTAAATCCGAGCCGTGTGCTGTTGGGATGAATGATGAATGAGGCTCTGGGCTTTCCAAAGTGCCACCTCTGTACCCAGAACAGCTTTTTTGAGAAGTTTGAAAGATCCTGCTCCAGCAGATGTAATGAGATGTTTTTGCTTGTGTTGATAAAGCAGCACTTGGTGCTCTTCCAGCTGGACACGTGAGAGAGCTGTCAGCAAAGATTGATACACCTTGAAAATGATAAGAGGAGCCAAGAGTAGCTGCCTGATAAAAGCACAACAAGAATTTCTGTTCCATTTCCATGTATCCATGAGGACAGGCTGCAGCTCTCTCTTCAGCATGTGCCTGCTATGGTTCAGGATTGTGGGTGTTTTTTGTCTCTCCAGAACTATTTCTTGCAAAAGCAGATAAACCAAAACATGTTTTCTCCTCAATGAATATTTATGGGCTTCCAAATCTCCCTGCATACTTCTGCATGTGTAATTAAGCTGGAAGTTGGGTAAGTGAGCATTGGAGAACTACAGATGTGAGAGCCTGGGGAAAATGCTTGATGTTTCTGGTTTATTTGGGTGCTTGCTTTTTAATAATAAATTGCACTTTTTAGATGAAACAGCTTGTGTTTTCCAAAAGGCGCAGCAAAAGCAGGAATAATTGGGGCTGTTGCAGCAGCAGACTTGTCTGGTTAAGTGATGCTTTTAATCACATGTACAGCATCCAAGTGAAATTTGGGAGAAGTTGGGTGATATAACCAAAGCCTCTGAACCACCTCATTTTGTTTAGGGGGAGATGAAGTCAATCCTTTCCCTCTTTTCTACAGCTCTGCTCCCACTTTGAGTTGGAGCCTTTGAACCCCATTGAGGGCAAAACTCAAATTTCTGTTTGATCAGTGATGATTCTGTTTAAATCAGCTTTCTGCATGCAAAAGATAATTGCGGTTTTTTTGAGTTCTGGAGTTTTTACATGACTTGCACCCTCAGCTTATTTTTTGGAGAATAGCAGGGCTTGGCTTGAAGGTGCATGGCCAAGTCATGGGATTGCAACAGCTCTTACAGGTTAGGATTTGGAAGTAGAGATCTGGAAGGGAGGTAAAACCCTCATCTGAATAACTGTAACTCCGTGTTTTCTCTGTAGTTTTCCACAACTTAGCCTCTGGAAAAGTTTTGGTCTTCAGTGGGTTTTTTCCATGCTGCTGTGGCTGCACTCGTTCAAATTAAAGCTGTTCATGTCTTTTGTTTTGGTAGCAGCTCAGGCTTTTGTGGGGGTTTTGGAGAACTTAAGGAGAAGGATGCCAGGCTGGAAGTTTTTAAGTCCAGATTGGATGGAGCTTGGAGCAGCCTTGTCAAGTGGAAGGTGACCTCAATGGTCTTTAAGGTCCCTTCCAACCCAAACCATTCCATGATTCTCTGCATAAAAAGTACCTGTGGGACAAATAATGCCACAGAGAGGCTGCCTTGGCTGCAAGGAGTGGGCTTTTGGCAAATGCAGCTTGATTTTGTTTTGTTTTGTAGCTGATACCCAAAAAATGCTTTGTAGTTACTTTAAGAAAATGTTATTGTTGGCTCTTGGAAGTTTGAAGTGGGAATTTCCCGGGTTCCCCCATCCTGTGTATTCAATGACATTTACTAGTCCCTAAACAGCAGTTTTCTTTCCCAAGAGCTGTGTTGCTTTCTCCTCAGATTTATGGAGGCATCGTGGTGAGTTGACAGGACGTTAATGTGCTCATCTTGGAGTCACTGCCTGCAATCCCTTGGAAGTGCCTGGCTGTTATTGTTGATTCCTTAACGAGGACAAGGAGGGTTTCCAAACGAGGGTGACTCATGAAATCGTAGCCTCAATCTATCAAACAACGATGCATTGGATTAAATGATTACTTCAAGGATTAGGACTTAGATTTTTGGGGAGGTGGAGAGGGAGGGAGAGAAGGGAAGAGCAAAAATACATCAGAGTTACAAAAACCCAGCCAAAAAAAGCTGCAAGACACAATCCCCTAGTGATCAGACAATGCCAATCCAAGCGTGCTTGGTTCACGCTTCCAAAATGGGAGATGTTGTAAAGACTGAATCTCTGCTTTTCTCTAGAGATCATCCCCTGCCAAGAGAGTGAGGCTTCACCTCCTCCTGAGCCTCCTGCTCTGCTCCTGCTACCTGTCAGGTACCTCTGATAGGAACACTCTTCTGATGTGGGTTTTTTTTTTCCTTCTTTCTAGCTGAAAGTGAAGGTGCTGGCTGCGTGTTACTGCACACATCTAGGAAGGTAAGTAGAGGTGCTGTGTGACAATTTGATTTTTTCATCATCCAGAAGAACAGAAAAGGATCATGAAACACACTGAGGGGCTGCTTGTCACTGGCATAAGCAAAAGGCATTTAAATGCTTCTTCTCTTCAATTCCTCTCCCTTTCTTTAAACCTAAAAAGCCACGTGCTGCTCATTCTCAGAACAAATTCTCTGTAATTCTGATTGTTCCACTGCTTTTTGTCCCAGACAATTCCTTGACATGTTAATTCATCACTTTCTCTTCTGCAGCTGCCTCCACAGGGATCCAAGTGTGTGCTGTAGAGGTCCTGGCTGCTGAGCTCCTGTGGAGCTGGAAACAGAGACACCCAGCAGACATGGCTGGGGTTTGGTTCCCTCTTTATTCCAGCTAATCACTCATCCTTCACGAGGTTCAGCTGGAGTGAAATCCCTGGGAACAAGCAGGCTAGGAGGAGGATTAGGAGCCCACACTTAGTTTACACTTGCTCCTGAGACTGTAACTCACTAATGATAAGGTGAAAGTGCAAAAAAAACCTCGATAGGCTTTGTTATTCCAAACCTTCAGCTGTGGAAGGGCACTGAAAGTACTCGGGGAGGAACTGGGTTGGGTTTTTAATAACTTCTCTGTGAGGGTGGGGTGGCCCTGGCACAGGGTGCCCAGAGAAGCTGTGGCTGCCCCTGGGTCCCTGGAAGTGTCCAAGACCAGGCTGGACATTGTGGTTTGGAGGAATCTGGGATAGTGAAGGTGTCCCTGCCCATGGCAGGGGTGGCACTGGATAATCTTTGAGGTCCCTTCCAACCCAACCCATTCTTTAATTCTCTGATTCTGCATTTAGTACCATGGGAAGTTTTGCCTTTAATGTTGTGAGGCTGGTGGGGCATTAAGTTGTCTTGACTTCTTGCCTGAAGGCTGGAAGGAGTGGCTGTTGTCATGGGAACTTGTAGCATCACTGATCCTGGTAAATCACAGAATCATTTAGGTTGGAAAAACCCTCTAAGGTCACCAAATCAAACCATTCCCCCAGCACTGCCAAGGCCACCACTGACATGTCCCCAAGTGCCACATCCTCGTGGCTTCTAAATCCCTCCAGGCATGGGGACTCCACCACAGCTCTGGGCAGCTGTGCCAGTGCCTGAGATCTTGGATTTCAGGCTTTGTTGCAGGTTGTAACTTGAGGTTTTAGTTTTTGTAGCCTTGTGAGCTTTGGGGGCTTCATAGGGAATCCCAGAGAGCTCTTTAATTCTGCTTTGCTTTAGGACTCTAAGGCAGCCCAAATCCTGAAAAGATATTTCAGAAGTGTGAATTAGTAGTGGGAGGAAATGTGTGATAGCTTTAGAAACCTTTTCCCCAAGTTAACAAAGAAACCCAAAGCAAATAAATACCAAAGAAAACACCACCCAAAACAAAGCCACCACTAAAAATATTTAAACATTGTTTGGTATAGAATCATGGAAAGTTAAAATAAGCAATTCCATGCTCAGGAATGAAAATGTATTTATCCCTAATTTGTCTTGTCTAATCCCAGTGCCAAGGTTCTCAGTCATACACACTTGACTGAAAGTAACCTGAGAACTTAATCACTTAAAAGTGCAAATTCTAAGCCCAAACTCAGGATCTGCCTCTGATAAGAAATAGTTGGAAACTGCTAACTCATAAGTGTCTCTTCTATTTTGTTTTTCCTTTTCAGAGCTGTAGGATTCTTGCTTTTTCTGGCCTGTAGTTCATGCTTGAGCATTTTAGCGTGCTGTGGAGCCACAAATACCAGAGAGCTTTAGCAGGGCTTGAGAAAAAGACACTTCTGCCAGTTTTTCCCTCCGGGGAGGATGAGTGGAAATTTTGTGCTTCAAATGCAAAGGAAATTGAGACCTGACTCATGGAGGAGATGGCTCCAAGTGTCTGGGAAGGGGGAATCACCAGCAGAGAAGTGAGAAGCTTTGTCTGGAGAGGTTTCCCTGTAGGTTGTCCCTGTCTCTGGTGGAAGCCTGTGGTTCTGGAAGGGCAGTTTGTGTCTCAGGCAGTTTGCTATCTAGCAGGGCTCTTGGTGGGCAGGAATAAAGGCTCTTCACACAGATTGAGCTATTTAATCACCATCACAGAGTGGTTCTGAGGGAATTGGCCCAAAGGACCATGGCAGCAGCCCAGGCAGAGCTCTGCTCAGGAGGATGGGATTTTTTGGACACCACAAAAAATTTGCTGGTGGCTCTAAGCAAAGGTGACTCCTGAGCAGCCAGCCAGGAGAGAGCTTGCATTTTGAGCCTTGTTGATCAGTTAGAATGTGTGATTTTGGCCTGCCTGAAGTCAGGGGAGGCTGTTTCAGTGTTTTCCCCCTTTTTTGCCACAACAGCCTCTGTTCCTGTCACGGTGCAAGGTGGAGCTTTGCAATCAAGGATGCCCAGAGCTGTTCAGATGGCTCTTGGGTAGCTGACTTGGGTTTCTTCCTAAGCAGTTTCCAGCATCGAGTTTCCAGTATCAAGTTTCCTGGTGTGACTTGACTATCCAGCTAAAAATATTAGTGAGGGAGCATTCATTAATCTCCCCTGAACCCAGTGGGGGTCCTGGCTGGAACAGTTGTGCCTGAGCTGTCTCTGAGGCTTTGCTGTGCCAGTGCTTCCAGTAATTTGATTTTGGTGTGTCTCAGGGAGTGATGGATTTCTCTCCTTTCATGGTGGCTGCTTGCCTTGTGATGTTTAATGTGCATAAAGCCTCTGTAAGCTCTGAGAGTAGATTTAGATTGGATGTTAGAGATGCTCCCTTGTGAGGGTGGGGAGGCCCTGGCACAGGGTGCCCAGAGAAGATGTGGCTGCCCTTGGATCCCTGGAAGTGTCCAAGGCCAGGCTGGATGGAGCTTGGAGCAACCTGGGACAGTGGAAGGTGTCCCTGCCCATGGCAGGAGTTGGAACTGGGTGAGCTTTGAGTTCCCTTCCAGCCCAAACCACAACATGACTCTATAATGCCTTTCCTAATCTTAGGAACTGATAATAATGACAAATGGGTGATAAATATGAGTCTTCCCCCTATTTCCTATAAAGGACCAACAGCAGGGAAATGGAACAGCTGTGGGGCATGGAAAGTTGTTTTTCCAAGGCATTGCTTGAAGCCTGTGGCTCAGCTGGAGCTAAATCCTCCTGATTTGCAGTGAGCTGCTGCTGGTGCTGTCAAGCACAGCTCAGTGCAGGATCAGGGTTGATTGAGATGAACTGGGGCCTTCCAGTGCCTGAAGGGAGCTACAAGAAAGAGAGGAAGAGATAACTTAAAATAGTTTGGAGTGACAGGACAAGGGGAAATTGTTCAGGCTTCAGACTGAAAGCAAGTAGGTTTAGACTGGATATTAGGAAAAAGTTCTTTATCATGAAGATGGTGAGGTCCTGGCACAGCTTGCCCAGAGAAGCTGTGTGTGCCCCACCCTGGAAGTGTCCAAGGGCAGGTTGGATAGTGCTCTGAGCAACCTGGGGTAGTGGGAGGTGTCCCTGTCCATAGCAGGGGATGGAACTGGATAATCTTTGAGGTCCTTTCAACCCAAACCATTCTGTGATGCTGTGATCTGGGCAGATAACTCACATGAATGCCTTTGATTAATTTTTTGCTGTCCCTCACCTTTCTCCTTCTGCTGTTCTGCTTCTGGTTGCTTCTCTCCAGAAGTTGGTGACACAAAACCACCTTTGCTATTTTGAAAGCTCTTGTTTCAGGTGTGTGATAATCTGCTCTCACTTTGAGACAGACTCACTGCTTGTACTTCTGAGGTGGAGTTGTAGCTGTGTCACCGTCTCCTCTCCTACTAGCAGATGGCTCCAAAGCCTTGGGGGTGGGAGCTGAAATGCTTCAGAGAATCCTCCCTCTCAAGGATGCTGTGGAAAGAGTGATTGATGCAAAGTAAAACAGTGCTAATTGCAATGGATGTGTACTGACAACTTGATAGTTGCTGTGATAATTACAGTAATTAGGGAGATGTTAGCATTTTTTTGCCTGTGTCTATAAATGGAAAAGGTAAGAGAGAGTGTGCATGGAAGGAGAGGACCCATGAGGGATGGCCCTGTACCCTGGGGGGAGCGTGGCATGGTCCTGGCTGGGGAGGCAGCTGGGGATCAGATTTGTGAAAGCAATTCAGAGCTTGGTTCTTCCTGAGCTCAAGGGGAACTGAGGGTTTCAATGTCTCTTGACAATCTGGTTCTCAGCATCACGACTTGAGCCTGGCAGCTTTCCCATGGGAAGGAAGATCCATAGAACAGCTCAGTTCCCACTTCCTCACTCAGGCTGTTGAAGGAGAGGGCCAGGTCTGCCAGCTCTCCTTGTCCAGTGCTTGTGTGTGGATTACCAAGGATTCTGCAGTGGGAAGGAGGCATTTGTAGTTTGATCACTCAATTAATCACCTTCCCAGCTGACAGGTACAGAAAGGAGTTGAGTTCTGGAACACATGTCGCAGACAGGTAGAAAAATTATAAACAAAAAGCCTCATAAAATCAGGGCTGCTCTGCTAAATTAATAGCTGGCCTATCACTTCTAAGTGCAGCTAAGTACTTTGCAAGTTCTCTTGCAAAAACATCTTGAAAATGAGAGTTTGTTAACACAACAGTCTCTTTCTAGGGTAGAAAACAAGTACTCCTATATAAACAATAGGCTCAGTCCCATAAGAGGATAGATAGATAGATTGATAGATAAACAATAAGCTCAGTCCCATCAGTGAAGATAATATGTAAACAATTCAAGAACAGAAAGATTTGATAGACAAGTAAAATGCCTTTTACTAACCAATAGAGTAATTAGCAAGAAAGCTATTAAGCAGTTAAAGTTGCTCAGGAGGGCTGTAAAAACTGTATAAAATGAGTTGTGTGAATAAAGAATTAACTTTTCCTGCATGAAGAAGCTGAGTCCCAACACACTGGGGCTGTCTCTTCCATCTCAAGGCCAGTCAGTCTGGGACAGCAGAAGGAACCAGCAGAGAGCTGGGATCATTTCAGCCTCTGCTGTCTTGTATTCATTATTGCTTTAAAGCTAAATCCACAAAGGAAGAAAACTTCCCATGGAAGTGGAAAGAACAGAAATTTAGCAAATGGCAGAAAAGTTGATGGGCTGGATGAGATTCCCCACCTCCCACTTCAGGCTCCCTAACTGGGAGCACTGGGGACAGATGGTTCCCATTTTAAGGACAACTGGGCTGACTTGGCACTGAGATTCATACTGGTAATTTTTCATGTTGCTGAGCTCAGTGTCCATTTCTCCCAAATAACTTTCCCATGTTTTTTCAAACTTCCTGAATTACTTGAACCTAAAAAAGATTTTAAATGCTACTTAAAGTATTTTTGCTTTTAGACCAACTTATTCTAGTTAAAAAAAAAAAAAAAACAACCACAAAATACCTCCTTTTTTTTTTTTTTTTTTTTAAATTCTGCATTCTATGTTAGGATATAAATGGTACCTGGGCCTTCGCCTGTGGGCACACTGTTAGGATAAGCCTTGAAAATGCAAACCTTCAGTGTATTAATGCATAAAGTGCCTTTTCTCCTGTGATCTGAATGGCCAATAGAATCTTTGGTTGGGTGCTAACCTCAGCAAAACTGCTTGAAGGACCCAGATTCTACTTTGCTGGTTTTGTGTACAGCTTTCTCATGCTCTGACCTTTTCTCAACACAGTACCTGAAATTAAAGAATTTTGAGGAGGAGGTGAGAGCCCAGAGAGACCTGGATGGCTTCTTGGCCAGAGCCAGCATCATCCTGGATGAAACAGCCACGTCCTTGGACGATGTTCTCCGGGAGATGCTGAAACACTTCGCCGAGGATCCTGAGAACATGGAGCCCAGCTGCAACTTTGAAAAAATCATGAACACTTTATTCACAGATTCAGGGACCCCACGGGAAGGGAACGGTAATCAGCTCTTGGTTTGCTTTAGCTGCTGGGCTGCTCTTCATTTGCCATCCTTGCCCTGGTGGGGTGCTGGACAATCACTGTGTGGTCCCCAGGCTTGCACGTTGCATGTGACCCCGTGGGTTGATTTTTTTTTTTCCCCCCATATCATTCAGACTGAAGGGCCTCATATCTCCAGGGTTTTTGTGTTTTGGTGGAGTCTTGCCCCTGTTTCATTAAGATCATCCATTGTGGTGCTCTCTGGCATGAGGAGTCAGCAGCACTGGGGTGTCTTGTCTGCGTGGACTCTTTTGGTTTGCTTGTCCTCGTCAGCAATGGCTCTTTTGCCTTGTGATTCTCCACCTGAATTCACACAGGCTGGGGAATTTTGCCTGTTTTGGATGAGTAATTGGGGAGGGTTGATCCTTTGTGTCACTCCCAGCCCATTGGAGGAGATTGAAGACACTTGATTTTCCTCTAGAAGCTCAACTGGGGCAGCCCTAGCCAAGGTTGTTGGCTTGTTATCAACAACTGGTATCACCTTAAGCTATCAACAAATACTATCACCTTAAGCTATCAACAACTGGTATCACCTTAAGCTATCAACAAATGTTGTAGTGTAGTCTAAAAAACGCTGCCTTTTAGCCCAAGATGTGAAGAAGCTTAACTGAGCATTGTTTCTCTGTAGGCACCCCTGATGGTTCAGAGTCAACAGGAATGAATGCACAATCATATCCATCGCACCTCAAATGTAACTGTCACAGCCTGAGTGAATTTGTTTAACAGATATGTCAAGTCCTGAGCATGTAGTAAGCATGTTCATGCTTTGGTTACTTCTTGCTACCTGTCTTAGAGCTTCGCATTTGTAATCCCTTTAATTTAGGCTTTCTGCCAAAAAAGAACAAAAAGTAAGTAGTGCTGTAAAATAGTGTGAGAGCAGTAGCTGGGAAGAGGGGGAGAGAGGGCAGGGTATTGGGAAGGTGACACCCCTCCCAGTCCTATTTGTGTGTGTGTGGTGGATAATGCTAATCTAATAACCCAGTACTGCAGCAGGATGATGTTGGGAGGAGAAAGCAGCTGCCTTTCTAAGCTGTGAATAGTTTAAGGACACAGTTCAAAAGCAGCAGGACAAATGTTTCCATCTCTCTCTGTCAGCCCCCACCCCTGCATTAGTCCACTGGGCAGATAGGAATGCTTGGGATTAGTAGTCAGCTTCCATTTAGACAGAAATGTTATTTACAGCTGCAGAATAAATGAGGACAGCCTGTGATGTTTCCCTCTCTTCTCTTTCCAGTTCACCTCTTATCAGACACAATTCAAGGGGTCACAGCCACAGTCACGGGGGTGCAGTATCAGCAGTCCTGGCTCTGTATCATGTAAGTACCTGGCTTAGGTGAGCAAAATCACTGACATCCAAACCTTTTCCTGCTGCTGGGAGGAGCAGAGGTTCAGAATGTGCCCTTTTGGGTTAAAATGGTGGTGCTTGTTCCATCCATCCTGTGGGATCTGTCTCTCTCTGAGCTGCTTCTCTTTGCAAACACATGCAGTAGGTGACCACAGCCCCTCCAGGGCATTCAGCTCTTGGATGTTATAGAAATCTGCTGTTAACAAGCTAAGAATGCTGAAAAAATGAGCCAGAAAATGCTAATTACTGAGAAACGCTAATAAAGGAACTTCTCAAAGGGACAAGCAAACTGGTTCATGGACTGCTCTGCCTGCCAAAGTCTGGGAGCCTGGACCAAAAGATTTCTTAGGTCCTTTGATGGAACCATCCAAACTTTGTAGCTGAAAATTGAAGTCAGACATTCCACACTATTTAGACACTGATTACTTTGTCTGACAATTAATTTGGATGCTGATTAATTGTCAACACTGTTAAACGTTGGAGGAGCAGACCCTTAAGAACTCTGTCACCTGGGATTTATGAGATGTGGTGGCTTCTCCCCAGCTTGCACTTGACCAGAACTGGGGTTTGAAGTTATTGTCTCCCAGTCAGGCCTGTGGGGTGAGCCAGGCTGTCCCTTCACAGGGGACAGGCCAGAACCTGAGTCCCTGAGCCAGCCAAAGCAGTGCCTTTTTGACTCTGTTGCTTTATTCCTGTGCAGTCCTAAAGTCAGAGTTGTCAAGAAATATGTTAATTCCCAGAGAAATGGCTGGGATATGTGGGATAGGTGCCTAAAGGCATGCACATATTTTAGCCTTCACAGCCAGTTTGCTGGGACAACTGTCACAATAGTTTTCCTTCTGCTTGCTCTTCTTCTCCTGCCCTCTGCTTATGGCTGGGGAAAATGGAGAGAAATAGAGGATAAAAAAAAATAATAATAATCAAAAGGAGACAACACCATCAACAAACAAGGAAAAATCTCCCCCTTGTTTTGAATCTCTTATGAAAGAGAAGGATGTGATCTCCATGTGAAGAAGAGGTGATGGCATATCAGGGCTGTGTCCTGAGAGAGAAGAGAGCTGGATGATATTTTGTGCTTTGTCTGCTACTTTTTTACACCTGGCACGTGCAGAGCAGGACCACAATGAACAAAACTAGTTTATAAAATGAAATGGTGTCAACCAAGAGGACTTTTGGGCAGTTTTCTCCTCTCTGGATGCCATAGGAAGGGTAGCAGCAGTAAGGATATGTAGGTGCTGCTGATGCAGGGGATGGAAGTTGCTGCTGTGGGGTGAGATAGCTCTGTGGAGGGTTTTGGGCAGTGTTGCCTTAACACCAAAGCATTTTAAAGGTCAGGATACAAATGCTGTGATTACATACATGAGACTGAAAAGGGTGGGTTCAGCCTGTTAGGAAAGTGAGCCAGAGCTTTAAATGCATCCATGTGAGTAATCCTGGCTTCCATGACAAGAGATGATTTAAAAAATAAGCTCACAGCCTGAAGGTGTCTTGTGCAAAACTTTCCTTGTTTCTTCCTTTTGTTGCTCTGAAGAGGGAGAAGAAAGTGGTGGGAAAGCAATGATGAGTTATTAACTATAATTATCTAATTATTGCACTGTATTTCTGCTGGAGTTATTGTGCAACAGATTGTGAACCATATTTTTAGATCTTACATTATTCTTGAAGTCAGATTGCAAAACAGCTTCCAAACCTCTGAAGTAAAAGGAATTTGTTGATGAAAAAATTTTCCATATGAGTGGGAAGAACCTTTAAGATATCCGCTATTCTTTATCCTTGCATTTGGTCTATACCCTTTGCTAAATTTTAAATTAGCATTGCTGGGTTGGTGCACCTTAACCAACTTCTAATTCCTGGTGGATGAGATAAAATTGATATAATGAGATTATATTAATGAGGAGGAACAGCTCAGAGATAAGGTTTTGGTGGTGTTGCTTTGCATAGATGATGAGGGGAAATATTAACAGCTGAAATTAGTTTGGGGTGAGAAAGGAAGGAATTTTGTAGGATATTCACTGAGTTGTGCAGAACCTGGCTGCAGAAGAACATTCCTAATGAAGACAAAAATGTGTTTTCCTCTCCTTTGTGCTTTCTTATCTGATTTATCCTCTATGAGAAAAGCAGTGGGGAAAACCTGGGGTTGAAATAATTGTTCTGCTTCTGTTGGATTTGGTGCTTTCCTGGTGGTTTCAGGTCTAGGGAAGCTCAGCAAGGTCACACATTCCATATGGAGCTGGGCTTCAGCCACAGGGCAGAACAAACCCTTGAGGAATTGAAGATCTCAAGGTTTCAGTGTTCCTGTGAAGTCCAGGAACACAACTGACTTCTGATTCAGTGCAGGCTTTAGGGGTGGTTTTGTCAGGAGTGACCCAAACCTGATCTTGCTGAGGCCATACCAGGCTACATCAGCTCATGGAAAACTTGGGATTCTTCTGTTGAAATGAGAGCTGAGAGTATCAAAGCCCCAGTGACCAGCAGGGTCCAGCTCTGGAGGAATGAAGGTTTCTATTTGTGTACATGGTCATTTCCTAACTAGAAAGCAAATCTTGAGAGTTACAGATGAGCTTCATCAGCCCAGGACAAGATCTCATACCTTTGAAACCATGGACACAACTCTTCTTTCCTCCTGTTCCAGCATTTGCCAGAACAGAAAGACCCAGACTGGCCCAGAGATCTCCTTTGCTTCCCTAGGAAGCTGCTGCTGATTGTTTCCTTGAGAAGCTGGGATGAAGGGTGGTCCTGTCCCAGAGTGGGGAGTGTTTTCCTCAGTTATTTAAGTGAGGAAGCTCAGCTGCTGGCAGGACCTGCAGCATGGAATGACTGAAGCAGGCAGAGGTGCTTCCAGGAGCTCCCCCTGAACCACCCAGACCTGCCATGATCCCAGCACAGAGGGGTAAACTGGATGTTTTCCATGTCTGGACTGGGGAAAATGAATAAGCAGTGGGAGCTGCTGGTTTTGGTGTTGCAGCTTTGTGCCTCAAAAAGGCCAAGAAACCCCTCCTTATCCCATGGAGAGGTGACTCTATCACAAGCCAAGTCCTATCACACCCCACTCCTTCCTGAACTGCCTGGCAAATGAAGATGAACATGCCTGATTTTTAATTTTTTCCTCTTGGAGTGAAGGATATATGATTTTAAAATGGCTTCACAGTGTGCTGGTGGATTTTTCTCCCTCATGTCCTGCTAGGAAAAACATCAGCTCAGTGGGTTATGGAACAAATATCCCTGAGCTGATGGAACTCCCCAGGCATCCCAGCTTCCAGGCTGTGTTCTCCCTGCCAGCAGATTGATATAACTGCTGATTTCCAGAGCTGAATCCTTAGAAAAATATGAAATCAAGCTGCTCCATAGTCTGGATGGGGTAGTTGTAGAGCCATTTCTGGCTCTACATGGACTGAGCATTAAAGTGATTTCCTAAAGCTCTTTTAACAGGCAGAGCAGAGGGGAAAAAAAAGCCTGGCTGCAAGCAAAGAGTGGTTCAGTGGTTTGTGTGCTCTGTGTTGCTGTGGAATTTCTGCCTTTGATGTGGCCTGTCATGGCAGTGACTCCTGTGGAGGAGTTGAACTCAGAAAAACCCAGGTAGCCTCTCAAAAATAGGTATTGTGAGATGATACTGGATAACCAGCAAGGCTGCTGCTGAGATAATCAAAATTTGAGGAGTTAGATCCCACATTTAATGTATTACTGTGAAAGATGTGACTGGTGTCTCTCTCAGCAGAACTAATGCCAGTCCATTTCATGTGTTTAAGGATTTTTCCAGACCCAGAGGTCTGTGGGTTTCTAGAAGAGTCACATTGTCTCTGATTTAGCTCTTGAATAGATTGCAAATAGAGATGCTTCACTTGCTGTCTCTTCCTCAGATTATTCTTTTAAAGGGCAAAATGGGAAATTAAAACAGTTGGACTGCTTAAAACAAATATTTTCATTTAGAGGAATGATTACATGATTTGGAGCCTTGGAAGCAAAAGCCTCTTCTCCAGAATTTACAACCATCATCTCTCAAGTGTTCTTTGGGCTTAGTGAACCATATAATTTTTTTAAGGGCCTCTCCACCCTTTTTGGGTTTTCCCAGATTATGCTGGAGAGCTGAAGCTTTTGCAGGTGCTGTTTTATGTAAAGAAAACCTTTAATTCAACCTCTGCATTAGGAATTGGGGTCCTGAAGAAGAAGGATGGCTTGTTTTGCTACCTGCAGGGTCTGTACAGGGGTGAGATGTCTCCCTGTAGAATCAGGAAGGTTGGAAAAGTCCAACCCTTAACACAGCCCCACCGTGTTCACCTCTAAACCATGGCCCCAGTGTTGAGTTGTGAGGTCCCCAGGACAATGGAGGAATTGAGAATCTGACTCCATGTTCTCAGAAGGCTGATTTATTATTTTATATAATATTATATTAAAGAATGCTATTCTAAAACTATAGTAAAGAATAGAAAGGATAAAGACAGAAGGCTTAACAAGATACTAATTAAAAAACTCATGACTGACTCTTCAGAGTCCAACACAGCTGTTGGTGATTGGTCATTAATTAAAAACAATTCACATGAAACCAATCAAACATGCACCTGGTGGTAAACAATCTCCAGCCACATTCCAAAGCAGCAAAACACAGGAGAAGCAATCAGATTATTATTTACATTTTTCTCTGAGGCTTCTCAGCTTCCCAGGAGAAGAAATCCTGGCGAAGGGATTTTTCAGAAAATGTGACAGTGACAGCCCCAGTGCCACTGCCAACATCTGGCAAGTCTTCTTTGAATTCAGAGAACCAATTAATTTTCTTTTAAGGGCCTCTCCCCCCATGCTGGGCCATCCCAGGTGGTGCTGGAGAGCTCCTGCAGGTGCTGTGTGATGGAAAGGAATTCTCAATAGGCACTGACCTGGAGGAAATCCTTCCCCTGGAGAGGATGAGTCTTCCTGGAGGCCAGCAAGGTGCATTTCCCAGGCCAGAAGGACTTCCAGCCTGGAGTGGGGGTGTTGTGGCTGAGACTAGCCTGTGCCAGGCTGTGGGTGAGCTGCCTGGCCTGGCCACAGCTTCATTCCTCACTTGCAGATCCTGGTTTCTCAAAGCTGGTGCCTGGAGCTGCTCAGCAAAGGAAGATTTATTGGCAGTGGTTGAGAACAAGAAGTGTCATTGTTGTTCTGTGTGGGGACAGGAAAAGGCTGGCTGGCTGATTACCTCTGCTGGGCACTTTTTCATACTGCAAGGGATAATTTGTTTCTGAATTAACTTCCTCTCTTGCCCTTTTAAAAGAGGGTTTCTGTTTCTCTTAGGTCTCCATAATTTGACCCTTTTTATGATTTGGTTGAGCAATGTGTTATTACTCTGATAACATCTTGGGTGTGGGGCAGACCTGGGGCACGTGGGACTTGGTGGATCTGGGATTTTGGTGGAGCACTGCCAGTTCTCACCATCCCAGTGCCACCCTCAGCACCACCAGAGGCAGAGAGGAGCACAGGGAAGCAGAATTTGTGCTATCATTTAAATGCCCTTTTTACAAGCTCAGTTATTGGGGGATCAAGATAAAACTGCTGAGAACACAACCTGGCATCTCATTAAATCATAGTCCAGCATTTCCTGGGCTGACTAATACTGGGTGAAAATAGATTTTTCAGCTTTCTGCCCAAACCAAGGGAGAATCAAATGTAGCTCAAATCAAACCAAAAAGGAACTTGGAGGCTTTGACCAAACCAGACTTGATTTAGAGTCAGCTGAAAATGTCTTGCTAGTTCTCAGTTTTTTGGGGCTATTTACCCTCCAGCTTTCTTTTTTTTTTTTTTTTTTCTTAGTGGGGATTTGTTTAAGTGCTACTTAAAAAAAAAAAAAAGTTGTTTCATTTTAATAATGACTTTCTTCTTGGCCTGAGCTGTGCTGACTTTTACCTGCAGTCTTGCTTGGCTTGGGATTTCTCCATGTGAACCAAGGAACTTTATTTTCTTGTGTCTTTCACAAATATTTGCACAATTCTAGTTGGGTCTGCAGTTTTGGTTTGTATTGTATTCGTATCTGGATTCTGGAATTAAAACAAAAGTGGGAGCTGTAAGTGCCACACCAGGGAATAGGATTTGAGTCAGCTGAATAATGGCTTAAATTTGAAGAAAAGCTTGAGCTGCTGAATGATGCATGGGCAAGAGTGACTTGGCCTTGCACTGGAAGTATTGAAACATCATTTTTCCCCCAAATAAATGGATATAACAGAGGGAGAGCAGACTGAGATGAGGCTGCATTCTGCACTGTTCCTCCCTTCCCTGCAGCCAGGCTCAGGTACATCCCATCTTCTCTGTGGCACCTGTTTCAATCTGGTTTTAATCAGGTTTGTCTTCACTAAATCAACTCCAGCCTGATTTGTAAAGGTGTTATTGATCTAAATTATTTGTACATTGACCTAAGTGTTGGAAATTCTCAATTTTGCTGGTGTGATATTGGGATTTAGATCCATGTGTCAGTGTCCATAGAGTTCTTTACAGAGGAGCTGGAGGAGACTCTCAGAAGTGTGAGAAACCTCAAACTCCAGAACTCTGGATAAAACCATTAGAGATAAAAAGGGTTGATAATGACAGTGGATTTCATGGTGTCTCGTCAATGTCAATTCCACTGTGTGAAATCTTTCACTGCTGTGGGATCCTCTTCTTGCCCAGTCCCTCAGCTAAAGGAAGCAGTGAGCTCCTGACTAAGAGAAGCACAGATTTTTTGTGGCTGCCATGAAAATGATCTTGTATATGAGAGACACCCAATATTAAAGTTCAGTTTTTTACAGTCCAGTTTTCCCTCTGTACCCAAGAAGCTCTTGTACTGAAGTGGGATTGTGGCACTGCTGGCAGGACTCCTGTCTCTGTTAAACACAGCCCTGGAGACAATTCATGGAGCTGAAACATAACCCTGTCACTCCAGGGAGAAGAAGAGTCCAGAACACGTGGCTTGCTTTGTTATTGCACTTTATAATAGGCTTTTCCAGATTGCTTTGGACTTCAGTGGTTTCTTCCTTGGTCAGGTCCTGCCTGGGGCACATGGTAGGAAGGAAAGGTGGGTGGGAAGTGTTGGTTCAGCTCTGTGAGCCATGGGTGCTGATACCTGCTGCTGGCCATGGCTGGGATAGAAAGGATGTCCAAAATGCCCAGCAGACCTTTCTTTTCAAAATAGATAAATTGATGAGCTTGATGCTTCAGGTTTTAACTTCTGTACTTTTCAGATTCTGTGCTGCTTTAGTGTGTTGGTCTGAGCTTCAGATGAGGGGATGGTGAGCTCTCTGCACAGAGCAGGGAGACAAAACAATTCCTGCTCCAGCTGGGCACCAAGGACAAATGATCCAAATCTCAGCCCAGGAGCACAAACCCCGTGGGCTGGAGAGAGAAAAACAAGCAGGGTGGGAGTGCCTGGGCTAAAGCTGGGATGGGACAATGAACTGCAAATGGAGCAGAGCTGATCCCAGGGAGAGACCCCATGACCAGGTGTCCATTTTGGGACCATTTTGGTTCATCTTGGGTACAGCCCTGGCTGGGCTCTTGTGCTACCTAAGTTGCATCCATGGAGGCCTTTTAATAAATCCCTGCTTTATTCTTCAGCTCTGTCTAACCTCTGTTCTAGGTCAGCCTTCACAGGGCATCAAGCTCAGCAGCTGAGGTGTGCAAATGCTGAGAACTGAGCTCAGAATTAATGCTAATGCTTTCAGTCATCATTCACTGCTGGTGACCAGGTGGGTGAAGGTGACAGAACTGAAGGTGTTGGGCCACTTGAAGGTTCTCCAGTTGGTCCAAAGCCCAGAGTTCATGTCCCCTCTGGCTTGTTGAGCAGTAACACAAGGAGACTTGTCTGCTGTCCAGCCACAGCTGGATTGCAACCAGGGGCTTGGCTTTGGTTGTGAAAACAAGAGTTGCTTGCACTCCATTTTCAATTACTTCAAAAGATATTTATTCCTCACCTTAGGACCTGCCTTGATCTTTCTCTCTTGCAAAGCTGATTCAAGTACAAAAAGAACAAGAGGCTGTGGTGAAGGGAAGTTAGGAAATAAATGAAACAGTGTCATCTTTCTCATGCCCTGTATTGTTCTAATTAAGCTGTTTGGTTGCTCCCAGACAAGTGTCTGTATGAGATTAATTTATAGAAGCAGGCTGCTTCCAGTCTGAGATCAGGAAGTCAAACTCAGTAAGAAAATACTTGATGGTGTGATTTTTAATTTTTTTTTAAATGCAAATAGTGAAAAACTTGGTAGAAAATCCAACGTGGTCCACTCTAGGACATCTCCAGCCAAAGATCTTGTTAATGGAACAGCCCTCAGGGTGCATGGGGGTGAGAATACATCTGAAAAGGAAAGAAATAAGATGGATTATGGAAGAGAAATTAGAGAAATAAATGCTCCTGTTGGAGGACTATGATAGGTGCTTGTTAGATGAACTAAAGGGAGCAAGCAGCTGAAATAACTTTGAACCAGGTAAAATTTGGGGAATATATGATAATAACTCTGAGGCAGGGAAACACTTCCATACCTCTTCCAGGTGTCTCTAGGCAACCCCTGTGTGCATTTTTCAGCTGTGGTTTACAGAAGGGTTGGGAAGTGGTTGGTGGCTTTAAAGGGAACAGGAGAGCTGCATGCCAGGCTGGCATTACTTGCTGCCCCTGCAGCAAGCCCCAAAGTTTCCCAGCAGGAAAAGTGGCAGCTAAACAGGTCCCAGCTCTGGTTAGATATCCCAGGGTGGAGACAGACCTGGTCTTTCACAGCCTCTGGAGATGATCCCTGTGTTTATTCCACACAACTTTCTTTGCTAGTCTTGGTTCTGGGAGTCAAACACCCATCCCATCCCCTGGATCACAGCCAAGGATTTCCCTCCAAGCACTAATCCCATCTCTGTGGATCTTGAGCAGGGAGTTCAGCCTGGTTTCTTTAACACTTGAAAGCCAGAGAGGAGAAAACAACAGCTGGGAGCAAATGGGGAAAGCCATTACAACAGAGAGGTCTGCCTGAGGCAGAAGTGGGAGTATATTGGCTTGGCATTTTGCCTTAGTGTTTCCAGAAGCACCTTGGGAGATCAGGTGAAATGAAATGTAATCTGCTTTCCAATAATGCAGGTGGTTTTTAATACGAGGCTTTTTTTTGTGTAGAAGCTTCTGTAGCTCTGCAAGTACTCAGTGTGTTGTGCTCTCTGTCATTTGTTTTCATGGCTGTTAAAAAGCAGCTGGAGGAAAAGGCAGAATACACCTTACAATCTTGAAAGGTATTTCCCATAAAAACATGGATGTCAAATTGTACAAAAGGGAGCAGAATTGGGCTGAGGGTAACTAAAAGTTTGACTTCAGAAGTCTTCAGCCAACAACATCATGTGTTTCTCAAAGGTGAAATGTGTTTTTATACCTAGTGCACCAGGGGAGATCGTGCCTGGTGTTGTGGGGCCCAGTCTGACAGTCCCATTTTCCCCCACAGTTGCACTATAAAGTCCCTTCAGCGACGTCACGTTTGCATCAGCCGCCTGGAGAGGCCTCAGAACTGGGGGGAGAACTCCTGTGAAGTCAGATTTGTCATACTGGTCCTGGCTCCTCCCAAAATGGTGAGTTTTGTCTTCTTGCTCCATAATTTCAGGGGTTTCTCCTGAGTTTGCTTTTCCTTGGGCTCCTCCAAGGGTTAATAAATGGTGTTTTTAAAACACAAGGGGATGTGAAAAGGCCTGAGGTCTTCTCAGCAGCTGCCAGGATGATTTATCCTGTTGGTGAGGGGTGGATTGGTGGGCTGTGTCGTGATGGGGAGGAGAACACTGTAGTCCCCATACACACCTGGGATGCCCTTAACACTCCATGGATTCCCCTCTCCAGCTGGAGCTGCTATTTTTAGAAGTAAGAAATGCAGTTCCTTGCTAAAGCCAAGCTTTTGAAAGGCCCTTGTGAGCCTACAGCTGGTGCCCCAGGGCAGAGGTCTGGGTTCTTTCCCAACAAACTTCCCTGATGGGGCTGACATTTACCCTGCACGTGTGGCTGCAGCAGCTGGAGGTGATGTAGCCAAGAGGAAGATGATTCTTTTTTGAGCTCTGTTGCAGTGAGACTTTCTGGTGCTTTTAAGGTCAGCCTGTCTCTGAGGCTCTTTGGACCTTTCAGAGCTTTTAGCACCTGAAACAGCAAGGTTAAAGCTTGTTTAGGTTCTGGTTCTTTGGTGCTGACAAGAATGGCACAGTAGAACACTTTTACTGCAATCAGAATATCCTGAGTTGGAAGGGACCCACAAGGATCATCCAAGTCTGACTCTGATATCATGGGGTGCTTCAAGGTTAATTGGGGATCACCATCCTGTCTTCCTAGAAAGCCCTGGCCTGACCAAGGTGGTTCTTCCAGCTGATGGCTGAGTGGTTCAAAGCTCAGGACCTTTTAACACTCCAGCTGGCTGTTTACACCTTGAGGCTGCTGGGTCTGTGCTCCTGAGAGGTGCTGGAGAGGTTGGGGACCTTTCCTAGGACAGGATATGTCCTGATTCAATTTCCTGCTCTTCAATGCTATCTGTGTGACCTTGGGACCTGCTGGTCTGGCCTGTCTCCTCCCCCCTTCACCACCACCCACATTTAAATGGGAATCCTGGTGTTTCCTTCTTTCCCAGGATTTCTGGCAGGTCTTTCCCAACTTGCTTTTGGCATCGACCTCGAAGCCAACAGGCTGAAAACATATTGATGTTCTTGTGCAAAGCAGGAGGGAGAACACCTGGAGCTGTGTGCAGCTCCATGGATCTCTCCCTCATTGTTATCTCGGGCCAGCTACGTGCAAAGCACCCGCCAGCGGCTCCGCATCCGCTGGGATCCCCAGAGTTTGCAATTCCAATGGTCAGCATCAAATTAAGGGAAGGGAGTGGAGGCCAACAGAGCTTGCACTTGCCAATGTGCTTTTTTATTTTAAATGGGTTGGTGGAGCCAGCCCCCATTGCGCATTTCTGGTGCAGCAGTTAAAATAATTAACCTGCTGACAGCAACACGTTCAGTGGAGGGGGGAAAGTCCACAAAATGGGCATTTGTTATGCTGGGAATCCAGATTCTTGGCCTTGCTAATATGGAGGAAGGAAAAAAATTAGTTTTCTTGCAAATATCTATCCTCTCTAAACTGTTCATCTCCTTGGTAAAGGAAAAATGGGAGCATTGGGAATGTTGAAACAATCTTTGCAGCATCCAGTCCAAGGTTTGTTGCTGCTTAGAGGTGAGAGATGGAGTCTCCTCTGTGGTGGCAAATCCAGGCTGGTTTACAGACTCTAAAAGCAAGTCCCAGGCAAAACTCTTCACTTAAATCCAAACCTCTCCCTGGAAACTTAATTTGAATGTGCCCTAGTGAGTGTTGGAAGGGACATTCTTGGGGATGGAATCCCAGAATGGTTTGGGTTGGGAGGGACATTTAAGACAATCTCATTCCAACCTCTGCCATGTTCAGGGACACCTTCCACTGTCCCAGGCTGCTCCAAGCCCCATCCAGCCTGGTCTTGAACATTTCAGGGATGGGGCAGCCGCAAAATTTTGGAGCAAATGGAAGATGGGGCAGCCAAAATTTTTCTGAGCAAATGGCAGAGAGGAAAGTGATGTGAGTGATGGAGGAAGGACAGCATTAGCAATGCCTCTGGGACCAGCTCAGTGCCACCCACGCCTGAGCTTCTGCGTCACCCACACTGAATTATTTGGTTGTGTCCATGGAGAAATTGTTCATCTGTTCAGTTGTGAATCATGAGAAGCAATTGGGATCAATCACAGATGCTCACTCTTCTTTTCACAGCAGAATGAGGAGCTTGGAGGTTCTCCAGGGCTGGGGAATGTTTGGGTGTCTCTGGTAGCTGCTGCATGATGAGTGTGGAGTGTAGAAGAGGTGGGTGGGTTAAAACTTGGCATCAGAAGGAGCTTTTAATGAGCTGTCTTTGTAATTTAGTCTTGGCAAGTATCTTACCTGTTCTGGCCACAGTAGGAGCAGATGAGGAGGTCAGGGCCTGGAGAGCTTGGATTTGGTGGGTTTGTGCAGGGATGGGGACCTCAGCCTCCTTTACTCTTCCCTTTGCATTTAATTTCCTGCAGTAGGAAAGCTTGGATTCTCTTGGAAGCTGGACCCCCACAGATCAGGCCTGTGTCTCACAGAAATATTAAATCCTGGAAATAAACACTTTTTTCATGTCTGCAAGACTCCTGTCCCTTCCAAACATTTAGTGAAGACAGACAAGAGCCCCTTGTGTGTTCCCAGCTGTTTTTTCTCATCCTTTCCTCTGTGCCAGTGGTTACTTGAGCTGAGAGCTCTCAACCTCCACTTGTGCTGCCAGAATTGCCCCAGAGTGGCCAAATGAATTGAGTTTTAATGCTCAGAAAGAAGGAATCAGATGAGCACAATAATCTCAGTCTTTCAGATAAGACATCAGTACCTGCAGAAACCTTTCCACCCCAGGAGCAGCAATGCTGAGGTGCTGTTAAGTAGCAAAGATTCTTGTCTTGAAGGGAAACCAGAGATAAAATGCACACTCAGCATGATTCAGCTCTGGATTGATTTCTGGGCAGTTGATCAAGTAAAGATCAATCAAGGCTTCAGGACCTGTGGTGGTGCCTCCAGAGGATTCTGCTGTGGATGTGTGTTCATCTGCAACAGCTTCCACATGTGCCCTCCCTCAGATCTCTCTGGGATCCTGGGAGCTGGGAGGTTCCTCTTCAGAGAGATAAATTATGGGGTTTACCTTTCAGAAGTGAAATTAAATGGTTTTACAAGCACTTTTCCTGTCCTTTTTTTTTTTCATGTTTAGAAAAGCACCAAAACGGCCACAGAAGTGGGCAGGACCTTTGCCACGATGTTTTCAGACATAACCTTCCGGCAGAAGCTTCTGGAAACCAAAACTGAGGAGGAGTTCAAGGAGGCCTTGGTGCACCAACGCCACTTGCTGACAGTGGCCAATCAGAGACCCTCAGGAAGGAAAGATGGGCACAATTCACACGGTAGCAAACAACTCACGGTAAGGCTTGGCCAGCACCTCTGCCATGCCCTGGTGTCCAAATCCATCCATCCATCCATCCATGCATCCACCCATCCATGCATCCACCCATCCATGCATCCACCCATCCATGCATCCACCCATCCATGCATCCACCCATCCATGCATCCACCCATCCATCATCCATCCATCCATCCATCCATCCATCCATCCATCCATCCATCCATCCATCCATCCATCCAAGGGGATTTGGGGTGAGGAGGTGAACACTTGAATCCAGTGGATGCAGCAGCATTCCCAGCAAGCTCCCAACACCAAGGCTTCCCCAAACTTCTGCTGTGTGCACATCCACCTTCCTCGGATTCTGCTGTAAATCTCCAAAAAGTCACTTGAAGGAGGCAGGTGCTGAAGGGATGCAGAGCACTTGGGGGTTGAAATGGTTGCAGGATTTTGATTCCAGATAGGGGTGGGATTAATGGATCCCTGCTCCTTGTCAGTCCAAGGTACTTAATCCTTACAATCAGAAGGCTCTGAAGGAAGCTGCTGCTTGTCTTTCCTGAAGCCAAAAAGCTTCTTGGCCATCTTTGCATGGTAATTTCACTTAAAAGTTGCCTGTCAGTATTTGGCCTGAATTCTCCCTGTTTGATCTGTAGCTCTGTAAAACATTACTTGCTTTGTACTTTAAAGTTGGAGGGAAATGCTGTAACTCGGCTTTCTTTTCTGGAATTTCCTGTGTGTTGGTCATTGCTTTGTTTTTCCGTTCAGAAATCCATTCTTTAAGCAGACTGCATACCTGAAAAACAAACTGTGCCATCCCCAGCATGCTGCTCCTGTCTCTGCATTACAAATCACCCCAAAGCTTTGGGTTGCTTAGAGTGCAGGAGCTGCTTCACTTATCACTTATTTTTCACCCCTGGAATAGATTTAAGGGGTTTGATCTGCACATCTGGAAATGAGCAAAGCTCATGTTTTTCCTGTGGAATCCCCTTGCTTATAGGTAGTGCTTTGAACTTTGCTAGACCCCATGTCTGCTCATAACTTTGCAGAACAAGTCCTGAAACCCTCTTTAAACCCAGGACATGCAAGGCAGGGATATTTGGAGTAGTAATTTACCTAAAGTAGGTTTACCCCTCTACACCTGGCCTTTCAAAAAGATTTTTGTTAGAGCAGTTGAAGTGTCTGTAGCAAAAGACTTTGTCTTTTGCTAAAAATAGCAAAAAAAAAATGGCTCCAGAGGGTTTTCTGCTCTGTGGTTTGGTGAGGAGGGCTGGATGAGACACTGAGCTTGTAGATTTTGGCCCTGAGACTGGTCATTCCTGCTGGCCTGCTTGGAAAAGCAGCCTTGGCCAGGCAGAACTCTGATTTCTCCAAGCCAGTGCTATGGAGGGTGACACTTCTTCCTTCAGCTCTTGCTTTTGGCATTGACAGTTGTGGGCCTGGATTTGCTGAAGTGTTTCTTTTTTAAAACCATTTTATCCTTGAGCTCTTGGGAGATGCAGCCTCTGTATCCCCACCTCGCCCTGCTAGCACAAAGAGCTGGGAAAGATTTCCTGGCAAGCCAAGGTTTGCCTGGAGAAGTGAGGTTGATTTGATCCCCTAGGCTGGATCCCTCAGCTCCTGAGAGCCATCTCCAGCATCTCCTCCCTTGTGGAGAGGAAGCATTTAATATGAGCACAAACCCATGTGAGACCAGGAGTGTAATTTCAACCTGTCAGCCACCCCCAGAGAAATAAACACCCTCACTGGAGCCCCTAGACTGTGACAAGTGAGCTCTCAGGAAGGTGTAAAGTCTCTGGGTGACATGAAAATCTGGCCTCTTGGGTCCTGCAGTGATGGGAGAGGAAACAGGCCTTAAATTCTGGGTGTGAGTGGGATTTTTGCAAAGTGCTTGTTTTTACCTCTGCTGAAATACTGAGGGGGATGTGACAGTCACATTCCCTGCTGTGCCTACAGCACAGTCACTTTGCCTTGGCTCATCTCAGAGGATTATTTAGGCAAGGCTATGTACTCAATCATAATTAAGTCAGCCTGAAATCCTCTTGTTTACTGAGGCATCTAATTGTGATTTTGTTCATGGAGGAGCCCCTAACAGCTGTGATGTTTTTCTGGCTGTGATTTTGTGTCCTGTGTGGATTTGCTGAGGGGGCTGTGTGTGCTCAGCATCAGCAGGAGGGGGATACAGAGGATGTTGTGGTTTTGCACAGACTCACGTCCCTGATCTCTGTAAAATACTCCTGCAGCCCCCCAGCATTTTTGGGGAGGGCTGAGGAAGGGTCAGAGTTGTTGGAGCACATTTTTTCTGTTTGGCTTTGTAGCTGCTAAGTGCTGGCTTAGCCTCTTCCTCTAACCCAAATAATGGCAAGAAGCTGGGAGAGATTTGTAGAATGCAAAGTGGAAAAATTCATGAACCTCATCTGTTTGGCTAGGTTGGGGGATAAAAGTGAAACCAAAAAGGGCTGTAACTTTGGAGGCCAGTAAACTTAGTCTTTTACATTTTGTTTTTTTCTTATCTTTTGTAACTCAGTCTTTTAGCAGCCTCCTACTGGAAGGAGGGCTGGAGAGGGTGTGGAGTGACAGCAGAGGGGGGAATGGCATTAAGCTGAAAGGTAGATTTAGATGGGATATTAGGATGAAATCCTTCTGTCACAGGGTGCCCAGAGAAGCTGTGGCTGCCCATGGATCCCTGGAAGTGTTCAAGGCCAGGCTGGACAGGGCTTGGAGCCACCTGGGATAGTGGAAGGTGTCCCTGCCTGTGGACCTGTGTGGGCTTTGAGGTCCCTTGCAGCCCAAACCATTCTGTGATTCTGTGATATCTCTGGTGCAGCCCAGGTTGAGTCTGAGGGTAGAGAGCAGAGAGCAAAGCTCACAGGAGGATCAGCCATCAGAAGGAACAGCTTTTCCTGCTGGTGAGGTTCCACTGACACCCCTTACCCTCATTTCACACTCACACACACAAGAAATAAGTGCATGAAGAAATCAGGGCGGGTCTTAAACACAACCCTGGTGCCTTGTGGGATGAGTTAGGCAGTGCTTTCCTCCTCTGCACACTCCCAGCTGCCTGGAACAGGTTTTGTTCCCCAGAGCCCCCTCCCTGCTGCCCCAGGCCAGCAGCAGCCATGCTCCTCCTTCCCTGGAAGATGAGACACCCTGAGCATCCTTTTCCCCGTGCTCACTGCAGCATGATAAGTAAACATCCCAGTCTGAGGCCATTGTGATTCTCTGGCTGACTCATGCCTTCAGGAATCTCTTTCTGGGGGGAAAAATTAAATTGCTTTTGGAGTGCATCTGGCTTTGATGTCCAACTCTGCCACCAAATATGGTTGAAGCACAGAGATTTTTCAGAAACGCTTCAAATGCAGATGTTTTGCTGGTGTCTGCTGGCAGCACATCTGTCTGCTCATCCTGGGTCTTCAGGTTAGAGTTGAAACTGTCCTAAAGTTCAAAAAGTCCTACGGGTGCACATTGCAACAGAATTGACTTAAACAGCTGAAATCTGAGATGATATGGTCACTGATAAAAGAGCTGCTCCTCTTTTGCTCCCCAAACCCAGTGATTGCTTTGCCTAGTGTATTCCATCTAAAGGAAAGATTCCCTTCTTTAATTTGTTGTGGTTCTGATTTTCCAGGTGCTGCAAACAGGTGAGTCCCAGGAGAGAAGGCAAAGCTGTGTGTAGCCCATTAAATGAGCACTGTACCTTTCCAAAGCAGTCATTTTTATCAGTTTCCACATGAAGCAGCCAAAGGAAGAGCTCCCTGCTGCTTTGAGATGATCTGTCGGTGTAAATTTTGTGTCTGTGATTTTTATTTCCTCCCTTACACTCCCTAGCAGAGGTTATAAGTCTTCTGTGCCTGTTTCTGCAACAAATACATGAAATGTTTGAGCTGAGGCAGCTGGGGTTGTTATCACTGCACAAAGGTGCATTTGATTTTCAGAGTGGTTTGTGTGCTCTGAGAGTAACAGGAAAAAATCTGACAGGTGCCTCATTTGTAAGTGTTGCCTACCCTGATGCTTTCCATGTGCTTTCCATAAGGAAGGAGTTGTGAGGATTGGGAGGCTGAGAGTCAATAGCAGCTGTCACATTTTCCTGACAAGCTCCTCATTGCCTGTGGTGAGCAGCAGATCCTATCAGCAATCCCACTGCACCTTGCAGGCCCCCAAACCAGGAATAAAAGGGAACACGTTGGATTTTTGGAACTCTTCCCAAGTGTTTTTATTGTGTTTTAAGGGCAGAAATTATGATTGTGTGGATTTTTTCAAGCTTTTCTCTTTTGATGGAGTTTGAGGTGCAGACAGCCTTAACTCCCTCACATCTCTTTGAGGTCTCCCTTTGCCATAGAAGAAGCACTTACTGGGGATCCTCTTTCAGAGGTTTCACGTGGATTTAGGAGAATTTTTATGTTGGCATCTAAAGGAAAAGTTGTGTGGAGGGATGGGGAAGGCACCTCAGACGTTTTTAACCCCGGGGCACCCAATGTCTGATCCATCCAGTGGATCCTCAGCTCCCTCACCTGCAAAACAGGGATGCAGATAGGAATGGGAGGGGGAAAAGGGAAGGAAGGGAGGAAAACAGGGTGGTCTGAGGGATTTTCTCCTTTACAATGCTACGAGGATATAAATTGAATCCCGGCGAGTTTATTTTTATTATCATGACAAGATGGGATTTGAATGCCCTATTGAAAATGAGCCCTCTCGCTCCTATCAGGCTTGAATAAGGAGCTTAATCTCTTTAACAATGCATGAGCCTTTACACTGACACAGCACTTCCTTCCTTTCTTCAGCTGCACGACTTTCTCAGTATTGGCAAGGGGATTTCTGATGACATTGCACGAAGATTCCCAGTGTACGCGCTGGACTTCACCGATGGTACGTTGGCCAATGTTTATGGAAGCGCTGCCCCGAGTGGGGATTTTTTTTTTGTGATGTGATGTCCTGTTTACAGTGTGCATTCAGTGTGTGCTTTGATACGTGTAACAGCTCTCCTGGCCCTTGTTTAAAAGGGTGTTTTGGCAAAAGCCTGTGAATGGGCAGCGTGGAGCACTAGAGATGAGGCTCCTGCAGCGTTTCCTTAATGAAGGCGCTGGCTGTGCGAGGATGAGGATTTTAATTTTTATTAAGCGGTGATTAAATGGATCAATTACTGCCGTGTGTAGACTCAGATCAACTCCTTGCAATCTAATTACTCAGCACTGGCCTGATAGGCCCTTTCTGCTGCCTCTGCAAGCTGGCTCCACACGAATTGTAGTGATGCTGTGGGAGTTGAGGACGCTTAAACCAAATGTGAGCTGCAGTAACTTCAGCCCGGTGTTGTGAAAAACAGGATACGGCTCGTCGGCTGCCGCCAGATCCCAGGAGCAGCACACAGTGTTTAAAGTGAGCCTCAGCTTGATGCAGCTCCCACAGTGGCCTTGGGGTTTTGAAGAGTTGTTTTCTCCCTTTTCACTCACAGACTTTCGCTTTCTTGAAGGCTGGGCAGAGTCTTCAGGGCAAAGCAGGATTACACAGCCCCATCCTGACATCAGAACGTGTTTCCTGCAGCTTGTTGGGGAACTGGTTAATACATTCAATCTCATACCCAGAAAGTTCAAATAAAACAGAGAATTAAAGTGTAGGCAGGGAAAACCTTGGAGATTTATCAGATATATCAGGAATTTATCCCTTCCTGCTGCTAAATCCACCTTAGCTCAAGTGTGTGTCCTTGCCTTGCTCACTGCACAAGTGCTGCGAAGGCTCATGAGGTGAAGGTGATTTTCTTTGGATTAGGCATAAAAAAACCAAGATGCCCAGCCAGACCCCAATTTTCAGAGTCTTCTCTTGCAAGGCCACCTTCCACAGGCAGCTTAAGCTTCAGAGAGGCCTGGCCAAGGCTGTGGATGTGTGCCCTCACTCCCTTCCAGCCAGCAGAGGAACGTGAATGAGATGCTGGCTTAGCACAGGGGTTGAGTGCTGGGTGCTTTCTCCAGCTGCTTTGGCACTGCTGGGATGAAACTTATTTTCAGGAGACTCAGTGTGATGGGAGGGGTAATGCTGATTTCTCTGGGGATTTGAGGGTGTTTTGAGGAGGATGGAGGATGTAAAATGATTTTTAGGGGAGCAGCAAGGATTTGGATAAAACGGGAACAATTTTTGGTGTGTTTATCACGGCATCAGGTCTGGCAGGGGACTTCAGCTCCTAATCTGGACACTTCCTCCCTTTGGCTGTTGCTTTCTAGAGCTGTCAAAAGCTCATTTTTCATTATAAAGAGATATTGAAGCACTTGAGAATGGAACTGCTGCAGAAGTGCCTTGTGGGGACCCATGTTTGCCTCAAGACAGAGCAGTGTCTGCTGTGCCTGTCTGAGCCCAGCAGGCACAAAACTATCAGATTTTGGTCCTGCAGCCAATTCTGGCTGTCAGCAGACTTGGAAGCCCTCTTCAGGGTCCATATTGTGGCTCTGACTGCATCCATATGGACCCTGTGGGTGCTGCCTCAGCCCTGGGCTCTTGGCTGTGAGCTCTGCAGGCTGTGAGCTCTGCAGGCTTTGCACACACTGATGCATAGAATGGGCATAAAATTGGGATAAAATGGAACCACAGGTTAAAAAGTGTCAGTGTTTTGTTATACAACTTCTGGAGAGTGGAAAAGAGCCCAGTGACACTCCAGAGCTACTTCAGCTCAAATGAGAGGTTCTCATTGTAGGAGCAGTTGTGCCCTTTCAATAGGAAAAGGGGGAAAGGGGATTTTCTAAAAAAGTGCTGTATGTTAGTATGGCCATTTCTTCTCAGAAACCAGAAATTAGGATGAATTCTTTAAGGAACTGCTTGAAATGAAAAGCAGATGGAGCATGAAGCATCTGCCATAAAGCACTGAGACTGAAGGTGATCAGGAATGTGGAATTCCTGGAGCATCTCAAAGCAGTGGTGCATCAGAACACGAGGGATTTGAACTATCCCAGTATCTGCACTCCAGACAGCCACATGTGCACCATCAAAGAGCTCTGAATTGCAAAGATGCTTGGTTTTGGATGGTTGGAGTCTCTAAATACTCAATCTGAGAAGCATCCTGGGGTTTGGGGTAAGACAGATAAACCCATCGGGGCAGGGTGATAAATAATGAGGCTTTTTGTAGGACCAGCAAATCTTTGGCCATTGGAGTTTTGTGGGATTGGTCCTCTTCACACACTGCACAAATTGTCCTTAAAGGAAAAGTCTTTCTCTTTTTTTTTCCTTTTCACTCCAGATTAGGAACTCGTCAACTTTGTTTTGTGGCAAAGTCTTGTGCATTTTACTGAATGGGTCAAAGGATCAAGGAAGAATTTTCTAAACTTTTTTTCCAGGATTTTGGTGATGAAGATGGCTTTTAATAGATGTCTTCCAGCAGGAGCATCTGAAAATGAACAACTGGCTTATGCTGAGTCTGAGAATCCTGTAGTTTTCCTTTAAATTGGAATTTACTCCAGTTGGCTGTGACCTTTGTGTGTAGGATTCTGTATTAAAAAAACCAGTGGGACTGAACTTCATCCTGATCCTGTCAAATTGGCTCAGAGCACTTGTGAGTCAATTTTATTACTCTTTAAGCCTCAAACTGGAGCTTCCAGAAATTTCTTTATATTGAAGCTGGTTAGAGTGAAAGGGGATTCTGCCTGGACTCAGATACAAGATTTCTGAAACTCCTGAAAGCTGCTGTCCTCATTCTTCAGTGTTATTTTCTGGTACAACACAGAGGAACAAACACAATTTGCAGTGCCTGAAGTGCCCAGTGGGAAATGTGAGGTGCCTGAGATTTCTCTGGTGAGCTTTGGTGCTGTGTTCTTAAACATCCACATCCCTTCACCTCCTGGGGAGGGACAACGAAGGAAAAAGAGGAGGACTTTGGAAAATGAAGGAAAAAGAGGTTTATTCTTTCTCCCTGTTTTTTCTGGGCCTATGTCTTTGATACCTGGCTGTGGTGGGTGGAAAGTTGTGCAGGAAGTGGGGATTTCTCCCTGTCCTTGGTCCTGCAGAGAATCCCTAACCAGCTCCTGAGGTCTGCTGGCAGCATCCTTGGGATTTGCTGTGGTGTTTTGCAGGAGGGAGATCTCCAAAGCTCCCTGCAGTGTGGGCATGCTTAGATGGAAAGGCTTGAAAGTGTTGGAGAAATGGGATTTGAAAGAGAACTTTTGTTTTGCTGGCTGCCTAAGGTAGCTCAGAGCTTAAACCTTGATCTGAACCCAGAGCTGAAATGTTGACCATGGACTGGTTTTGGTTTGTGCCAAATCCTCATCAGTTTTCCTGCCTGGTTGCCTTGGCCACCTTGTCTGTCAGGATTCCATTCCTGGAGAAGGAGGGAAATAAAGGGATTCCAGAGAGGCTTTTCCCTTTCTCTCTGTCTCTCCTGCCCTAGATCAGGTATGAGGGAGCTCCTGCATCACTCTGCAGCCCTTCATCCCTAAATATCACCTGAGTACCAAAGTTTAACATCCCAAACTTGTCATGATTGCCCAAAACATCCAACCTGGGTTGCTTTGGGGTCTCTTTGTGTCAGTGGTGGATGGGGATGTTCTAAAGATGCATGAAAGCATCGTGTTTTGTGGATGGATGTTTCCTTCCAAGAGACCCAGGATTTCTTGGGAATTGTGCTGAAGGAAGTGAGGTGGAAAGGGAAAGGACTGAGCCTAGATCTGATTTTTCATGCCTCTGCTCTCAGCATATGCTTGGCTTCTGCTCCAAACTCCCCGAGTGGATTTCCTTTTCCAGTTGAGTTCTTAGTCCCACTTGTTCTGTGATTTATTCTTCACAGGACTTCAGGGAAGATTCATCTTCACAACATTGGGCAGAATCCAGCAGCCACCACATAAATGAAAGCCCAGCTTGAGGGCATTAAGAGAAGTTTGTAATTCTGAGTTTTACAGTGTTTTTCATATGAAAATGTTTGGGTTGTTTTTTGGGTTTTTTTTAATTAGGGCTTTAATAAACACATCCTTGCTGCTGTGCTGCAGGTCAGTGTAATTAAACTTTCTTTGCATGGGATATTTCAGAGAATTTGGAAGAAACATGAACAGGCAGTTCAGAGAATGTCCATCAGTTGTGATTTTGATTTAGTAAATACACAAGTAATAGACTTCAGGAGCTGTAAGCCCAGTGTTTAGGGCTGCTGGTTATTAACTTACTACTGTGGAATCCCAAGCAAAGTGAGGCTAGAATTGCTGCAGTTTCCCCTGAAACTGTAACCTTGTCTCTACAAACTGTGAGATTTCAGAAATCCAGGCAGGTAAAATGGAACTGTCATGCTGATGAACATGATTGCTCCCCACTCCAGTGTGTAGCTATACCTTAATTTCAGGGGAATGCTCCTGTAATAATCAGCTACTCAAACTCCACAGCTGGACCAAGAGCTGATTTTTATGCTATAAATTTCCATGGTGCAGGTGGAGTTGACACATTTTTCAGTGGCTTTATGAGCCTTGTCACAGATGAAATGCCATCATAATGCAGCTCACCTTCTTCTGAATGAAGCCACAGCAGTCCATGGGCTGCAGAACATCCTGAATATGTTTCATCAGATGTTGACTTTGAAAAGGCAGAAAGGTGAATTGTGGTTAATGCTGGATTTCAGTGCCTGTTGCAGGTGGATCTGTCCAAGGAGAGGCAATGTTTGGTCGTGACTGCAATTAAAGAGTGAGCAGTCAGCTTTGGGAAGGAGTGTGTTTAATTATTGTCTCCATTACACAGTGAATTTCACTGCCCACCAGAAGGATTCTTGATCCTAGAATCTTATCTGGCTGATTATGGATTAAAGAAAATGCTGGAAGTCTTGGACCCAGCCAGGATGAATCACAGAATCACTGAAGTTGGAAAAAACCTCCAAGATTGAGTCCAAGCTGTGCCAAATCCCCACCTTGTCCCCAGCCCAGAGCACTGAGTGTCCCCTCCAGTCCTTCCTTGGACAGCTCCAGGGGTGGGCACTCACTGCCTCCCTGGACAGCTCATTCCAGTGTTTAACAACCTTTTCCATGAGGAAATTCCTCCTGATGTTCATCAGAACCTCCCCTGGTGCAGCTTGAGGCCATGTCCTCGTGCATAAGGACCTCCATGACCAGCAAGGGCTCCTTTGCCAGGATGGAATCTGAAAATGACCTTTTGTGATGCTCTTCAAGGTTTCTTCCTACTGCCCTTTCATGCTATGGTTTAACCACCTGAACCTTTTCAAAAAAGATATTATTTGCTTCTCTGGACCTGGTTGTCCTTTCAGAAATTATTTCAAACCTTCCAGGCATCGTTGCCCCTGACCTTTCTTATTGGAAAGACTCCCTTGTCCAAAAAGCAATATTTTGGTGTGACAGAGAATCCTCTGAACCAGGGTGTGACCATGTCTACTCATGGAACCACCCCTCAACTCTGTTTGTCTTGCCAAATCCTTCCTTTTCTCTGAAGGTTTCAAGCAGTTTGGAGTGTGAGGTAGGAGGCTGCAGCTGTTGGACTCAGGATCATGGGATGTCTTCATCTATGACAATTAAATTCCAGCCCTTTGGGTTGCCAGGAGTGGTCAGGAATGTGACCTGTGGTTTCTGGATCTTCCCAATTAATGCAAGGGAGTTTGCCTGGGAACAGCTGGTCTGATGACTCCCAAAAGGTCAAGCTCATATTTGCATGCTTGAGGTGTTTCTTGTCAGGTTTTAGCCTGGAGTTTGAGGATGCTGAGCATCAGAAGTGCTGTTTGTGTCTGCTCCTCTCCTGCCTGCAAGCAGGCACCTCACAAGGTGTCCTTTATTCATGTGGCTGCCTGTTCATTACACATCACCTTTGATTTTTGGGTTTTTACATCCTCCTCCCATCCTTATCTCTGCCCTGCAAATGGTGCAGAAAGCAGATTTTAGATAAGATCCCAAAGTCATTGAGAGATTTTTGTTCTTTTCATTCTGGTGATAAAGATTTTCAGTGTGGCACCAATAACCTCAAAAGCCAAGCCCTCCTTTATCTGATCCAGCTCATTGGGTTTTACCTCTCTCAGCAAGAGACTGGTGCTGCAAAAGCTTAGGTGGGTATTTGGGAGCTCAGGGCAGATTCCTGTGTGGGAATTCTCTGCTCTGGAGCCTTCCAGAAAGGGGACTTGGGTAGATCCAAGCTCCTCCAGCTGTCTCAGCACCATCAAGGATGGTGGCACAGGCGGCCTGGAGGCTGAGGAGACTTTCTCCAGTGCATCCTCTCTGGTCTGTGGAAAAACTTGTGTTCTCCTGGAGCAACATCAGCTGCTGTCATCTCATCCTTTCTCCTGTGCATCCCCAGTGAGCTCATATCAACATCAGCCTGAAAACAGGAAGGGGAAGGGAAGCTACTTCAGAGGCTCTTAAATTCATATTCTGACACTTTAATTCTCTTTCTGGCTGCTTTGTGTTTTGGCCTGGTGTGTTTTTTCCGATGGAGATGAGAGGGGTGAGTGGATGGAAAAGAGAGAGGCTGTTCTTTCAGCAGGGCTTGGTAAAGTAAATCTCAGTTTAGCCACTCCTGACCTCTGGGGCTGTTTGGCTTTGTGTCCTACTGCCATCATTTTTTTGGCTCAGGGTAGCATTATTTATTCAAACCTACAGCCTTAGACTTCTGTTTAGGGAGAAATAAAAGTGCTTCATGATTTCCTGCCCAAGACAAGAGTAGGGAAGACAAGAAATTGTCATGAAGCTCATTAGGGATACAGTCCAGAATGCCTGAAAAGTTGGTGGTAAAAAGGCAGGGGTGGGGGTTTATGAACCCTAGACTTACAGTTTCTGCCTTGATCCTCTTCCAAGCTATGGGGATTGACAAAACTGAGCAAAAAGCTTCTTGTATTTCCTCTTTTGATGATGTCAGAAATGCCTGGTGGCAATTTTGGTTTCACTTCAGGTCCCAGATGAACAGAAGAGTGTGGCTTGTGCAAAATCGAACGTTAAGGGTTTGGTTACATGTTTCAAGTGTGGACTGAATTTCTGCTTCTCAAGATGAACTAAAGGTGCCTATGGCTGATGTGAGAAGGTTTTCAGTGCTTTACCAACATGATTTTTGTTGTGGTTTGCCCCAGGTATTATTGGGAACAACAAAGCTATAGGGAAATACATCACAACCATGATCTTTCTGTACTTTGCCTGCCTCCTTCCAGCCATTGCTTTTGGGTCCCTCAATGATGAAAATACCCGAGGAGCTATTGGTGAGTTGATCAGTTTTGTGCTTCTTATACTTACCAGTTTTGTGCATTTGATTCCATGTATTCAAAATGTCATTCTGGTCACAGAAGGTTCTGATAGTTTTTATTTACAGGGGGAAGACAAACCCAAAATCATGACTGAAGGATTTTTTTCTGATTAAGTTCATTACTTTTGTTGAAAACCAGAAAAACTGAACACTGCTTTGGGTGTTATCATCTGACTTGGACTGATACAGAAGTATGCTACTGTAGTTTTGAATTATACTGACTTCATGTAATTATTTGCACATTTTTCTTGGTACAAGCTGCTGTGCTTTTGACCTGGATTTGATTGCCAGTATTGACATCCCTGGGACAGAACTAAACATCATCCTTTATCCCAGTTGTAGAAGCAGTTTGTGCTGCAGTCACAGTTCCAGCAAGCGCTGGTTATGTCTTATAGGTGTTAAAATAAAATAAATACATTTTAAATGTATGTAAAATTAAGAATACATTTAAAATGTACATATAAAATATAACAATGCACACAAAAAATTCCAGAGTCCATCAGTTAGCTGAGCAGCTGGAAGTCTAAATTATGGATACAAATAAAGGTTCACTTTTTGATTTATGAGTGTGTTACCTCTGCACTCTTGAAACATTTCTTCTCCTCATTAGTGGTTGGTTTCTGTGCCCTGTGAATGCTCCTGGATGAGGCAGGGATTGACCCAAATCCCTGTTTTTGTCTCCATCCTCCCCAATTCCAGATGTGCGGAAGACGATTTTCGGGCAGTGCATCGGAGGGCTGCTCTACGCCCTCTTCTCAGGGCAGCCCCTGGTGGTGCTGCTGACCACAGCTCCCTTGGCCCTCTACATCAATGGTGAGTCTGCAGCAGGAGATTGAGGGATTGGGACTTTGGGGGAGAGCTTTGTAGAGTTTGAGTTGGGTTTATTTGATAATTTGGTGTTTAATGGCTGCTGTCAGGGGGAAAGTTCTCCCCTCGGGGGGTGGTGGGGCATCTGAACAAGCTCCCCTGGGGAGTTACAGGGCACAAAGTCAAGGAATGCTTGGACAAGGTTCTCAGGCACATCATGGGATTGATTGTTGGGCTGTCCTGTGTGGGGCCAGGAGTTGGATGGATAATCCTGAGGGGTCCCTTCCGGCTCAGGATGTTCTGGGATTCTGCAAAACCTGAATCAAATTCCTCCCCTTTCCATCACCATCAGAATCAGAATATCCTAAGTTGGAAGGGACCCACAGGGATCATCAAGACCAGTTCCTGGTTTAGTTCAAATTGTTTTTCTGAAGAAATCATTTTGCAGAAAAAAAACTTCATGAAAATAAGCATTTCTTCAGTTTCAGTGAGGAAATCTGTTCAAGTAATGGTTTTCTCATGTGGCTGTGTTTAACCAGCTTGAGACAAAGTTTTTTGGGTTTGTTGAGTTTTGGATTTTTCTTATCAATGTTTTGAAGTATGATCAGCAGCTTTAGAGGTACTGCAAGCTGATCTCAATGAACCAGAGATCAGCCAGAGGAACAAGCTCAGCATCTGTGGGGATAATCAGAGGATGGGCTGTGACCAGCTGGAAAGAGCATCTGTGACACCCCTTGCTCAACAGCATCCCAAAATGTCACTGAGAGCAAATCCCAGCTGCTTTTGTGGCCTCAATCCCAAGGAAAAATGCTTTGAGCAGTATGGGGGGAATATTTTTCCAAGTGTCTCTCCTTGTTTCTCATGATGGAAGGGGAGAACAGTTTGTGTTGATCCAGTTGAAGTACAGGAATGTGGATTTAATGATCTCTGTAATAAATGCATTGGGGTAAAGTCTTGAAGTTGGTTCTTTTAGGCCTGGAGCAGATGGGGATCACTGGGTGGCAGTGACAGGAGTTGATTGTGACACATGAGTGCTTCACTTTTGCAGTCATCCAAGGAATCTGTGATGACTACAACTTGAATTTCAGTGCTTTCTATGCCTGGATTGGACTCTGGAACAGCTTTTTCCTTGTGATCTACTCCCTCTTTAATGTCAGCCTCCTGATGAAGCTCTTTAAAAGGTAGCTATTTTCAAAAAGTCATATTTTGATCAGATTATTCTTCAAATGGAAAAATTGCACATTCCACAAGCTCCTTAATTATGAACTTGCTGCAAAATGTATTTTGTGAGATGAGGAAAGTATCATTTTGGCTTATTGTTCCAGCTTGAAAGAAGTTCTCTGATTTACTGGGTTTTGTTTCTAAGTTGGAGCCTAACTCAAATTGGTATATTTTCATGTAAAATGATGAATATGCTGATTTTTCTTTGAGCAGAGTTGAATGCAGCTCTATTAATTCCTGGGCTTTTTCCACAGGTCAACAGAAGAAATAATTGCACTTTTTATATCCATCACATTTGTGCTTGATGCCATCAAAGGCATTGTTAAAGGTAAGTCTTGCAACAGTGTTTTCCAGAGCAGATCTCTGCTTTGCTGCCTTGTCAGAGGCAAGCACAAGGCTGCAAAAATGTGTGATGTTTGCTTGTTCTGTGTTCAAAGTCTTTAGGGAAAAAAAGAAAATCAGTGTGTGTGAGATGGAAGCAGCCCTTTGTCTGCAGTTTACCTGGGTGTGCAGAATTTTTAGCAGCTCTAATTTCTGTTGATTGAGACAGAATTGGTTTCTAAATTTTCACCAAATGGAGAAAGTATTATGTTATTGATGTGAGAGCTTTCTCCTGATTCCAGTTTGGTTTTGAATGGTCCTGGAAGAAAAAAAAAAAAAAAAGTCCAATTTAAATGCAGTGTTTGGAGTCCTTATTCCTTGTCACATTATTCAGATTCTGTGGAGGGGAGTTGAAAGATGGGTTGAAATTTCCTGGTTTTCCCTGGGATCTAAAACCCTTCTTTAATGGCAGTCAAGGACTGCAGTGCCTCCAGCACCTTCCTGAAGCTCATCTGCCCTTTCCAGCCACTTGGTTTTCCCATTTCTGGGTTAAATTCTAATCTCCATGGAGAGCCTTGGGGTTTAACAGATTCCTCTGACACTTCTCTCCCTCCCCACAGGGATTGGCAAGAGTTATTTCAGAAGGTGAATCGTGGTAGCAGAAATACCTTGTGGGTGGCAGCAGTTCTGCTCATCCCAGTGAAGACTTAGACAGTTCCTTAATTTTTATGACCTGTTGTCCAGCATCCCAAAATTTGGGCTATCCTTTGAAATCCTTCAGGATACACCCAAGCCCACTCCTTGTTTTTAAGACACTCTGGCTTGCAAGGGAATGCTTTCCAAGAGATTTGACACTGCAGAGCAATTTGAAGTGAGAAACTTTCTCGCTTGACTGGGAATCCTTAATTGCCTTGTGTGCTTTGATTGTGCAATCAGAGGGTGTTTTTTTCTCTGTAGAACACCTGCATCTTTTAAATATCCTGCTTAGAGCTTGGTGAGGCAGAGGTTTTATGGGATAGTTGTTGACTCTGTGAGCTTTGCTGAGTGTGTGCTGTCAGTGCCCTGTCCTGGAGGCCTGGGACATTCTCCTCAACAGAACATTCAACTGCTCTGTAAAAATTAGCAAATATTCACAAAGTTTCTGTAGCCCAGAGCTGATCTCCCATAGCAGAGGTTAAATTGCAGGAAGCATCCACTGGTCTTCTCTGTCAGACTTTCAGGAATATGCAAGAAAATCCTTGGAGTATTGTGGTGGGAACAGGAGAAGATGCTGTAAGACAAGGAGCAGTGGCCTTACTGACAGAAACCAGGTTTAGATTGGATGTTAGGGAGAAAATCTTCTCTGTGAGGGTGGTGAGGCCCTGGCACAGGGTGCCCAGAGCAGCTGTGGCTACCCCATCCCTGGGAGTGCCCAAGGCCAGGTTGGATGGGGCTTGGAGCACCCTGGGCTAGGGGAGGTGTCCCTGCCCATGGCAGGGGGTGGAACAAGATGATCTTAAAGGTTCCTTCCAACCCAACCCATTCTGTGATTTTATGTATGATTAGTAAACCAGTTGAATGTTCTTTGTACTTGTGAAGGGATGAATTTGTAGGAATGATGGTAATTAAGTCAAACCAACTCTCCTTTGCCAGCTCATGTTGGCTTCAGCTGCACCTGGGAGTGTTCAGGGCATCCACAGGTGGGACCAAAGCTGCTTCCAGACACAGGAGGGCCCCGGTGCTGGCAGACACAGACTTTATCCTTAACCCCCTTATAGCCCATATTTAAAAACATGTCACCAGTCAACTCATGGCCACAGGCTCATCTTTGTTCTTCCCTGCCTGTTTTTTGAGAGGGTGATGGGTCACTGCTGCCACCTCTTCCTCCTCCCACTCAAAATTTTGGTTGAGTGGTTCGGTAGGAAGTGAAAGCTGATGTTTTCTCTGTGCTGTTTAAATGTGAACTGTTAGTGCCTAATCCTGCTGGTACCAACTCTGGGCTTCCTGAGTGCCAGGGGACAATGCCACCTCTTCCCAGATGTTTTCCCAGCCTGTTCCTAGCCTTGATTCTGTGCAAGGTACACATGCAGGAAAGGAGGGGAAGGGAACCAAAGCCACGAGGTCCCGGTGACGTTTTGTTTTCACTGCCTGGCCCGGCCACCGAGGCTGTGTTTGTTTGATCTTGACATATGCACTGAGCAGGAAATGGTGGTGAGCAGGCAGAGGAAAACAAAGCCAGCTCATGTTGTTGGAGGCTGGAGAAGGGCTTGGTTTCAGCCAGGGCACCCCCAGCTCTGCTGCCCTCTCTGGATGATGGCAGTGAGGTTCACTGAGCTCTGGTGTGAAAACCAGAAATGTTCAGGAATCAAATCCTTCCCAGCAAGGTGGTATGGGTTGAAGGCTTCACTCTCTGTCTTGGTGTGTTCTTGTTGCTTGAATTAAAATACAGAAATAAAGCAAGGTTTTTTCCTCAATGCATGAGGGACTGGAGCAGTCCTGCCTGGGTTGGTGCATATAAATAGAATTACTGCCTTAGAGATGGAGCGTGGAATGATGCAGTCAAGCTGAGCACCAAAGATCAGCCCCAAATACATTATTGCAATATATCCCAGCCCTAAATATGTTATTGCCATATAGCCATCTGTGGGAGCTTGAGAAAATCTACAAGACCCAAAACAAAGCCATTTGTTTGTTACTCATTCCAGTTCACATCTTAATCCAGAAGAATGCAAATACTTTCTCTGTAGCTCCTGGCGTGTTTGTGCTGCTGGTTTCTCTGATGTTCAGATGTGTCTCTAGGACCCAGTAGCACTTAGGGTGAGCAGGCTTTTCTCCCTGGCCAGCTGTGAATTCCCAGGAAATGCTGCCAGAATCATTTTTGTCAGGACAAAAGCGTCCTTTGGCGTTCAGAGCCGGAAAGTGCAAATCTTCTAACAACCCATTCTGTGCCAGGCTGTGGGTCATGGCAGTGCCCTGGGGCCCAGGATTTTTTTTTTTTACCTGTTTTCAGAGCAGGTGTGTGTGTGTCCTGCCAGGACTGAGGCAGCTGGAGCACGGAGGGAGGAAATAAAGGAGAGCAGAGCCTCTTCCATAGCACGTGATGGGGAACCTTTCTGCCCCGGGGTCAGGATGGGATTGCTCCTCACTGGGGAAACCTTTCTGCAGCTTTAAGGTGATCTCCTCACTCCTGGCTGCTCTTGGTGCAGTTTGAGAGGTTAAATTTTGAACTGTAAACCTTCTGTGATGTTTAAATTTATGTACAGATGTATTGAATGGGAGGCAGTCTTCTCTCTTGTGGCCTACATGCCACGCTGGCCTCATCCACTTGTGGAATGCCCAGACTCCTTTTAAAGCACCTTTAAATCCTTCCAAAGATGGTGCAAGAAAGGTCATTACTGCATTTCACATGGCTCCTTGGTTGAACTCAGGGCATTTTACACTGAGGTGAGCTCCAAAGCAGCAGTAACACAACCTGGGCTTCAGCCACACACAAGGTGGTTGCAAATATTGGTTGTGCTGCACAAGAACATTCAAAGCTTCGTCTCAAATATTCAGAATTAGTTTGTCTTCCCTGCTTTCCCTGTGGCCACTGCAGATGGAAAAGCTGAAGTGTTTGGGGCTTTCAGAACCCAGATTATTATTTGAGGGTGAGGGAAATGTTAGGAAGTGCATTTTAACCTAAGCTTCAGGTGGTTGTGGTTTTGCCTAGAGTGGATGGTCTTGCCCTGAAGTTCTCTAGGCAAAGTTTGAAGGGGTATTTTGACCAAAATGAAGAAAGGTAATGGGACTGTAAAGCTCTGGCATGGTGGTTTCCATGTTCCTGTATTTCCCATGGGTACAGGGAAGTGTGGATGCTGCATGTTGCCATTTGAGCAGATATTGTGGGAGCACAGAGGCTGCAAAGCCCAATTCCCGTCTTCTGGGTTTGCTGCCTCCTTCAGGAAAGAGGAGGAGATCATTTAACCTCTTCCCCAAAAAGGTTAAATGATCCCAAGACCATATTTATACACTTGGAGCCAGCCAGTGGCATAGAAATGGAAACACAGTAAATGCTCACAGTAAATGGTCTTTACAGCTGTCCATTCCTTACAGAAATGCCTTTGAGCTGATCTGAATCATTTATAGACAGTTCCAGAGGCTTTACTGGGTGTTTTGCTTATGCAGGTTTACTTCAGGCCTGTAGCTCTAATTTGCATTGTAAATTTAAATGTTCTGCCAGGTTTTGCATATCAACATTTACCTCTAAAATCTGGACTAGCCTTGGAAGAAAAGTAATTAGTGTACGCTGTGTAATCCACTTAAGGATCTGTGCAGCCTGGCTGCTCTTAGTGTTTCCAGAGAATCCTGATGGAATTTGTTTGCCAGGGTGCTGAAAGCAGGTGTCTAGATAGAAATATTTATATGTGTATCTAACAGCAGTGCTTCTAGTGTTGGGAACAAAACCACATAATTAGCACTGGAAGTCCTTACAGAGTTGCTTTATAGATTAATCTAACTCTTACCTGTTAAAATAAGTGGAAAAATCAATTTGTGAAGGACTGGCTTCCTAAGAGCAACAGCTCTGATTTCTTTCTGCAGGCTTGAAAGGCAGAGCTGGTGAAGCATAACGTTGATACTTCATGATCAAGCTAGAAACCCACTTTATTTACTTGCTTTGATTGTCCTCTCCTAACGCTTGCCTGTTGGTTGTTTGTGCAGTTTTCAAGAAATATTACCACCATGACCACACAGGAGATGGGAAATCACACACTGATGCTATCCCAGGCCTTGGCATCAACACCAGCTTCTTGATGAACTCCTCGGTGGGCGAGAACCAGACTTGCACTCACGATGGGCACTACGGGCGTGAGACCGCCGTCCTCAGCCTCATGCTGATGTTGGGAACCCTCTGGCTTGGCCATACCCTCTATCAGTTCAAGAAAAGGTGAGTTGTTTAGAGCTCAGACAGCTGATTATTTCCTGTTCTCTCTGAGGGAGTCATTAACAGCTCAGATCTTAATTCACAGAATGACCAGGGTGAAAGACCTTCAAGATTATCCAGTCCAACTCAGCCCCAACACCTCAACTAAACTCTGGCACCCAGTGCCACATCCAGGCTTTGTCAAACACATCCAGGGAAAGGGACTCCACCACCTCCCTGAGCAGCCATTCCAGAACTTTATCACTCTTTCTGTTAAAAACTTTTTCCTGATCTCCAGCCTGTATTTCCCTTGGCACCGCTTGAGGCTGTGTGCTCTGGTTCTGTCAGCTCCTGGAGAAAGAGCCCAACCCCACCTGGCTACAACCACCTTTCAGGAGCTGTAGAGAGTGATAAGGTCACTTCTGAGTCTCCTCTTCTCCAGGCTGAGCACCCCCAGCTCCCTCAGGGTTCCTCACAGGGTTTGTGTTCCAAGACCCTCTCCAGCCTCATTGCCCCCTCTGGACACACTCAAGTATCTCAATGTCCTTCCTAAACGGAGGGGCCCAGAACTGGACAGAGCACTCAAGGTTTTGCCTCACCAATTTTGCAACCCAGGAAAATCAGGTGGAAGCCAAAGGCAGAGATGAACTTGCCAGAGCCACCTGGAAAATATTCCCAGCAGAACAAAATGTTTGCTCAGTGGACGATGTCCTTCCATCCTTGGTTTGGCCTCACAAGTGACTTTCTAAAAAAGCTTTGGGTGCCCAGTTGGGATCCCTGTATCTCCCTCCAAACAGGCATTGAACCATTTTGCTGGGCAAGGTGCAGGAAGGTCTACTGGGAATGTACCTTCAGTGTGCTCCTGGGAGTCAAACACCGGCTCTAATTTGGGGTTTGCTCCTATTGCTCTTAAAACTCTTCATTTGAGATGCAGGAAGCAATTAAAGTAAAGTGGAAATGAGACACAAATTGGTGCTTGAAGGCCTTTTTTTTTTTCTAGCTTGCATCTTATTTTCTTGTTTCTTTGTGTTTTGTTTCTGCACTCATCAACCTTCAAAAGCTGTAGGTTCGAGAAGATTTAAGGCTGAGTGAAAGACTAATTCATCACTCATCAAGTATCTCTCCAGCATTGCAAGATGGGACTGAATTTTCACTTCTGAAGCATTAAATGTTGTCTGGATTGAGTGATTCTCCTGACAGTGGGGTGCTGATGGGAGTTTTTTGTCTCTTTTGCAGCCCATATTTGCACGCGAGGGTACGTGAAATTCTGTCTGACTGTGCCTTACCCATTTCAGTCTTGACCTTCTCTATTGTGGGCTCCTTTATCTTCAATGAAATTGAAAGTAAGTTCTGGTTTTGTTCTCTGGAATACTGGGGTTTATGAAAGAGAGAAGTGAAATCCTAGAAAGATTTTGCTAATAAAGTTCTTCCATATAATTTCACAAATACTGTGTGTACCTCCCACCAAGAGCTCAGATTTCCTCACCATTAGATTTATGTCATTCAAAACCCTGATTAAATGAGGCTGGGGCAAGAAAAATTATCCAGATGTGTCTTTTCAATGAGTTGGAGGTGTGTGTCACAATAAGGGAGATGAACAATTTCTGGCAAAGAACAAAGGGCAGAGTAATCAGCAGGCAGGAAGGGTTGTTGCCAGTCATATCAACATGGAGTTGGTCATCCCAGTTTGTCCTCTTTGTCTCCAGTTTGTTTTGCTAATTTAGGTGAAATGGTGCAGAGCATCTGGGCAGCTCTAAGTAACACAAGGAAATCTAAAAATGAGACACCATTCATTGGCCAGATAGATCAACTTTTCCATATCAGGAAGCGATAATGGGGACAGGAATTGCATTGTCCTGCAGTGACGTGAGCGGGTGATGTGAGGAAATGTATGGAAACAAATAAGAAATGGCTTTTTTTTTTTATTGTGATGGCCATTCCATCCAGTTGGATTGCAAAATGTTGTGTGGCCATGTGTGATTTATCCCTAGCCATGGATTGCTTCCAACAGCAGCAGTTTTGATTTAGATTTTATACTAAAATGCCTTGCACAGCTTGTTGGAGATGAGGAAGTTCTCAAATGCCTCTGTGGATTGATGAACTGAGCATTATGGTGCTGGTTAGAAATAAGGCTTCCTCATCTAAAAACATGTTGCATCTGTGGAAAACAAGTTTCCCTGTTTTGTTTTGCTCCAATATCTGTAATGCCTTGCTAGGACTAGCCGTGGTCTGTCCTATCAGGACGGCAGCCAAGTTCTAAGTGGATGGAGATAAAAAATAAACCAAACCAGCCAGATGGACCCATCTTCCATGGCCTCCAGGCTCCCACATGCCAGAGCATCACGCCTGCTTTCCTGCTTGCTTCCCAGCACTCCGCGGTGTGGGTAAAACGTTGATGTTTTACAAGAAGGTGCCTCCTAACATCCTTCCCCTCCTCTTTGCAGTGTCCAAATTTAACTACAACGCCTCTGACAGCTTGTTTGTGCTGGCCCCTGTGCAGTCCCTGTCCATTGGGTCAGTGATGAGTGCCATGGGGCTGGGATTTCTCCTCTCCATGCTCTTCTTCATCGAGCAGAACATCGTCGCGTCCCTCACCAACGCCCCAGAGAACAGGTAACGCCTCTGGTGCTGCTTTTCCCTCTGTGGAGAGATGTCCCTGGGTCTGTCACCACCACTGCTAGCCCAAAGCTTCTCTGAACATCAGAAATGTGTTCAGGATGTGTTTTTAGGAATTCCTGTTGTCACAGGTGGAGGTAACTCTGCTGCTTAACTCCTCACCCTCCCCAAAGCCTTTTGTTGTGGCAGTGACCAAAACCACCAATTCTCCATGAGCTCATCACCTCAAGCTGTTTCTTTACTCTCTGCCCAACACCATCATTTGTCCCCTAAAACTCTCAAGGCATTTTTCAGGAAGAGTTTGGGAGACAAGAGGTGGCGTAGTGAATGTGAAATGGATGTTTTGTACAGTTTGAGGTCTTTGGATGCACCTCAAGATATTTTAGGGAGTGTCTGACACATGTGGACACTTGCACTGCTCTTGCAGTACAGAGAATTTGTTGAAAATGAGAAGTCAATGACCTACATAAATGCTGTAGCACAACGTGCTGCAGCTGAGCATCAGGAGTGTTTGGAGTTGGTAAATTCCAACTGAAAAAAAGGTGGAAGTGCAATAAAACAATATGTCCAATGTCTGATAAATCTCACTTATGTGCAAACTGGAGATGTTGCACTATTAAAATATTCCCTCTGATGTTTTTGTGCCAACTGCAATCAGATGTGATGTCAAGAATGAACGTGGATGACTTTTTTCCAGGGGAACTACCACGTCTCTGAGGACTTCTTGCTAATGTGATGCGTGGGAGGGTTCTCTTCTTGCATAATATCCATTAGCATTCTCCATGTTGTAGCTGGAGTGACACAGTATTAGAGAGGAGACAAGCTCAAATTCAGCTACACTAATTTAGTTTCCTTTGACCACCTCTTATCTCTATTATATCCCTTTAAGTGTTGCATAAATCTGTATGTAAGTGGGTCATCTCTTGGCTAAGATGAATTTCTTCTACACTTTTGGTATTTTCCACTAGAATGTCTTTAAGGAATTTAAAATATTCTTTGGAGTTTTTCAGAGTGTTTTTCAGAGCACCTCAGTACAGGGCTGAGCTGATCAGGTGTTGGGGCAGGGATTTTTAGAGATGTAATAACTTGGTCTTGACACCATCTGTTTGTGGTGCCATCACAGACACTTTGCACTATCCCAGTTGCTCCAAGCCCATCCAACCTGGCCTTAGACACTTCCAGGGATCCAGGGGCAGCCACAGCTTCTCTGGGCATCCTGTGCCAGGGCCTCACCACCCATACAGGGAAGGATTATTTTCTAATATCTCATCTAAATCTACTCTTTGTCTGTTTGAGTCCATTCCCCCTTGTCTTGTCACTGCAGGCCCTTGTAAAGTCTTTCCCCATCATTCTTGTAGCTTCCTTCAGGTCCTGGAAGGCTGCAGTTAGGTCACCTCCAGATTGAACAATCCCAATTCTCTCAGCCTTTCCCCTCACAGCAGAGGTGCTCCATCCCTCTGATAATCTTAGTGGCCTCCTCTGGATTCATTCCAACAGGTTGATGTCCTTAAAGCCTTCTGAAAAGAATGGGGAGGACAACAAACAATGACCCTGAGGGTGCTGAAGGTGCCTTTGCTCAGAGAAAGCAGCACGTGAGCAGGGGCTGTGTTTCCAACGCGTGAGCCGACGCAGGAAACGTGTTTGCAATCCCACCCTTCCTGCCAGCACCTTCCAGAGGCACTGCAGGGTAGACACCTACCTGACCCACTCACCCCACAGCCTCCTCAGTCAGTGGAGGGGGACACTCTCAGTGGGACCAGGCTTTTGTCCCAAAACAAGCCCCACCCCAGATTTCTGCTGCCCAAACAATGGCTTTGATCTTCATGTGCTGGCTCAGCTCTACCAGCTCCACGTGCCCTGTGTCCTGGAGAATCATGGATGGCTCCAAGTCTGTGCTGAGGTGTTCAGTGAAGCTCGTTTGGGTGGCATTGACACATCTAAATGATGGTCCCTTTCCAGCTGGTGGTGCCCACAGAGAATTCAGCTGATCCCTTGCATTGTGTGAGGATGTCAAGTGCTGCAGTGGCAGAGATTCAGCCTTGGACCTTTCAGTGAGGGCATAAAGTCTGAGAGCTGAATCTTCCCCCAGCTTTTTTTCTAAACTTTACTCATAATATCTCAGCAGTTGGTATAAGATAGGAGTATTCAGGAAAGGGACAGAGCTTGGAGAAAATGGTTAAAGTAGATGTGAGTTCAGTCTTGGTGCTGCTTTCTGCACAGTCCTGGCAAAGTGGGTGTGCTCAAACTCCTCAGTGAAGGCTGTCAGATTCCTCATCCCCTAAAAAGTAAAACAGGGAGGCTCTGCAGCATTTGATGAACTTAAGACCAAATCTCCTTGGCTGGCTACTAACCTTTTGGAATGGGTTGCCCAGAGAAGCTCTGGCTATCCCCCCTAGAGGTGTCCAAGGAGAGGGAGGATGGGGTTTGGAGTAACCTGGGATAGTGAAAGGTGTCCCTGCCTATAGCAGGGGGGTGGAACTGAATGACCCTAAAGGTTCCTTCCAACCCAAACCATTCTGTGATCCATTCCACAATTCTGTGACTACCTAGGAGGAGCTGAAGTTTAATGAATTCCTGTCCCATTTTCTTATCATGCAGTAGCAATTACATAATTAGGGGATTACTGCAGCATACCAAGCACGTGTTCTGCTCATGGGGAAGGAGAGAGATCAGTTTCTTGTTCTTACAAACAAGAAGCTTGAGTGTCAGTACTTTGACAACAAATGCTCAGGATTTTATCCACTCCCTGTGTGGACTCTGCGAGCAAACACACACATGGATTTTGTGTAGACTCTGCAATAAATGTAGGAGAAAAACACTGATGAAATTTCCATGGGCTGTTACTTCAGTGGGCTGCCTTTCTGCTCAGCATTGTTCTGTCCAGATGACCACAACTTTGGGGAGCAAACCATCCCATTTCACTCCTTTAGTGTTCACCCCATGCACACAATAAATCCAGAGGTGTGAAATCTCTATGTGTGTGTGTGTGTGTTAGAACTTGAGTGTTCAACAAAGGCAGCCTGAAGGGTGTAACTGCTGTCCCCAACTGCTCCTTGCAGGTTGGTGAAGGGCACAGCCTATCACTGGGACCTGCTGCTGGTGGCACTGATCAACACGGGGCTGTCGGTCTTCGGCCTGCCCTGGATCCACGCGGCCTTCCCGCATTCCCCCATGCACGTCCGGGCCCTGGCCTACGTGGAGGAGAGGGTGGAGAGTGGACACATCTATGAGACGTAAGTAGAGCTCTTTGGATTCATTTTTGAGCTCTTTGGATTCATTTTTGTGCCTTCCCAATCCTTTGGGAACAATGGGTTTGCTTGGTTGGGGTGTCGGGTGTTGTATTCCAGATAGGAAAGTGATGGAAAGATGCACCCAATGAACCTTGAGTTGGCTTCATCCCCTTCACTCAAGCACTCGAGTTCATGCTCTGGGCAGTGGCAGCATCCTTCAGGGATCCCACCCACTCCATTGCACGTTCTCCTCTGGAAAAGTCAGCCAAGGCCATTTGCATTTCAGCCTTGTGGAAAGCTGAGGAGATGCTTTGGCCGGATCCCTCCGGATGCTTTCCCCAGAAAGAATCCAAAGCTGATTCACTGCCTGAAACCTGTCTGGTGGTTATTACAAAGGGGAGGAAAAATGCACCATTATTTCAGAGCTCCCATAACATCTCCCACCACATTTTGGGAAGGAGATGCTTAAATTCTCTGGGTTTTAAACAAAAACAAGTGTGAAGCCATGGCTGGGTCATGGCTTTTCTATTTAAGACCATCTCTTCTGCTGCTCTGAGTTGAGCAATGCATTCTTATCACAGACCTATTAAAAAAAAATTAAAAACCTTTTTCTCATGAAGCAGTCTCTGCTCTGGAGCAGATCTGGCCCGTTTGGTCTCAGTCTGTTGCAGTTGAGTGCTTTTACCACAAGAGTGGTAATTTCCACTCACATACCATTAGTTTTAATTATCCTGCCTTGGTTTCCATTTTCTGCATTGCCATTTACCAAAAGTGAGGCTAAGTGATCATTGACTTTGGGGGATGGAGTGGGTCTGTCTTAATCTCAGTCTTGCCTTCGTGCTTGTTTTGGTGCCAAATGGCCCAGCCCAGCCAGGCACAGCTGATTTTTGGGTTGGGGATGGACAGATTTCACCTTCCACATCTGGAAATTGCTGAGTTCTGCTGCCCCCTGTAACTCATCTACAGATCTTTTCCTGGGAGATCAGTCCCCTGGGTTTGTATTCCCATTAGGATATGTTGCTATTGGTTGTTTCCATAGTTGTATCTCTCTTGAATAAATGCTAAACCCTATTTAAAGAAAAAAAATCAACTTTGAAATTTGAGTTCTGTAGGGTTTTAATCCATGCCCTTACTTCTTGTGTCCATGATCTGCTCTGGGATACCTCCACTCTGTTGTTTTGAGAGATGCAGAACTCACACTTTGAAACCCATGTGCCAAACCTCCCTCCTGTGTCTCTTGTTGTCACTTTGAATATCCAAGTGCCTCTTTTTCCTGTTTTTCCACTGTCATGGTTCTGTATTCTGGCTTTGCTGTGACAAAGTCAAGTCCCCTGCCTGAACTGAGGACTAATTCCTGCACTTCTCTCCTTCACCCAGCTGCCCCCAAAAAAAGCACCAGAGAGACCTTTTTGGCCACTCTGACCTAGATACAGCTCCAGGGATTATCCTGGAAGGGCTGGGGGCTGCCCTGATCTCCCTGAGGGTGTTCCCTCATGGCACAGCTCTGCTCTGCTGGAGGCAAATTGGTGCTGGGAACTGGATTTTGGGAGTGAAAATAGGTATGAGGGTTTCCTAGTGCTTTGAACTCCCTTTGAGACCTAAGCTTTTTGTTCTCTGCAAAGCACTGGGGCTAGAACAGGAGGCTCCAAGCAATGTAGTCATCTTTTTTTTTTTTTCCTTTCCTTTTCATTTTTTTTCCCCCTCTTAGCCAGCTCTGCTGAAAAAGAAATGAAGCTCAATTAGAAAATCAACTCTGTCTCCCTTGGCAGGCTCCTTCCCTGCACTCAAATCAAAGCTCCCACAGGATGATGATATAAACAAGGATAAAGATCTGTCACACTGAAAGCAAAATTTCCTTCTCCCCTGTAGAGAGACGATTTCAGTTTCCTGTGGCAATCTGCAAACAGGCTCTTGCTGCTTACTTGGAGAAGTTCAGGAATGGCTAATCCCATGCTAGCCATATTTAGAGGATTTTGGGGAAATGAGCCTGGATTATGCTCTTTAATCTCCATTAATTACTTTATTTCCATCACAGCACAGACTTTCTGGAACTGTTTCCTCAAGGGCCAAACCAGATTCTGAACACATGGAAATCAAGGATTCCTCTGTTGACTTAATGTGACTGTGATGTTCTTATTCTGGAAATGAGGTGCTGGAATTAGCAGAAGACCAATCTAAGGCTGGGAACATCAGTTTTAAAAATACCATGTTTGGCCAATTATGAGCAATTTTAGCTATGTTCTGATCAAATATTCCAAACTAATAAATGGCATTAGCAGGAGCTGGCAGCAATTGCAGTACATCTTGCCTGTGATCAAACACAGTGCTGTGATTGCTGCACCCCAAGAGATGGCTGCAGAAAATTCCATGAACTTCAGAAATCTCTTACCCAAGGGCTGCCACTCTGTGCTTGTTCTTGCAGCCTTGCATCTGATGGAAATGTGATTTTGCAGCTCTTCTTGTTCCTGAGCTCTTCCACTTGCATGGCTTCCCTTGCAGACTTGTGTGTGCTTGCAGGGCAGGAGCCTCCCCAGCAGGAGGAGAGATCTCTGTGTGAAACAGCAGAAATTCTTCCTCTGTGGCTGACCTGGTGCTGGAGGAGCTCTTGCTGAACCTGGATGAGGTGAAATCAGTGCATCCTTAAACTCCTGCTTCTCTGAGCCACCGTGGAGGCTCATGGTGGTTCTGGCAGCTCTGGAGTGGCCAGACTGGAATTACCCTGGCACAGCACTTCAGTTGCACTTTAGGCTGCTTGGCTTTGTTCATCTCCAGCACTTCTGTGGTGATCCAGACCTGGAGGCAGTGGGAAAAATGCCAAACTTTGTCCATTTAAGTGATGTCCCAGTTCTACCAGAGCTGGCAAGAATGGAGCACTCTGCTCTCCCTCAGCTTCTCTAGGTACTGGATGTAGGAGACTTGCAAGAGAATCCAGAAAAAATCTCTTTGGAAGGAGAAAAGCTGTGGTTTAAACCTGTTGGAAGGTTGCTTAAAGGTTAACACCTCTGTGCATCCTGTCCTGGTAATCCTGGATTGTTTGTAGGACCTGCCCCACTACTCACAGAAGAATTCCAGTGTTGTTCTCAGGATTTTGTGTGCTGTTTGTGGTACCTGTTGCTCCTTAGGTCTCATGACTGCTGCTGTTAATTCTGCCTTGTTGTCCAAATCCTCAGAGCAAGCTTTGGGCTGTCCCCCTTTCCCTCCCTCTCCAAACACAAGTATTGAAGGCTCCTTCATCCCCTTTTGCTCCTTGAAGGTATAAACAGGTTTGAAGTTCAACCTGACCTTACTTCTTAGCAAACCTCTCCAACTTAATATTGCAATAATTCAGTCTTCTTCAGGACAGAAAGGATTAAGAAGTCCCAGCAGTGTATGTGCAAAGGAGGGAAATGTGTTCTGATAGATCTTTGGTGTTAATCCTCAGAGAAATTTGTGTACAGGGTTAATTCAGAATTTGAGGGGTCTCATCCAGGAAATGAGGTCACTAAATGACACCAAAACAGCCTATGGACAAAAATTTTCCCTCGTAATAGGGGGATTTATTCACTGGCTGATCTACTGAATTGTTTGATTTATCTTCTAAAAAGAAAAAAATATGAATCCTCTTTTTCTTGCCTTGTAAGTAGTCTTGACAGATGTGGGTTTCCTTTCCTCCTATTGTTTCTGGTGATTTTTTTCAGACTGGGAGGAGATGCTCACAGGTTTAGCTGAAGTGCACAGCAAACACAGCAGCCTCCCCTCAAGCAGGTTGCTAAAGCTGCTGCCTGCTTTCCTGTCAGTCTTCCCCTCAAAAAAGCTCAATTTGTGGCCTGTCAGCTCTGGAAAATTTGCATTAATTAATGACATGTTTAGCATGGTAATAGGCAGTTGCCCACAGCGGGACAGAATCCCTGTGTGGTGCTCTCAGCACTCCCTTCCATGTAAACAGGGAGATCCTCATATCCATCAGAAATGCTGACTCGCTCTCAGGAGGAGACTGCTGACTTTCTGTTTGTTTTTTTGTTTGTTTTTTTTCCCCTCCAAGACGTTCCTTATATCCTGGAGAAGTCAATGAGTTTTCTTTGAGAGAGAAGCCAGTTGCCCAGGGTAAAGCAAGGGAAGGATTACTGACCAGAAAGAGGATTCTTGGCTGGTTTGTTTTTTTTCTTTTCTGCATTGTGCTAAACAGAATCAGTTTCGAGGGCAGTTTAGTTCAGGATAGGATCTGTAGAGCTTTACAGAAGGGGAATTTGGCACTTTTCCAGCTGCTCTGTTTGAGCTGAGGATTAAGTGCCTGGCCTGGCTCCAGCCAGGCTCTGCCTCCTCAGTGTCAGCACGGGGCCAGAAGTGCTGATTTCAGTGGTGGGGATGAGTTTCCCTTTCCCTGGTGGCACGTGTGCTCCACGGAGCAACCACTGGGATAAATATGGATCTTGGGGTGTTCTCCCATCTCCCAACCCCTCTTTTCCTGCTGCCAGGATTGTGAGTGTGAAGGAGACCCGGCTGACAAGTCTGATGGCCAATTTCCTGGTGGGGCTGTCGCTGCTGCTGCTCCCGTTCCCCCTGCAGTGGATCCCGAAGCCGGTGCTCTTCGGCCTCTTCCTCTACATCGCCCTGACCTCCATCGATGGCAACCAGCTCTTTGAAAGGGTGGCTCTGCTGCTCAAGGAACAGGTACCTGCAGTTGTGTTTGCAACCCAGCTGTTCAAGCTCTCAGTGTGGGATTTTTTTGTGAAGGTTTTTTTCGGGGGAGTTTTAAACCCCCCTTGGTGTCGTGTCGGTTGCCACATTTCTCTTCCCAGAGAAAAACAAGGCAAAATTCCCCCCAAGAATATTTCTGGGTTTCACATTCTCTGAACCTCAGAGAAAGGAAAAACAATTCCTATCATTTGCTGTGCCTGTGTTTGTGCACAAGTAGAATGCAATGTGGAGATTGTTTACCCAGAGTGATGGGGTTTTGTTTCCTTGGATTATCAGAGCCAAGCCTCTGTGTGTGTGACAGTCACAAGATTCTGTGCAGTTGTGTGCAGAGTTGAGTGCTTGGCAGATTCAGTTTAGATGTAATGTAATATAGTGTAATATAATATAGAATAATATAGTATAATAAAATCATTAATTAGCCTTCTATAAGATGGAGTCCCTCTCATCATTCCTCTCCCCTCGTTGGGAATCCCTGCAAATTCAATAGTGTCATCTGCAGAGTACATGCATTTAAAAAAATAATAATATAAAATATAATAAGCACAACATCAGGAAATTATGGTCTTTGATTTCCTCAACAAAGCTTCAGGCAGGTATTTTTTGGTGCTGTTTTATACTTTCATTTTGTGTGAAATACAGCAAGATGGGATTTTAAACTCAAAATGAAATTACTTGAGTTATTGAAATCTCTGTGATGTGGGCTGAAAACAAACCTGGAAGATGTTTTTTTAAACCTGTCTCTGTTACAGGTGCTAAAATGTGTTGTTTGGGTGTGTAGGTGGTACCTGGAGCAATCTCCAGCTCACCTTCTCTTATATAACAAGGGTCAAGGGCTAAATAAGCCCAACATTTGGCTCTGCATCTCTGCTAATCTGTCTTGATCTCCAATATTACACCCCAGAGGTCAAACCTGTGAAATTGGGGTAAAGATTACATTTGTCATGTCGTGCCAATTTTTGAACAGCTACTGATGTATGTGACTTATTAGTTCTGGTTTCAGTAGGAATTATGTGTGGAATTTTCCAGGTTTTGGCAGGCAAAATTAAAAAGTATTCTCAAATATGGAAAACTCCTTTTTGTGGAAACCTTTTAATGAGTCATGGCACAATCTGAAAGCCACTGAGGCTGTGCTGGTGCCAGCAGACAGTCGCTCATTGATGTATAGACAGTGAGTCAAAGCCTGTGCTCAGACATGAGCAAGGAACTGTCAAAAGCAACCACCATATTTAGCCTATTAATGTCATTTTTCCCCCCTTATTTCTCAAAAATGGGTGGCTTATAGGAGCTGAGAAAACCCCTGCAGTGTGAGCACAGCTTCTTCCCACACTTCCTTCATCTCCTGAACTCCTAGAGGGGTTCAGCCAAGAGATGGGAGCACCAGGGGCAAGCCTGGAGCCTTGCAAGGCTATAAAATGATGAGGAGCTGGGTGTCAGGTGGAGGAGCCATGGACAGGAACAACACCTGGATGCATCTGCTCTCCTTCCCACCTCTGGCTGGGGAGCCCTGGCAATCCCAATCCTCCTCAGGGAATCTCATTACTGCACTTCCCAAGGTTATTTCATTGCACTCCAGATGTTCCCAGGGCAGTCCTGGCCCTGAGGGGTGTCCTGTCTTCTCTCCAGGCTCTCAATCCCCACTCCTCCTCTGGGTCTTGCTGCCCATGCTGTGGTTTCTGGAATTAACCCTACAAATCCCGTGTTCAGCTGCTGAACCTTTTAAGGACCCTGATGGTGATTTGTGCATTGTATAAATTCAGTTCTTCCCTCAAGCCCTGGTGTCCCAAAGCCCCATTCTGCTGTCACAGGTCCCTGCATGTCTAACGTGTGGCTCTTCTCTTCCCAGACTGCTTATCCTCCGACCCATTACATCCGCAGAGTTCCCCAGAGGAAGATCCACTATTTCACAGGCCTGCAGGTCCTGCAGCTCCTCATCCTCTGTGGCTTTGGAATGTCACCCCTGCCTTACATGAAGATGATCTTCCCCCTCATCATGATAGGGATGATCCCCATCAGGTAGGAAGCTTGGCTGTCTTTTTTCCCTGCCTCCCATGCCTTGTGTCTTCAGGCTTGGGTTGCTGGAAGTCTGAGGAGAGGAGAAGCTGGAGCTGGGCTTGTTCAGTCTGCAGAAGAGAAGAGTGAGAGGGGATCTCACCAATCCATATAAATACCTCCAGGATGGTGCCAGACTCTTTCCAGCAGTGCCCAGTGACAAGACAAGGACTAAAGGGCACAAAGTAAGCCACAAGAAGTTCCATCTCAACACAAGGAAGAATTTCTTTATGTTGAGGGTGGGGAGCAGCTGCCCAAGGAGGCCCTGGAGTCTCCCTCTCTGGAGACATTCCAAACCCACCTGGACACATTCCTGTGTCACCTGCTCCAGGGGGATCTGGCTGGGTGATCTGCAGAGGTCCCTTCCAATCTCAACTATTGCATGAAGTGGGAGTGGTTCAGGAGGGTTTTCTGCATTTTCCAGATTGACCAGCTCCTGGAAGTGGGTAATAACAAGGGGTTTTTTACCAGCTGCTCAGGCCTGAGGAGAAATCAGGATTTCACTGCTGCTGGGAGTTGAGCAGAGAGTTCTGGGCTGGCAAGTGCTCTTCTTCCAGCTTCCCAGGAGGCAAAACCTCTCCTTTTTAGTGCCTGTGAGATGCCTGGTCTTCCTGAGAAGCCATAGTCCAAACCTCTAAGAGGCAAGGATAATGTTCCTTGATAATGTTCCTTATCACTTTGCAGTTTGATTTTCCAGCAGAGCTGGAAACTTTTCCTGAGAGGGATCCTTATCTCTTACCCAGTGCTGTGGTGACCTCCCAGACCTCCTGCACTGCTGGATGCCCCTGTCAATGATCAGTTGGGTGAAACTGCCACATTTAAACTTAAAATAGACATTTCAAGGTGGGAGAACCCCACAATATCCTACAGAGAGAGAGAATTGAGAGGGAATTGTTAAGAAATTTAACTAATTTCTTCCTTGGGGTTCATTAGCAGCCACTGCCCATCATTCTCCAATTAAATCATTCATGCTCTCAGTCCTTTGGATGTAATGAGAGGCCAGAAAAAGATCTTGGAAGGAACAGATCAAGCTTCCAGTCCACTTGATTATTTTTAAGCCAGCATGGTACCAGTGATATCTGCTTGACTTTGAGCTTGCAGTCCCAGAGATTTTGCCTCTGATCCCAAAGTCCAGGGCTGCCGATTTGCTGATCTGCACCACCTGCTGTGGTGTTTTCCTTGGCTGATAAAGATGGGTCCAGTCCTTTCTGAAAGAAAAGCAAATGTTAGAGCTACCATGGCTTTCAACAGGATCATGTCAGAGCCATTTGGGCTGGATTTTAAAAGATAAACAGGCTTGGAAAGCACAGAAATTATTGTTCCTCTGGTGGTAATGCCTCAGCTGCCCTTCACACTGGTGGCACTTGGGGTGCCTGGATGAGTGGCTGGTAAATATTCCAGCTGTTAGCAGTGCTGGATGAGTGGCTCTTGTGGGAATTGCAGCTCAGTGCAGAACAGAAAACGTGGGGCACACTCAGCCAAATTCAGGTATTGGACATGGTATAAAAAACACAATTAGTGTGGAGAGAATGCAGTCAAAAAACCTGATTTTGTACTCAGAGCTGGATACTAATATGCAAATATGTCTTCTTTTCAGTAAATAAGATGCTGTCAGTTTATACCCTGTGTGTTAACTCATTTCTCTTTCCAGGGCAGTTTTTTCCCAGCAGCTGGATAATCAGCCCTGCTGCCAAGGGGAAGGTGCTGCTGCCTGGCACAGCATGGAAATTTGCCCTTGGCTTTGCTTCCTCTGATTTCTTTTGCCTTCATGTAGTTTCTGTGGCCTCCAGCCAAGAAGGCAGCACCATGATCCATGAGCTCTGTAGTTAATGACTTTTTCCCAAAGATTTGGCACCCTAAACAGATGAGGCACTTGAAGAAATTTAATCTATTTTCTCCAATTTTCTTTAAAGAAGTGAAGGGAGAAGGAGGAGAGGGGACAGTAGCCAGGGGGCAGATTCAAGAATCAAACAGAAATGAGTGAGGCATGGCTTGGTGTCCCATCCAGAACTCAGCCACATCCCAAAGCCACATTTCCATCCATCCAAGAGCTTGAGAAAGATGATTTGTGTTGTCATTACTGGGGGATCACTGCTGTGGTCTCAGACAGATACTGAGAAGCCACTGAAATCCATGACTGCAGTGGAAAACAGCCTGGTGGAGGAAAACTTGATCTCTTGGGCTGTTCCCAGTTCCTGGCCTAGATCCAGAACTTTGGCATGAAGAGTTTTTGGTTGTCCACAGAAGAATCTTCTCTCCAAGTTGTCTCTTATCTGGGCTCTCAAGCATTTTATTCTATGATGGGTCTATTTAGGGAGATCCTGGTATTTCTCATTAAAAAGTGATGTTTGGGATCTCTTGCACAGCTCTTGAAATCTGAAACTGATTTTTTGGTGCTTTTTGAGTTATTTTAACAGCTGAAGAGTCACTTCCTTGTTAAACAAGGAAAAATGTCCCATAAATGTGCACTGGGTTTTTTTTAATTGTCTTTTTTTGTTATTGTGGTTGTTGTTGAGTTGTAGTTTGTATTTTATTATAGGGTATTTTATTTAGAAAATAAAATATCATAGGGTATATAGGTTATTGTATTTATAAAATACCCTATAATAAAATGAAATAATACTATAATAAAATAAAAAAATAATACCCTATAATAGTAATAAGATGAAATAATAGTAAGTAATGATAATAATAAAATACAAACTATTTTATTTATAAAAAATTAGTTTAAAATATTTTTTAAAAACACTTTTTAAAATTAATTTAAATTTGATTTTAATGCGTGAAGGTAGTATGAAAGTAGTGTTAGTTCTTACTTTAGAAATTATGTATATAATATTATTTATTTATGTAAATATATTATTTGGGTTTTTATTTAAAATTGATGTGTATGTTTATTTATTTGTGTGAATAGTTTTATTTATTTACAAGGGCAACTTCACAGTGCCTTTCTAACCCAAATATATTAATTTGTAAGGATGTTCTTGCAAAAAATCAAATTAAAAAAAATTATACTAAGTAATTTTTTAATTAATTTTTTTTATAGTAAACTTAGATTTTAAAGTAAGTTTATAAATTTTTTTTGAAGTCATTTGTTTTACATGTGTTTGTCCATGCATCTCCATGGAAATGTGGAGTTTGTCCATCTCTCTCCGTGGAGGAGCCACAGGTCAGGATGGTCTCGTTTGGAGTCGTGGCTTTTCACCTCTGTGTTTCTGTCCCCCTGAGCACTTGGTGGTGACAGAGCTCTGGGAAGTGACTCCTCCAGTGAGGATGAGGATGTTCTCTCTCCTTCCCAGCTGGAAGGAGGGAGGAGGCTCTTGCAGAGGGAGCCTGGCACTGCTGTTCCATGAACGCTGTGTTTGCTTGCAGGGCTGGTTGGTTTTGCTGTCCCCACTTTGTGTCCCCTCACTGGGTGAATGTCACAGCCAGTCTCACCCAGGAGCTTTGGGACAGAGAGCAAAGTGCTGCAGAGACAAGGACTGACTCCCTGTCTGTGCTCTGCCCTAGGTACAACCTGCTCCCCAGGATCATCGAGGCCAAGTACCTGGATGCCATGGATGCAGAGTAGTGAGGGTCCCAGCCTGCAGAGCAGCAGAGACAGCCCCTGGGGGCCAGCCGAGGCCTGGGACCATCCCTGCACCTTCCTTTCACCACTTCCTTCGTGCTCTGACGTTGGCAATGCACTCCTGTCACAGCTCCACGGGGCCTGTGCCAGACCAAGGGAGCCTTGGACTGAGAGGACGCTGCTCTCTGGAGCTGAGAGGCCAAGGAGCTCTCTGGGAAATGCTTCTTTCCACACCCCCAAAGATCAGCCTGGCTGCGTGGTTGGAGCATCCAGAGTTGGCCTGGGTTCCCTTGTTTTGAGGGTGGGGGGGGGATTTTTTAATGCACCACATCCTTTTCTTCCCCAACACTAAGAACAGACCCTTGTTTTATAGAATGACAGCCCTGGCCTGGCCTTGGAATCCAATTCCCTGTGCACCCAGTGTTCCCAAACTGGTGTTCTGGGTGGGATGGCCTCGTGCTACACCACTGATGGCAGCAGAGATGGTGGCTGTTCTCTCACATTCATGGGTTTGGAAACAGTTGCAATGTGTACTGCTACAACCCACAGCTTTGGATGAATTTTTAATCCCAGCAAATGAGCTGGGAACATTCAGAGGCTGGGCTCACGTGGCCCTGTGGATGAAACCCCTGCTGGGTTTGAGCTGTTTGGGCATTAGTTTGGATCTTTCTCCCATTTCTCCTGGGTAATCAAACACAGAATTGTAGGGTTTTGCACAACTGCAGCATTTTTTGCCTGCACCCAGAGGGCAGTTGTGTCGAGGTTGCATATACATATGTACAGTAGTGCCTATGTGTACATATATACATATTGGAGTTGTGTATATATTTTGCATAGATATACAAATAGGCCTGGTTCTTTCCAAATTCACAAGTGTTTTGTGCAGTCAGTGTTACCCACCATGTCCTGACCATATACTTGTTTCTGCTTCAGTGCTGCTTTTTCTCATTTGAGATATGGTCACTTTTATTCCTTTGGAAGCTGCTCAGTTACTGGTTCTGTTCACGTGTTGCTTTCTTCACGGTGTTTTCTTTGCTTTCTCCTTCCTGTGGCTTGAGACCATCATCATTCTGTCTCGAGGCTCCACCATGTGAATTTTTCATTTAATTTTGATGTACAGAATGCAATGAAAGTTTTCCTCTTTCCACCTAATCAATACTTGTTGGTCATTTCATTGTTTCTGTTGTGTAGCTGATTTCCAGTTCCCCTCCCCCAGATGTTATATTATATTTCTGGATGAATCTTAACTTCTGCTGTCTTTTATATTTCAGTTTATTTAATTTTGCTTGTACTATGGTCAGTTTTCTTTGGAGTACTGTGAAACAAGCTGCCCTTTAGTTCAGTGCTTGTGACATCACAGGTCACAGCTAAAAATGTTCAGAAAATTGTGGACCTCGGTGATGAACTTTCAAAAGAGTAGAAATGAGGGAGGAAGAGGAATGAAAAATATTAATTTATCAGCACAGAGAAATGTTTCTTACCAGTTGCTTGCCCAGTAAATGATGCAGAGTTTTTTTCCTCCCCCCCCAGCGTGGTGAGGGAGACCAACCCAGCCATGAGGGAGGAAGGCTTTGGGTGCAAAGCTCCTGTGCTGATGCTAAGCCAGGCTCAAGCCACTGCAGATTTGGTGTATTTGCACTAAAGATCAGAAGGTATTTAATCTTTGTGGAGCTGCCCACGGCTCTCAAACTCGTGTGCAGAACTAATTTTTGCATTTTCTTACGAAACCCTTTGTATTGAGACTCTGGAGGAGAGCAGTGAGAGTTCCTGTATCCCTGGTTTTATATCCCTGGGGGAATTGTAGGGGAAAGCCCTCAGCTTAGCAAGCAGAACAGTGGCACAGACAGCAACACCACGACCTTCATGTGGCACCAAGCTGATGGGAGAAGTCTCAGGGTCAGGGTGACCACCCCACTGCATCAAGGCAGGGAATTTGGCTTTCAGCAGCCTCAGGAGCAGCTCCTGCCACGTCTGACAAGAGCAGATACAAACCCAAACGTAGTTTCTGACCACTTTCCCCAAGATTCCCTGGCTTCTGAGTCATTTCTGTGGCAGGATCACTCAGAGCTGTTAGCAAGGGCTGCGTGTAGGAACAGGGGCAGACAGGATTTCAGAGGTGGCACAACTCTGATCTTCAGTCAACAGCAAAAGGGCAGGTGACAGGCAGCAGTTCAGGACCTGCTGGGAGCCAGGGAGTGCAGAGGGCTGCTGAGGCTGAAATAACATGTTTTTCCCACAGATGTCAAAAGATTGAAGCAAAGCTGCAATCAGAGGTGTCATCCTCTGGCTGAGTGAAGCTGTAACACCCACGTGACCTGTGGGTGAATTCCTGGTGTCTCTGCAGGAAAAGGTCACCTTGGGGGGTGGGTTAAGTGATATTTTGGGGGCTGTGGCTGGAGGAAGGACAGGATGTGCCCAAGGGAAGGTGGCTCTGGTCCTCTTTGAGGCTCTGGGTGGGATTTCCTTGGGCACAGAGCCATAGTGGGGTGGACTGGCATGCAGGTTTTACCACATGAAATAATTTTGAGGTGCACCCTCCATCCCCCACTGAGAAGGGCCAGAAATGTCCCCACTTAAAGCCTTTTTGCAAGATCCATTTCAGATCGTGTCAAATGTGGCAGAGAGAATTGAAGATCCAGGCAGCAGGGAGGGTTAAATATCAACCACAGCTCTTGTTTGTATCTTTTCTTTTCCTTCAGTGGTGTGACTTCAGTGTTTGTGTTTTCTTTGTAGCATCAGTAGCATTCTGTTCTGCAGGTTTTTGTTCTTACAGAAGTCAGGGAATCAGCTGATGGGAAATCAGCACAGCTTGGGCGGGGGGGGGGAAAGCTGTGCTGGCTTGGACTGATTGAACATTTGGACCTGTGTCTCAATATTTGGGTGGAAGGGAGATGTGAGACTCGAGGCCTCTTGCCTCAGAAGGGGTTTTCATGATCCTGCAGAGGATTTATTTTATTTTATTTTTTCCATGCCTTTTCTCTTCTTGTTTGCTTCTGGTTTTGCTGACTTAAGTGCAGGCGTTTCCAGGAAGTAGCTGACTAGGGAAGGAGGGTTTGTTCAGAGTTGATTGAGCACTTTAATACTTCTGTGAAGGTTTAAGACAATTAGAATGTAAAAGAAGTTTTATTATAAGCTCTTTATATACGCACAATGCTCTGTGTAACTGTTGCCAAAGAACTGAGTCTGAAAGGTGTCAAGAGCTGTTGGGAGAGTCCGTGGGCTTCACCTGGCAGTGCAAGGTAGGGAGAAGCTTCTGAAACCAGTGGATTTTGGAAGTTGCCATTTGACAGCTGCCAAAACGATCAGAAACTGGAGATAGAATAAAATTCTACTCTGGAACTTGTAGTTTTTGATCCTTGCATTGAATGTAGGAGCTAGAAGTGAGCTTGACAATTAAAATTGGATTTGTACCTGACTGGTTTTGTTGGTCTGAGACTTTATTTTGTTGCTTTTGAAGACGTCCTTGACGTGCTGTGTGTGAGATTTGATGTGTTTGTCCATGTAAATGAAGGGAAGGTGGTGAAAAGGTGGAACTTTTGGGATTGCTTAGGAAGCAGAGCTGACAATGCACTGCAACAACCCCAAACTGCCTGGCACCAACACTGAAGTTGTTTAATAAATGTCAAGCTCCACGTGGATGTGCTGCAGGATGGGGATGGAGTAAAGGGATTCAGCTGGTTTGGTTCTGAGCTGCTGCTGGTGAAGTGATCCAGGAAGAGCCCCAGCACTGTGGGACACAACACGAGCTTCCTGATGATCCAGGGAACTGGGATGCTCTGGAAAGAACCAGGGGAGATGGCCACACTTATGTACAGTTGTAGGTTCTTCCCCAAAATTCCACATCCCCAGCTGCACCCAGAGACTTCACAAACTTCTGCTCGTGACTTTTGGCTGCTTCAGGAGCTGCTGCTGCACTCTGCTCTGTGGGCACTCCTGGAAGTTCCCCCAAGGTTGGATAGATTTGGAGGTGAGAGGGCAGGGGTTGGTTTGGGGGGTTTTGTGGAGTTCTCAGCAACAAGAAAGGGACCTGGGGTGTCACATCACCAAAAGCAGCTCCTGTTTCCCAGTGTGTCCCACAGGCATCTGCACCATCATTGTCAACATTCATGTTACTCCTTCCCAACCTTTTTTTCTTGTTTGTGGCATTCTGCATCTGCCCTTTGCAGGGTTTTTACCTGATTAGAACATTGATGGGCAGAGCCAGGGGTGGCTCAAGCACCTCTGTTGTGTCTGTCCCCCCAAAATTCAGTGCAAGCTGTTTGCTGTCATCTCCTGAGCCAGTTCCCTGCTTCCCCAGCCCGTTCTAGAAGCTCCCTCTGGAATTTCCCCTGGGGAAATGCTGAATGGAATTTTTTCCTGTAGAACCTGAGCCTGTGTCTGGCAGTGGCTGCTCCTTGGGGCTCCTTGATCAGAGAATCAGTGATGGAGGATTCATACCTGTGCAGCAGTTGCACCTCCCCATCTCTTGGAATCTCCTTTATGGCCTCCTGTTCCAGTTGGGGTGTCCTCCTTTCATCTGCCAAGCTTCCAAAACCACCTACACAGACATAATGGGCTGGGGCTGGGTTATTTTCTGGGCTGAGGCCTGTGAATGTTAGAAGGGAATCATCTTCTCTAATTGTTTTCCTGTCTAATTAAGGCATTGAAGGACCAAGCCTTGGCCATCCCACTCGTGGCTGCAGCTCTGCTTGCAAGGAGCAAACCATCAACGTTGTGGGCAGAGCAGAGGGGAGGGAGTTGTTGCAGTACAAGCTTTAGAATCACAAATTAGCACTTTCCTCTTTGGCTTTGGGGTGTTTTCCTCTCACACTTCCCTGGCTGTGTCTTTCTTTGCCTTGTACAAAATGCTGCATGAGCTGGGATCACTTGGCTCTGCTCTGATGTCACATTAAATATTGAAGAGCCTGTCCTGGGGGAGTGCTGCCTTCTGCTCCCCATCTGCCTCTCCTGCAAAGAGCTGCTCCCTTGGAGACTCTGCTCTTCATCCAGGAGACAAATTCCTGCTGCTGCAGGCACACAGAAGGGTCACTCAGCCACAGAAAGGGGAGCAAAATGCAAAGAACTGGGGAAAAACAGCTTGAAAATAAAATCTCTCCCTTCTGATCTGAGTGATGTTGGGACTTTTCAGCACGTGGGGAGAAGCAGGAGCTCTGCAGCAGAGAGGTGTTTGTGATGTGATCAGGGGCCTGCAGGAAATCCTCATCAAATCCAACACCTGGGGGACTGATTTCAGTGCTGATTTTGGGAGGGCTGGGAGCAGTTCTCATCTGCCCAGCAGCAGCAGTTGGTGTCCTGGAATGCTTGTTTGAGGTAAGTTTTCCATGGCTGGATGGCCTGGGTGGTTCTGCAGGGGTGGCTGGAGCAGGAGGTGCAGCCCTGGGTGCCCTGAGCATCCCCAGTGCTGGGGGGAGCTCTTGGGTGGGGGTGGCAGAGCTCAGGCTGTGTCCCCTCCTCCCTGGGGTCAAATTTGGGACCAGTGCCACTGATTTCAAACAGCACCTCCAGGCAGTGCTGGTCTGGATTTTATGGGAATCACATCTTCATGGAATCCCAGAATGGTTTGGCTTGGAAAGGACCTTAAAGCTCATCCACTTTCACTCCCTGCCATGGCAAGGACACTTCCCACTGTCCCAGGGTGTTCCAACCCCATCCAGCCTGGCCTTGGACACTTGCAGGGATCCAGGGGCAGCCACAGCTGCTCTGGGAATTCCATCCCAGCCCCTCCTCACCCTCCCAGGGAACAATTCCTTCCCAATGTCCCACCCATCCCTGCCCTCTGGCAGTGGGCAGCCATTCCCTGTGTCCTGTCTCTCCAGGCTCTTCACTGCAGAGCTCCCCTTGCCTGCCCAGGTGTTGGCAGCTCCCTCCCATCTCCACCACTTCTGATACTACAAACTAATTATGATCCTGGGATTTAGGGGCCAAGTCTGGAAGCTGCAGCCCCTGGGAGGTGTTGGATGAGTCCCTTTGGAGCTGGGCCATGCAGGTCCCAGTGGATCCCGTGGGAGAAGGAATGATCCAGCTGCAGAGCACAGCTGGCACTGGGGCCTGAGGAGCTGCTGATTGACCCTGGGAGGGTTCAGCCTGTGGTGTCACACTGCTTTGATCAGTGCCTGAGGGCTCTGCTGTTTTTGGAGGTGTTTATCCCCTCCTTTCCCTGCCCTCTTGGTTGGTGTGAGTTTGTACCTTGTTCCCACAAAGGAAAGATTGCACTCAGTGATCCTTGTGGGTCCCTTCCAAGTCAGGACATTCCATGATCCTGTGAGATGTTACCCAAAACCCAGAAATTCTCTTACTAAAAACTGCAACAGTGCAGCTCCTAAAAACCCCCAAACTTCACCCAAAGAAGGTACACCCTCAAATGAATGCAAACCAACCCCTTCCCCAGGATCCCACCTGAGAAAGGCATATCCTAAATCCAGAAATATCTTAAATCCTCCCTCATTTCCCCTCCTGCTTTCCCTGCAGGGAGTGTAAATGCAGGATAAGCTCTGCTTAAGAGGGGAAACCTCCCAGGGGCTGACCCAGCTCATCCCCAGCCTGCATCCCCTCTCCCTGCAGCTCAGGGTGGATTTCCAGTGCAGCAGGGCTGGGTTTATTTCCCTCCAGGATGTGTAACTGGTTAAATCCTTCTCCACTGGGAGCCCAGGAGGTTTTTCCCAGGATTCTCAGAAAGGATTTGAGGTGAGGGAGGTCCCTGTACAGGGATTTCTGGCCCATGGATATTGCACTTGCTAAAGAGGCTTTCCCAGAGCACATCCCTGATCTGGTGCTGATTTTCCAGTGAAGGATTTCTTTTGATAAAAGTTGCTTGGAGGGGGAGGGAGGGAGAGGGAATTCCTTGGCTGTATAAGGAAGCTCTGTGTTTAAAATAGAAATAAAAAATAAACCTGCTGTTTATATATTTCTACTTTTTGCCCAATCCCTGTCTTTTCTTTAATCTGGGTTTCTCTCCCAGTGCTGAGGGTGTTTCTCTGGGGACTGGGGACTTTTGGGTAATCCCCAGCACTTGGAGCACTTGAGCATCTCAGCTGTGGCTGTGAGAGCACATGTCTGACACAGGAGAGTCTGGGGAGCCAAAAATCAGATTATTTCATCATTTAATGGAGAAAAACTGCACCTTTCACCTGCTTTGGTGCACTGGCAGCATCTGGAGCTGGCTCTGACTTCCTTGGCATCACCCAAAGCAGAGCTGAGCCCAGATCCAGGGGAATGTTGTCACTGGGGAGCCTGGGAATTCTGCAAGGAGTGAATTTGTTACCTGCCACAGGATCCTGCACCCAGCTGCCAACTCCAACCTCCTGTAACTCAAGGAGGAGCTCACAAGGACACGAGACTGAGGTGAGGCTGGGAATGGCTCTGTGGCTCTCAGAGCAGGATCTGGGACAATCCAGAGCCTGCCAATACATAAATTGTAACATTTATTTTTTTCTATTATTATATCAATATTGATATATTGATATAATATATATCAATCCCTGTATATTGATATATTATTATACATATAATATTGATCTGTTGATATTGCTATTGATATATTGATATATTATTATATATTTAATATTGATCTATTGATATATTGATATATTATTATATATTTAATATTGATCTATTGATATATTGATATATTATTATACATTTAATATTGATCTATTGATATTGATCTGTTGATATTATATTATTATACATAGATTACATTGATATTGTTATATTGACATATTATTATATTATTATACATATATTACAATATTGGTATATTGATATTTTATATATATTTATATATTATATGTTATATATTAATTTTATAGATATTATATTTATTTATTGATATATATTGATCTTTTATTATACATATATTATTATATCAATATTGGTATTATTATATTGTTATTTGGTGATAAAGAAATAAATAAATGAACAATACATGTATCTAAAATATAAATATATAATGCCAATATTGCAACAATTTTATTGTCCCTGGTCTCCAGCCACTGCATCTCCCCAGGTCCTGTGGGATTCCTCCTCCAGCTCTGACCTTCATCAGCATGAGCTGCCCTAAAGCAATGCTGGTGACCCCTGTATAAATCTATATATTTAAAAAATCCCAATTCCTAAATGGACAGAACCCCAGGAAAAGGGGCAGCAGTTTGGGTGGTGTTAATTTGGGTGATTTTTGATTCCCTCTGATTTTTGGGATGGGAGATGCTCCCTGCTCTGCCATGGGAACTGTTGGGATGTGCCAAGGGCAGAGCACTGAACCTGCCCCAACCCGGGGCTGCTCCCTCCTGCACAGGCTGGAGAGCCCCAGAACAGGAGAGAAAAACGGGTGAGAAGAGGTTCTGCTCCAACAGTCTCAGGTTGCTGTGGCTGAGATGACCCCAAGGTATTAAAAGTCTCTTTTTTCCCAGCCCTGAGACCAAAGAAGAAGTCGAGATTCGTGGGTTCTGCTTTTCAAGGTTGTTTATTTTCTCATCTATTCCATTCTTTCCCTGACCTCTGAGGTCTGTCCAGCAGGTCGGGTTGTGGCTCAGTCCCTGCCCTTGGGGTGGTGTTGGATTTTTATACTAAAAACTACCTGTACTTTATTTACAATAATTTTCCAATACCTATCACCTATATTAGCCAATTTGTCTCTGCTCTAAACCAATCCAAAGTGCCACCATCACAGCAGAAGATGGAGGACAAGAAGGAGAAGGAGGAAGAACACACCCAGATCCCTCCATCTTGCCTCCTGAACCCCCATTCTAAAAACCCCAAAATTCTACTTTTTCACCCTGTGACAAATTCACTGTCATTCTACTCAAACCCTTGTGGCTTGTAAATCTTCACACAAAGTTGGTAATTGTTTTTTCCCTGGGCTAAAATCAAAGGCACAGGTGGTTTTGACTCTGTGCCAGGGTCTCTGAGCCCCCTGCCAGGGTCTGGAATCACCCAGGGCAGCCAGAGGAATGTCCTGGGTCCCTCTGGGAGGTGTGGGGACCCTGCAGCTGCTGGGGATGGATGCTGAGCAGCAGGAGGGACGTGTGTGGCACCTTCTGGATGTCACTGCATGGATTTCCTTTGGATGAGCCTCTGCAAGGTGCCAAGTGCCCCTGTCCTGAGCAGATTTTATAAGGATATGGGTTTAAGTGTTGGTGCAGAGCTGGGGAGGATCAGGGTCAGGTGGGGACGTGTTTCCCTCACATTCCCCACCGGGACACTCGTGGTGCTCTGCCAGGAGCTTTGAAGGAGGCTGGAAATGTGAGATGGCCAAAAATTTCATGGGCAAAGTGTCCAAGGAAGAGCCAGGCCCCAGGGATGTGATGTGTGGGTTTGCCCTGTGCCACGGAGGGCATGGAAAAAGGGGTTCTTTAGAGTGGCTGCATCTTCAAATTGAAGATTTTGTCAGTAATTTTCCCTCCTCAATCTCCTGCTTTGGTTTAAACTAAAAAGGGAGTTGGGCTATTCCTCCCTGCACTTCCCAGCCTTATAAAGAACTGAAATACCTCCCTGGAGTGACCCAGGTGTGACAGGGTCTGCCACAGCCCCCAGACATCCACGTGCCACTGCAGCAAAGCTGGGGAGAAGGAACCACCCATTCCCTGTGCCCTGAATTTTTGGGGGGATGCAGAACCCCCAGAGAAAGCAGCAGAAACACTGCAGCCAGCCAAGGGTCAGAGATCTGAATTTTTCAGTGTGTGAGCCAAAACCCACAAATAATTGTAGGTTTTTTGGGGTTTTTTTCTTCCTTTTTAATGTTCGGGTGTATTTTGTGTTTGTTTCTGGCACCAAAACCTGCTGGTTTTCACGGGAGTTTGATGTGCTGAGAGCCGGTGCCATCTAGGGGACAGAGAGGAGAACAGGGACAGGGAGGAGAGCACCGGGACAGGTTCCACTCCCAAAACTCCAAAATCTGCTCCAACCTCCGGAGAGCCCCAGCCCGACCCCCTCCATCCCCCGGGCAGCGAGCCCGGAGATCCCCGGGCTCAGAAAGGGGAGTTGTGGGTGCAGGGCTTGACTCCAGCTCAGCCAGCCCCGGATCCTGGGAGAAAAGCAGAAATCATGGAATGGTTTTGGTTGGAAGGACCTTAAATCCCCTCCCATCCCATGGGCAGGGACACCTTCCCCTATCCCAGCTTGCTCCAAGCCCTGTCCGACCTGGAGGCATTTTTAAAATTTCTTTTTCATTTTATTTATTTATTTTTTTGTCCAACCTGGTCTTGGACCCTTCCAGGCTGTTGCCTTCAAGCAAAAACTTCTGCCCAAAGCCAGGCAGCAAAAAAATTTTGGCAGTAAATGTTTTCATGGAGTGGTTTGCTCCAAGGGGGACAGAGCCCTGGCAGCTCCATCTCCCAGCTCCAGGGTGGCCTTGATGTCCTGCAGCAATGTCCCCTCCTCGTGCTGCTGCACAGGGACCTGTCCTGCTGTGCTTTGGGAAGGGTTTGGCCAGGGAAGGTTTGCTGTGCATCCCTGCTGGGAGGGTCCTGAGGTGTTACAGGATCACAGAAAAGCCCTCTGAGATCACCCAGCACTGCCAAGGCCAGCACTGACCATGTCCCCAAGTGCCACATCCACAGGGCTTCTAAATCCCTCCAGGGATGGGCACTCCAGCACTGCCCTGGGCAGCTGTGCCACAGCTGGACACCCTTTCCATGGAGAAATGTTCCCAATTTCCACCCTGACCCTCCCCTAGCACAGTTTGAGGCCATTCCCTCTCCTCCTGTCCCTGTTCCCTGGGAGCAGAGCCCGACCCCCCCGGCTGTCCCCTCCTGGCAGGAGCTGTGCAGAGCCACAAGGTCCCCCCTGAGCCTCCTTTGCTCCAGGTTTTTCCCCAGGCACTGTCACTGGGATATTTTCTGAAAAATCCCTTTGCCAGGATTTTTCTCCTGAGAAGCCTCAGAAAAGAAATGTAAAAAATAATTATCTGATTGCTTAGAATGTGGTTTAGAAGTTGCTCACCAACAGGTGCATCTTGGATTGGTTCCATGGGAATTGTTTTTAATTCATGACCAATCCCAGTCCAGCTGTGTCAGACTCTCTGGTCAGTCACAGGTTTTTATTATTCATTCCTGTCCAGCCTTCTGATGTCTCCTTTCTCTTTCTTTAGTATAGTTTTACTATAACATTATAACAGAATATAATGTAATGTAATTATAATATAATGTAAATGTAATGTAATGTAATAATATATAATATAATATAATATATATTATATTATATATTATATAGTATAATACTATAACATATTAATACATATAATATAATATAATAACATATTAATACATATAAAATAATATATTATATAATATTATATTATATTATAACATATATTTTATTATATATATTATATTATATTATATTATATTATATTATATTATATTATATTATATTATATTATATTATATAACATATATTATATTATATTGTATTATAACATATTAATACATATATTATATTATATTATATTATATTATATTATATTATATTATATTATATTATATTATATTATATTATATTATATTATATTATATTATATTATATTATATTATATTATATTATATTCATATATCAGCCTTCTGAGAACCTGGAGTCAATTCTCATCTCTCACCTCATCCTGGGGACGCTCACAACAACCCCACAGCAGTTGGTGACCACAGGCACCAAAGGGGAGCTCTCTCTGTCTGAGCCCCCCAAAATAAATCTGTTCTCTTAGTGCACAAATCTAAAACCAGACTCTTCCCAAACTTTTGGGAGAGCAGCAGGAGGAAAAGCTGCTCTTCCATCACTTTGAATAAACCACCAGCACTAAGGATAACAAATAAAATCACCAATAAAACTCTGGCAAACGGGTGAGCACAGCCTCGAGCCAGAGCTGCAGGGCTGAGGGTTTGTCTTGGACACTTCACCTAAATCACTTTTTTTTCACTCTTTCCTATTTCAGGTTTTTGGGGTTGTTTTTTCCCTAACTTCACCAGCCCCTCTGGAAATCCTTTTGGCTTCAGGAGGGGCTGCAGCCAAAGGTTTGTTATCAGGGGCTCCTCTTCCACCTCCTGATCCCAAATGTCCCCTGCAGCTCAGCCCCGTGTCCCCAGGGCAGTCCCAGCCGTGCAGGACATCGGGACGAGGCTGTGGGCACGTCTTGCCCTGATGGAGAAAGGAGAAACTCCCGGGAGCCCTCCCAGGTGACCAGAATTAGCAAATCTCCACTGAAAGCTGCCTGTTGTCTGTGCAGGCTCCAGCAGAGGGAGTGTGGCTGCACGGAACAGGATTCAAACTCTTCAGCAAATCCACCTTTTGGAGATGAATTATTGGGAATGAAGTATTAACCATCCTTGGGTCTGTTTTCCCATGACATTTCCAATTGTTCCCCACCTGCTCAAACAGCAAAAGGCATTGGGAGCCTTTAAAAACAACTGAAAAGATTCATTTTATTAATTTTTTTTTCTATTTTAAGCAGGACCAATAAGAAAAAAAACATCCCAAAATCCTCTCTCAGAGTTTGAAATTACAGGTAAATTTAAAGGGTAAATTTTTAAATTTTAGGTAAATTTTAAAATTCCAGGTAAATTTAAAGGGATTGGGCCCCAAGGCAAGGGATTCATTTCTGGGAGATCCAACCCTCTCCTGGGTACCACGTTCCCAGCACTTTGTTTTTGTTTGCTGGGTGATTGCAGTGAGATGTTCCTTGATGCTCATCAGGGCTGGTTTTGGGAGACCCTCAGAGGGAAAGCAGGAGATGCCCATGGAGAAAAGGGGATGGGATTTGGGTCACTAAAACACCTCAGATTTTGTAATTCCTGATCCCAGCCACGGGAGCAGCACCCACAGAGAAGCTTTGGGTACCCCAGGACTGCTCATCCCGAATTTCCCTGCAGGTAAAATCCACCTTTAGAGGTGCTCCTTAAAAGCTGAGAGTGCCAAGGGATTCATTTGATCCATCTGGGGGAGGGAGAAATGTCAACATCTGTGCTGCAGGGAAGATGCCGGACCCGGAAAATCCTCGGAGTTAATGAGATTTCTCCAAATTTGCATATTAATACCTGCACCTATTACCTCGCCCTTAGACTTAATAGGGCTCAATATTACCAATTAATTGTTAATAAAAGCAGCCATTTGTACGTGAAAATGGAATAATAGATCTGGGCACTGCCTTCCTGAAGTCTGGGAGGATTTTGGTCGCCCCTCCCCTGCTGCAGGTGCAGGAAACTTTTTTATTTTGTGATTTCTGCTTCTTCTTCTTTTTTTTTTTTTTTTTTTTTTTTTGTATGGATAAATCTTCCTCGGGGTTCATCCCACCTCGTTCCAGCATCATCCCAGCTCCTCCAAACCTGTGCTGTCCTCTCAGCCAAAGGCAGAAAGCTCCAGTGAGTGCTGAGCTGAGGCACGCTGGCCATTTCCTCCCCTTAATTGCCATTAAATGCAATTAGCGCTTCCCAGCTCGCCCCAGAGGCAGTGTCTCAGCAAGGTCACCGTGGCCTGGGGCTGCAGAAATGCTGCACCGAGGGTTTTAGCCAGAAGAATAATAATTATTTTAATTATTTCTTCACATGAAAATCGGCATTTTCCCTTCTGTCCTCCCCAAAAGCAACCCAAGCAAAGAATGTGCCCTCTGGCTGCTTGGTGAGTGTCCCAAGAGCTGGGAGTGAGATTCTGCCCCTGTTTTTGCTCCCCAAGTTATGAGAGCAGCTCATTTCCCTGGAAAAATGGGGGACAGACTCCCCTCTGGAGTTCCCAGAGCTGCAGGAGGTCTGAAAGGGAAAAGCTGCAGGTTGCATCCTACAGAAATGGGGCTGGCATGAGACAGAGTGGGGTCAATTCTGCTCCCTGGAGCTCTTGTAGGATTTTGAGGCTCTGCCAAAAGTCCTGGAAGGGCAGAGCAAAGAAAGCCCAGGGAACTCCTCATGTCTAAAATCACCTTTTCTCCTTCCTTCCTTCCTCTCTGCCAGGACATGAACTCGACCTCTGGGCATGAACCAGCTGCTTCTCAGTGATGCCTCAAGGAAAAAATCCTTCCCTGTCTCTCCTCAGTGCTTTCCTTGCCGTGATGTTCTCCCAAAAGCAGCCTCCGGGGAAGCTGGAAAAACCTCTCCAGGCTGGAAAAAACCCTCCAGGGAAGCTGGAAAAACCTCTCCAGGCTGGAAAAAACCCTCCAGGGAAGCTGGAAAAACCTCTCCAGGCTGAAAAAAACCCCTCCAGGGAAGCTGGAAAAACCTCTCCAGGCTGGAAAAAACCCTCCAGGGAAGCTGGAAAAACCCCTCCAGACTGAAAAAACCCCTCCAGGGAAGCTGGAAAACCCCTCCAGACTGAAAAAACCCCTCCAGGGAAGGTGGGAAAACCCCTCCAGACTGAAAAAAACCCTCCAGGCTGTCCCCCAGCCCGTATCCTCCCTCTCAGCCCTCTCCCAGGGCTGGGAGCAGATCAGTGGCTCGGGCACAGATTGTTTCCCTGAAATTCTTCAGGCATCTGGCCCCAGACTGCCTGAGCTGGTCCTTAGGGGGTGTTTTTCTCCTTGGCTGAATTTGTCTGGGTTTGGAGACTGCAGAACCGGCAGGATTCCTGCAGCAGGGAGTTCTGCAGATCCCTCTTTTCCTCCTCGGAAATTCCGGGTGTATTTGGGAAATCTGAGTGAATTCCCCTCCCCAGCCCCTGCAGGGTTTGTGCTTCAGCTCCATCCCACCCTGGCACGTCACTGCACTGGAGGGGCCGGGAAAAAAACCCACCTGGCATGGAAAAAAAAAGGAAAAAAAATCCCGGAGCTCCTCCAGCACGTCCTGGCCTGGCGAGAAGCTATTTTCACCAGCCTCCCACACACGCTGCGATGCTCGAGCAGCAAAGAAGGAACCCCGGCGTTAAGCACAGCTTTAACAGCCCTGCTTTAGCTCACCGGCGCTTTCCTTGCTGATGCACTTTTTTTCCCCCTTTTTTCTTTTTTTTTTTTTTTTTTTTTTTTCATCTAGAAGCATCTGCCCCCAAAATCCCTGCCCGGAGGTAATGCAGTGCTTGGCATCACTGAGATTGAGATTTCAAGGTGTTTTTCCCAGACTCAGCCCTCCGGGCTGTGCCCTGGGTGTCCTGGTGGGAGATTCCCACCTCGCTCCCGAGCGCTGAGCTGGGGCAGAGCGTCGGGAATCGCTTCCCGAGCCTGCCAACAGCTCCGCAGCCTCATCCCCGCACCTCTCCCCTCCCAGCCCATCCCGAGGGATGCAGGATGGGCCCCGCACTGTCCATCCGCCCGGGAAGGCAGCAGGGGGGCTGAATTCCCGAGGGAATCACCCTTGGGAACGACCAGTGTAGGAGATGGCTCTGCCCCGCATCTTCCACCCCAGCAGGAGCAAACTGTGACTGACGTCTGATGCCCTGGGTGGAAATATCAGAGTGATCCCAGCTCCAAAGTCCCCATGGAACATTTGGTGGGGAGGGAAGTGGATCTCTCCATGTTCTTCCCCGTTGTTTTTTTTTTATAGTCTCTGTTTCAGTTTTCCTAGATTTAGGAAAGGCTCCTCTTTAGGGATCTGCCTCTCCCTGGCTGTTTGCAGCTCCTCAGCGCGGAGCTGAAGGAACGCGGGACCCGCTACAAGCCAGGAGGGCTGGAAAAATGCATGGAACGAGGGAAGAAACCCACTCCTGTAAAATAATCCTTTAAAAAAATCACGGGCGCCTTTCCCCGTGCCTGCCCTCCTTGCTGGGTTCCAGGCTGCTTCTCCTGCCTCTCAGCGCTCCAAGGCATCTCCTCAACTTCCAGCATTTCCCTCCAGATCCTCACACGCTCCCTCCCATCGCTGCAGGACCCAGCCCGGACCCCCCGCCCCGCTCTTTGCTCCTCCCTGGGGCTCGAAGGGAGCCGGGGACCATCTGGGTCCCTGCCCGGCAGAGGCGAGGGGAGGGCGGTAGGAGGGACCGGCGAGGCGGGGAGGGGAGAAGGATGCTCCGGGGGTGGCTCTTTGCTTCCTCGCCTGCCCGGAGCTCGCAGGGGCTCGCCTGGAGGATGTCTCACCCCCTCGGCACAGGTAACTCCGGGACCCCCCCCCTCGGCCGCAGCCGGGGGATGCTGCAAAGGGGAGGAAGGGGCCGCAATCCGGCTGGGATTGACACAAAACTTCAAGGGGAAAATGGGGTTCGAAACAAAACAACAACAACAACAACAATAAAAAAGAGGATGCAGGTTTGTGCATGATGCTCGGAGCATCCAGGGGTGAGCCTTGCCCTGAAGTTTCCGTGTGGATGGCCGGGAATTACTCGCAGGGATGGAATGCCGGGGGTGGGAGCGCGGCCGCGGCTCTCGGAGCCTCTGCTGTGCGTGGTGCTGATGCTCAGGCTCCGGGAGCCAGCTGGGATGCCTGGGCTGTGCGTGGTACCCCGGGGTGTGCATGCCACCGATCCGCTCCCGCTGCCACCCCGTGGCCACTGACGGCCCGAGTGTGGCCACTGCGTGCCAGGAGCGGGGATTTGCGGATTTGCGGTCCCGGCTTTGAAGTTTGCGTGTGCCACGGGCAGGGGATGCAGCGGGCGGGGGCTGTGCCCACACTGGTGCTGTGGCTCGTGTTGTCGCATGCACAGAGGAGGCTCTGCAAGGGATTAAATGTATGGATGCAGGGGAGAAGTGCAATAGCAGCAGGCACAGCTCGGCAGGGAAACACGATCCACGAGCCGTTCTCTCTCCTGGAAAAGCACATGGATGACCGGGGAGATGTTGCAGGCAGCCCGTGCTCCTTCCCAAGCGGAGAGCTGCTTCCTCCAAGCATCCCCCGGCAAAATGCTTGTCCTTAAGGAGACTTGGGAAGCGGCTTCCTGCCGGGCACGTGAGATGCAGCCGCAGCAAGAGCTCAGAGGGGTGGAGGGGGGTGGTGACGGTGGGCGAGAAGATGAGGGGATATTCGATTTTCTTCGCCCTGTTTGTGACGAGATGTTCTGGTTTGTCACTGGAGGTGTCACTGCTGGGGGAGCGCTGGTGGCGAGCTCGGAGCATGCTGCTGAGGGCCAGCCCCAGGAGGTTTCTGGAGCAGCACCTTCTGCTGGTGGAGAGCGCAGAGCAGCAGCGGCCGGCTCGGGAAGCGCTCCCGAATCCATTCATGACTGAGGAACCTCCCGCCCCAGCCGAGCCCGAACTGCCGCCCTCCAACCTCACCAACGGCACCGACTGCGGCGAGGAGATCCTGCTCTATGGGGACACCGAGAAGGTCGTCATCGGGGCCGTGCTCTCCATCATCATCCTCACCACCATCGCCGGCAACGGGCTGGTCATCATCTCCGTGTGCATCGTCAAGAAGCTCCGGCAGCCCTCCAACTACCTGGTGGTGTCCCTGGCCGCCGCCGACCTGTCGGTGGCCTTCGCCGTCATGCCCTTTGTCACCATCACGGACCTGGTGGGGGGAGAGTGGCTCTTTGGGAAGGTGTTCTGCAACGTCTTCATCGCCATGGACGTGATGTGCTGCACCGCCTCCATCATGACCTTGTGCATCATCAGCGTGGACAGGTGAGGCACGGGTGGGTTGGTGCCCTGTGCTCAGGTGGGCTCTGATATTTGGGGTGTTGGGAGCTGCTAGGATCGTGTTCCTGGTTGGATCAGTGCTCCTGGAGGTGTTTTTTGCAGGTGATGAGGGTTTTCTGTGGGAGTCCAGTGCCTCGCTCCCTTTGGAAGAGCTGGGCTCAGGGTTTTCTCAAGTTGCTTCCCTAGGTCGCTTCCTTAGTCTTCTCCCATTTGGCAGCTGCTTCTCATTGTTCCTGAGGAACAGTACCTGACCTTCTCCATGGAAGGGCCATGAAACCATTCAAGAAATAAAAAAAACCCCAGATGCACTTTGGAAATCCAGGTTCCAGGGCTTCTGGAGCCAATCCTGTGGGATTTTGTGCTGCTCCCTGGACTCATGCCTTGGCTGAGGATGTCAGCAGCTCCCCACACCCATCCCAAGACCCCAAACCCCCTGGTTTAGCTCAGTGAGCACATTTGTGAGGATTTGCTGGCTTCACCTCCCACACCTGGAGCTGGGAGGGAAAGGCTCAGCCTGCCTGGCAGAGTGGCCAGGCTTGGACAAGTCAGCACCTTGGTGGCTCTAATTTTAGCAGCTGCGTCAGCGGGGCCATGGCGCTGCCGAGCCGGTGCCGGGGCTGACGTGTGCTGCCTTCTCGGGGGTCGCTCTGGGCTGAGCTGGCTCTGCTGGGCTGGGCTGCTTTGGGAGCAGCAGCTCAGGCAAGGCACACATCCCACATCTGAGATGTGCCCTTTCAGCTGTGCCACCTCCCCGGTCACCTCTGCAGGTGTGACAGCGGGTGACAAAGCAGAAAGGACAGAGAAGATCCTGCTGCTGCTTGACATCCCCCCCTCAGGCAAGCCAGCAGTGAGTCCTGCTCCAAAGCCTTCATCCTCACCAGGCACTGCTCCCCTGGGAGCTGCAGATCCACAGCCCTGGGCAGCTCAGAGCTGCTGGTAGACAGAAAAAACCCTGCCAGGCCACAGGCAGGGTTCAGCTCTTCTGCTGAACTTGCTTTATTTTAATAATTTTCCTGTTGGGAAAAAAAAAAAAAGCAGGTGTGCTCAGAGCTGGCAGGAGCCTGACTCTGTGAGAGGGAAGGGATGAAATGCAGGAATGAAATGTGTCAGTGCTTCCTCCCAGTGGGTGAGGAGCAGGGAAGTGGCTACACACTAAAAAGACTGGCTTTGCTTGAAATGTTCCTTTTCCTTTTCCTTTTCCTTTTCCTTTTCCTTTTCCTTTTCCTTTTCCTTTCCCTTTTCCTTTCCCTTTTCTTTTCCTTTCTCCTTCTTCTCCTTTCTTTTCTCCTTTCTTTTCCTTTTGCCTTGCCTTCCCTTCCCATTTCCTTTTCCCCTTTCCCCTTTTTCCATTTTTCCTTTTTCCCTTTTCTCTTTTTCCCTTTCCCCTTTCATTTTTCCTTGGCCAAGCATGTCAACAACTCTCCCCACCCCATACCAAGTTCCCCAAAACCTGATTCATGCAAACCATTTCCCTTTCTTTTTTCTTTCCTCCTTCTTCCCTTCCCTATTTTTCTTCTTCTCCTTCTCTTCCCATCTCCTTCCCCTCCTTTCCCAACCAACCAATCCCAGCCCACCTCATCCCATCCCTTGGAGCAAGACTTTTCCAAGCACACAAATAGGAGAGATCTTTCCCCAGAAATCCTTGTCATGGATTCCACTCCTCCATCACGTCCCTCCCATCCAGTGTCACAGCTCCAGGGAGCAGATCCATATCCAAGGACACCATCCTGAGTTTGGTGTCATTTTGTCTTTCCTGGGAAGGAGGGAGGGAAAAGCTGTGTCCCAAGAGGTTGTCAAAGGGCCTGAATTTTCTGACCTGGGCTTGTCCCTCATGTGCTGGCACAGGAACTGCACTGTGATCAGTTTGCTCCCAGAACTTCATCCTGACCACGCCACAGGCCTGATGGGGAAGTTGAGTGGTTGCAGGGCAGTTGTCTGGAATATTTCCAGCTGGGAAAGGAGAAAACCAGCAAGGATTGAGCAGGAGGAAGGGACTGGACCATCCCCCGAGCTGTGCCCACCTGGCTCTGGGTGGGAGGAAGGACAACCTGCAAGTGGAGGGGCCTTGTAGGGTCAGTCTGTGCTGGGGCTTGAGGAGGGAATGGGAATTACTGGGATGTCCTCTGGTGCACATTAGAGGAGGAGGGGACTCAAGGATGCCCAGGAATGGGCTGGGAGTTGTGTGAACCATCCCAGGGCAGTGTCTCAAGCATCCTGTGCAGCATCACTGCTCCACACCCACCCAGCATGCTCAGGCAGTGCATGGAGGTGGACTGAGGATCCAGGATCATGCCTGGATCTCCATTTCCCCCCTGAGCCTGGGACAGGCAGGATTTTCATTTTGACTCTTGATGGAAACCTCTCCAAGAGCACAGTTCTCAATTTCTATGCTGATACAACCAAAAAATAAAAGTACAAGGAGAGCTGAGCTTGCAGAATGCCTGAAAAACCTGCTGTAAAAGAGATTAAACTGTTATCTCAGTGAGGCACAACCCAAACCTCTCCCAGTGATGGGGACCAGCTCTTCCTCCTGCCCTGTGAGGAAGAAGATGAAAAGCCCTGGTGTTTCTCAGAAATAGAAATATTTCCTCTGTTCTGTCCTGAATCCAACTTGGTCAGCACTGTCAGGCCTGTTCCTGCCAAGGAGGAGACCCTGCTTTTATTGATGGCTGAAGTGTCCTCAATATTTTGCTTAGCTTAGATGGAAAAGCTACTTGGTTTGCCCAGGATGATGAGGACTATTAAAATGTAGGCTGCTGTTATTGATTATTAATGCCAAGGGCTTCCTAAAAGCCTCTCGATTGAAGCTGGTAGAACTAATCTTGTCTGAAGCGAGATTTGATTGATTTCCTTTGAAATCAGAAAAGAAAAATGCTGGAAACATCCATCTTCCTCTTATATTTTCCTTATGTAAAAGCCTGCCAATGTTGCAGATTTTTTAATGTCACAAACCAAAAACAAACCACCAACAAAAAAAAAATCCCCTCTTTTGGCTGCTCAGCTTTGATGAAACTCTCCATAAAAATGCCAAGAAGCTGACAAAAGGAGCTCCCCAAAGCCCACACATCACTTCTGGCATCCCTGGTGGAAAAAAACTCTCCATCCATTTCCCAGGCTGCTCTGCTAGGGCTCTCCCTTTTCCCTGGCAAGTATTTTCCACCCAAAATCAGATGATGTGCTCCAAATTGGGGTCACCCTCAGTAAAAGGATGCCTCCCCAAAGTCAGTGGGATGAAAACTGCACAGCATTTTGCTGGATTGCCTCTTCCATGTCCTACATCCAAATGTTGCCCAGGCTGGGTGGATCCCTGCTCTGTATCTGGGATGGATCCCTGGGATGCTCCACCAGCTCTGACTTAGGGCACTTCAGCAGCCTCCAGCTGCCTTTTGTTTCCTCCTCTCCTTCAGCAGGATGGGGCAGGAATGCCATCAGCTTGGAAATCAGGGAAGGAGCTCATTTTGGCTGCAGAGGAGGCTTGGAATTGTGGTAAAACAGTGGGGTCGAGGAAACCCTAATTCTGAGCCCTAATTCTGGGCTCATTTGTCCCCCTGTGGGAGTGGAGATTCATCTTTTCCCAGGTCACCAGGTGCAGGATGGAGAAAGGGGGAACCTCGGGGAGGTTTGGGTTGTTTTTATTATTTAATCCCTGCCATAATGATCCAAAAATTGAAGGAAGCCTATGGGGAAGCCACAGAGGGACTTTCCATCAGGAAATGTAAAGGCAGGACAAGGGCAGGGTCAGATGGGATATTGGGGAGGAATTCTTCCCTGTGAGGGTGGGGAGGCCCTGGCACAGGGTGCCCAGAGAAGCTGTGGCTGCCCCTGGATCCCTGGAAGTGCCCAAGGCCAGGATGGACAGGGCTTGGAGCAGGGATGGTGGAAGGTGTCTGTGCCCTGGGGATGGAACTGGATGGGATTTATGGACCCTTCCAACCCAACCCATTCCATTATCCCCACTGAGTGCAGAACAAACACTCTGAACTGGCTCATCCGTGGGGTTTGCTGGTGCAGCCCAGCCTGGGGCTGATCTCTCACCCCACAGCCAAAGGGGCTGGGATCTGCAGGATCAGGGTGTGGCAGGAATTTATTGCACCTGGCATGAATGGCTACACCATCAGCCCTGCAAATCCCCACCGAGTGCCTGCAAATCTGCAAATCCTGGGAACTGCCTTTTGCTACCTGGTTACCCTAAACTTGATTAGCAGCACCACACACACACACACACACAGAGAAAGACTGAAAAAATTTCAAAGGGAGAGAATTCCGCTCAAATTCCATCTCCTGCCAGTGCCACCGTGCCTCCTGTAAACGCTGCCCTATTTTGAGGGCTCCCTGCTCGTTTCAGAATTATTACAAAGACCTGAAAACGGCCCCGTTTCCCCCAGCAGCAGTGGATGAAATGTGTCAGCTTTGCCTGCTCGTTAAACCGCGTCACCGAGCGCTTCCCTCGTAAATTCCTTGAAGTTTCAGCAAATCCCAGGCGGATCAGCTTCCAAAGAAACCTGGTAATAGCATAAGAGAGGGTGGCACACAACTCAGCATGGATTTGTTGGCGAAGTTCTTGGCTTGGCTATCTGGAGGGGCGATTTTTGGGGTGTTAATTTGGGAATTGCAGGAGCAGAGCGGGGTTTTCTCCCAGCTTGGCCCCATCGAGGGCCACCAGGAGGGAATGGGGTGCCCAGGGAAGCTGTGGCTGCTCCATCCCTGGAAGTGTCCAAGGCCAGGTGGGATGGGCTGTGAGCCACCTGGGATAGTGGAAGGTGTCCCTGCACGTGGCAGGGGGTTGGGAATGGATAATCTTGAAGATTCCATCCAACTTGAACCATCCTGGAATTCTCTGAACATAGAGAGTTTTGGTTGGTTCTTGTGACTAAGGCCAGCTCAAAAAAAAAAGAATACAGAGGGAAATAAGGAAAGAACAACTCAGTGAATGAAGTCAAAATCATTTTATTAGGGAGGCAGGGGAGAAGACTTTAGTCTCTCAATTGATTTAGCAGTCAGGAGGGGAGGAGAAATTAGATTTTTTTTTATATTTTATTTCCATCTTCTAATCTTGGGGGATGATCTGGGAAAGCAAAATAATCAGGGAAGAGAAAATCTCCTAACACAGTAAGACTGACTGTCAGAGAAAAATTATACAGCAGAGGTAAAATTCTCCATGGACATTTTCCTTTTTTTTGTTCAGCTTTTAGCAGAAAGTACTCATAAAGCTGCTGCTCTCACTGCCCCTCTGGAGTGACACCTTTCATCCAAGAACAGTTAAGAGCTGATGTGTTCCTGCCTAAAAATTCCTGGCAGCAGGAGATTGGAATCAAAAAAGCTGTAACAGAACAGAAATCCATATGAGTGGCTCGAGGTTTTTTGCTGGATTGATTGGAGCTGAGTAGCAGGCAGATGTTTTCCAGGGGGAATGTTGGCTGACAGCAGCCAGCTCCCCCCTTGATTTATTGCTTTACAATTCTAATTTACCCACAGTTGACACAATTTCTTTATCACACAAACCTCTCCAATAAAAGTCAGGATAGTTCACATTTACACCCCGTGGCACCACCAGGAGCTGATGGTGGGTGCAGCCTCCAGCTCCTTTCAGGCAAAATTACGAGGTGACTCCTAACCCCAGGGATCAGGATTGGGGAATCTGTGGGTCACCAGGTGGTTTTGGGATCTCTAACTGCAAACTCCACTCATTTTCCTCTTGAGGGAGAGCTGGACTCCACCACTTTGGCAGCTACTGGCTGTGCAAGCAAGCAGATGGCTCCAGCTGCTTGGGTCATTTCTATTTGAGTTTCCAGAGGTCAACAGCTTTCAGGGAGTTGTGCAGAGCCACAAGGTCCCCCCTGAGCCTCCTTTGCTCCAGGCTGAGCCCCTTTCCCAGCTCCCTCAGCCCCTCCTGGTGCTTCAGACCCTTCCTCAGCTCCGTTTCCTTCCCTGGACACTCTTCAGCCCCTCAATGGCTTTCTTGTCATGAGGGGCCCAAAAACTGTCCCCAAACAACATCATCCACTCTCCATCTTTGCTTGCAGGGCTCACCCAGACACATCTTTAAGTCTTCCCAAAGGCGAGATTATTTCTTGGTCTCCCAGGGCCATCTCAGCTGCAGGTTGTATTTCTTCACCAACAAATAAGAGAAGGCTGCAGTGCTTCCCACTTCCCATTAAACACTGCTAGGAGTTATTCCTTTCATCTGGAATCATTCCTGTGGCCCAGCACTCTGAGCATCACCCACCCTACTCCTGGGTGTCTCCTTGGGAAGAGCAACACTCTGGAGTGGGTTCCGTGCCGTGGCTGGAAGCTGCTGCATGTTCTCTGTGCAGAATAGTTCTGGTGGGAAAATAAAATTCTTATGGCATCTTTTTATTCCTGAAAACAAAGCTTTTTAAAGTATTTTTATTCTGCCGGAGATCATGCAGAGTTCAGCAGTTCAATGACACCTCGTGTTATGGATACGCCATCCCTGGAAGTGCCCAAGGCCAGGCTGGTTGGGGCTTGGAGCCGCCTGGGATAGTGGAAAGTGCCCCTGCTCATGGCAGGGGTTGGAAGGGGATGATCTTTAAGGTCTTTCCAACCCAAACCATTCTGTGATTCCACGCACGGGGATGATTGCAAAAAAAGCGAGGAATAAATTGTGGCGTTTAGTCAAGAGATCCCATGCCTGTGGAGATTTTCATTTGGTGAATTAATTTCTTACCCCCTCTGAGGGCCAAAATTCCCTCAGAGCTGATCAGGAGTGAAAACCACCCCAGAGGGAGCAAAAACCACCCCAGAGCACCCACCCCTAACCCCTGACAACTCCTCCTCCTCCCCGCAGGTACCTGGGCATCACGCGGCCGCTGACCTACCCCGTGAGGCAGAACGGGAAGCTGATGGCCAAGATGGTCTTCATCGTGTGGCTCCTGTCGGCCTCCATCACCCTCCCTCCCCTCTTCGGCTGGGCCCAGAACGTGACGGTGGAGCGGGTGTGCCTCATCAGCCAGGACTTCGGCTACACCGTCTACTCCACGGGCGTGGCCTTCTACATCCCCATGGCCGTCATGCTGGTGATGTACAGCCGCATCTACCAGGCGGCCAAGGTCAGCGCCGAGAAGCACCGCTTCATGAACTTCCCCAAGCACTACGAGGACGAGGGCGTCTACTGCCTCGAGGCCTCGGCCCGGGCCCACCACAGCTCCCGCCGCACCAAGGCCGCCGAGGAGTGCGCCACGCTCTCCAAGCTGCTCCGCCAGGACCGCAAGAACATTTCCATCTTCAAGAGGGAGCAGAAAGCCGCCAGGACCCTCGGCATCATCGTGGGGGCCTTCACGTTCTGCTGGCTGCCCTTCTTCCTGATGTCCACGGCGCGGCCGTTCATCTGCGGCATCCGCTGCAGCTGCATGCCGCTGAGGCTGGAGAGGACTCTGCTCTGGCTGGGCTACACCAACTCCCTCATCAACCCCCTCATCTACGCCTTCTTCAACAGGGATTTGAGGACTACTTTCTGGAACCTGCTGCGCTGCAGGTACAGGAACATCAACAGGAGGCTCTCGGCCGCCAGCATGCACGAGGCCCTGAAAGCCACGGAGAGGCACGAGTGCATCCTGTAGTGCCTGACCTCTTGCCTCTCCATGCCCTCACTTCCCTGGCCTCCCAGGGGCTGGCAGGAACCATCCAGCCCCACCAGACATTGCCACCGAGGGTGATGGTCCTTTCCCTCGCCCCGTGAGGAGCTGCGGTGTTCCTCACCCTGGGAACGAGTGGAGGGAACTTTGGGAACAGCCCTTCCTTCTCACTCTGTTCCAGGTGGGAGCAAGACCTGGGGGGGTTCAAGGTCTACCAATGACTGTGGGCCAGTCACACCACCTTTCTGTGCCTCAGTTTACCCATCTGTTATTAAAGTCAAAAAAAAAAAAAAAAAAAAGAAGGAAACTCTCCCAGCCAACAACCAAACTAAAAAAACTCTAAAAACTTGGTAAGACTGTGGCTCTCCACCTTCAAAAAGGGCTCTAAGGTCTGTGGAGGGCACACAAAATCCTGTGTAAAGACAACACTGGCTGCACTCCTCTCTGGAATCTGACAGCAGCTCCGTTGTACACCCAAGCCCCTGTGCCATCCCAGCTTATCCGAGCCCTTTTCCCCGAGGTAATTGCATTTCACACCCTGAGCTCACATCCAGGTTTGCACGTCAGAGCAGAAATACCAATGACCCCGTCCCCCCCACACTGTAGCACTGCAGCACTTGGAGGAGATGAATTTGGAGGATGAAACACAAACGGACACGGAGTTTCCTTCATGGTTGGATAGGGAAGTTTGACGCCTCCTGCTCATCAGGGCAATGATCAGAGAGCAAAGCCAGATGTGTTTATTGGGTTGTACTGTAATTCATTCCCAGACAAGTGACGTGTGTTCATCATTTGTGGCTAATTGACTCCATAAAAGCACGCTTTGGTTGACAACAGAAAAAAACATAATTTCCCTGACAGCTTTATGGTATTTCAGTATGATGTCCAGCAAGCTTGAAAAAATACACTGAATGATGTTATCTTTTTCTTAAAAAAAAAAAAAAAAAAAAAGAAGAAAAAAAGAAAAGGTTTGGCTTCCTTATTTTGGTGTAGAATCTTTGGTCTCTCTGACTTCAAAGTGTCTGTTCACTATTTTTTGTGATAGTGGGACTTTCTTTTCTGCAGTTGTCTTTCTTCATTCTCAGCATTGCAGTGTCAAACTTGCAGCCCCACAAACTTTTGCCATTTGATCATATTATCATAAAATCCCAGGGTGGTTTGGGTTGGAAAGAACCTTAAAAAAATCATCTTAAAAACCATGGGCAGGGACACCTTTCACTATTCCAGGATGCTCCAAGCCCTGTCCAACCAGGCCTTGGACACTTCCAGGGTAGCTGATGTCTGCTCCAGTTCTTGTTGAACATCTCTGGGTTTTTTTGTCAAAGCCAGACTGCTCAGAGGCTCAGGGAAAGTTGTTTGTAGTCCTCTTTTAACTCCAGATTTGCTTTATCTGGCTTGAGTGGTGTAGCCCCACCTCTGGCACCACCAGGAATTCTGAGGCCTTCCTCCATATCTGAGCTGGGTGTTGGATGTCCTGGCTGACTGCTAGCAAGGCTCGGCTTAGCAATCAGTATTTCTCCTGTGATGTGTTTTGTGCTCTCATTTGGCCTCTTCTCAGCAGCCATTTCTACCCTGTGTCATTTTAGACCTGCTTTTCCTAGGGATGCCCAGTGAGATTTCCAGTTGGACTGGTGGGTGACAGCAGGGAAAGTGGCTCGAGCCCACTGGGAGTGTCCTGAGGGACTGTGAGGTTGGACACTGCCACGTGCCCAGATGTTCTCTGAGCTCCTGTCCTCACAGATGGACTCAGAATTGCCCAGAGGAGCAGGGGAGGCTGTCTGCTGTCTCCAGAGGGAGATGGTTTAAGACAGAGCAGGAGAACCTAATCAGGAATGATCCTAAAGGACTGAACTGGAGTCCCACACACCACATCTGTAGGGCATACTGCCCATCTCAGGACTTGCTCCACAAAACCAACCCCTTTTTCTCCCAGAAAACACTCCAGGCCAGCATCTCCTCTGCCACAACATCTCAGCAGCAGCTGTCACAGCTTCTGTCCTGCCAGGGGGACATGAAGCTCCTGCAGGCTCCAGTTTCCTCCCCTGGCTCCTCCAGCTCCTTCCCTGCCCTTCTGACAGAGCTGTCTGCATGAAAACTGACCAGCTGCTAATTCAGGCTGTCTTGGCAGGGTGGAGAGCCCCAAGACAGCTCATTTCACATCCAGCACACACCAGAATCTGGTTGTGCTGCTGCAGTGTATTTATTGCTGTGCCTAAGGTCATTGTTTCACTTGCTTTCTGTGTTAGGGATTTTTTAACTGCCTTAAAAAATCATAATGTTGTTTAATTCCTCTTAACATCCTTATTCTGATGGCATTTTTATCACTCCTTGAAAGTATTCTGCAACAGAGCTATGAAGCAGTGTTTCACTTTTTAAATGAAATCATACAAATAGCTGTTTTTTCTGGTTTGAGGGTTCTTCCAGAATTAAAAAAAGTAAGAGACAGAATAAGATTCTGGATGATCCAAACCCCAAACTTCTTCTAAGCAAAGAATCAAGCAAAATGGTTTATTTGTCTCAGAAAAATATCAGTGTTTGCCTGGACTTGGAATTCAATGTTTTATTGCACTCAGGGCTTACCTGAGAAATGCTTCTACAGCTTAAAATGAAAATAGGGAGGAAAAAATTTGAAAGGAAAGCTTTCTTCCCACAAACAATGTCAGAAGTTTGCATCCAAAAATATTTAAAGACGACAGCTCCACTAAAATGAAACATTTTGCTCCAAAAAATAATGAGATAGGTTGCTTTTCCCAGTAGTGATTGACTCAAGCTTTGAGACATCAGCCTCAACTCTCAGTTTTTAACTCCCCAAGATTAAACTGTGTTTGGGTTAAATAAAATAATGTGCATCCAAAGACACCAAGGCCTTTTCCACACACGAGTGAGCACCAACAATTTAGTTAAGCCAGTCAAGATCCTTGTAGATGAGCCACTAAATCATGCTGAAAATACTCCGTGGGTTTTATTCTTTTTTTTTTTTAATCAGACAGGAATCAATGCTTTTGGCATCTGCAAAAAAAAACCCACCCTGGCTTAAAAATAAATCTGAGCCATTTTGAAACTGATTTTAGCTCACACACACGTGTGCCTAAGCAAACTATGAAGAGAAATTAGCCCTGAAAGAGCCCATATTTAGGCAAAAATTTGAGCTCAGGGAGAAAATCATCAATTTAGGAGGACAAGAGAAACTTTTGTGGACAATGAGAGATTCCCAGCAGGCCAACAGCAAGACAGTGGAAAAAAATGAGGAGCCTCGGGCAGAGAAAATTGAACTAATTCAGGCATTAAATGAGGTCTCAAGTCAGCTTTTTATTCCACTCCCTGTGCAGGGGAAATGCAGGAATGCAGGCAGGGAGATCTGGGGAGAAAAGGCAGTTTTGAGAAGCCCTCTGTGGGGGTTTGTAGGGTTTTGATAACGACTGAGCAAAGCCAGGCAAGAGATATAAAGCCCAAGTAATAAAATTCTGTATTTCTCCCCAAAAAAACCTGAATCTCCCTACTCTGAGCCCAGCACTTCATGGATGAACAGGCAGAGCTGGAGATGTGCAGGGACAGTTCAGCAAACCACCCTCTTCCTCGTCTCCTCAGGAGTGCTGCCACCACCTCCATCTCCTGGGGACAAAGGAACCTCAACCAGATCAGACTGGAAGCTGATCCAGCCTGGAGCACAGACCTGGATTCTTACAGATCAACAAAAACATTGTGGAATCCTTCCCTGTCCCACCAATTAAAGGCTCAGCTGAGCCAGGAGGACTCTTGCAATGTTTAAAAACCTCCAACACCTGCTCTCCTTCCTCTCTGTTTAATTTCTCCCCACTCTATTGTCCCGAGGTAGTGAGTTCCACCATTTAATTACTTTTTAGGTGAAGAAGTGTCTCCCTTGCCTTTTTTACACCACCTGCTGAGCTCTTTAGGCTCTGGCTGAGCCCTGTCTCAAGAAGGAGAAGGAGTGACCAGCCCTGTTCACCCCCTCCACCCCAGTTATGATCTTGCAGCCCTTTGCCACGTTCTTCCTTTTGAAATAAAAATCTGTTCTACCCATAGTGCCTTTTCCAACCATAGGAGATACCTTGGGAAAATTATTAGGATGACCTGGATCATGTGCCTTCCCAGCCTTTGCTATGTTCAAGGCATCAAACCATGTTTAGTTCAGGAAATTCCCTGCTGATCCATGATTTCTGTGCAAGGCTCAGTGCTTTTCCACAGGGAATGCCCAATCTTCCATCTGGGATTGGATAACCCCACGTCAGAGCCCTGCTGAGCTTGGCAAGCAGAAGGCTGATGGTGGCAGCTGAGGGGGATTTTGGCCAAATTCAAACCTCAGCTTCAGGAACCTGACCTGCCTCTGAACCTGACTTTGCTTTGAGCATGGCACAGAGCCAGAAGCCTCCAGGCTGCCCTTCCAACTTCAGTATTTTAGGATTTGGATGATCTGTCTAATTTCCCACTCCATCTATCATCCAGAATTTTTTGGCAAGATGATTTACAGACCTCTGACCTGCCATGTGAAAAAGCTCCTGCTGTTTTGAGTCTCGTGTCAATAAAACTGAGAGGCAGCACCAAGACACTTTCCACCTGTGTCCTTAGGTAAGAAATGGGCTTTATTCTCCACTTTATTGCCATTTTAATCTGGAATTTTTCATATTCTCTATGCAAGATCTTCAGTAGCCTGACTATTCCTTTTCTCTGTCTTGTGCATTACTCTGAGAAGGAGCTTAAGCAAAATCCCAACACCACCAGATGAACAGGGAGGTCACTGCTTTAAAATCATCATATTAAGGCAAAAAGTGAGTATTTCACAGAATAACAGAACAATTTAGTTTGGAAAGACCTTAAAGATCACCCCCTGCCACAGGCAGGGACAGCTTCCATTAGAGCAAGTTGTTCCAAGCCTCATCCAACCTGGCCTTGAGCACTTCCAAGAAATTTTTCCAGCCCTTCTCAGCACTGGCACCTAGGGAAGGAAGCAGAAAGCTCTGCTCTGGCAATTCCACTTTTTTTTTCTTTTCTTTTTTTTTTTTTTAATGACAAAATCTTCCATGTAGAACACACAATTTCAGGAGATAGCAGGAGTTAAAAGATGATATTATACAAATGCTTTAATGTGTGAAGAGCTGGACCTCCCTGGCAAAAGAGTGTGGAACTGGGTGAGCTTTAAGGTCCCTTCCCACCCAAACCATCCTGGGATTCTCTCAGGTGCAGCTGCATCATGGTTTGGTGTCCCAGGAGGTGGGACAGGAGCTCTCTCTGCAGCCTAAACTCCCTCCAGGGCCAGCCTGAGGGAGGATGACACAAATACAGGTGAGCTCCACATCCTGTGAATGCTGGACAAAAACATCACCGGGGTGGGCACCAAGAACCCAGCCTGGAGATGGTCCCACCACCACAGCTTCTCTAGAAGCCCCCAGGATTTCTGTGCTAATTCTGCTGTGTTGCAGCATCCCAGTGCTGAATCCACCCCTCCAAGGGGGAGCAGTCTATTTATTTATTTATTTATTTATTTATTTATTTATTTATTTATTATTTTTATACTTTTTTGTTGTTTCCCAAGCTTCATGCTATTTGCTCCTAATTCAAATTACAGATTTTATTTCTATTTCCACTGTGCAGATTCTGGCTTATCACTGACAAGGTCTTGAAGGCTCAAAGGGTCTTTTCACCCTTCTCCCAACACTTTTTCATCACTAATCCCAGATTATTTCCAGGCTCAGATCCGGGCAGCCAACACACACCGGGTGTTTTCCTGCTCCTCCCACCAGGCACACGGACCTTGGACAGCACCAGCAGGACTCTGCTGCTGCACTACTTGGCAAAGAGCTGCTTTAGCAATTAAAAAAGCAAAATCTTCACAGGCTGCAGCATGTGCTGTGCTTGGAGGTGGCTGGAAACTCCCAGCACTTGCTCAAGACAATGAAAATCAACTCCTTCTGCATGATGAGAAAAGCTAGAAAAGCTGCCTTATTTGGAGCCACTTTGCCACCTTCTTTCCCACTCTCAGCCTCACATTTCAGACCCTTTGAGCATGATCAGTGATGTCTTAACTCAGCAATTAGGAGAAGAGGGAGGCAGAGAGTGGCCAAGTGCCAGACACTTGGTGACAGGGTGTGACAACGCAGCCGTGAGCTCGTAAATCGTGAGCGCGGCTCGGGAGGGCTCTGCTCAGAGCTGGGATTTTTCTGCTCAGTGCAGGCTATCTCAATGTCTCTGTGCACTTCCAGACTGTGAATGTCTCTGTCATTCCACTCCCAGGACAAAGGTTTGAGCAGCAGCTGCTGCCGTGTGCTGGGGTGAATGTGTCCAGATGAACTGCAGCCACCTCTCGGGAATTGGTGCCTGTCTTGGTTTGGAAAGCCAGGTGTGTGCTAAGGAAGGCAGGAGCCCCCCCTGAAATGGGAAATGCAAACCCCCTCCCTCCAAATTGCTATAAATTTTAAATTAAGGGGCTCTCAGGCAAAATTATGGGAGCAGGAATAACAGTTCTTTAACAGGGAAGAAAATAAAAAGATAAAACAAACAATGAAGTAAGCTCTAAAACAACACTGACAGAGTCAGAACACAACCTGACACCCTGTGGGTCAGGCTGTTGGCAGCAGTCCCATTGGAAATGTGGCTGCAGCCCTCCTGCAGTGCCAGGGGTGGTTCTGCTGGAGCAGGGATCCTGTAGAAGGGTGGAGTCTTCATCTGAAGATCCAGTGGAGAAGCTGTGCTGGTGTTCCAGAATCTCCAGATTATATCCAGGTAGGAATGCTTGGCTCCTCCCCCTGGGCTCACATCTCCCAGTGGGATGCTGTAGCTCTTATCAGCCATGCAGTGACATCAATGGCCTGTAATCAGCAGGTGTCCCCACTGGAGGGAGGATTGGGTGTGGAAGAGATAAGGACACCTGCCCACTGAACAGAAGACAGCTGCCATCCAGATGGCAAACAGAACACAATTTGCTTGGCAAATCCAGGACAGTGCCAAAAAAAGGAGGATATGAGGCTGTCAGAGAGTGTCCAAAGGTGAAAATGGTGAGTGGTTTAAAGGGGAAGCCATACCATGAGTGGTTGAGGCCTCTTGGTTGGTTTAGCCTGGAGAAGAGGAGACTGAGGGGTCTGGAGCTCCTCCTGAGTAGGGACAGCTCTGCTCTCTGCTCTCTGTGGCAGTGACAGAGCCCAAGGAAACGTCTGGAGCTGTCCCAGGAGAAGTTGAGGTTGGATATCAGGGAAAGGTTCTTCCCCCAGAGGGTGCTGGGCACTGCCCAGGCTTCCCAGGGAATGGGCACAGCCCCGAGGCTGCCAGAGCTCCAGGGGGGTTTGGACAACACTCCCAGGGATGTCTAGGGTGGGATTGTTGGGGTGTCTGTGCAGGGCCAGGAGCTGGATCAATGATCCTGGTGGGTCCCTTCCAGCTCAGGACATTCTGAGGTAAATTAGAAGCAATGAGAGGCCATGAGTGTGAGACCTGTGGTTTCCACCAGTCTTTTAACTTCACATTTCCATGCTCCTTCCCATCCCCAGGCCGTGTGCAGGTCTCCTAAATGAGAATTTAAACCCTCAGGTAGGGGTGGCGTGGGAGAGCGTTCAACCTGTTAATTTAAGAATTAACATTCCAGGATCTTTTATAGAGAGCTTTGGGAGGGTTTTTTTTCATCTCTCCTTAAAGGCTGAAGGGGAAATATTCCTGATAACAAGCCCTGCTTTTTCCAAGCATCACATTTCTACAGCATTGTCAAGCAAAGTCTGGGCTACATATGGAAATGGAGGCAGCTCAAAGGAAATCATTCTGGTTGACTCTCCTTGGAGACATTAATCAGAGTTTGGTGCTGTCATTCCTCAAGAGCCACTTCTCTGCTGTATTTTCAAGAGATATCAAAATGCCAACAGCCCCGAGCAAGAACAGATCCTGTGTGGAAGCAGAGGGATTGTTTCTCAGAAATCTTCTTTCTGAGGGCTTGTTTTGAAGGCTCAGCCCCCTGGGGAGCACCCAGGCTCACCCAGCCCTGCCCCCTGACCTGGGCATGGCCTTCCGGAAAACACTCAGGGGGGAAATACCTCAAACAGCTCTTGGGATAAGGTTTGGAGCTGTCTTAGCTCTCAGAGCCAGCTCAGCACACAACATCCTCCTGGTGTGGTGGAAAAGTGTTGGGAGAAGGGTGAAAAGACCTTTTGAGACTTCAAGACCTTGTCAGCACAAAGCCAGGGCTGTAGAACTGCATGGTGACAATAGAAATAAAGTGTGCAATTTCACAATAAAAAACATTTTTCTATTGGTCTCTTTTTCTGAAAATTGGTCCTAATCAGAATCTTTTCTTAATCTTTTCTGTTTCTTAATCAGAAAATCTCTGGCACCATCAGATTTTAGCCCCAAAACCCTTTGTCAGTTATTTCCCACTAGTTCACAATGCAAGGTTGTTTTCTAACAGGCAAACGCCCCACAGTACATTTCTGAGAAAGGATCTAGGGCTGTGTCTGTGGTTAGAAAAATGATGGCAGGAGTAATAGAGATGTAACAGAGAAAGCAAAAATATCCCTGTGAGAAAAAGCTGCCAGAACCAAAGATCAGGGGAAGAAAAATCCAACAGTTCCAGACAATTTTTTGAAATCAGAGTGATGTAGAGCCTTTCCACCTCTGGTTTTTTTTTTTTTTTTTTTAATACAGTAAAAATCTTTCTTAGTACAGATCCTTCTTATCAAAATCACTGATATATATTTTTAAAGAAGCTTTAAGGAAAATACATCAACAAAGATGAGCTACTGGGAACACTGGAGCCTAGAAAAGAATAGAGCAGTTCAACCATCAGCAAACCAATACATCAACACCATCCCATTTTTAGTTTTAAATTCTATTATCCAGTGTCCTAAATCCTCAAAAAGAGCTGAAACTGGAGCAGAAACTCCAATAATATTTTGCAATGAGTGAAAAGGTCAGACCTAGAGATGAGCAAGTCTTGGGCACGGCCACTGCTGTACATGGTTTCCACCCAGAACAGGGAAGATTTATATATTTGGGAATAAATATTCCCAAAACAGGGGATATTTCAGACATATCAGGCCTGGGGGAATATTCTTCTGGCAGCCTCCCATGCAAGAATTGGTGTTGATTGGTAAAAATTAACTTTTCTTCTGCCACAACTCACAGGGAGATCAGCCCAACCTTCGACCCACAGCTCTTCTGCTCCTGGATTGAGGAATTTGGGAATGGGGTTCAGAACATCCCAACGGGCTTTGGCAGCACAGCAACAGGGATCTGGGGAGTGAAAAGGAGCTGAAAGGCCTGAGCTGATGTCCTGTGAAGTGGCCACACTCCCTTTCCTCCCCTGGGTCACATCACAGCACGACAGAGGCGTCTCCTCCCACAGCCCATTGCCAGGGGAGAGCTCCAGGATCCAAACTCTGTAAGGGATGGAGTCTGGACATTAAAGGCCAGATGTTTCCTTGAATTTCTTTCAGGGAACACCTCAAAAGGATATGGACCTGACTGGGTAGAGAATGAGCTTCTTTTGCCTTTCACAGCCCCTGCCAGCAATGCATTCCCAAATCCTGGCAGTGTTTGGACACAAAGCTTATCTCCCCTCACTTATCTCATTTCCAGAGTCACCAAAACACTTCATCAGGATTCACAATTCTCCATGGACCACAGGAACAGGCGGAAATGTTTAATTTTAGATTTCTGCTGATGCTTAGGGTAATGGCACAATGCTCCCCTTGCAGTTGCTGGGGAGAAATAAAGTTGGGAAATTATTTCCTTGGCCAAACAGAGATGTCTGGTAGGGATGAGATTAATTTCACCCTAAAAAGGCTGTTTCTTTCCAGGCACAATAAAGAGAGCCCTGGGGGATTTTGCAGTGCTGAAGGCGCCTGAATTTGATCTGAATCCTCCCGTGTAAAACTCTGCCACTGCTGGAGCTGAAAGTGTGGCTTGGAAAGCTGAATCCAAACATTTGGCATGATTGCCAAGGGCTTGGATCCAGAAATCCCACACTGATAAGGATTGCTGGGGTCTGTGTGAGTGACACCATTAAAATCAGACCCCAAAATGGGTTAGAAACCTTTCAATTCCTGACACAGAAAAGTAGGGGGAAAGAGTGATCAGGAGGAGGCTCTGAGGGCTGGAGAAAAGAAAGCTCCAGGGAGAGCTCAGAGCCCCTTGCAGGGCCTGAAGAGGCTCCAAGGGAGCTGGAGAGGGACTGGGGACAAGGGATGGAGGGACAGGACCCAGGGAATGGCTCTCACTGCCAGAGGGCAGGGATGGATGGGATGTTGGGCAGGAATTGTTTCCTGTGAGAGTGCTGAGCCCTGGCACAGGGTGCCCAGAGAAGCTGTGGCTGCCCCTGGATCCCTGGAAGTGCCCAAGGCCAGGCTGGACAGGGCTTGGAGCACCCTGGGATGGTGGAAAGTGTCCCTGCCCATGGGGGGTGGGAATGGGATGACTTTTAAATTCCTTTCCAATCCAAACCAGTCTGTGCTGCTGTGATAATATGGGTCTTCAGTTTGAGGGGGAAACTGAGTATTTCAGTGTTTGCTGGAAGCTCTCTAAGGGTCAGAGCTGGGATGAAGCCAATGCAGGAGACCCCAGTCCAACCTGCCCCAGCTGGATCTCCTGGGGATGGGTCAGGAGATGCCCTTGGCCCAGGACTTGGTTTTCCACTCCTCTGCCCCCCTCCACACCTTGGGCCAAAGGGAATTTAGAGCAGTCTCGTGGTTTTAATTTGAGTGTGACAAGAGCACAAATGCTCAGCTGGACGTGGAAAAGTCCCCAGAGGGGCTGGGGGAACTTCAGCCTTCCTTCAACTGACCCAAAAGAAATATCTCCTCAGCTTTTCAAGCTCATTACTGGCAAATTTAGCTTGCTCAGCTTCACTAATGTGACAAATCAGGGCCAAGGCTGACCTGGGAGGGTCCAAGCAGCCTCAAACGAGGCCATCAGGAGAGATCTTTGTTTTAATTCAGGGATTAAAATATAATACACATATGCCACCAGGACTAAGTCAGTGACACTTCAAAAATATCACAGCTTTTGGAAAGCTGAGAAGACATTATTTGGGATTTAACCAGAAAACATCTCCCTGACTGACACAATACCACCAGCTGATGGGAAGTTCAGTTCTCTCCCCACCCCCCAATGTCCTATAAAAATAAGTGATGCAGGAAAAAAAAGAAGAAAAAAAAGTGAAGAGAGCAGAGTGAGAAATCTCTTGGCTGTCAAAACATCCATCAGCAAAATGAAACACAATGTGGACACCTCACACTTAGCACTTTTGTTCTTTGCTGCCAGAACTGAGGCAGAAATGTTCCAGTTTAGGATCTGGACAATAAATCAAACAGCCAGCCTTGGAAAACTTCTTCTGAGCACTGAGAAAAGTTCCCTTGATACCTACAGAGATGAGACCCACTTAATCCCTCCAAAGCTTTTATTAAGGCTTTTCTTTGCACTTGTGCTATTTTTTCCCACCTCACAATATCTCACAGCAGGTGGGAAGGGGAAAAAAATAGTCTGCAGCCTGGTAATTAACTAGGTTTGGTTTTAAGGCTGCAAATTACAGAGAGATGTGACTGGCTCAGGTATTTCTGATACTCCAATCATTGTCACACCTTGGTGCTCTTCCCTGGCTGATGTGCTCAGTCCCTCCTTGTGCAGTGAGGAGGTCTCTGGTGTCGAGGTGACCCTGAGTGTGGGGAAGGGTGAAAGTTTGACAAGAAGGTCTCACAGAGACGTCTGCTTGGCAGAAAGATTTTTGAATGTAGAGTCTGATGAAGGAATAGAGATGGAAGCAAGTTTTGATAGAGAAGAATTGCTGAGCCAGTCTGACTGGATAACCAAGGAGGCAAAGGGTGTGTTAGTTAGAAGGGATTTTATGGCTTAGAGCAAAGGATAAACCCACCCCAAACAAGAAGATGTTTTTACCAAGCAGAAAGAGAGCACAGGCAAACAAGGCAGCAAATGTTGCAAGTAGAAAAAAGGACTCAGAATTTTCTACTGCAAGAAAACTGAAAAACAACTTCTAGCTTAAACTGTAATGAACTGACAGTGATTGGAGAATGGTAACATGAATATGGTAATTATAGCAGTGATGATGGGCTATAGGTAACAGTTAAGGTATAGATTGGTTCTATACCTTAGAAGATGCTCAGCAAAGAAAAGTCTAGAATGCACTGTAACCTACACTAAGGGTCTGCAGGCCTGCCTGCAGCTGGAGCTGACAGCTGTGGGCACAGCTCTGTCACCCACCACCCTGGATGGAATAAACTGCATTTTGGAGAGCCCCTGGAGTCCTGCCTCTCTCATTTCAGCTCTTACACCCAAGGTGTGAGAAAGTCTCTTTTTCCCAGCCCGAAGACCAAAGAAGAAGTTGGGATTCCTCGGCTCTGGTTCTCAAGGTTGTTTATTTTCTCTTATCTAATACATTCTTTTTCTGACCTGCTGAGATCTGTCCAGCAGGTTGGGTTGAGGCACACTGCCCACCCTCAGGGCAGTGTTATCTTTTTATACTAAAAACTACGTGTACTTTATTTACAATGATTTCCCAATACCTATCACCTGTGTCAGACAGTTTGTCTCTACTCTAAACCAATCCAAAGTGCCACCATCACAGCAGAAGATGGAGGACAAGAAGGAGAAGGAGAAAGACAGAACACACCCAGATCCCTCCATCTTCCCTCTTGAACCCCCATTCTAAAAACCCCAAAATTCTACTTTTTCACCCTGTGACAAATTCACTATTACTCTACTCAAACCCTCGTGGCTTGTAAATCTTCACACAAAGTTGGCATCTTTTTCCCTGGGCTAAAATCAAAGGCACAGATGTTTTTGACTCTGTGCTAAGTCTCTGAGCCCCTGCCAGGGTCTCGAGTCCTCCAGGGCAGCCAGAGGAATGTCCTGGGTTCTGACAGTGCAGTGCCATCATCTTCATTCCAGAGGAAGGAAAAGGAGGGGGAGGACTGGAGGGACCTCCTGGGCACCCCACAGACACCTTGTTACACATCACCTGTCTGGCATACCAAGAACAAGCTCCCTCTTTTTTTTTTTCCCCTTTTTTCCCCCTTTCAGGAGCTTTTCAGCCCCCTCTCCATCCCATCCTGGATTGCCTCACCACGAGGTGAAGGTCTGGGCAGATTCCAGCTTGGCAGCAAGACCTTTCCATGAGGTGGCTCTTTGTTTTTTAGCACTGATTTCCTTCACTCCCTGCTCAGGATATTTATAGAGAGCAATCAGATGATGTCTTAGATTTCACTGTCAAGGCAGGATGAGGCAAAAAATCTTTTTTTCTCCCCTTACAAGAAAAACTCTTTGTTCCTCTGCCCTTCAGCTGCTCCAGTTTGGATCCTTTGGGTGGACACAGGTGGCCAGGAGAGCATGGACACAAGGGGATGTGCTCTTCCTGGGAGCTCAGAGGGAGTTTTTAGTGATGGAAAGGGGGAAAGGGCTTTAAAGTGCCAGAGGGCAGGGCTGGATGGGATTTTGGGAAGGAATTGTTCCCTGGGAGGGTGCTGAGCCCTGGCACAGGGTGCCCAGAGCAGCTGTGGCTCCCCCTCTATCCCTGGCAGTGCCCAAGGCCAGGCTGGACAGGGCATCCTGGGCTGGTGGGAGGTGTCCCTGCTCCAGGGTTGGCACTGGATGATTTCTGAGGCCACTTTAAACCCAAACCATCCTGTGAGACACACTAATGTGGGCAACTGGAGTCCATGGCACTGGGACAAACCGGAATGGAGGTGGCTGGGACTGGTGCACCCACAGGCCCTGCTCCCCCAACAGGTATCAAAGCAACTTCCTCGACCTCCCTGGCCTCAGGAATTCCAATTTCAAGCCAAGCTACCTAAATTTACTGTGTATTTAGTCCCAGATGCTACTGCTGTTGGTGCTGCCTCACCAGCTGGGCTGTGCACTCTTCCAGGACAGGGAAAGGAAAACTTCCCAAGGCCCTCAGCAGATCCCCCCAAAAATCCCCCTTCCTTCCTGCACAAAGCACAGCTGCAAACTCTGAGAAATTCAGGAAATTAGGGTTTTTTAAGGAGGGTTTTGGCTCAGAGAGAGGCCCTAAGCCACAAGAAGGGATTTCAGCAGGGGAAGCTGTGCTGGAGCAAAGCCTGTGTGCCCCACAGCAGCCAGAGAAGGGTCTGGAGCTGCCCTGCAGCCTGAGCTTCACCCAAAACTCCCCAAAGCTTCCTCTTGGCTCCCACCACAGCCAGGGATGTCTGCAGGAAAGGAAATGTGAAGGCAAAGGCAGCTCAGCCAGCATCTCCTCCCCTGCCCAGCCTCTCACAGCACAACAGAGCCCAGAACTGCTCCCACCTCCAAAATCCCTCCAGACACACCTGCAGCTGGTGGAACACCCACACAGGGTCACCTCAGCTCTCCACCAAGCTCCACTCTGACACAGTGCCACCCTGAGCAGTTGTTGCACTCCCTGAGCTCCTGTTTCTCCTCCAAAGCTGGGTCTCTTTTATCTCCTTTTTTGATTTTTTGGTGGCTAAGGAAGAAAAGATCATGTCCAACACCAAAACTTCCAGGCAGCCCCCAGCAAATCCCCTCTGGAGATGTTTCTCCTCCATTGCCATCAGGTGTGTGAGCTGTTCTGTGTGACCAGGCCCAAATGACAGTCCCCATTTGTTATATACCACCAGTGGAGATTCCAGGAATTCAACCCAGAGAGGGGGAAAAAAATGCTTTAAAAGCCAATAAAATAAACACATGTTGCATGAAGTGACAGGCAGAATAATCTAATTGCTGAGTTTTAAAAACAAAAGGGAAATCTCTCTGAATCTTGCTGAAAAGCAAGTGGTGTCCCAGAACTCTGCTATTTGCTGATTTAAATGTTTCTTTGATGAGTTCTCTTGTTTGTTTGCTGTGTAGCCCACTCCATCTCCAGCTCTCTCATCTGTGTTTCTACTTGAGCAGAAACACAAGTCACCTTGGAAGGAGCACAGCAGAAAATAATCTATATGTATAAAAAACCCAACCACTGGCAAATGTCTGCTTTCTCCAAAACCAACTTCAAGCCACTGTGCTCTCTCACTAGGCCAAAAAAATTGTTCTTTTCTTGGGATTAAAGCAGCTCTCCCAAATGAGGCTGGCTATGATTGACACTTTAATTGACTGGCAAAATTTCATGCTTTAATGACTCTGGGCTCCTCAGTTTAGCCATGAATAAATTTAACTGTTAAGTCCTTGCCTATAAATCCTCCTGTCTGGAAGTTCCTATTCTCCCTTTAAAATGGAAACTTGGATTAACACCCACATGTTTAGGAGCTGGCTGCTGTGATCTGCACATCCCCTGCTCACCAGTCCTCCCAGTTGCTTCCTGGACCACCACAAGTGGTTGGAAGAGGACTCCAGGTGGGATTTCTTTAGGAAAAAACCCTCAGGAATTTTGGTAGCTCAGCACCACGCTGGAATCTGATCAGCAATTAGTGGGATCATCAAACTGTCCTGAAATTGATGATCAATAGAGCAGGAAAACATCTCCTTTCTGGGAAGCACCTTCTGTCCCAGAGGTGATTAATTGTAATTCTGCAAAATCTTTTGTGTGATAATCAAAGGGAGAATTTTGGACTGATTTAGCTCCTCCTGTCCTGTCTTTCCTGGAGGTTTTAACCCTCTGGGTCTGCTCTGTCCCCTTTTTTCCCTGGTTTATAGGATCTACAAGCAAAGCAGGGTGAAATGCAACTCCCAGGCAGGTTCCACGTTTCAGGCTATATTTTTAACTTTTCAGTCATTTTGCTTTTTTATTTTTTTTTCCCCCCATGTGTCTAAATTGCCTGATTTAGCAATCACAGCTGGTTCCTGGACTGAACACTTTTTTTCTAGAAGTGTCCTCCTCCTCCTCCTTCAGCACCTTAAGTCAGGGATACTCAGATTCATAACAGGTTGCAGAGGAAAAAAAGCTGCAACTGAAAATTCCAGCATCCTGTGAATCCATCACTCCTCAGTGGCTTCTGCTTTCCCATCCCTGTGTCCCTACATGGAACAGGATCCCTCAGGCACATTTTAGTCTGGAAAAGCTCATCTTTTCCAAATATAACTTTGATTATGTCAGAAGCATCCCCATTTCAAGGATTTCCCCACCCAGCTCCACCCAACTCCTTTGTGGTGCCCCATTCTCCCCAGGGAAATGCTGGAATGCCTGGAAATTCCATGAGTTCATGCCCGTGGTGAGGAGGATGCCCTGAAGATGCTCATGGAGGTTTCTGGATGCCAGTGACTGATGAAGTGGATTATTGGTTTCTCCCAGATGAGTTGGAGGAAAAAAACAATCAGAAAACCCCAGAAAACCCAAAACCAAACCAAACAAAAAAAAAAAAAAAAAAACACAAAAGAACAAAACAAACCCATGAAAAGAACAGAAAAAACCCACCAAAAACAAAAACAAAAACAAAAACAAAAATAAAAACAAACAACCCCAAACCAAACAAAACCAAGCAAAACAAAAACAAACAAACAAACACAAAAACCAAAACAAAAACAACAACCCCCCCAAAAATCCCAAAACAAAAAACAAACAAACAAAACAACAAAAAAACCCAAAAAACCAAAAAAAAACCACACAAAAAACCAACAACAAAAATCCCCAAACCAAAAAAAAAACCAAAAAACCCCAAAACCCAAAACAACAACAACAAAAAAAACCAAAAATAAACAAAATAAACATGAATGGGCCCCTTCTGCAGCTTTGAACTGGGACTTTGGAGTCCTCCCTTGCAGGGGATGGTGTCAGATGTCCCCAAAAGCTACAAAAACCCTGCAGGAAAGAAACTCCCTGCTCAGCAGCTCGGCTAATTAAGGGATCTTGCCCCTTGTGCCAAAACAGAGCCAGCAGAGATGGATAATTCACTATTCCACCCTACCAGCACTCGGCAGGCCACAGCTGGAGTACTCCAGGTGCATCCAGGTTTGCTCCCTGCCATTCCAAAGAGATGTGGACAGGCTGGAGAAGGACAGTCAAAGGACTGGGAAGCTGCCACGTGAGGGTTTGGGGAGCCTCATCCCCATGGACCAACACTTAAGGAGTGGCTGCAAAGACTCCTTTTATGGGGACTCACATGGAAAAGATGACAAATAATGGAAAAGTCACTCCTGGGGAGGTTCTGATTGGATATGAGAGGAGAAATTTCCACAGGGAGAACAATCATCCCTTGGAATAATCTTCCCAGGGAAATGGAGGATATTCCCACTTAAAAGATTCAGCTGGACATGGTGCTGGACCATCTTGTCTGGACCAGATGATCCTTGAGGTCCCTTCCAACCTGGAATTCTGTGATTCCATGAGAAGCTGGACATGATTCAGCTCAGCTGGGTGGTGTTGATTTACTGCCATGAAACCTCTGCAAGGTTTCTCCCTGGTTTCTCTGCTTTCTCCTCAAAGCACCAGTGGATGTTAAAAAAACCAGATTATCAGTTCCCATAAAAATTAATGAAATATCAAGATTGCTTGCTAATGTATGGAGGGGTTGTGTTTTCCAGGAGTCTCCTTCTGCTGTAGGAAAAAGTGTGGTGAAATCTCACCTCAAAGCTAAGCCTTGACCATGCCAGTCCTAAATTTAGACCTTGTCCCCTTTCATAATGAAAAGCAAAGCATGGAGGTGCCATAAATAGGAAAATTTCTTGTTATTTCTGCAGCAGTGCCTGGTAGCTTTTAATAACTAGCACAACCCTCCATTTCATGTTGGGCACTAATGAATCAAAACATCTCTGGTATCAAAGATTGCTCTCCTTCAGCAGGTGGAGCAGTTTTGGGGGATGCCAGGGGCAGGCAGGGAACCAGGAGAGGTGAATAACTGCATCAGCCCAGGGAGGATCCAGCACCCAGCCAGATCTCAGAATCCCAGGATGGGTCAGGTTGGAAGGGACCAAAGTGGGGTCACCTGGTGCCACCACCCTGCTCCAGCAGGGCCATCCCAGAGCACAGGCCACAGGATTGTGTCCAGAGGGTTCATCCCATTGAGTTCCTGGGGCAGGAGCCTCTCTTGAAATGGAAAATGTAAACCCCCTCCCTCTGAATTGTTATAATTTTGAAATTAAGGGGCTCTCAGGCAAAGATATGGGAGTAGGAATAACAGTTCTTTACCAGGAAAATTAAAAATACAAATGCAATAGTACAAAAAAAAAAGAAAACAAACAGCTGCCAGAGTCAGAATCCAACCTCACCCCCTGTGTGTCAGGGTGGTGGCACAGTCCCATCCCAGGGGGGCTCAGGGTGGTGGCACAGTCCCATCCCAGGGGGGCTCAGGGTGGTGGCACAGTCCCATCCCAGGGGGGCTCAGGGTGGTGGCACAGTCCCATCCCAGGGGGGCTCAGGGTGGTGGCACAGTCCCATCCCAGGGGGCTCAGCCCTCCTGCAGTGCCAGCTGTGGTTCTGCTGGAGCAGGGATCCTGCACAAGGGGGGAGTTTTCCTCTGGAGCTCCAGGGCTGCTGGAGATGGGCCTGCTCTCCCTCTGGGAATGCAGGGCAGGAGAAAGCTGCTCCTCTGGGAATGCAGTGGGCAAAGGCTGCTGTGCTGTCCCAAACCTCAGATTGTATCCAGGTAGGAATGCTTGGCTCCTCCCCTGGGCGGAGCATCTCCCCAAGGGATGCTGGAATTTGATCAGCCATGCAGGGACACTCACTGGCCATGGACAGAAGATAATTAATAATTAATGGCCCCTGAACAGCAGAGATCTCCTGGAGGGAGGATTGGTTGTGGAACAGATAAAGAAAACTGCCCATGAACAGCAGATAACTGCCCCAGCTCTGACAGATGGGGATAGAATACCATCTGTCATATCTTGCATTGCAACCAAAGACATTTATTCCATGGGAACTCCTCAAGTATGCAAAGGACTCCTGCCCTGTTCAGGTTTGCTCAAAAGGGACCCTGAGACCCCTCCCCAGCCCTCCTTGGAACCCCCATCCCAGGGAGGGTCTGATGAGGGGGGAATTAGCAGGGATTATCCTGAGTGAACTGCATTGGACAAATGCTGACAAGCCCAAATCTGCTTCCTTTCTTCACAGAAAAACTGCTGGGATGAGCAGAAAATATTTGAAAGAGGTTGAGGTGATGTGGCAGGAGGGGTGGGGCTGCCAGGCACCTTCCTCTGAGGATTTTCTGGGTCACTTTTCTCTGTTGGTGGCCTCTGCTCTTCTCCTTGGAGCCACAAGCACCAGCAATCACCACACATGGTGGGCAGGGCCAGCTCTGACTCCTCCTCCGCAGGGATGAAGCTCATCCTGCTCATCCTCAACATCCCTGACTCCAAACCCAAGGTAAACCCTCACCTCCTCCCAAAGGAAAAGGCTGCTTCAACTCCAGCCTAACAAAAATCCTGGCAGCGATCAAAGATCCCAAAGTGGAGTTGGGAAAAATTAATTTGCTTGAAGGGAAAATAAACATGGGCTGGGTTGTTCTCCTGGAGGGAAGGCAATGGGACAAAACTGAACTGGGAGATGCTTCAGCAGCACTGAAGGATAAACAGCCTTTCAAAAATTCTTGTTGTGAAGAGAAACTGGCAACAGAAACAGACTCTTTTTTGTTGGGAATGGTGGGAGGAAGGTAAAAAATAACAGTGGTGGAAAACTTCACCAGCTCTTTTCTACGCCTCATCTGCTGCTTTATTAGTACTCCTAAATCTGTTCTGCTAAGTATAAACATCACCAAATTTACATAAACTTCATTAAAAGCCTGAGTCTCAACTCTGCTGCTCCTGTAGCACACCCAGGAAATGGAGAACTTCAAACTCCTCTGCAGCAAAACAAGAGAAACAAAACAACATTTTAAGGGTGTTTTTGATTCCCCTCCTGCCCCCCCCCCATTTGTTTATTTATTTTTGCCTTTGTTTTTTCCTTGTTTCACAAGGCTTGTGGGCAACTTCTCTTTCCCTTTGGGGTCCTGTCTTGCTCCCAGACCTGGAGCAATGCTTCCCATCTCCTCAGAGCACATTAAAAAAGAGAAGTGGAATCATGACAAAATACAGAATGTGATGGGCTCTTCTAAGAGCTTTTATTTCCTTGTGTCCCCACCAGAAAACATTCCAGCAGTGCTGGAACAGGATAATTCCTCTGAGAGATGCTGTGGGGTTCAGGATGTGCTGGTGAGGAAGAAGAGGACCCTGTTTCTGGTTGCTCATCACTTAAATAAATCCTAAAGAGGGTTTGTGGTTGGCAGTACTTGCTGGAGCCACAAGACTGTCTTTAGAACTGCTTAAAGGTTTGCTGGGATTTGGGGTCGTGTCCCAAGTGCACCCAGTGCCTCAGTTTCCCTGGGAAGTTTGACCTTTATCAGATTTAGGGTGTTCTATTCACAGAATCACAGAATGATGGAATGGTCTGGCTTGGAAGGAACCTAAAAGATCATCTCATTCTGCATCTTCCACTAGCCCAGGTTGCTCCAAGCCCTGTCCAGCCTGGCCTTGGGCACTTCCAGGGACCAAGGGGCAGCCACAGATTCTCTGGGCAAGCTCTTCCAGTGCTTCATCACCCTCACAGTAAAGATTTTTTTTTTCCTAATATTTCACCTAACCCTACTTTGTTTCAGTGTGAAGCCATTCGTCCTTGTCCTGTCTCTCCAGTCTCTCTCCATCTTTCTTGTAGCCTTATCATGATACTGGAAGACCACAATGAGCTCACCCCAAAGCCTTCTCTTCTCCAGGCTGAACAATCCCAATCCTTTCAGTTTTTCCTCCCAGCAGAGCTGCTCCATCCCTCTGACCAGCTTGGTTCTCCCTCTGCATCAGTGCTGGAGCAAAAATCCAGGGAAGTGTTTGGGTAGGATCAGGTTCACCATCCTAAAGCAGTGCCTCTCTCAAGGACAGCGCCTGGTGGGACAAATTAAAACAACCTTACCTTGCCCCCCTCCCTGTGGATGCTCTGGTTGGGAGAAACCTGAGAATGCCTAAATTCCACCCCAGATCTGCTACAAAACCAGGTGGAAGTGCTGCCTTGGGAAGGCTGACCTAGAGCAGAGACTAGAGAGAGCTAAAGAATAAAGCAGGGATTTATTAGAAGGCATCAATGGACCCACCTTGGGCAGCACAAGAGCCCAGCCAGGACTGCACCCAAAATAAACCCAAAATGGTCCCAAAATGGACACCTGGTCATGGGGTCTCTCACTTTGATCAGCTCTGCTCCATTTGCATATTGGAGTTCATTGTCCAATTCCAGCTTTAGCCCAGGCAGTCTCATCCTTCTTGTTTTTCTCTCTCCAGCCCACAGGGTTTGTGCTCCTGGGCTGAGATTTGGATCATTTGTCCTTGGTGCCCAGCTGGAGCAGGAATTGTTTTGTCTCCCCACTCCGTGCAGAGAGCTCAGCATCCCCTGATATGAAGCCAGACCCACACATTAAAGCAGCACAGAACATGAACAATATAAAAGCTAAAACCTCAGGCATCAGATGAGCTGCTTTTTCATTCAGCAGCAAGGAGCAGGAGGTGGGGACAGAGAATTTGCTTACGTGCCCTTCCACGAGCAAAGCATTTCCCACTCCAGCAACCCAAATGCCTCAAACGCTGCAGGGAACAAAGTGTCCCCCTCCAAGAAAAGCCCTCACCAGCAATTCCTGCTCCCACCAGAGCTTCCTGAGATACTCCAGCTTGTGCCTGCTCCTCTCCCACCGATTTGAAGTGCTCCTGACAGCTTGAGGGAGAGGGTGGGATGCTGTTGCTGCAGCTCTGCCGTATGTCCCCAGCCACACTCCCTCCCCAGCTGCCTCCCCGTGCCCAGGCACCTGGCCAAGGCAACCCCAAACCTCCCTCCTGGGCAACCCTGAACCCCCTGGGCAACCCTGAACCTCCTGGGCAAACCTCAGGGCTGCTCTGTGGCCACAAACCCTCTCCAGAGTTTCTCCAGAAACTCCCACACGTGCAAACGCCACCAGAGGAACTCTGAGTTTGCACCTGGGCACTGGCCCTGGTCAGCCCTTGCCCCCCTTCAGTCCTCAGGTGATTATTTCATGAGATGGATTTATTTCATGAGATGGATTTATTTCATGAGAAGGATTTATTTCATGAGAAGGATTTATGACATAGGTTTAAGAGGTGATCCCACCCCTGTGATGGAAAGAACCTTTCCTGCAACGTTCAGGCAACAATGACCAGGATGCAGCTCCTGTGAATGGTTTGGGGGGGGCACAGTGCAAATATACAGCTTTTGGGAAAATAAATCCTCAGTTTGGGCATCAACACCATGGCTGGCTGCTGCCTGAAGAGCTGGAACAGGAGGAAACACCAAGCCAGTGAAGGAATTCTTTAGGGACCAAGCCAGACCCTGCTGAAGGAAGGACAGGTACCTAAAAAACCCCAAATGTGAGACAAGCAATTATTGACTAAAGGTGCAATTTCCTCCTTTCCTTCCTAAGGGTTGGATTAAAGCTCTTTGGGAAAAAAAAAATTGTCAGCAAAACACCCTCAGCCCTGCACTGAGGGAAGTCTGGACATGACCCTCAAAGATTTGTAATCCCCCAGCCACAAAACTGTCCCAGAGGTAACAGAGAGGAAACAAAAACCTCTGCAGCACAGAGCCCTCTGGATCCCAAGCATTTCCTTTCAGCAGAGTAAATGATGTTTTATGCCTATAATTAACTGGGAGCCAGTACACACTGAGCTGGTTTTAAGCTGACTCAATGCTGTCTGCAAGGCACAGTGTGATAAAACAATATTCAAATCAACTTTTTCACTGAGCTGGAGAGTGACACAATGTGGAGATGGATGCCAGGAGTAAGTGGAGGTTTGCAAAGCCCCGGGCACAGGGAGGGATTTCAAGGAGTGTTTTCTTTAAAGAGCTGGTTTCCAATCCACAGGCTGTGAGTTCTGGAGGGATCTGGTTTCTGAAGCAGCTGAGTTCCCACAGGCTCGCTGTAATGTTATTTTTCTGGGGAAAAAAATTATCCAAAAGTTGGAGACAACTGAGGTGGGAAGCCAGAGCTGCTGGGAGGTTTAGGTGGATATTAGGGATGATTTCTTCATGGAAAGGGTTGTCCAGCCCTAGCACAGCTGCCCAGGGCAGTGTTGGAGTCCCCATCCCTGGAGGGATTGAAAACCTGTGTGCATGTGGCACTTGGGGACATCTCAGTGGTGGCCTTGGCAGTGCTGGGTTAATGATTAGACTGAAAAATCTTAGAGGGTTTTTCCAACCTTAATGATTATCTGGAAACCAGGGTCCCTGGAAACATTCCAGGCCAGGATGGGTGGGGCTCTGACCCTGCCAAAGGTGTCCCTGCTCCCTGCAGAGGGGTTGAACTAAATGACCTCCAAAGGCCCCTTCCAACCTAAACTATTCCATAATGCTCAGGTTTGCCAAGGTTTGGATGGGTGGGAGATACCTCAGGTTGATACCCCTTCATTTAGGGGGAGTCTCCACGTTGTCACCTGCTTGTCAGCCACCTGCTGAGGGGTCCCTGATGGTCCCTGGAGGTCGTGGCTGTGCCTCCAGCGGGGCTGGACAGCAGCTCAGCCCATCCAGGGGCACGGAGGGGAAGCTTTCCCCCACATCAAAGGGATTCCACCTGAAGCATCTGCAGCTCCAGCACCTCAGGATGAGCTGCTGGAAGTTTGGCTGATGAGGAGACCTCCCAAAAGCTGGTGGATGTGTCAGGAACCTGAAGGTCACCCTGAGAGTGCTGGTGATGCCCCAGCCACCCCTCCTCTCCCTCACCACGCTTCCAGTGGGGCTCCTAATGGCCAATAATCCCTATTAATCCCCACTTCTTGGAAAACACAGTGGTTCTGGGGGTGTTTGACTCTTCTAAAGCCTGTAACTGTGCCTGTCCTTTAATAGGATTCCTTCCCTTTAAAAGACTCTTTTCTTATTGCTGCATTTCATTATGTCAAACCCCACAGAACTGCAAACCCTCCCCAGGTTTTCTTTCCGTGTGATAAAAACCAAATTATAATAAAAGACTGAAATTGAAATGAACCTTTTTTTTTATTATTTGAATGAAGTGGAAGCATTTTTCTCTGGTCTGATGGAAAACATTTTTGTGCACGGGTGAGTTTGGAAAGCTGATCCCACCTGGAACAAAACTCCTTGGTGAGATCACAGATTCCTGCACAGCTGAAGGCAAACCCCCTCCCCTTAGCTCTAGATGTGGTGGTGGGAATCACCTCCATGCACATCCAGCTTTGTTTCCTCAGGAGAGGGTGGGGTTTGTTCACTGACATTCTAGAATTAGTGAAAATTTCACATTTTAGATGGATTGCAGTCGTGTCCAGAGAGCTTTCAGTGCAAGGGAAGGAGATTTTTGGAGCTGCACTGAGGCAGGGCAGAGGAGAGGAGAACTTTTGGGGGTGGTGCTGTGCTTGTGGCCTATTCCAGACTTTGGAGGTGCAGAGGTGCCCAACACATCCTGGTGGGCAAACAGCTCCAGCTCTCTCAGGGTGTGCTCAGTCCCTATTTTCATCTGCCAGGGCTGCAGCCTCTGCCCCCTGTGGAACAGGGCTGGCTCCAGGAAAAATCCTGGAGCCATCTGAGGAGGCTTTCAGGAGGTTCTGGAACAGCAGTGGATGCTTCAGCTCCCCTCCTGAGGAACAGACCATTGCATCACTGTGGTCCCCATCAATCCCAACTTGTCACTCTTTTTTTTTCCTTCTTTAACAAAGCTGGACAGGACAGAACAATGGATCTACTGCTCCTGACCCAGTGGCTGGGAGCAGACACATTTCCAGGAGAGCCCAGGGGCCATCTCCCTGTCTCCTGCCCTGCTGACCCCATTTGGGACTGGCAAAGGAAGCAGCCATTGATCTGTAAATCCCTTTTTCCTCTGCTGAAGCTCCCACTGACCCTGTACTGACCAGTGAAGGTCCTGGTTTCCAGTAATCCAGGTGGGTACTGACACTGGCAGAAGCTGTCTGGATGAGAAGCAAAAAAGAGATACAGCTGGAGGGCAGCTATTACAGCCAAAAAGATGAAGGAAAAAAAAAATAAAAGAAGAAAAGAAGAGAAAAACCCTTCTAAAATTGTAGCAAACTTCCTGAGGGAATGGAAAGAAGGCAAATAGACTTTCAAAGAGCAGATGTGACTTGCAAGGCAAGCACTTGCAAGGATACACTTCCATTGAGCAAGGATTTGCATCATCATTATCATCATCCTCATTATTACTACTACTACTACTACTATTATTATTATTATTATTATTATTATTATTATTATTATTATTATTATTATTATTATTATTTATTCCTGACCTGCAGCTGGTTGTGACCCTGGACAAGGGGCCAGCAGGGTGGAGCATGAAGGACATCCCAGGGTCCCCTTCAGGTCTGACTGTTCTGCTTGGACCACTCCTGCACCATCTCAGCCTTCCTCCTGGATTTACACTGAGGCACCTCAGGATGAACATTCTGTTCCTGTTTTGTTCCTCTGATGCAGTCCTGGGAGTCAGAATGGCCTCCAGAAGCACCCGAGAGAGGAACTGGAGGGAGCTGCTCCCACCTCCTTCCCCTGCTTTCCAAGGACACATGTCACAGACATGTTTTATGAAAAATCCTTTCCTTAGGACTTTTTCTCCTGAGAAGCTGAGAGACCTCAGGAACAAAACAATTCTTATCTGCTGCTATGGATTGCAACAGATGGATCTGGGATTGGTCTCATCTGGTTGTTTCTAATTAATGGCCAATCCCAGTCCAGCTGTCTCAGACTCTCTGGTCAGTCACAAGATTTTATCATCATTCCATTCCTTTCCTTGCAAGCCTTCTGATGAAATCCTTTCTTCTATTCTTTTAGTATAGTTGTAATATATCATTTTCTTTTAATATAATATATATCATAAAATAATAAATCAGCCTTCTGAAACATGGAGTCAAGATTCTCATCTCTTCCCTGCTCCTGGGACCCCTGCAAACACCTCCACAGACACACACCAAGAGTCTGCAGCATCCCATCCTGCCCTTCCCTGAGCTCTGACATCATTTGGGATGAGGCACATCCTCCCTCCTCCCCAGGATGTCACCAAGCATCCCCTGCTCAACTCTGGAGCTGTCCAGGCACTTGCAGATGACAGAGGAGCAGCAATGGATCACTTTGTGTGGCCAATCAGGATTTATTTCCCTTCCTCCCTAAACTGTGAGTTCTTGAAAGTGTTGTCATGGCTACTGAGGAGTGAACTTGACTCACTTGGGCAGCCTTTGTTCCCTCCAAGTGAGCTGATCTGAAATTTCTCAAGGCTCTCTTGTCACAAGGATGCAAAAATATTGGATCTGTTTCTCAGAGGAGCTTCCTTTGCAAGCTGAGCATAAAGGGCACAGCCAGAGCCCAAGCCTGCTCTAATGCAGGGGTTTTAGTGCCCCTGGGTGCCCTCAGCAAATAATTCTTTAATTGTTCCCTTCTTTCCAGCAATCTCCCTGCCACCCAGCAAAAGGTCAGTCTGCTGTGAGGTCCTCTGCAATTCCTCTGCAACAATATTTTCTGAGCAATGGTTAAAAGTGGCATCACTTCATTCTAATGGAACCTCCTCCACTGGAGAATAAATTCCAAGAGGGTTTCCAGGAGCACTGGAATATATATTGTGGTTCTGGCTCAAATGAATGCATGACATAATTCCACTAAAATCAATGAAATTGTGCTCGGGGAATGCTTCTGCCCTGCTGATATTAAAGCTGTATGGATGTGGTTTTATTGCTACTTACTGCTTACCCTTAATCTGTTTTCATATTATCCCAGCCCCAGATCCATCAGGGGGAATTCCCAAGGGTTCTGAGCAACCCATGTGGAAATGGATGGATGGAAGTGGAGTGGGGAGAGTTACCCTGTGTGAGCATTGAAGCTCCTGATCATAACGTGGGAAACAAGCAGATGCTCTCCTGAGGAGTGTGGAGTCAAAACAGATGATGCAGATCCATGGCAGATACTGGTTTCTGTAGCTATCAGCACCAACAAAAATAATCTGGTTTATTAGGAAAGCTGCTCAGACAACAGATTTGTCACCAGCCAATAAACACTCCCTTACCAGTCCTTAAAAAAAACCAACCAAACAAACAAAAAAGCTATTGAATTCAAACATGCAGAAGGGAAAAGAGATGTGCAAATGCAGGCCTGGGGAGGAACAAGGTGAGACTGGGGTCAGAGCAGTAGGTGAGGCTGAATCCTCTGTCCCAAGGATGCTCAGAGCCCCACTCTCCAAGAAAGTTCCTCCTGCAAAAAGGCTTTGGGAAATGTTCCAACTGGAAATGGGAGCTGAGAGCTCTGCACAACAGATGAAAACCCCTCAGCAAAGTCTCTTGGATGTAATGGGAATAACACAATTTAAATCCCATTCTGTTAAAAGATAAGTACAAGGAGAGAGAATGGGCCTTAACTCCTTTATTTTCTTGTAGTGTTTCAGCTGCCTGGACCTCTGTATCATCACCTCCTTTAGTTTATTGTGCCCAAAGAACCACTCTCTTTTTTGAATTTCCTTTATTGTGCCCAAAGATCCATTCTCCTTTTTGAATTTCCTGTAGTTTATTGTGCCCAAAGATCCATTCTCCTTTTTGAATTTCCTTGATTGTGCCCAAAGATCCAGTCTCCTTTTCCAATTTCCTTTATTGTGCCCAAAGATCCATTCTCCTTTGAGCTTTCTTTAGTTTATTGTGCCCAAAGATCCATTCTCCTTTAAATTTCCTTTATAGTGCCCAAAGATCCATTCTCCTTTGACTTTCCTTTATTGTGCCCAAAGATCTATTCTCCTTTTTGAATTTCCTTGATTATGCCCAAAGATCCATTCTCCTTTGGACTTTCTTTATTGTGCCCAAAGATCCATTCTCCTTTGAATTTCCATGATTGTGCCCAAAGATCCATTCTCCTTTTTGAATTTCCTGTAGATTTTTGTGCCCAAAGATCCATTCTCCTTTGAGCTTTCTTTAGTTCATTGTGCCCAAAGATCCATTCTCCTTTTTGAATTTCCATGATTGTGCCCAAAGATCCATTCTCCTTTTTGAATTTCCTGTAGATTTTTGTGCCCAAAGATCCATTCTCCTTTGAGCCTTCTTTGGTTTATTGTGCCCAAAGATCCATTCTCCTTTGAGCCTTCTTTAGTTCATTGTGCCCAAAGATCCATTCTCCCTTTTGAATTTCCATGATTGTGCCCAAAGGTCAATTCTCCTTTTTGAATTTCCTTGATTGTGCCCAAAGATCCATTCTCCTTTGAACTCTCCAGCTTTCAGCTGTGTGTTAATATCAGTGACTCTCATCCAGCTATTCACGGAGGCATTTTTGCAGATGAAAACATTTCCTTCATATCTCTCCTTTCCACAGTTGCTTGTTCATTCTGCTGCTGCCTCTACTTTTCTTCCCTCAACATCTTCCCCCTGGAGCACTTCTGGTCCTTCCAAAACTCACCAGCCACGTCTGGGGCTCACAAAGTTGCTGTGTTCAAAGAGCACCTGGCCTGACTGAAGGCCTTTTTCCTTTTTTGAGCCTTTTTCCAGTGCATTAATCCTGTCAGGACCTGAGTGTGGTGATCTATTCCAGCCAGGCAAGCATCACTCACAGTTAACTGCAGAGAGATTGGAAATGGCAGTTTTGGAACATCCTGAACGGCCTTGGGGGCGGCTGCAGCACCTAAAATGCAAAGGGAAAACTTTGCTTGGCTGCTCAGTTGAAAGACAGTTTGGAAGCACTCTGAGATACACCAAATATTGCAGCAGGTGCAGCAGAGGAGCTGCAAATTCTCCTGGCTTCTCCCTGGCTCACCCTGCAAGCTGCAGTGACCCATTGCCCATCATCCCCCCTGGCACCTGCCCTCACCTGCCCCTCAGCCTGGGCACAGAACTGGAGTTCAAATGAGAGGAGGAAAATGTTCCCCATCCCAGCAGAAGTCAGATTTCCAAAAAATCCAAATTCAAAAAATGGATTCTCTGATGGTTGGGGCCACCTCACACCCCTCCCAGAGGATGCAGGAGGTGGAGGAATGGGGGGGACGTGGTTGTGGAACCTCCAAGTGAGGTCTCCACTCTGCTCCCAAACTTTCTCCTCTCCCTTGCCTACACAGGAATCCCCAGGCTGTTATCCCTGGAGCCCAGCAGCTCCAGGAGCTTCCAAGGTTCCAAAGAGGATCCTTCTGGAAGGAAGGTGAAGGCCCTTTGTCCCACTGTCCCTCTGTCCCACTGTCCATCAGCAGAACTTTACATCCCTTGGGCTTCTGCAAATCCTCCAGCTTGCAATGCTTCCTTATTTTTTTTCTTTTTTGTCCTAAAATGCACTGAAAATGTGACCTTTGGTGAGGACTGGAATGGCTGGGAAGAGATTTCTGCTGTCAGCACTGAGCTCTTGCTTAAAACTGTGGGAGAGTGTTCCCACTTGCTTCCCTTCCCCGCTCTCCCCTCGTTACACAGAGGCAATTTGGAGCTGCAATATTTATAAATGATTTAGCCTGTGCTGTGCTGAGCCACTGAAAGAATCATTGGCTCTCCCCCACACCAGGACTTCACACCAGTGGGGATTTGGCCACGGGGAGGGCAGGTCTTTTGAAGTCCCCCTTGTTGGTTTTATCCTTCCCCCACTCCTTCCATCTGCAGGAAAATGCAATAATTCACCTGTCCCCGGTTCTGGATGTATTTTCAGGCACTGAAGAGCTTGACCACTCACTGTTAATCAATAGAGTTGGAGTGTAGCCATCAGTCTATTACTGTTTCAAGCTTCTTCAAAGCAGAAAATGTCTGGAAAAATGAAAGACAGAGATGAAATACACACATTTTTCTGGTAATATTTCAGAGGCAAGGGCACAGCGGTAGCTTTCTTTTTTAAGCCTGTACCCTATATATAAAATATATTTGAGGGATTTGGAGAATGAAGAAAAATTAAAATAATTAAGGAGCTGACAGAACTGATTTAGAGTCAGGGGAAAGAGGCAAAGAATGAAACATGTGCAGTGTGGTGGAGCTGGGCTGGCAGGGATGGAGGGGACCTGAGGGAAGGGACCTTGGTTCTGCTCCAGGGATGTGCTGGGCCAACACATCTCCACCTTCATCCAGAGATGCTCTGAACTGGTGGGAAAGCAGGAGCAGCCTCCTGAGGGTGCCAACACCCATCCTAAGGAGTGCTGTGACCCAGAGCTTTCCAAATTTAAAGCCCATCTGGGGCTCAGGGACATTTTCAGGTACCACATTGAGACCCTCTCCGTGCAGGTGAGGTCTCTTGGAGCAGCCAAAGCAAAAGATGTAAAATTCCCAGCAGAGGGCTGGAAGAGGGAACAGTTTCCTTTGGCATGGTGGCATTTTGGGCTGGCCAAACCTGCCCCACTCCATTCCCTCCAGGTGACATCCAGCCTTCACCTGCAGGGCCACCAGCACAGGAGAGAAGCTGAGAGAGCCTGGGCCAGGCAAGGCAGGGGTGTGCAAAGCCTCTCCCCAAGTCCTGGGTTATTTTGGGAAGGCAGCAGCTCTGTGAGCACGTCTGTGCTCCAGGCAGCAGATGGAGGATGCATAATTTAAAAAAGGAGTGACCAGAGGAAGGCTCTTCCATCTGCTCTCCAAGCAGTTGGACAAATCCTCTCACATCCAATGGGGCTCCCTCCCCCAGGAGTTTCATTTCCAATGGACAAGCTCTACAAACCCAAACCTTCACAGGTCCTTCCCTCCTCTCTGAGAGAGGACAACCCTCTCCTGTCTGTAGGAATGTGCCTTCTGTTGATAGAGTGACAAAACTAACTTTGGGTTTTTTAAAAAGGAAATAAGCTCAGAAGTTTCTCTCCTCAATGAGGTGAAAAAGGCATTTTACAGGACTTGGAGGACTTCACCTCAAACCTAAAGATAGCCAGTGGGACAGGGGCCAAAAAGTCCTGCTTAGGCAATTTATTAGGAAAAGAGAAGAACAAAGAAACTAATGGCTCTTGTGAGGTGTTTACCAGGGGTAGGAGGGTCTCTTGCACCTGGCTCGGTATTTCTCTGTAAAGAGTTTGTTATTTTGCCTTTTATTAAACCTTTTTGTTTCTAACCATTCCAAGAACCTCTTGGGAGCAAGAATCCTAAATTGTCATGTTAGCCCTGTCGTCATCTGGGTTTAGGAACACAGAAAAAAACCCCAACATTTGGTGTTGCCCCGGGAGAAACTTTATCTGCACACTCTCTCTGGTAGCCAAGAGCCCTAAAAAAAACCCCCAGTTTAAATTTCAGTATAGCAACCAGTCCTTTCTGACCTGGAAAAGTGAATTCAGGAACCTGGAGTTGAGCACATCACCCATTCAGAGGAGATTTGACACAGGAGATGGTTGGACATCTTCCACTGAAATGCCTGAATTTTCCCATGGAAAATCATACAATCATGGAATGGTTTGGGTTGGAAAGGACCTTAAAGATCCTCTGGTTCCAAACTACCTGTCCTGGACAGGAACACCTTCCACTAGACTTGAAATTATTTTGGAATGAGAAATATTTTGTGGGGAAGACATTTCAAGACACATCTTTGGAGATCCTGAAGTGCTGCTTTGAGCAGCTTAGAATCAAGACTTCCAGACATCCCATTCATCCCAGACATCCCATCCATCCACCCATCTTCTCTTTCAATGCCTCCAGACCCCCTTTACTCAATTTAATGATCCTTTGGACACTGAAGATGCCATTCCTGCAGTGATGAGCTTCACAAGTCTATCCCCTGGTGGAGCTTTTGCCTCGCCTCCCTCACAGAGACCAGCCCACATTCTCCTTTATTTCCAATGCCTGCCTCCAGCCCAAGGAAGTGCTTTTCCTCTAATGTGATTAGGTAGTCACTGGCAAGCTGCCTAGAAAGCAAAAAATTGGGGTGGAAAAGTAGATTTTCCAGTGGTGAGTGCAAACTGCATGCTGGTCTCACTTCAAAATGTTTGCACAGCCGAAATATCTGGGGTGTGAGAGATGCAGAGAGATTCCTCCTCATCCTCTCCTCCTCCTCCTCATCCTCCCCCTCATCCTCTCCTCCTCCTGCTGCTGCTGCAGGGACACATTTCCATTCAGGAGGTTGATGAAGGTCACTGCTCACTCCAGACCCGTTTGGCCACTTGAAAGCCGCCGTGGGCTAAGATCCTTCTTATGCCTTTCTCAGCCTCTGAACCATCTGCACAGCTCAGAAGAGGCATCTGTTCACTCTGGTTCCTTGCTGGGATGGAGGCAGGGGCCAGTGGAGTTTATCCTGCAATTCTGATCCCATGGAGTCACCCAGAACTGCTCTGGTCATGAGCAGGATGTGTCTGGAACATGGGCAGGGGCAGAGATCCCAGTGAATCAATGATCTCACAGCTCTTTTCCAACCTAAATGATTCCATGGAGGAGTGAGGAGAGCAGCACCATCCTGAGGGCATCACCACTGTCACAGGTCTGAAATGGACAAGGTTGGACAGGGCTTGGAGCAACCTGGCCCAGTGGAAGGTGTCCCTGCCCAGGGGATTGGAATGAGATGATCTTTAAGGTCCCTTCCCACCCAAACCATTCCATGATTCTGAGATGATCCCATGGGCCTCAATGAGCTGCATGAGGCTGGAAATGAAGTGGGGCAGGATGAGGGAAGGCACCAATGTAGCAACAACAGGTGAAAACCTCCAAAGAACTTGTGCCCACCATGAGAGCTGCAAGGAAGATCTGCAGCACCTCCTCAGAAGCAGGGTCCAACCTCAGACCTTCCTCTGGAGGTTCTTTCCAAGCCTATTTCTGACCCCTGCTCCCAGAGAGGGCCTGAAATGTTCACAGAAAGTGCCAAACATTTTCCCAGCCTTTGGTGGTTCCTGACTACCAATCTAAATTCTTAATCCTTAGTGGGTAGTGAGTACATCCAGTCAGTCCTACACGTCACAATGCTTTAATTGTGGGAAGCTGATCTGTTCCTTTCCTCCTTTATCCCAGTTTTACCATTCCTCATGCTTTGTGCTGTCCCAATGTTAAGTCTTCTTCCCGCTTGGATGCACTGCCCACCTTCTGAAGGTCCTTTTGGATGGAAAGGACCTTGGATGGAAACCACATCCAAGACCAGTGTGGAGCCCGTGTGGATCCTCCAGTCCCTCAATTTCACCCATGGAAGAAGAAACCAACCAGTCCAATCCTCCACCATCTGCCAGGAGATTGGGAAGGAGGATTGTGTCACAGTCCTCCTGGCTTGTTTTACCAGCTGATGTCCAGATAACCCCCAGTGCACATCAGCCCTGCTGGAAACCTCAGAGGGGACCAGAGGATGATCCACAGAAGGGCTGGAATTGCTGAAACACCCAACAATCCCATTTCCCCTTGGCCTTCCCTTTGTTTTTTCCTTCTGAATGCTTCAGACAACCTTCTCCTGTGGATCAGTTGCTGACAGGGTTTATTTCCATTTTTTTTATTTTCCTGGGCTTGGAGTAAGTAGGTGCAGCTTCATGTATAAAATAACAGCTCATCTTCACTCCAGCTGCCTCAGAAAACCCTTCCTGCCTCCAGGCCATGTTGCTGGGAAGCAGAAACGTGGAAAAAACAACAGGAAAAGGGAATTTTACCATAATAAATGTCAGTGCACTTAAGGAGCACATGTTTGCTTTCACTGGGCTCAGTTCCAGTGTGTGTTCTCTTAATTACCCAGAGCTGGGACCTCTCCCAGTGCCAGGGGCTGCATGAGATGGAGCTGAGTTGGGTCATTTTTCCTGCTTGAAAGTGTATTTCCTGCAGTGGCTTCTTCCCTTTGGGAATGGGTTGTGCCCATCACTTTCAGGGGAGATGTTTGTTGTGAGGAGGGAAATTGAAAAGGACAGCTTTCCCTGGAAATGTCTGTCCCTGTAACAAACCTAGGGACAACCCCTGCTTGGAAGTTACTTGTTTCTGGGGCTTATCACACTCATTTGACACCAGTGTTATCAGATTAGAGTCTGTTTGTTAGTGGCAGTTGGACACTATCAGAACAAAACAGCTCAAAGGCATTTCCAAGCTGGATGTTCCCTCCACAGGGAAATTTTTACTTTTCACCTTTCCACAGCAAAACCTTGCTCTGAACTTCCCAGGAAAAACTGCAGTCTTCACCCTGTGCTGCTGCTGACCCTCAGAAGAAGGGGAAGGGATGCTCAGTGATTCCCAAAAATGATGGGTAGGCTCCCCTCCTCTGAGCTCCCTGCAGGCACAGCAGCACCTGGCTCTTCCCATGGATCTCCTGCCCTGCAGCACCTTGCTGCCTTGCAAGGGGAGAGTTTGTCCTAGAGAAGGACATTTTTCCTTTCCCTGGGAATATTTACAGTGGGGAGGATGAGCTGGATGCAGCTGAGACCTGGGGAGAGCTCAGTAAGGGTGGTGAGACTTCTCCTGCCCTGGGGGATTGCTGGGAGCCTGGGGCCACAGTGGCAAAGCAAACCAGAGCTGAGGGAGCTCATTTAACAAATTGAATCTTTTCCCTCTCCTCTGGCAGCCTTAGGCAGGATCTGAACTCTGTGCCTTTAGCATCCCTCCATCCTACATATATATATATATATATATATATAAATATAAAATATATAAATATGTTGGGCCTGAATCTCTTCCAAGTCTTCATCCACAAACTCACGAACCACCAACCAAATTGTCGTGCCCAAATTCCTCTTCTCACCAGCCTGAGTCATCATAGAATCATTTAGGTTGGAAAAGGCCTCCAAGATCATCCAGTCCAAAGTGTGACAAGTCACCTCCTTGTCACCCAGCCCAGAGCACTGAGTGCCACACCCCTGGACACCTCCAGGGACAGGAACTCCTCCAGAGACAGCCCTTTCCAATGCCTGACCACCCTTTCCATGAAGAAATTCCTCCTGGTGCCCATCCTGAAGCTCCCCTGGCACAGCCTGAGGCATTCTCAGCAGATGGAGGAAGAGGCTGCAGTGCCTGAGGGCAGGAGTGGTGCCTCCTGAGCATCCAGGAGCTGCTGGGATCAATTCCCCACCCCACTGTGGTGGCTCATCTCCCCCTCACACCCAGGCACGTGCCTTGCTCACCTCTCCAATTCTGCTTTTCCTTTGCAGCCACACCCTCTTCAGTAAATCCTCCTTTCCCCTCAACCTGACCTAGAGATGGGGTGTGGGGAAGGGTGAAAGTTTGACAAGAAGGTCCCACAGAGATGTCTGCTTGGCAGAAAGATTTTTGAATGTAGAAAATAGAGATGGAAGCAAATTTTGACGTAGAAGAAAAGAATTGCTGAGCCAGTCTGACTGGATAACCAAGGAGGCAAAGGGTGTGTTAGTTAGAAGGGGTTTTATGGCTTAGAGCAAAGGATAAACCCACCCAAAACAAGGAGATGTTTTTACCAAGCAGGAAGAGAGCACAGGCAAACAAGGCAGCAAATGCTGCAAGTAGGAAAAAGGACTCAGAATTTTCCACTGCAAGAAAACTGAAAAACAACTTCTAGCTTAAACTGTAATGAACTGACTGTTAGTGACTGGAGAATAGAAACATGAATATTGTAATTATAGCAGGTATGATGGGCTATAGGTAACAGTTAAGGGATAGATTGGTTCTATACCTCAGAAGATGCTCAGCAAAGAAAAGTCTAGAATGCACTGTAACCTAAACTAAGGGTCTGCAGGCCTGCCTGCAGCTGGAGCTGACACAGCTCTGTCACCCACCACCCTGGACTGCTGTGACACCTTGGATGGAATAAACTGCATTTTGGAGAGCTGCCTGGAGTCCTGCATCTCTCATTCAGGCTCTTACAATGGCGCAACTGAGAGGTGTTTTAAAAACATGTGAAGGGTGAGACAATACAGGTGTAATAATTCACACTATCACAATCAGAAGCCAATTATTTCCTAATTACAATAGATTGTAAGTGTTTTTTTGCCCATCAGCTTTAGCCACACCATGCTGTAAATGCCTTAAAGCCAATCATCTAAAATTACCTTTTGTAGTCTCACTACAATACATCTTTTATAGCTCTATTTCTCTAAAGTATCCAGTCCTATTTACAAAATCATCCTGTAAAACTTGTTTCTAGTTCAGTGTCTGTCCTATTCCATGGTATTTCCAAGTTAACATTTCTTATCTCAAAGTCTGTATACAGATGCACACTATGTGAACCCTCTGTCAAGCTTTCAGAATTCTCTACAAATTCATTTCCCACATTTAAGCATCCAAAAACTTTCAGTACAGGATAACTCACCCTGTCTTCATTTTAAAAAGCCACACTTAATTCTGGTGAGATTTAGTCCAGGGGAGCTTTCTAAATTTTTCTCCCTCTCTTTTGGGACATTCCCTCTTGGACAGACTCCCCAGGGAATGGTCATGGCCCCAAGGCTGCCAGAGCTCCAGGAAGGTTTGGAAAATGCTCCCAGGGACAAGGTGGGAATTTTGGGGTGTCTGTGCAGGGCCAGCAGTTGGACTGCATGATGCTGGTGGGTCCCTTCCAACTCAGAATATTCTATTTTACAGAATAATATGGATTATATGAGGGTAAGTAGGTCATCATCCATCTTAAAAAAACCCAAATCCTTCTGTTTTCCTTCCCAGATTCCCAGCCTCCAGAGGAAGGGCTTTGTTGCGACACGTGGTCAATTAAAAAAGCTCTCCAACAAGACCAGGACTGTCCCAATCACCTACAGTTCCACCACAGCAGGACTTCTTGGTCTCCCCAGGTGTCCCCAGGGGATGTTCAACACTTGTTTGAATCAAGGATTTCCACATTTGCCCACGATTTGCAGAATGCTGGACAGAAAGACACCCTTGAGCAGGACTCAGGAGATTCCACCCCAAATGTACATTTCAAAGGCTGGCCTGGACTCAGCACGGGGTATGACATCAAATTATGGTTGGGCTCTTGGTGAGAAAGGTCTTCTCCAGGCCAAAGCCATTTCTGTGGAATTATGAACCCAAAGCAAAGCCAGCTGTGGGCTCGCAGGCCCTGGCTGGTTGTAGGATCACAATACCCCAGCTGTGTGTGCTGAAACCACCCCAAAACTGCACCAACATCACCCATTCTGTGTCTCCTCTCTCAGAAAGAAATGGCAACCTGATGTTTGGGTGAAATCTCTCTTTGTCAATTCTGGGGCTTTGGAATGTGGTGGAACACCAACTTTTCCACAAAATATCCCAGGGAAGGCGAGGAACCATCAAGTTCTGGATCTTGGTGGAGGAAAGAACCCTCTTAATCCCTCAGCTCGTGTCCCTCTAACAGGGTTAACCACTGATAAAATTTGGTTCTGGCTGTTTGGAGTCAGTTCTGAGCAGCAATTGCTGCAGGGAGGGAAACAACACTGGGGAAGTGGCAGCTTGTGGATGCCACGTGCAGAGATTTTAAATTCCTCTGCATCCTCTGAGGGGCAAAGGCTGAATTAATTTATGTGGGGTTTTGGGGTTGTTTTTGATTTTATGGGGTGTGTGGTTCTCCCATGGCAGGAGAGGTCTGAGGAGAGGGAGGCAGGGTCAAATCCCTGAGGAGAATTCAACTCCTTTGGCAAAATAATTCCAAGTTTTCTCCGAATCCAGGCAGGACCACGGGAGATAATTCAGACCAATACAAATTCTCCTCAGAAGCCCTTCCTGCAAAGCTGCTTTCATTTCCAAGCTACTTTGGAGATAGGAAGGTACCAGGAGGATATTTTCAGCCTAACATGAAAGCACCATTTTTTCAAGTGAAGAAAAAGTATTTGTGATTTTTTTTCCCCCCTCTTTTTCTGTGCACTGCCCAAGAAATGTGTCGTCAGCTCGTCCCTGTGCCAAACCTTCCTTATTTACATGTATTCCCAGGAGATTGACTAAGCTTTCCATTACTCCACAGCATCTTGGCTCCTGCACAAAACCACTACAAGGCTTGGAGGACTAAAAATATATAAAGTTATACTGAAGGGGGGTAGAGAAATTGCTGTTGAACTGAAGGTGACTTTGTTGTCCATCCTAATCTTGCTAAATAAATTAATTAATTTTGCAATTTCGAGTGGATCCCAGGAAGGATTCTTCCTAAATCTGGCAAGTTATGACTTGATCCAGCACTGCTACAAATAAATGACCTGTGCTTCTAAAATCTATTGATTTTTTTCATCACTTGACCCTTTTTTTCTGCCTGGAAATCATCCCACCAGGTCCTGAACTCTGCCACCTCCTGGCAGAAAAACCTTCCATCTGAGTTGCAATAAACACAATTATTTTTGGCTTCATTGTATTTCCAGGAGAGCCACAAAGGACATAAATTCAGTTATAAAACCCCAGGACATCCGAGAGAGAGGCGCCGCCTGTGGCAAACTCGGCCTGACAGCTGCAAAATGAATAATTCCTGACTCTCAAGGAATCGGAGCAGAAACCAGCCCCAGCCACAACCTCCTTGGAAAGGAAAGGATTTCAGGGACTTGGCAAGGGAGTTTATCACCACGCTGCACATTTTCCATCTTTGCTGTCAGATAAAGTCAGCCCCTTGTCCATTCCAGGCTGTCCCAGGCTGGGATAACTTGGCTGCAATTTCCCAGTGGGGAAAATTGGGAGATTTCCCTGTTGAGAAGATTGGGAGCTGCTCTGCTCCCAATCCAGCTGACACCACCAGTGCCTTTAATTAACAAGGAGGGAACAGCATGAATTAAACCTCGAGGTGTGACTCATTAACAATTGAGAGCATTTAGCATTTTCCCTGTGATTAATTATAATGATCCAGCAGGCTGATATTCCTCAGGATCCATGGCAAGGTATTAAATATTACAGGGGAATAACTTGTGCAATTCAGTCCACAAGAAAGGTTTAGGATGATGCTGGTTCCTTCAGGACCTGGCACAAAGCATCCATGTGGATGTTCCCAAATTTTTCCAGTCCCTGTGGATGCTGGGGAGGAGATGTCCAGCTCCCAGTGATGCCATGGCTGAACAAACACGTTGTCCTTCATGAATAAAATATAGATATTCTGCTGAATGATTAATCAGCATGCCAAAGATGGGAAATCCCTAATTTCAGGCATATATATATATATATATATATATACACACATACATATTTAGGCATTTGAATATATTTTTAAAATATATATATTATATATATCTATCTATATTATATATAATATAATATAGATAGATATAATATATATATTATATATATTATATATTATATATTATATATTTTTAAATATATATATTATATCTCTGTATCTAAATATATATTTATATTATATAGATCTTGGGTTTATGTGTTATATACTTTTAATATTTATATTATATACAATGTATATAATTTTTATATAATTTTATTACATATAACTATTATAATTATGTTTATATTTAACCTATATTTATTTATGTTTATATATTTATATATTATATATAAATAAAAATCTATTTTATTATATATAAATATATATTTTGTTAGATATAAATTTTTATATTTCTATCTTTCTCTATTTATATATTTATATTTAGGGTTTTTTCAGGGCTTTATAGATGGATGGCCAGCACAGGTGAGGTGTCAGAGGGACAAGATGGGGAGAAAGGGATCATCCTTTCCTCTTCCTCCCAGGAAATTCCTCCCCCAGCACCTCTCAACCATCCTTGTCCTGGAATCCCACACTGATGGAACCAGGAGCTCAGACCTGTGGGAGATTTTGGGTTTGATTTGTGGTTTCTACCAGTAGAGACTGAAAGGGGGCCTGACCCCAGCTTTTGGGTTGTGTTTGTTCCACGGGAACTGCACTAATTCTTCCCCAAATCACCTGGCTGCAGGAAAAACTGCTTTTATTTATTCATTATTGTGACCTTTCAGTGCTTACAGGGGGCCTTTGAGAAAATGGGGACAAACCTTCCAGCAGGGCCTGTTGCACCAGGAGGAGGGGAGATGGTTTTAAACCAAAATAGAGTCAATTTAGATTAAAAACAAGAAAGAAGTTTTTATTATGAAGCTGATGAACAGTGGCACAGGCTGCCCAGAGAAGCTGCCCCATCCCTGGACACGCTGAAGGTCAGCTGGGATGGGACTGGTGCAGCTGAAGATGTCCCTGCCTGTGGCAGGGGGACTGGGCTAACGACCTTTAAAGGTCACCTGCCAGCCAGTTTCAGAGATTTTCCAACATTCACTAAAGCATTTTGAAAATCTTCACTGACTTGAATTTCTCAGTGCTGCTCTTTAGGGTCCTGCTTTGCCCCCATCACCCAGCTTGATCTGAATTGACATAAACACGTTGGTCCCAGGCTTGTTTTGGACTGCAGCCTCTCAAACATCTTCTTTCCAAAATAAAATCTGAAATACCTTCACCTCTGTGGCTCCCTGTGATGCTGTGTTGTGGTATTTTTGGGGTCCCCAGGATGAAGGAGGAATTGAGAATCTGACTCCATGTTCTTAGAAGGCATATTATATATATTATATTATGTTATGTTATGTTATGTTATGTTATGTTATGTTATGTTATGTTATGTTATGTTATGTTATGTTATGTTATATTTACATTATAACATTACATTACATTATAACATTACATTACATTATAACATTACATTACATCATAACATTGCATTATATTATATTATATTACATTATATTACATTACATTATATTACATTATATTATATTAATATGCTATACTAAAGAATAGAGAATGGATACTTACAGAAGGCTTAACAAGACAATAATAAAAAACTGATGACTGACTCTTCAGAGTCTGACACAGCTGGCTTTGATTGGTCATTAATTAAAAACAATTCACATGTTGGATAAACAATGTCCCAACCCCATTCCAAAGCAGCAAAACAGGGAGAAGCAAATGAGATAATATTCTTTTTCTTTTTCTCTGAAGCTTCTCAGCTTCCCAGGTGAAGAAATCCTGGTGAAGGGATTTTTCAGGAAATATGATGGTGACACTGCACATCACAACAGCAATATTTTTTCTCAGCTGCAGACACCACTGTCAATGATTTTGCATCCTCAGCTGGGTCATTGGCAGAAATGTGATGGCCAGAGAGAGGCCACAAGCTCCCTGTGTTACTCCAGCACCAGCTCTGCACTGATTTTGGCCAGCAAAGCCTTGATCCTTCCCTTTCCATGCTGGGCTTGGAGAGTGACCCATGAATTTTGGACAGGCAGCACCACACGAGATTCCTGCACCAAGTGAAGCACTCAGCTTCCCTTCCTGACATCCCTCCTCCTCTCACCCACATACCCACTCACACCTGGTCTATTTAAGCCCCCAGAGAACCAACCAGGAGAGGGAGAGAAACAAAAATTGATCTCTGAGACAACGTGGAAAAAGCCAAGTGGCTGTGGCCAGAGAGTTTGCACTGCCCACTGAGGGGCTGATGGCTCAGGTTTTGGCTTTTCTATTTTTCAGGTTCTGTGCTGCTTTAGTGTGTGGGTCTGGGCTTCGTATGAGGGGATGGTGAGCTCTGTGCACAGAGCAGGGAGACAAAACAATTCCTGCTCCAGCTGGGCACCAAGGACAAATGATCCAAATCTCAGCCCAGGAGCACAAACCCCGTGGGCTGGAGAGAGAAAAACAAGCAGGGTGGGAGTGCCTGGGCTAAAGCTGGGATGGGACAATGAACTGCAAGGTGCAAATGGAGCAGAGCTGATCACAGTGAGAGACCCCATGACCAGGTGTCCATTTTGGGACCATTTTGGTTCATCTTGGGTGCAGCCCTGGCTGGGCTCCTGTGCTGCCCAAGGTGGGTCCATGGAGGCCTTTTAATAAATCCCTGCTTTATTCTTCAGCTCTGTCTAACCTCTGTTCTAGGTCAGCCTTCCCAGGGCATCAGGGCAAGGGGTGGTTCAGGATGTGGTTGGGACCACACCAGGAGGTGCAAACAGCTTCTCCTCACTTATCTCACCCAGGCAGAGCTACCACCACTCTCCCACACACCAGCCCAGCAGGGTCTGAAACACAAAACGGCCTCAGACTTAAAAGGGAATTATTTATTTACCCTGCTGAGAGATGTTTTTAATTAAGGCTGCAGCCAGAACTCCGCCTGGTGCTCGTAACCAACGCTGAGATGCCTCGTTGTGGATTCAAAAGGGTCTGAAATTTGTATGGGCTGCTCAGCAAAGTGATGCTGTTTGTTGTAATTGAACTGAGTAGGATTAAATTTCTGTAGAGATGTCCTGACTCAAAAGGACTCAGTGACCCACTGACCTCTGTATTTCCTACAGGGAGCAGGAAGGTCTTGGAGGTCTTAAACCTCTGGAATCCTGGAAACCTTCAGCACCACAAAAATAACAACAGCTGAGTGCTCTTGACCACAGGGAAGGGTTCAATGCTATCTCCAGGTTCAATGTGGACAAAAAAAAAAGAGGAAAAAACAATTTATTCCACACCTTTGGGGCCAGTCTGAGTCAATTGGTGAATTTGCCTCGTGGTTTGAACCTCCATAATTGGTGCTATCAAATATCATAGGGGGAGTGTGCAATAATATACTCAGTTCAAAAAATCTCATCAAACCTATTCCTGGCTGGAATATGGAGGGAGGAAGATAATCCCAGCCCACTCTGAAGCACTTTTCATCAGGCGAGGTTTTCTTTCTCTCGCAAGCCTCTGTTTCCGTTTTGATGTGATTTTAAAATAAAAAACATATAATCTGAACTGTTACAGCAATTTTTCATGTGTTTGAAAACCACAATGAGCAAATATTTTAGGAACAGTTGCTCTAAAGGGGAAAGAAAAAAAAAAAAAAAAACTGTGGGGGATAAAAAAGAAAAAGCAAGGATTTTCTTTAGGGGAAAAAAAATGCCTCTTCACCCAAAGCCTTTTTCTTGAGAAAGGGGGGGAAATACACAGTTCAGTAAAAGCTGAACATTCCAAAGGGTGTGAAATGAGCTGTCGTGAGCATTAGCTGTGTTCTGACTCTTTTATAGTCTCAAGTCACCTCCTAGCTCAGTTTCTTTTCATCTCAGAGACAGAGGAAACAATTTGTACCAATGATTGCTCGGAGAAAGGCCACAGCAATTTGTATATGCTAATCAGGTTGTACCTGCCAATCATGCCTTATTTTCAGTAGTATCTGTGGTTTGCAAATGCACAGAGTCAGAGCAGGGGATCTATTCATAGACACAAGCCAAAATAGATGTATTTTCTCTGCTCAGAGGCATCACAAAAGCAGCATCCTCCTTAAAATTATGCAACCCTTTGCTATTAGCAGTGATTCACGGATGCCAGCCGGAATAAATATATATAAATAGATAAAGCTGATCTCTGGGACATTCCTGAGTCATCTGGAAGCCAACCTTTGCTTTTGGGGGACAGGATGACCCAGCTTTTCCCTTTGTCAGTTGTCCTACTGTGAAAATTAGATGGGGGTGTGTGTGTGTGTGTCTGTGCCTGGCACAAGCTGTAAAACAGAGGTTGCAACCTTGCAAGGAGATGCACGGCCAGAATTGATACCGAGGCAAGAATTAATATCCAGGCAAGAATTGAGACCAAGGCAAGAATTAATATCCAGGCAAGTATTAATACCAAGGCAAGAATAAATACCAAGGCAGAACAGCTCAAATCCTCCAGCTCATCCCTTCTTTCCAGGCTGATTTTGTATTTCAGTTGAGTCACGTTAAGGGGGGCCCATTTATGACAGCAGCTCCTGCTGATGCTCAAAGCCTTGGGAAGTGCTCAGCACTTTGGAGACCTGGTCAGAAAGGGAAAATTATTGCTTCCTTCAGAGCTGTTGATGGCACCAGCTCTGGCCCTGTGTAATTCAGTGCTTGCAGAAAGGGATGGTCCTGATGACAGAGGGACATGAGGGTTGTTGTTGCTCTGAGCAGGAGCAGAGCCCTGGGAGCCCACACCCAGCTGGCTTGGTGCTCCCAAAGCTCTGAATTTCCTGCATTTCCTTGCTTCCCTCCCTTTTTGAAAGAGGAGAGTGTGCAAAGGGCTGGGAGAGGAGGATCAGGGAGAGATCAGCAGGATCTGCTTGGGATAACCACGCTTCAGGCTCCAGCAGCTTCAGGCAGAGCCAGGGGTCAGGTCTGGGAAGGCTTCAGGCTGATTTGATCCTTTCTGGGGCTGAGCTGAGGAGCCTGGGTGACTCCACGGCTCAGCCACAGACCAGAAGAGGAAAAAGGGCACCTGAGCATCACCCAGCTGCCTCCCTGACTCAGAAAGTCACTGCAGATGGCAGTGAGGGCAGCAGAATGAGGGAACAGCACCAGGCTGCCCAGGGAAGTGCTGGAAACCTCATCCCTGGAAGGGTTTGTGAAAAATGTGTATTTTATGATTGGCTTTTCACAAATATTAAAATGAATATTATATGTGATATGTTAGAAAGTGATGCTGTATTAATTCTCTTAAGTAGTGTGTTAAATATAGTTTTAGGTTGTAACAAAATGTTAAAATAGAAACTGTGCTATGTAAGATACTTTTCTTAAAAGAGAGGACTCGCACTCAGCAGCCACAGGACACCTCAGTCTTTCAGAGAAAGAGAATTTATTGCACATCTTTCAGAAAAAAAGAATTTATTGCTCCATTATCAGGAGAAACGAACTTCTTCCTGCCTCACTCAGCCCTGAAGAGCCGTCAGGATTCAGAGGAAGAAGTTGACACTGCCCAGACAGAATCCTGGGTTTGAATGGAATTTATGCATCATGGATGAGCTGTATGAATATGCAACAGGTTATTGCTTTAAAGGGTTAATCCTCTGTTAACGTGGGTCCTTTTTGGGCTAATTTTGCACAGAAAGAGGTACCGAGACTGTCCATAACTCTTTGTTTCTATTGTCTCATATTGTCCTAATCCTAGCTGTCCAAATTATTATTACTCTAATTATATTACTATTTTATAACAATTTCATTACTATTAAACTTCTAAAATTTTAAAAACAAGCGATTGGCATTTTTCACAGGTTTGAAGGTGGGTGTGGCACGTGGGGACAGGGTGGGGCTGGGTCAAGGTTTGCACTCGATGGTTTCCGATCGTTCCCACCCTGAATGAATCTCTGATTGCATGAAACTGTTCCAGCAGGCCTGGTTTGGGAAAGCTGCCAGGCAAGTCTTTCCCTGGAGCAGTTTCCCTCCAGTAGAAATGCCAAGGAAAGCAGCAGCAGCAGCAAGGGAAGCCTGGCCAGAAGCCTGGGGAGAGCCCCCTCCATCCTGCTACTGCTGCTGCTTGTCTGTGTCACCCTCCACCCCAGGGGCCCTGGGAGAGGTGAAAGTGAATTTGCTCACCCTCACAAACTGCTGGTTTTCCTGGGAGCTGAAGGAGCAAGGAGCCAGGTATTTTTGGAGCTGCTGGAGCAAGGTATCAGCTGCTCGTGTGTGATTGCGAGCAGCTATCTGTGACATTTTTAAGCCCAAAACTTTAAGGTTTTGCTGCTTTACAGAGCATGGCCTCAAGCTGTGACTAGAAGTGAGTTTGGCTCTTGACTGGAGTGCAAAGACCCGAGCTTTGGGGCAGAAATCTCAGCTAATGCAGCCACAGCAGCAAGAGTTGAGGTCACGCTCCATGTCACCAGCCTGCCAGGGACAAATGGCACCTCCCTCAGCCTGGCCTGGTCCAGCCAGGGATCTCAAAGCAGATTGCAAATCAAAGTCTTGGAGGCTTCCCAGAGAGCTTGGCCATGGCTGGAGCCCCCCTTGATCAAGCACTTGGTCTCTCTTCTGGAATGGGATAAATCCTCTGTTAAAAAAGTTCTCGTGCACACAACCAAAATAGGGATGAAAAAATTCCCTGGTTGTGGAAGAGCTGACACAAAGTCAAATTTTTCTATCAGTGCCCCAACCTCTGTTTTCTCCTCATTTTTCTCCCTGCTCTCCCCTCCAGGTCCTACTGAGGCTGCCTCTCCTCCTGGGCCCTGGTTTCCAACACGGAGCTCCCTCACAGCCACCTGCACCTCCCAGCTCAGCTCCACCACCCTCCAGCTGCTGTTCTCTGCTCCTTGCTCCTTGCTCCTTCAGAATTCCTGACCCAAATGGCACCTCCTCTCTCTGAGAGATGAGTTCCCACTCCACATCCATCCCAGCCTTATTTCTGCCCCACTCCTGCTTTTCTCTGGCAATGCTTGAAGTTCCTCAAAAACATAAACCAGTGCCCAAGAAATGTCCCTGCTGCTCGTGGAGATCAAGAACAGGTGAGTTTGCATTAAAACTGTTGGGTGGAACTCTGTAAACTCAGACTTTGTGGGAAGACAGGTGAAGTTTAGGCTGGAAAATGGATTTGTGACGGTGTCTGATAGGGGTGGATAGAAATCTTCATCAGGGACCATGCAATTGGCTAAAGGATTGTTTTACCAACTCAGCAATGATATTTCACCCTGGATCCCAAATGTTTTAAATTATCTGCAACCAGAGAAGAGGGAGTGGGATAAAATTGGGCATCCAGCTGAATTCTTAACTGGAAAAACCAATAGAAATCCAGGCTGCTGAGACCCAGACACAAAGCCTGGACACAAAGCACTCCCCTGCTGACCAAACAGACTTTTACCCAGCCCCAGCCTTGCCCCTCTCTGTGCTTCTGAAGCCAAATGACATTTTCCCTGATTTGTCTCCTCCCATCCCATCACCAATCACCAATCCCAGACAAGCTTCCACTGGCAGACACTTCCCACCACATCAGACTTTTCCTGGAATTGGAGATGGGGAAGGAACCCAGGCAGAGCCCACCTCTCAGACAAGCAATGCCACAAGGAGGGAGACAGAAATAAGGGGGCACACCTTTTTTTTTGGCTTGTCTAGAAAGTGGCAGGAAGACTTTTTGGCTCCCAAATGATGAGTCAGATGAGTCAGGATGACCCAGCTCTCCTCTCCAGGCTTGTCTTTACCTGTCAGCTGGATTTTGCTCGTTACAGTGCAAGGTTGGCCTCTGAGGGTTTGAGTATTCCAACAAGAACACAACAAAGGCAACAACAAACAACAGAGCAAGCCATGTCTCAGACAAGTAATGCTACAGGGAGAAAGATGAAAGCAGGGTTGGGAACCTCTTTTTGCTTGTCTGGAAAGATTTATTTATAGTCTGCCACGGCTGTGCAGAGGGAGGGTTTTGACTCCAGCCAGCCAAAGAGGTTAAAACCAGATGTTCCTTCCAGTTTTAGGTTAACCACATCAGCTTTGCAAAGGATCTTGACAATATTATTTGTTTTATTACAATTATTTGTAATTGTAACAATTATTTACAATCCAAATTTGCAAAGGATCATAACAATATCAAGTGCTCAAGGACAGTGCCTTGCTCCATGTGTTCACCCCCAGAGTTCAGGCACTTCCAGGGTGTCTGAGGTTGAAAGATTTACCTGGGGGTGTTTATTTTCTTACCATCTGTCAGAGGTGGGGCAGTTATCTTCTCTTCATTGGGCAGTTTTCTTTATCTCTTCCACAACTAATCCTCCCTCCAGGAGATCTCTGCTGTTCAGGGGCAATTAATTATTAATTATCTTCTGTCCATGGCCAGTGAGTGTCCCTGCATGGCTGATCAAATTCCATCATCCCATGGGGAGATGCTCCACCCAGGGGAGGAGCCAAGCATTCCTACCTGGATACAATCTGAGGTTTGGAACAGCCCAGCAGCCTTTGCCCACTGCATTCCCAGAGGAGCAGCTTTCTGCTGCCCTGCATTCCCAGAGGGAGAGCAGGCCCATCTCCAGCTGCCCTGGAGCTCCAGAGGAAAACTCCCCCCTTGTGCAGGATCCCTGCTCCAGCAGAACCACAGCTGGCACTGCAGGAGGGCTGAGCCCCCCTGGGATGGGACTGTGCCACCACCCTGAGCCCCCCTGGGATGGGACTGTGCCACCACCCTGAGCCCCCCTGGCATGGGACTGTGCCACCACCCTGAGCCACCTGGGATGGGACTGTGCCACCACCCTGAGCCACCCTGGGATGGGACTGTGCCACCACCCTGAGCCACCCTGGGATGGGACTGTGCCACCACCCTGAGCCACCCTGGGATGGGACTGTGCCACCACCCTGACACACAGGGGGCCAGGGCCTGCTCTGACTCTGGCAGTGGTTTGTCTTCTCTTTTTTTCTTTTTTTTCTTTCTTTTTTTTTTAATTATTGTATTTGTATTTTTAATTTTCCTAGTAAAGAGCTGTTATTCCTCTTCCCATATCTTTGCCTGAGAGCCCCTTAATTTCCAAATTATAATAGTTCAGAGGGAGGGGGTTTACATTTTCCATTTCAAGGGAGGCTCCTGCCTTCCTCAGCAGACACCTGGCTGTTCAAACCAAGACAGCTGGGCACTGAACACCAACCTGCAACCCAGCAAGGAGAGGAATCTTTGGGACAGCTTCCCACTCATGGAAGAGCCTCTGGAGAGTCCTGTGTTGATTTGGGCTCCACTTCTTGGGTCCTGCAGTGCCCAGGGACAGGAGTGGGCACTGCCAGGGGCTGTTCACACCAAGTGGACACAAACCCTGAGGAGAAAAGCAGAGCCACTCTCCAGAGGGGCTGCTCTCCTCTGACCTGAGTGTCCTTCACCACATGTATGGAATCAGACTCAGAGAATGGTTTGGGATGGAAGGGATCTTAGAGATCATCCAGTGCCACCCCTGCCACTCAGGGACATCTTCCACTTTCCCAGGGTGCTCCAAGTCCTGTCCAGCCTGGCCTTGGACACTTCCAGGGATCCAGGGGCAGCCACAGCTGCTCTGGGCACCCTGTGCCAGGGCTCAGCACCCTTCCAGGGAAGAATTCCTTCTCAATATCCCACCTAACCCTGCTCTTCTCAGCCTAAGGCCATTCCCCCAGCTTAGTCCATTCCCCTTTCCAGTCTCCTTTCAAAAGATGCAGCCCAGTGTGGCTCCTTCTTCCACAGGACCTTGTTTCCCCAGCTAAGAATCCACATTTCAGTCATAATTCCTGGTCCCTGTGTGCTGTTTTCCCACAGCATGCAGCAAGTGATTTTCTCCAGTCCTCAAGGGGCTCACCCAGAGACGCTGGGATATATAACATTTATTGGGATGGAATTAAGGGAACAAAACCAAACCCCTTGGGATATATAACATTTATTGGGATGGAATTAAGGGAACAAAACCAAACCCTTTTGAGCAATTATGTCTAAGCACAGATTTATGGATCCACGTCTCCCACGCCCTGCCAATCACACCGTGCTGTCTCCAGTTCCTACAGAGCCTTCCACTCCCTGATCACAAAAATAAGCACCACAGTTAACTCCAGTAGTGAGCAGTCACTGAGAGTGGGTTCAGCTCCCCAAACACTGCCCTGGGAAAGGCTCTGGGCTCTCCCAGCTGACCTCCAGCACTGTCTCCATCAGAGGGAGAGCTTCCCACAAAGCCTCTGCTTGGAGATGGCTCAGGGACCCCAGGTCTTCTCCAATGGCATCAGGGGAATTTCTCTTCAGAGAAACAAATCCCACTGTGGCTGTGGTTTCACTTCTCAGACACAGACTTGGAATGACTCCAGAGGAATCCATGGAGATGCTCCAGGGCTGGAGCCCCTGTGCTCTGGAGCCAGGCTGGGAGAGCTGGGAATGCTCACCTGGAGAAGGGAAAAATCCAGGGAGAGCTCAGAGCCCTTCCAGGGCCTAAAGGGGCTCCAGGAGAGCTGGAGAGGGACTGGGGACAAGGGATGGAGGGACACGACACAGGGAATGGCTCCCACTGCCAGAGGTCAGGGATGGATGGGATATTGGCACGGAATTGTTTTCTGGGAGGGTGGGGAGGCCGTGGCACAGGGTGCCCAGAGAAGCTGTGGCTGCCCCTGGATCCCTGGAAGTGTCCAAGGCCAGGCTGGATGGGGCTTGGAGCAACCTGGGATAGTGGAAGGTGTCCCTGCACATGGCAGGGGGTGGAACAAGACAATCCTCAAGGCTCCTTCCAACCCAAACCATTCCATGATTCCATGATAAGATCACACCAGGAGGGCTCTTCATCAATGATGCAACAACAACAGCAAATACACACTGGGTTTTAGGTTGAAAATGCATCATTTTGTGCACAATGGAAAAAACAAATCTCTTTTGCTCTGTATTCCTCTTTGAGATAACCCCCCTTCCATCAAATGTGGGGCTCAGGAGCTCTTTGGGAGCACAGGCAGAGAAGCTGCTGTTGTTTTGGGGCAGAATCCCTCTGCCCCATCTCAAGCATTTTACCATGGATGTCCCCACTGCCAACAAAACCAAACCCACATTTCCTGGGCACAGTAAGACACACATCACAAGTCCCACAAATTGTCCTTTCAGTGACTTTTTCACCCCATGGACCACAACAGGAGCTCAGGGTCAGAAGCTCAGAGGTGCATTTTCCAGCTAGGCATTTCTTGTTGAGCAAAGTGAATCCTCCAAACACCCAGACCTGCCCAGAGGAACCTGAGGTGATACCCATGGATGTTTCTCAGTGCCTTTTTCAGGCTTAATGACTTCACTGTTTTATTCCTGGCCTTTTTCACACCTTGCAGTGGACTCAGGACAAAAGTTTGGATCAAATTCTCAACTACTGCTGCCCCCACAAAGGATTTGGGCTGCCCTGATCTCCTAACACTCACAGACACTTTGTGAGCTCACCTCAGTGACTCCCAGCTCATAGATTTCAACCCCACAGACCTGTGGGACAGCAGATTTGAAATTGGCCTGTTTTGTGTGATTTTAAATGGTGAATGCAGCCAGGAAGCCAGGGAGGAGGGGAAATAAAACCAAAGAGCAGAGCATGGCCCTCCAGCAGCCTTTGCAGGGGTGTGATGGATGCTGTGTTTGTACAAATCAATGATCCATGGCACCACAGAACAAACTCATTACAAGCAATGTGTGATTTTAACTGTGAACCTTCACTCCTGTGGGTCTGCATTGTTTCATGAGTATTCTTGACAAAATACACATTTTAGGTTTTCCCCTCCCTGGCCTGGCCAGCCTTCTGTCACCAGGCCTGTGAAAACAGCTCACCAGCTCGTTTTTGGGCTGGCCAAAACCCCCAGCCCAGTCCTCTGGACAGTATTTCATGAGGAGCAGTTAATCACCTTAACTGCTCCTGCCTTCCTGAATAAAAGATCGAAGTGCTTTTGCTTTCATCTCCACACAACTGGAGAGGGAGAACCCTCCAGCTCATCCTGTGAATCCCCTTATTCCTTTTTACATTTCAAAAGGCAGCTATTGTGCAAAAATACATCTTGAAAGCCCCAGAGCACTGGGGGTTTTTTTGCTTTATTTTCCCTTCCCAGCACCTCAGTGGATTTCATCTACAAACTGTCATCTTCAGCCGGGGTTTGGGCATAATGGGTTTTGCTGCTTGGGTTTGTTTGGTTTGGTTTTTTTTTTTCCCTAGCAGCCCAAATCTTTGCTTTTTGAGCCTTTGGTGTGTTTGGGATTCATCTCCTGGGCTTTTCTTAGGTGGGGTCGCTGGCACAAGATTTTCATCTGTTACAGGTGGAGAGCTGAGGTGCAGAGACTCTGTCCCAGATCTCCTGGGGTGTTCTGCCCACCCAAGCCCCCAGGTGTCCTTCTGTCCCCTGGACTTGGTGACCCACGGTGGCTCTGAGGACTGTGCCCACATTCTCACCATTTTACCCTCATGATCAAATCCAACACCATCTCATGAGCTTTCTTATCTTTGCATCTTCATCCCACCAGCTTCTGTATTTTAGTATTTTATCCTGCTCCCAGTCCAGTATCTATAGTTCTCTCTGGGGAAATGCTGGACCCCTCTTCATTTCTCCCCATCACCTCCTGAGTGCATTCTGTGTTGTTTAATCTCCCTTTTTGAAACCCAGCCTTCAGCCCTTCAAGCTTTGCTGTCACTGTCACATTTTCTGAAAAACCCCTTTGCCAGGATTTCCTCTCCTGGGAAGCTGAGAAGCCTCAGAGAAAAATGTAAATAATAATTATCTGATTTCTTCTCCTGTGTTTGCTGCTTTGGAATGTGGCTGGAGATTGTTTACCACCAGGTGCTTGTTTGATTGGTTTCATGTGAGTTGTTTTTAATTAATGACCAATCACCATCAGCTGTGTTGGACTCTGAGGAGTCAGTCACGAGTTTTTATTATTGATTCTTGTTAAGCCTTCTGTCTGTATCCTTCTCTTTAGTACAGTAATGATATGATATATGATATGATATGATATGATATGATATATGATGAATATAATTGTATTATATTATAATAAATATAATATAATATAACTATATTATATACTGTTATTATATATTATATATTATATATTATATATTATATGTTATATGTTATATATTATATGTTATGTTATATATTATATTATATTATATATAATGAATATAATTGTATTATATTATAATAAATATAATATAATATAACTATATTATATTATATACTATTATTATATATTATTATATTATTATATTATATATTATATATTATATATTATATATTATATATTATATATTATATATTATGTTATATGTTATATGTTATATGTTATATACTATACTATATTATATTATATTATATTATATTATATTATATTATATTGTATTATATTATATTATATATAATGAATATAATATAATATTATATTATATAATATTATATAATATAATATTGTATAATATTATATAACATAATATAATATAATATAATGTAATATAATATAATATAATATAATATAATAGCCTTCTGAGAACATGGAGTCAGATTCCTCATCTCTCACCTCACACACACCACACTTTGCTCCATCCCAAACTGGTCTGGGAACAGCTCTTAGATAATTACAAAAGCTGGAAGCTGAAGCTGCAGAAAGGATTTGCCCTTGGAGCAGATTCCTGCAGCCACAGGAGGCAAGACTCAGCAGAGGTCCCAGGAGAAACCCATCATTGCAGGGAAGACAGCAGTGCTTCATCTGTGCTCCCCCAAAAGCTCCCCAGGGCTCCACTCCGAGCTGCCAGCAGTCCTGGGGGAGCTGCACACTCCCAGAAAACCAAGAGGAAGGGTCACAGGAACCTCTGAGTGGCTCTAAAAGCCCCAGGCTCTGTGCAGCAAGCTGAATTTTTAATATCCAGCACTAGTCCTGTGCCCACGTTCAGTGCAGGGATGTTGCAGAGCAAATGTCTTTCCAGAAAAAAAAAACCTGTTCAATGTCCCCAAGCTGAGGTGGTGAATGAGCTCTTCTGGTGCCCATCTGCTGTCTCTGATAAAAACAAAGATTTTTACGAGTGCAACCAAGTCCCTACAAGGGCTTCCATGAGGTTTAGGGATGGAAGGAAATGAGGGAGGCTGTGAATTTATCGTGTTGTGTCACTTTGCTGTGTGCCTGGGGAACTCCAGGGGTAAACTGGGGTGGCTCCATCCATGGCTGAGACCTCCCAAAGTCCAGCTCTGCTTTTAACAACAGAAACCTCTGCACACAATCATGGAATCATGGAATTGTGGAATTATTTAGCTTGGAAAAGGCCTCCAAGGTCATCAAGTTCAACCTGTGACCAGTCCCCACCTTGTCACCAGCCCAGAGCACTGAGAGCCACATCCAGGTGTTCCTTGGGCACCTCCAGGGATGGGCACTCCAAACTCCCTGGGCAGTTCCAATGCCTGACCAACCCTTCCCATGGAGAAATTCTTCCTGATGCCCAAATGTCTTCTTCTGGTCTAAATGTGCTTATCACAGCTGTCCCTATAACCACACTTGGAAAAGAAATTTAAATTGATCCTCTGTGACACTGAGAATCAAGTTCTTAAAAAGCACCTGGGATCTAAACACGTTATTTAATTTATTTTAATTTTATTTTATTTTATTTTATTTTATTTTATTTTATTTTATTTTATTTCATTTAATTTAGGATTTTTATTTTATTTTGTTTTATTTTATTTTATTGTATTTGTTTCATTTAATTTCCAATTATTAATTTTTTTTATTTTTATTTTATTTGTGATTATTTATTTTCTTTTATTTTAATTTATTTATTTCATTTCATTTCATATTTTTATTTTATTGTATTTTATTTGTTTCATTTCATTTACGATTATTAATTTTATTTTATTTCATTTCATTTCATATTATTTCATTTTATTTTATTTCATTTCATTTCAGAATTTTATTTTGTTTTATTTTATTTTGTTTTATTTTATTTTATTTTATTTTATTTTATTTTATTTTATTTTATTTTATTTTATTTTATTTTATTTTTTCCCCCCAGAGGGTATTTTGGAGAATCTTTTATAACAAAGTAAGCTGAAAAAAATTAAATGGAACTTCTAAATGAGAAAATTGAAGCGTTTTCATGCAAGACTGCTAAAATGTTTCAGTTGTCAAAATGTTTCAGCTTCTGCATCTTTCCAGCTGAACTGATGGCTGTATTAACAGGAATTCAGGGAATGTTTCTGACAACCAGATGAGCTCTTTTGGTTGCATCTCCCCTTGCCAGGAGCTCAGGTTCTGCTCCAGCACAGATCTGAGCTGCTGCTCTGACAGATGCAGCTCCTTTTTGGCTGAGATGGGACAAAACGTAGCTCCCCCCATCCCAGAGAGGGACTTGAGCCCTTTTCTGCATTTATTTGTCAGTGCTGCCTGAGTCTGCAACCAGCAGAGCTCAGGGCAGGGAATGTGGCATCCCCAAGGGGCTGGGGCTGTGAGTGAGGGGTGGAAAGGATGGGAAATATGGAAAATACCCAAACCAGCAGGGTGGGCACTGAGCACAGCCAGGCCCTGAGCTCTGCCAGAGGTGCTGGAGCTCCACAGGGGCTGTGCTACAACCCCCAAAGCTCAGCCTGGGCTCCAGGGAGAAATTGCAGCACTTTCCAGGGCCTAAAGGGGCTCCAGGAGAGCTGGAGAGGGACTGGGGACAAGGGATGGAGGGACAGGACACAGGGAATGGCTTCCACTGGATGGGATACTGGGAAGGAATTGTTCCTGTGAGGGTGCTGAGCCCTGGCACAGGGTGCCCAGAGAAGCTGTGGCTCCCCTGGATCCCTGGAAGTGCCCAAGGTCAGGGTGGAAGGGGCTTGGAGCACCCTGGGATAGTGGAAGGTGTCCCTGCCCACGACAGGGGGTTGGCACAAGATCATCTTTAAGGATCCCTTCCAACCCAAACCATTCCATGATTCTCTGTCTTCCCTTGATGGGTTTTATTGGGAAATATTTGCCCCAGCCCCTGCTTGGTGCAAAGGAACTCAGCAACTAAAATTCGTTACTTCTGAAACCAAAAGCTACAAACTCTTCTGTTTATCCTTCATTACAATCTCCCTTCTATTATCCTTTTTATATATTGTCCTTTTTTTCTCTCTATTATCCCTTTTCCCCCTTTCCCCTCCCTTGATCCCCATTGCTCCTCCAGAGGTACAACCTCTCCCCAGAGGACCAGTCTCAGTTTGGAGATCTGCTGGTTCTATTTCAAACATTTACCCTAAAACCAGTTTGATTTCCTTCCCAGGTGGTTTAACAGAGGGTCCTACCTCTACCTACAACCCTTGACCAGCAGAGAGAGATCTAAAGATGGAAAAATCAGGGATTCTCCACGCTGCTGTCAAAGCTGAGCAGTTTGAGATGAAAGCACCGAAATTCCCATCCTCCTCCACTCCCACACTTCACCATAAAGCTTAAAGGGACATTTCAGGACTGGAAGTGCCTCTGTGTGACCAGACAGCAGCTGAAAAACCAGGGGAAGGTGCCAGGATCTCCTGCCACTGGTGGTTTTTATTTGCACCATCATTCCCAGCTGCCAACCCACATCCCAGCCCTCCAGGGCTGAACAAGCCCAGCGCTGGACTTCAGCACACCCAGGCCAAAACATCATTTTCCTGTTGAAAAAGGACTTGATTACATTAAAAGACCCTTTGAGGATGGAGACTCCCTGGGCAGGAGGGAGGCAGAATTCCCAGATTCCTCTCTAATCACTGTGCAGTGCTAAATTGAGTTTTTCCAGCCTCTTGGAGAAATTTGTAGGCGAGGCACCGGAAAGGCTCCGGAGGCTGCCGTTGAATTTTGATGCTGTTCATCCATTATGGATGAAGAGGTTTTATGTAAGAGTCTTTCCCTGGCGTTCATCTGAGGCCAGGCTGTCCCAGGCTGGGCTGCAGATGGCAATTCACAGAGCAGGGGAAGAGGGAGCAGGGACAGGAGGAGGGAGAAGGGACACAGAGATGGGATCGCTGCTTTCCTGCCGACAACTGGGAACACTCAGCTTCCCAGAAACAAAAAAAGAGCCTCCAGCACTTAATAAAACCTTGTCCTCTCTGGAAGGTACATCCCTCTGTGTGAAATATGCATAAAGCCTCTGTTTGGACATGGATCACGCTGTGTTTTTTGGATGCAAGAACACCTCTCTCTGTCAGCTTTGCACCTGGTGGATAGAGGCACTTTCCATGGAAGTATTTCCCTCCCATCCTCCTGGATGATGCTCTGACCACATCTCCCCTGTGGCTGGTGAGCCAGCCAAGCCTTGCTTGCTCTGCTCTCTTTAAACAGGAGGATTAATTAAGCTGGAGAGTTTGTTCATGCACTGTTAGATCTGTCCACAGACAAGGCAGGGGAATGAACCACAGTTAATTAGCAAAAGTATTATTAATAAAACAACCAGATCAGAACCTGCCTGGATGGATAATCTCTGACTGCCCCTCAGCTCAGCCCTAGAAAGCGTGTGAGAGTGGCTTTGGACATCTCTTTTATTTTCTCCTCTTGACTCTGGGTCTCCACATATTTGTTCATTCTCTTGCAGGGACATCAAACAGACAAGGGTGTCACTGTCCTATTTTCTGAAAAATCCCTTCACCAGGATTTCTTCTCCCAAGAGGATGAGAAGCGTCGGAGAAGAATGAAGACAATAATTATCTGATTGCTTCTCCCTGTTTTGGAATGTGGTCTGGAGATTGTTTATCCAACAGGTGGTTGTTTGATCGGTTTCATGTGAATTGTTTTGATTTAATGACCAATCACAGCCAGCTGTGTCAGGACCCTGGAAGCAGTCACGAGTTTCTTCTCATTCTTTTGTAACCTTCTGTCTGTATCTATTCTTTAATATAATATAATATAATACCATAAAATAATAAATTAACCTTCTAAGAATATGGAATCTGATTCATCAATTCCTCCTCCATCCTGGGGACTCAGCAAACACCACACAAGGGAATGCTGGCCACGTCCTGCTGACACCCTGCCTGTGTTTGCAGAGCCCTCAGGGCCTGGCTGCTGGAGAGGCTGGAGTGTTTCCATGTCTCCATGCTTTTGGGTAGGGCATGGGAAGTGTTCAAAGCCCTGGAAGAGTCTTCTTGCTGTCCCAGACAGGAGGGGACAGCCGGGGGGGTCAGGCTCTGCTCCCAGGGAACAGAGACAGGAAGAGAGGGAACAGCTTCAGGCCGGGCCAGGGGAGGGTTAGATTGGATATTGGGAAAATTTCTTCATGGAAAGGGTTGTTCAGTCCTGGCACAGCTGCCCAGGGCAGTGTTGGAGTCCCCATCCCTGGAGGGGTTTAAAATCCATGTGGATGTGGCACTTGGGGACATGGTCAGTGCTGGCCTTGGTGGTGCTGGGGGAATGGTTGGATTGGATGATTTTGGAGCTCCTTTCCAAACCAAGGAATTCTCTGATTCTACAGTGGGAAGAGAGGGACCACATGGAGAGAGGTCACCACTGTTTAGCAGATCTGCCCACAGACAAAGCCCTTCACAGTGAAAGAGCCTCAAAGTCAGCAGGACATCTCATCATCCTTAAAAAAGCCAAGGACTTGTATAAACACATGGATAGGGATGTCACTGCCAGTGAACCCCTGAGGAGCTGGACCTAATCATAGAGACTTCACACTCTCCTGGTGCACAGTAAATCCAATTTCCAGCCTCTCTTCCTGTAACACCCACTCAGGAACAAGCCCTTTCCAGTCCCTTTAAAGCTCATTTCCATGGGAAGTGGCATTATTCTGCTGCCTCAGGTTTGAGCTTTTCTATTGTTCACATTCTGTGCTGCTTTAATGTGTAGGTCTGGGCTTCATATTATGGGATGGTGAGCTCTGTGCACAGAGCAGGGAGACAAAACAATTCCTGCTCCAGCTGGGCACCAAGGACAAATGATCCAAATCTCAGCCCAGGAGCACAAACCCCGTGGGCTGGAGAGAGAAAAACAAACAGGGTGGGACTGCCTGGGCTAAAGCTGGGATGGGACAATGAACTGCAAGGTGCAAATGGAGCAGAACTGATCAAAGTGAGAGACCCCATGACCAGGTGTCCATTTTGGGACCATTTGGGTTCATCTTGGGTGCAGCCCTGGCTGGGCTCCTGTGCTGCCCAAGGTGCATCCATTGAGTCCTTTTAATAAATCCCTGCTTTATTCTTTAGCTCTGTCTAGCCTCTGTTCTAGGTCAGCCTTCCCAAGGCATCACTTCCAGGTGAAGCTGCCCCTCATTGAGCCGAGAAATTTGTGCTGCCCCTCCTGTGCTCTGTGCTTGCTCCCTCGTGTCACCTCTATGACTCTGAGCACTGCTGCAGGTCAAAACATCTTCACTGTGCTCAGCAGCAGCTGCATCTCTGCCCTCCCTTCTCCCCTCAGAGGTTTCACTGCTTTTAGAAGTTCTCCATAGGTAGGAGAGTGTCAATTTGCATCACCTTCCACTCAATTTGAGGCTCCCAGCACATCCACCAGAGTGGGTATTCCCAAAATACGTGGCACTCACTGAAGCAAGAGAGAAGCTGAGCCATGGCAGAACAGCTCCTGTGCTTTCCAGGATTTTCTCATCCTCTTCACAAATTTTACCAAATGGCCTTGAAATAGCACAAGACTGCAAATAAAAGAATTGAGGATAAAACCTCAGCCTGGGGAGAAAGTGGCTGCTCATTTTTGCTCCTCCTTTGCTCCTCCCATGAGTTGTTTTGTCCTTGCTCTGGGATTTCCTGTCCTTTCCTGTATACAGGAATTTCCTGTACAATCCTATAGGTTTGTCTATGCCTTCTTCAGATTCCAGGGCAGCCTGTTTATATCCACTGGGGCATCCAAAAATTCAGCTGGACTTTTCCCCCCTCTCAGCTGAGTTGAATTTGTGTCTCAATGTCCCCCTGACACCTCTGGACAGGTAAACCTGACTTCAACACTTTTGCTGCCTGAAAACTATCCTGAAAGCCCAATTCATCCCAAGGGAATCCCAATGGAATTTGGGGTAGCCAGAGTCAGAAGATGAACTGCCAAAGGGCAGGGACTGAGTCCCCTTCATCCAGCCTGCAGGCACAGGAGAACAGGCAGCAGGGATCTCTGCAATTTAAAATATAAATAATTTCAAATGGACTTTTAAAAATTAACATTAAATTTAAATTAACATTTTAAAAATGAAAATAGACATTAAGGATTCAAGTATGAAAAACCAGGGGCACAACTGACCACGATCCAGGTGTAATTAAGCCACTGATGAGTATCTTTTGGGGTGGAGGAAGGCTCAGGTCCCCCAGCACGACGTGGAGCATTGTTAGAAGGAGGCAGCTGGCAAGACAGGCAGGTACTTTTTTTTCCTGTCACGAAGCCAGCAAGTCTCCTCTTCCACAGCAATTATTTGCCTGAGATGCCTAAAAATACAGTGCTCTGGGATTTGCAAAACTTTTGTTTTTTAAAACAAAGCCAGCGCTTTGAACTCTTTTGTCGTGCACCAAGTCAGCACTTGGGTGGATTTTGTCTCAGCCCCATCCCACAGCCTACCCAAAGCCCTGTTTCAGTCTCAAGCCTGCTGTGGATTGTTTTAGGCAATCCCATCACTTTGGAGGTGTTACATCCGAGTTTTTGTTACCCTTGGCATGCTGGGTTAACGTGTGATGAGGGAAGGGGAGGCAGAGCGTTAATGGAACACATCTCGCTGCACTCACAGACAGGCTCCTCTTGTCACCCAAAATATCCCCAAAATATCCCAGTGGCAGCAGCTGCAGAGCTCCTTTTAGCTCCAAGCGTGCCTCCAGCCCACACTGGATGCTCTCCTGCTGGGTGCTGACAGCAGGGCTGATGATCACTAAGCTCTGGTTTATTATCATTTAATCTTTTTTTTTCCAGGCTCTCAAGGGAAGGAGAGTTGCCTGTGTCACTCCCCTCCTGCTCACCCCACTCCTCTGCTTTGATCTTTGCCACCTGTTGACCAGTTTGCAATGGAATGGAGCAAAAATATCCATCAAAGGGATGATCTTAAGGAGATAAGAGCCCTTCCAGGCATCACCACTCACAGGGGATGATCATCATGAGCCAGACTCTAGCTTTCGTGTTCCCCAGGCAAAAATTTACATTTTCCTCCTCAAAAGCTTCTCCAGCAGTCACAGAGTCACAGATCATAATATCATGGAGTCATGGAATGGTTTGGGTTGGAAGAGACTTTAAAGCTCATCTTGCTCTGCCCCCCATGCATGGGCAGGGGCACCTTCCACTATCCCAGGTTACTCCAAGCCCCATCCAACACAGCCTTGAATGTTCCCAGGGATGGAAACTTCTCTGGACAACTTGCACCAATGTTTGAACATCCTCATTGTAAAAAAATTCATCCTAATATCTCATCTAAATCTCTCCTCTTTTTAGTTTAAAATCATCAACCCTCATCCTGTTCCTACAGACCCAACTAAAAATCTGTCCCCATCTCTCCTGGGCTTCATATTATGGGATGCTGAGCTCTCTGCACAGAGCAGGGAGACAAAACAATTCCTTCTCTAGCTGGGCACCAAGGACAAATGATCCAAATCTCAGACCCAGGAGCACAAACAACGTGGGCTGGAGAGAGAAAAACAAGCAGGGTGGGACTTCATAAGCTAAAGCTGGAATTGGACAATGGAATTGGATAATGGGAGCTCCTGGGAGCTCCCTTTAAGTGTGGAGAGGCCACAAAAAGGTCTCTGTCCTTGACATGTCCCCAGCCTGTGCCACCAAGGAGGGAGGGGTGGCCCCAGGTTTGTTTTTCAGAGCCGTTTGGAGATCCCAAAGCTTGGGATGTGTGAGTCATTGCCAGCACCAAACCCACCCGTGCCATTTCAGAAGCTCTTCCCTGGGAGTTTGTTGGGCTGCTCGGCTTCCAGCTCCCCATCCGCCGCTCCCAGGCATGTGCTCTGCAATCTGTGGGAGGAAAGGCTTTCTCAGATCCTCCTGGGTTTGCCCTCAACTCCTCAAGAAACTGGGAAAGGGATGAAACAGAGTGTTTCCTGCCAGCAGAGGGGATTTGACCTGGCACTAAACCCATTGCCTGCAGAACAGTCGCTGGAGAGGAAAGAAAGGACGGAGAGGAAGCGCACAAGTCCTTCTGCATTCCGTGTGCCCGGGCTCCCAGAGAGGAAATCCAGTGCCAATGAATTACACAAATGCTTATGCAATTAGAAGGAGCTACAGTCAGTCTTCCTGCAGCCAAAAATAGCTGTGTGCACCAGCAAAGGGCCTGCCTGCCTTCACATCTCGTTAGGAGGAGAAAACACTCCGGGCTGGTGAGTGGGAGAAGCTTCAGACAGAACAAAATATCCCTGGCTGGGAACGCTGGAGGGCAATGAGACACAGGGGTGGGACACACAGCTGGCCCCACGTGTCCTCCTTCCCAAAGTGTGTTCTGGAATCATGGAATGGTTTGGATGGGAAGGGACCTTAGAGACCATCCAGTGCCACCCCTGCCATTCAGGGACACCTTCCACTGTCCCAGGGTGCTCTAAGCTCTGTCCAACCTGGCCTTGGACACTTCCAGGGATCCAGGGGCAGCCACAGCTTCTCTGGGCACCCTGTGCCAGGGCCTCATCATTCTTAAATTCAGGTCACTGGATGATCATTATTGTCCCTTCCATCCCAAACCACTCTGGGATTCTGAGATGTCCCTGAAATTCTGCCCCAAGTATCTACACTGCCAGGTGAGAGAGGGTTTCTCCTGGCAATCAGACATGGGGCAAATGTCCCAACTGATGGGAAAGGGGACAGCATTGCCAGGGGACAGGAAGGAGCACAGCTCTAACCCCTGCTGGCCTTTGGGCGTGTCTCAGGTTGAAAGGTGTAGCTGGGGGTGTGTGCTCTATTTCCATCTGTCAGAGGTGGGGCAGTTATCTGCTGTTCATGGGGCAGTTTTCTTTATCTCTTCCACAACCAATCCTCCCTCCAGGAGATCTCTGCGGTTCAGGGGCCATTAATTATTAATTATCCTCTGTCCATGGCCAGTGAGTGTCCCTGCAGGGCTGATCAAATTCCACCATCCCATGGGGAGATGCTCCGCCCAGGGGAGGAGCCAAGCATTCCTACCTGGATACAATCTGAGCCTGGGAACAGCACAGCAGCCTTTGCCCACTGCATTCCCAGAGGAGCAGCTTTCTCCTGCCCTGCATTCCCAGAGGGAGAGCAGGCCCATCTCCAGCAGCCCTGGAGCTCCAGAGGAAAACTCCCCCCTTGTGCAGGATCCCTGCTCCAGCAGAACCACAGCTGGCACTGCAGGAGGGCTGAGCCCCCCTGGGATGGGACTGTGCCACCACCCTGAGCCCCCCTGGGATGGGACTGTGCCACCACCCTGAGCCCCCCTGGGATGGGACTGTGCCACCACCCTGAGCCCCCCTGGGATGGGACTGTGCCACCACCCTGACACACAGGGGGCCAGGGCCTGCTCTGACTCTGGCAGTGGTTTGTTTTCTTTTTTTTTTTTTTTTTTTGTACTATTGTATTTGTATTTTTAATTTCCCTAATAAAGAGCTGTTATTCCTCTTCCCATATCTTTGCCTGAGAGCCCCTTAATTTCCAAATTATCATAATTCAGAGGGAGGGGGTTTACATTTTCCATTTTAAGGAAGCTCCTGCCTTCCTTAGCAAACACCTGCCTATTCAAGCTAAGACAGGGCAGAAGGATGTGGAGGTTTATCCTGAATCCGCAGTAATCTTCAAACTGGGATTTGGAGACACCCACCCTGTGTGCTGGCCAGGGCAGGGAGAGGAGCCTGGAGGAGAAGAGAAGCAGAAATGCCATCTGGGCTTGGCAGAGTCGCTCCTGAGATCCCTGTTCTTGGCAAATCCCAGCACTGCCCAGGCCTTCCAGGATAAAGTGGCGACAGACCAAAGATGCCAACTCAGCTGCGCTTGGCCCAAGGTGCAGAGAGGGGTGGAAGGGGGCCAGGAGTGCCCTGGGAGTCTGTGGAAGTCACTGGAGATGTTAAATCCCTCCTGGAAGCCATGCTGATGGCAGGAGGGGGAGGGCTGTGAGTCCCAGAAATGCTACATTGGCAGGAAGATGACAAGATGGGAAGATGTTGAGGTGCTACACACCATTCCTAAACAATTTTGTGGAAAAGAAGGAGAAATAAGTGATCAGCAAGCTGATCTTCTTCTGGTGGTCCATCCCAGGGTGGGAAACATCCCAGGGACAGACCTGCATCCACAGAGGCTGAAAATCACTCATTAAAAACTGGCCAACAGCAAGGCCTGGAGATGGCAACTGGGCCTGGCTGTGCAATCAGAGCTGGAACCCCACCTTCCCCACCTGTGTCACACCTGACAGCCTCCCATATTCCTGAGGACACCTCAGGCCACCAAACCACACCCCTGCACCATGGACACTGGTGTGGGTGTCTCAACTCTGTCAAAATCCCACTCTGGTGATGATGGTGGTGGTGACACTGAAAGAAATCCCCCTGTTCCCAAAGAGGGACCAACAAGATTCCTGGGATTTATGGCACAGTCCAAGGGCAGTCACTTGGTGCAAGATTTCCCATCTCAGCTGGTCTGGGGACAGCACAGAAGCTCCAAGCCCTGCGTCTGGGGGATGTTTACTATTTGGGAGCAGGAGGTGTTGCACACTGCAGGATCTCTCCAGCCTGCCAGGGAATTGATGTCAAAGTTTTGCTCCTGGAACAAACATATTGGGGTAGATAATGTTCTTGCTGACAAGCCAGATGTCAAAACACAGCAGGATAATGTTACTGAGAGCCTCAGCTGCTCTAAAAGGGAAGTGAAGAGATGATTGCTCCTTCGTTAGACATCAAAATTTGATGGCATATCACTATGACTGAAAGGCTCATGAATGCTTTAAAGAAAACAGGGCTGAAAGTTGCCTGGGGAGTTTCCTGGCAGAGGCTGACCACGTGTGGTGTCCCTCGTGTGCATGCTGAGAGCCAGGAGATGGGCAGGGCTGCTGTGAGCTCCTCACACCTCTGGCAAGAGCTGACCCACCACAGGTGAGTCCAGACAACAGAACCAGAGAATTGTTTAGGCTGGAAAGGCCCTTTAAGATTACCCAGTGCAATCAGCACTGCCAAGGCCACCATTAAACCATGTCCCCAAGTGCCACATCCACACATCTGTTAAATCCCTCAAAGGGATGGGGACTCCACCACTGCTCTGGACTGCCTGTACCTTTCCTGTGAAGAAATTCTTCCTAATTTCCAACCTAAACCTCCCCAGTGCAAACCAAGGTCTGTCTAAACCCAGGCTGGACAGCAGCCCATGGTGGGTGGCTTCAGGACCACGTGAGAGCTGCAAAGTTTGGGACAGTGACAAGCAACCTTTCCCAGGACACACTTCTGTGGTCACTCACTGGAGCTGCCACGGCACAGCTCTCTCAGCCCATTTCTTGTCCTGTCCTTTGGGCTCCTGAATGTCCCCAAGGAAGGCTGGTGAGGAGCCTTGCTCACAGCAGGTCCCAGGGTGACTCTAGAAGATGAATTGCACTTAGACACCAAGGTTTCTTTCTTCTTCCCAACATCTAATGTAAATCTCCCCTCTGTCAGTGTGAAGCCATTCCCCCTTATCCTGTCCTTCCATGTCCTTGCCCAAAGTCCCTCTCCAGCTCTCTCGGAGCTCCTTTAGGTATTGGAGGAGCAGCTCAGTCAGAGGAGTCACTGATTTTGTGACACCTCTGTGACCCTGGTCCTGTGACAGAACTGATGTGCTGGGAGCACCAGAGAGCTGTGAATCATCAGCTGGATCATATCTTGCAGTCCTGCCAAGGTTGTAAGGAAGTGAGAATCCTGAAAAACATAAAAATGAGAAGGTTTGGCTTGGTTGGGGGGTTGTTTTTCTTAAACAAGTATTGTACTCTTTAACTTTAATTTTACATTTGTAGAATCATGGAATGGTTTGGGTTGGAAGGGACACTAAAAACCACCCAGCACCACCCCTGCCATGGGCAGGGACACCTCCCACCATCCCGGGTTGCTCCAAGCCCTGTCCAGCCTGGCCTTGGACACTTCCAGGGACACTTAGCAAGGATTTCACAGGGGAAGGTCTCCCACATCCTGTCTGCAAACCAGACCACGGAGGGTGCTGCAAGGTGATGGAAAGATACTGGGAATGGAGGGAATTGCCTGCCTGGTTTGGCAGGGAGAATCCTTGGCTCTGTGCAAACTCAAAGGCCTGGAAATCCCAAGCCTGCTGCACAAGGTCTGTTTGCTTCTTGTGCCATGCTGCTCCTAGACTGGTGTCTGAACATGCTGGATGGATCATGCCAGGATAATACTGGACAGATGGACATCAACCTGCTGAATCTTGCCCAAAACAACAGGCAGAGATACCTCCCATGATTTACAGGCAAATCCTGCCCACAGAAGGGCCCAGGTTAGATCAACACCAAGGGCCCAACTCCCCATCGCTTCCTGCCCACACCAATGTGCCAGACACCAGCCTGAGCTCTGCCATGACAAACACGACTCAGGGGTACCATCCAGAGCAATCACCATCCTCTGTACGAGCCACAGGACAGGCAGCAACTGTTGAGGCTGTTTTTGAACTCTGCTGGCATCATTTATCTGCATTCAGTGCTCCCAGTCCCATCTGTCTCACAAAGATTTTCTCTTGACATCAGCTCTTGGTGGAATTTCTTTATCAACTTCACCGTGTCTTTCAGCACAAAGGCAACCTGCCACGACTCTTCCAGGCGGATTTGTAGCAAAATAAAATGGAAATGATCCTGTTCTCAATGCTTTACCTACCTCAGCAGTGATTTATGGGTGTTGCTGAATGCACGCAGAGATAAATCTCAATCGGTTACGCCTGGCTCGTCTCCTGAGCACCTTTGAAGTAAAGAAGGACAAAAAGAATCCAAACACAAAACTAGAGCAGAGACCAGAAAAAGGGGGGGATTCTTGGGGTAGCCCATCCTCTGCAGGATCTCAAGATCTGTGAGGGAACCTGTAGGTGCCATCTCCCCATTTTAGAGATGAGCAGAGAGATAGGAAATGCTGTTCCCACTTGCCTGGATGGATTTGAATAATGGATTTGAATAAAATCCATTGGAAAATGGATTGGAATAAATAAACAATTAAATAAATAAATACATAAATGGTAAGAAGTGCCAGATAGCAATGCTCGCTGCCACATTTCCCCAGTATTAGAAATTCCTTCACACTTTGTTGTTTGCAAAACAAAAAGCAACAGGACTGTGCACTGGGTGCAGGTTTCAGCCCAAGCTCCCACATCTTCCCAATCCCAAGCGATTTCCTTTCACTTAAAAGGGGAAAAAAATTACCAGATCACACATTTATAGCACAGCAATTCTGGCTTTCCCCAGCACTAGCTGCCCTGTGCACACCAGAAATGCTCCCACAGTGACAAAAGCAGCTCTTTTGGCCAAGACTGGTGCTCCCAGGACTGGTGTAGCCTCACATATCCTGATTATTCCCTGTGTTTGGGGTTGTCCCCACACAAACACGAGTCTGGAAGCCCAGAGCCACAGCAGATCTGAGCATGCTGAGCACATCTGGCCAGGAAATACAGAGCAGAGTGTGCACACAGTTAATGGTTAAACAGAATTATTTAAAACATGAAAAAGGAGGTCCTAACACAACCTTCAAATCCCTCTTGCTCGCCTGGGAGCAGCGCTGAGATGAACCTCACCTCCTTAATTTCATGCTAAGGAGCATTTTAGTGCTGATCAGAAAACAAAGCAGGGAGTGGAGCTGGTGCACAAAGAAGCATTCAGTGGGTTTGTTCCTAAAATGATCTCCTGTTTTTGAACACCTCACAGCCCCCACAACTTTCTCCCAAGTGCTTTTTACGTGGAAGCCCTAAAACAGCAGGCAGAGCATTTTCTCCATTTCCCAGTGATGAGGAGCAGTTTATTCATCAGCTGTCGCTTTTCACCACTTCCTTTTAGGGTGTTTTAGACACTTCTGCAGGAAAAGAAATCTGGGAATGCTCTTAACCTCCTGCAGGCTTCATTAGAGGTTTTTACACTGAGCTGGGAAGGTGACACTGTTACATCCTCACTGTGTCTGGGGACCAAGAGGGGAAGGGATTGATGCAAGGACACCCAGGCTGGCTCTGGAGGGAGCAGGATGCAAGGCCAGATCTTTGGAAGCTGTGAGGATGATTTAATTACAGACTCTGCCACACCACTGCCCTGGGCAGCCTGTGCCAGGGCTGGACAACCATTTCTGTAAAGAATCTTTCCCTAACATCCAACTTAAACCTGCCCTGGCACAATTTGAGGCTGTTTCTTCTCCTCCCAAATCCAATTCACTTTCACATGATCTCCATCCTGGATTGCATCAGGGAAAGTGACCCAAAACTTTCCTGCTGCAAGGAGCCTCCCTTTCCCAGGAGATGTCATGAGGTTTGATGGCACCCTTCCCCACACCCCCAGAGGCAGCTCCCCTCTTGTATCTCTCATCACCCTCTCAATATCTTTCTCCTCTGCTCCCCTCTTCTGGGAACCCTCCAGAATTGGTGTCCCTGCGTGTCCCACCCAGCATCAATTGGCCAAAAACCCAGCTGAAGCTTTCTGAGGGCACCTGGGGACCTTCTGACCACGTTGTCCCCACTCAGCTCAACCATCCTGGATAAATACCAGAGCACCGACCTGGAGAGGAGCGGATGGAGGTCCATCCATGGTGGTAGGGAGTGAGAAACACTGATTCCCACCCAGCCCTGAGTTTTGGATCGTGTTCTTCATCACACCTCACTCCTCACCCACACAGCCCAGAAGAGAAAAGCAGATCAGCCACATCACACCAAAAAAAACCCCCTCATTCCTCTGCTTTCAGCTCTGAAAAATTAAAATCTCCTTGGCCTCTGAGTGAAAGGAAGTTTTCCCACACAATAGCTCAGATCCCATTAAAGCATTGACAAGCAACCACTTTGTGCTTCACTTAAAATTTAGCCAGGAGGGAAAATATTACTTTGGATGGCAAGAAGAGATTGCTTTTAATTGAAACTCTTTCTGCACTGAACTGCTGTTGACACTCAGTTTTCAATTAACAGTTCCATGGGTTTTAGTTCAGTTCAAGTCAATGCTGTAAAGTGAGAAAAAAAGAAGTAAAATCAAATCAAATCAGAGCTTCTGGCTGATCTTGGAGAAGTTCAAAGGGATTTAAATGCAAGTCTGTGTAGGGTTTTTTCCTTCAAATCCTTGACTCAGTGGTGTTCTGCCATTTTCAAGGTCACCTTCACAAACTACTGAAGAACTGAGGGTGGGAGGGACCTCTGAGGACCCTCTGGGTCAACTTGAAGGTCAGAGCTGGCTGCCCAGAGCCTTTTCCAGGTGGGATGAACATTTTCAGCAGTGGTGGCTGCACAGCCTTGGGGGAGGTTTGGGACATCCAGGTTTGGCTGCAGCTGGGATGTGCCCACCTTTGATGTGGGAGCCATGGTCACACATCTGGCACATCAGCCTGGGACAGGGTGGGAAAATGACATTTCTGACAATGGAGAAAGGTGCAAACCAGGTGAAATCACTGCAGACACAGAATTAATGGAATTGCACTAAAACCACTTTGTATGGGCAAAGTGGAAATACCCCTTATTTTTATATCTAGAGATGCATTTAAGTGGTGGCCTTGGCAGTGCTGGGTTAATGGCTGGACTCAACAATCTTGGAAGGCTTTTCCAACCTAAATGATTCCATTCTGTACATAAAGTCAAGGATTTACTGTTGGTATAACTGGAACCATAAGTCTGTGTTCATAAAATTTATTAAAATAAATTTTAAAAGGAAACAAATTAAAAATGTAAAAAAAAAAAATTGTTTTCTGGCAGTTTCCTCCAGCATTCTTATGCATGAAAATAAATCTCTCTTCACACAGCAGCACAGCCAGGGAGGTTATTTCAAGTGGAATTGCTCCAGCCAAGAGCAGCAGGATGCTGGAAGATGTTTGCTCCCAGCAAAGCCTCTCCATGGGAAAACCATTTGGAGAGGAGCAGCTCCAGCAAATCCCAGCCCTCAAACCCAGCTCCTGGTGTATTGGTCCAAGCTGCAGTCAGCAAGTCTTCCCAAAACCATCAATCTTCTCATTACAGCCTGATCCAAGCACTGGAGCTTCCATTGTCTTCGGTCCCCAGAGGTCAATAGGAGGCAGGTCCTGATTGTTGGGCAATTTATTTGAGTGGATGTAATGACACTGCAATGGGCTGTGAAGAAAAAACAGGATGCTCTGTGCTTGAGTCTATCCAGAGGCTGCATTTGTCCCTTTTCCCTTTTGTCCCTGGTGATAAAAGTGTAACTCTCCAGGTCCTCTCATGTATTACCCACAAAACCAGAGATGAGTACAGCTCCAACTCCTAAATTCTGTGCAGGTTGTTCACTGCCATTCTCATTCAGTTTATTTGGGAGGGGTGAAAAAGGGAAAAGTTGATTTTACTTGTGGATTTTTGCTTCCCTTAAGCAAAAAAAGGATGATTTGAAAATTGTGCTGCAGAGTTCTATGTACCACAGGCAGTTATATGGTCCTAAAACTGGTCTTGCTCTTGTTTGAAATTGTCTTTCCTACAGCACATCCAGGTGGAATTTCAGCCCTCTGGAATTCAGATGCCTGGATTCTGTGGCCATCCCTGCCAGAAACTCACCCCATGCCCCTGAGAAGGTCCCCCAGGCTTAGATTTGGGTGGGAGAACTCACCATGGAGGCAGAGAATGACAGAATCTAGTAAAGATCTCTGAGATCACCAAGCCACACCAGCACCACCACCACATTCACCACTAGTCCACATCCTCCAGTGCCATATCCAGGTGTTTTTGGAACACTTCCAGGGATTATTGTGACTCCACCACTGCCTTGGGCAGCCTGGACAGCCCTTTCCCTGTCTTGCTTTGCAAGTAATTGGATGTGAATAATTTCACGTGCCTCCATCTGTTCTGTGTGTCAATACTGCAGAGTAATTGAGGTGGCAGGAGGGATTTCGAGGCCTCCAGATCAACTTTTGCACCAAAGATGAGTCCTCTTCTAACACCAATTTGTTGCTCTTGGTTGTGTCCAGCAGAATTTTGAGGCTCTCCAGGGATGGAGAATCCACAGCCTCTCTGATCCCCCTTTTCCTGTGTTTGACCATTCTCACAGTGGAAACTTCTCTCTTGCCTCTCACTGGATTTGTCCCCTCCTGTCCTTCCCTGGGCACTTTCCAGAGTCCATCTTCTCTGGAACCTTCCTTTAGGGGTTGTAGACACAATCTGGATCCACCTCAGACCTTCACCTTTCCTCTATCAGTTTGTCACCACTCCTGCAGCCCCAGAGGGGACACTGGCTGTGCTTTGTGACACTTCCCATGTTTTGTGACACTCAGATCACCTCACAAATCCCAGAGGATTGGGTCCAGGCTGGTCTGCATGAGCTGCAGGAACATTTGGGCTCTTCTGGCCTGAATATTTTTGGAACTGTCAAAAATATTGCAGCAAATGGTGAGGTTATGAAAAGCTGGTATTTCACACTGAAAGAAGGTCGATTCAGTTTGGATTTTTGGGAAGAAATTCTTCCCTGGGAGGGTGGGCAGGACCTGGCACAGGGTGCCTAGAGAAGCTGTGGCTGCCCCTGGATCCCTGGAAGTGCCCAAGGCCAGGCTGGACAGGGCTTGGAACAACCTGGAACAGTGGGAGGTGTCCCTACCCATGGCAGGGGGTGGAATTGGATGATCTTTGAGGTCCCTTCCAACCCAAACCATTCCAGGATTCTGTGATTCCATGGTCTGGGAAGTGGTGGCTTCCCAAGTCGTGAAGTTCAGCCCATCTGATTTATTCTCTGGATTAGGATGTGCAGCAAGAAGAAAAAAAAACCAAAAAGGGGGAAGAAAGGGAGATGTGAATCCAGCATGGAAAGCTGATGTAGGGTGGCAAAATGTGTCTGCTCAGCTCTTCACTGGATTTCTCCCACTTGAATTTGAATGGAGAAGGATGTAATTCACTGTGAGATCGTTCTGGTGTCCCGCGTGGGTGGAAGAAGATGTGCATGATAAGAGAACTCCAAAGATAACAGCAAATTTTGGAAGGCATTTTAAAAAATGCCATTAGAGGTGGCCATGCAAGCCCTGGAGCCAGGCTGTGAGGGTGGGTGAGTGAGGCATGGCCAGAAGTTCCTCCTGTCTGTCTTCCAGACCTTCCCATCCCTGCATCCTTGGCAGGACCAGATCACTGCTGCTCTCCAAGAGCGTGCCTGCACTTCTCTCCATCCCTGACACAGCTTCTATTTTTATTAAAAGGAAAAAAAGAAAAAAAAAAAAAGGGGTAAAAAAGTTTTGTTTTGCTGATTTTGTTTTTTAACACGGCCTAACAAAACTCCAGATAATGACAAACAAGTGAGCAAGACTCTGGCACAAGCAAACGAGATTTAATCTGTCAGCCCGTGGGTGGCTGGAGCAGGAGAGTGCTGGCTGTATTTTCTTAAGGTGGCTCTTTCCATCCCTGGGGCTGCTTAAAATAAAGCAGATGGGAATACAGAATTATCCTCAATGCTGAAATGTGGTGCTGCATGCAGGAAATGTTGCTTTTTGTGGAGTCTCTGCTCTGACACACTAAATCCACACCAGCCACTCAAGCACTGACTGGAAAATGATGGCCCAGACACTTCCAGTGGCAGTGGAATCAGATCCCCCAGGATGTTTGAGCCTGATTTTGGGGTTCAGGGTGCTGAAGTGTACAAGGAAGAGTCACCTGGACTCGATGGAAAGAACAAGCCTTGGATAGCTCACTGATAGTCAGAACCCAGAAATCCCTCACAAGGGTGGGAGAGCTCCTGGTCCGTGCTGGGATCCAGCCAAGAGCTCATTTAAGGGACCTGGACCAAAATCATGGAGCTGTTTAGGTCACCCCATGAGCCAGGAGGTGGCAGTGGCTGCTCTCCTCCAGCTCCTGTTGCATTTTTTGCTTCCCTCTGATCCAGACTGTGTTGTGGAGATAAAGGTTCAGCTTGGTTCACACCAAGGACCTGGTGCATTAAAGCAATGAGTGGGCAGACAGAGAGAACCCCTGACCCATGGAATCCCATAACCACAGAATCCCAGAATTGTTAAGGTTGGAAAAGCTCTCTAAGACCAGCAAATCCCACCAGTTCCCCCAGCAGTGCCAAGGCCACCCCCAAGTGTCACATTCACAGGTTTTTTGAACCTTTTCAGGGATGGTGACTCTGACACCTCCCTGGGCAGCTGTGCCAGGGCTGGACAGCCTTTCCATGAAGAAATTTTCCCAATATCCAATCTAACCCTCCCCTGGCCCAGCCTGAGGCTGTTCCCTCTCCTCCTGTCCCTGTTCCCTGGGGGCACAGCCTGACGCCCCTGGCTGTCCCCTCCTGTCAGGAGCTGTGCAGAGCCACAAGGTCCCCCTGAGCCTCCTTTGCTCCAGGCTGAGCCCCTTCCCAGCTCCCTCAGCCTCTCCTGGGGCTCCAGACCCTTCCCAGCTCTGTTCCCTTCCCTGGACACACTCTAGCCCCTCAGTCTTTCTTGTTGGGAAGGGCTAAAACTAATCCCAAGATGTTTTTCCTCTCTCTGCAGGCAAAGGAAAAGTCAGGAAAGGTTGAGTGACTCAGGAGAGCCATGGGAGAAAGGATGAGCACAACTCCATCACTGACAGGACCCTGAAAGGACAATGCAGGGCCAGGAGCTGGACTCGATGATGCTTGTGGGTCCCTTCCATCTCAGGAGATTTCATGGGTCTGTAATTCTATAAGAAATCTGGGATACATACAGATGCAAACAGGATCCCAATGGCTTTCTTATGCTGAAAGGTGATTGAGCACCTTTGTTGAGTTCTTTGTTTCAGCACCTGCCCCTTCATGAGCTGTCCTTGTGTTTCAGCACAATGGGAGGAGAAATCTCTGTCCCTTTCTCTTGGCTTTTCACTCTCTGCTGCCTCGGTGGGAGTTTGTTCAGCTCCTATTTTGGGGGAAGGTCACTGCCAGACCATCAAGTCCCTGCCTTGAGACCGGTCCAGTGGCTTCAAGGGGCAGTGACCACGGGATGGCAGCAAAATCCATCACTGGGGAAGTCCCCGAGCCCGGCTTTCCCAGTCCTTGGCTGCTGGCTCCGGGGGGACACGGCAGGGCTGGGGCTGGCAGTGCAGAGCCCAACCCCAGGCTGCAAAGGGACAGGGATGAGGACAGGTCAAATGATCTTTTTTCTCAGGGATAGTTTTGATTTTCTGTTGAAAGGCAATCCCTAAAAAACCCCTAAATACAAACCAAAGAAGAAAAAGCAATATAACTGCAGAAGACACCATTCTTTTTGGATGAACCCTCCCTGGTTGGATGCTTTCTGTGGATGGGGAAGAAGGTGGATAGGAGCAGTGAAAAATTAAAAATTTTGCAACAAAATGAGCTTTTCATTTTTTTCTTTTCCACTCACAAATCCATATAAATATCTCAGCAAGGCTGTCCCTCTCCAAGCAGCAACCTCTGCATTGCTGGGAGAGCAGAAGGCACTCGGGGCAGGCAGAACAGGCTGTTCTGCTCAGGGATGAGGAGATCTCTGCCTAATGAATTGGCCCCAGTTCAGGAATGACTGCCAGGATGAAATGGGGTCTCTCCTCCACTTATTCATGGGAATTGGCTGCTTCCAACCTCTCTGCCTGTGTCATTTCTGGGATGGGAAAAAAAGTGAAATGGGAAGGAAAGGAATGAGTTCATATTTATGTCCTGCTAGGAATTGTGGCTGAACCCCATTAAAATCAAGGTAAATCAGGGCTTTTTCTCAGGGCTTTCTAAAGTAACACCTACCTGGCATCCTTTTCCTTGCTTCTGTCTTTTTGCAGAGCAGATAAAAATTGCAGGAGGGAGGAAAAGAAAACTAAAGCTGTGAGGTTTGGGATTTTTTTAGTTTTTTTAATAATGATGTTTTGGGAATTAATTTTAGGGGTTTTTTTGATAAGGTAAACATGTCCTGATTGACTTTCCCCACCCTCCTTTTTAAACTTCATCACAGAATCATGGAATAGTTTGGGTTGGAAGGGATCTTAAAGACCATCTTGTTCCAAGCCCTGCTATGCAGGCACACCTTCCACTGTCCCAGGCTGCTCCAAGCCCTGTCCAACCTGGCCTTGGGCACTTCCATGGACTCAGGGGCAGCCACAGCTGCTCTGGGCACCCTGTGCCAGGGCCTCACCACCTTCACATGGAAGAATTTCTTCTTAATACCTATTCTAAACCTACTCTCTTTCCATTTGAAGCCATTCTTCCTTGTCCTGTGCCTCCATCCCTTGTCCAAAGTCTTTCTCCACCTCTCTTGGGGCCCCTTCAGGTCCTGGAAGGCTGCAATTAGGTCACCCCAAAGCCTTCTCCAGGCTGAACAATCCCAATTCTCCCAGCCTTTCCTCATGGATGCTTCATCCCTCCTTTCCCTCCAGCTCAGAACAGGAGCAAAGCACCTCCTCCTCCTCCTTTTTCCATCCATAGCAATTACCCAGCACCTCAGATGACAGAGAGGAACCTCCCCAGCCATCCCACTCCCAGACAAGGCTGGGGTCATGTAATCATCTTTCCCAGCAGATTTAATTGGGAATCCTCCCCACAGACAGAGGATGGATTCACTCCATCCCTTTGAGGTCAGCGTGCATACAAATCAAATTCCTGTGCCTCCAGTGCAAAGAGATCTCTTAGGGCTCTAGGGTTAGGATTGAAGAGTCTAAGAAGGGGAGAGAATTAAGCCTGCAATCACTTGGACTGATTTAAATTAGGGTTGTTTTTTTTTCCCCTCTTGCTTTGATTAAAATAAGCCGATTTTCCCTTCCACCTGTGTTTCTTATGCGGGCAGAATTTCCATTAACTTCACTCAAAGCTTTTTTTAACTTCTCAAAGCTAAAACTTCATGGCATCCCTTCCTCCTGGTTGCCAGGATTTTCCTGAGCACATTCCCACCCTTGTGGTATTAATTATAATATCTCCCTGCTTTATGTACCAGTCACCTCTGTTATTAAATGGACCTCCTGTGTGCCTTTCTTCTCTCTTATTAAAGAACACTGACCTTCATTATGGGAGAGAAAATGATGAATATTCATTATGGGATGGGGATGATCTTGGGCTTATATTGTCTGCAGGAAGATTTAGGTCAGGAATAAAGAAAACCCTTGCTGTGACAGGGACAGTGATGAACTGGAAGGGTTTGGAGGTGGGACAGGGCACGTGGCTTTCAAGCACACAGACAATTACTAGGGATGCAGCAGGAGAGGTGATGCAGGTGATGCTGAATTTGGGGTGAATAGGTGGGATCCCAGGCAGTCCTTCTTTTGCACACTTCCTCTATGGAAACAGGAGTATTGGAAATCTTCCAGCAAGTTCTCCCAGTAGCCATCCATTAAAAAGGACAGCACAATGTTTAATAGCATCATTTTCAAGCTCTGGACTAATTGTACAGTGGTTAAATCAAAGAGAAGACAAAGTAACCTGGGCAGTCATCTCTGGCCATGGATCCATCCTCCAGCCCTGCACTAATGGCAGTAAAGACAGTTCCTGTCCCCATCCCCCTGATGCATTCATCAATAATCCAGGAAATCCTCCAGCAGCCACACTGAGCTCATCTCCCCACTTCTCACCTGGCTTAGGGCTGGGATGATGCCCAGCAGTGGGATGGGAAGTGCCTGAGGAGCATGGAGAAGGCTGTGGGAGCTCTGGGAATCCACTTTGCTGAGTCCCACAGATTTTCACAAGGTATCCACACCCTCCTCTTCACTTACAGGAGGCATTCCTTTAAATCCCTTGGGTGGGGGCAATTCTGAGCATAAACACAGGCTCAGTGGAGAATGGATTTAGATTGATTAGAATTATTTAATTGCTGACTGTAAAGGTGGTGAGGCCCTGGCACAGAGAAGCTGTGGGTGCCCCTGGATCCCTGGAAATGTCCAAGGCCAGGTTGGAGGGGGTTTGGAGCCACCTGGGATAGTGGAAGGTGTCCCTCCATGGCAGGGGGTGCAATGAGATAATCTTTAAGCTGTCTTCCATCCCAAGCCAGTCTGTGATTCTATGATTTGGTTGCAGATGAAATCCAGTGAATCTTGTTCATGGGGTTACTGGTTCTGTATCTCTCCTGGGGATCCAGTTTAGCTACTTAGGATCTCCAACACAGAGCAGAGATAATTTCTGAGCACCATGACCTCTGTTGGAGACAGATCCCTGCAGAAGTGTTTTCCTGGCTGCTTTTGAGGGACATTTGTTGCCTGGGTTTCCCTGCCCTTTCCTTTAGAACACCATGGAAAATCCTGAATTGGAAGGGACCCACAAGGATCATCCAAAACCAACACCTAAAGGTTCCAGGCTTTCATGATTCAAAATACACAGAGGCAGCAAAAGACTCCTGGTACCTCTGGCAAAGCCCATGTGCCAGTTCTGACCTTTTCCCACTTCCCTGGGGGATCCCAGCTCTCTTTCCCAGATTGTTCCCACGGCCCAGGCTGCTGTGACAACCTCAATTACTTGTCCCTACCACTTACTGTGGGTCTACACCACCAGCAGCAGCAGCTCACAGCCTTGCAGAGACTCTTGGAAATCTTCCTGATTTTTTAAAGCTGATCTTGCAAGGACAGCAGTCAGGGCAATATTTTGGGGAAAAGGGGAAGAAAATGAACAATTTTTCCTCTGAAATGCTTTTAAAATGATTCCTGGAAACCTGCTGTGCTGATCAGCAAAGCAAGCAAGGAACTGGATTCCGTGTTCCTAGAGCCTAATCCAGCCTGACAGTCCTCACAATTCCATGTTCCCTCTGTTATCCACACAGCAGGGACAGCACAGACAGCTCTGCTGCCTCTTCCTCACTGCCCAACCAACACGAGGTAGGAGCAGCTCCATTTGTGGGAAGATGAGGCAATTCAGTCCAGACATTTAACACAGGCAATAAATCCAGCACCAGCAAGGACTGCTGCCTCCTGATCCTGCTGAACCCCTGCTAAGAGCTTTGATTTTAAGGATTTCTTTAATTTATTTTTAAATAAAGATACTCTGTCTTCTCCTGCTCTCGCCCTGACTTCCCCCAGCAACGTGATATGTTTGGATGAGCTGCAGGAAGATGAAAGCAGCCTTGCTGCTCCCACAGTTATCTGTGTGCCCCACGCAGTCCGAGGAGAAAAGCAAATATTCCTGGTGGCTGCTGCAGCTTCTGGCCCGCTGGCAGCGTGGAGCAGTGGCATTTCAAAGACAGATAAGGAGAGTCTGCAGGCTGCATCCACACTCATCTCTGCTTGGTCATGCAAATCTTTCTGTTCCGGTTCATGGGAATTTGCAGAATTGTATCGAAATTCAGGCTTGTCCAGCTGAGTGTGGGACACTCTCGGGGCTTCTGCTGTTCAGAGTGACCCCAAGATGTGTTGGAAACTCTCCTTTCCCAGTCTGGTGGTCAAAGAAGGAGTCAGAACTCTTCAGTTCTCATTCTCAAGGTTGTTTATTGTTTCTTATCTATAAAATTCTTTCTCTGGCCTGCTGAGGTCTGCTCAGCAGGACAGACAGAGGCACTCTGCCTGCCCCCATGGCAGTGTTGTCTTTTTATACTAAAAACTACATGTACATTATTTACCATAACTTCCCAATACCTATCACCTGTGTTAGACAGTGAGCTTCTACTCTAAACCAATCCAAAAGTGCCACCATCACAGCAGAAGACGGAGGCCAAGAAGAAGAAAGAGAAAGACTGGACACGCCCAGATCCCTCCATCTTGCACCCTGAACCCCCATTCTAAAAACCCCAAAAATCTATTTTTCACCCCATGACAAACTAACTATTATTCCATTTAAGACTTTCGTGGCTTGCAGATCCTCATTTAAGGTTGGTAATTTTTTTCCATGGATCATAATCAAAGTCACAGGTGTCTTGGGTTCTGTGCCAAGGTCTCTGAGGCCCCTGGCAGGGGTTCTGGCAATCCAGGACAGCCAGAGAGATGTCCTGAATTCCAGCAGGACATCTCCAATGGAATCAATGCCCCCCATCCCTCTGGGCTCGGGGTCCAGCATTTCTTCATCCTCACAGTGCAAACATTGCTCCTTGCCTCAGGGAATTGTGTCACCATGATATTTTCTGAAGAATCCCTTTGCCAGGATTTTTCTCCTGAGAAGCTGAGAAGCCTCAGAAAAGAAATGTAAACAATAATTATCTGATGGCTTGGAATGTGGGCTGGAGGTTGCTCACCAACAGGTGCATCTTGGATTGGTTCCACGGGAATTGTTTTTAATTCATGACCAATCCCAGTCCAGCTGTGTCAGACTCTCTGGTCAGCCACAGGTTTTTATTATTCATTCTTGTCCAGCCTTCTGATGTCTCCTTTCTCTTTCTTTAGTATAGAGAATAGAATAGAATAGAATAGAATAGAATAGAATAGAATAGAATAGAATAGAATAGAATAGAATAGAATAGAATAGAATAGAATAGAATAGAATAGAATATCAGCCTTCTGAGAACTTGGAGTCAAATTCTCATCTCTCACCTCATCGTGGACCCTCACAACACCACAACAGAATTGCCCTTGCTGCAGCCAAGGCCTGTTGCTTCCCATCCTTTTATCACACACCTCTGAGGGGAGTTAGGCTCTCCCTTCTCTATAATCTTAATTATAAAGCTGAAAAGAGAAATTAGATCTCACAAGGCAAGACCACAAATGGTCAAGAGTAGGAATGTGCCCACTCCTGACGGAGTGACAAAATTATCCTTTGTCTCCTTAAAAAGGAAAAAAGCCCAGAAGTTTCTCTCCTCAATAAAAACACACCTCATAGGACCTGGGGGGCTTCACCTCAAACTTAAGGATGGCCAATGGGACAGAAGCCAAAAAGTCCCACCTAAGCAATTCACTAGAAAAAGAAGAGAACAAAAGGAAATAATCACTTTTGTGAGGTGTTTTACCAGGAACAAGAACTTCTTGCCCTAGCTCAGTTTTTCTCCGTAAAGAGCTTTGTTATTTTCCTTTTATTAAAACTTTTCTGTTTCCAACACTGCCACAAAAGCCATCCTGCTAATTTCATGCCATCTGAGGTAGCTGAGCTATCTCTGGTGTGATATAAATCTCCAAAAACATATAAAACCTAACTCAAAGAGATCCTTATATCAGCCAAGTTGTTCATGAGCAAGACAGAAAGATGGACAGACATGTTAAGTGAAGTCTGGCACCACCAGGGCAGGGAGCAAGAGGACCTGGGCTTGGAAGGGAGATGAATGCAGGAAGATGAACACCCAGCCCTGGGTTACACCAGTAATGCTGTTCTGCCACAGACACATCTGCTGATAAAAAGGGTGTCAGAAGCCAGGATCCTTTCCCTGGCCTGTTCCACCATGTGCTCATGGGCACAGAGGGAAGGCAGAGGTAGAGGGATGCTGAGAACAGTGGGGGAAAGCCTTTAGAGGAGGGGAGGCTTTGCCCAAAGACAACAGGTACTGTAAATGCACAGCCACGCTGACAAGGGGAGAGAATGAGGAATCTGGCTCCATCTTATCAGAAGGCTAATTTATTACTTTATTACACTATATTGAAGAATAATGTACTTTACTAAAGAATACAGAAAGGATACAGACAGATGGCTAAAAAGATAATAATGAAAACTCCTGACTCTCTCCAGAGTCCTGACACAGCTTGGCCCTGACTGGCCAAAGAGTGAAAACAACTCCCAGCAGAATGCAATGGAACAATCACCTGTGGGTGAACAATCTCCAAACACATTCCACATGAGCACAGCACAGGAGAAGCAAATGAGATAAGAATTGTTTTCCTTTTCTCTGATGCCTCTCTTGCTGCCTTTCAGCTTCCCAGGAGAAAAACCCTGGGTGAAGGAATTTGTTCAGGGAATGTGAATGCCATAAACAGGCACCCCACAGTTCAGCCTCCAGCCAAGCCAAAATAAAAGTGGTTTCTTCTGTGCTGCACCCAGGAAGAGAAATGCAGCCCATGCCTCCAGCTGCTCCTGCCAAAACCAGGATGTGAAATGGTGAGCAACGCTCCCGTTAAGCAATGGGAGGCTGCAATCCAACTAAACGCTCTGGATTTATGGGAGTTGGCTGGAAAAATGGATTTTTGCAGCTAAAAGCCTTCCCTCAGGCAACAAAGCCATTACAGCTGCAAGTCCCCATGGTCCCTGGGGACAACCTGAGGGAGGTACTGCTGGCTCACAACTGCTCCCCTTTTCTTCACCTGCAGCAAAGAAACCAAATTCCAGTTTGGCATCTCTGGTTTTCTTTCCTCCTTGTGCTGGTGGATTTTTGGAGACAGGAGAACAGTTCTTTGTTAATTCTGACTGGAAATCCTGTTCATCCAGGTCTTGGTCACTGCTCGTGTGCTGTCAGCTGAGTCACAGACTTTGAGGGACGTTTATTACAAACCCATCTGATGCCCCGAGAACGAGATTAATTTGTAATTAAATGGGGTTTAATGGAAACAAGGGAAGGGACAGGTGAAATTAAAGACGGGCTGCAGTGACTGACTTTATAACTAATGACTTGTAAATTGGTTACAATTTACATTTTGAAAGATACGGGAAACTCATTAAGGCTCTAGACAAACAGCTCGATGGGCAGGAAAGGAGAGGAGAGCAGAGAGCTCTGCAGGGGGAGCAGCTCTGCATGACAAAGACACCCAGAACAGCAGCAACCTCTGAACATTTCCTCTGAACATTTCCAGCTCGGCTGTTTCTGTGATGGTTGCCCTCCCCAGGACTGACTTTGGGAAGAAAATCAGAATTTTTATTTTTGATTTTCAGCTAGCAAATTCCAGAGGAGGAGCTTGCCCAGTGCCGGGACCATGCTCAGATAATGCAGCTGGAGCTGTCTTGGAAGGACCTCCAAGACCAAGCCCAACTTTTGACCCATCACAGCCTTGTCAACAAGCCCAGAGCACTCAGTGTCACCTGAGTCATTCCCTGGACACCTCCAGGGATGGGCACTGCAACAGGTCTGTTCTAGGAATGTGTCCATGCCCAAGAAACACTGGTTAAGAATCATCTGGAATAGTTTCTAGCCAAAAGAGATGAAGAAGAGAATTGCTGAAAAGACAGGCACAGATGCAGTCACAGCCATGAGAGGAATAGCAGATTTGTCTTTACAAACCAGCTGTGGGTCTGCTGGTGGATAAAATCAGCACTGGGAGATAAAAGAAACAACGGGAAGGATTCCACTGATTGATGAATTGAAAAGGTATTTGCTTTTACAAAGAAAGTTTAGGTTTGCTGATAAATGAAATTAGACATTGAAAGATGAAAGAAACAATGAGGAAGAAAAAGCTCTAAATTCCATAAAAATTAAAAATTAAAAGGGAGGGTTATACATTAGAGGGAAATCTCTGGTATCAGGTGTATCAGGAAGTCTGTACCTCTCAAGAACCTCAGCCAGTGGGGAAAGAGAGAAGGGAAATGTAGCCAGGAAATGGGATAAAAAGGAGGCTGCATCCTCCAAAAATCTGAGAGATCCCAGACACCTTCCCAAGCTGCGTCAGGGAAGGTATAGGTTCAATATTAGGAAGAAATTTTTCACCAAAAGAATTATGAAGTACTGGAATGCTCTTCCCAGGGAGGTGGTAGAATCACCATCCCTGGATGTGTTTAAAAAGAGACTGGCCATGGCACTTGGTGCTATGGTCTAGTTGAGGTGTTAGGGCATAGGTTGGACTCAGCAATGTTAGAGATCTCTTCCAACCTCATTATTCTGCGATTCTGTGATTCTGTGAAGCATACATACATATCTGTGAGACTTTCTTGTCAAACTTTTATCCTTCCCAACAGATGTACCTCCCAGTGGCTGGGCATGCCTTATTTTCCAGCAGGGATGCAACCTTCGTGCAGCAGGATTTATTTACAGGGAGAAATGCTGCAAGTGCTGCCTTCCAGCTCCCACCCACTTGGAGATGGACCTCAGCCTTTCTTCCAGATGCTCTGGAAATGTGCTGATGAAGGGAGCAGTTCTGCATCCTCCTTTGTGCCAGTGGGACACAGCACCTTCCAGGGAGTGCTCTGGATTGCAGGATCACACTCTGGGAAGGGTCTGGATCAGAGTGCCAAAGAGCTGCAGGTTATTTTATAATTGCAGGGCAGTGAGCTCGTGATCCTAAATGTGGGGTGAGCTCCCCCCAGGAGCCCCTGCACCATCCTGGAGCTCAGCACCTCCCCAAAGCCTCTGAAGAAGCTTCTGAGACCTGTCTTGGTCTTTTCTGGCCCTGCTGCTTCCTTCTCACTGCTCTAATTTTGTCACTTGTTTTAGGAGAAATAAAATGGTTTCTTGTTGCTTGAGATAACTTCCAAATCTCCCTTAAAAAGCAAAATTTAAACCCAAGTAGTGCTCATAATCAAAATAGAACCTTTGTTCTTGAAAACAACATTACAAAATTAAGAAATGCATAAAAAATTGAAGGCTTGAAATCATTGTGAGGGGATTGCCTCTGTGTTGTGTTTTATAACAGCTCGTTTCTGCTCTGAAGGTTTCACTGACTGGTCTAGTTCAGCCACAGCTGCTTCTGGGCCAGGATGTCTGAGTGATGCAGGGAGTGGGACTTGATCAGATAAAAGCCTTTTTTGCCTTAAAAGCCGGGGGAAAATTTGAAGCAAATAATGCCAGTAAAGATATAAATCTAAAAGAAATCCAGCCAGGCTAAGGATTTCTTTGAGCAAGTCTTCAAAAATATTTGGAGATCAAGACTGTTGTGCTGACAGGAGATTAAAGAGAAAAATAGTGGTGAAGTGAAATCCCTACAAGTGAAATTCAGATGCTTTTCCTCCTGTGGCCACCAAACCAAAACCTTTCAAAGGCTCCTTGGGGAACAGTGAAGCCACAGAGGTGGGGTGGATTTGGATGTCCCTGGTTAACGCCCTGAGCTCAGGGTTCAGCCTTGTGGCTGTTAGGAAAATTAATCCACAAACATCAGAGGTTTATGTCCAAAAAGGAGACAGAGCAGTCCTTTTACTTTATCTAAATAAAGGGAGAGGCCATGGGGCATTCCCCTGGGGTCTCTCAGATTTTTGGAGGACGCAGGCTCCTTTTTATCCCATTTCCTGGCTGCATTTCCCTTCTCTCTTTCCCACTGGCTGAGGTACTTGAGAGGTACAGACTTCCTGACACTCCTGATACTGAAGATTTCCCTCTAATGTATAACCCTCCCTTTTAATTTTTAATTTTTATGGAATTTAGGGCTTTTTCTTCCTCATTGTTTCTTTCATCTTTCAATGTCTAATCTCATTTATCAGCAAACCTAAAGTTTATTTGTAAAAGCAAATATCTTTTCAATTCATCAATCAGTGGAATCCTTCCCGTTGTTTCTTTTATCTCCCAGTGCTGATTTTATCCACCAGCAGACCCACAGCTGGTTTGTAAAGACAAATCTGCTATTCCTCTCACCCATGACCCTGGACTGCTGTAACGTCTTGGATGCATAAACTGCATTTTGAAGAGCCAGCTGGAGTCCCACATCCTTCCTTTCTGCTATTACATCCATGGGAGAAAATGGTTACAAATTGCCTCTGCACAAACTTGGGTGCCAAGCTGCACTTTCCGAGATGATTCCCGGCTCAAAGCAGTCCAGGAACAGCTCCCAGCAGGCAGTGTGCATCCAGCCACCCTCTCCTGGAAGGCGAGGCAAGCTGACAAGTGTGGAAGAGGGCGTTTCGTGCCAGTTGGCCCCGGGATACACCGAGCTCCTGGAAGCACTTTCGTTTATTCGCACGGAATTAGAGCCTCATTAGCGGGCGCCGGTACCTGACGCCACCGCGCGTCTCTGGATGGAAGCCCCGGGGCTGCTCTGCCAGCTGGGCGAGCTCCCCCGGCTGCTCCAAAGAAGTGACGGGCACTCACACACGTGGATGTGCCTCCAGCCCCACAAGGATTTAAATTTAAAGGGATTTTAAGTGTAGAGGTGGAACTTCAGGGTGGTTTAGTGGAGGTTTCGGCAGTGGGGGAATAGTTGGGTTTGATGATGATAGAGAGCTTTCCTAACCTTAATGATTCTGTGATTCTATGTAATTCCTTATACAATGAGGTGTTTGAGGGGGAATGTGCTATTTGACCTTTTGTCACAATAAATTGAAAAAAGACCAATTTTCCCTTAAAACAGCCTGTACTGGGATCAGGCACTGCTCCCACGCTGGGTGAGAAAATTCCCTAGGTCTGCAAATACTGTATTATTGTGATTAAGGATTTACAACCGCTGCAAAAAGCAGAAACATTTTTAAGCTAAAAGAGGGCAGATTTAGAATAAATACTAAGAAGGGAATTGTTCCCTGTGAGAGAGCTGAGCCCTGGCACAGGGTGCCCAGAGAAGCTGTGGCTGCCCCTGGATCCCTGGAAGTGCCCATGGCCAGGTTGGGCAGAGCTTGGAGCACCCTGGGCTAGTGAGGGTGTCCCTGCCCATGGAACGAGGTGGTCTCTAAGGTCCCTCCCAACCCAAAAATCATTCCATGATTCCGTGATATTCTTGCAGTATTTGCATGACTGAGTGGAACCAGTCACGCTCCAGCAGCAGCCACCAAATTCAATCACCACCCACAGCTCATCACAGCCTTCACACATTCTCCCAGTGTCCTGGTAGAAAGCCAGCCTCAAAATCCTCTGGAATTTACACGGTTATTGAGGAAACCAGAGGGATTTTTCCAGACTTAAATTAGGAAAATCCAGGAAGGCTTCTGTGAAACGCAACCCAAGGGATCTCAAATATTTCAGAAGACTCTGGTGTTGTATCAAAGTGACCTGAGCATCCCACGCTCGGTCCTTCCTCGGTAGTTTAAGCTCAGTTTCTACACGGGATATTGGTGACACCTACAGGAAAAACTCCTCTGCTCCCTCTGCAGCCCAGAGAGGAGCAGGTGACATCCCACCATTACCAGCACCTCCTTATTAAAGGCAGTAGGGACCGTACAGGGGCAAATAAACCACTCAGCACTGACATGAGTGTGTGCTGGCTGCCTGCAGGGCTGCATGACAAAGAAGAGGCTTTGGGAACCTCCAGCTTGCCCACACGTGCTTTGGCCAAAGCTGAACCTGAGGGGGAGCTGGGGTAGGTGAGAGGCTGAACCTGAGGGGGAGCTGGGGTGGGTGAGAAGCTGAACCTGAGGGGGAGCTGGAGTGCGTGAGAGGCTGAACCTGAGGGGGAGCTGGGGTGGGTGAGAAGCTGGGCCTGAGGGGGAGCTGGGGTGGGTGAGAAGCTGGGCCTGAGGGGGAGTTGGGGTGGGTGAGAAGCTGAACCTGAGGGGGAGCTGGGGTAGGTGAGAGGCTGAACCTGAGGGGGAGCTGGGGTGGGTGAGAAGCTGAACCTGAGGGGGAGCTGGAGTGCGTGAGAGGCTGAACCTGAGGGGGAGCTGGGGTGGGTGAGAAGCTGGGCCTGAGGGGGAGCTGGGGTGGGTGAGAAGCTGGGCCTGAGGGGGAGCTGGGGTGGGTGAGAAGCTGGGCCTGAGGGGGAGTTGGGGTGGGTGAGAAGCTGGGCCTGAGGGGGAGCTGGGGTGGGTGAGAAGATGAACCTGAGGGGCTGAGGGGGAGCTGGGGTGGGTGAGAAGCTCCACATGGCCCAGCCAGAGCCCTCTGTGTGCTCATCCCCAGCAGAGCAGGGCAGGGCGATTTTGCAGGTGAGATCCCTCCTGCAGAGCTGTTCCAGCTCTGGGGCCAACAGCAGGAGGATGTGGAGCTGCTCGAACAAATCCAGAGGAGGCCATGGAGATGCTCCAGGGCTGGAGCCAGGCTGGGAGAGCTGGGGGTGCTCACCTGGAGAAGAGAAGGATCCTGGGAGAGCTCAGAGCCCATTCCAGGGCCTAAAGGGGCTCCAGGAGAGCTGGAGAGGGACTGGGGACAAGGGATGGAGGGATAAGACACAGGGAATGGCTCCCACTGACAGAGGGCAGGGATGAATGGGATATTGGGCAGGAATTGTTCCCTGTGAGGGTGGGCAGGCCCTGGCACAGGGTGCCCAGAGCAGCTGTGGCTGCCCCTGGATCCCTGGAAGTGCCCAAGGCCAGGCTGGACAGGGCTTGGAGCACCCTGGGATAGTGGAAGGTGTCCCTGCACATGGCAAGGAATGGAACATGATCATCCTTAAGGATCCTTCCAACCCAAACTGTTCCACAATTCTATGAATTATTCCCAAAATAAGATTTTTGAAAGGCTATTACTAAAATAAAACTTTGCCATAAAACACTCAGCGTGTACTTCAGCTCTTTTTTGAGAGCTTCCCACTGTGTTGCTGGTTCTACATGGCTAAAATTCAGCAAATCCCTCAGCAGAAGCTGCTTTTCATCTGCTGATAGATCTGAACTCACCTCAAACAGGTGACAGGGACACAGGCAGCTGTGGAGCCCACAGCAATGACTAATTAGCTAAACAGTGGTTTTGATCACCTTTAGGTGTCCCATAGCCTCTAATTTGCATTTTCAATTTATTAGAACACTTTCCCCCACCAAGAAGGCTTTAAACAGTCACGCTGAAAGCATTTCTGAAGCAAGAAAGGGCTTGATCAGTCAGAACTTCACAACCACAAAGTGAAAATGGGTAAAGTTTAAAAAATTTCTCTCCTCACTCTTAGGACTGGGGCAGAGCCTGACAAAGTTTCGGGTCTAACAGTGGGTGACCATGCAAAGGAGGGAATTTTCTTCTCCATCTCCAGTGCAAGTTTCTGCATCTTTTTGTGCACTTTTGGTTCAGGCCAGGTCAGGACATCGCTGCTGACCAGGCAGCTCCAGCTTCATCCCATTCCCAAATTCCAGAGACCTAAAGGCACAAGACAGAAATTACTCAGCGGTGTAATTTAAGTTTCACTATTGCCTGAGACAACCTGACAGCTGTCAGGGCCTGCCAGGGGTGCACCCGGTGAGGGGTCACGGCTGAGATCCCCCCAGCCTGGGCCCACCCGCCAAGTGTGGAGGACGGACGCATCACCAGCCGTCCGCAGCAGCCGTGCCGGGCGGCCACACCCGCGGGCGTCGCGCTCACGGGCGGTTTTGCCTCATAGATTTTAATTTCTTCTTTAACTCCTGCTTTAATTCCGCCTTTAATTCCTTTTTCCGCGCCCTCCCTCAGCGCCCGCCTCAGGGACGAGCCAGGACCCCTCCCGCAGGCTGCCCGCGCCGCGCCTGCCCGAGCGCAACGCGCCCGCCGCGCCGGGCCGCCACAGGCACCCCACAGGGCAGCCCGCGCGCGGGGGGCCTTGCGGCAGGGGAAGGGGACGGGGCGTACCAAGGGTGATGTGGGCGGGGCCGGCGTTGCGCGATGGACCCGGTTCTGCTCGCCGCCGCTGCCGTGCTGCTCGCCGTCCTTCTCTTCTTCGCCACCCGCCTCCGCGGCCAAGCCAGGGCAGGTGGGTCGCGGCGCCGAGCGGACCGGCTGAGGTCTCCCTCGCCCCCCCACGGGCCCGTTCCGGTGGGCGCGGCCCTGCTCTCAGCCGGGTCCGCACGCGCGCAGGGGGCGCGTTTCTCGGGAGCCGCCAGGGGGCGCCACGTCTCGGGCGGCCCCTGAGGGGGACCCGCCATGTTGGGGGGAGCGGGGATTTTGGGGGGTCCCGAGGGGTTTTGGGGGGTCTCGGGGAGGGTTCCGGCGTCTTAACCCCGCCCTCCCTCCGGGCTGCCCCGCAGGTTGCGGGGTGCGGGCGCCGAGGCCCGGTCCGCTGCTGCTGGGGGTTCTCGGTTCCCGCCCTGAGGGGTGCCGGGTTGGGAGTCTGAGTTCTCTGTCAGGGGTTCAGTCAGAGGCTTTGGGACTGGAAGGTGTCCCTGAGGTTCCTGCAGATGAGGGGGGAATGGAGAACAGGTCCCGGAGGCTCGGGCTCGGCGCACAGGGTGTAGGGGGAGGCCTGCCTCGAGTGGAGCCCCCGGGGTTCTGTGCTTGGTGTTTGGGGCTTGTTTGGACAAAGGGGTCGATGCCCCCTCAACAAGTTCGCTGATGATGCAAAACAAGGAAGGCTGATGTCTCAGAGGATTGTGCCCTTTCAGAGAGACTTTGACAGGCGGGAAAAAACCTTCCGAAATTCAGCACAGTGCAGTTCAGGTCCTGCAGCTGGGGAGAACAACCCTGAGCACCGGCAGACCCTGGGCTGTGACTGCACGGGAAGGACCCGGGTGTCCTGGTGGACAACGAGCTCTCCCCGAGCCAGCAGTGTTCCCTTGTGCCAAGAATACCAAGGGGATCCCGGGATGAGAGCATTTCCAGCAGGTCAGGGAGTGATCCTGCCCCTGTGCTCAGCCCGGGGAGGCAGTCCAGGGTGCTGTGTCCAGTTCTGGGCTCCTCAGGACAGGAGGGACCTGTACAGGCTGTGAGGATGATGAAGGAGCTGCTGGAGCATTTCCTGACCAAGAAAGGCTGAGAGAACTGGGAATGTTCAGCCTGGAGAGGACAAAACTGAGAGGGGACTTGATCCACATCCAGCAGTGCCTGCAGGGAGGGCTCAGAGCACGGCCCAGGCTCTGCTCTGGGGGCCAGTGTGGAAAACACCAATCACTTGTTTTTAAAATTTTAAAAGTTCAATAGTAATAAAATGGGTATAAAAATAGTAATATAATTAGAGTAATAAAAATTTGAACAATTGGGATTAGGACAATAAAAACAAAGAGTTACAGACAGTCTGGGTACCTCTTTTGGGCAAAATAAGCCCAAAAAAGGACAGGGGATTAACCCTTAAAAGCAGTAGCCTGTTGCATATTCATACACTTCATACATGATGCATAAATTCCATTCAAACAAAGGATTCTGTCTGGCCAGTGTCAACTTTTTTCTCTTGTGAAAAATGCCAATCACTTGTTTTTAGAATTTAAAAAGTTTAATAGTAATAAAATGGTTATAAAAATAGTAATATAATTAGAGTAATAAAAATTGGATAATTAGGATTTAGGACAATACAAGACAATAAGAACAAAGAGTTAGTTTTTTCTGATAATGGAGCAATAAATTCATTTTCTCTGAAAGATTCAGGTGTCCTATGGCTGCTATCTCAGTGGGAGTACCTCATTCCTCTCTTAAAAAAAAGTATCTTACCTAGCATAGTTTCTATTTTAACATTATGTTGTAACCTAAAACTAAATTTAACACTAACTACTTAAGCAAATTAATCCAACATAACTTTCTAACATAACACATAGAATACTCATTTTCATATTTGTGAAAAGCCAATCACAAAATACACATTTTTCACAGCCAGCAATGCCACAACAGATCAGGCAGGAACTGAAGCTCCACCTGAGCATGAGGGTGAATTTCTTTACTGGGAGCACTGGAAAAGATTGCCCAGAGAGGGAGGCTGCAGAGTTTTCCTCACTGGAGATACTCCAGAGCCAGTCCTGTGCCATGTCCCACCTCTGCTCCTTTTCCACCTCGTTGTGGGGAGCAGGTGGATGATGCAGCACTTCCAGCCCTGTGTCACTGCTGAGCACTGTTAGATCACAGAATCATCTGGGCTGGGAAAAAAACATAAAAATCACCGAGTCCAACCATAAGCAGCACTGGCAATTGCACTGTGGTGGAGGTGACCTTGTGTGGGTGGGAATTGGGTGCTGTGGGAAGGAGCCAGGTGTGCTGAGAACTCACTGCCCTTGCTCTGCTCTCACAGTAAAAGAGGTTTTTTGGCTGCCAGGTGTCAAATTAAGATGTTTAGTAGGACAAACTCTGAACTCCTGGTCAATACTTAACAGATTTTGGGAATATGGGGTGTTCTGGGGTTGGAATTTGTATTATTTTTCTTCTGGGGGAGTTGCTTTGATAATTTTTAATTAAGAGGGAAAAGCAGCACACATTTAATACAAACACAGTCACTCAGTGCAGTACTGTGCTGGTAAGGGATCTATGGTAAAAGCAGATTTTTGGTGATCATAATTAAATTTTCCACCACATTTCTCAGGCACTTCTGATTCCACAGACCTGGTCTAAATCTTTCTCTTGGAAAGGTTTGGAAACTGATGTAAATTCATTGGATTCCTATGAATGAAGAGATGAACTTTTAGTAAAAGTAAAGGATGCATGTCCTGGAGGAATACATAATTTCCTGAGCTTGAATCCTGTCATGATTTGGATAAATCAGGGGCTGTGGTGTTTGGGAGGATTTCTTTTTAAGCATTCAAGGTTCTAAATTGAAGCCCAAGCATTTGTTTTAGATAGAATTATTTTTAAAAACCCTTTAATACTGATTTTGAGCAAGTTGGTTGAAGTTAATTTACATTCAGGACGATTTAATCATCTTGAAGCCTTTTTTAGTGGTAACTTTTTGACACTTCCAAGTTGGCCATGCTTTTTTTTACTGTGGTTTTAAGATCTTTTTTACTTTAATACATTGTTTAATATAATATATAATTTAACATCTTGGTTTCTATCATGATAAATCCCTTCACAGAATTTCAGCTGCTTGGAATGACTTTGTTCTCTGTACACAACAGAAATTATTTTTCAGAACCACTGGGACTGTGGTGTATTTAATAGCCACAAAATTTCATTTTAAGCAGGAATTTCCTTTTCTATTCCATGTTCTCAGGTAGAAAATTGAAGCTGCCACAATTGTGCCAATAAATCCGTGTTGCCCCCTGGGAAGGACTTGAAACCAGGGACATTGGACCTAAAGAAGTGGTGGGAGCTCTCACCTTTCATTGTTAATGTGCAGGGATTGGGGCAGCACCTTCCTTTTGTGTTAGCTCATGGAAAATTGCTTTAAAAAATGTTCAAGTGTTCAGGGAGTGAGGATCAGGAGAGGTAAATCCTGGACCTTTGGATTCCTTTGAAAGGTCACTTGGAGCAGCACGTTGTTTGCAGCAGGGTCATGCCTGGACTTGTTCTACTGAAAATGAAAACAAAAAAATGGCATTTCTTGATTTTCCACCTGGCTGCCACTTCTCTTTCTGATAAGCTCCACTGGGCCAAAGCATCTCCTCAGGAAGTTCCACCTGTTGAATTTGGGATCCCTGTCTGAATTTCAGAGGTTTTGCACAGAGGCAGAAGGTGCTGGGTGGTGCCACCACGTGTGAGGGTGCAGCAGGTGGAGCTGTGTCCCTGTCCCTGCTGCCTCCATTCCTGCCAGCCCAGTGTCACCTGCTCACCTGGTGGAACTGAGAGGAAGGTGCTGTGATGGACGAGGGCTTGTTCTGTAGAAAAACATCTCTGCTGTTAGCAGAAGTTTGCACAATTTTGTGAAGAGGCAGATTTCTACCTGGAGAGTGCAAAACGAGGTCCTGATCCAGGCTCTGAATGAGTCCATGGTGGTTTTTGCAGTGGTGCTTCACATCCAGTTCAGCAGAGATTTCTGCTGGCAGAGCACAGTTGTGTTCTCTCTCCCTTCAAGAAGGAGACACAAGCAGAGTCTCAGAGCTGCTGCTGTGCCCTGGCTGACAAGTCAGCTGAAATAATCTCTTGCCTGCACTGATGCTTCCTGAGCACCCAGGCAGAGCTGCTGTGCCCAGCACAAAAATGTTCTTGGGTTTTCAGAGCTGAGTCAGACCCTGGACACCACAAATACAAACTGAGGCCAGGTCCCTTTCCCAGACAGCTGTTGAGTGTTTTGTTTGTTTTACCTGTTAATTTGAGGGGTTTATCTCATTAATTCAGCCTGACCTGTCATTCTGCAAAGCTTGTGGATGGCTTGTCTCACCTCTTTAATGCTGGCCATTAATTTTCACTCAGATGGCTCTGGATCAAGGCTAATTAGTGCTTGTGTGAATAATCTCTGCATGATCTGACTAGCCTGGGGTGCTACTGCTGAGACCTCTGCAGCTCCAGGAAAATGAAGAGATGTGCTCAGATAAGTGCAGCAGCCAAACCCCGCCCTGTGCTGCAGGAGGAGATGAAAAAAAACCCCAGCAGGGCCAGGCCCCAGAGCAAATCATTCTTTAGCTCAGGTCTGATGGTCAGTCCAGCCCCAAGGAAAAGGAAAAGTGATTTTTAAATGTGTCCTCTGTTATGTGCCAGCAGTGTGTGCCACTGCTCAGGGGGAGGGAAGCACAGCTGAACTTTCAGCATTCTGAACAAAAGCTGTGTCTGGAGTCACGTAGGCAGAGCCCTGACCCCTGAGGGAGCAGCTCCAGGTGTGCTACAGCACAGCAAAGGAAATGAGGATTTTCTCCTGCTCCTGAGAAGGACAGGGAGAAATGCAGTGAGTAACATTCATGCTTTCCAAATCCCTGCCCAGCTGAGTGCCTGGCAAACAGAAGCTCAAGAATGCTCCAGTCAGAAAGGTTGGAAAAGCCCTCTGAGGTCAGGCAGTTCAGCCATTCCCCCAGCACTGCCAAGGCCAGCACTGACCATGTCCCCAAGTGCCACATCCACAGGGCTTCTAAATCCCTCCAGGGATGAGGATTCCAGCCCTGCCCTGTGCAGCTGTGCCAGTGTTGGACACCCTTTCCAAGAAGAAATTTCCCCAAATATCCAATTTGACCCTCCCCTGGCCCAGCCTGAGGCCATTCCCTCTCCTCCTGTCCCTGTTCCCTGGGAGCAGAGCCCGACCCCCCCCGGCTGTCCCCTCCTGGCAGGAGCTGTGCAGAGCCACAAGGTCCCCCCTGAGCCTCCTTTTCTCCAGGCTGAGCCCCTCCCCAGCTCCCTCAGCCCCTCCTGGGGCTCCAGACCCTTCCCCAGCTCTGTTCCTTCCCTGGGTTCTCTCCAGCCCCTCCAGGTCTTTCTTACTGGGAGGGGCTCAAAAACTGTCCCCAGCACTGGAGGTGCCCCAGCAGTGCCAGCACAGGGGACAGGCACTGCCCTGGCCCTGCTGCCACAAGCCAAGTGTCACTGGCTCATGTCCAACCAGCTGTGTGCTGCTGGAAAAGAATCTGCAGTCAGGAGAAATATTTTAGAGACTGGGAGGAAGAAAAAAAATCTTCTTTAAAACATTTCTTTTCCTACTGAATGATAATCCATAGTAGCCTGGTGTCTTCTGTTAATGTGCACATCTTGGAGGTGTGACAGATACTGTCCACCAGCTGCCCTGTGTGTTTGACTGTGATGTGGGTCAGGTGTGGTGGGGTTTGGTACATCCTGAGCCCACTCCACACTGGTCACTTTGAGGAACTGCTGAGTCTCCTGTAGAGAGTTAAATGGAGAAAAGCTGAGAGCTTGGTTCATAGGTTTTTTTCTGGGAGGGTTGAGCTCTTCGGATTGAAATAAATACGTGGCTTATAAATAGATTCCTCTTTCATAAAATGCAAAGCAGTCTCTGTTTCACAGGACAACAGGAACCAAAACCAGAATGAATGAGTGCTGGAGCTGCACAGCTGAGCTGCTGGGCAGGACCATCTTGGGAATTACTGAAGCTTGCAGGTGAAAGGATGCTGAGGTTTGAATTGCAGCATATCTCAAGAACTTAGGAAGTGAAATACTGCATTTGTATAAAAAGCTTTTTGCAGAGCTTTTTTGGCATTTATCAGTGTCCAAGAAGTGATCTGCTCTGCTTCTTCAGGAACATGTTTCCCTGTAGCATTCCAAATCTGTGACTGGGACTGGGCAAGCCTTGGAGCAGCATTTTGGCATCTCTGCACTCAGTGATTTCTCCCAGCCCTGTTCTGTCTGCACAGGTGGATGGCACCAGGAGGGTGACAGCAGCGTGACAGGGCAGTGGCTCAGTTCCAAATGTCACAGCCTGTGGGGGCCTGCTGACATCCCTGTGACGTCTCTGCTGGCCACAGCCTGCCCCAGGTGGCCCTGCTGAGCTGGGGGCTGCAGCCTGTCCTTACCAGCCCCAAAGTCAGCACTTTGAAGGCTGAGATAGCTGAGGTAGCTGCAGGCACACTCTCAACAAATCCCATTTTCTGATGGCACATATGCTAATAGGAGCTTTTTTAGGAGGGCATTGTTTGGCTCAGGGGGTGCTGGAGACTTGGCACAGAGCTTACACAACATAATCTGCCAGATCACAAAATAAATGGGTTCTGAGTTGGAATGAGTGAGTTGTTGTGCAGTTTTCCATGAGACCATTTGAATATTTGCTTGAATTAAAGCTTAAAAGTTAATTCTTTGCAGGATTGAGCAGGTAACAAATAGCAGTTAGGCTTATCAACAGAATATGCAAAGCAGGTATCAAGGATGATGATATTTTACCATTATGTGGTTTTGGGGTAAGGGTTTTTTGCATTACTGCCGTAGTTAAAAGTAACAGGAAGCCTCAAAAAAATTAAAAAATCTGAGTTTTCTGTGGAAAACTTTTGAAATGAACCCATTGGTCAGTTCCATCCTCCCAGCTGCTCCTGTCAGGATACTCTCCATTTGCCAGATCTTAATTAATAACTGCAGCATATGCAGAGAAGATGGCAGTGAGAGCTGCAGTGGCCCTTCGTGTCCTGTTTGTACCCACTTGGGATTTGGGGAGTTCAAATCAGCAGGGTAGAATGAAATGTTTATTTCAGCTGTAATTTGTGATCCTTGTTTGCTCTTCAGGTTTTGTTTCATGTGGAATGCTTTAGATATTCCTCTCTGAAACATTCAGCCTCTGAGGTTTCAGTCAAAAAAATCAAAATACTTCAGAAATGTGGGAAAAAAATTAAAATTTTAAAAGTTTAATAGTAATGAAATGGTTATAAAAATTGTAATAAAATTAGAGTAATAAAAAAATTTGGACAGTTAGGATTAGGACAAGAGAATAAAACCAAAGGGTTACAGACAGTCCAGGTACCTCTTTCTGGGCAAAATAAGCCCAAAAAAGGACACACATTAACAGAGGATTAACCCTTAAAAACAACAGCCTGTTGCATATTTCATACATCTCATACCTGATGCATAAATTCCATTCAAACACAGGATTCTGTCTGGGCAGTGTCAGCTTCTTCCTCTGAATCCTGAGTGAGGCAGGAAGAAGTTAGTTTCTCCTGATAATGGAGCAATAAATTATTTTTCTCTGAAGGATTGAGGTGTCCTGTGGCTGCTATCTAGGTGTGAGTCCTCTCTTTAAAAAAATAGCATAGTAAGATACTATTCTAACTATTCTATTTTTCTATTCTGTTCTATTTCTGTAAGATACTATTTCTATTTTAACATTATGTTATAACCCAAAACTATTTAACACAGTACTTAAGCAAATTAATACTTAAAAAATAAATAATAAAGAAATAAAATTAAATTAATAAATTATAAGCTAAATCATAACTTTCTAACATAACACATATAATATTTATTTTAATATTATAAAATAAATTTTTCACAAGAAAGAAAAACACGCTTTTGAGTCCATGCTAACTCAGGAACAGAGGCAGAAGGGAGAGTCAGCTTTAACATGAATATTTTCTTTTTGTCTTGCAGCTGATGAGGAGCAGCAGCAGAATGTGGCAGCAGCAGCAGCAGCAGGGGCCAGGCCCCGGCCCCAGGAGGAGCAGCGGGCAGAGGGGATGCCCCGGCGGCGCAGGAACATGGGCACCAGGCTGATGGCCCAGAGGAGAGCCCAGCAGGCAGAGCAGGGGCTGGAAGGTAACTCTGGCTTCAGTTTGTGAGTGACAACTGCTCACTTTGAAAATTTCAAAAGGTTTATTAAACCTTAACAAAAATACAACAAAAGGACTACATCAGGAAAGAGTCACAGCACTGGGAGCTGCCCTCGTGGATACCACGTGGCCAGTTCACCTTCAAGCTGGATGCTCAGTCTTTTATACCCCTGGGGGCTGCATCAGCCAGCCCTGGCCCTCCCAAAGTCTGTCAGGCAGCTCTTCTGTGCCATTTATCACTGGAAACTGCTTTCTTGTCACTGCATTGGAGGTCAGGTGTTGCCATGCCTCACCCCCTGTGCACCCCCTGAGCTTCTCCATCCCCACCTGCCCCAGCAGGGACACCTGTGCAGCTTCCTTGTACCTGTCCTGGACAGCCCAGGCTGTCTGATGGCAGCAGTACAGGGGGAAAGGGAACTGTGGGGAGAACAGAGAACATCTAAACTGCAACAACATAACCATGCATCACTAAAGCTTCTCTTAACATTCACACAGTAGTCATCCCTTAATTGAGAGAGCCAGTCAGCTCATTGTCCATCTTTAACAAGCTCATCTTGCAGGCATTGAAACAAAGCTTCACTGCAGGTGTTAAAGCTGGGCAAGGGGTGCAGCTGCCTCCTGGAGGAAGTTGTTGAGTTTTGCTGATGGGTTATTGGCAGTTTCACCCTAATCTTGTCTTTGTAGGGGGATAAAATGTAAAAAAATAAAGATAGTGTAGAACATAATTTTATTTTTGAGGGGTTGCAGTTGTATTAATTACTAATTAATTGTCCTCAGAACAAGAGGACAGTCTCAAGCTACGTCAGAGAAGGGATAGGTTGGATATTAGGAAAAAGTTTTTCACCAAAAGAATAATAAAGTACTGGAATGCTCTTCCCAGAGAGGTGGTGGAATCACCATCCCTGGATGTGTTTAAAAAAGACTGCCCATGGCACTTGGTGCTATGGTCTGGTTGGGGTGTGAGGGCACAGGTTGGACTCCATGGCCTTAGAGGTCTCTTCCAACCTCATCATTCTGTGATTCTGGGAAGATTCAGAGCAAGCCTGCCCTTAGTAGGCCACAGCTGTATCCAGTAAAGATGAGTGCTATAAAAGAGTGAGTTAAGTAGTTAGGAAGAGAACTAGAGTTGGTTAACTAGGCTGTGAAGAACTACCCATGAGAAATCACTGAGAAAGTATAAGAAATTTACAATAAAATAACAACATGTCTTCTCTCCCTACTTTATCACTTTTCTCTCTGTACCCCTTACATTAAACCTCTGCCTTCTCCTGAGGTGAATCCTGGAGGATTCACCTGGAGGATATTTGTGGTGCCAGACCCTTCACATCCTGCTTGAAAACTTTTGTATTCCTGCATAGCCATGCAAGGAATTAAATAAAATTACCTTAATTTAGGTGACTTTATCACTCTCTACAGCTCCTGAAAGGTGCCTGTGCTCAGCTGGGCTGGGCTCTGTCTCCAGGCAGCACTGACAGAACCAGAGCACACAGCCTCAAGCTGTGCCAAGGGAAATACAGGCTGGATAGCAGGAAAAAGTTTTTCACTGAAAGGGTGATAAAGTTCTGGAATGGCTGCCCGGGGAGGTGGTGGAGTCCCCATCCCTGGGGGTGTTTAACAAAGCCTGGATGTGGCACTGGGTGCCAGGGTTGAGTTGAGGTGTTGGGGCTGGGCTGGACTCCATGATCTTAAAGGTCTCTTCCAACCCAGTGATTCTGGGAATTTGGGAAAACAGAATCCACACCTTGCATTGAACAACAAGCTGTAGTTCCTTACTGATTCCTTTTAAATTGCTGGGAAGCATTACTTCCCCAGTGTAATCTCTGCAAAACATGGAGTTCTCTCTTCAGGGAGCCATCCAGGTGGTGCTCAGGATCAAGAGGAGTAGCTGGAGGTTACCACAGCCTGCAGCATTTTGCCAGCAGGTTGTTGACAATGTGTTGTGTAAATCCTGAGCTGCATTTACAGTTCACAGCTACATTTCTGTGGTGTAGACAAAAATACAGTGATAAATAACTTCTACATCCTGTAAGTATAATTCCCTTTTCTGGTGAAGCTTGACACATTATTCTCTTTATTGCTGGAGAGATGAGATCACCATGATTCACCCCCTGGATTCTTTCTACTTTCAGATCGTGGGTGAAGTGTTCAGGCTCTCTGCTCAAGTTCTGGAGTTTGCAGTGGAGATCAGGGTGGCTTTGTGGCATGCAGGAGGTGAAAGCACTGAGCACACACCTCTGTGATGCCTTCCTTAGGGACTGTTTGCACTTGGTTGAGCTTTTCTTGCCCTGCAGTTTGGAGGAAGCCTCACGTTGGCAGGTGAATGTCCTTTTCCAGCTAATTATGTTCAGCAGTTTCACAGATGGAGATTGGACAGGTGTGAACTTTTCAACTTTGGTTATTTCTTCTCGTGTGATAACATCCTGGAAAGAAAATGGGATCTAAAAATACTCAGTTTTCAACTCCAGACATCAAAAGTTTGAATGCTGAGGGCCGACAGTGAAGCTGTCAAAGCAAATGGCTCATCTTATCTTATCTTACTTTGTCACTTCAGCAATAGAAGAATCTGTGTCATTGGGCTTTATAAATAATTCTTTTGCAGCTTTCTGTACATCAGATGCAAGTGCTGCTGCTTTTGCATGAAGTTCCCTTTGAAATGACATGCCTTCTTTTATTTGTTTTCCCTAATTTCTTACCCAATTTAAACCAGCTTCTTGCTTTTTGCTTCTGTGGGTGGTTTTATTCATATTTTGGGATGGTTTCTCCAAGTGGCTGAGCACAGGTGCACAGCAGGAGCAGCAAAGCCTTTTGGGAGAGTGAGCAGAGATTTGGGCAGAGGAGCTGTGGAGAGAAGCAGCTGTCCCTGATTCCCCAGCACTGAGGTGCTCAGTGACCAGTGGCCATTATTAATTGGGATTAGCCACCCTCTGTGCTGCAAATCCTTCAGCCTGGCCCTGACCTACCTGGCTTGGGTAAGGGATTAAGATACCTGTCTTTTGTAAGGGTTTTCCCCTTAAAAAAGGATGTGTTGAATGTTTTAAAGCCATCTCTATGGACCTGTGGCACAAGCCTGGAATCACTCTGGGATTTATCCCTTTTTTTTTTTGCATTTTCTCTGTGTCACTGCAGTATTCCCTAATTGCTGCTTGCATTTCAACCAGCTGGAGTGGCAGGTTCTCTCCACAGCAGGGTTTTGTGCTAAAGAATTCATTGACTCTTTGGAAAGGGAGCCCAGTGCAGCACCAGGGCTGAAGAGCAAAACTGTTTGGCAATTTAGACAGAAACACCAAACCCAAGGCAGTCTGCTTTCTCCACTCTTGCCTTTGAAAACCTCTGAACATCCGCAACCAAAGCAGGGGGTTGGTTGGTTTGTTTGTTTGTTTGAATTTGTTGCAATGTTTTGCTGGTAAATTTCTGTTCCGTTTGTGGAATTTCCACTCTGGGCCTGTGCTGAACTTTGGGCAAAGCTGCCTGATCCTTCTGTGTGTCACTCTGACTTCTGCCAAGAAGTGATTTCTTCACCAAGCCGTGGCTGCAAGGATCTGAGCCCTGACCTCAGGGAGGGTGTGGGGATGTCCTGACCATCCCTGTGTCCCTGTGACTGTCACAAAGTGCAGTCAGGTGGGAAGTGCTGTTGCCACCTCAGGGTTCTGCCTGTTGGGAGCCACTTCTGCTGACTCTAGGAAATGTCCCCAAAGCTGCACTTGCAGACTTTGGAGTTGTGGTTAGCATGAGGCTTTTCTGTTTTCCATCTAACAATCAGATTTCAATTCCAGAATGAGAAGGAAGCTTTGAGGGTGAAGCTGTAGCCCACGGTTTCTGCTGCCTGTGCTGAGCTGCTGGCTTTGTGCCAGGACTCAAATCCTCTCACAGAGCAGTGGGGGAGGAAAAACACCCCCAAACCCTGGGCACTGAGTTCAAAACCTTGAAAACTTCATTGTCCCTTCTGTAGCTTCAATTTTACTTGTAGGTCTGGAAAGGAATCATTAAATACAGGAATAAGGAATTCAATTAAATCATTTATTTTAATCATTTAATAAGGAATCATTTAATCTTTTAATACAGAGATAGTAAATGATTATTTTCAATATTCAAATCTACACCCACTGCATTTTGGAGCAGAAAATGACCCATCCATCTGATATTTCCATCAAAACTATAATTTCCTCTCAAGTGACAAGAAACTCGTGGGGATGAAATAATGACAGGTACAGTTGGGTTCTCTTGATCCAGCTGTGCTAAAAATAGTGAGGGTGAGGCTTTTCTGTCACTTGGTTTTGTCTCAGGCCAAAACCAGGTTGTAATTCTGCAGCTTGCTGGGGTAGCTAAATAAATCAGTTATAGATTGTCACAGACAGTGGTGCAGCAGCAAATATCTTGACTTCCCTCCCAGAAGGAGAAGCCAGCAGGTGCTGGGCTCCTGATTGCCAGGGTCCCTGTGGGCTGTGGCATGGGACAGCCCCAGCCAGGTGCCCACCCTGCCCCAGTTCACTGAGCAGTGTTTGTCATGAGTGCTGCAAGGAGGTCACCTGTCAGGAGAACATCAGCACCTGCAGGTACCCTCTGGTGGCTCTCCTTGGTGACAAAGTGATTCTCAAAATGACTGGGACCCCTGAGCAGGGACTTTCAAGCTGGCTTTAGAAAAATGGTTTTGATTGCCTCAAATTGCCCAATTTAATCCCAGCCACAGCACTCCTGCCTTTCCTGCAGCCCTCTGCACTCTGGGAGCCTCGTGAAAAGGCTCTGTGCAGGGTGCCTGCTCCTCTCCCTGTGCAAAAGGAGGTTGCAAGGAGAGTTGTGTCTTCATGTGCTTAGGTGGAGAGCCCAGCTAGCAAACTTAATTAACTCTGTGTGCCTTAATTTAAATGGAACCCAGACAGAGGTGGCTTTGTGGACTGGCTGCAGCCAAGATGAAAATGCTGCAAGGCAGAAATGGGTGAGGATTTCAGGCATTCATCATTTAGGGCAAGAGAAGCCAAGCTAAGCAGTGGGAGAAGGGGATAAATTGGAGCTGGAGTGAGGGATGTTTGGGGCAGTGGTAGTGTAAATAATTACCATCACCCATTTCCAATTTGAAATCCCTTTTATTTACCATGCAAGGAGGGTGTGCTTGGCTCTTGTTTCTGCCTGACTGATGCTCTGAGTGCATCCACTTGGATTCTGCTCACCTCTGGGTAGACATGAGGGTGTTTTATTGTGAGCTTTTACTTGTGCAGAAAAAACACTTGTCCAGCTCTCCAGCTGAGCTTGACCCTCCAAACCTGCTCCTTGTCCTTGAACACTGCAGAGAGCTGAGAGGTGAAGAAGTTGCTTCTCTTGAGACTGCATTTTGGAGCAGAAAGTGACCCATCCATTTAATATTTCCATCAAAACCATAATTTCCTCTCAAGTGGCAAGAAACTCATGAAGGTGAAATAATGACAGGTACAGTTGGGTTGTCTTGATCCAGCTGTGCTAAAAATTGTGAGGGTTTTCTGTCACTTGGAGGGGTGTGTCAGGCCAAAACTTTGCTGCTGTTGATGTGAGGGAGAGAGAAATTGGTGATTATAACTGCTCTAAATCATGGTGTGGTGAGCAAGAACCAGACTTGTGTAAGAAATGCCAGCACTTTCCAAAATCTCCCACACAACAGGGACCTCTGGGTCTGCTGGGGGTGTGGGTGAAAACAAAAAAGGAAAAGGGAAGGATGTGCTAGAAGAGCCTCAGCAGCCCTGTCCATTTCCAGGGAGTGTTTTTCAAGGGTTTGATTTTGAAAGACACTCATTTTCACATCTTCAAAATGACCTCTCTGACCTGTTGAAAAATGTGTTGCCAAAAAATGGGGGTTGTTGTAAATTGTTGTTTTGGTTTGGTTTTTTAGCTAACAGAAAGTAAGGACTCACTCAAGGAAATAATCTGCTTTTGTCAGATTGCTTTTATTATTTTTTTATATTTATTATTTAATATTTTATTATTTAATAATAGCAATAATAGTAGAGAGCCCAGTCTGTGGGCTCTCTACTTCTGGCAGCAAAATAAAACTCCCAAAGGTTGAATATCCCAACATCTGCATGGCTTTTCTCTGAGCTTTTAGCATTGTGCAGCTGAGCACAAGTGTTGGAATCTCCAGTAGAGTGAACATTTGGTTAAATTATTTTACTTCCACAGCACCAGTAATGATAAATCCAGCAGCTTTTGACAGTTTGAGTGCTTGAGTTTGTAAAATAAAACATGGTAGAGAAAAGTTTGTGAGTGCAGCATAAATGAAATCATAAGTTCCTCTCTTCTTTTGCATGCCAAGGTTTGGAGATCAGAATCTCACATTTTTCTTTGGAAGTATTAATCACTGTTGGGAAAGAAAGCAAAAAACAAGGTTATAAAAGTTTTTAAAATTATAATCACTGGGCAGTTGAAAATATTCTTTATTGTTTTGTGTGGCATCTGAGCTCAGCATTCAAATCTTGCAGCTAAAAAAAAAAAATCTTGTATGAGTGTTTTCTGCTGCTTTTTGGGGAAAATAATGTAAAAATAATGCTTCATCCCCATTGAGTGATGGATATTGTGCATAAGTTCAAGAAGAATGTGTTTGTGCTGAAATCTCTTAAAATAAGCACTTTTTCTGAGCACTGAAAGCTCTGGAAAATGTGTAAAATTAGAAGCAGTGATGTGGTCCCACGCTGTTCTTGTGAAATGGAGCTGTGTTAATTGGTTACTTGAAATTATTTTAATGCTTAATCAGTGGGAAAACCTTTCTAGTGCAGTTCAACTTTGACTAATATCCCAACTAGTGAATCAAGAGTCACTTTTGCCTTGTGCTACTCCTCCAGTGAGGTTGGGGTTGTCAGAGTGCCCCCAGTGAGTGTCTGATCCTGGTCAGGCACAGACAGGCTGGGCAGGGGGGGGGTCTGTGCTTTCTCACTTCTGCCAAATGCTTTTAGCTGAGAATAAACTTCACATTCTGCTTTAAAGCTCTGCTCTTCATGTCTGCTGCACTTTTCTACCCTAAGTGTTGCCTGCTTGTGTGGCTTCAGATTAATAAACCAGTTTCTTGTTCAGTTTCTAAATTAAAAATTAAAAAAAACCACAAAAAATTAAGGCTGGTTATTAGACTATAATTAATCCCACCACAGGGTTGTGTTCCTGGGGGATGGCCACACCTTTCCAGTGGTTGGTGTCACACATCTGCTGGGTATTAATTACCTGCTGTTAATTACATTTTCTGCTTTTGCCTGGCATCTTTCCCCCTCTCCTTTCTCTTTCTCCTTTTGTTAGGAGCTGCATAAATAGTAAATAAGTATATAATAATAGTAAATAAGGCAGCTGGCTGTGCCCAAAGGACTTTCTGGGAGTACCTGTGCAGCTCTCATTCTTTTTCAGGGATGGGAATTCATTTGCTTGGGTTCTGTCCAAGACAAGGACAGCTAGACCAGGTTGGATGGGGCTTGGAGAGACCTGGTCTGGTGGAAGGTGGGAGTGGCAGGGGGTTTTGGAACAAGATGATCCTTAAGGTCCTTTCCAATCCAAACCATTCTGGGGTAACTAAAATACACAATGCTGATTGTTTATTTTGGAAGTTCTTATCTGTTCTGTACACACTACAGAATTCTGCTAAGTTTCTGTCCTGGTAGAGAACATCAGCACTCCAGCACATTTTCTAAAGGTGCTAGGAAGCATTTTTAAAAAGAAGTCTGTAAAATTTGCAGCAATTCAGACACCTCTGTGGCTGATAACTTCCCTGTTGTGCTGCCTCTCAGTATGTTCAAAATATCAATGAAAAACAAAAGTTCCCTGAAGCCACCTCTCAGCTGGGCAGCAGAGAACCCCAGGTTTGTGTAAGGCAGAGTTTGTCACACTGCCTGTGCTTTCTGCCTCTGGATGGGAACTGCTGGGACTGCTGGAATCACAGAAAGGTTTGGGTTGGAATGATTGTTCAAGCTCTTCCAGTGCCACCCCTGCCATGGCAGGGACACCTTCCACTGTCCCAGGTGGCTCCAAGCCTGTCCAGCCTGGCCTTGGACACTTCCAGGGATCCAGGGGCAGCCACAGCTTCTCTGGGAAATCCATTCCAGGGCCTCCCCACCCTCACAGGGGAAAAATTCATTCCCACTATCCCATCTAAACCTGCTTGCTTTCAGTTCTAATGCTGTCAGAGTGAGGTTTCCCACTGGCTGCCCAAGCCTGGCTCATGGGGATGCTGAACTGCTCCTCATGAGCTGACCCTCCTGCATCCCTGCCAAGCTCAGGGACACATGGAGGCCAAGTTCCTGTGGACTCACTCCCCACGGAGTCTCCCAGTGCTGTCACAGCCACAAGGGTGTGAAAAGTGGCTGTTAAAAGCTGCTGAAACAATCACTGCTTGATTAACATGAAATAAAGAATTGCTGGCTGTGTGCAGCACCCTCCCTGCTTTTGGTGGAGCTGTGACAGCAGATGAATTCAGCTCTGACTGTGTGTTTATTATAGTGCTGTCAGCATGTTCAGATCTATTCAGTAAATTTTAATTGCAGCCAGGTTGAGTGCCCTGGTGACCTTTGCAGCTCTGCTGAATCATGGGCTGTGTCTGCAGCCCCTTTTGATGGGTGGAACTCCACACTCTGCAGGAAGCTTGGAGGAACTGGTGCCTAAGGGGTCACATCAGATGCTGCAAACAGGAGGAAAGAAATGCTCCTGAGCAACAAAAGGGTGTTTGATCCCAGACTGGGGAAAAAAGGCTTTCAAACAAGCCTTGCTCAGGTTTCTGACTCAGGTAATCTTAATATAGATGAAATCTGAGCAGCCCTCAGGTGGAACAGTGTCATAGATGGTGTTTTATATTTGTGGTGTTTGCAAGAAAGAATTTTCTAAACAGTAATAGCAGAACTGAGCTGTTAATTTTGGAGTAATAACTAGTGCTGGGTGTGCTTACCCATTGTGTTTGGAGCTCCTCTCAGTGCTGTATTTAAAATATAAATAAAGTTATTTTAAGCATCATTGAAATTATAGCAGCAGCTGTGTCAGGTCTGAGGATCCCTGGTGCAGGAAGGGGAACCCTTTTGATCATCTCAATAACCAGACTCCAGTAATTCTCTGAAGCCCAGCTCAGCAACCAGGCTCATATTAATTCCATCTCCTGAACACTGCTGCTATTTGAGAGCCACCTACACAGCTCTCAGATACATTTATTTCTCATGATGTCTTGGTAGTTTAACCATAGTCCCATTCTGTGTCTTGGAATTAGTAAAACAAGAATGTTTCCAACCTAATTCTTCATCAAAAAGAAGTGGGAGTGTCATTCATCCACGTGCTCCTTTCTCAGCAGCTTTTTGGGTTCCCAAAAAAGGGGACCAGGTGCTCTGGAGAGAGCTCCCTCCAGAAAACATCCTGGCACAAATCTCTTCCAGTTTTGGATCAGATCAGAGCAGCACTGGGGATGCTCAAAGCACCAATTATTTTATCCAAAAAGAAGAATATGTGTGAGAGCTTTCATTTTGAGCCTGCCATGTGAATTTGTTGTGTGGTGTTTGTGCAGTGAGCTGAGGATTTCTCTGGGAGTGTTGAGCTCAGTCCCCAGCACTGATTTACACCAGCAAATAAAAGTGGCCAAATGTTCCTGAGCTTTGGGCAGGGAGGAAATGGCTGCATTTAAAAGCTCTTCTTCCTCAGCCCTTGAGTTAGCAGAAATCCTCATTTGCACACCCTTTGAGCATGAAACCCTTTCATATTTCACCACTGCAGGAATCACCTCTGTAAACAGCCATTTGTCATACAACAGGCAAATATTTACTTGTCATTTTCTTGCAGGCAGATCCAAGATTTGCATTTCAAGGAATTTTTTTTCCCCTCATCCCTGAAAGGTTTTTTCTCTCAGAACCAGTGGATGAGTGGGGTGCCTCTGAATCCCACTTTTTGTGCTGTGCAAAGCCTGAGGGTAACTGGGAAGAAAGTCTCTGCAGGCCAGTGTTGAGCAGATAAATAATGACAACCATTAGCACAATTTCTGTATCAGAGAAAATTCTCTCTTTTAATTGTGGAAAGCAAGAAATATTTATGAAAAGCCTCCCTTCAAAGGATCAAGGAAATTTTTCTTCCTGCCTTCACTTGAGTGTGTGTTTGCCTTGTTACTTCAGCTCTGTGGCTTTGGCAGTCTCCTGTGATTTTTTTTTTTTCCCTTTTTTCCATCTAAAAGGTCTTGTCTGAAGTGTGTGTGTGTCTCCTTTTCATCTGCTGCTGCTTTCCTAGGCAGCCCTGAAGTTTCTCTGAGAGACTTTTGACAGATGATGTAAAATTTGTCATTTATGCAACGTTGCAGAGGAAGAGGATGCTGAGGAGGTGCCAGAATTTCAGGTGTCTGGGAAAATTGGAGCAAAGAAGCAGAGGAAATTAGAAGAGAAACAAGCCAGGAGAGCACAGAGAGAGGTGAGGATTTCCTGCCACGTCTTGAGCAGAGCCTGAACAGCTCAGCAGAGAGCTGGGAATGAAACAGCCAAAGCAGTGTCATCACTAAAGGGTTATTTTATCTTTAAAATGCCAATTCAGCTTTTGCTGACCCAAGAGGGCCGTGGAAAACTGTCTCATTTTCTTTCCATTCAGACTCCTGGGGAGGAGAGGAGTTAAACTCTTCAGTGCTCTTTTTTAGATGTTCCCACTGCTTTCCAGCTTAATGCCAGCACTGGCTCCCCTTAAAAATACATTTCAGTCCCCATGGTGCTGGTGTAACACCCTGGGCAGGTGTGAGGAGCACTTCAGGTGCTCTCAGAGGGCAGAAATGTGGTTTGGTTTTAGCTGTGTTTAGCTGTATTTATTGTTTTTACAGGCTGGGGGAGGTAAAAAGCTTTTTGGTGTTAATTCCAGGGAAGCAAGAGGCATTTCAGCCTTCTGAAGGCAGTAGTTAGTGCATTTTCCTTGGAATTGTTCTATTTTTTTTTTTTTTTTGGCAGATTCTGTATTGTTCTGTATGAACATTTTTAAAGCTTGTGAAATCCCAAGTTGGGAATTTTAGTGTCACCTGAGGTTTAAATCCAGTCTAGTAGATGGAGCAGTTGGTAATAACCTTAATTACTGGTTATATATATTCTTCCATTATGAACCTTGTCTCACTCAGTGCTTTCATCATTTTGTTACTTTCCATACTCATTAAATTTAATTTTTCCCTTTTTTTTTCTTTTTTTTTTTTGTGGAAATTGTGAGCAAAGTTGAGTGAAGTTGGATAAGCATCAGCTGGTGGAGCAAGGAATCTTCTGCTTCATTTTTATTTTTACTTTCCCATGTAGACAGATAAATTCCTTGGATGGGGCTTTTTCTCTGAAACACTCAAAGCCAAATCCTCCCCTGGAATATTTTCTGCTTGTCCTCTTAAATATATTTTCATATTTAAGTATCCTGAAGAGCCTGAAAAAAAAAAATCTTTAAAAAAGGTAAACACAGCAAGACATGACCATTTTTATTTTCCCTCATTTTACAGCAACCTCTTTGTCTTAACAACAAAAATAAAATTATTTTAAGAGACCATTGCAGCTTTTTCTGTTAGAGATTCTGCCCAGGTTAATGATACATTTGAATGCACTTTTTTTACAGGGTGTGTTCCAAATCCTTTTTTTTATTCCTTCTTTATGGTCCTTTCAAAACCTCAAGTGAGGAGAACTGAAATTCCATGACACAACATTGCTTAACATCATTGTTGTAATTAGCTCATGAGCACATTCAGAAATTCATGAGATAAGTGAGGAGGGTAATTTCTAAATTCACCACAATCTTGAGTGTGCTGGAGGGGAGGGGAAGTGAAATGATAGTGGCTTTTTGTTATTATTTTTATTCTTTTTGATCTTTCTTTCTGCGTCTAAAAGGTGGTAAGAAAACCCCCTCATGGTATCATCATATGAAATGTTAAAATGTAGATTCAAAAAGAAGAAGGTTTGGCTTGAATCATGTTTATTTCAGGCTGAAGAAGCAGAGAGAGAAGAAAGGAGAAAACTCGAGTCAAAAAGAGAGGAGGAGAGGAGGAAAGAAGAGGAGAGGATCCGTCTGGAGGAGGAGAGACAGGTGGGAATAATTGTGTTTATTTATGGAAATCCTGAGCCAGCTTTGCTTTGGGGATTGTTTCTGGGGGAGTTCTGTGCCCTGCAGGGTCTGTCCTGCTCCAGCCACCCCCAGGATTTGGAGCTCAGCACTTTGCCCAGCCCAGCTCTGAGTGTCTCCCAAGGATGGAGATCCACAGCTTCCCCTGTTCCCTGGGAGCTGCCAGCTGGAACCAGCAGGGCAGAAAGGGAAAGGCAGCAGCAGCAGCAGCAACTGATTTTGCAAGTGTTGTATGAATTTGTATGATTTCATTCTAATTTTATGTATTTGCATGTGCTTCCCAATTAAAGATTTCTGAGCTGTGCATATGTTAGCAGGAGTGACCCAGAAAAACAGGTACTGCTCAGCTGAAATGCTTCTGAACACTTCTCATTAGTGAGGGAGGAAAACTTGGACTTCAGAGCTGCTTTTTGTGCTCAGGCCATCAGTGCTGGCTGAGAACTTCATGCTCTGGGGCTGCTGCTGCTGCTGCAGGTTGTGTGGTGGAAAGGACAGAGGTGTTCTGCACAGTTCTGAGCTGAAAAATTGCAGCCCTCGGCTCTCACTGTGAATTTTTTTGTGTTTTTTTGGAAATTTGTGTCTCTGCTTCATGGAGATTTATTTTAATTTGCTCCAAGAGCAGGTTGTGTAAGTGGGGTGTGTTACTGATAATATTTTTAAAAGGAAAAGACAATTTTTTCCTTTCCTCTGTTGAGGGCATGAAGGCAGGATAAAGCAATTTTAAAAAATAACTCATACATTACACATACAGATTGTATCCATGAGATCTTCATGTGAATTTCCATTTATTCCCCACAAACCCTTTTCCTTCTGAATTCTCAGTTCCTTTCCATCGGCAGAAATCTTGAATTTCAGGAATTGGAGGGGGAGAATGTCAGCACTGCAACATCAGGAGATGTAGAAAAATCTGAGATTTTATAAAGCAGCTTGACCAAACTTCCAGAGGACCAATAATTCCACAGCTTCCCTTGCAAGAGAGATGTACAAATTATTTTTTTTTCAATATTTTCCTAAAGTTCTGAGAACTTCATGTCCTTGAAACCCTGAATAAGGAGCTGAGGTGACTGCAGTGCTTTGGGGGAGTTGTGACACACTGGCTGGACAGTGACATTAAGTGACACTGGAACTTCCAGTCCCTTGCAGGGTGGCAGCCAGCACAGCACAGCACAGCAGGTGAATTTTTAAGCAAATTCCACCTGAGCTGGGCCATCCTGCTCCTCCAAGGAAGCTGTGGCACAGGACTGAGCTGTTCTGCTGGGATCTCACCTGGGCTTTAGCAATTTAGCTGGGTTAACTCAGGCACAGTTCAAAAGTTCAGTAGAAAATTAAGATGAAATTTCAGCTTCACACAGAAATATTTATTTACCTTCTTTTACTTTGGTTTCTGTTCAGTGGAGGGCTGTGTCATTTATTTTTGGTTGAATGAGGAAACTCTTGTTTTTGTTTCTGGTTCAGTTTGCAGTATTCCTAGTAAAGACTGCACTGCAGCACCTCTATTTCACATGGCTCTGGGAAAAAGAGAAATACAAACTAAATCTCTGATTTTATCTATTTGTGTGTTTGTTTATTTTTAAATGTTGTGCACAACAATCCACAGAGTACTTCCTAGAACTTGGAAATTTGCTCAAATGCCTGAAAATTGCTCAAATCCAGCTTGGTCACTTTGGCCAGTATCTTCCTACTTAAATCCTGTAATTTTAAACTATTTTAGTTTGGTTTAATTATTTGTTTTCCCAGTATTTTATCAGAACAGCAAGCCCAGCCACCAGGCTGCATCAGGAGCAATATTCTGCCTCTCAGAGGAAAGTGCTTTTAATATTTAATTTTTCTGCTTGTGTCTAAGTTGATAATCCAGTAACAGCTGGTCATTTGCAGCATGGATCAAAGTAAATGTGTCTGACAATATTTAATGTCCCTGCTCAGCTGTTTTCTGGTAATTTCAAATTTATCTTCATGGAGCCTGTAACAGGAAACAGAACAATTGAAGAGAGCCTGTCCTTAGGCTCAGAACATCTCATCTTTCCAATCTTGTTACAGGCTGATGTGTGATGGAAAAGGCACAGCCTCTGAGAGGATCATTGGGTTTATGGAATACACAGGATAAAATGTCATTTATTTTCCTCTAGAGGAGGAGTTTTTCAAGTGATGGCTTGTCCCCAGGAAGGCCTTGTGGACTGCACATGTGATGATTCCATTCCCTCATCTGAAAGGCAAAATTCTGAGAGACAGCTCAAGCAGTGACTGACAGGAGATAAAAGCCAGGGTGGAGCTGGTTTTGTGGAGACATTTTGGTCCCTGACATTGCTGTAGTTTATACAATCCCACAAGGCACAAAAAATTCAGTTTATCACTGAATCTTGCCTGAGAAATGTTGCAGTTGTCAGGGACCTCCTTTTCCCCTTCCTCTCCCTGAGCATTTCTGCAGTTCACTGTCAGAGGCAAATCCCCAAAAGAGCACAGCCAGCTTTGCTACCTAAATTCCACTTCAAGCTTTTTTTTTCAGTCTCTTTCCTAAGAACTGCTACTAAAATTATGCTGACAGGTGGGAACTGTACCTTGAGGGAGTTATGGGGGCTAAAATCTTTCCTAGCCTGGAGAAAAATACCCTCTGCTTCTATTTCAATAGATTTGTATGCACTTCTAAATAAAATGTGGTTGCCCCTTGGCTTGAGTGTTGCAAACCAGATCATGTATTTTTAAATTCAAGTTTCCTTTCCAGTGTTCTGCTGAGCTGATTGGCTGCAGGACTCAGGAGGCTCCTTTATAATTGGCATTTGCTTCAGCTCTGCTTTACCCTGGGGATTTCCCTTTCACTCTTGGAGTTTTTTGGTGGTGAGCTGGTTTACCAGCTGACATCTTATCAATGAGAGTGAATTTCCTCTGATGTTGCAAAACAGAATCTTCAGACAAAAACTGGCAGATTGCTCACCCCAAAAAAAAAAGCTCTTTTTCCTTTGCCTGTGCACAGAGATTTTGGTAAATTTGAAATTAAGTGCCTAAATAAACTTAGATTTTGGTAAATTTGCATTTGAGTGCCTAAATGCACTTAGATTTTTGGTAAAATTTCCATTTAAGTGCCTGTATAAAAATGGTTTGGATCTTCAGAGCTGTAGAAATGGGGGTCAACCAGGATCACAAGGATCCTCTGGAAGGTTTGACCCTAAAGTTTTGACTCTTTGATATTTAATCATGGAAGAAGAAGCACCAAATTTTAGTTGTTTTCTTTTGTGAGCAGCAGGATTTGTGTGTGTCTCAGCAGAGCTCTTCATTCATTATCTGGTATTTATATCCATTTTTCCTGCATTACCAGTGCATTTCTGGAGGCTGATGGAGAACTACTCCATAATTGCAATTTCAGCATCAGTTTTCAAGTGTGTATACTTCCCTCAAAATTAATTTCAAGTTGAAAACCTTGCAGAAAAACCTCATTCTCCTCAGATTTTGAGGGGTTTAGGAGACTTTCTGTCTAAGCAGTGAGGAGGGCAGGAATCTTACACAGATTCATCTGCTCTGTGCCAAATTATTCTCTGCAAAATCACTTTGGCTTCCTGCAGAACCTGCCCTGACAATACAAAACCTGGATGCTGTACCAGGAGGGATTCTTTGGTCCATAGCCCTCCAAACATTCAGGATGCTTTTCCTCATCCTAAAAATTCAGGAAACAGCCACAAATAAAGAAATGTCAGAGGGCAGGTGGTGCTTGAAGAGTGTCCAGTGTTTGCTCTGCCTTCCTCACTACCAGGGAGGTTTTCTCCACCCAAGCAGCATCCCAGGACTCCTGAGCAATCTGTGATCCCAAAAATCAGTGTGTACTTCCAGCTGGGAGCCTCAGAGAGATTTTGGGATGCTGTGGTTTTCATCTTTCTGGAAATAATCCCTGGGATTATTTCTGCAGAACCTGCCCTGACAATACAAAACCTGAATTCTGTACAAGGAAGGATTCTTTGATCCATAGCCCTCCAAACACTCAGGATGTTTTCCCTCATCCTAAAAATTCAGGGAAGAGCCACAAATAAAGCATAGACAGGGAGCAGGTGGTGCTTGAAGAGTGTCCAGTGTTTGCTCTGCCTTCCTCACTACCAGGGAGGTTTTCTCCACCCAAGCAGCATCCTGAGCAATCTGTGATCCCAAAAATCAGTGTGTGCTTCCAGCTGGGAGCCTCAGAGAGATTTTGGGATGCTGTGGGTTTCACCTGGTAAAAGGTGTGCTGGAAATCATCCCTGGGATTATTAAGGGGCAAACAGAGGGTGAAAGGAGCCTCACAGCACATCCAGGTCTTTGGTGGGCAGGGTGAGAAAAAGAACAGAAAGCAAAGGTTTGAGTGACTCATTTATTTACTTATTTGTTCAATAAAGATGTGGTCTCAAAGTGGGATAGTTTGTTCTTCACATGCAGTGGAATAAACTAATCAAAAAGAAAATCTTTACCCTGTTCAAGCCCCCAGTCTGGGTAACATTGAGATGGGTGAGGAGAGAGACAAGCCTGCTTCAAAAAAAAAAAGAAATAAAAACTAAAAAAAGAAATAAAAGCAGGCAGCTGAAGATGAGCATCTGCAGTTACCACATTTCCATCTGCTGGGATTTCCCCAGCACCCCACCCATGGCTGGGGGGTGGCCCAGCCACTCTGCTCTGAGCCACGAGCTCAGAAGGGACCTGAGAGCCAAAAATGTGGGGTTTGAAAGGTGGGTTGGAGCTCAGAGGGGACCTGAGAGCCAAAAATGTGGGGTTTGAAAGGTGGGTTGGAGCTCAGAGGGGACCTGAGAGCCAAAAATGTGGGGTTTGAAAGGTGGGTTGGAGCTCAGAGGGGACCTGAGTGCAAAAAATGTGGGGTTTGAGCTCAGAAGGAACCTGAGTGCCCCAATGTGGGGTTTGAAAGGTGGGTTGGAGCTCAGAAGGAACCTGAGTGCCCAAATGAGGGGTTTGAAAGGTGGGTTGGAGCTCAGAGGGGACCTGAGTGCCAAAAATGAGGGGTTTGAGCTCAGAAGGAACCTGAGTGCCCAGATGTGGGGTTTGAAAGGTGGGTTGGAGCTCAGTGCCCTCTCTGTGCCTGGCAGGAAATTCTGAGCTCAGTGTGAGGAGACCCTGAGGGGCTGGGGGTGTTTCTGGGTTATTTGTATGGACCCACTTGAATTTTGTGGGAATTCTGCTGCCTAAGTTTGACCCTGCAGCTCCCACACAGCTGCTTCATGAGCACGTGAGAGGAGAGGGTTAGAGACATGGTCAAACAAAAAAATATTCTGAATAAATAGAAACATTCTAAGTAAATAGAAATATTTTAAATAAATATAAATAAATATTGTCAGCCATCCTGACAGTGCCAGGGTTCCCCTGCTCAGCCTCCACCTTGCTTCTCCCTGGGCACTTGTGCAAAGCCATCTCTCCTCTTGCTCTGAACCAAGCTGCAGTTTGGATAAATCCTTTTTTTTTTCCCCTACAGATTGAATCATAGGTGAATTTAGGTTGTAAAGCATTTGAGGATCTTCATGAATTTTTAATTTTTAGATGGGGGGAAAAAAAGCAGCTGGAAATATTTAGTGTTCTGGAGAAAGCTACAACCAGCAGGAAGCTTTGAGGGCTGCCAAAGCAGTGCCTCAGAGCCCCTGGAAATGCTCTGCTGAGCAAAATTCAGCATCTGGAAAACAAAATCCTCTTGGCACGAGAGGGGCTGGTGGCTGAGTGTTCTGCTCTTCTGCCTTGTTGGGAATGGAAGTGCTGGTAGGAACCTGCTGGGATACTTCCAGAACTGCAAGGTGCTGGTTTTCAGCTGGGGAAGGAGCACAGGAAGGAGCCTTGCTCCTTTTTTAGACCTTCCAGAAGCAGGAAAATGTGTTTTAGTTGTTGTTGCTCTCAGTTACAATGGGACAGTGTCTTCTGATCTTTTCTCTTTTTTTTTGCAGAACTATCTAGAAATTTTTTACCCAAGCAATTTTGAGGTTTTGTGATTGGTTTTTTTTTTTTTTTCTTTTTCCTCCTTTCAAATCCTGCTGAGGTACAACCTCTCTAATAGACATGGGGAATTCTTGTCCTTCCAGGATCAACATTAAATTTAATGCACTTACAAGAAAAGAACAATTGCTGGTGCTTCCAGATGAAATATGGTTCTGTTGTTCTTGGCATCTGGAGTGCATGGAAGGGAAAAAAACTGTTGGATTAATTCTTGTGGTGATGAATGACCCAAAAATGATCTTGTTCTGTCTCTAGTGCTTCCTCAGATCTGTGGATTTTTAATGAGATAGCAGTTTTAAAAACTGGATTTGGCTTTGCAGATACACAAAGGTCCTTTCAGTCCTGTTTTTCTCATTCTTGGATGTTGGCAGGATTCTTTCCCCTGACTTTCTGGGAATTTGAGATAATTGTTTGTATATTTATATTTATATTTATATTTATATCTATTTTTATAAACATTTTTATCTATTTTTATATATTTATATAAAATAAACCTATTTTATATGTTTTATATATTGTCTTTTTCTATATATTTTTATATCTTTATATTTTTACATATTTTTATATATTTATATAAAAATAAAACTATTTTATGTTTTATATATTAATTCTATTTTTTTATCTATACTTTTATATATTTATATATAATAAAACTTTTATATATAAAAATTTTATTTTATATATATTATATCCATATATTTTATATATTTTTAAAATAAACTTTTATGTTTTATATGTTAATTATATTTTATATATTTTATATCTATATATTTTTGCATATTTTGTATATTTTTATAAAAATAAACTATTTTATATGTTTGATATATTCTATTTATATACATTTTATATATTTTTATAATTTTTATATTTATATTTATATTTTTCTATATTTTTAGATATTTATATAAAAATGAAACTATATGTTATATATTAATTCTATTTTCATATCTATATATTTGATATATTTATATAAAAATAAAATGGTTTCATCTATTAATTATATTTACATAATATAATAATTTTTTTCTATATTTAAATAAAAGCAGGACCCAATACTCTTTGTTTTTACCAAAATACATTGTTTTAATTAGATCAATTTTCTATATACTGAATGACCTGTTCATGTTTCTCCCTGTTTTAATGGAACAAATATTTACATTCCATCTCCTTAAGGCAGCAATTACCACATCAATGTCCAAGATACAGCTTTAGAAAATTTATTTATTTCTATTTCTATGTATTTTTATATCTATATATGGATTTATATATTTATATAAAAATAAAACTGTTTTATATATTAATTCTATTTATTTAATACAATTTTTTTTATATTTAAATAAAAACAGGACCAAATACTCTTTGTTTTTTTCTCTTGGAGAAAAACATAACAACTTTGAAATGAAAATAATGGAAACTTGCAAATTTAGGAGTTCTCTGTAAAAAGCAGTTCTTATTTGAAACCTTTTCTAAGCAGTCTGTCACTTTCCCAAACATTAAATCACAATTTTGTTTGGTGAAGGTGTGAATTGCACAGACCCAGGCATCACCAGGTCACTGATGCTGGCCTTGGACTTTCCTGGGCCAGCTTTATTGTGGTTTTTAAGACTTTCATATTTATTTCAGGGTAGGCCATGAGGGTTTTTTATTGCCTGAAAACCTGAAGCTTTTGTTTCACAAACAACATGGAAACAATTCCTTTTGTTAATACAATCATGTCTTGTCTGTGTGCCTAAAACACTTCATGTAATAATTTAGATATTTTTTAATTTTATATATTACCCATGTGGGCACAGTTTGCTGGAGGAAAATTTTCATAAGAAAGAGATTTTCCTTGAAAACTTGATTTTACCTGAAACTTTTACTCCCAGTGTCCTGCAGTGGCAGAGCAGACCTGGGGCCAGTCACCAAAAATGTGAATGTTGCATCAAAGTGCAGGGAGGGGCACCTTTATTGTGGCCTTTAAAACTTTAATATTTATTTCAGGGTAGCCCATGAAGGTTTTTTAAAAGCCTGAAGCTTTTGTTTCACAAACAACATGGAAACAATTCCTTTTGTTAATACAATCATGTCTCATCTGTGTGCCTAAAACACTTCATGTAATAATTTAGATATTATTTAATTTTATATATTACCCATGTGGGCACAGTTTGCTGAAAGAAAGTTTTCATAAGAAAGAGATTTTCCTTGAAAACTTGATTTTACCTGAAACTTTTACTCCCAGTGTCCTGCAGTGGCAGAGCAGACCTGGGGCCAGGAACCAAAAATGTGAATGTTGCATCAAAGTGCAGGGAGGGGCACCTTTATTGTGGCCTTTAAAACTTTAATATTTATTTCAGGGTAGCCCATGAAGGTTTTTTAAAAGCCTGAAGCTTTTGTTTCACAAACAACGTGTAAAAAACTCCTTTTGTTAATACAATCATGCCTTGCCTCCTGTGCCTAAAACACTTTATGTAATTATTTAGATATTTTTTTAATTTTATATATTACCCATGTGGGCACAGTTTGCTGGAAGAAAGTTTTCATAAGAAAGAGATTTTCCTTGAAAATTTGATTTTACTTGAGACTTTTACAGCTTCTCTCCAGCAGTGCAATCCTTGTGAGCACTCCAGTGTCCTGCAGTGGCAGAGCAGACCTGGGGCCAGTCACCAAAAATGTCACTGTTGCATCAAAGTCCAGGGAGGGGCACCTTTATTGTGGCCTTTAAAGCTTTGATATTTATTTCAATATAGGTATGAAGTTTTTTTTTATTGCAGATAACAAAAAGCCTAAGGCTTTTGTTTAACAAACACAAAGTAAAAGTAAAAACTTTGTTAATACAGTCATGCCTTGTCTGTGTGCCTAAAACAATTTATATAATAATTTAGATATTATTTAATTTTATATATTATCCATGTAGGAAGAAATTTTTCATAAGATTTTCCTCGAAAACTTGATTTTACCTGAAACTTTCACAGCTTCTCTCCAGCAGTGCAATCCTTGTGAGCACTCCAGTGTCCTGCAGTGGCAGAGCAGACCTGGGGCCAGTCACCAAAAATGTCAGTGTTGCATCAGAGTGCAGGGAGGGGCAGGGACTTCCTGTGAGGAGCAGCAGATTGATGCAAATGAAGCAGGCAGGTTGCTATTTAAGAGGGTTTCTGTCAGCTCTGCTAAGAGCCAGCCCTGGCTGTGAGATGGTCACTGCCTCCAGGGTGGCTTCTGAAACTCATTGTGCCATCAAGGGACAGCTTAGACTCAGTTTAATAACTTAGACTCAGCTTAAAAACTTTTTATGTGCTGGCTGCAGAGAAGGAAGATGCTGCTTCACTTCAAACCTGATTTGGGAAAGGGCAAACTGACCACTTGTCATCTTTTCTGTCCAGGAAGAGGAAAAAAGGAAGGCAAAGGAAGAAGAGGAGAAGAGAGAATATGAAGAGTACCTGAAGCTGAAGGAGAGTTTTGTGGTTGAAGAGGAAGGGGTTGAAGAATCAATGACAGAGGAGCAGGTATGTGAGGCTGGTTCTGCAGTTCCCCTTCTCCTGTTAGACTTGCTGCATTCTGTCTTGTGTAAAATGAAATTAAAAGTAGGAGTCAGCCAAAGGTTTTTGCTTGTGAAAGCTGAATTGTGTCTGTGGCACAGGTTAACCCTGGAATATTTCCTGGGGAATGCTGCTGTTCCTCATACCAGACTCCTACAGGATGTTTCAGAGTTCTGAGAGAACTTGCTGGAAATGAGTTCTGTCCTCCCTGTGTGTAAGAACTGAAATAAAACTCATTCTGGAATTCAGGTAATCTCTCACTGTCAGCACTCTGCCTTACCCACAGAAACTGAGCCAGTAAAGCTGAATTGGGAGTTTAAAAGTGCCCACAGACTTTGGGGGCAATTATTTGGGTTTGGCTTTATTTTCTACACCAAAAGAGCTGCTGTGAAATGAAATTAAAAACCAAGCTCTTGTCACTAAAGGCTTCTGATAAGGGAATCCTCACTGCTGCTCCTGTGGCTGCCTGCAGAGCTGCTGGGGATGGTGGTTAAAATGTTGTGATATTTGATATAAAATCACAGCAAACCTGAAAAAGTTTTGCTCTTGTTTTGTCTGCTGAAAACCTGTTAGACACAATTTATTTGCTATCACATCCTGGAATTGCTCTTGGGTTGTAGCTGCCAATTTGAGCTGTCCAGTGCATTTCTTGGGAAGGATTTATTTCAGAGCCATGTCTGCATTTGCTGCTGTGCTGAAGAGACTCTGGAATTAAATGGATTTGCTTTAGTGTGACTGAGAGTGGCTTTGTGCCCAGTGTCAAGCATCATTGACTCATTACAGCTTCTCACTGTGGACCCCTTCCCATCAAGAAAAATTCCTCCATCACACCAGGATTAACAGCAAGAGAAGTTCTGTCTGCTGATAGGGAATTGCAGTGAACAGCAAAAAATACACACTTTTATTGACAATTCCTTCAAAAATCTGTCCCTGTCCTGTTAGGAGATGAGATTATCCCTAAATATTGCTGTGTTCCACTTCAAACACCCTTTAAAGCTGGAATGTGGTGATTGGCCATGTCAAGGAGAAATTCATCTCCCTCCAGGTCAGAAGAGAGAAGGTTTTAGGTTCCTCACCTAAAAGAGTTTGAGATGCCTGCATCTCAACCTGAGATCACTTTGGTAGGGATGTTAGGGGAGCTGGAACTTGAATTGCAGGTGATTTAAAAGTCACATTCAGAAATAATAACAGGTACAGAGTTATTTGGAGGCAGCAGAAATGAGAAGGAAAGGAAGTAGTCACCCTGGCCTCGTGGTGGCTGAAGTACTGAAGCCTTTCAGTGTCCTGTTAGCAAAGCTGACCCTGCCTTGTGCTGAAAATCAAGCTCCTGACTCCAGAGCTCACCAGTTAATTAAGGCTGATTGATTCCTGGGCTTCCAGAGGAACCTGATCTCCTTTTAGCTTCAGTGCACAGTGTTTGCATTGCCTCTGCAGTGGAGCTGCTCCCTGGCTTTCAGGTGCATGGCTCTGAAATGCTTGAGCCTCCACAGGTGCTGTGCAGCTGTGCTGCACGTGGCCAGCTGCAGCTCCTGAGTCACTCTGGGTTTTCCTCTGCACACAACGTCCTGGGGGTGTGACTAAATGATGCTCAAACTCACCCAGATGTGGTTGTTTCAGGGTATTTGTGATGTGAAGAATTAAAAATTGTATGGTAACCTTTTGGGAAATACTTAAATTGTACCTGAGCCATGTTCTGTCTCAAAAATACCTGTCATAAATGAAGATTAAATCTAGATTATTTTTCTTCCTAGTGCAATATCTCAGTGTGTGTAGTTAAAATTAAAGAATTATGCAATCTGAGCACTTTAATAGTATTTATCCTCAGCAAGTTTTTGATGCATTTAATGCTCATGAATTCAAAATAATAATTGTTTTCCTTGCTGTCTCCAGTCTCGCAGCTTTCTCATGGAATTCCTGGAATATGTCAAGGTAAGGTGCCTTTGGTTTTTCTCCTTAGATGGTGTGAAACACCTTTGGTCAAAGAGGGACATCTTTACTTCCTCTTTCATTTATTTAAATATTCACCAGTAACCAAAGTGATCCCTTCCATAAGTGTTATTTGCTGAACCAGCACAAACACAATTATCTAAAATAATTTCATTCCAGCTGGGTTCTGGCTTTGGGCAGGATATGGCCTGGTGAATCTCCCTCAGAGTCCATGGAAGCAATGTGTGCTGTGGATTGGGATTTGGGGCATTCAGGCTTTTTTGTTTGTGAGCATCAGCCACTGATTTAGAAACAGTCTCTCCACATGAGCTCAGCAGGAAGGGGAGCTGCTGTACCTGGAGGGTGGTTTTGAGCCTCCAACACTTCCACTGGAAAGCTCAATCCCAACTTTTCCTGTGATTCCTTCACTTTTTTCTATCCATGCAGCTTCCAGTGGTTCTTTACATTCAGGAGGGCAGATTAAGAAGCAGCTGCCTTGTTTTAACCAGGGTGTGTCAGTCTCCTTTCCATCCCATTGTGTGGCTGGGCATTTAAAGTCTGGCCTGGGCTCATTTGTGCTTTTGATCTGGGAGGGCAAATTGCTGTGTCCAAGGTCAGATGCATTTTTCTCCTCTCACTCCAACGCTGCCATGCAAATCTTTTTTCCTAATGAATCCCTTTCTTCCTTCACTGGAATCTGAACTCTCAGGATGTGTGGCCTATGTGAAAGGCTTCTCCAGCAAGCAAATCCCTTGCTGCTGGTATCACTTGATGCTCAGTGAGCTGCTGATCATTTTCTATCCCAAAATCTCACGTTTTGCACGTCCATTATCCCAGCAAAACCCTGAATTTACAGCAGATTTAGAGATGACTCCTCCTCCTCGTGGCTGACTCTCCTTGGGGAGTCCTTTGGAGTGATTGCCAGGCAGTTCTGGACAGGAGCTCAGAGCAGAGCTCTGCTGGGCTCCTCTCTGCCTCCCTTTTACCTCTGTAGGTAAAAAAAGGAGATCCCAGTGTCCCATACAAGCATTGGGAGCTTTCCAGGGGATGACACAGCCAGGGCAGGCTCTGCCCATTGCCCCTGGGGTTGTGGTGGATGGACCAGATTAGTCACAAACTCCCAGTTGAGTGTTTCAGCACAAAATTCTGTATCAGTCACTTCATCTTGACGTCAGAGAAATTAAACTTGGGCTGGAAACCGAAGTCTGAATATTTGACACCTGATTTCCTCTGCAGAACTGGGGCATTGCTTTCTTTCACAAGTTTGAAGTATTTTTCTTTAATCTTGAAAGTGTGCTTAATGTATAGATTATGTATTGCCCTCATCTTCTGTTCTGTTCACAGAAACCATTGACAGGAAGCGGTGCTGAGCTGCTCGTAGCTGTCAGGAAAAAATGTATAAATTAAGAGTAATTGGCATTTAAAAAAAAAATAAAATTGGATTTAGCTCTTCTGTTGAATAATTTCTTATGCTGGTATCATTGACTGGAGATAGCTCACCCTGTACTTCGTTCTTAAGGGTGTTGGGAGCAAAATGCAGCCTCTTGCTGACTTCAGCAGCAGCATCACCCCTAAAATGAAATTATTCAGGAAAATGTGGATGTGTTTTTGTTGCTGAAGGGAAGTTAAGCCTGTCTCTAGAACATGATGCATGTGGAGAAGTGTTTTATTCCCTTGGGACCTCATGTTGTTGTATTCCAGAGTGTGGGGGGTGCACCCCCATCCCACCCCACCCCCTTGGGCTCTCATTCCCAGCAGGATCTGTCTTGGAAAGCTTCCTCTAAACTTGGTCATTGAGGGGGGAATATCTTGAAGTGAAGGTTTAAGTCCTGTTTTTCCTGTTCATGTGGCTTTGCACCAGCCCCCCCAGTCCCTTTAGAAGAAGATGTGACGAATGTTGGCAGTTCCCAGCTCTGAGAACTGAATTCCATGGACTGGTTCCAGTTCCATGTGTTCAGTCCATGGTATTCAGTTCTCTAGCTTGGCTGCATCAAACTTCACAGCTGCTAAATCTGTGTGTGCCTTTCTTTTGGGTCTGGTTTTATTAATGAAAAAGATTCATCTATTTCAGCCTCTCTTGATTTCTTCAGTGGCCTCCCAGTATGCTCTCAAGACCAGAAACAAAGGATTTGATTGTTTGAAGTGTTTAATTTGTTCATGGAGATGCAGCTCCTGTGGCTGTGCATACATGGATTTTAGGAATGTAAACCTGAATATTAACTGGGCTTTCCAACACTTTGGTCTTTTCCAAGCTCCTTACAAACACTGCAGCTAAACAGATGAGTTCCTAAAACTTTGGCAGAGAAGAAAACAGGAACCAAGTAGCTCCAGACAAACCCTGCAGGTGTTTTCTCTGGAGCTCCAGAGAAGCACAAAACCAGATGGGAGCAGTGGTGGCTGTGCCTTGACTGAGAAAAGCTGCAGGAAGAATCTGTCAAAAAGCAAAATGACAATGTGCAGTTCCAGCACTGACAATCTTAATAAGGTGTTGGCTTGCTTAGGAAGATTATTGTGGCCTTAATACACATGACATCAGTAAAACAGAACTAAAGCCCTTAATGCTGCCAGTCTTGCCTGGGTTTTATGTAAGTGCTGATCCACACCAGTGATGGTTTTAAAAGGTGCTTTGAAACATCCCTGAAAGATGAAAGGCATCTTGATAAAACACTCTGGAAATTCAAGGTAGCAGCTGAGAAACTCAGGAGGTGGGGGAGCAGAGTCATGGCTGTTCCCTGTGCTCATCCCAGGGTAAGGAAAGGTCCAGGATCAAGGCTAGTCTTGCCCTAAGTGGGTCAGAGCACTCAGTCTTTCCACAGAGCTCCCTGCTTTAGGTAACCTCAGAGTTTTTCATCACAGGAAAGGAAAAGTTACTTAAAGGAACAGGTTCTGCCTTGTCTGGTTAATGGATTTTTTATTGGAATGGAAAAAAATAAAAAATCACAACTGTCTCATTCATCAGCTTAACTCTTGTTTGTCCCCACAGAAAACCAAGGTTATCCAGCTGGAGGACTTGGCTTCACATCTGGGTTTAAGGACACAGGTAAAAAAAAAAAAAAACAACTGACTTTTGGGGTGGAAGTACTAATGTGCAGTGGGTTATTGCAGGAATTTATCTGGTTAAAATCTAAATTATAATTTCCTTCTGCAGTCATATGACAACAAGAAAAAGGGAGATAGAGCTGTAGAAACCAACAGTTAAGGTGCAGTGGAACTGCCTGCTTGGAGTAACTGTAGAGTAAACCCAGCCATAAATTCAGCAGGTTGCTGCTTTGGGTTGGTAGGAGAGGTTTGCTCCTAAAAGGAGCAGGAAAAGATAGAAAAAACATGGAATTTTTGAGCAAGGACCTCTGTGCTTCATGGAACTTCATGGCACTGCACAGCCTTTCCATGGGAAGATTCCTATAACCCCCTGCTCCTTGAAACAGCCAAGTAATGGCAATAAAAATCTCTTTTAAGGGGTAGGGAATTTAATTGGAACATCCCAAAATACAACAAAAAAATCATCCCTCTAAGACCAAAGGGCTGATTCCATCTCTCTGTGTGAGAGTACTGACTTCCTTAACCCTGAGGGATTCCAAGGTAAACCTCTGGAGCTGATCTGAACATGTGAAATGGTTTTTGTTTCCCTTTTGATCAGTCTGTTACTCCTTTTTCTCTTTGCACAGGATGCAATTAACAGAATCCAGGACCTGATGGCAGATGGCACCCTGACAGGTGACAGCCAAAGCACCAAGGGGATCTTGCTGATGCTGCTGGTGCAGAAAATGCTTTCCCTGTGGCAGAGAGAGAATTCCAGTGTCATTCCTGTTCTAAGGATCTAGTAGGACTTGATAGCTAGATATTTATATTTGATTTCTTTACCCATCTGCTGAAGGCCTTTTGGGGTTGCTGAGCAGCCAGCTGCAAATGGGTTTTTATATTTTATATTTTATTTATAAGGATCTAGTAAGATCTAGTTTTATAAGTTTAATCTAGTTAAATCTATCTAGTTTAATCTCTTTATAATTTTAATTGATATATTTTTAATTTTAATAATTTAAATTTAATAATTGTAATCTATAAATTTAATCTATCTAGTTTAATCTGTTTATAAGGATCTAGTTCTAAGGATCTAGTAGGACCTGATAGCTAGATTTATATTTTATATTTTATTTCTTTACCCATCTGCTGAAGGCCTTTTGGGGTTGCTGAGCAGCCAGCTGCAAATGGGGCCTTCTGAAATCTGAATTTGAGAGGATCCCTGGGATGATTTGGGGTGGTTTCCAAGCCTGGTGGTTAAAGCCAGGACTGGGGTATGGCACGTGGGAGAGGCAGACATCCCAGAGCACTGCAGGATGCTGGAGCCAGTGAAGTGCTTGTTCCCAGCCCTGTCCAAGCTGGAATTGCAGCAGAGACTTAGCAGGAACAAGGCTGGTTTAGAGCTGGGCAGTCTTTTCTTTCCAAGGGTGAAGTAGGGGAAGATACCAGCACAAACGTTTCTTGACCTGATCTTGTGCTGGTAGCTGGAGAACAACTGTCTCAGCAATGTGGGAACCCTTTCAAATGCCCCACAAGTGTCTGAGCAATGTGGAAACCCTTTCAAATGCCCTACAAGTGTCTGAGCAATGTAGAAACCCTTTCAAATGCCCCACAACTGTCTCAGCAATGTGGGAACCCTTTCAAATGCCCTACAAGTGTCTCAGCAATGTGGGAACCCTTTCAAATGCCCTACAACTGTCTCAGCAATGTGGGAACCCTTTCAAATGCTCTACAACTGTCTCAGCAATGTGGGAACCCTTTCAAATGCCCCAGAAATGTCTCAGCAATGTGGAAACCCTTTCAAATGCCCCACAAGTGCTTGGGATGCAGGGAGAAGGATGTGTGCTGTCCTGGCTGGCTGTGCCCACAGCCAGGGAGGCTCTGCCTCAGTGGAATACATAAAACCAGAGTTCTGTTCTCAGTCTGGCTGGAGCCACAGGAGTATGGGAAGTGAGCTGCATTCCCTTCAGAGGGGAAGCTGGAAAGGCTGAGCTGGGCCCCACAAGGGCTCTCAGTGCCCTCCTGGACCCTCCTGCTCTGCCCAGCTGCCTCAGCTGGAAACATCAGCACCAAAACAGCAGGGCTAGGAAGGGGAAGGGTCTGGAGAGGAATCCTTGTGAGGAACAGCTGAGGGCACTTGGCTTGTTCAGCCTGGAGAAGAGGAGGCTGAGGGGAGATTCATCCAATTCTGCAGCTTCCTCCCCAGGGGCCACTCTGATCTCTGACAGGGACAGGGACAGGAGCCAGGGAATGGCTGGGGCTGGTCAGGGAGATTTATGGAGATCAGGGAAAGGTTCTTCCCCCACAGGGTGCTGGGCACTGCCCCAAATGTGCCAAAGCTCCAGGAGAGTCTGGACCACGCTCCCAGAGACAGGGTGGGATTGTTGGGGTGTCTGTGCAGGACCAGGAGCTGGGTCAGTGATCCTGGTGGGTCCCTTCCAGCTCAGGACATTCTGGGATCCCTGCAGCAGCTGCTGTGGAGCTCCCAGCCAGCTGTTCCCAGTGCCAGAAGGTGTTCCTTTGAGCCAAAGGAGCATTCCCAGGGCCCTGGGCTGCTGCTCCAGCACCCAGCAGTGGCCAGGAGAGAAAATCCTGCCTGGCCTAGGTATGGAGGGCTGCCTCAGCAGCTGGAACATCCCCTCCCAAAGCAGTGAGTGATGCTTGGGGGAGGTGAGGGGAGCCTCTCACTGCTCTCTTTGCCCTGCAGGTGTGATTGATGACAGGGGAAAGTTCATCTACATCACTGCAGAGGAGATGGCAGCCGTGGCCCAGTACATCAAGCAGCGAGGCCGAGTGTCCATTGCAGAGCTGGCCCAGGCCAGCAACTCCCTCATCAACCTCCAGCCTGACAGCAGAGCTGTGGCTCCCACCCTGGCCTGAGACACACACTGAGGAGTTGAACCTCTTAATGAATAAAGCACTTAATTAAAAGCAAACGAGAAGCTCCCGGGGCCGTTGGTGGTGCCTGAAGGTAGAGTGATGCTCTTTGGAAGCACCAGTGGCAAACTCAGAAGTTTTGCTTTTCCTTCTTTTAGAACTGCTTTTAAATAGTGAAACTTGATTGTACAAGAGGCTGGCCAGGAGCTCAAACGCTGCTGCACTTGTAGCCCAGGAGGATCAGTATTTTATCCCCTGGCAGCCAGTCTGATGTTGCTATAAACCAGCTTTTTATTGTTTGCAGATTCTGATGTCTGTATCAAATAATTTGGGGTTGTTTGCATTCAGGATTCTCCAGGCTTGCTCTGCTCTATGGAACTGTTGAACTTTGTGATGGGCACAGCATTGGCTGCTGTACCCAGATTGGATGGAAAGAGTAAAAAGGAAATACTCTAAGTGTGTCTTTGTTCTTGCTGAAATATATCCTGAAACTCTGGGAAGAATGGTTGCTCTGTTCAAAATTCCAGGGGCTATTTCAGGAACCTTTGCTATATAAACATGTTTTCTTTGGTTTATGTAACATAAAAAAGTTTGCTTGCAGACAAGCTGCATCATTTCCCTGGAGCCAAGAGACAGAAACCCCTCCAGGGAAGGGCTGAGTGGGCTCATTTCTTTATTCCTTGTGCAGGCCAGTCCTGCTGATACCAACCAGATCCTGGTGATTCATCCTTTGAAGTCAGAGCCAGCTCAGAGTGTCTGAAGGCCTCAGACACCCCCACCCCGTGGCCTCTGTGTTCTGCAGGTCTGGGGGTTTTTAAATAGAAACTTCAGACACTCTGAGTCATGCAATTAATGTTCCAAGTTAATGATTATTAATTGTATGGGTCAGTGTATTTCCTGCATTAGAATATTTATTTTTTCAATCGTTCATTCACTCTCCTTTCTGAAATCAGCAGAATTTATGTGGATAAACAGTAACTGGGGAGGACAAGAGGTTTTGTCCCTGCCAAACTTAGAGGTAACTTGAGCAGACTAAAATCCACCTTATCAGTGGGATGAGACAGCAATAAAACAATGGAAGGAAACATTTCCTTTTCATCTCTGCACTGCTGCTGGATGTCAGAGTGCAGGAGAGTGGAGTTGTTGGTGTGAAAGATCAGCACATCCTGAGTGCTGTGCAACCACAGCCAGCAGAGAGGTTATTTAACATTTGTAAAGTCTCTTACTTCAGGATTGCATATTAAATTTTTTAAAAATATTTGGGTTTGCCACTGTTTTTTGTTCTGTCCTAAACTATTCTTGTAATAAAATCACCAATATTGAAAGAATTGCAGAGGTTTGTGTTAGAAATGGGCAGGACATGACTGTGAGCTCTGCCAGCAGCTGCTCTGCCCTCCTCATCCTCTCCCACCATTTCCATTCCTGTTCTTTTCACCCAGCTGCATCCTCTCAGCACTCAGGAAAACTCATTTTTCTCTCATTTTGGGGGTGCTCTGCTGCATGTGAATTGTGAGGATTTACATGAGCCAGGAGAAAATAATGCAGGTAACAAAAAGCATGAGTGGGGCTTCTGTCTCTGCTGAAAACTCCTGTGGAACAACTTCTGCTGTGCCTTGAAGGAATTGTTGCACCTCTCTGAGTTTCCTGAGTGGCTGCAGGAGGTGAGGACAGGTGGGTGTTGGTGCTCTGACCCTGGGGAACAGCCACCACTAAAAACTGCAGCTCTGTTTTCTATTAAAGGAATGTTTTGGTATTTTCTAGGAATTCACATCCAGAGTCCCAGGAGGCAGCTGAAAGTCTGGACCACAATTGCTTCAGGCTGTTTGTTTGGATGGGTGATAAATGAGGCAGTTCAAACCTCAGCTGCTCTTTCAATCTCTGTCTGTGGAAGTGGAGGGAAAACAAATTCAGGGCTGTGCCCCCAGAATGACCTCACTGGCTGAATTCAAAGCACAAGTTCAGTGTATCCCAAAGAGACACCAAATGGGGAGAGAGTTGTTCCCCCCCTGCTGGCCCTGGAAGAGGGACACCCCTGGCTGTCCTGGCTCACCTGGGAGTTGTCCCCAATGTCCTGGGTGAGGATTGGTGGCTGAGGGTGCTGGGGGAGAGGTGGAACAATCTGGGGGCACTGGAGTGCTCTCCTCTCCTAATAAACCCCAGTGTTTGGGTGCTCAGCTTCATCTCCCTCCAGCCTTCCAGGGCCTGAAGGAGCTCCAGGAGAGCTGCAGAGGGACTGGGGACAAGGAGTGGAGGGACAGGACAAGGGGGAATGGATTTAAACTGCCAGAGTTAGGGATTTTGGGAAGGAATTCCTCCCTGTGAGGGTGCTGAGTCCTGGCACAGGGTGCCCAGAGCAGCTGTGGCTGCCCCTGGATCCCTGGAAGTGCCCAAGGCCAAGCTGGACAGGGCTTGGAGCAGCCTGGGACAGTGGGAGGTGTCCCTGCCATAGCAGGGGATGGCACTGGATGGGATTTAAAGTCCCTTCCCAAACATTCTGTGGTCTCAAGCCATGACTTTTCTCATTTTCCCCCCATTCCCTCCTTTATTCCATTCCCTGGGATGAGCCTGTGCTTCTGTGGGGCTCAGCTGGGGCCAAGCCCTGACAGCCTGGCACAGTCAGCACCAAATACAGGGCAGCAAAACACCGGGAAAATGGTAAATACAGCAAAACTGGGCACTGGATTTTGGGCTCCTCACTTTGGGGTGATCCATGTGGAAATCACTCATCAAAATGAGCCATGGGCAAGGGCAGCTCCTCCCACTGCCCTTCTCTGAAGGAGACTGCATGGGGGTGATATTTTGCTTTTTGCTGCTTTTTCCAATCTGCTTTCATCACTTTTAAAAAGGTTGAACTTCCCCCTATTACCTGACTTTCCAAAAACTCCCTAATTTCTGTTAAACTTTGCCATGCTTTATGCAGCATTTTTCCCCATGTTTTCCCTCTGAAGTAGCACAGGACTCCCAGGTACTCTGGCTGTACAAGGAAGGAGGGATAAATAATAATAATAGTAGTAGTAGTAGTAATAATAATAATAATATATTATATTATATTATATGTAATATTATATAAATGTATAATATAAATAAATAGAACTCATATTTAATATAATATCGTATTATATATTTATTATCTATTAATTTATTATTAAATATTTAATATACATTATATAATAATATATACAGTATACAATATAAATAATATATTATTGTTATTATTACTATTATCTCATTGGAGCAAACTTGTCCTAATTTTGCCATTCCACCCAAAGGCAAAGGGCAAAAAGAAAATTTTAAAAGAGATTGAAAACCTTGTCTCCAGAGCACACAAGGTGAGATCTCATCAAGGAAAACTCCAGGTTCTTGTCTGATGGAAGAATGGAGTTTATTCAAAGTGTTTACAGGTTAAAAAATAAACTTCAAAGCAACAAAATGTCACAACTTTTCATTTTGTGTCTTTGTGATAGGAGTTTTTCTACCCATCACCCTCAGGGTCTGAGTTTTCTCTGTAACTATGGATACTAGGAACAGATTTGGGGTTTTTTTTCTTGTTTGGGGTTCTGTTCTAATTCATGTTGCATGTTCATCATTTTAGGAAAACGTTAAATATCACAAGATGGCAATGAATTACAAAGCTGCAATATTCCCCTTTGCACAGGAACAGCCACGTTCTGCATTCACAGATTTCTTTCTTTTTAACCCCAAAAGCAAATCCAGATCATTAATACCAATCTGTGGCTGCAGGGATCCCTGCAAAAAAAAAAAAAAACAAAACCATAAAACCTGATATCCAGGGAAGTCTTGTGCCTGCAGCACTGCAGGGATGGGACTTTAATTCTTTTCAACTTCTTTGATACAAAAGAAAAACAAAGGAGGGGGGAAATGTCTCCTTCCTGCCCTGGAGACAGAAGAACTTTTTATGAAGAACATTTATGATCTCTCTGCATCCATCAAACATGACATTTTCTATCCCTGGGGACCAGGTGGAACAAAGAGTGGCATCAGCTGCTGCTTGGGCCTGGGTTTGGAGGAACTGGGATAAAACCCCACACCTGGAGTGGCCCAGCCCTTCCCAGCCCACCTGGTCCAGGGTTAATTTTGCATCCCTCACCCATCCTGGTGCTCCAGGCCAGGCTGGACAGGGCCTGGAGCAGTTTGGGACAGTGGAAGGTGTCCCTGGGTGAGATGGGCCCCTCCAACACAAACCAAAATGGTTCTTGTCTTGGTTTGGGAAGCCAGGTGTGTGCTAAGGAAGGCAGGAGCCTCCCCTGAAATGGGAAATGTAACCCCCCCCCAAAAATTGCTATAAATTTTAAATTGAGGGGCTCTCAGGCAACAAATATGGGAGCAGGAATAACAGTTCTTTAATAGGGAAGAAAACAAAAGGATAGAAAAAACAAAGCAGTAACCTAAAACAACATTGACAGAGTCAGAACACAACCTGACACCCTGTGGGTCAGGGTGTTGGCAGCAGTCCCATTGGAAATGTGGCTGCAGCCCTCCTGGAGTGCCAGGGGTGGTTCTGCTGGAGCAGGGATCCTGTAGAAGGGTGGAGTCTTCTCTGAAGATCCAGTGGAAGAGGCAGCTGCTGTTACTCTGGGAAATCCAGTTGAGAAGCTGTGCTGGTGTTCCAGAATCTTCAGATTATATCCAGGTAGGAATGCTTGGCTCCTCCCCCTGGGCTCACATCTCCCAGTGGGATGCTGCAGTTCTTATCAGCCATGCAGTGACACTCAATGGCCTGTTATCAGCAGGTGTCCCCTCCTGAGGGAGGAGTGGGTGTAAAAGAGATGAGGCAAACTGCCCACTTGACAAAAGACAACTGCCATCCAGATGGTGATAGAATACATCTGGCCTTGCAATCTGGGAGAGTTCTTCAAAAGGCTTCTGATAGTGGGATGAGCTGGCTGTAGGATGAGATTAGAGGAACAACTCCAGACTTATTCACTGTCCAGTTCATTTCTCTCTTGAGTCAAGGACCTGCCCTTCCCTTTCTGAAGTGAACCAGCTGAGCTAAACCCCCAGGTCCTGTGCAGAGCTGCACCGTGGATGCAGTCCAGCACCAGAGAGACACAATGCCCCTTGCTGTCTCTTTTTCAGACCTCTTAGAAGCCTGAAATTTATTAAAGATGATTTAAAAGCAGGGTTGAAATGGTTGCAGAGGGGATCTTGCTGTGTGCTCAGATGTGAGCTGGAGGAGGGGTGGTTTTGGATTTTCAGGGAAGCCCTGACAAAGGCAGGAATGAGGAATCTGACTCCATGTTCTCAGGAGGCTAATTTATTACTTTATAATACTATCATATATTAAAGAATACTACATTATGCTATACTAAAGAACACAGAAAGGATTCTTACTGAATGCTAAAAAGATAATAATGAAAACTCATTAATCTTTTCAGAGTCTCAACACTGCTGGCTGTGATTGGTCATTAAGTCAAAACAATTCACATGAAACCAATCAAACATTGTTTATCCTGTTGGATAAACAATCTCCAAACACATTCCAAAGCAGCAAAACACAGGAGAAGCAAAATGAGACAATCTTGTTTTCATTTTTCTCTGAGAATTCTCAGCTTCCCAGGAGAAGAAGTCCTGGGTGAAGGGATTTTTCACAAAATATGATGGTGACAGAGGGAGGGGTTTGTATTTGCAGGGAAGCCCTGATGAAGGAATGATGAATCTGACTCCATGTGCTCAGAAGGCTAATTTATTATTTTATGGTACTATATTCTATTAAAGAATACTGAACTAAACTATACTGAAGAGCACAGAAAGGATACAGACAGAATGCTAAAAGGTTAATAATGAAAACTCCTGACTCTCTCCAGAGTCCCAACACAGCTTGGCCCTGATTGGCCAAAGAGTGAAAACAACTCCCAGCAGAATGCAATGGAACAATCCCCTGTGGGTGAACAATCTCCAAACACATTCCACATGAGCACAGCACAGGAGAAGCAAATGAGATAAGAATTGTTTTCCTTTTCTCTGAGGCTTCTCAGCTTCCCAGGAGAAGAATCCTGGGCGAAGGGATTTTTCCAGAGAATGTGAATGCCCCAGGGTGGGCACCTCCTAAAGCCCCTCCTGGCCAGGTGGATCCAGGTCCCCACAGGGGACAGAGATTCCTGGTTTGTGTCAGGGGCAAATTCCTGCCAGCCCTGAATGAGGAGCAGGGCACAGAGCAGGACTGGGGCTGGCAGGGGACTCTGGGGTCAGGAGTGTGGGTGCCACAGGAGCAGGACATGGATCTCTCCTGCTTCTGATGGCACCTTTGGGCCATCTCCCACAGCCAGAAAACCTGGGGGACACTGCTGTGGCTTTTCCCCATCCTCCTGCCAGGAAAAGGCTCCTCTGGAATGCTCTGTGTGAATTTCTCCCCCTTGCAGGATCTCTCTGGTGAGGGCAGGGCTCAGGTGTCCGAGGGGATCAGTGAGATCACAGGGCCAGAGTTTCCAAGCAAGGAGAAGGCTGGGATGGGACAACCCCTGCTGGAGCTGAGCAGGCAGCACCAATAATCTGAATTTCTCTCATCTGCTCCAGGAGCATTGGAGGAAGAAACAAACAAACAAAAAAAAACAAAAAAAAAAAAAAAAAAACAAAACAAAAAGCAACCAAGAAAAAATAAACAAACAAACAAAAAAACTACCAAAACCACAAAAACAGGGAAAAAAACACCCAACAAAATAAAAAAAAATTAAAATAATTTTTAAAACCCCAACAAACAAAACAAAAAAACCTAACAGGGAAAAAAAACAAAAACAAAAAAAAAAAACATAAAAACCAGGGTGGGACAAGGACATCCCACAGGAGCCTGGCAGCCCCTGAGGACATTCTCCCCTGGTTGATGGTGACCAAGCACAGGTTGAGGCCACCCCATTTAAAGCCATTTAATACCCCAGTGTTTCTGCCTTTAGCACAAGCAATCCCATGTTCCAGCTCCTGTCACTGTCCCTAAAATGGCCAATCCCAGGAATCCACTCAGTGTGTCCCATCTCCTGCCCCACAGTGTGTCCCTGCCGGCCTGGCACGTGTCCTGTGTCACCTCCATGAGCAGGAGCTGAGGTTTCCATGCTGGGGATGGGATGGGATGGGATGGGATGGGATGGGATGGGATGGGATGGGATGGGATGGGATGGGATGGGATGGGATGGGATGGGATGGGATGGGATGGGATGGGATGGGATGGGATGGGATCCATGGGATGGGATGGGATGGGGTGGGATGGGATGGGATCCATGGGATAGGATGGGATCCATGAGATGGGATGGGATCCATGGGATAGGATGGGATCCATGAGATGGGATGGGATCCATGGGATAGGATGGGATCCATGAGATGGGATGGGATCCATGGGTTGGGATGGGATGGGATGGGATGGGATGGGATGGGATGGGATGGGATGGGATGGGATGGGATGGGATGGGATGGGATCCATGGGTTGGGATGGGATGGGATGGGATGGGATGGGATGGGATGGGATGGGATGGGATGGGATCCATGGGATGGGATCCATGGATGGGATGGGATGCCATGGGATGGGATCCATGGGATGGGATCCACAGGATGGGATGGGATGCCATGGATGGGATGGGATCCATGGGATGGGATCCATGGGATGGGATCCATGGGATGGGATCCACAGGATGGGATGCCATGGGATGCCATGGGATGGATACAAAGCTGCAGCTCTTGGTTGTAACCCTGAGAAACGAGGCTGAGCTGCAGCTCCAGCACGTCCCACGCTCCCTGTGGTGCCTCCACACAGGCAGAGGAGGCTCCCAGCCATCCCCTCATCCCCTCCCATCTGTTCCTTCCCCTGCTGCTGCTTCCATCAGGGCACTGAGGGTGGCATTAACTCCGTCAGAGTGCTCTTTCTGGAGCAGCCACCTCTGAGCCACTCTCCATGCTGGGGCTGACCTCAGCAGATCTTCAGGGTCTTGCCAGGGAGGCCAGTCCAGCACAGGATGTGCCCAAAGCTCCCAAAACAACGTGGGCACTTCTGGTTTGTCCCAGCATTGGGGTGGCAGCAGGGCCAGGGCACTGCTGGGGCACCTCCAGTCCTGGGGATGGTTCTGGGGCTCCAGAGGGACTGGGGAAGGGTCTGGAGCCCCAGGAGGGGCTGAGGGAGCTGGGAAGGGGCTCGGCTTGGAGCAAAGGAGGCTCAGGGGGGACCTTGTGGCTCTGCACAGCTCCTGCCAGGAGGGGACAGCCGGGGGGGTCGGGCTGTGCCCCCAGGGAACAGGAACAGGAGGAGAGGGAACAGCCTCAGGCTGGGCCAGGGGAGGGTCAGGGTGGATATTTGGGAAAAATTCTTCACCAAAAGGGGTGAAGGGACTCCACCCAGTGCAGTGTTGGAGTCCCCATCCCTTGAAGGATTTAAAAGCTGTGTGGATGTGACACTTGGGGACATGGTCAGTGGTGGCCTTGGCAGTGCTGGATTAATGATTAGACTGGATGATCTCAGAGGGCTTTTCCAACTTCAATGACTTTATGACTTGGAGTCACGGCCGTTGGAGTTGTTAATGCAATTTTGGGGCACCCCGCACATTCAGGGTGACATTCTGCCAGCCTCTGGTGGCCCCGCTGGGCTCTGCTGTGCCCGGACCGACCCCTCGGTACCAATGTCCCTGCCGAGTGTGTGCTGAGCTCTGCCCGGGACATCTCCGACTCACCCGTGCTCCTCCTACTGCCCCTCGCCATCCCGGCTGCTCCAGGAGATGGCAGCAGCAGCTCTCGCATCCCCCTCCCGCGCCGCGTTTCCATGGCAACGGGAGCCAAGCATCCCCCAGAGCATCCCCAGAGCTTGGAGGGGCAACCACAAAGCTCGGGACATCCATCTCCGTAAGAGCTGAATGAAGGATGCAGGACTCCAGGGGCTCTCCAAAATGCAGTTTATTCCATCCAAGGTGTCACAGCAGTCCAGGGTGGTGGGTGACAGAGCTGTGCCCACAGCTGTCAGCTCCAGCTGCAGGCAGGCCTGCAGACCCTTAGTGTAGGTTACAATGCATTCTAGACTTTTCTTTGCTGAGCATCTTCACACAGCAGAACCAATCTATCCCTTAACTGTTACCTACAGCCCATCATCACTGCTATAATTACCATATTCGTGTTACCATTCTCCAATCACTGACAGTCAGTACATTGCAGTTTAAACTGGAAGTTGTTTTTCAGTTTTCTTGCAGTGGAAAATTCTGAGCCCTTTTTTCTACTTGCAGCATTTGCTGCCTTGTTTGCCTGTGCTCTCTTTCTGCTTGGTAAAAACATCTTCTTGTTTGGGGTGGGTTTATCCTTTGCTCTAAGCCATAAAACCCCTTCTAACTAACACACCCTTTGCCTCCTTGGTTATCCAGTCAGACTGGCTCAGCAATTCTTCTCTTCTACATAAAAATTTGCTTCCATCTCTATTTTATACATTCTATACTCTACATTCAAAAATCTTTCTGCTAAGCACATATAACTGTGAGACTTTCTTGTCAAACTTTCACCCTTCCCCTCACATCTCAGCCCCTGTCCTGGCTCCCCAGGGCTCAGCAGGGCTGGGGACTCTGCTCCTCTCCCAGCATTGCGACATTGAGGTGACAACTGGGATATTGGGGTCAAATTAACCAAAACTGCCAAGTTTTACCTCTTTTAGCAGGATGGAAAAGCCACGGGAGGAATGACACTGCTCCTGGACTCCCTGAAAAGGGCAGGATTGCCCCAAAAGCTGTGCAGCAGCATCAGAGCAGGCCAGGAGCAGGGAATACTTTGAGGGTTTATCTTGTGTTTGCAGGGTTCCCAGACAAAAAAGGAATGATGAATCTGACTCCATGTTCTCAGAAGACTAATTTATTATTTTAAGATACTACATTATATAAAGAATACTAAATTAAACTCGTGACTCTCTCCAGAGTCCGACACAGCTTGGCCCCAGTTGGCCAAAAAGTAAAAACAATTCACATGAAACCAATGGAACAACCACCTGCTGGATAAACAATCTCCAACCACATTCCAAAGGAGCAAAACACAGGAGAAGCAAATGAGATAAGAATTGTTTTCCTTTTTCTCTGAGGCTTCTCAGCTTCCCTGGAGAGAAATCCTGGGCAAAGGGATTTTCCAGAAAAAATGACAGTGACAGGTTTAGATGATGCTTCTGCTGCTGGGCAGAGGCTCTGGAGGGTTTGGGAAGGGCCGTTCCCAATCTCCCAGCCTGGGGAAGCTGCTGAGCACAGGGTGTGATGCTGGGAGCTCATTAGCATTTGTTAATGAGCCTGAGAGCCGAGAGCATCCCGCGGGTCTGCCCGAGAGCTTTTGGCAATCGGGTGTCACGTTACACTGAGCTGTCCCCGGGGACCTGTCCCTCCACCTGTGGCTAATGCCACTCCCAGCGGGGCAGGTGATGAGCTCTGGAATCCTGGGCAGGTGGGAAGCTCTGGGATGCAGCTCAGAGCTGTGCTGGAGAGCTCCAGGGGAGGGATTTCCCATAGAATTACAGAATTTGGGTGGGTAGAACCTTGAAGATCATCTCATTCTATCCTCTGCCATGGGCAGGGACACCTTCCACTGTCCCAGGTGGCTCCCAGCCCTGTCCAGCCTGGCCTTGGGCACTTCCAGGGATCCAGGGGCAGCCACAGCTGCTCTGGGCACCCTGTGCCAGGGCCTGCCCACCCTCCCAGGGAGCAATTCCTGCCCAATATCCCATCCATCCCTGTCCTCTGGCAGTGGGAGCCATTCCCACTTTCACCATCCTTCCCTGGAGTCAGGGCACAGCTCCAAGTGCTGCTCAAAGAGGGCAAGGGCAGGGTTTGGAAGGGGTTGTATCAAGTTCTCAAGGCTGCTCTGTTGAGTCAATAAATTCCATTTGTCTGCTCAGTCTGATGCTTTCATCCCTGGAAGTGTCCAAGGCCAGGTTGGAGCAATCTGGGGTAGTGGAAGGTGTCCCTGGAATGAAAAGGGATTTAAGATCTGCTCCAACCCCACCCAAGCACTGGGGGATCACCCAGCCCCCCTGATTTGTTCTCCTGTTGTCTCAAGCTGAGCCCTGGGGCCGGTTCATCCCCCAGCAGAGAGCAGGAACAGCACAGACCCCGTCCTGGGGCTGCTCTCCAGCTGCTCCATCTTTCCCTCTGGCATTCAGCTCCAGCCAGAGGTGCTGACAGTGCTGGTGTCACCCTGCTGGGCCCTGACACAGCACAAGCAGACACTGCCCTGCTGCTGTTCCAGCCCTGCTGACCAGCTGCTGTGGTTTCCAGTCCCAGAGAGGGACTGACACAGCAGATAACACACAGAAAAACACACATCATCATCACCATCATCATCACCATCATCATCATCATTATCATCAGGCCTTTGGGATCTTTAGGAATCTGCCTCCTAAAAAACTCTTACCCAGTTTCAGATTTCTTTCCTAGAAGGATTCCACCAGTTTTTCCTGGGTTTCCTTGGACAGATCCTGGCTCATTTCATTTCCAAATTTGACCAGCTCTGAAGGGCTGCAGCTTTTATCAGCTCAGCTCTGGGTGGAGCTGCACTGTCCCAAGCCATGTCCCCAAGGTCTGGAGAGCCAGGAGTGCAGGAGGAGGGCACAGGGGCAGGACAGGGAGCTCAGCTGTGCTGCCCAGCTCCACAGGACCCACTCAGGGAGAGTGGGAAAGGCACAGGTCAGCTCTCCTGGGCTGCTGGGTCATTCTCCAGAGATGCTGCATGTCTCTGTCTTCTTTTTCCCCTTGCTAATTTTCCCTGCTGTCATTATTTGCCTGACTGGCAGGAAGGATTCACACTGACTTAGCAGAAGTACATTCACATGCACACTCATCCCAGAGAGCTGCCACTCTCCAGCATGCCAAGATATTTTGGGTAAATTGAAATGGAATAGAATAAAGCCAGAATGCAAAGCAAACTGCTTGTGCAGACAGCACAAAGCACCAGGGATGTTTGCAAAGGACCTTGGTATTCTCTGCTGAAGGTTGATTATGCCAGGAAAATCATCCAGCCTGCTGCCCACAGCAGCCTGAGCTTCACTTTTAATCCCTGAGGAGCTTCACTGTGCCATTCACATTCTCTGGAAAAATCCCTTCACTCAGGATTTTTCTCCTGGGAAGCTGAGAAGCCTCAGAGAAAAGGAAAACAATTCTTATCTCATTGGCTTCTCCTGTGCTGTGCTCATGTGGAATGTGTTTGGAGATTGTTCACCCACAGGTGATTGTTCCATTGCATTCTGCTGGGAGTTGTTTTCACTCTTTGGCCAATCAGGGCCAAGCTGTGTCAGGGCTCTGGAGAGAGTCAGGAGTTTTCATTATTATCTTTTTAGCCTTCTGTCTGTATCCTTTCTGTGTTCTTTAGTATAGTTTAGTATAGCATTCTTTAATATAATATAGTATCATAACGTAATAAATTAGCCTTCTGAGAACATGGAGTCAGATTCATCATCCCTGCCAGTACAATAAATCCTTCACAAACAGCCAGGGCAGCCCAGCTGTTTGTCCTGTTCCTAAAGCCCACCCAAGGACCAAGCCCACGCTCTGGAGCTGAGGGAGCTGTGGCTCCTGGAAGTGACCTGGCACATCCCCTCAGCCTGTGGGGCTCCTCTCCGTGGGCAAGAGCAGAAAAGGAAAAATTCCTACCCAAAACCACCCCCATGAAGATCTCATGGAGCTCTGCAGGGAGGAAATGGGGTCACCCCACATCTCACATACCCTGGGATCATCTGAAGCAAGGACCAGGGGCTCCCTCCCTCACAGGCTACAGGGAATGGGCTTCAGCACAGCCTCTGCTTCTCCACCCTTCCTCCCAAGCCCTGTGTCTGCCCCAGACAATAATCTTGGACAGAAGTGTGGCACAAGGCTCCTCTCCAGAGGGTTTGCCTCGTGCCAGGAGTCCTGGTGTTCTCCCAGCCACCAGAGCTCCACATCTGGGAACATCACATCTGGAGTTTGATGGAGCCTGTTCTGAGCCAAGGCCAGGAAAAAAAAGGAGAAAAAGGAGTTTTTCTTCCTCTGCAAGACTTAAATCAGGCTGTCAGAAGCCACATCCCTCCTCTCCACCTCTGGATATTGAAGTTGGCATGTTCTTAAGATGTCCAGACACCTTCTGTGAGAAAAAATCCTCCACTGAGTGGAGTGGTTGCAGCTGGGCTCCCATGGCTTTTCCCCTGCCAACAGCTTTAAATAAAAATGTAATTTTTAACATAAAAATAACATAATCAGGATGGGAGTCACCTGTGCCACCACAGAATCCAAGAGGTCCCTTGGGTAGAGGGGGATTCTTCAACATTTCTGGGAGCAGATCATGCCAGGAGAGGGACAGGGCAGATCCAGGGGGGCACAGGAAGGCTTCAGGTGCATTCAGGCTGTGCTGGAGGCTGAAATGTCCCTGCTTCACTGCTCCTCTCCACCTTCCTCAGAAGTTTCTGGGTGTGCCAGCAGCTGGGAAAACATTTTGGCATCTTCTAAAGATCCTATTAAGAAAAACAAGGTGGAGCCAGCCCTGGGGATGGAGAAGGAAGGACACCAAGGGCCCAGCAGGTTCCAGCAGGGAATTGGGGGTCCCCAGTGTGAAGGGCAGCAGCAGCACAGCCCCTGTGCCCACCCTGCTGCTGTCACAGCTTGTCCTGGGCTCTGCAGAGACCTGAGCCAAGCACAAGAGGCTGCATGAGGTGACACCCTGCTCTTCTGAAGTTCTTCAGTTATTTACATTTCTGTAATGGAGCTTCTCACCCACTTTTCATGTAAATAATGATTGTTCTGCCTTCCTCTCTGCAGGAGGAGAGAGAGAACTGATGGACTGTTGGTTTGACCAGTGTGGTTGGAGAGGTGGCAATTCCATCCTCCAATCCATGGTCACTTTTGGAATTCTATAAATTCAAAGTCTGGAAATAAATGTGCCTTTTTTGCCTTGTGTCACCGTCATATTTTCTGAAAAATCCCTTTGCCAGGATTTCTTCTCCTGAGAAGCTGAGAAGCCTCAGGGAAAAATGAGAACAATCATTATCTCGTTTGCTTCTCCTGTGTCTTGCTGCTTTGGAATGTGGTTGGAGATTGTTTATCCAACAGGTGCATGTTTCACTGGTTTCATGTGAATTGTTTTGACTTAATGACCAATCATGGCCAAGTTGTGTTGGAGCTCTGGAAGGAGTCACAAGTTTTCATGATCATTCTTTGTAACCTTCTGTCTGTATCCTTTCTCTATCCTTTGGTATAGTTTTAGTGTAGCATTCTTTAATATAATATAGAACATAAAATAATAAATCAGCCTTCTGAGAACATGGAGTCAGAGTCATCATTTCCTCCTTTGTCTGGGGACCCAGCAAACACCACAGCCTTGGACATCTCAGCGTGTGAGTGTCGCTCATTTCGTGTCCTATCGCCCCACGAGGCCATCCCCAGCTCTGCTGACATTTGCCAGAGGAGATTCCCAGCCCCAGAGCTGCCATTCCCTGGGGAATGCAGATCCCTGGCACTGCAGCATCCCCCCCTGCATCCCTCCAGCGGTGACACCTGGACTGGTTGTCATGGAAACCCGAGGTGTCCCCCGTGTCCTGCCGTGCTCTGCTCCCTCCAGCCCTGGGTATTTGTGCCCTGAGCAGAGGTTTCCCTGTTTCCCTGCTCTCCTGGCAGTGGAGCAGCCCCTCTGGCTGGGAATGGGCTCCAGCTGGTGATGCTGCTGGAACTGGTGGGAAGTGAGGGCAGCCTGGGGTCGCACTGCACCCCAGGAGTATTTCCCAGCTCCAGGTGCTGTTGGCCGAGCTGGAGGCAGCGATTCCAGGCTCTCCCAAATCCAGGACTGTTCACATCTGCATGTCCTGGGTGCTGGTGGGGATATGAGTGAGCAGAGCCAGACAAATATTGCCAGGAAGCCTCTCACTGGGAAAACAAAAAACCCTAAACCCACCAGGATCCACCCCATGTATCCATCCCCAACGTCAGAGTATTTAGGGATGTTTTTAATCCAGCTGCAGAGGGTGTTGACTCTGATCAGTTTCAGGGTGGGGTTGATGCTGTTGAACAAAATCCCACAGAACCATGGGATGGTTTTGATTCAAAAGAACCTTAAAGCTCATCCAATCCCACCCCTGCCATGGGCAGGGACATTTTCCACTGTCCCACGTTGCTCCAAGCCCTGTCCAGCCTGACCTTGGGCACTTCCAGGGATCCAGGGGCAGCCACAGCTTCTCTGGGCACCCTGTGCCAGGGCCTGCCCACCCTCAGAGGGAACAATTCCTGCCCAATATCCCATCCAGCCCTGCCAGACTGAAGCCATTCCATCATCCCACACTTCCTTTATGACAACAGTTTGGGATTTCATTCTGAATTGTTGTTCTGGGAACCCTCACCCTGGAAAGTCTGGACAGAAGAGGCCCAGGCCTGTGGGAAGACAATTTCCAATCACTCAGCTTTTATCCCTTATCCCCAGGCAAGACCCCAGGGAAGGGCTGTGCTCAGGGCACCCAGCAATTCCATGGACTCCAACACCTGGTTTCCTTTGGAAATGGGGTAAAAATGAACAAAACCTAAACAGTGTCTGCCCTCAGCCAGCTGAACACCCTAAAAACATCACTCTGCTTCGAGGTGAGCAACCAGGGTCCAACAACACCTAGGGCATGAAAAACGGGAAGGGAAGGGAAGGGAAGGGAAGGGAAGGGAAGGGAAGGGAAGGGAAGGGAAGGGAAGGGAAGGGAAGGGAAGGGAAGGGAAGGGAAGGGAAGGGAAGGGAAGGGAAGGGAAGGGAAGGGAAGGGAAGGGAAGGGAAGGGAAGGGAAGGGAAGGGAAGGGAAGGGAAGGGAAGGGAAGGGAAGGGAAGGGAAGGGAAGGGAAGGGAAGGGAAGGGAAGGGAAGGGAAGGGAAGGGAAGGGAAGGGAAGGGAAGGGAAGGGAAGGGAAGGGAAGGGAAGGGAAGGGAAGGGAAGGGAAGGGAAGGGAAGGGAAGGGAAGGGAAGGGAAGGGAAGGGAAGGGAAGGGAAGGGAAGGGAAGGGAAGGGAAGGGAAGGGAAGGGAAGGGAAGGGAAGGGAAGGGAAGGGAAGGGAAGGGAAGGGAAGGGAAGGGAAGGGAAGGGAAGGGAAGGGAAGGGAAGGGAAGGGAAGGGAAGGGAAGGGAAGGGAAGGGAAGGGAAGGGAAGGGAAGGGAAGGGAAGGGAAGGGAAGGGAAGGGAAGGGAAGGGAAGGGAAGGGAAGGGAAGGGAAGGGAAGGGAAGGGAAGGGAAGGGAAGGGAAGGGAAGGGAAGGGAAGGGAAGGGAAGGGAAGGGAAGGGAAGGGAAGGGAAGGGAAGGGAAGGGAAGGGAAGGGAAGGGAAGGGAAGGGAAGGGAAGGGAAGGGAAGGGAAGGGAAGGGAAGGGAAGGGAAGGGAAGGGAAGGGAAGGGAAGGGAAGGGAAGGGAAGGGAAGGGAAGGGAAGGGAAGGGTGATGTTGAAAGTAATGGAAGCAAGGCCAGGAAAAGAGCCAGATGTCCCAACAGGTGACAGTCCCCACCTGGTGCTCCCCAGAATCAGCCACCCCCATGTGGGCTGGATTTGGCCCCTCTGGCAAAGAGGGATGGGGCCTTTCCTCTGCCCCCACCCCCCTCTGTGGAGCCTCTGAGATGTTTTGTCCCAAACACAGGCACTAATCAAGGACCCTGCTGTGTCTAATTAGTTCTGGTGACAAAGTGCCCCCACCCAGGGGGATGATTTCATCCCAGGCCAGGTGTTGGGGGACGGGTGCCAGCTCTGCTCTCACGCAGCCAAACTGCTCTTGGCATTCCTAAAATCCCTCCTCAAAGGCTCTGGGAAGGATGAAAGCAGCCATGGGATCCACCTGCCTGCCTGGGCTCTCTCCCCATCTCCTCTCACTGCCCAGGAGCTGGGTGCCACCACCTGACTGCTCTCAAGCCCCTTTTTGGGGGGGCTGCATCTGTACCCCACCCAAAACTGGGAATATCCCAAACAGGACTCAATCCCACTCCTGCTCCATCCTCCCTCCTGGAAAAAAAAAGGCAGGAGGAATTTCACAGAATTCCCAGAATTTGCCTCATTCCTAATGGATTCTTTGGTTTCTTTTTGTTTAGGTTGGAATTAAATGTGTGAGATGGTGGTTTTTGTTTGGTCTTGGATGTTTATTAGTTTTTTATTTATATTACAGTCTCACAAGCTGTGAGACTCTAACAAGTTAAAAATGCAGATGTATCTCTCTTTCCATAAGGCCTTTTTAGGATAGACTGTCTAATTAAGAAATTATATTTAAATTATTTTTATTTTTAATCCAATAACCAACCACCCATGGCCCACAACGTGGACTTTTTTAATCCAATTACACAAAACCACCCAAACCCGTGGAGAAGAAGGTGAAGAAGAAGGACCTGCCTCCACCCTAAAACCTCCATCTTACTCTATATCTATTACTGTATTCTAAACCCTTAAACTCTGAGTTTTCCACCCTGTGATATTACACATTTTTATTCAACTCCACACCCACAATCCCAGTTCTGTCATTCCATTTTGGAAGCTTCTCCACAGCCTCAGGTTAAATTCAGTGTTCTCCTGGGGATCAGAGCCTGGCAGCACAGAAAGTCTGGAATTCTCAGCATCCAAGGTTCCAGCACATTCCCACTTGGCACTGGGGCCAGGCACAGGTGGGAGCATCCAGAATTTGGGAGAAGGTGAAAATGGGATCCCTTCTGCAGCAGCAAAAGGGAATGAGGGATGAGACCAGATCTCACAGGACACTCCAAAGCAGCTGCTGGCTTGTAAATGAGACAAATCTGGAAGTCCAGGGACACCTGGGACAGGGATCCACCCTTTCCCAATGGGATGGAGCTCATACTTCACCAAAAGTGGATCAGCAGTGGTTTTTATGATGTCATCATCCCATTTTTTTCTAGTAGTGGATGGGAAGAAGCTTGCGGCATTCACATTCTCTGAAAAATCCCTTCACCCAGGATTCTTCTCCTGGGAAGCTGAGAAGCCTCAGAGAAAAGGAAAACAATTCTTATCTCATTTGCATCTCCTGTGCTGTGCTCATGTGGAATGTGTTTGGAGATTGTTCACCCACAGGTGATTGTTCCAGTGCATTCTGCTGGGAGTTGTTTTCACTCTTTGGCCAGTCAGGGCCAAGCTGTGTCGGGGCTCTGGAGAGAGTCAGGAGTTTTCATTATTATCTTTTTAGCCTTCTGTCTGTATCCTTTCTGTATTCTTTAGTATAGTTTAATTTAGAATTCTTTAAGATAATACAGTATCATAAAGTAATACATTGGCCTTCTGAGCACATGGAGCCAGATTCATCCTTGCTCCCTGCCAGGGGGATCCCCACAAATACAACACTCCACAAACCCTCCCCAAAAATTCCTAACCAGGAGTGATCAGGATGAACTGAAACCCCTCAGAGCATTCCCAGGGAGGTTGGAGGACCCCAGGGAGCACGTGGGCAGCCTCTGATCCCTTACATAACCACTGGCACTGTTTGTTTTTCTTTCCCCACTTTTATTTCGTGCGGCTCCTCCCGCGCTTGCGGCTCCTAAAGCCGCTTAGGACGGCGCTAAACCCGGCTTAGCCAGACACTGGTCTGCTCCTGGTGACTCACTGAGCACTTTCCTTGCAAGAAAAAGCCTCCCTCCCTCCTCCCAGCATCCCAAAAGGATGAGACTGGCTCTGCCACCCCCTTCTCCATGTGCTCACCCACCACCTCTGGCACTGAAAGGTTTCTTTCCCCTCTTGTTTTACCAGATTCAGGATTTTCGTGGTTTCTCCCCTGTGTGGTGGCTCTGATTTGGGACCTGCTCCCCATGAGATGCTCAGGTGGCCTCTTCAAAGGGTTGGCCAAGGTCTTGGTCATCCTCAGAAACACCAGCCTGCCAAATCTCCCCCCAAAAATAAATCCCAAACTTGCAGAGGCCCACGGCAGCACAGGCAGGGTGTGTGGATGGGTGTGCAGGAGGCACAGATGTCCTGCACAAGGCCCTGGATGTTTTTCTGACTTAGTCTCATCTTGCCAGGGGATTTTTCATAAAACACAACACGTCCTGCTCTTGCTTTGTGCAACATTATCCTCTAAAACCTCTGTTGTGTTATTTGTGTCCAAACACACTCAGCAGATCCACACACACACGTTTTCTGTGAAATCCCACCTGCTAAACCCCCCTTGCTAAGGCAGATCAGGAGTTTTGGGGCCTCACTGAAACCCCTTTGCTCTGCAGGGTGACTTTGTAGAAGCCCTGGTCTATCCAGATCTTTCTTGTCAATGTCTGTGTCTTTTTTGGAAAGCAAATGAATTTTTGTGGGCCCTGGAACAAAAGCTTTGTATCTTTTCCAGAGGAGCCCGACCAGCTTCCTGCTGGGAGAATCATGGAATCTCCTGAGCTGGAAGGGACCCACGAGGATCATCAGCCCAACTCCTGGCCCTGCATAGGACAATCCCAAAAATCAAACCACATGCCTGAGAGAATTCTCCAAATGCCTCTTGAACACAGGCACAGCCAGGAGCTGGGACTGGGGCAGGACGTTTTTGAAATTCCCAAATGCTGCAGCTCCTCCAGCCCAGTTTCAGACCCTTCCTCCCCCAGACCAGCCCCAGCGTGGTGGCTCCAAGGGCTCAGCCCGAGGCAGCTTTTCCCTTTGTGATGCTAAACATCAAGGAAGGGATAATCAAATTATATCCACACGATTACATGGAGAGCATCCCGGAGGGACTTGTCCTTTGTCCCTTCAGGAGGGCCACTGGCTCTCTCAACCCTCTGAACACTGAACAGAGAGATGGGAGGGCTGAATCGGCCACCTTGGGCTGCCTTTTTTCACCACTCCCGGACCTGCTCACCTGCTTCCCACCGTGACAGTGCTGTCTCTCCCAGCTCCTTCACCTCTCTGCGGAGTTTTTGGGGTGCTGCACCCCACCCTGCGCACTCTGGGGGGTCCCCCCACACCCCCTTTCCAGGGCACAGCCTGGGGGAAGCAGTTGCTTCCCGGCTGGAGCAGCGCTGCCGGGGCTTACGCAATTCTGGGATGAATCAGCAGCACATCTGGGCTCCTGCTGAGGCTGCACTGTCACATTTTCCCTCCATCCCAGCCCGACTGAGCTCTTAAGCCCCGGGAAAGCAGCGATCCAGGCCGGGCTGCCTGGCTGGAAGAGGGAGGGAGGGAGAGGAAGCCGGGCTGGCTTTGCCTTGCAGGGGAAATGTTAAACGCTGCCATCAAATAACTGGGTCATGTCCCTGTGTCTTCCTGAGCCGGGGTGAGAAATCAGGGCTGTGTTCTCACGCTGCTTTTAGCTTCCCTGTGCCCTGCACTTGGCTCCCCTCGTCCTGCTCCAGGCTTTGAGGCAGAGGGATGCTCCTGAGCTCGGCACAGGGCTGGGATTTATGGGGCAAGCTCAGGGTGAGCAGAAGGAGCTGGGAGGAAGAGGATGGATAAAGAGAGGCTGGGGATGGAGAAGGGGAGGTTGGGAAGAGAGAAGGAGAAGGAGGGAATGGAGAAAGAAAGGGTTGGACTTGGTTCCCCTCGTCCTGCTCCTGGCTCCAGGCTTTGAGGCAGAGGGATGCTCCTGAGCTCAGCACAGGGCTGGGGTTTTTAGGGCAGGGATTTGTGGGGCCAGGTCCATCCCAGGGCAAGCTCAGGGTGAGCAGGAGCTGGGAGGATGAGGATGAATAAAGAAATGCTGGGGGATGGAGAAGGGAAGGTTGGAAGAGAGCAGGAGAGGCTGGGAATGGAGAAAGAAAGGATGGGCATGGAGAGGGGGAGGATGAGGATGGATAAAGGAGGCTGGAGGTGAAGAAAGGGAGGATGGGGATGGAGAAAATGAGGATGGGAAAGGATGGGAATGGGGAAAGGGAGGATGGGGATGGAGAAATAGATGCTGGGGATGGAGAAAATGAGGATGGGAATGGATAAAGGAAGATGGGAATGGGGAAAGGGAGGATGGGGATGGAGACGGGGAGGCTGGGGGTGAATACAGGAGGCTGGAGGTGAAGAAATAGAGGCTGGGTATGGAAGAAAAGAGGATGGGAAAGGATGGGAATGGGGAAAGGGAGGATGGAGATGAAGAAATAGAGGCTGGGTATAGAGAAAAAGAGGATGGGAGTGGATAAAGGAAGATGGGAATGGGGAAAGGGATGATGGGGATGGAGAAGGGGAGGCTGGGGGTAAATAAAGGAGGCTGGAGGTGAAGAAAGGGAGGATGGGGATGGAGAAGGGGGGTCTAGGGGTGGAGAAGGGATGGCCTTGCTTGCATTTGAACCACGAGGAGCTGCAGAAGGACTGAACAGCCCCAACCACCGGCTGTGTTTCCCCCAGCCCATCACCCCAATCCACAAGGCAGCTGAATCCCTGCCCCCAAAAATGCTCCTGCTCCTGACACAGCCCCATCCAAGGGGGAATTGTCCCCCAGCAAATCCCTGGAGCCTTTTCCCCAGCCCATTTACCACTCCCTCCAGCACACCCCAGCCTGCCCTGCCCCAAGCTGGGGGGCTGGATGGGGGGACCGGGGTGCTGCTGGAGCAGCTGCCGGGGGCTGCGGCTGCGGGAGGGGCAGCGGGGGCTGCCGTGTCCCCGCTCGCACGGCCGAGTGTCGCTGCGCATCACCGTCACCCGGCACGGCACGGATCGGCCGCGGGCGGGCAGGGATGCGGGAGGAGCATCCCTTCCCCCAGCCCCAAATTCCGGCCTTGCCCGGGATGCGGGGAGGAAAGGAGGCAGGGGAATGGGGAGGGAGGTGTGTCACAGCTGGGATAAAGCCGGAGGGGGTTGTTTGGTGCGCAGTTTTCCTCCTGGGGGTGTGAGTTCTTCTCCTGCCCACTCGTTTCCCTTCTGGAAGAAATGGGAGATATCAGGTGCTAAATCACGAGGTGTTGGCGACGAGGGAAAAGGAGGGTGTGGATCACACATTGCCATGGCACAGACAGCCCCTTCCGCAAGAAAACCCCAAAACAAACAAACAAAAACAAGAAAAGCAAAAAAAACCCCACCTGACAAAAACAAAAACAAAACCAAAAGAACCTACAAAAAGAAACCCCCCCAAAAACCACCAAAAACCCCACAAAACAAACGAAAAAAACCCCAAAAAACCCAAAAAACCCCAAAACCCCAAATCCCCCCTCCAAAAAGTCAAACAAAAAAAACCACTATAAAACCAAAACAAACAAAAAAAAAAAAACCCAACACTTTTCAGAGGAAAACCAGGAAGCTGGGGAGATATGTCTGCAAATGGAGAGCTGGTTCCTTCAGGCTGTGCATCCCAGAGGTGAAAGCCTGGTCCTTCCCTCTGGTCCTTCCCAGCAGGATTTGCCCTCTGTGAATCATTGCCCCTGGGCTGCCTCAGTCACCCAGTGGGTGATGGAGAGAAGGGGACACCAGGGACACCTCTGTGCTCCCATTTCATCTCATTATTAATCAATAATCAAAGGTTGATCCAGCTCAGCCACCACCATCCTCCTCTCCCTCAAACCAGAGAAAGGAGGAGAATTCTCCAGCTAACTCAGGTCACGGCCTGCCCTGATTTTCCCCTGCCATTTCCAGATGATTATCTTTGAAGTGTTACAATTTAGAAGGCAAAAAGGCAGCAAAGCCCTGGTGCACAGGGCAGGGAGTTTGAGCTTGGTCTCATTAAGCAGCAAACCACGACCAGCCGCGACGCTTCTGTCACGTCTGTTGTAACAAATCCAACACTCAGCTCCCAAATTATCCAATTACTGCTAATTCCCATCAATAATGCAATTATGTGGGTGCACACAGGCCTCTGAGCATCTCCTGTGCTGGCCCCTCCTCGGAGTCACCACGGCGAGCGAGCAGCTGTGGTGGTCCCAGTGGTGGGTTTCTCTGGGTCTGCAATGAAGGCACTTGAGAGGGGAGTTCATGTTTGGACTCGGGTGTTTATTATTTCTTATCAGTGAAACAGCCAGCCCCTACCACAAAAAAAAAAAAAAAAAAAAAAAAAAAAAAAAAAAAAAAAAAAACCCAAGAAAACCCCCATGGTCTCACAACCTGAGTTCAGCAGCTTTTCATTAGAAGGCACAAAATGGCCAACAATCTCTTGTTCCAAGGGCTTTTAAGACTGAACTATCCAATTAAGAACTGACACCTGGATTATTTTCCCTTTTAACCCAATAACTGATCCCACAGAGCCCCCAGTGCAGACTTTTCTGCCCAATTACAAAATGCCACCCAAACCCATGGAGAAGAAGGAAGAAGCATGAAGAAGAAACCCAGGATGACACCCTGTGCCCTCCATCTTGCTTCCATCCACAACACACTAAAAACCCCAAACCTTCAATTTCTCACCCAGTGACACACCTACACTGCCCTCTATAATCTATTTCACACTTTTGTGGATGCCAGTCTATCTTGAAGACTGGGAAGCTTTCTCCATGAATGAGGGTCAAAGTCAGTGCTCCCCTGGGGGTCAGGACACCCCAGAGCAGACAGAGAAATATTCCCAGTGCCCTGAGTTTGCACAACCAGCAGCACAGAACTTTTGCTGCAGGGTTTGAGAGTGGCAGAGTGGCCTGGTTGGTGCTGCTCTCACCTCACACAACAACCTGCAGAAGCACTGCTGGGTCAGAGAACCAGCCCTGGTTTTAGTCAGGCCCTCACTGGCTGGTGGGATGTTTTTAGGGTAAAACCAGGCAGTTGCAAAAGGTTTGGTGAAATCTGGTGGCCTGGCTGGTTGCCACACCAGCAATGTATTGTAAGTGCAGGAATGAAGGAAGGAATGATGAATCTGACTCCATGTGCTCAGAAGGCTAATTTATTATTTTATGGTACTATATTATATTAAAGAATGTTATACTAAACTATACTAAAGAATACAGAAAGGATACTGACAGAATGCTAAAAAGATAATAATGAAAACTCCTGACTCTCTCCAGAGTCCTGACACAGCCTGGCCCTGATTGGCCAAAGAGTGAAAACAACTCCCAGCAGAATGCACTGGAACAATCACCTGTGGGTGAACAATCTCCACACACATTCCACATGAGCACAGCACAGGAGAAGCAAATGAGATAAGAATTGTTTTCCTTTTCTCTGATGCCTCTCTTGCTGCCTTTCAGCTTCCCAGGAGAAAAACCCTGGGTGAAGGAAATTTGTTCAGGGAATGTGAATGCCACAGCAATGCTCATCTGACCATTGGGCAATGTGCTGTTTCAGCTGAAATCAGCTAAAAAGGGCTAAAAAAAGCTCCAGGACAAGCCTGCCAAGGCCTGCCAGGACCTTAGCCCTTGTCTTGCTTAGCTGGATAAGGAGCATGACCTCAAGGCAGTGGCCACCCTTTATTTTTGTGCTCCCAGGGGGTGAAGGCAGTGCTGTGCTGTGTTATCCCTGAGTCCTGCCTCCAGTCTGCCCTGAAAAGGGGAGATTTAGATGGGAGTAAATGGGAATAATTTCTTCCCTGTGAGGGTGGGGAGGCCCTGGGTTGCCCAGATTTGCTGTGGCTGCCCCTGGATCCCTGGCAGTGCCCAAGGCCAGGTTGGACATTGGGGCTGGGGGCACCCTGGGACAGTGGAAGGTGTCCCTGCCATGGCAGGGGGTGGGATGGGATGGGATGGGATGGGATGGGATGGGATGGGATGGGATGGGATGGGATGGGATGGGATGGGATGGGATGGGATGGGATGGGATGGGATGGGCTTGGCTTTAAGATCCCTTCCGACACAAACCATTCCATGAGTCCTGCATCCTCCTGCACCCCTGGGTCCATCCCACCCTCCATGCTCTCCATCCAGCTCTTGGTGGCCACTTACAAGAGCCTCCAAGAGGCTTTCCAAGAGGAAAGTGGAGATCATTCACTTGACCTCCACTTTCCTCTTGGCCCCAGAAGGATGCAGACAACAAAACATCAAAATTCACTGTGTTCCTACAGGATTTTCCTAAAACCCCAAGCATCAAGGGAGGATTTAGCATCCTTTGAATGCTAAACAACAAACCTCTGGTTTTCTTCCTTTTTTTTCATCTTTCTTTGAATATTATTCCTTTCATTCCCATCACCAGACCTTTTGCACAGTGGGGTAACCTCCCATTTCCAGGCATCACTTCCTAAAAGAGCCTCAGGCTGCTGGCCCAGAGGATGGCCAGAGCAGGGAGGTTTGTCCCTGAGCTGGCTTGGAGGAGGATAAAACACTGCTGCAGTGTGAGGTAATGGCAAGGAGAGGGTTTTTTTTTTTGAGCTTGTCAGTAGGAAGCATATGGCTGCTGCTGAGCTCCCAGGCTTATTTAGGATTTAGTGACTATTTGATCTATTTTAATCCAGATGTTCATCTCATCACATAATGAGATCCCACCACCAGAGGAACTGTGATGCCTCCCAGACAAGCCAGTCCCCAGACTGTACTGGGGAGAAGGAGCAGCCCCACCAAGGCTGAGCATCCCAGGGGAGCTGGTGGTTCCCACTGGGGTGGCACCAACACGCCAGTGTTGAGAGTTCAGACACTGCCCACGTCCTTCTGGCAGCCCACCTAAGCAGTTCCTAAAATCTGAATTTTTTATCTTCAAGCAATTGGACATTTTGAAGGGTTTCACCAAAGATGGGATGGGTTCCCCTCCAGGCTCCTTCTCCCTGGGCCATGGGCCTCCCACCCAGACACAGGCACCATTTCTGCTCCTTATTTTGGTCTCTCCTCACCTGAATTCTGGTGTTTGTGCACATGGAATGTGTCAGCTCCCACTGCAGCCTATGGATATGGATGGGGGTCCAGGCTGGAGTCAGCAGCCTGCTCATAATCACAGAATTCCCAGAAGGACCAAGTTGGAAGAGACCTTCAAGATCATCAAGTCCAACCCAGCCCCAACACCCCAACTGAACCCTGGCACCCAGTGCCACATCCAGGCTTTGTTAAACACACCCAGGGATAGGGACTCCACCACCTCCCCAGGCAGAACATTCCAGAACTTTATCACCCTTTCTGTGAAAAACTTTTCCCTGATATCCAACCCATATTTCCCTTGGTGCAGCTTGAGGCTGTGTGCTCTGGTTCTGTCAGTGCTGCCTGGAGAAAGAGCCCAGCCCCAGCTGAGCACAGGCACCTTTCAGGAGCTGCAGAGAGTGATAAGGTCACCTCTGAGTCTCCTTTTCTCCAGGCTGAGCACACCCAGCTCCCTCAGGGGCTCCTCACAGGGTTTGTGTTCCCAGCCCCTCTCCAGCCTCATTGCCCTCCTCAATCACCACCAGAGAAGCCTCCCTGAGTGCTTTCCAGGAGAAATTGTGGTTGGTTTGGAGCACTAAATTTCTCTGACTTGAAGCTGGTTCCCACTGTGGGCTCCCCAGAAGGTGACAAAAACCACATCTCATCCCAAATTCCACTGTCACCTCTGCAGGATTTACACTGAGATTTAAAACTTTATCAAGATTTAAAAAGGCTTTTCCCAGGTGAAACACTGACCCTGGCCAGGTCAGAGGCTGGGGCAGGGACCTGGAGCAGAGGGAGCTGGTCCAGGGTGGGTCAGGATGGGTGGCCTGGCACAGGATCAGTGTGGGTTTTTGGACAAGGAGGATGGAGGTGATGAATGTGTCCTGCCTGCAGCTTCCTGCCCTGCTCCCTCCTCTCCTGCTTCATCTCCAGGTCTCCTTGGGAGGACAAACTGTACAGAAACATCCTCTGGGAGTGCCAGCACTCGGCATCCAGCCCTCCATCAGCTGCAGAAAGAGCACCTGGCAGCTCTCCATGTCGGACACTGCGCCTTTCCCAGGGAGATCTGAATGGGGGAGCACACAGGAGACTCAGTGTGGAGACTCAGAAAAGGCTGGAAGTGTCTCAGCTGTGCAATTCCCATCCCTGGAAGTGTCCAAGGCCAGGCTGGACAGAGCTTGGAGTAACCTGGGATGGTGGAAGTTGTCCCTGCCCATGGCAGTGGGGGAAAATGAGATGAGCTTCAGGGTTGTTTCCACCCCAAACTAGTCTGGGATTTAGGGATTTGGGGATTCTGGGAATCCATGATGTCCCCAGACCCCTGGAGGGTCATGCCAGGCTGCCCTTTGCTGCAGGGAAGCAGTTTTGGTCCATCAGGATGTCCCACACTGGACTGGCTTCCCCCAGGGGTGATCCCCAGGATCAGCCCTGGCTTTGGAGGTGGAGGAGCTGCACCTCAAGCTGTGTTTGGTAGATCACAGAACCATGGAGCCTCTTTAGCTGGAAGGGACCCACAGGATCACCCAGGCCAGCTCCTGGCCCTGCACAGACACCCCACCAATCCCACCCTGTCCCTGGGAGCATTGTCAAACCCTCCTGGAGCTCTGGCAGCCTCGGGGCTGTGCCCATTCCCTGGGGGAAGAACATTTCCCTGATACCCAGCCTTTCAAACAACCACTCCAAAGGATTTCAGGGGATCCTGCCTTGCTGTGATCACAGTTTCCCCACAGTTTTCCCACCCACACATTAACTGAGCTCTCCATGAATCTTTCCAAGCAGAGGGCACTTAAAAGGTAAAAAAAAAAAAAAAAAAAACCCGAACCTGAATATCTTGACATTTAATTAAAGAGATGTGAGTGGTTCATGGGGGATGCAGAGTGCACAGCACCAAGCCAGGAGATGCCCTTGAAGGAGCCTGGATGTGCTGGGCTTGGGAGCAGGGGGAGGAGGATGGGAAACCCATTTCAATTAAGATGCTGAGGCATGAAAGCCCTCCTGGCCTCATTCCTCTTTGCACTAATGACCCTGGATTCCCCTCCTCCATCCCAGGTGGCTGCTGGGAGGTTAAGGCACAGCACATCCTTGTCAGAGAGGCAGGAGGAGAGGGATGGTCCCTGCCTGTGGCACTGCGTGGTCTTTAAGGTCCCTTCCAAGCCAGACAAGTCAGTGATTCTGGGGTTGAGTCCCTGCTGGAGGACCAGCTTTGTTCTTTGGTGGTCCCTGGGGCCAGGCAGTGAATGTAGGAATGACCATCCAGAATGTGGGGTTTGCACCAGAGCTTGTGTTTTCAGGGAAAACACCACAAATTTGGGGGTTTTCCCCTTTTTGTCACCTCCTGCAGGTAAACTTGGAGTAGGAAAAGCACCTGTACCCTTATTGAGAAGGAAAGGTTGTGGCAAACTGTCCCTTTAATGTATTTCCAAGGATTTCTTGCTGGATTCAGAGAACCTGGTGGGGGGAGGCTGGCAGGTCCTTCAGCATCCTCCCCCCAGCTCCTGAGTGCCACATTCACATTTTCTGGAAAAATCCCTTTGCCCAGGATTCTTCTCCTGGGAAACTGAGAAGCCTCAGAGAAAAAGGAAAACAATTCTTATCTCATTTGCTTCTCCTGTGTTGTGCCTATGTGGAATGTGTTTGGAGATTGTTCACCCACAGGTGATTGTTCCATTGCATTCTGCTGGGAGTTGTTTTCACTCTTTGGCCAATCAGGGCCAAGCTGTGTCAGGGCTCTGGAGAGAGTCAGGAGTTTTCATTATTATCTTTTTAGCCTTCTGTCAGTATCCTTTCTGTATTCTTTACTACAGTTTAGTTGAGTATTCTTTAATAGAATATAGTATCATAAAATAATAAATTAGCCTTTTGAGAACATGGAGTCAGATTCATCATTCCTTCCTGCCTGGGGCACCTAGCAAATATGACACCTGAGCTGTGAGGAAGGAGGAGCAGCTCCCAGAGACACAAAACTCAGCCCTGAACCTGCCTGATCCCTCTGACAGCAGCACTCCCTGCCTCTGCACCACTGGCATGGGTTTTGCAGGTGCCAGGTGAGTGCCTGGGCAAGAAGTGGCCACTTTCTTCTGAGCTGTGTCAGAATTTACTTGTCCAGGGGAGGTTGATGTGCTCAGGTGGGCTCCTGCTCTGGTCCTGCTGCAGCCCATCTGGCTCTGCTGGGCATGTGCTCATTCCTGATGGTGTTAATTCCTTCCCCACATCTCATCTCCCTTCCCAAGGCCAGGTTGGACAGGGCTTGGAGCAACCTGTGATAAGGGTGATGCCTCAGGTTTGAGCTTTTCTGTTTTTCAGATTCTGTGCTGCTTTAGTGTGTGGGTCTGGGCTTCATATCAGGGCATGGTGAGCTCTGTGCACAGAGCAGGGAGACAAAACAATTCCTGCTCCAGCTGGGCACCAAGGACAAATGATCCAAATCTCAGCCCAGGAGCACAAACCCCGTGGGCTGGAGAGAGAAAAACAAGCAGGGTGGGACTGCCTGGGCTAAAGCTGGGATGGGACAATGAACTGCAAGGTGCAAATGGAGCAGAACTGATCAAAGTGAGAGACCCTGTGACTGGTTGTGCATTTTGGGACCATTTTGGTTCATCTTGGGTTCATTTTGTGACCATTTTGGGTTTATTTTGGGTGTAGCCCTGGCTGGGCTCTTGTGCTGCCCAAGGTGGATCCATTGAGGCCCTCTGATAAATCCCTGCTTTATTCTTTAGCTCTGTCTAGTCTCTGTTCTAGGTCAGCCTTCCCAAGGCATCAGGGAATGTCCCCTGCCCATGGCAGGAGGTGGAACCAGAAGTCCTTTAGGGTCACCAATCCATTATTCTGAGCTGATTCCCCCCTGTTCCAATGCAAACAGATGTGGTTCACCCCAAAACACGAATCCTGAGATCCCAAATCTCTGAGCTCTGTGTCCCCATCCACGGCACCCCCAGGTACAGCCAGCACTGCTTTTCCCGTGTTCTCCCTCCCTCCTGCCGGGTGTTAATGAGCCGGGAAGAGCCCTTGGCTGCAGGAGGAATCTCCACCTTAATGACTGCGGGCAGAGCCCTCCCCGAGCAGGGCTTGGTTAACAGAGGCAGGAATGGAGAGGGAAGGAGATGGATTACCCTGTGCTGCTCACATCCTGCGCTGGGAGGTGTCTGGAGGGATGAGGAGTGCAAAAGGGTTGGGCTCGGAGCCCGGATCACCATTAATGCCAAGGATCATTGGTGTTCCAGGCTGCACCTGGCTCAGGAGGGTGGGAATCTGCATGGCTCCATCCTCTGCAGAGCGTCCCTCCCTTCAGCACAGCCTTTCCCAGGAGATGCTCGGGGCTTATGTGGATCTCTGGGCACATTTGAAATCTCAGATAATCCTTTAAAGAACTCAGGAATTGCTGGTGTTCCACACCAGTGCTGGGTGCACCCCTGGAAGCAAAGAGGGCGAGCTGCCTTGGCCTTGTCTCTGCTTTGGTCCCAGGGTCAGATGAGGTGACACTGGAGGTGGGATCCTGCTGGATCAGGCCCTCCTTGAGCTCCAGCAGGATTCAGCAGAGCTTCTGCCAGGCTTTTAATAGTGGACTCCTTCCCCCAGCCGCCCCCGAGCATGGCACGTGCAGATCAGCAGCTCAAAGCCTGCTGTGGGCTGCCAGCCCACGGTTCTTTCTCTAAATAAACCTTCCCCTCTCTGACTGACTCTCCATCTCCCTGCAACGGGATGGATTTTATTCCCTGGGCTCGGATCAGGCCTCTGGAGCTTTCTCAGCCCCAGCCTGGCTCCCTGCAAGGCACCTGCAGCTCCTGGCTGCCCCTGGAGCTCTCCTGCTCCAGCAGAGTCTTTTCCTGCCTCCTCCTCCTCCCCACTGCCAGGGAAATGCAGCACACAGCGTGCCCTGCAAAATGCTGGAAGCTGAGAAACTCTTGGATCAGGCAGAAATGTTGCCATGGGCTCTGATAAAGTGGGAAATGCCCCAAGGCTGGGAGTTACCAGCATGGGGCTGCTCCCAAAGTCTCTTTTGCAGTGGCTGGACCCCCCCCACCCCAGCCCCACAAAAACCCAGGGCATGGAGGGTGTGAGCAGCCAGAGGATGCTGGGGGACCCTGCTGGCCCCTCAGTGCCAGCAGCACTGAGGCAATTTGCTGCCTGACCCCAGCTCCAGAATGAGATCTGTCATGCTTGGCTTGACCTGCTGGCCGAATCCTCATGACGTGGGGAATGCTTTTTTTGTTTTTCAGCTGTGTCAAAACAAGGGAACGGGGGGGAGGAGGGAGAGGGACGGTGCCAGGCTGTGCCATCTCCCCTCCTCACGTGTCCCTCACCGTGCTCAGGCCACACAGAGCACGTGGGACCTGGTGGAGCATCAGGAAGAGCTTTAAGGAGGGGGTTGCTGCTGTCCCCCTGGCCCTGGCCAGCAGCTGGCCTGGATTTTGGGTGGGTCCCTGGGGCCATGCAGGGACCAGGTTTGCTCCTCCACCCAGGAACCATCTTGGGCTGTTTCCTTGAGGAGGCACAGTCTGATCCCCCCACTCTGACCTCCCTGCTGTGTGTTTCTTACAGTTCCTTGTGCCAAAATGGTGCATTCCATGGGCTCAGAGGGCAGGCTGAGCACAGGGAATGACTCACTTTGGACAGGGAGAGCAGCCCAGAGCCACCTTTGCCTCCCTGTGTTAACCCAGGGCTGGCATGGGAGCAGCACAGGGCTGGCAGCAGCAGTGCCCCATTCCAGCCTGGCTGCTGAGGCTCTGCCAGGCAGGGCTGGGTCGAGGACTGAGATAACCCAGCCCCTGTGTCCTGGATTTGCCAAGCAAATTGTGTTCTGCTTGCCATCTGGATGGCAGCTGTCTTCTGTTCAGTGGGCAGGTGTCCTTATCTCTTTCACACCCACTCCTCCCTCCGGGGAGACACCTGCTGATAGCAGGCTATTGATGTCACTGCATGGCTGATAAGAGCTACAGCATCCCATTGGGAGATGTGAGCCCAGGGGGAGGAGCCAAGCATTCCTACCTGGATATAATCTGGAGATTCTGGAACACCAGCACAGCTTCTCCACTGGATTTCCCAGAGGAACAGCAGCTGCCTCTTCCACTGGATCTTCAGAGTGTTATAGATGGACAATGAGCTGATTGGCTCTCTCAATTAAGGGATGACTATTGTGTGAATGTTAAGAGAAGCTTTAGTGATGCATGGTTATGTTGTTGCAGTTTAGATGTCCTCTGTTCTCCCCACAGTTCCCTTTCCCCCCTGTACTGCTGCCATCAGACAGCCTGGGCTGTCCAGGACAGGTACAAGGAAGCTGCACAGGTGTCCCTTGCCTGGGGCAGGTGGGGATGGAGAAGCTCAGGGGGTGCTCAGGGGGTGAGGCATGGCAACACCTGACCTCCAATGCAGTGACAAGAAAGCAGTTTCCAGTGATAAATGGCACAGAAGAGCTGCCTGACAGACTTTGGGAGGGCCAGGGCTGGCTGATGCAGCCTCCAGGGGTATAAAAGCCTGAGCATCCATCTTGAAGATGAACTGGCCATGAGGTAACCACAAGGGCAGCTCCCAGTGCAGCAGCTTTTTCCTTATGTAGTCCTTTGTTGTATTTTTGTTAAGGTTTAATAAACCTCTTTAAATTTTCAAAGTGAGCAGTTGTTTCTCACAAGAGGAAGACTACACCTTTCTACAGGATCCCTGCTCCAGCAGAACCACCCCTGACACTGCAGGAGGGCTGAGCCACAACTCCAATTGAACTGCTGCCAACAGCCTGACCCACAGGGTGTCAGGTTGTGTTCTGACTCTGTCAGTACTGTTCTAATGTACTTCATTGTTTATTTTATCCTTTTATTTTCTTCCCTAATAAAGAGCTGTTATTCCTGCTCCCACATTTTATGCCTGAGAGCCCCTTAATTTAAAATTTATAGCAATTCAGAGGGAGGGGGTTTGCATTTCCCATTTCAGGGGAGGCTCCTGCCTTCCTTAGCACACACCTGGCTTTCCAAACCAAGACACCCTGCTAAGAAAACTCCTGCAAAAACATGCTCTGAGCCCATTTTGGCTCAACCCAAACCTGTCCCCAGCATTTCCCAGAGGAGAAGGACAGAGAAATACCAACAACAGCTCTCCCAAGAGCCCTCTGCTCAGGATTTCTGGCCCAGCTGGGGACGTCAGGAGTTATTTCTGGGTTGTGTCTTTTTTAGCCTGCTGTGATCAATAGGTGTGACCCATCACACAATCCAATACCAGAGCAGCACTGAGAGCAGGACAGAAAAGATTTTCCTCTCTGGTCACAATGCCACACACCCAGCTGTCCTTCAAGGAGGGGGAGAAGCAGCCATTCCCTCCAAGATAAGGAGGAAAGCTGGGATTCTCCTCCTTTTATTCCCATGGGTTTCCAACAAGCCACATTTAGGGGCTTCAATAGACTTCCAGATCCCATCCTTATCACCTGGTAAAAATGATCCTGTGGGAAGATAACAATGGATCCAGCAAGGCTGTGTTGAAGTGGGAGAAGCTGGAACACATCTGTGCTGCCAAAGCCCTGGATTTACCCTGCCCTGGCTCTGGCATTCCTGACCTCCAGCTCTTCCTTGGATCAGCAAATTCCTTCCAGCCAGCAGCAGCAGGAGATGGTAATTTGGGGAGTTATCCTCATTTTTCATGCTCAGAGAGGTGTAGACAACCTGGATCTTGGGAAAGGGGAGTCCTGGAGGCAGGGTGCTGCTCCTGGTCTGTATTTGAAGCTAAAAGAGACCTCCCAAGGGTGGGATCATGGAGCAGGAGGAGGCAGCATTGAGCAGCTGTCAGAGGATCTGCTCCCAAGAGAGGGTCAAGTTCCCCAAAAAAGGGCCCTCACCGAGCACTGACAGCTCTCTGGTCCCCAGCCTGGGTCTCACTGGGGTTCACCTGTGCTGGGCCAGGACAGGACACTGCTCCTTCCATTGGGAAAGCAGATTCCCTGCTGAGATGAGCCTGAGGCAGCCAGAGCTGAGGCACTCTCTGTCCACCACCCAGCCATGATGTCTGGAGTTTACAGGCTGTGTCCCTCTCCAAGTGCTTTCCTGAAACACCAGGAGTTATCTCTGAGTGCTGAAAGCCAAGATCTCTCCTCTCCTCTCCTCTCCTCTCCTCTCCTCTCCTCTCCTCTCCTCTCCTCTCCTCTCCTCTCCTCTCCTCTCCTCTCCTCTCCTCTCCTCTCCTCTCCTCTCCTCTCCTCTCCTCTCCTCTCCTCTCCTCTCCTCTCCTCTCCTCTCCTCTCCTCTCCTCTCCTCTCCTCTCCTCTCCTCTCCTCTCCTCTCCTCTCCTCTCCTCTCCTCTCCTCTCCTCTCCTCTCCTCTCCTCTCCTCTCCTCTCCTCTCCTCTCCTCTCCTCTCCTCTCCTCTCCTCTCCTCTCCTCTCCTCTCCTCTCCTCTCCTCTCCTCTCCTCTCCTCTCCTCTCCTCTCCTCTCCTCTCCTCTCCTCTCCAGAAATGGCATCAGCAAACACCTTCACCTGCCCAGCCACATTCCTTGGCTCAAGCTCTTCCATCTCAGTGCCTCATTCCCAGTGGTTTTACCAAGATTCCAGAGGTTTGTCCCCCATGGCTTTCTGCCCTTCTTTCCTGACATCCACAGGTGTTGCTGGAGCCATCATGAGCTGTGGTTTCAGGCAACCTCCTGGTGGTGTTGTTCTGCACCAAGCTCCAGACTGTGAAGGATTTATCACCCAAATGCATCAGGGACCTGATGGATGGAACAGGGAAATGGAATCAAGCAGGGTTTTGGCCAGAAAAGATCTTATCACGTGGTTAGAGCTTGGAATAAAATCCTACCAGCACATGCTAAAAGCCACCAGAGAGCCCCTCTCACCCCTTCTGATGGGGACCCTGAGGTCCCCAAATGAGAGAACAGTCCCTGCAAACCACTCCCAGACAGAAAATGCTCTCCATGAGTGAAAACTTCCTTCTCCCTGCTTGGGTGCATGATTGAAACCCCAGAGGAGGAATTTGCATTCCAAGGCTCCATCGCACCCCTGATGTTCCCCAAAATCAGTAAAATTAGGAACCAAGTTACAACCTTGTAGTTCTCACCCCCCTTTCCATGGTATCATCCTTGCAAGGACAGAATCCTTTCCTCTTTCCTGCAGTGGGGATGCACAGGCTCCTGCTCCCATCCCAGATGGCATCCCCAGGAGCAATGGCTCCGGATGGACATGTCACAACAAAACCTCCTTTCTATTTATACACTGCTTGTGACCTTCAGCTGTTGCTACCCAGCTCTGGACGCAGCACAAACAGATTTTCAAACATCCTGGGGTTTGTTTCTGAGAGGTGCAGAGGTTCCTTCTGTTTTCCAAGGGGTCACAAAGTGCCAGCAATCCAGACCTTTCCAGAAAGTGGCTAATAGGCTGATTTTTTTCTGTCTGTATCATCATTTCTGGGGTTAAACTTAGTATTTAAAAACACAGATGGGCTCAGTTTAAAGACTGGGAGAGGATCCAATTGTAAGTTGTCCAGCTGGTAAAACACCCTCACTGCTAAAAAAATGGGTGAACTTGGGAATTCAGGCAGCTCCATCTTCCCATCCTTGCCTCTCCCTGTGCCTTTTCATGGCAAAGCCACGAGCCCCCCCAAAAGGTCCTCACAGCACAAATGGGGTCAGTCCTTGAGCCACTCACCCCTTCCCCCCTATTGCACAAATCCCCCTGACCTCTCTGCCTCTCTGGCCACGAGTCAGGTTTCTCTCTTTCATTAAAAATGTGGCATTTCCCTGAGCTTCTCCCAGTTTTTCTTTGTTCCCTTGGAAGCACAGGCACGGGAGGGGGATGCAGGAGTGACCTTAGGTGGGATGTGGAGCTCTTGTGCTGGTGCATCCCTCAGCCTCTTGGTTGCCTTCATTCACGAGGTGCATTCCACATAATTCTGCATGAATTCATCCCATTAATGGGAGGGAAACATCTTCTCTGGGCTCCAAGCCCGGCTCCTGTCCTTGGGCAGGAGAGTGTGTCAGCCCAAGCTCTGACTTTGTGGTGTCCCAGCATCAGGAGGTGCCTTTGCACCAAGGGATGTCCTCAGCTGCTGTTTCCTGGTGGTTTTTTTAGGGAGATGCAGGAAGGGAATGAGGCAGGAGAACAAGACTTTCTAAGTCAGCAATTGAAGCCTTGTAGTCCAGGTATGTGGAGAAAGCACTGCTGGGAGAGGAATTAATATAAAATTAATATAAAGCAAGTTGTGGGTAATTTGGGGAGGGGAAATCACAGTTTTTAACCTGGGTGGTTATTTCATGTTCAATAAGGAGCAGTTGGAGGCAGGAAAGAACCCCCAATTTTAAAGAGAGTGAGGGAGAATATCTGAAGATGAAATGAGTTTGGGAGCTCACAGGGAGGAGGGATTGGCTCTCCCTGCTTCAGCAGAGCCTTGGGGTGCTGTTTCCACTAAAAAATGAAGGTTTTTTCCCTCAAAGCCTATTTGGCTCCCCTTGCCTGGCTCCATCCTGGGGGGAGCTGGGCAGTCAGTGCCCAGAAGGATGGGACACAGTGGGCACTGAGCAAACCAGCCCCTGGGGATGGGACAGGGGGCAAGGGCTGCTCCCCTTCAGGCTGCTCGAGCCCAGGGCTCTCACTCAGGGACCCCTTCTTTGCCTTCAGCAGAGAGAAAGCACTGGAGAGAGTGGATTGGATCACTCCAGAGCCCTGCTGACTTTCAAAAGAACTCAGTCATTGATTTCTGGGACTGTGCTTCTCCCTGGAGGACTGGAAGAAGCCCAAGGCGGTTGCCTAGGATGCCTGTAAACTGTGACTCTGAGAACAGCCTTGTTCCACAAGGACCTTTCCTGGTGGAATTTGAGGCCAAGGTCATTCCCCCAGGCTGCTCTCCAGCAAGCAGACTGTGAGGGGCTGGAGGATCTGCCAGCCAAGGAAGCAGATTCCCAAGGAAAGGTAGAAATTAGGATAACGATGCTGGAATTATTTGTTGCAGTGCATTTTAAAGTACTTTCGAATTTTGAATCGTCTTTGTAACTTGAAATCAGTTTGGATTTATCAGAGCTTACCTAAAAATTGGAAGAAATTAAAACCCAGAACTTTATAAAATCTGAAAGTGAGCAATGTTAGTAGAGATGAGAGAATATCTCTGCAACTGACACGCAGATGTTGCAGAGAAACAGGGTAAAGATGAGGTTTTGGACCAAAGGCCCTGGAGCCTTTCTGTGGCAAAGAGGCAGAGATTTCCACCTTGCTGAAGTGGCTGATCTGGAGAGCCCAGAGCCTACTCTAAGAGGAACTGGAAGATGTTCTTCAGCCACTCAGATGTGTGGGGAGAGGTGGTAAACTGACCCCAGAAATTAGCTCTTTCTGCAGGGGGGTGGGCAGGAAAACTGGTTGTGGCTGCCTGGCATGAGTGTGGACACGGGCACAGGGAGCTGAAGCAGCCCAAACTCCATCTCCCACCTCAAACAGATGGAAACACTTGTCCTAGACTTGTCCTAGACTCACAGAATCGTTCAGGTTGGAAAAGACCTCCCAGACCAAGCCCAGCCTTTGACTGACTGCCACCACTGCCACTAAGACATGGCCCCACATCTCATTTTTTGAACACTTCCAGGGATGGCAACTCCACCACTTCCTGAGGAGCTTGTTCCAATGGTTAACCACTCTTTCAGTGAGGAGATTTTTCCTAATATCCCACAAAAACCTCGACTCAGTGAGGTTTTGACCACAGCCTCAAAACAGGCAGTGTTATCTCCAGCCAGGATCTCCACCACAGGTGATGCCCATGGAGACCCCATTCCGTGTCTGCCTCCTCCTTGTAGGTGCCTCAGATATTCTGGGACACCTACAGAGCCCTTGGACACCCCTTGGAAAACTGAACCGAGCTCAGACCAGCACAGACAGGGAGCTGGGATTGCTGCTCACCTGGCACTGGTGTGGACACCAAGGTGTGGTCAGCAGGGTGTCCTTGAGGAGTGGGCAGTCTGCACCCAGAATGTCCAGCACCGCAGTCTGAGAATCAGGTGTCTTGGTTTGATCAGGCAGGTGTCTGCTAAGGAAGGCAGGAGCCTCCCTTGAAATGGAAAATGTAACCCCCTGCCTCTGAATTGGTATAAATTTGAAATTAAGGGGCTCTCAGGCAAAGATATGGGAGCAGGAATAACAGTTCTTTACTAGGGAAGAAAATAAAATAAAAATGCAGTGATACAAAACAGCACTGCCAGAGTCAGAGCAGGCCCTGGCCCCCTGTGTGTCAGGGTGGTGGCACAGTCCCATCCCAGGGGGGCTCAGGGTGGTGGCACAGTCCCATCCCAGGGGGGCTCAGGGTGGTGGCACAGTCCCATCCCAGGGGGGCTCAGGGTGGTGGCACAGTCCCATCCCAGGGGGGCTCAGGGTGGTGGCACAGTCCCATCCCAGGGGGGCTCAGGGTGGTGGCACAGTCCCATCCCAGGGGGGCTCAGGGTGGTGGCACAGTCCCATCCCAGGGGGGCTCAGCCCTCCTGCAGTGCCAGCTGTGGTTCTGCTGGAGCAGGGATCCTGCACAAGGGGGGAGTTTTCCTCTGGAGCTCCAGGGCTGCTGGAGATGGGCCTGCTCTCCCTCTGGGAATGCAGGGCAGGAGAAAGCTGCTCCTCTGGGAATGCAGTGGGCAAAGGCTGCTGTGCTGTTCCAAACCTCAGATTGTATCCAGGTAGGAATGCTTGGCTCCTCCCCTGGGCGGAGCATCTCCCAGTGGGATGGTGGAATTTGATCAGCCATGCAGGGACACTCACTGGCCATGGACAGAAGATAATTAATGATTAATGGCCCATGAAGAGCAGAGATCTCCTGGAGGGAGGATTGGTTGTGGGAGAGATAAAGAAAACTGCCCAAAGAACAGAGGATAACTGCCCCACCTCTGACAGATGGGGATAGAATACACACATTGCTTGGCAATCTGGGACATCAGGGAATCATAGAGTCAGAACTAGAAGGGACCTTAAAGACCATCTAGTTCCAGCCTGGGGTTTTCCACCTTCCACTGTCCCAGGTTGCCCCAAGCCCTGTCCAGCCTGGCCTTGGGCACTTCCAGGGATCCAGGGGCAGCCACAGCTTCACTAGGCACCCTGTGCCAGGGCTCAGCACCCTCACAGGGAATGATTTTTTTCCCAATAGAGCAGCCCTCAGTGCCCAGCTCTCTGCTATTGTTAACAACAATCAGCTCCCACTGACTCCAGCGTGATCCCAAGGATGCCCTGCAGCCTCCAGGGCTGCACACCCCTTGGAGCCCACTCCCAAAGAAAAGGTCCCTGCTCTTTCCCCACTAAACATGAACCCACAGAGGTGTAAAATCTGCCAAACCCGAGCTGTGCCTGCAGCCTGGTGTGATGGATGGCAGGGCTCAGCTGGGAGCTGTTTAATTTGGGTGAAAGACACTGTGTGGGAAGCAGCCCTGCCTGAGCTCCAAGGTGTGTAGGAGCCAGCTCGGTTTCATCTCAGCTGATTCTAGCAGCAGAGTGTTGCTTTGGAGAAAAGCGAAATGCCAGGAGCTGTGGAGGGGGATGGAGGTCAGGACAAATCTCTCCATTCACTTTTGCAGGGATGAGAGAGCAGCAGTGAAGCTTTCAATGGGATTTTTTCCATGAAAGGAGCGGGACAGATCTGGTGTGGTGCTGAAAAAGGAGATAACCTGGAGCCTGCCTGCCTTGGCCCGCTCACAAGGCTCATAGCCCTTGATCCTTTCTTGGAGGAAACCCTGAGGCTTCTTCCCAGCAAAGCCAGCAGTGTCCCTTCAGCATAAAATCACAGATTGGTTTGGGCTGCAAAAGTCTTTTAAAGGTCATTTAATCCCACTGCTGCCATGGGCAGGGACACCTTCCACCAGCCCAGGGTGCTCCAAGCCCCAATGTCCAACCTGCCTTGGGCACTTCCAGGGATCCAGGGGCAGCCTCAGCTTCTCTGGGCACCCTGTGCCAGGGCTCACCACCCTCACAGGGAACAATTCCTTCCCAATATCCCATCCACCCCTGCCCTCTGGCAGTGGGGAGTCATTCCCCTTGTTCTGTCACTCCAGGCCCTTGCCCAAAGTCCACCTCCAGCATCAGTTCTTCAAATTTCTTTGGAGAAGAAGAATTAAAGAGAACTTTACTGAACCCCATACCCCAAAGATCTCTTCTTCTTTGCACGACACCCCAAAGATCTCAATTTCTGGTCCTTCTCCTCAAACTCCAGCAAAACCATCAATATCCCCAAGAATGGCCCACAGAGCTCCTGCATCTCCCCAATACTTGGAGAGACCTCCTTGGTCCTGAGCATGTTCAGCCTGCCATGATGAGACAGCCCTTGGCACTGGTATTTCTGAGCACCCCCAAACCATCTGCTCTCCTTTCATCCCTCTTCTGGGTCCCTGTGAGGAGGAGGAGGCTCCAGCTGAGAGAAAGGGACAGGCCGCCCACTTGTGCTGAGTAACCATTGCCAAATTGGATGCCAGCACACACACACACACACACACACACACACACACACACACACACACAAATATTTCCACCAAGGCTGCTAGGAACAATGGTCCCTTGATGATTTGCTGTCTCCAACACTTCTGTCTTTGGCAGTGCTCCCTGGGGAACAGGCAGTTCAGCACTGACCCTCCCACCCCTGGGCTGGCTCGTGGGCACCTCCACATCCATTGTGCCATGGGCAAGGAACAGGACACAGTGATCCCTGCCCTGGGAATTTGCAAGATGAAGGTTGGCACGTGGGCAAGAGCAGAGCTGCATCCTCGTTGGCGCTAGGGAGAAAATTCTTCCTCCTCCTCATCACCACTGGGCCTTCACTGCCCACTTGGAAAGCCTGGCCATCTCCCTGGACACAACCCCAGCCCCACTTTGTTATCATCTTCCCAGATTTCCTTCAAACATTGCCGTGGTGTCTACAAACCCATGGGAAGAACTTAGGGAATGCCCAGCCGAGGTTGGGCAGCCCTTTTCTCCAAGGGTGTGACAGAGTAGTGACACCCTGAGTGGCACCAGAGTCACATCCTGATGATGTCCTACCTGGAAGGTGAACACCAGTGATGGAGGAAGCACTGGGAGATGTGTGAACCCAGGAAATGGGGTGAGCTCTGAGCAAAGTCCTGCTCGCACAAGGTGAGAACGTGCTCACGGTTCGGGGAGTGGAGAAATCAGTGCTGCCTTTGCTAAAGCAGGGGGAAAAAGGACTGAGGCTCTCAGCAGCCAAATGTTTGATCTGATTATTATTTGTGATACTCAGAGGTCTTTTCCCAGCCCTTGATTCTCTTCCCTGCTGGTTCCTGCATGCCTGGAGAGAGCCTTCCAGAGCCCCCATCCATCCGTGCGTGGCGATCCCGGCTTTTGCACCGTCTACAAATAGTTGGTGCATGCTGAAAAGAGCAGATCTGAAGCCACAGTTGGCAAATTGCACCAACAAGCATATTCCCAGCGAGGCATTGTTCCAGTTTGTATATGTCTGAAAAGAACTGTTCAGGCATATGTTAAAGTTGGCACCTTCTCCCGGGGACTCGCTGCAAGCTGACGGCTGGAGCATGATCACCACAGCAAGGCACACAAAACACTCAGCAAATAAGGGAAAACAAAGTCCACTCGGGATTTTAGCAGGGCCAGGATGAGGATGAGGAGTGAGGGCAGAGTGCTGTCCTCTGGGGAGAGAGCTCATCCCAGCCTGCCAAAGGGAATCTGCATCTGCAAGCACTTGGGGAGGGATTGGTGGAGAGGGGGAGAGTGAAAATCCTGCACACAAAACACTCAGCAAATAAGGGAAAACAAAATCCACTCATGATTTTAGCTGGGCTAGGATGAGGATGAGGATGAGAAGAGGGGGCAGAGTGCTGTCCTCTGGGGAGAGAGCTTATCCCAGCTTGCCACAGGGAATCTGCAAGTACTTGGAGGGATTGGTGCAAAGGAGGAGAGTAAAAATCCTGCACACAAAACACTCAGCAAATAAGGGAAAACAAAGTCCACTCGGGGTTTTAGCTGGGCTAGGATGTGGATGAGGATGAGGATGAGGATGAGGATGAGGATGAGGATGAGGATGAGGATGAGGATGAGGGTGAGGGTGAGGATGAAGATGAGGAGGGGGGGCAGAGTGCTGTCCCCTGGGGAGAGAGCTCATCCCAGCCTGCCACAGGGAATCTGCATCTTGGAGAGGGATTGGTGTAGAGGGGGAGAGTGAAAATCCTGCAGGGCAGTGCTGGTCCCAGGATAACCCTTATCAAAAGGCTCAGTGATTGGAATGGGAGGGAATGGGGGTGTCCTACAGGCTCTGGGCTTCAACCCACCCAAGGAGGCAGCACCTTGCAGTGGGGATGGGCTCACAGCACACTGAGGGTTCTCAGCTCCCTGGGGTGTCTGGACCTGGCAAAAACATCTCCCTTGGAGGTGCTGGAGAATGCCAAAGGGAAATAGTGACCTGTTTTGGTCTTTCTTGGGTGTCCATGGACAGCTGCAGCCTTGGACAGGATGCTGAGCTGGCCTGGTGGAACTGTAACACCATCAGAGTATCTCCTCTTAGCAGGGCTGGGTTAACTCAGTCATCTTAGGGGTCTTTTCTAACCTAAATGATTCTGTGATTCTGATTCTCAGCTACAAAACTGGACCTGCCCCAGACAAGGCATGACCCATTTTGGGTAGGGGGACACCAGGAGCACTCCAGTGTCCCTTCCAGAGGGCAGCTGGAGCTCATCTCCCATCAGCTGAGCAGCACGAAAATCTCCACGAGCTTCCTGTAGGACACCTCCAACCCTTGCATGATCCCCAAAAGAGGCTGCACTGCCAGGCTCAGAGCAGACCAGGCTGCCCAGGAAGGACAGGACAGACCCCCCCCCCCCCCCCCCCAGTTTTCCATGCAGGATTTAAACTGCTCCATTGTTGGCAGTGCTGGTGGGAAGCAGCAGAATCCCACCCACAGCAGAGGTGGCTTTGCCCAGCTGCTCTAATCTGGGTCCTCAAAGGCTGTAAGTAAATCAGGGAGCCTCAGCTGCCCTTTCCATCCAAGCAGGATCACACACAGCCCATGGAGCTCTGTCAGCAACAACCTGGGCAGGGAGGTACAGCCTGAGGTTCTGGGGGAGCAGCCAAGGGCCTGGCCAGCACTATTAGCAGGAATAATTAATTACCTGCCCTGGCGTTTCACCGGAAAGCTGCAGAGTTCAGTGGCAGCAATTCCTGCCTCTTTCCTCCCTCCTGGGACTCCTGACAGATGAGCAGGAGGGGTGTAACCTCCATAAATCCATGGGAAGGCTGAGGGGAGAAGCAGAGCGTGTTACAGGACCTGAACTGGGAGCATTGTGCCACCAACCTCTCCATGGGCAGCACCATGAGTTTTCCCTTTCCCTTTTCCTCCTGGCACCTCTCATTTCTCCCTGGAGAAGACAACTGAGTGCAGTGTCACCGTCAGGAGCAGCCTTGCCTTCAACCTTTGGCCATTTGGATGTCCCTTTCTTGTAAGAGGGAATTTGGGAGTTTGTCCCCACCCCCTACGAGCTCAGGTCCTTGGATTCTCCGTGGGATGGGAGAAGTTGTTTCCTCTCCCACACTGACCTTACATCCCCATCCCATCCCCACCAGAGACCCCGGGGGTTCAGGCTGTGCCCCCCACCCCCACCCCAAAGGGCTCTGCTCCTGGAAATGGGGGGAAACAGGGACCAAAATGGGATTTTCATGGTGGATCCAGGCAGGCAGACTTGGCTCCCACCCCTCAGCCTCCTCTGTCACCCAGGGGGTGCCCGTGCCCCTCAAACCCCAGCCGTGCCCCCCAGACTCCCCCTGCCCCACCGCCGGGGCTCAGCTCTGTTCGGGGGCTCTTTTTTGGGGGGCACGAGGGCCACGCGGCACGACAAGGCTGCGGGGGACAGAGGCAGGACCCCGGCAGACCGCAAACATCCCGGAGCCCGGTGGGGGACCCCGACAAGGCGAGGGAGGCGCGAGCAGCATCCCAGCATCCCCAGCCAGGTCCGCGGGGACAGAGCCCTGTCCTGGGGGGTGGCGAGGGAAGAGTTAAAGGGAAGGCGAGCAGATCCTCCTCCATCCTCCCGTCCTCGCTGTTAGGCTGCTGCTGTGACAGGGGGTGGGGTCGGGGCTGGCCGCCGTTTGCCGCAAGAAGGGGGGGGAAACGTGGCTGCGAATGTGTGTGAGTGTGTGTGTGTGTTGGTGACACAGGACAAAATGAGATGAGACCCCTCGGACGGGAGCGGCCGCCCGGCTGCCATCCCTGAGCCCGGCCCGATCGCTGCCAGCGCTGCCATCGCTGCCCGGCATCCCCGCCAAGAGTAAGGCTCGGCGCTGGGAAGCGACTGGGAGGAACTGGGAAGCGGTGCTGGGAGAGGGGGGAGGCGGCATGGCGTGGGGGGGTGACGAGGAGGGGGGGGGGTCTCCCGGGGGTGGGGAGAGGTGGGGTGCACGGCGAGAGAGGTGGGGGACCTGATGCTGGAGCTTGGCGCGCCCGAACCACCCACCCAGATGTAATTTGGGGGGGGGGGGGGGGGGGGGGGGAGGGGAGGATTTTGGGGAGGGGGTGGGGTGGAGGATGGGCTGCCAGCGCCGATTTCGGGTGTGATGGAGGGGAGGGAGCCGTGTTTGTGCCTAAAGTCGCAGCTGCCTGGATTTGGCCCCGCGGGGCCATCGGGATGTGACAGCACCCAAAAATAGAGTGCGAGGCTGGGAGGAGCGGCGGGGGGGCAGACTCGTGTGCCACTGCCAGGGCCGGGTTATTCCCCCTCGCCACCTTTCCCTCGCCTTCTCTTATTTATTTCTTTATTTCTTTGGCAGTGATGTCAGGGAGGGGAGCGGTGCCTGGGGCTGGGGGCTGGATCGGCGGCACGGAGCTTGCTGGCGGCCGAGTGATTAACGTGCAGTTGCTGGGAATTATGTCATTGCCTCGGTGCTGGGTGGCCCTCGCCCAGCAGCGGCGGTGGGGAGGGAGGGAGGACGTGGGGGGACGTCATGGCAGGGGCTCCCCGCCTGAGGCTTCACCCCGGGAGGCGCCGATGCCTCGCCGGCTTGGCGGGGACGTGGGTCCCCAGCGTTCCTCCCCATCCCCGCTTGGGACATCAGCCGAGGAGGCTTTGCAGGGATCGAGCAGCGGCCCCCAGGCCATGGGTGCACGCCCACCCCGCTGCTCCTGGGGGTCCCGGGCTCCATCCCCGGCAGCAGAGGAGCGCGTTGTGGCCGCTGCCGATGGCTCATCCCGCTCGCTGGCCCGGCAGACGGGCTCGGAGCAGGCGGAGGTGAAGGTGGGCATCCCCTCTGCCACCTCCCCGGCAAAGAGCGGGGTTGGAGCTGCTGCAGTGCAGCACAGAGCCCCATCCGCGCCCCTGGGTGTGCCCGAGGGGAGCAGGGACCCTCCTTGCCACCCCGTCCCCTCCTCGGAGCCGAGGCGAGAGCCTGGGGACCTGTAGCTGCTAGCGGCCCCCCAGGCCAGACCATCCCTCCGCTCCAGAGGAGGGTGTTGGGCTGCTGGATGCTCCACAGCCTCCTGGGCATTCCCCTGGGCATCCCCTGAGTACCCCCCGAGCATCCACTGGGCATTCCCTGAACACCCCCTGAGCATTCCCCCCTAAGCATCCCCTTGGACATCCCCTGAGCACCCCCTGGGCACCCCCCTGGGCATTCCCTGAGCACCCCCTGAACATCCCCTGGGCATTCCCTGAGCACTCCCTGAGCACCCCCTGAACATCCCCCTGAACATCCCCCCCCGAGCACCCCCTGAGCACCCCCTGGGCATTCCCTGAGCACCCCCAGAGCATCCCCATCCTCTTCCCCCCCGTGGGGAGCTGTGGAGAGAGGACAAGGCCTCCCAGTGAGCCAGGCACTGCTGCCCATCCACAACCTCTTCCCTCTGCTCCACGCCCCGTGGATCCCCGGGCAGCTCCGAGGATGCCCGGGCAGCTCCGTGCGCCACGGCAGAGCCTCGGACGGGAGAGGAGCAGGCAGGGAGATGTGCAGTGGAGGTAGGAAGGGCGGGCACGGCTCCAGCGGGGCATTTTTTGGCATTTCCTGCCCCACAGCACAATCCACGGGATGGGGGGATGCCGACAGCTCCCTGAATTCCAGCCGGGAGCCAGGGGTGCCGTGGCAGCCGGGGGATGCCGCTTGCCCTGCGGGATAACCTTTGGCAACTCCCTCCGCTCCTAACGCCCTCCGGCACATCCTTCATCCTCCAAGCTGCTCGGGCAGCGGATTGTGCCAGCGCTGAGCCCTGCAGGGAGGTGCTGGCATGAAGGGGGAACGCAGGGCACCCCAAATTTGGGGCAGGCAGGAGCGGGAGGCCGCTCCATCCCCCGGCCGTGCCCTCTCCGGGCGGGCTCGGTGCGCCGGGGGTTTGTTTATGTGTGGCCCTGGTTGGAGCGGCGATCTGGCGTGGCTAAATATAGCAGCGATGCTGTCATCCGAGTTCAGCCTGGCTGGGGAATTTATTTTCTGCAAAGGCTGCGAGGCGAACGGGCTGCGAACAGGCGTGGAAATGCCGGAGCCGTGCGATGCCCTGGCTGCGGCGGCCGGGCTCACGCAAGGGCAGCGGGCACCTTGTCCCCGGTGTCGCCTTTGTGATGGCAACAGGGCAGAGGAGGGATGGTGGAAGGGCTGAAATTGGCCCTGCTGGCTCGCCGGGGCACGGGTGGGCATTTAAAAAGCGGCGCGGTGCCTGTGTGGCTTCAGTTCTCCATGCAGGGAAGGGATCCCCTCCTCCTCCTCCTTCTCCTCCTCCTCCTCCTCCTCCTCCTCCTCCTCCTCCAACTCTTCCTTGCTGGCGTCCCCAGGGATCAACTCCCAGCCCCCTCAGATGTAAAAGGAGCAGGGAGAGAAGCATCTGAAAGTCCCACAGCTGGCTGTGGGTATCTGGGAGAGAGCAGCAGCTTGTCCTACAAGAGGGGGGACTGGGAGAGCCCCCCGTCCCTGGGGGCTGCAGCATGAGCCCCGAGCATCCCCTGCTGCTTCCATCGCCATGAAAAAAGCACCTTTGATCACCCATCCCGGGGAAAAACGGGAAAAGAGGCAGAAAGACAGGTCCTCTGACTTGCAAAAAACCAGGCAGATGGGGAGGGTGTTTTCCACATGCACTGTGAAAACCACGTTGCATCAGCTGTCGGAGCTCCATGTGGATGGAGCAGGAATGTGGATAAACTGGCTGCAAAAAAGTTTCTGAAGGGAGTTATATCCCGGCAGGGAAGGTTAAGAGTTAAGAGGGTGTTGCTGGAGCTGTTGAAGGGTTTAAAATCTGCTTTCTGCCGGAGAGGAACTGAGCCATGCCCGCGGCTGTCAGAGAAATCCAGCAAACAAAGGGTGAAACCAGGAGATTTCTTGTTTCCCTTCACAGAGGATCTTTCCCATTAGTCATTCCCGTCACAGGAGCTGGCAAACACGGTTATTATTTGAGGGATCTGAAAGTGAGATGGAGGCACGAGGCCAGGAGCCCAGACATCCCTGTCCCTGGGACTGGGGAGCAGGCAGGGACCCCCCCAGCCCCTCTGGCTCTCCCCTACCTCTGCTCCATGGCTAAAGCCATGCTGGGTAAAGCCCCTGGATTCATCCTCTGGTTGTGGGAGCCCTTTCCGAGGTCTAGGGAGTGGCATCCCTGGTCCCTCCCATCCCAAATCACTCCAGGATTCCACGGTTCCAGCAGGACAAGGTGGCACCAGGAGCCATAGGTAGGCTGGGATGCTCCATCCTGGAGGTGGTGGTGGACCAAGCACCTTGAGATCCTGCAATAATCCAGGGGCTCCCCCAAAGCACCCAACACTCAGCTCTCAGGCTCCTCCATGGGGGAAAGGACCAGGCTGAGCCCACCATGGGTGGGAGGAAGGTCCAAGGAGCTCTCTGAAGAGCAAGGAAAGCTGTAAGGCAGCTCTCAGGAGATTGGGATGGCTCGTGCCTTGTGATCTTGGCTGGAGCCAAGAGCTGTCCTGGCAGAGGTAGCTCAAAGTCCCCTTGAGCCATGCAGGAGCTGCAGGAGTTCCTGCAGGGCTGCATGGCTGGGGATCAGGTTCTCAGGGATTGTGGCTGAGTTTCCATCTCACAAAACTGGGGGGTTTGCCATGAAGATGTGGGTCCTGTTGGCTTTTTCTGCTTCCTGAGGCAGAAGGATGAGTTTTGTCTGAGCTCATTATGAGCCTCTCTTTCCTGCAGAGCCAAATCCTCATCACAGGCTGGTGAGAAGCTCCAGAGCCAGCAGGTTGCTCCAGGGTTAGGCAGGTGTAATCCCAGAATCCCAGACTCACTCAGGCTGGAAAACACCTCTGGGATCACTGAGTACCAACCTCTGACCAAACACCACCACCCACCACCCCAGCTAAACCAGAGCTCTGAGTGCCTCATCCACTCATTCCTTGGGTAATTCCAGGGACTTGGACTCCACCACCTTCCTGGAAAGTTCTTTCCAATGCTCAGCAACCCTTTCCATGAAGAAATTCTTCCTGATGTCCACCCTGACCCTCCCCTGGCCCAGCCTGAGGCTGTGCCTTCTGCTCCTGTCCCTGTTCCCTGGGAGCAGAGCCCGACCCCCCCGGCTGTCCCCTCCTGGCAGGAGCTGTGCAGAGCCACAAGGTCCCCCCTGAGCCTCCTTTGCTCCAGGCTGAGCCCCTTCCCAGCTCCCTCAGCCCCTCCTGGGGCTCCAGACCCTTCCCAGCTCTGTTCCTTTCCTGGGCTCTCTCCAGCCCCTCCAGGTCTTTCTCGTTGTGAGAGGCCCAGAAGTGTCCCCAGCACTGGGGGTGTCCCAGCAGTGCCAGCTCATGGGACAGGCACTGCCCTGACCCTGCTGCCACCCCAATCCTGAAAAAATCCAGGTGCCATTGGTCTCCTGCCCACCTGAGCACACCTGGGCTCGTGTCCAGCCCCTGGTGCCCGGCACCTCCAGCTCCTGTGCCACCAACGGGCAGCAGAGCCCCTTCCCTTTGCAGGAGCCCAGGAAAAAGGCAATCAGATCATTAACACATGCTGCTCTTCACACAACCAACCTCACAAATATTTATCAGCTGGAGAAACACACGGGCTCACAAGTTGCCAAGTAACATAACAAGAGGAGCTTTTAAATAAATATCTGTGCTTCTGTGGGTGAGGAATTAACCAAATCCCTTGGTGTGTGGCCCAAAGATCTGCTTTCCTCTGCAAGCCCAGCACCAGCAGTAATAATAATGATCCAAAGCAGGAATGAAAACCTGGGATAAGCAGTGACTGGCTGTCTGTCTGTCCAGCACTGGAGGGAATTCCTGGGAAGGTCTGGGGAGTGATACCAAAAGTTGGGAGCAGGATGGGATGGGGGGTTTATTTAGGAGGGGAGGTGAGAATGAGCCCAGAGTACCAGGCTGGGTCTCCTCCTGCACCCTGTGCCTCTCCTGAACACCCAGAGCACTGATCTTCTCTGGATTTCTTGTGGTACAAGGTTGTTCCTACAGCCTCGTTGTTGCAGAGCCTGTGGCTCTCTCTGGTTCTCCTGTCTCCCTCTCTGTTCCCTCCAGCCCTGAGAAGAGTCCATCCCTTCCTCTCCTAACCAGCTGGGTATGTCCCAGAAATCCTACAGGAATATTGGGGTGGGCAATCCCCCTGTCTGTTTTCCAGCAGAGCCCAGCCCAACTCATCTCCTGCAGCTCAGGAGGGCTTTGGGACCAGCCAAACCCGGCTGACATGGCTCTGCACTGCCCAAATAGCCAGGCTGGGTTCCCCCGGTGCTAAATCCTATTAAATCCTTGCTGTGAGGTCAGTTTGGAGATTTTGGGGGTGGTTTGGGGGGGTCAGTGCTGCCAGAGGACTCCAGGGGGGTTTGCAGATGGATGGAGATCTCTCATCCAGTTCCTTCTTCCATGGGGAAACTCTTCCATGGCTTGTGGCATTGGGATTTCATGGACTGGACCTTAAAGCTCATCCCATCCCCCTTCCATGGACAGGGACACCTTCCACTGTCCCAGGGTGCCCCAAGCCCTGCCCACCTGGCCTTGGGCACTTCCAGGGATCCAGGGGCTTCTCTGGGCACCCTGTGCCAGGTCCCCCCCACCCTCACAGGGATGAATTTCCCCCTAATATCCCATCTGAGTCCCTCTCCAGCTCTGTTGGAGGCCCTTTAAGCACAGGAAGGTGCTGGAAGATCTCCCCAGAGTTTTCTCTTCTCCAAGCTGAACAGCCCCAGCTCTCCCAGTCTGTCACCTCATTTGGTGGAGATGTTCCCTTACAAATCCACCACCACCACAGGCCTTGGCCTGGGGGTTTTGCAAGCAAGTTGTCATTTTGGGCCCATTTGGGGTCATTCTGGGCCCATTTGGGATCATTTTGGGCCCATTTGGGGGATCTTGCCTGAACCAGAACACGAGGAGACACAACCTGGACATGGAGCTGGTTGGCAAAGTCAACCTGGAGAGTGATTTTGGGGGGGCAGACACTGCCCAGTCCTGGTGGGCCCAGCTGAGGGGGTGAGATGACCCTGACTGGCTGAGGTGATGGTGGTGGGTGTCACCCAGAGCAGCTGTAGATGCCTCATCCCTGGAAAAGCTGGGATGTGGGAGCCCCTCCCTGTGTCCCCAGCCATGGCATTGTCCCCAGGCACAGGGGGAGGTCAGAGCTTTTCTTAGCCCATCTTTTGGGCACAGGAGCTCATCTCCTTGTCCCTGCTTTCTAATTAGATCAGCTGATCTAGCACAGGCTCCTTCCCTCCCCATGGGCTGCTGCCTTCATTACATCCCTGGCTCTGCCCTTGGCAAGCTCTTGGAGGAGCAGCCAAGCCATCCCAGAGGAGATGTTGGCATGGCAGGAGTGGCTGCCTCACCTCAGACGTTCCCCTGCAGTGCAGTCCCTGCCTCCAGCACTGCCAGGAGTGGCAAGGGGACAGAGGACAAGGGGACAGGGACAGGGGACATGCTGGTGTTTGTTTGGGCCAGGCTGTGCACCAAAGTGTGGGATGGGAAGACAGGAAAGACTGTCCCTGTTATGGGGATTGGCTCTTCAAGGCAGCTCAGAGACACCAGGGCAGAAAGGAGAGGATGGAAACATGCCCCAAAATCATCAGGGATGCTGGGATGAGATGGGCAGAGCTGCATCCCCACAGGCCCCTGCACCCCAAGGATCTCCTGCCCAGGGGAGGGGTCCCTGGTGGTCCCTGCCCAGGGGAGGGGGGCTCTGGAAAGACCAGGATCTGTTCTTGGCTCAAATTTCTCCCTCCTCCAACAAACACAATTCCCAAAAGGTCTCTGCTGGGAAAACCCACATCTCCACCCTGTGCAGCTCAGCAAGGACACAAACACCCATCTCCAGGAGCAGGCTGAGCACAGTGCCAGGCTCAGGGAGACCCTGGTGCTCTCCCAGCTCCTCCAGCAATGTAAATAATAAATCACTGCTGCCCAGCTGGTGCCCAGCCAGCCCCTGCACAGCAGGACTTTGTTCCTCTCCTTCCTCCAATCTGCTCTTCCTCCTGCCTGCCCCACTCTTCCTCCCTCCCAGTGCTTTTCCAAACCCCAGGGTTTGATTTCTTTGGGGATCAGGGTGTCCCCAACATGCAGGAGTGGTTTCAGTGCTGTTGAGGCCCAAGTGGAAAGTTTTTAATCTGTTTTCTTCCCTGCTGCTGGCACTCAGTGCCGTCCTTGGTGATTTCCTCAACCTCAGTTTCCCTCTGCAGCCTCCCAAGGGATTGTATGGACTGAGAGCTAATCTGGGGACTAGGATGAGGTATTTCCAAACCCGATTTTGTGGCTTAGGTGGTGGATGTGCCACCTGCAGGTGTTTGGGGTGGGCAATCCCCCTGTCTGTTTTCCAGCAGAGCCCAGACCAGCTCATCTCCTGCAGCTCAGGAGGGCTTTGGGACCAGCCAAACCCGGCCTGCTGACATTCCTCAGTGCCAGCCAAGAGCTTTGCCTTCCCCTCCACGTTCTCAGGGGCCCAAATTAGCTTTTAATAATAATATTTCATTAGGAAAAAAAAAATTTAAATAAATAAATCCCCGTGCAAACAATCCGGCCTTGGCGCCCGCCGGGACAGCAAACACTCCCCGAGGGGCACCAGGTGTGGTGCATTCCTGATAGCTGGAAAAGAAAGGAGCCTTTATTCCATTCTTTCCCTCTCTGTGCCATGCTGGGGGGAGCAGGAGCAGCCTGCCCGGCTCCAGGCAGGGCTGGGCTGTGCCCAGCACCGTGGGAGGTGGGGACGTGGCTTTGGGAAGAGCTCCCTGAGCCAAGCCCGAGCTCCGCAGCTGATTAATGGTGGCGTTCCTTTGTTCCACACGTTTCCTCCTGGCGGAGGTGAGGCATTTCAGGCGATAAAAGGGACCTGTTTGTTTTAAAAACAAGCCCTGCGAATCACCCCAGCCATCCCTGGGTGCCCACGTTCCTGGCACAGCCATCCCAGCTTTTGTGTGGATGCATCCACCACTCAGAGGTTATTCCTCACAGCTGGAAAACTTGATTTTCCCTTCTTTAATGAAGTTTCCCATCGATCTGTTGTCGTCTTTCCCTTTCATCCTCAGAAGAGAAGTTGAGGACATGGTGTTACAGCCCCAGCCCCAGCTTTGACCAGGATAAAAAGCAGGGAAAACCCTTTCCTCCAGCTCTCCACCCTTGCCTTTGGAGTGCAAAGCAATTTTGCACCCCTCCAGGGTTTGGAAGGCAGGCAGAGATTTGGGCTGCTGGATAATGTTTCTCTGGGCCAGCTGCTGGGATAAAACCAGGGCATCTGGCAGCTCCCGAGGGGGGCAGCCCAGCTCCTGCCTGAATTCCAGCAGGGCCTTGGAATCACAGGAGCACAGGATTCACAGGATTCACAGAAATCACAGAATAACAGGATCACAGAATCACAGAATTCTCAGAATCACATAATCTACAGGATCATAGAATGCACAGAATCACAGAATTCACAGGATTGCAGGATTCACAGGATTCACAGAATAACAGAATCCACAGAATCACAGAATTCTCAGAATCACATAATCTACAGGATGAGAGGATCATAGAATGCACAGAATCACAGAATTCACAGAATTCACAGAAATCACAGGATCACAGGATCACAGAATCCACAGAATCGGAGTCACAGAATTCACAGAATTACAGAACCATGGAATTCACAGAATTCACAGAATTCACAGAAATCACAGGATCACAGGATCACAGAATCACAGAAATCAAAATCACAGGATCACAGAATCCACAGGATCACAGAATTCATGGAATGACCAGGTTGGAAGAGACCTCCAAGATCATCCAGTCCAGCCCAGCCCCAACACCCCAACTCAACCCTGGCACCCAGTGCCACATCCAGGCTTTGTTAAACACCCCCAGGGATGGGGACTCCACCATCTCCCCGGCAGAAAATTCCAGAACTTTATCATTCTTTCTGTAAAAAACTTTTTCTTGATATCCAACCTGTATTTCCCTTGGTGCAGCATCCGAGGGACAGCACGGGGGAGGTGACACCCGCCCCTCCCCGGGGACATCCCAGCCGGAGCAGCGATTCCCTTTCATGCCCCGCTGCGGGGACAAGAATCCCTTCATTTCCTTCGGACGCTTATCCTCTAAGGATCTTGATCCCGGGGGCGAGCGACAAAAACACCTTTTAAATCCATCGCAGGGGCTTAGGGGAGGATTAGCAGATGTCTCTGCAGGCTTTACACCAGGGTGTCCCACCCTCGGCCCCATCCAGCTTCAGGCGTGCGCTTCCCGGAGGAGAAATGATGGAGCCAGCCTGGCTGGAATTGCCCTCGGGAGATCGCTGCATCCCAGGCAAGGCCAGGCTGGCCACTGGCTCCCAAAATCACCGGAGGGCTGGTTCTGCTGGGTGTCCTGTGGCACAGAGCTCTTCCCAGGGTGTTTCACCCTGGAATTTTCCAGGAGGGAGAAGCTCCCCTGCTTCCCACCTTTGGGGGATCCCTACAGAGGAGCCGGGGTCATTCCCCAGTGAAGATCTGACTTGTCCCTCTCATCCCAGCCTGCCTGGCGGGAATCATCCCTCTCCATCACCCTTTTGTGTTCACAAGCAATTACTGCCTCACTTTCCATTCTCAACACTTTTCCTCCTTAATTTGTCTCAGCGCTGGGGGTTTTCCCCCTTAATTTCCCTGCTGTCCCCACATCCCTTTTACCTCTCCTCGGCTCCCACCCCCGAGGGCTTTTTGACCGTCGGGACTCTCAGGATGCCTTTCCTCCGGCAAGCACCAGCTCGCATAATAGCTGTTGACACCGCAACTTCATTTGAATCGATCTTGTTTGCTAATTAGCTGATTGCAGTAATTGGCATGAATTACCTTGGGGGATTCTGCCTCCCTGGGGGTGGCCAGTGGCCAGCGTGTCCCACGTAGGAGGTGGGAATGGCAGCAGGGAGGTGATTCCTGCTCCAGGGGCACCTTTTGCAGGGATCCGGGGGATTCCTGGAGCTGCAGAGGAATTTTCAGAGGGGAACCACAGCCTGGTGCAGAGGTTTTTAACTCCTGGAGTGTCTCAGAGCCACCAAAATGTCCAGAGTAGCTATTACAGAGGCTAAAATGGGTTAAAGTCCCTGTTCCTGGGGTGAAGGGATGAGGATGTGACACTCTGCCTCAAAATGCAACTGGAGATGACTCAAACCCTGGGTTAAAGACAAACCGAGTGAAGCAGCTTTTCTCAGAGGTCATAATTCCCTTCTGGAAATTCCCTGCCATAAATTCATGGAGGATGAAACAGCATTTGAGTGAGTGAGGAGGGAGCAGGCAGTATCAGGGACAGTGTCCTCTGATGGCAGCAAACCTCTGGGGGGATCCAAAGACAACTTTGGGTGGGAGGCACCCCTGAGAAACTCTGGGATGGGATCAGTGGGATTCTCACTTTCACAGCCCCTTTTCCTCCAAGCAGCAGCTGCACAGGGAGGAGGGAGAAGGGAGGATCATCCCTGTCCCAGTCCCTGGGATCCAGTCAGGATCCAACACTGCCCGTTGTGAAATTCAGGGACAAAAGGAGAGGGACAGCAAGGGCAAGGTAGGGAGTGACAGGACAAAGGGAATGGCTGTAAATTGCCAGAGGGCAGATTTACCTAAATATTGGGAAGGAATTGTTCCCTGGGAGGGTGGGGAGGCCCTGGCACAGGGTGCCCAGAGCAGCTGTGGCTACCCCTGGATCCCTGGGAGTGCCCAAGGCCAGGCTAGATGGGGGCTCTGAGCACCCTGGGACAGTGGGAGGTGTCCCTACCCATGGCAGGGGGTGGAATGGGATGAGCCTTAAGGTCCCTTCCCACCCAAACCATTCCATGCTTCTGGAATAACTCATTTTTTACACAACACCCCAAACCAAAGCTCCTCACATGGGCACATTTCCATCTGTGCTGCTGCTGGGGTCCCCTGATCCAGACCTGCCCCTGGTGAGGCTGGAGGAGTCTGTGAAATGCTGATTTTTTATGAGCCATCTATTTATATTGACAGCTTCCCACGCTCCATCCCCCTAATCCTGCATCCCTTTCTCCCAGGCTAAGCTGCATCACTCCAATTCTTCCTTCCCCACCCTTTTTTTTTTTTTTTTTTTTAATATTGCCCTGTAATTATCATCTTTCCACTCTTTTGGGATCTGAGAGAAATCCCAGGACTTCTTAGAGAGGATGAGCACAGCCCAGACCTCTCCTGGTCCTGCTTCCATGGGGCTCTTGGGAGCAAATTAATCTGAACCTGCTGTTTAAAAATGTTTCTCCTCAGGCCATGCCATTTAGTGTCTTCCTGGGTTACTAATGGACTAGAAAGCACTTCCTTGTCCCTGTGCAATATGAGAACATCAGCCTGCTTTTTCCAAAGCCAGAACAGAAATTATTCTTTTTTTTCCCCCTTCATTGTTATCAGCGATTTTCTGATCCCCAGCTTGAGGACAGGCAATGCTGCTGCTGCTGTTATTTTGCTGCTCCTAATTTTGTAAAATCAAATTAAAAGTCACTTTGTCTTGCATCCAGGAGAGACCTGATATGGCCAACTGCAAACTGAATTGTGGAGTAAATTCCACAGCTTTGTTGAGCCAGAATGCCAATAAGTTTAGTCTTGGTTGCCAGTGTTGGTGCTTAAATATTTTGGGTGGAAAAGAGAGAGCCTAAATGAAAACTGAGCTCTCCAAGACCCTTTGGTGGGTCAGGAGGCCACATCAGGTTGGATATTAGGAAAAGGTTTTTCATGGAAACAGTGATAAAGTTCTGGAATGCTCTATCTGTGGAGGTGGTGGAGTCCCCATCCCTGGGTGTGTTTAACAAAGCCTGGATGTGGCACTGGGTGCCAGGGTTGAGTTGAGGTGTTGGGGCTGGGTTGGACTCCATGATCTTGGAGGTCTCTTCCAACCTGGTCATTCTGTGAATTCTGTGATCAACCAGAGCTTTTATTTTATTTTTTATTTTATTTTATGTTTTATTTTAAGACCTTGCAAACACACAAGAAGCAGCTGGCTCCATCTGCGGGGTCCGCGGGGATTTTGGGGTGACTTTGCTCAGCTGCAGCAGAGGGGTGAAGAGGCTGGGTCAGACCTGGCCAGGGCATGGAGACCCCAATTCCCCACTGCACAGGTGGAGCTGTCACCCAGCAGCTCTGCGAGGGACAAGTGACACGAGTGGGGGTGGCTGGAGGGGCTGAGCCAAGGGACGAGCTGGCAGGGGACACGGCAGAAACCTCAGCAGGAGAAGGAGAAGGAGAAGGAGAAGGAGAAGGAGAAGGAGAAGGAGAAGGAGAAGGAGAAGGAGAAGGAGAAGGAGAAGGAGAGAAGGAGAAGGAGAAGGAGAGAAGGAGAAGGAGAAGGAGAAGGAGAAGGAGAAGGAGAAGGAGAAGGAGAAGGAGAAGGAGAAGGAGAAGGAGAAGGAGAAGGAGAAGGAGAAGGAGAAGGAGAAGGAGAAGGAGAAGGAGAAGGAGAAGGAGAAGGAGAAGGAGAGAAGGAGAAGGAGAAGGAGAGAAGGAGAAGGAGAAGGAGAAGGAGAAGGAGAAGGAGAAGGAGAAGGAGAAGGAGAAGGAGAAGGAGAAGGAGAAGGAGAAGGAGAAGGAGAAGGAGAAGGAGAAGGAGAAGGAGAAGGAGAAGGAGAAGGAGAAGGAGAAGGAGAAGGAGAAGGAGAAGGAGAAGGAGAAGGAGAAGGAGAAGGAGAAGGAGAAGGAGAAGGAGAAGGAGAAGGAGAAGGAGAAGGAGAAGGAGAATTCGCTGCTTTCCCCCCTCCCCCGAAGGTCTGCGAGGTCGGACACAATGAAATTCCCTCCTCCCTCCCCTGCCCGAGGCAGCCACATCCCAGGAGGAATTCAATGCTCCCTCCTGGTCCATTCAAAACCAGGGTCAAACCTTTATGAGGCAACAAAGAAAATAAACCCCAAGACAAAAAGCTATTCTGGAGGAGGGCAGGGGAAGGAAACAGCTCCCAAAATATCAGTGAGAACCTTTCCTTTGAGCCCAGCTGTGGGATGGGGGTCTGTGCTCTGGTGGGACTGAGCAGGGCAGGTGTGAGCAGATCCTTCTGCACCTCCCTCTTGGTGGGAGAGGTGCAGAGTTTTGGGAATGTTGGGGGAGGATCACGAGGATCTGGGTGCTGGACAGGGGACAGCTCTTGGTGGGAAGTCTCCTGCAGGGCAAAGGGGATTGGCTGGCACCAAAGGACCATGGACCCTCTCCTCTGCCCCATTTCCTGTGGTCACCACTTCCCTGGTGGCTGTGAGGGTTCCTGGTGGCTTTCAGAGGTTGTGTTGCTCCTGGCTGTGGTCCCAGAGGCAGCTGGACAGACCCCAAGTCCCCACACCTCCAGAATAATTTGGGTTTTTCCCCTTCATTCCTGTTCTTTAGCTGGGAGCTCTGAGTGAGGATTTTTGAGAGGTGTTTGGAGTTGTTCCCATGTGGGGTTAAAGCTCTGGCACCCAGGAAGGGATGGGACAGGACTGAGAGCTGCAGGAGGGAGTGGGAGTCAAACCAGAGCCACCCCAAATCCTGTGGGGTGGGAATGGACACACACAAGGTCCCACTTCCTGTGGACCCCAATTCCAGAGGGGGAGGCCCCTGCAGGCACAGAACCCCCCAGTGGCAGGGCTGAGCCCCCAGACCACCCCAGGAGATCCCAGGAGCAGCAGAAGAGGCTGAGGATGCTCAGCTGCCCGTCCCTCCCTGCTGCCAGGCTGACACACCCCAGTGCCACCTCCCACCCCCCAGCCCTGCAGGAGGGCAGGGCTGTCCCTGGGTCACTCAGGACACAAACAGGCTCTGTTTGGAGCAGAGCAGGGAAGGATGATTCCCCCCACAGCCCCTGCTGTGACTCAGGGGTTTGTGGCCTGTGATGGGTGAGTCAATGGGAGCGGGAGAACCTGGCTATTTTTAGGACATTTGGGGGGGTTTAACCCCTCTCCTTCCTCCCCCAGAGGCATCTCAGCAGTGCCTTGCTTGAAGAAGGAACAAAAGACCTTTCCCAAGGCAGACAGGTGCCAGCCTCACGGGGTGGTGCTTCCTGGGATGAGGAGATGAGGGAAGCAGGGTCACGGGGACCAGCACGAGGCTGCCAAGAGCCACAGAGACAGAGCAAGAAGCCATGCACAGAGAGAATCCCAGAAGGGTTTAGCTTGGAAAATCCTTCCAGAATAATCCAGTCCAGCCATTAACCAGCACTGCCAAGGCCAGCACTGACCATGTCCCCAAGTGCCACATCCACAGGGCTTTTAAATCCCTCCAGGGATGGGGACTCCAGCACTGCCCTGGGCAGCTGTGCCAATGCTGGACACCCTTTTGAGGTGGAAACTTTCCCAAAATATCCAATTTTAACCTTCTCTGGCACACTTGAGGCTGTTCCCTCTCCTCCTGTCCTTGTTCCCCGGCTGTCCCCTCCTGGCAGGAGCTGTGCAGAGCCACAAGGTCCCCCCTGAGCCTCCTTTGCTCCAGGCTGAGCCCCTTCCCAGCTCCTTCAGCCTCTCCTGGGGCTCCAGACCCTTCCCCAGCTCCATTCCCTTCCCTGGGCTCTCTCCAGCCCCCCCAGATGTTTTTCCCCAAACTCTGCCTGTTCCTTCTCTGAGCACCCTGAGGTCTCTGTGCCCCAGGGTGATCCCCCTTCTCTAAATGCACATGGATCAAGTTTTAAAGCTCCTCACCAAGTCATGGAGAGCTTTTCCAGAGTTTTCTTTCCTCCTGGCCTTAAGGGCCCAGCACGATGGCCATGTCCTCTCCAGCTGCAAAAGTGACATCATGGCACTTCTCCAGCTTCCAGCTGAGCCTGGGACAGCCTTTCTTCTCCTTGTGTCCAGGGAAATCACATTTAGGGTGGCCTGGGATCCACCAGGCTGTTGCTCCTGTCCTTCCCAGGGAATTGGGGCCTTCAGCACCTCCTCATGGGATGAGCAGCCTCTTCCTTCCCACGGCCTGCCCAAAAAATCATCCCCATCTCCCCTTCCCCACCATCCCACCTTCCTGCTGGAGAGGAACTTCTCATCCTACCGTGCAGATTTTGCTGCTTTCATGACAGCTAATCCATCCTCAGCCTGGAAACCTCCCTGGTTTTGTTTAGTTTAGCAGAATATGAAGGTGTTTGGTGGTTTGTGTGGTTTGCTCTGTTGGGGGGCTTGGTTTTTTGGTTTTTTGTTGTTTATTTAGGGGTGTTTTTTGTGATTTTTTGTGGGGTTTTTTTGTTGTTGTTGTTTGGTTTGGTTTGGTTTGGTTTGGGTTTTTTTTTTTGTTTGTTTGGGTTTTTGAGGGTTTGTGGGTTTTTGCTGGGTTTTGGGGTTTTTTTTGTGGAATCATGAACACAAGCACCTCCAGATCACAACAATTTGAATTTTCACAGCTCTTTCTGCACAGGCTGTTGCATTCCTGGGACACACTGAGGGCACTTAATGTTCTAGGGATGAGAATCAATGTGAATTTTTGGGCTGGCTGAGCTCAGAGGTCTTTCCCAATCTTAACAATTCTATCAGCATTGGGCATGGATAGGTGGAAAAGGGTCACTCTGCCAGCCTGCTTTATATTCCCTCAATACACTCCCAAACCTGCCTCCTGTGCAATTTCCAGCAGATCCTGATGGATTTCTGGTCCATGAACTTGCCAAGCTTCCCCTCAAACACTGAACATCAACAGCATCCCACAGCAGGGAGCTCTCCAGGCCACCAAGTACTGCCTGAGGAAGGGGTTCTTCCTTTTCTCCCTTATTTTTACCTTCATCTTCTTCCTGATATGTTTTTTTTTTTTTTTTTGCTAAAAATCTGAAAAAAGGACACATCTCCACATCTGTGTGTCATTTGGTCCTGTCTGAAACGCTGCCCCAAAGCCACTGATGCTCCTGCAGAGCCCCCTGGGAATGTCTGAGCAATTTGTCAGCACTGATTCATTTCAAAAAACCCCAAAACTATGGAGGAAAAAGGCTGGGAATCCTCCTGGTGTGTGCCCAGGCAGATCCCAGGGCAGCCCCTGTCAGCAGCACAGGTGAGATGAACGGTGTGGGATTGCTCCCAGCTCAGAGACATTAATGAGGATGCTGTGCCAGGCTGAGTTCTGTCCCAAACAGATGAAGTGCAAGCTTGGAACATGTGCCAAGCTCCTCTGGAGCTTGTTTCACAAGTGCTGCCCATTTTCCATGCACGCCTGAGGAATTCTGCTTCCCCCTGCTCAAGGTAGGGATGAGAGGAAAGCTGAGAGTGGAGAGAGCAGGTGGTGCTGCAGCCTCCTCCCCTGGCAAATCCTTGATCAAAGCACCAGGAATCTTTGCCTGGGTTTGGGCCACAGATTCTGGGCTGGCTCAGCATGGGTGGACAGCCCCAACTAGGAATTGCTGCTGCATTCCTTTGGAAGCATCAAGTCACAGAGTGGTGGAGCTTGGAAAGAACCTCTAAAGGTCATCACATCCAAGCATTAACCCAGCACAGAGTTCACAGGATTCACAGAATCACAGAATTCACAGGATTCACAGGATTCACAGAATTCACAGGATTCACAGATTCACAGAATCACAGAATGAGAGAATCACAGAATGACCAGGGTGGAAGAGACCTTCAAGGTCATCCAGTCCAACCCAACCCCAACACCCCAACTCAACCCTGGCACCCAGTGCCACATCCAGGCTTTGTTAAACACACCCAGAGATGGGGACTCCCCCACCTCCCAGGGCAGAACATTCCAGAACTTTATCACTCTCTCCATAAAAACCTTTTTCCTGATATCCAGCCTGTATTTCCCTTGGTGCAGCTTGAGGCTGTGAGCTCTGGTTGTGTCAGTGCTGCTGGAGAAAGAGCCCAGCCCCAGCTGAGCACAGGCACCTTTCAGGAGCTGCAGAGTGATGAGGGCACCCCTGAGTCTCCTCTTCTCCAGGCTGAGCACCCCCAGCTCCCTCAGGGGTTCCTCACAGGGTTTGTGTTCCCAGCCCCTCTCCAGCACCCCCATGTTCACCATGAAACCACCCAAACCACACAGGAGCTCGTTTTCTCTCCTGCAAATCACTGACAAAGCTGTTTTCCCTTTCTCCCTGCTCCCACACCACCCTTCTCCACCCCTCTCCTTCCCAGGGCTGTGTCCCTGGGGGATCATCCCCACCTTCTCCCCAGGACACTGCTGCTGAAGAGGGAACATTCCCAAAGAAGAGGTTGGTGGGGTGTTTTTTTTTGTTTTTTTAAGGAGCTTTCACTGGGAGGGAAGCAGTGAAAACCAGACATGAGCAGGGTGAGGGCAGAAGGGCAAGGCCAGCAGTTTTATGTCACCAAAGGTGCAGCCACACTCCCCCACCCCATCAGTCCATGATGGGAGCTGTGCAAAGCTCAGGTGAGCACTGAAAGTCACAAAACCTGTACCTAAAGGGGCTAAAAAAGAGCTGCAGAGGGGCTTTGGATGTGGGGAAATGGGTGCAAACTGCCAGAGGGCAGGGATGGATAGGACACTGGGAATAAATTCTTCCCTGTCAGGCTGGGGAGGCCCTGGCACAGGGTGCCCAGAGAAGCTGTGGCTGTCACAACTCTGGAAGTGCCCAAGGCCAGGCTGGACTGGGCTTGGAGCAGTCTGGGCTGGTGGAAGATGTTCCTGCCCATGTCAGGGGTGGGAGTGGATGAGTTTTAAGGTCCCTTCCAACCCAAACCAGTCTGTGACTCAGTTGTGATGATGATCCTCAGGCTGACTGGGGCAATGGAAAAAGGTTTTATATCAATCACAGGGTGTTGGGAGAGAAGCACAAGAGGGGCTGCAGATATCTCAGTAGAGACATCATGGATTTATTTTTTCCACGCTTGCTTTCTAACTCTGGGTTTTCCTCTCCTGGGAAGACCATTTTTGATCCCTGACACATCCAGCAGCTCCTGAGATTGGTCATGAACAGGAGCAAAATGGTCCTTTGGGCAGGTCTCACCTCGTGTCCCCTGGGCTGTTCATTCCTCACAGGGCAGCTCACAGGCTCCATTAGGTCTGGTCCTAACGAGGGCTCAGCTGAGCTCTGGAGCCCTCCTCTCTCCCCATCCTCCAGCTCTCTGCATCTTCTGAGTGGAAACAACACCAAACTGAGAAACAGGGAGGAGTTGCCAGCACCCCACTCCAGGAGGCCAGCACAGAGAGGATGTTTCCCCACTTGAGGATGGTTTATCCAAGCTGCACACACGCTCTCACACTCACAGGCTCTCTCACACACAACACAACCGTTTTCTCACCCAGCCCTTGGGATTTTGGCACTCCCTCCCACTCTCCTGGTCGTGCACAGCCCCACTTCCCAGCTGAAGTCGTTGCTGGAGGAGATGTGGAGAAATCTCCTGACTGTTTTGTTTGCAGCAGAGCTGCTGGTGCTTTCCAGGGTTTCCAGGCTGGTTATGAGCAAATGGGAAACAGAAGGAAACCAAATTCATCCTCCCATCAATCCCTGCCCTTGCTGTGTCCCTCGTGCTGCCAGCTTGTCCCGTGGCCATCTCCAGCTCCACATGAAAAGCCCTCCATCAAACCAAGAGCTTTGCAGCCTCTGCTTCCATTTCAAAGCCTCTTTTTTTCCTTTTGCTGAGGATCTGGAGGGAAGGGAGAAGTGTTCAAAGCCCAAAGTTGGTTCTGAAGTCCAAAGCTGGGGTTTGTTTTATATGACAGAGCAGAGAGCCCAGGAACCTGTGAGGGCAACACCTCCCTGCAAATCAGGTCATTTATTTAGTGAGGGAAAAAAAGGTTCAGAGCATCAGGGCAGAAATCAAAGAGTATTTGAAGGAGGAGGGAAAGCCAAGCTCTGGCTTTGCCATTCCTGCCCTCCTGCTGGATCCCCACGGCCTGGCAGGCACCGAGGGAGACCAGGAAAATATTTCACTCTTAACACACCACTTCAAACCCTCAGAGCTGCCCTTTCCAGGGGGACTCAGGTCAGCTGCCACACTAAACTCCAAATATTTTCCTAGCTGGCAAATGAAAAAAAAACCCCTCTGTGTGTCTGTGCCTGGCTCTGAAGCCAACGTACACGGAATGATCAAGCCCCTGGCACACATCTTGCAGGAGCTAATTATAGAATTTGGAAGCCAATGTGATAATATTTTCTTTAGATGTGTGGTGCAGATGTAATTACTTCTCCGGAGATGCCAGCCGCAGATGACTCAGGATGCCCTTATGTAATCACCTTTATTATGCAGCTATGGAAATTTTCCCTCCCTGACCCATCCCCTCAACTCCTTCTTTTTGTTCCTCACCCTAAATTCTCTATGGTTCCTTCAGAAGGTGAGGGGTGAGGGCCACAGGGCAGCTGTGACTCCACCACCTCCAGAGAAATGCCATTCCTGGGTTTCCCCATCCATCATCCCTCCGTGAAGGAGCAGAAGGAGTTGATGGCTGTGCATTGGCAGGGCTGGGAGAAGGAACCCTTGGAGCCAGGTTTCCCCCATCCCTGGCATCTCCTGTGGCTTGGACCAGGAGCCAACTGCTCCATTCTCCTGCTGTGGAGGAGCACCCTCCCAAAAATGGGCTGGGGGTGCTGAGGATGCAAGAAAACGGCAGAGGAAAGCTGGTTTGTCCCTGTAGGGTGAAGGCTTGGTGGGTCACCAACGCTTGAGGTGCTCCAAAGGCTGCTCCAGAATGCAGGAGGATCTCCCAGGTGATCCACAAAGTCATCCCTGACAGGGCAAAATCACAGCCAAAAATGCTTCCAACACAAAAGGGATTTTTGCCTCTGAATCCTTTCTGAGGTTTCCCTTTTTGCCTGTGGATCCTTACCAAGATTTTCCATTTTACCTGTGGATCCTTTCTGAGGTTTTCTATTTTTGCCTGTGGATCCTTACCAAGATTCTCCATTTTACCTGTGGATCCTTCCTGAGGTTTCCCTTTTTGCCTATGGATCCTTACCAAGATTTTCCATTTTGCCTGTAGAACCTTTCTGATGTTTTCCATTCTGCCTGTGGATCCTTACCAAGATTTTCCATTCTGCCTGTGAATCCTTTCTGAGCTTTTCCATTTTGTCACTTCCAAGTCTCTCTGTCCCACAGCCCACTAAGGTCCAAGCCATGGGTGTCTCCAGGACAGAGGTGTCCCCCACCACCAGTGCTGCTCAGGGGGGACACAGTCCCCTGGCATGACCAGTAAAACCCTGCCTTGGCCACAAATACTCAGGAAAAAGGGTTGGTAAGCAGCCTGGAGGCATCACCCTGTACAGGCATCACATATTTTGGCTCTGTGCTCCCACCCTCTTCCATCCCTCTTCCTGGCCAAACTGGATCCTTCCTTGCTGTTTTTAAGGATTAATATGTGATCCAGAGGGGTATTCTGAGTTCTGGGCCATCCTGATGCCACCAAGGTTGCAAATCTGGGTTGTGAAGACTTTTCCTTCTTTTTTTCTCTGCATGGCATCCGAGGCAGGGCATGGATTGAGGAGGATGAGCCTGGAGATGAACAAGGCTGAATCCCTCAGTGTCTGGGAAGTTTGGAGAGTTGGGAAATGGGGGAATTGGCCACACAGCCTAAAGGAAAGGAAGCCAGGGAGATGGTGGCTGGAGAAGAACTGGAGGCAAAATCATGGTTCACCCACTGGGGAAACTGGTTTCCAGTCATGGGTCAGTGCCAGTGCCTGCCAAGGAATGTGTCCTCAGGGCTGGGAATGCCACATTCCTCTGAGGACAAAGAGCCTGGGAGGCAGGACCTGGGGGATGTGTTTGTGGCACTCAGGTCATTCATTAACTGCAAATTCCAAATTCCCAGGAGTCCAGGGCCATCAGGTGGTCATGGATTCAGGGGGCATTTCAGCCCAATCCCTCCCTGTGCTCCATGGGCTGTGTCAGCTGGAAAGGGACTGTGTCAACCTTTGTCCTTCCCAGAGAAGCCTGGGAGCCACCACAGGAGTGCTCCAGGATTCCTGCTCCATGTTCCATTGCCCCTCCAGGAGACCTTCCCTAAAACTTGAGGATTCTCATCCTTCTGCTTCTGCTGAGGCCACTCATCCACCGATTCCTCCCCAGAGCAGAGGCTGGCCATGATGGAGATTGGAGACTGGAGATGGGAGATGGAGATAGATGGAGATGGAGATGGAGATGGAGATGGAGATGGAATTGGAGATGGAAATGGAAATGGAGATTGGAGATGGAGATAGAGATGGAGATGGAATTGGAGATAGAAATGGAGATTGGAGATGGAGATGGAGATTGGAGATGGAGATTGGAGATAGATGGAGATAGAAATGGAGATTGGAGATGGAAATGGAGACTGGAGATGGAAATGGAGATTGGAGATAGAGATGGAGATTGGAGATGGAGATAGATGGAGATGGAGATAGAGATTGGAGATGGAGATGTAGATTGGAGATGGAGATGGAGATTGGAGATGGAGATGGAGATAGATGGAGATGGAGATTGGAGATGGAAATGGACATAGGAGATTGGAGGTGGAGATGGAGATGGAGATAGATGGAGATGGAGATAGAGATGGAGATTGGAAATGGAGATGGAGCTGATGGATGGGACAACATGAGCACACACAACTTAGTCCTGAGCCTGATGTTCCTCCCTGAAAAAACCCCTCCCAGGCTGAGCCAAGGGGGCTATGACAAATCCCTAATTCCTGATATGGACAGAAGGGCACTTCCAAGCAGGATCTTGGTGATTTCAGTGTTAATCTGGCCCTCCTGGCTGCAGGCTGCTTTGCTCCAATCTATTTCTGCAAGGCTGGCCTGATGCTTTGGGACTGTGAATGGGAAATTTGCTTCCTTCCTTCTGGATAATCACCCAAGGATGGATGGATGGATGGATGGATGGATGGATGGATGGATGGATGGATGGATGGATGGATGAATGGATGAATGAATGGATGAATGAATGAATGAATGGATGAATGAATGAATGAATGAATGAATGAATGAATGAATGAATGAATGACACACAGGATGAATGACCAGGTTGGAAGAGACCTTCAAGATCATCCAGTCCAACCCAGCCCCAATACCTGGCACCCAGTGCCACATCCAGGCTTTGTTAAACACACCCAGGGATGGGGACTCCACCACCTGCCCAGCCAGCCATTCCAGAACTTTATCACCCTTTCTGTGAAAAACTTCTTCCTAATATCCAACCTGATGCATAAGGAATGGTTTTTAACAAAATGATGAGAGATTTAGCCTAAATATTAGGAATTAATTCTTCCCTGTGAGGGTGGGGAGGCCCTGGCACAGGGTGCCCAGAGAAGCTGTGGCTGCCCCTGGATCCCTGGAAATGTTCAAGGCCAGGCTGGAGGGGGTTTGGAGCAACCTGGGATGGTGGAAGGTGTCCCTGCCCATGGCAGAGGGTTGGAGCTGAATGATCTTTAAGGTCTCTTTCAATCCAAACCATTCCACAAGAATCCACAATTCTCTGGCCTAGACATTATTTGGGAAACCTGAGAATTCACATCCTCCCTGCAGCAGCTCAGACCTGACCCAAATCCCATGGCCAGGACACCCAGCACCCACTCTGGGCTTTCAGCACCCACAGGTGGAGATGCAGGAGCCTCTCCTGATTTATGGGAAGGGCTGGCCCATGCACCAGGCTGTGGCTTGCCAGCACTGAGAGGCTTTGTCTGCTCTGTGCTGGTACAGGAGGAGACAGCTTATAGCAGCAGGGATGTTTTTTCCAGAATAGGAAACCATCCCTCTGGATGACATAAACCAGAGTCTTTTGGCTTGCTCATGCTGGCTCAAGCTGAGCAGGCAGATGTCATGGATTGGAGATGGAAAGTGTCCCCCACTGCAGCAGCTGGCATCAACCCAGCTTTTTTGGGATCTACCCAGCCTCAGGACCCCCTGTGGCAGCTTGGAGAAGGTGCTCTCCCATGCCCAGCTCTGTGTGGGGATGAGGAGGTCTCATAGAGACTCAAATTATTCCACTTAATGAGCAGGAAAAGCCTCTCCCAGCCTTTTAACTTGCAGAGCAGAGGGATGTCCCTGTGCTGGTGACCCCCCAGGTGCACAGAAGGTTTGTTTGATCACATAGCCAGTTTATTCTGGTAAACTGAGAAACAAACTCTGGGTGCCATCCTGCCCTTTCTTCTGGGAGCTCAGCCACAGAGCCTGCTCAGGCTGTGCAGGCTGCTGGGGATTTTATCAGCATTCCCAGCAGAAAGGTTGGATTTCCTGGCATGGTGTAGTCATGCTCCCCTACCAGCCCCATCCTGCACATTTGGCTGTGGTCCCTGAGATCACTCACAACAAACCAGGCCAGGCAGAATCTCTCCACAAACACAGGGAAGCCCTTGGATGTTCCACAGCTATTGATTATCAGAGAAAACTGGGTATTTCCTCTGAAAACAGGGCTGGAAATCTCTGCTTTAACAACAGAGAGGGGGGAAGAGCTTCAGGCAGAGCCTGGCGAGGAGGTACTGCAGGAATTCTGGTTTCAGTGCCCAGCCTGATGGGTGTCAAGCACAGGCACAGCCAGCTCACAGCTGAGGTCTGAGCTGGGTTTAAGTTGTGGTGCTGGTTGGGAAGCTCTGGAGGCCTCCAGCACAAATTCAGAACTGTCTTCATCACCAGACCTTGACACTGCCCAGCCAAGGCACTCAGACACGCTGGGATGGAGATGCCACTTCATTCATGGCCTCAAAGTGTGTTCAACAGCCAGGGTACCCTTATTTAGGGGTTTTTTCTGCTCCTCAATTTGAAAATGATCTTCCCTCTAAATAAAGGGGTCTGGGTGAAGAGAGGAGGGAGGCTCTTGCTCACATTGGGATGTCTTGTATGGAAAAGCAGCTCCCCAGAGGTTTCCAGGATGAAATCCCAGTGCAGGGAGATCCTCAGAGGTTTCCAGGATGAAATCTCAGTGCAGGGAGCCTCTGTCTCTGCTCCCATTCCCATCTCCACCCCCACATCAAGGCTTTCCACCCCTCTTCCCTGGGGAATGTCCCAGCCCATGGATGCTCCTTCAGACCTCAGTGCAGCGGATGTTTTCCTCCTTCTCTGATCAGTGCAAAGAACACTGAACCACTCCAAGGACCTCAGAGAGCTTGGGGATCTTGAAATGGAGCAGCTCCAAGGGAATGGAAATCACCCAGCCAGGGGCTGCAAGGAAAAGGGAAAAGAAAACAGAAGGACATGGGAACAAGGAGTTTGGATTTTGGAAGAGTAAATTTTTCCTTTCTTCGAGAGGAAGAAGGCTTTGGGTGGATGTTCAAAGCCTGAGCCCAAGACAGAGCAAGGCCATGGTGGCTGGGTGGGGAAGGTTTTTTAGGTTGTAAACCCAACCCTGGAGTCCCAGGCTGGAGGTCACCTCAAGTGGTTGGGTCTGGGTGACACAGTTTGACCATGGCCACCCAAAAAGGGCAGAGCAGAGAAGGATAACCCCACAAAGGGCTGAGACCAAGTCCTGGTGGCTGTGTCCCATGGGGACAGGGAAACACAGTGACCTGGGTGCTGCTGGCTGTGCAGGAGCCCTGACACAAAGGGGTGCTGGGTGAGAACTGGGGGTCTCTGTTGGCTCCCAGAGGTGATGGAGGGGCTCTTCTGGAGGTGGGCAGAGAGGCTCAGCCACCCTGGGTTAGAAATGAGAGTTGGGGGTTCAAAAGTTTACACCCCACCTCAGAGCACCAGGAGCTCAGGTTATCCTGCATCTCCCAGCCTTCTCCAAAACCTCTCCTCTCATGATTTATTCATCTGTAGGGAGTGCTAAGACATAACTCAGCTCCAAAGGGAGAATGAGCACAGCCTCCTGCAGCTGCAGTGTCAGGAAACTGCCTGTCTCCTGTGAGACCTGGCACTGCTGCAGTTCCCTGCAGGGCAGCCACAGGCTCCTGTGCTGGGGCAGCTTCCCCAAATCCCACTGCTGGGAAGGGTCCCTGTCCCAGCAGAGCCCCTCAGCCACCTCTGGTCATTGCCAGAGCAGGGATGGAAAGGGCTCTCTGTCTGTGTGGCTGCTTCCAAGCTGCACACACATCCCCAAACCAACCTCTTTGTCAGAACTCTCTGCTTCTGGAGCTTAAGGGCAAAATTGCGAGCTTGAATCTCCACAGGAATGCATTTTGGTATAATTTACACCTTCCCCCTGCACCCCAGCAGTGTGTTTTGCCCTGGTTTAAATGCACACTAACCCAAATGTGATTATTTTGGCATTATTGCTGTGTTACTGCTCTCACTGTTGTTTGCCCACCAACACTGGCCCCGTGACTGGCGACTCCTTTGATCCCCAGACATCCTGCCAACAGAAAATTCACCTCAGCAAATGTGTTTCAATAAGTGGTTTGCTTTGTGTGGCTTTTATTTCCCTCCCTCCACGACTGCAAATAATGCAGAGTAAGTGCTGAGGCTGGATGGCCCCCCATGGGAAGGCTGATTGCTCTCCTGCCACTGGGAAAGTGGGAAAAGGAGCTCTGGGCCATCCTGTGCCACCAGAGCTCTGCTCTGAATGCTGGAATGGAAAGAGGGCAGCATCCACATCCAGCTTTTGGCCAGCTGGATGGAGCTTGGGGCAACCTGGGAGAGTGGGAGGTGTCCCTGCCCATGGCAGGGGTTGGAATGAGAGGGGGTTTAAGGTCCCTTCCAAACCAAACCATTCTGTGGATGCATCATCCCATTCATCCCATCTGTCCAATTCTCTGCCCTTCTTTCAGAGCTCTTCACAGCCTTTCATTTCAGCCACACAGCTGGGAAGCATCCCCAGAAGGATGGGAAAGTTGAGGAGGGTACCCTGATAGAAAGATCCTATAATTAGTATTTGAGTGAAAACTAGCTGTTTTGAGCAATCCCCACTTGAAAAAAAAACCAATTTGTCAGGCCCCAAAATTCCATTTGAAAAAAGCCCAGCTGTTAGAGCCACAAATCTCTATTTGTACCCAAACAAGCCCCCCAGACCCTAAAACCCCCTTTTGAAAAAAAAAAACAAAACAAAAAAAAACAACCAAACCAGGCAGTCAGACCCCAAATCCTTATTTGAGGAAAACCCAGCTGCCAGACCCCAAAATCCCCCTTTAGCCAAAATAAGTTACTTGATCCCAAAATCTTGATTTGATCAAAGCCATCAGACCCCCAAATTCCCTATATTTGTAAAATAACCCAAACCCAGCTGTCTGATCCTAAAATCCCTGTTTGAGCAAACTGAATCTCAAACTCCTCATTTGAGAAAAAACAAGTTCTGAGAGCCTGAAATTCCCTATTTGAGAAAAAAATATAAAAACAAAAAACCCAACAGTTAGATCCAAAAATTCCAGTTAAGCAAAACAAGCTGTCAGACCCTCAAAACTCTCTCTGTGCAAAACCAAGCTGTCAGACCTCAAAATTCCCATTTGAAGAAAACCCCATGGTCTGACCCCAAATTCCCTGATTGAGACAAAACAAGCCTCTGAACCCCAAATCCCTATTTGAGCAAACCCCAAAACCTGCCAAATAAACAAATCCCTGTTTGAAGAAACCCCAAAACCTCCCAAATCCACACATCCCTATTTGAGCAAAGCTTAAAACCTTCCAAAACCACATCTCTTTATTTGAGCAAATCCCAAAACATTCCAAATCCACAAATCCCTATTTTGGAAACCTCAAATCCACACATCCCTATTTGAGCAAACCCCAAAACCTCCCAAATCAATAAATCCCTATTTGAGCTAACCCCAAATCCACACATCCCTATCTGAGCAAACCCCAAATCCATAAACCCCTATTTGAGGAAACCCCAAAACCTCCAAAATCCACAAATCCCAATTTGAGCAAACACCAAATCAACAAATCCCAATTTGAGCAAATCCCAAAACCTCCCAAATCCACAAATCCCAATTTGAGAAAACCCCAAATCAACAAATCTCAATTTGAGCAAACCCCAAAACCTCCCAAATCCACAAGCCCCTATTTGTACATAAACAAGCCATCAGACCCCAAAATCCCATCTGAAAACAGAAAAAGGCAAACTCCAAATCCCTATTTTGCAAAACCCAAAGTCCCCATTTCTGCTGAAACAAACCACCAGCCCCAAATTGGCCTTGGAGGAGGAGGGAGCCATCCCTTCCCCAAAGCCCTTCCAGAGGTGGGCAGGGGTTGAGGAAAACCCCAAAACTTTCCAAATCCACATATTTCTATTTGAGCAAACCCCAAATCCACACATCCCTATTTGAGCAAACCCCAAAACCTCCCAAATCCATAAATTCCTATTTATGCAGAAACAAGCCATCAGACCCCAAAATCCCCATCTGAAAACAGAAAAAGGCAAACTCCAGATCCCTATTTGAGGAAAACCCAGCTGCCAGACCCCAAAATCCCTCTTTAGCCAAAATAAGTTACCTGATCCCAAAGTCCTGATTTGATCAAAACCAAGCCATCAGACCCCAAAATCCCCATCTGAAAACAGAAAAAGGCAAACTCCAAATCCTTCTTTTGCAAAACCCAAAGTCCCCATTTCTGCTAAAACAAACCACCAGCCCCAAATTGGCCTTGGAGGAGGAGGGAGCCATCCCTTCCCCAAAGCCCTGCCAGAGGTGGGCAGGGGTTGAGGAAACCCCAAAACTTTCCAAATCCACAAATCTTTATTTGAGCAAACCCCAAAACCTCCCAAACCCACAAATCCCTATTTGTGCAGAAACAAGCCATCAGACCCCAAAATCCCCATCAGAAAACAGAAAAAGGCAAACTCCAAATCCCTATTTTGCAAAACCCAAAGTCCCCATTTCTGCTGAAACAAACCACCAGCCCCAAATTGGCCTTGGAGGAGGAGGGAGCCATCCCTTCCCCAAAGCCCTGCCAGAGGTGGGCAGGGGTTGAGGAAACCCCAAAACCTTCAAAATCCACAAATCCGTATTTGAGCAAACCCCAAAACCTCCAAATCCACAAATCTTTATTTGAGCAAACCCCAAAACCTCCCCAAATCCACAAATCCCTATTTGTGCAGAAACAAGCCATCAGACCCCAAAATCTCATCTGAAAACAGAAAAAGGCAAACTCCAAATCTTTATTTTGGAAAATCCAAAGTCCCCATTTCTGCTGAAACAAACCACCAGCCCCAAATTGGCCTTGGAGGAGGAGGGAGCCATCCCTTCCCCAAAGCCCAGCCGCAGGAGGGCACAAAGAGTTAATTAAAGCTCCTGCGGGCGCCGTGGCCAATCCCACCGAGCCAAGGGCAGCCCTTGGCCCCAGCCCAGCAGCAGGTTGTTCTCCTCAGGTATTATTTTGGACTTTTTCCCCGGATACCACGCAGGGAAACAATGAATTTCGCGGTCGGAGGAGGATGGGGAGCTGCAGGATTCACCCCTGGGCTGCCCAGGTAAATCCCGGGGGGTGCCGGATTTTTGTGGGATCTTTCCTTTCCTCTCCTTCCCCCTCTGGCTGGGTGTCTTTGTTTGGGGCCGGGCAGGGAGGGAAGGGTTTGCGGTGGATTAGCGCAGGGCTGAGCTGGCGGGACGCTTTGCAGGTGATTTTTTTGGGGGGCACAGCGGGTGATATAGATAGGAGCCTCTTTGAGCCAGGTCTCATAAGCTCTTGGAGATATATTTCACACTTAAGATAGTTCAGCTAGCTTTGGAGGCATAAAATCAGCAAGATAGCTTCTGTGGCAGAGTTAGGAACAAAAAGGTTTAATAAAAGACAAAATTCTTGCTCTTGGTAAAACTCCTCGCAAAAGCGATTTGTTTCTTTGTTCACTTCTTCTTCTAGTAAGTTGCCCAGCTCCTGTCCAAGTAGTTATCCTTAAGTTTGAGGTGAAATTTCTCAGGCCTATGAGACGCCTTTTCCACCTAATCGAAGAGAAAAACTTCCAAGCTTCTTTCCTTTTTAAAGAGACAAAAAATAGTTTTGTTACTCCGTCCACAAAACCCACATTCCGATAACCGGGCTGCGCTCGCCGCGGGGATCAGGGATGGGGTGCGCGGAGCTGGGTGGGAAAAACTGCGATTTTCCCTTCTCTAAACCCCCTTGGATCCAGCTGGGACCCCCCCAGCACCGAGACCTTGCAGCTCGGCGGATTTTAGGGCACGGCTCCGGTTTAGCAGCGCTAATTCAGCGCTGGGGACAAGGCACCCACCGGGGGGGTTCGCTCCAAGCGCGGTGTCCGGGGAGGAGCGAGCGCTTCCCGGGCTGGCTCCGCGCCCAAGAAATTCCTCGGGCCGAGTTAATGATAAATCACGGGCTGGTGGCGTGGGTGGCAGCCGGTGGCGGGTCCCCACTTTGTCCTTCCTGTGGGTGAAGTTTGGGGATGGCAGAGCCAGGCAGTGCTCCGTGGAACCGCTCTGGGGGTGATGGCTCATCCCAAAGGGCAGGATTGGGTCCCCCCCCCCCGGCAGCATCTCGTCTGCAGGAGGGGCTGGTGACAAAGAGAGGGGTCCCCCTGGCATTTGGGGCCACGGAGCTGGGGATCACACCGGGATCCCTGAGATTTGGGCTGCGGGGATGTGTGAGGATGCTCAGGAAGGTGCTGGGGAGCTGGGCAAGGGATGTAGCTCCGTGCTGGGACACTTTCAGTGGTCACCCCATATCCCCTGTGCTGGGGAGTCCCACGGGCTCAGCTGGCATCATCCCATCTCCAGCCACCTTTCCAAAGGATCTTCAGTGGATTAGTGCAGGGCTGAGCTGGTGGCCCCCCTTCCAGTTGTTTTTTAGGGATGGGATGTACCTGCTGTTTGCACCAGGGGGTCAGAGCAGAGATGGGGTGCACGGAGATGGATTGTTCAGGGTGGGGAAATCTCACCCTGGATCCCACTGGCAACCCCTTAACAAGGGGAAACTGAGGCACACAGGGCTGGGATGACCCCAAGCAGTCCTGCCCATGGTATGAGTTATCCCAGACCCTCAGGGCTGCTGCCAGCACTGAGGCTGCTCCATCAAACCCCTTGTCCTGTTCTGAGGGAATCCAGGGAGCTTTCCCTGTGCCACCAAAGCTGGTGCTTTTCTGGGCAGAGGTTGCCATCAGGACCTCACTGAGGACAATGACACAGCTGGCCCTGAGGATCTTCTGGGGGCAGTCACAAGGGTCACAGATGAGGCCATGGATGAACCCTTCCTGATGGACACACAGGATTTGGGAAGGCACTTTAGGATGAGCTTGAAACCATCCCATCCTGCTGCCCCTTGGGATGATGGGCACAGATAAGGCAGGTCATGGAAAATCCTTCCTGTCTGCCCTCAGGTACATCCTGGAGGATGCCAGCCTGGATCCAAACCCAGGGCTCTGAGAGCAGATGGGGAAAAGGGGGAGAATCCCCCTGAGGATGAGGACTTTGGCCAGGGGAATGCTGCTGGATATCCAGTGTGGCTCGTGAAAAACTCCACGGCAGGATAATTCCTGGTGGAAAGGACCCCAGGAGCTCTCCAGGCCATCCTGCTGCAGGTGGGCCCTGCCTGGTCCATTCACACCTTGAAAACCTCCAAGGATGAGACAAAAAAGCCTCCCTGGGACTATACAAATGTGCCTTGTCACACCTCCACATCACCTGCTGAGGATTCTCTGGGGCTTTGCCCACCTTGCTGCAGCCTCCAGAATAATTTTGATTTCTTCCCTTGCTGGAACAGCTCAAGACTGGCATGGCCTGCCAGGTGCTTGGCTTTTAATTCCACTCTGCCTGCTTTTTCAGATCCAGAAAATCCTGTGAGTTAAAACTGGGATAAAACCCCCAGAGATGAGGAGATGGGATTGGGACAGGGGAGCAGCAATAGCCATGCCCAGATTGATTTACTGATTGTTTTACTGTCAGAAAGAGGTTTCCAGGAAGCTGTGGCAGGGTGTCCATTCCAGGAACAGCCTCAGGGAGCTGAGAGGGAAGGAGGGACAAGCAGGAGGGCACAGAGCCAAGGCCACAGTGCAGATTGTGGCTGTGCTTTGCCACGATTCCCCCTCCTGCCACATCCTGGGGGATGGGGACAGGGTGGCAGTGGACTGTGTCCCTTAAACACAGCGAGCAACTGAGGGAGGAAAACTGATAGCAGAGTGGGAGGACTGGCCAGGGAAGGTGGAGCAGGCTGCTCTGTTCAGGCTTTGTAGGGAACAATGGGGCCTTTATTGGGGAAGAGAGGTGGTGAGGCTGGCAGGGACAGTTTGGTACTCAGAGTTCCTTGGCCAGCTCGGGGACAGGGCACTGGCATGTGGGATGGGGCAGTTTGGTGGCCAGTGTCCCCCAAGGCAGCTATGGGGGCAGGGAACTGGGACATGGGGTGGGACAGGTTGGTACAGCTGGGGGGATGGGGAAATGGGAAATAATGGGAAATGGAAATAGGAAATGGGAAATTGAAATGGGAAATAGGATGGGACAGATTTGTATCCAATGCATCCCTTGGCCAACTGGGGGGACAGGGAAATGGGATATGGGACAGTCTGGTACCCATCATGTCCTTTGGTCAGCAAGTGAAATAAGTAAAAGGGTTATGGGATGTGGGATATGGGGTATGGGGTATGGGGTATGGGATATGGGATAGGTTGGTACCCAGAATGTCCCTTGACCACAACTGGAGGAAACTGGGACATGGCAGATGGGACAAGGGACAGGCCAGTTTGTACCAGACATCCTCTGGTGGTGGGACTTGTCACCAGGTGCCTCTGTGAGCCCCAGAAATGCTGCCAGGACTCTCCTTGATGTGGGTGTGGGTTCGTGGCCACCCTCCCCAACCCTCTGGCATCAGGAATTGCAGTGAGTGGTTTAAGAGCCAGCTGGTTCTGAGGGTCCTGGGGACCCTCACAGCTGAGAGTGAGGAGCAGCCCATGCTGGGGACATCCTGAATCAAGGGCTGCCACCCACTCCAGACCAGAGGAGCTCTGGGGATGCAGGAATCTGTCATCCTGCTGGGCTCCCCAAAGGAGCTGCCTGGGTCTTTTCATCTCATCTCTTTTGTTTCAGCCTTATTATGTAAATAGCTGATGCGGCCCCCATAATGAGAAAGTCGTTTCCCAGAATACAAAAGGCTGTAATTATCTCATTAGCAGGAGGAAATGAAAAGGAAATGTTTCTAAGCCGGCTCACTTTTATTTCCCAATGCAGCCTGAGGAAGCTCAGCCCCCAAAAGCCCCCAAAAGCCCCTAAAACCAGGACCTGCCTGCCCCTAATCCTGCCACCCCCTCTCTTCAGGAGAAAAAAGCAAAGTGTGATCCTCCTGTCTCAGAGATGGGTTTGTACTGGCAGGGCTGAGGGCTTTGAACCCAGAACTTTCCAGTTATCCAGAGGATGCTGCAGGGCCCTGTGCAGACCCCTCAGTGCTCTCAGGTGCTGGGACAGGGGGAGCTGGAAGTGGGGGGGGGGGGGGGGGGGGGGTCACAGAGGGATAGGGTGGTCCCCACATTCCCAAACTGGATGTTCCTAGGCAGGACTGCCATGCTGGGCAGCCCAAGTCCAACCTCCCTGCTCCAGCAGGGTGCCCTAGGGCACGTTACTCAGGATTGTGTCCAAAAGTAAATCCAATCATAAATCCTTTGCACAGAAGGATGGAAAATGTGCAGATACACAGCAGCCCCACAGCCCAAGAGGTGTCTGAGGGTGGCTGCAAGAATCTGCCACTACTTGACCCTCCAACCTGCCTTCCTGAGTTTGATTTTTAGCTCTGAATGGGAAGAAAAGGATCTGCAGTGCAGGGATAAATGGGAAAAGAGAGGTCTGTGACCTGGGGAAGGAGCAGGAGTTGTTCTTCTGAGTTCATTTGGCTTTTGGGAGTGGAAAAAGCTTGTGGTTGAAAAGCTGGAGATCTGCATGTTTTTGCAGACAGGTTCAAGTGTGCTCCTGCTGTATTCCAGTGGCAGAGGAAAACCTGGAAGCCACCAAGAAAGGATGGGGGGGAAAGGAGTAGGAGGAGGTGCAGAAAAGCACCACAAGAGTTACTTGAGGGCTGGAAAAAATGCCTGTGAGAGGCAAGAAAAGCTCATTCTGTTCTCCTCTTCAGCCTGAGCAGCTTGAGAAGGGTGTAGGAGAACAGGAGGTGCTGGGGCTCTGGAGCCAGCTGGGAGGGGAGCTGTGGTGGCCCTGCCTCCTGAATCAATCCCAGTGGAGGAGCTCTCAGCCAGGTTTGGGACCAGCATGGCCATAAGGAGGTGGCAAGTGATGGCCTGTGACACACAGGAGGCAGAGCAGTAGCTGAGTGGGCTTTTTGGAGGACGTGATGTACAAGAAAAGGTGAGGGAGGGGAAGAGGGATGTGACTGAAACTAAGAGGGACAAGAGGGAACAGCCTCTAAACAGGGGAGGTTTAGACTGGATAATAGGGAAAATTTCTCCATGGAAAATTTCTTCATGAAAAGGGTGTCCAGCTGTGGCACAGCTGCCCAGGGCAGTGGTGGAGTCCCATCCCTGGAGGGATTTAAAAGCCATGTGGATGTGGCATTTGGGGACATGGTCAGTGGTGGCCTTGCCAGTGCTGGGGGAACAGTTAAACCCCAGAGCGTTAGAGGGTTTTTCTAACCTGAATACTTCCATGATTCTATGATTCTACAAGTGCAAGTCTTGGGTTTCAGTGGTGGTTTTGCCCCAGGGCTTGTTAACACCTCACTGGACACAGGTGGCTTTTCTCCCTGTCTGTCTTCACTGCTAACCCATCCCTGTCCCTCCCTTCCCACTCCACATCTCTTCCTGGATGAAGCTGAAATTATCACAACCATTTTTTCCCACCCTTTCCAACCTGCTCCACCACCCCAGGACACGCTGACTTTTTCCTCCTCCAACCAACCCAACCCCTTGGCAGCACTGCCAGCAAACTGGCAGAGCCAACCTGAGCTGTAAACACAGGGCAGGTGCGGGCCCTACCCCTACAAAAACAGCAGAGCAGAGTTTATGGTGTCACTAATTGCTCGCTCGTTAAGCAAACAACCCTGAGTGATGAAGGTCAGGGGCACACCTGTTACCACAGTTGGCAAGAGGGAGAATTTTTGACTTTCAGGTGCCTTTGTTGCCCGTGCTGCCAGCACCACATGCCTGGGATGGGCACGGGTGCCAAGCCCTGCCTTGCTCTGGGGCTCTTTGCTGGTGCCCAAGAGCCATGACTGACTCCCCTCTCTGACTCCCCTCTCTGACTCCCCTCTCTGATTCCCCTCTCCCCTGGCACGATGCCGAGGTGTGTCTGTGTGTCTGTGTGTCTGTGTGTCTGTCTCCCCAGGGCTTTTGTTAGGACAGTGTTAACAATTAACCTCCCCAGGCAGCAACAGAGCCAGGCCTCCATCATTTAGTCTTAGTTAACCATTCAGCTGCTTATCTCAGAGCAATTTTTCTTCTTTCTTAACTGGAAGGCATTCACTGAATGCCTTGGGCAGAGCAAGCGCAAAGATGAAGTTGTTATTTTACAAATTTCTGTACTTACAATAACATGTAGGAATGTCCCGGAGCTGCAGGCAGGGCTGGAAACCTTGGTATGAGTTGGACAGGCAGAGTTTGCCTGGCACAGCTGGGAAAAAAGACATTTCACCCCAGATCTTCTGCATCAGGCATCAGAATGTTGCTGTCTCTGTGGCGAGGCTGCTGCAGGAAAGGCCAAGAGGCCACTGGATGGGATGGGGAGGTGGAATGTAGAGTGTGAGGATTCCCAGTGTCCCTGCTCAGAGAAGGTCACCCAGCCGTGCTCGAGGGTGACTCTGCTTTCCTCCTAAAGGATGGACTTGGGAATGAAATGCTGGTAAAGGCAAACACTTGGCTTCCCCCAGCCTCCCTGTGCTCATGGACAGGCTCAGCACCCTCGGGAATCACAAACAAAGTTTGTGAGAAGTTCAAACAGGAACTGTCAGGTCATGCTCCCATGGGAAGGAGGCAGTTATCATGGAATCATGGAATAGTTTGGGTTGGAAGGGACCTTAAAGATTATCCAGTTCCAATCTCCTCCCATTGCAGGGACACCTTCCAGTGTCCCACGTTGCTCCAGGCCCCATCCATCCTGGCCTTGGACACATCCAGGGATCCAGGGGCAGCCACAGCTTCTCTGGGCATCCCATGCCAGGGCCTCCCCACCCTCAGTCAAGAATTTCTTCCCAATATCCCACATAACCCTGCCCTGTCAGTCTGAAGGGTTCCCTCTTGTCCTCTTGCCCCAGAGACGGTGAGATTTAAGGAGAAGAAATGTCCTGGGGAAGTTTTTAGTCACACATTCCCCCAAAACCTGGAAGGAGAAAGAAAAAAAAAAAGACTCTCCTGCTCTGTGCTGGAGCATGGCAAAGTTATTCCTGTACTCAAAATTTGATTTCACAGTTCAGCTGAGGAACAACCAATGTAAAACCTGACTGGGAATTGGAGCTGGCCAGAAGGTACAAACTCAAGGGTTGTTGTTGTTCTCGGGAAAAAATGGCCCTTTTTGGCAAACAAAGCTGTACTGTCAGGGAGCTCTTGGCACTTCTGGAATCTCCTTAATAACATATTTGTAACACTTGTCTGTATGCTCTGTTTATCAGACCCTGGGTTTGCAGTAAACACAAGCAAAGAACAGGGTTTTTTTTCAGAATATTTTATTGGATGATCCCCAGTTAAAAGAAAATGCTTCTTGTTGTGTTGGCCTTTTTTTTTTTTTTTTTTTTTTTCCCTTTTGGAAGGATCAAACTTTCCAGTGACCTCATCCCTGCCCTCAGAGAGTCAATGTAAATGTGCAAATGTCACCATGAAATTTACCCAGTGAGGGAAAAGTAACCTGGATTTCTCCCTGGCTGGCTGGGGAGCACTGCAAGGAGACAATGCCACATCCTTGTCTGGAGCTGAGACCTTCCAGCTCATCCCTCCCATGGTGCCTGGTGTCCCATAAAAACAAGTCACAGCCTATAAAGATTCCCAAAGTCACTGAAAAGCAGGTTATTCCTAAATTAGGAGGACAAAAAGTCTTCCCTTGACTCATAAAATCCAAAGGCACCGTTGGCTGAGCGTGGCTTCAGGTGGGTGTTCTCCATCCTTCCTCATCACCCCACAGCCCAGCCAAGTCTCCAGGTGCTCAGCAAGCCCCTGGATTGACCCCTGGGCATGGTGCACTCATGAGCTGTCAGTGCTGATGTTCTTTGGGAAGTGTCTTTGGGGTGTGACAGGATCAGGAGCCTCTGAGTGCTGCTCAGAGCACGTGTCCAAATGTCACACGCCTCATATGTGACCAGACCCTGCCACTCCTTGCTGCTGGCAGAGGTTTTGTCACTTATGACCAATAAACACTTGTGTTTTGGCTGTGAGGGATCCCCCCACGTGCTCATGTGATCTTCCTTTACTGCCTGGTCTTTAGACTTTCATCAGGGAATGACATGAGATCATCTGCTGGGGACAGAGGTGCAAACTGCAGGGTGTCCTCAGAGGGACCACAAAGTGCTCACTTAATGCTTGTTGATCATAAAATCCCAGAAATGGGATCACAAATGATCATAAAATCCCAGAATGGGCTGGGTTGGGTTGGAAGGGACCTTAAATCCCATCTCAACAGCTCTGTGTCCTCTCCCTCTGGCACAGCAGTTGCCACATCTGCCACTCAGGCTGTACTTTGGTCAGGGCAGGGTGCTGGTAAAGGGGGAGGAGAAGCCTCCAGAAATGCAGTTTAATAAAAGCAAAGTTGAGCAGCACAGACCTTGCTTTAACCTTTTTAATTCTTTTTCCATTCCATTATTAGTGCAAATAGCAAGGCCCTGTGAGACACCACGTGGGAGCTGAGCTCCAGACCTCAGCTTGCTCTCCAGGGAAATAAACTCAGTTCTGCTTCACTCAGGGAGGGCTGAATGAACATCCCTACCCCAAGGAGAGGGAGAACCCCACTGAAATAGGGATTTTCTCCATCTCCCCTTCCTGCTGGTCCTGCCTGACTGCTGCCATCCCTGAGCCTTTCTCCAAAGGGCATCACTATTTTTATCCCATCCACAGGGAAACCTGCAGCTTCTGCTGCCCTTAAGTCTTGCTTTAGTCTCCATGCTGTCAGGATGGATTATCCTGGAAATCCTGGAACTGAGGGTGCCTGAGACAAAAGAAAAGCATCAATTCTGGCCCATGGGGACCGAGTCAGTGAACTCAGTAGGGCAGGTGGACAATGGTCAGCTGAGTGGCCACAGCTGTCCATGAGCCGCTGACCTTTCTCCTCCAGGTTTGGTTCAATCACTCAAAATTTGCAATGCACCTTCTCCCTTCCTTCAGGTAATGAGATCCTTGGCTGGTACAGGTTCAAATTCTCCATTATTCAATGAGGCAACAATAAAAAGGTTGTTGTGGGTCTTTTATTTCCTTAAATAAAATTTTACACCTTTGTGTTAAAGCTGATGAAGAACATCTAGACAGCTGAGAATTGGTCCCAAGGATAACTGGTCCCAGGACAACCCTAGTGACAGACAACTTTTGAAACCATTATTTGCCTGTTATCCATGTCCCATGGCCTAGTTTTGGCCAACCCAAGGCACAGCCTAAGTAAGAATCAAATGGAGAAAGGGAAGAAAGATTTAAAAGAAAATTTAGGATGACACCTGCACAAAAGCATCTTTTTAAAAGTTCAATTTCAGGCGAGCAACAATCCCAAGAAAGAGATGGAAACTGTGTTGTTTAAACCCTGTGGTGTCATCCTAAGGGATGTGCTGGAGGGAGCACTTGTATGAACCAGGACCAGGGATGGAGACCTTCCATCCCCATGGGAACACAAACTTACTCAAACCTGGGAAAAGTGACAGAAATTATTCAAGCTTGGGGACAGCAAATGGTTGTGTCTCACCAGTGCCACAGAGCTGTGCCTACTAAAATCCATGCAACTCACTCCCCTGGGAACCACAATCCTTGGATTGAGAAGATTGGGGTAAAATAACAGTGGGTGGGGTTTGGGGAATGCTGCTCCTCCAAGGGATCTGGGATTCCCACAGAAGAAGAGAACCCCATCACCTGTAGTATTTGCTGGGTCCCCAGGATGAAGGAGGAATTGAGAATCTGACTCCATGTTCTCAGAGGGCTAATATTATATTATATTATATTATATTATATTATATTATATTATATTATATTATATTATATTATATTATATTATATTATATTATATTATATTTATTATATTATATTATATTTATTATATTATATTATATTATATTTATTATATTATATTATATTTATTATATTATACTAAAACTATACTAAAGAGTAGAGAAAGGATCTTACAGAAGGCTTAACAAGATACTAATTAAAAAGTCATGACTGCTTCCAGAGTCCTGACACAGCTGGCTGTGGTTGGTCATTAAGTAAAAACAATTCACCTGTTGGATAAACCATCTCCGACCACATTCCAAAGCAGCAAAACACAGGAGGGAAAAAATGAGATAATATTGTTTTTCCTTCTCCTCTGAGGCTTCTCAGCTTCCCAGGAGAAAATCCTGGGCAGACGGATTTTTCAGAAAATATGACAGTGACTATCACCAGGACATAATTTTGATCTGCAAAGGGCACGGCACTTTTTTTTCAGAAAACAGTGACAATCACCAGATCATGATTTCGATCTGCAAAAGGGCACAGCAGACAAAAGTCACCTCTTTAACACCCCTTTTTCCCCCCTCCTTGTCCCAGTGCCACTGAGCTGCGCCTCCACCTCACCCCTACGCTGCCATGGCCACGCTAGAGACGCTGCCCGTCCTCAGTGACCCGGCCTACCCCAGCCCGCAGAGCTTCCACGGCTTCGCCCCACGCTACTCCCAGACCATCCCCAGGAGCGCCATGGGGAGCGTGGGCAGCGGGGTGGCCAACGACCAGGAGTTCGCCATGAAGAGCGTGGGCACGCGCACGCAGAGCGGCGGCCGGCCCGCGGAGGGGCCCCGCAACGGCTACTCCGGGCGGGACATCTCCCACCGCTACTCGGGCGAGGAGAAGACCTACAAGTCGGAGAAAGTCTCCAACTCCCTCTACATCAACGGCGAGGCGCGCAAGAGCGAGAAGGTGAAGGTGGACATCTGCGGGAACGTGACCGCCAACAACGAGAAGAACCTGCCGCCGCCGCCGCCCCAGTACCGAGAGCCCGGGAACCCACCAAAGATTTTGCCGATCTCCGGCAAACTGGACCAGGTGAGGACCTCCTGGAGCAGCTGGGTGGCCGTGGCACTTCTCTGGGAGCACAGGCCAGGAGGCCTTGGGCGACGGGGCAATCTTGATGGTCTTGTTTCTGTTTTGTAGGTTTTGATGTAGAGATGATGTAATTCTTATGACTTTCAGGGGCGGTGTTAGTACTTGAGGAACCCAAGAGCATGACCACAGGTCTTCCACACACAGCTCATTTAAGTCACTGGCTGTTCCAGCTTCCCTGAGATGTTGTGCTTACCTCCCTGAAGGATGGGGAGGGAGCTGGAGTTGGCCCCTGTTTGTAGGTCCAGCATCTGAGTCCCACTCTGGTTTTGTGTGGATTGTGCCTTTTATAGGCAGTCTCCAACCACCCACAGACACCTACAGCTGTCGTTTGAAAGCTGCCACGAGCATCTGTTCCCAAACCCAGTGCCCCTTGTGAGGAAAAAGGCTTGGGAACCATCCCTGTAAATATTATCTCCCAGCCCAGCCCATCCTCCTGGCTCATATTGGCTTCAGGGAGCAAAATCTCCCAGGCCTGGAGGAGCAGAGCCCCAGAGCCAGCAGTGTTTTATCTAGCCTGCTGCTCTGCTCCAGTGACTTCCATAATTTGTGTCCAGTATTATTTCTGCAGCATTTGGTGGCCTTTTCTCCTGGGTTGTTAATCCAACAGCCCCTGCAGTCCATCTCAGTCTCACACTTGGTCTCCAGGCTCCAACCCGTTCTGTTTTCTGTTTCTCCTGAAAGGCATTTTCAAAGTACCTTTGCTTCCTCCAGTTTAATTTTCACTTAAAATCCAATCTGCCACAGGGGAGACACAATCCCATTTTGAGGAAAATTTTGTTTCTAATAGTGCATTGATGGGGTAAGGAATGTGCAAGGCTTTAAAATCCTTTCTAAATCCCTTACAGCTGTGATCTGTTGTCCCCTAGCATTGCTTATTGCACAGAAAACACAAATTTCAAATGAAGAGCAGCTCCAGCATGTTCCTTGCCTGGTGTCACTGCTGTCACAGCCCCTACCTGCTCCTGTCTGAGGACAAGCAGGACATTTTGTCCCCACAGGCACAGGTCACTGCTGGCAGGAGGGAGATGTGACACTCCTGAGGCCAAAGGGCTGCTAATCCAAAGGTTCAATTCAGCTTTCAGCAAAAGGGCAATGCAACCTCAAGGCTAGAAATATAAACAGCAAAAATTAGAGTTATTTTTGGTCAGGTCTGGTAAGCAAGGGGCAGCCCTCCTTGTGACAAGCACTAAGAGAACCCAAGGAGTATTCTAGAGAAAAATCATGCAAGTTTGGGATGAGTTATGATGGTTTCTTTTCAGCTGGGGGAAGGGAAGGCAATGTTGCCCTTTGAGTGACCACAGGTCCCTCATGTGCAACCCCAAATGTGTAACAAGGTGGGATAAGGAGCCAGCCCAAGCTGGATAAGCCCCACCCCGTGCCAATGTGTCTCTTTTGTGTGTTGCTACCGAGCCTCCTGCCGTGTTTGATGCCTGCTCCTTTTTCCTTTTTGCAGAGCAATGAGCCCTTAGTTAGACCCTCAGCCTTTAAACCAGTAGTTCCTAAAAACTTCCATTCCATGCAGAACCTCTGCCCGCCGCAGAGCAACGGGATGGCAGAGAACAGAAAGAGCTTGAACCACGCCAACAGCAACAGCCCGTCCGCGCCCAAGGGCGGGCTGGACAAGAGCAGCCTTAACAGGACTACAAACCAAGGCGGGGGGCTCTCGGATTCGGGCCGTAACTCCCTCACCAGCCTGCCCACCTACGGGACGGGCTACAGCCAGCACGTGGGCCCCATGAGCGCCTCCACCAGCCACATCAACCGCATCGGGACCACCTACGTGGAGAAGAACATCGTGGGGTACAACGGGATATCTACCTCAGACAGCGGGCGGTCCTCGAGCAAGAGCACCTCGTCCTTCAACAGACTGAACCATCTCAACGAAACCATGCCTTTCCACTCACCCTCGACCGACGACATCATCCAGGACCTGGAGGACCGGCTGTGGGAGAAGGAGCAGGAGGTGCTCCAGATGAGGAGGAACCTGGACAAGAGCGAGGCGGCCATCTTCCAGGTGTTCGAGGAGAAGCAGAAGATCTGGGAGAGGGAAATGGAGGACCTGAGGCAGAACTATGCCAATAAGTTGCAGCAGGTCTCCAAAAAGGCGCAGCGGGCTCAGCAGGCTCTGCAGCTCCAAATCTTCAAGCTCCAGCAGGAGAAAAAAAAACTCCAGGATGACATGGGACAACTCCTCCAGCAACGAGAGGAGCTGGAGAAGAAATTTGTGGCTTTCAAGAAGGAGCAGGCTGAGTTTCTCCCGAAGATTGAAGAGACCAAGTGGGAGGTAAGAGCGTTGTTGTAACAGGCTGTAAATGAGGTTTCCATTGTGGGATCTGGTGACCCCAGGTACCTCCCACATGCCCTAAGTGGAGCCCACAGATAACAGCCATGGGCTGGTGGCCTCCAGGTAACAGGTGACACTTGTCACCTCACTTGTCTGAGTCCCAGGCCTGCTGATTTCAATAAAGTTAAAATAAGCACAACTTTTTGTGCACACCCTCCTGTGCTGGTTAATAATTTGACTTCACAGTCTGGTCACTCCAAGTCGTGACATTCAAATCCAGTTTCACGGAATACAGGTCTTTCCACACAGGTACTTGTGCCTGCCAAAAATGGGCTTAAGTCTATTTTAATTAAATTCTTTTACCATTTGCATTTGGGCAAACCTTGAAACCGGTTTTCAGGTATTTGATTTTTTTTTTAAATTGAAGATATAAAAGCAACTGAGCTAAGAATGACATTGATAGCCATGTTTACCTCATGTTTTCCATTGTAACACACTTTTTTTGGTTGTTAATAAGTTGATTTCTCTTAAAAGGCTGAAACACACATTCCTCTTTCTAGTTCTCCTGTTGAGTCCTACATAACTTTTTCCTACTGTTACTATTTTTAGAACATTTTATCAAGGTCTGTTTGTATAGCCAGTGCTAACATACCATTTTTTCAGCTTGATCATGTGAAGAATTTTAATCCTTCCATGCACAGACTAGAAACTTTGAATTTATTAAGAGTGCGGAGGCAAAACACAGCTCTAGAATCCAGACAACCTTATTCTGCTAATCCTGATGGAAAGTCAATGAAGCTGGGATTAATTAGGCTCTGAAATGTGCCATTTGCAGATGTTCAGCAGAAGGTTTGGGATGGAGCCCCGCGGGTTTGTGGGTGGGAGAGTGAGATGAAGGCAGGAGCGAAGCATCGCTGGTGGGACCACAGCACTAGGCTTGGCTGTTTGGGCAGCTCCAGGTGGGAACAGCACCAGATCCCTGAGGGAAAACACACAGGTGGGGACAACCTCTAGGTCTGTGGCATGGTGAAGGCTGGGTCCTTGAGCAGGGTCGTTTCATGAGCAGCTCAGAGGACAAGCAGCTCCTCACTGCCACCCACCAGCCTCACGAGTGCTCTCCCCATAGGTGTGCCAGAAGGCAGGTGAGATCTCCCTGCTCAAGCAGCAGCTGAAGGACTCCCAAGCCGACGTCTCCCAGAAGCTCAACGAGATCGTGGGCCTGCGGTCGCAGCTCAAGGAAGGTAAGAACTTCCTACGGGAGAAAGAGGAGCAGATCCTCACCCTGAAGGACTCCTACAGCTCCAAGAGCGTCAACCTGGAGATCTGCGAGGGCGAGCTGCAGAGGAAGATGAGCGAGGTCCAGGTGCTGAGGGAAAAACTGAACCACTGTGAGCTGGAGGTCTCCGGCCTGAAGCGGACACTTGCCAGCATGGGACCCGCGGGGTCTTTTGGCGGGGACCTCGGGGAGAAGCTGCGGGACCCGCTGGCCTGCGAGAGCGACGAGGCCAAGATGCAGCGGCAGAGCGAGGACAGCGTGAACAGCCTGAGAAGGGAGGTGGAGAGGCTGCAGACGGAGCTGAAGCTGGAGCGGCAGCAGCGGGAGCAGCAGGTGATGGACTTCGAGGAGGAGCGGCGCACGTGGCAGGAGGAGAAGGAGAAAGTCATCAAGTACCAGAAGCAGCTGCAGCTGAACTACGTGGAGATGTACCAGAAGAACCAGCTCCTGGAGCACAAGGTCAACGAGATGAACACCAAGGCCACCAGCCCCCCACACACCGAGGAGAAGAAGACATGGACTCCCTCCAGGCTCGAGAGGATAGAGTCCACCGAGATCTGAGGGGGGACTGAGGTGACACAACAGAATTTTTTATGGCTGTGCATGTACTACCTACTCAAGCCAGAGATCTTCCGAAGGATAACGCGCTCCCGTCGGAGCGGTGTGAGCATGCTCCCACCAGGCTCCATCACCCTTACTCTCCACTTCTGTGCTCTGTAGGTACAATAACTGTGGATGTGCGTTGGTTTTCTATCGATAATGCCACATCTTGGCTGGGGTTTTTCCTAGTACAGCTGGTGAGGGTCAATTGGCTCTTTTGTAATCTGCCCTGACTGTTACTTCACTAGAGGCTGCCACCCCCTCTCCTACAATTCACCCTTCTTTGGTTGGTTGTTTTGGAGGGTTGTATTCGGTTTCTTTGGTTTTCCAAGCATTTACGCGCAGCAAAACAGTTCAAAGTGGCAGGTTTGTTGTTTTTTTGGGATTTTTTTTTTCCAGGACGTTTTTAGCCACATTGGCTAATGGAGCAAAGCTCTCGGGATCATGAGCAAACAAAAGTGTTCTGCATCAAGTATCCTGTCTAGACGGTGGTCTTAGTGAAGTCAGTGTGAGCTTGGCCACTGATTTCAGTGAAACCAGACATATCTCTACCAGACAACTCCATCTTGCCCTGGCTGCAAGAGGTTAGGACATCCTTGAGGAGCAGGATGAGCCTGTCCTGGTAACAGAAGGCTGAAACAAGGAATGATGTCCCAGCAGGAGCCTCTCTGGAGGCTCAGCAGAGCTTAACACATGCTGCGTTTTCACTTCCTTGTGGTTTCCTCCTGCAGTTCCACTCCTCTCCCAGGTTGTGACCAACCCGGGAGCAGAAATACCCTCCCACCTCTGCCTCGGCCCCCTGACTCTATACCCAAGCTGGCTACAGCAAGAAAAAAGCTTGGAAATCTGAGCTAGTTTCCCTTCCCAACAGCCCCCTTACTTCCCAAAGTCAATGGAATCGAGGTTTGGGGAAGCCTCCAAACCTGTGGGATGTTTATGCAAACTGAAGCTTTAGCAATCTGCCCCAGAAGTGGGCAATTGTGCCACCCTGTCCCCAAATGAGTGACACCTTGGTGCACTCTCTTGGGCCAGGGTCTGCTTAAAAACAGCACTCGAGCCTCACTCAGGAGTTGCAGGGGGGGCACAGCAGCATCACAGCTGGATTGCAGTGGTCAGCCTTCAGTTCTGCCATTCCAAACAGCACCCACAGCCATCCCACGGGGCACCCCACACCCCAGGGATGGAGAGAACAACTCGCAGGCCTGGCTCAAGAAAACACTCAGCTACTAACTCTGAGCATGAAAGAAGTGATAAGAGGGGGAAATGCTTAAGATCACACAAGTGCTTATGCCCTGGCAGAATAATAAACCAAATCCTACGTGCCCAGTCACTAAGGCAGCAAAACCTGGCATTCTGCTTGAAAAGGTGGGCAAGGTGAGCTCGGTTCTTCCTGTCATGGACAGGTTTTTACCACGAGTCACAATAAAGAGAAGAAAAATGTTGCAAAGTGGAGTTTGCACTGGCCAAAGGATCAGTAGGAGTGGGGATTTTGGCTCTTTGCCCTGGGGAGCAGCTAAAAGAGAAAAGTTAGGATTAGCACTGGAATGTCTTGAAATGTCTGTGAGGTGACTCCAGGGCAAATTTGGCCAGATTAAATTTCATGTGCGCACCAAGGAAGAACCTGGAGGCATTGAGGGGCTGAAGACCTTTCAAACAAAAGCCCTGAAGCTGCACATTTTCTATGTTCTGTCTCCCTAAAGCTCTCCTGTTCACAACCAGGTGTGACCATCAATCTGAGAACAAACACTGCTGTGAGGAGCTCCACACTGAGCAGAGTGGAGACTGCAGTTAGTCCCACCAGCCCAAGTCATGGGACAGCGCTACCAGCCAGGAGCTGGTGGTGGCTGCCAGAGACCCCTGGAGCCACTGAAAATAGAAAAGTGCCAAGACCAGGGCATTTCAAGACCCCAGTTGACAGCTCCTGTCTTTTCCCACCAGTTCTGCCCATGTCTTTGGAGCTGGAGGAAAACAACTCATGGAAAACACCAGGGCAGCTCAGACTAAGCCCCTTTCCCTGGACCAGCCATAAAAGGGAGGTTAGGTCAGGTCTGACCACTGATGGGTGTGGGGAAGAGTCCTACTGCAAATCCTGAAGATGCTCCAGCACTCTTGGACATCAGCCCAGCAAGGAAGGAGTGCAGCTGCCTGCCAGTGCCACACAGCTGCAGACTTTGCCATGCCCAGGGAGACATCCACGTGCACCTGGCCAGGCACATCCTAGAGCTTCCTCCATGTCATACTCCAGGCCTTCCAGACAGAGTCAAACATCCCACAGTGTCAGGGCTGGAGATCTGGTGTCTTACACCATCTCAGCTTTCTGTTCACATCGGACAAGGCCACGTTGTCCTCCCTCCCAAAGCAGGTGTTTGGTGTCTGCTCTTGTGAAGATTGCTCACCTTGGAGGAGAGGAAAGGCCCCCTCCCTCCACCCTCCTCACTGCAACACATCGATCCAGAGCTTCAATCCAGATCTGAGACCTCGACTGTGGACATTCCCTGGATGACAGAGCCTTGCAGACACCTTAAGACACTCTGCTGCTGGTTTTCCCTCTCTTGGGATTCTCCCAGGATCTCCCAAGCAGCACCCCCAAGTGTCCTGCAGAAACCACTCCACCCCTGCTATGGTGACAGAAAACACAGATGGTTTTGGGAGCCAAACTGCCACAAAGGATTCCTGTGCTTCAGGATTCCTCCCCACAACTGGATGTGCTGCTCCCCGTCAAGTCCTCTCCCCTGTGCCAGCCCTTTGCTCAGCAGAGATGGAGCAAAATGATGGTGAGACACCTGGATTCCTCTTGTCTGTGCCCAGGTGGAGCTCACCTGGCTCCTTCCAGATCTTTTACACTTTCACAAGTTGATGAAATCTCCCATCAAAAGCTTCATTGAGGCTCTGGGGTCTTAGCCCTGGATTAGGACAGCCAAGGGGTGCCAGGCTGGTGTTTGGGTGACATATCCTGGGAATGGCCAAGGAGGTTTGCAGTGTGTCTCTTGGAGGCTCAGGCAGGGCTGATGAATTGTTTCTGCCCCATGGAATTCCACCCAGAGTTTGGGCTTGACCATCCCCCAGCTGTCTCCTCCACCTTGGAGGTACTGGAATTCAGCATGACATCCTGGCTCTCGTGTCATTTTCCAAGTCCAGCCCCCAAAATCCTCTCTAACTTGCCACTGGCCACCACCACAAGCTGTGGCCATGAGGGTCTCAGCTCAGTTGCCCACACATGGGGTCCACAATGGTATCTGGGATACCCAACACATGCATGATCCGAGATTTTTGGGAGAGCCAGGCCAGTGGTGGCAGTCCTGGAGCAGCTCTGGTGTCGCACAACCCCCATGTACAGAGCCCTGTCATGCTCCAGGCACATCCACACAGCAAGAAGGGGACACTGATCAGCTCCAGAGGCTTCCACCCATGAGGATGTGGGCTAAGCAGGCTGTCCTGGTGCCAGGGAAGGTCTCACTCTGCTGTGAGCAGGGTTGCTTTGCTCCACCACCATTCCAAGGCTGGCTGCTGCCACTGTCCCAGCAACCCAGCTGGGCTGATTCCAGCACTCCCCTCTCACCCCCAGGGTGAACACCACAACCAGGGCACGTTGTTGTGCCTCACACAGCCCCAGTCACCTCCTGCCACTGTCTGCTGGCAGCTGGTGGCCCCAGTCCTGCTGTCACTGGTGGTGGTCACTCACCTCCAGGTTTCCACGCTCCAGGGAGGAATGGAATTGTTGCTTTTACACTGTTGTACAGAGAGAAGTGTATTTGGATGTAAATAAGAGCCCAGCTCTGTATGTTGATGATTAAAAGGAGACAAGAAGGCTCTGTGGCTTCTCTGTTGGCGAGCGGGGCCGAGCGCTGAGCACGGCACACAGGGTGCTCAGCACCCCGACCTGGGCCTAGCTGCACTGGCAATCTGGGCTCCAGCACTTCCCAGGAAAGCTATCCACTTGGGATTAGCTCAGCCTGGTGTCCCTCTGTCCTGCTTTGATGCTTGCTGTCACCCTGAGCCAGGTGTGCAACGGCCCCCTGGTTAAGGGTGAAGTCCCCTCTGCCCATCTGGTGTCACACCCAGACTCCACGCAGACTGTGGTTCCCAGAGTGTCCCCCTGAGCTCTGCCCATGGCCAAGGACCATCCTGCTCCCCCCCTGCCCCTTGCAGAGGCACTTTATAGCTCGCTCAAGGCAGTGAGCTCACGAGCAACATGACCAAAGATCTCCGGAGAGCACTGGGCTCCATGCTTGGAGCTGTGTCCTGGCTTTCCTGCAGAGATGTGAGGCTGGTGGGGGCTGGAAAAGGGGAATGAGAGTTGGCAGGGGACATGATTTCCCTGGCTCCCACCTGGGAATGTCTGCAGGTCCATGAGGGCCTTCCCTGTGAGAGATAGGACAGGACAGAAAGGAGTTCCTGGGTGAGGTGATCGTCCCCAGCTGGTGACACCAGTATCCTCCACGGCCATACCAGTTAGCTCCACACATTTCCCGTGGAGAATATGGACCAGGGGCTGTCCCTAGGAGCTGGGATGGATGCCATTCCCTTTCTTGAGGAGAAGAGAGGATGTACACCAAGTTATGCACCCTCTTGTCTTCAGGCAACTTCATGCCTCATCTTCAGAGCAATAGGTTAGCAGCAGACAGCACTACAGGGTCCAGTCAGTTGTTCTGGCTCAGTGGGAACTGTCCAGGAAAATGAGCATCCTGAGAGCTGGTGGTCCTGCTGGCTGCCCCCTTGGTGTCCTCTCCACAGCTCACCCCAGGGCATCCTCAGCACCTTCCTTACCAAGGAACCAAATTACAAGGTGAAGGCAGAGTGTTCTTCACTTCTCCTGCTTGGTGTGTTGAAGGCATCTGCACCCACCTTTGCTCCAGGAAGGCTCCTGGACCTGGCAGGAGGCCAGTGGGAGATCTGTGCTCCTGCAGGTGGGTGTTCAGGTGGGCCTGGGCCTTGGGCAGATGCCTCTCAACTGTGCCTCTGCTCCCCAGCCATTCTCAGCCTTCTCCACGCCATCCCTGGGATGGAAGAGAGCCCAACTCGCTGTTAATTTAACCCAGACCTTCAGTTTAAGCCTTGAAACTTCTTTATATTTACTCTTCACCAAGACCCCTTGCTAGAGATCTGTTCATGTGCTGCCTGCTGCTCCTCTGCCCCAGCTCTCCAGGCTCTCCTGCCTCCTTTTAGGTCATCCCCTTCCCACTGGAGCAGTCAGGTCCCCTCCCAGTGCTCTCCCAGGTACATCTGGACAAGCTGGAGCTACAGCTCCCATTGGGAATGGGTTATCCCAACCCTGCTCTCAGGAGCTTTCCAGAACACTGATCCTCTCCTCTCTGCCATCCCCATGGCAGTTCCATCAGCCCTGCTTTACCTCCAAGGACAATCTGGCTTCCTGCTGAAGGACATTCCCATGGCCTGCAATCCTGTGGGATCATTGCACGGGGATTCACACCATCACCACCAGCTCTGGAGCTCCCTGGTCCTTCCACCCTCTGGAAAAAACAGGGGTCTGAGGGGTCTCTGAGGTCCTTAGGGGCATGCAGGACCCTGCAGTGTACCAAGGGGTTGGGATCACATCCAGCTGTTTGCAGATGTTGGCTTCCCAAGGGGATGTTCCTTGCTGGCAGCAGCAAGCTCCTCTATGTTCAGGGTAATCCTCCTCCCTGGTTCTCCCAATGATGGGAATTGTGTCAGGTCTGGAGCCTGGACCAGGCTGTGTCCCCACAGCTCTTTCACAAATCTGTTTTTTCTGGCAGGAAGTCTCTGCTTTCTGTCCCAAAGCAATAGGTTTTTCCAGGGAGATTTCAAAGGGACTCTTCCCAACTGTGACACCTGCAGGCGAGCCAACATTCCTGTGAATACCTTCAGACCTCCAGCTCTGGCCTCAACTCCTCTGGAAAGGGATGCAAGGTCCAGTCTGGCTCTAAATAAGCTCAGTGGCCTGAGCTTGGTGGCCCTCTTTATCTGGAGAGGCCAAAGCTTCCCACATCCAGCAGGTGTGACCCATCCTGTCACTGGGTCCCTGCAGCAGATCTTCTCCACGTGGGAGCCACCGGGGTGTCTGAGCTCACCGAGCCACACTCGGTGACAACCAGTGGGTCACTGTGGCTCTGCCATTCCTGAGAGCCAGGCTGGGAGGAGAAGACCCCTTCAGCCTTTGACTGAAAGGAGCAGAACAGGGGCTGGCAGAGCTGGCAGGAGCATCCCAGCACCACCCAATGCTGCACCCCCGGCTGATGTGTCTATGCAGTCCCTTCCCAGGCAGAGCCCAGCCCAGGGCTCCTCCAAGGTGTCTTCGTTTGCACTCTCCAGGACCTGGAAATCGCTGTGAGCCCAGAGGAGCTGCTCTGGGCACCACCCCGGGCAGGTTTCCCTCACCCCAAACCCATTTTACACCTGGCTGAGTGCAGTTCCCCAGCAGATGCAGAGCTGTCCCCCCAAAGCCCGGCTGCCCCGGGGGTGTCCGACCTCACCAGCAATAACAGGAGCTCTGCTGGCCGTGTCCCACCGCAGCACCTCCTGCGGGACACATCCCGCACTCCCCCAGTGTCACTCCAGCCCCAGCCTCGTGCTTTTCTTCCCTCTCGTTTCCTGATGCCTCGGTGGCTCTCTCTGTCTTTTTTTCCTCTCTCTCTGACTGTGAATTCAAACCAGAAGTGTTCTGAACTCGACTCTGTTACTGTTTTGTCTCTGCGTCGACTGTTGCTGGTTCTCTGAACTGCGTTTAAATGAGACTTTGCAAAAAAAAAAAAAAAAAAAAAAAAAAAAAAAAAAACTAAAAAAAAAATCTAAAACAAAAAAAATCTGAAAGAGTAAAAAAAAAAAATTTAAAAAAAAAATCTTAAAAAAACCTGAAAAAATCTTTAAAAAAATCTAAAAAAAAAAAAAAAACTGAAAAAAATCTTTAAAAAGTTCTTTTAAAAAAGTCTGAAAAAAATCTAAAAAAAATTTAAAAATCTAAAAAAATTCTTTAAAAAATCTAAAAAAAAATATTTAAAAATTATATATATATAAATATATATATATATATACTTGGGAAAAAAATAAAAATATTTAAAAAAAGAACTCCATAAAGTCAGGTGTCTCTCCTGTCCACTTGGTCACTTCCAAACACTGTTGTCTTGACTTTGCCTCTGGTTAAGTGTGTTTAAAGAGGTTGAACAAAAAAAAAAAAAAATTAAATTAAAAAAATAGAAAACAGAGGTAACACTCACCATTCTGGTATTTTTGTACAGCAAAGGTGTATCTGTTTCAGAGGTTCTTGTCAAAACTCCACCACAATTCCCAATTCCCTGCTGGCCTGTTGTCTGTTCCCATTGGGTTATCCAGATGTGAAGAGCTCCTGCCTTTGCCATTTTCTACAGTGAATAAATATATAAATATATCTGTACAGAGGTATGTATATATATAAATAGACATGCAGATCTATATGTATACGTATCTCCTGCTCTCCTCTCTCCACCTGACTGTGAAGGATTTTTATTGGGCAAAATAAAATGGAGAAAGGCCCCGTTTTAAAAACGGGACTGTGTGGTTTGTTTGTGTCACAGCTGGGAGAACTGGGGAGAAAAAACAGGGAGATTCTGGGGATGGATCCACAGCTGGGAGAAGAAGGAAGAACCAGGGAGAATCTGGGATGGATTCACAGCTGGGAGAACCAGGGAGAATTTGGGATGGATCCACAACGCGGAGAACCAGGGAGAATCTGGGATGGATCCACAATGGGGAGAACCAGGGAGAATTTGGGATGGATCCACAGCTGGGAGAAGGAGGGAGAACCAGGGAGGTTTTGGGATGGATCCACAGCTGGGAGGAGGGGAGAGAAGCAGGGAGATGTGGGGATGGATCCACAGCTGGGAGAACTGGGGAGAACCAGGGGGATTTGGGGATGGATCCACAGCTGGGAGAAGGAGGGAGAACCAGGGGGATTTGGGATGGATCCACAGCTGGGAGAAGGAGGGAGAACCAGGGAAGTTTTGGGATGGATCCACAGCTGGGAGAAGAAGGGGGATTTTGGGGATGGATCCAGAGCTGGGATGGGGAGTTGTGGAGGGGAAAGCTTCACCCTGGGTGAGCCAGCACATTCCAATCCAGCTGCAGTGGTGGGATGGCAATTTCCCTTCCCTCCCCTGGAAAAGCCACATCCCCCACTGGAGCATTTCTGGGGGTTCCCTGATTTCCCCAGGACGTGGCTGAAGGAGTGGAACACACTCAGAATGCATCAAATCTGCGTTGGATCCCAGATTTTGGGGGTGAGAATTTGGATGCAGCCCCCAGGCCAAGGTCCATCCCCCTTCCCTCAAGCAGGGAGGAAACATCACATCCAAAAACCACCTGCAGGTTTTTACTCACATCAATCCCACCCAACCCTGTCAGCATCACTAAAAGAGAATAACGTTTTTCTTTAAAACCCCAGCAATCCCAGCACTTTTCCCGAAGGCAGCAGCTTTATCAGAGAGGTCTCCTGCCCTCTGGTGACAGAGGTGAGGCAGGGATTCCAGGAGGTGCCTCAGGTTTAGAGCCGGAGGTGCCACCAGCCAGCGTGGCTCTCCTCCAGAGCCCTGGGGCTCCTGAAAACGGCATTTCCTCCTGAAAATGGCATTTCCTCCTGAAAATGGCATTTCCTCCCTTGCCAGGGGACAAAGGCTCATCTGAAGGAAGAGGTGGACAGGAAGCAAAGCTGGTGGAAATATCAGGAAAGGACACAAGTGCTAAGCAAGGCTCAAGGCAATATTTAAATAACTTGCCAGTGCTGAAAGCCTGTAGTGGTCAGGAGAAAGATTTCTGGCAACAGTGGAGCTGTGATCACTGAAAATACTCAAAATCTGCGAGGACACAGCCCTGGCCAAGGGGCTGAGGGTGGCCCTGCTGGAGCAGCAGCTCAGGACAGAGCTCCACAGCTCCAGAATCGCCCTGTTCTCTCGGGACAGCAGCAGTGACGGGTGTCAGCTCACACAGAGCCTCCCACACACCCAACTCACAGCCCCAGCCCACACCAGCACGGGGCTGGTGCCTCCCTGGTGGGAAAAACACCAACCACTCGTTTTTAAAATTGTAAAAGTTTAATAGTAATAAAATGGTTATAAAAAATGGTTATAAAAATAGCAATACAAGTAGAGTAATAAAAATTTGGACAATCTGGATTAGGACAATATGAGACAATAAAACCAAAGGGTTACAGACAGTCCAGGTACCTCTTTGTGGGCAAAATAAGCCTGAAAAAGGACCCACATTAACAGAGGATTAACCCTTAAAAGCAACAGCCTGTTGCATGTTCATACACCTCATACATGGTGCATAAATTCCATTCAAACACAGGATTCTGTCTGGGTAGTGTCAGCTTCTTCCTCTGAATCCTGACAGCTCTTCAGGGCTGAGTGAGGCAGGAAGAAGTTCGTTTCTCCTGAAAATGGAGCAATTAATTCCCTTTCTCTGAAAGATTTCGGTGTCCTGTGGCTGCTATCTCAGTGCAAGTACCTCATTACTCTCTTTAAAAAAGTAATCTCACATAGCATAGTTTCTTTTTTAACATTATGTTGTAACCTAAAACTATATTTAACACACTACTTAAGAGAATTAACACAGCATAACTTTCTAACACATATAATATTCATTTTCGTATTTGCTAAAAGCCAATCATAAAATACACATTTTTCACACTGGGGACACAGAAAGGACATCCCTGGGGGTGCAGGTACCCAGCAGGTTTCTGTGTTTTGTAACCACAGCCTCACAGAGCCACTATTGCATTTGTGTTGCCCCCAGACGAAGGCAGGAATGATGAATCTGACTCCATGTTCTCAGAAGGCTAATTTATTATTTCATGATACTATATTATATTAAAGAATGCTATACTAAACTATACTAAAGAATACAGAAAGGATACTGACAGAATGCTAAAAAGATAATAATGAAAACTCCTGACTCTCTCCAGAGTCCTGACACAGCTTGGCCCTGACTGGCCAAAGAGTGAAAACAACTCCCAGCAGAATGCAATGGAACAATCACCTGTGGGTGAACAATCTCCAAACACATTCCACATGAGCACAGCACAGGAGAAGCAAATGAGATAAGAATTGTTTTCCTTTTCTCTGAGGCTTCTCAGCTGCCCAGGAGAAAAATCCTGGGCGAAGGGACTTTTCCAGAAAATGTGACTGCCACAAGCCACGGAACGCTCTGGGTGGGAAGGGCCCTCAAAGACAATCGAGTCCCACCCGCGGCCATGGCAGGGACACCTTCCCCTGTCCCAGGCTGCTCCAAGCCCGGTCCAGCCTGGCCTTGGGCACTGCCAGGGCTCCAGGGGCAGCCACAGCTTCTCGGGCCGGTCCCAGGGCTCGGGGGCTCGGGGCGGCCACGGCGCCTCAGGGGCACCTCCGGGACCCCGGGCCTGTCATGGCGGCGCCCACAGTGCTCCACGTGACTCGGAGATATCACGTGATATTTTTGCGTCGCGTGGTCACGAAGGGGCCGCACCGCGCGCCGCTGGCGCCACCCGCCGGTCGCGCGCCGGGAGCCGGAAGTGGCGTCACCTCCGCGCGACCGGAAGCGGCGGGAGGAGGCGAAAGGGGCAGCAGGAGGAGGTGGCGGCGGCGCCGGAGCGGCCCCGGTGAGTCCCGGCCCCTGCCCGTGCCTGGTCCTTTCCCATCCCGGTTCCTCGGCCCCTTCCCTTCTCCCCGAGCCACCCCCTCAGCCGGCGGGGCCGCCCGCGCCCTGCCCTGGGCTGCATCGCCCCATATACCTGTAGGTGTATATTTAAATAGGTGTATTGCCTATGGCCATACCGCCCTGAGAACGCCCGATCTCGTCTGATCTCGGAAGCTGAGCAGGGTCGGGCCCGGTCAGTACTTGGATGGGAGACCGCCTGGGAATACCGGGTGCTGTAGGCATTTGTTTTAGAGGAACGTTTGAAGGAGCTGGGGCTGTTAAGCCTGGAGAAGAGGAGGCTCAGAGGTGCCCTTATTGCTCTCTACACCTTCCTGAGGGAGGCTGCAGACAGGTGGGGTCGGTCTCTCCCACCGGGCAGCACTGACAGAACCAGAGGACACAGTCTCCAGCTACAGCAGGGAAGGGACAGGTTGGATATCAGGAAGAAATTTTTCACCAAAAGAATCATACAGTACTGGAATGCTCTTCCCAGGGAGGTGGTGGAATCACCATCTCTGGATGTGTTTAAAAAAGACTGGCCATGGCTCTTGGTGCTATGGTCTGGTTGGGGTGTGAGGGCACAGGTTGGACTCCATGGCCTTAGAGGTCTCTTCCAACCTCATAATTCTGTGATATGTGCATATATCTGTGTGTGTGTGTGTGTTTGTGTTTGTGTGTAATGTGTCTGTAGCTGCAGCCATAGGGGTGAGCAGCAGCATTGGAGCTCCCAGCCCTGCCCTGGGAGAAGGGGATTGCATGGAAATGCTCCAGGGCTGGAGCCCCTCTGCTCTGGGGCCAGGCTGGGAGAGCTGGGGGTGCTCACCTGGGGAGGAAAGGGCTCCAGGGGGACATCAGAGCCACTTCCAGGGCCTAAAGGGGCTCCAGGAGAGCTGGAGAGGGACTGGGGACAAGGGATGGAGGGACAGGACACAGGGAATGGCTTCAGATTGAAAAAGGGGAGATTTGATTAGGATATTGGGCAGGAATTGTTCCCTGTGAGGGTGGGGAGCCCTGGCACAGGGTGCCCAGAGCAGCTGTGGCTGCCCCTGGATCCCTGGAAGTGTCCAAGGCCAGATTGGATGGGACAGTGGGAGGTGTCCCTGCCCATGGCAGGGGGTAGAATGAAATCATCTTTAAATCCCTTCCCACCCAAACCATTCTGTGATTTCAAAAGAGAAGAAAAAAGCACAAACAACCCAAAAAATGACAATTTTGTGCCTTGACATCACAACCTGTTGGGGAAATCAAATCCCTTTTGTGTTGCTGCCCTCTCCAGCCCAGCCCAGGAGTTCACTCAGGCTCTTGGCCAAAAGGAGCTGTGTTATCCCCAGCATTCATCCCCTGTTCACTCCTCAAACATCCCAAGGAGCTCCCTCTGCCCTTTGCTGGCAGCACAGGGTGAGGGATTCCCAAAAACCCCTCAGAGTGTTCCAGAAGCCCTGACAGCATTTTTGGGATGCACCAACCTCCTCTTCCACAGGGCTGAGCCCCTGGGCTGGGTGGCATTCGCCTGGGAATGTTTTTTTCCAGCTGTGACACTTCAACAGGGCCATTTCCATGCCTGAGCAGCTCCTCCAGGGGCATTCCCAGCCTGCTGGGCCCAGCTCCAAAATTCCCTGGGCTCCTTGGGGCTGCTGGAAGGGAAAATTCTGCAGAGACCTGCCCAGAGCTGGGGAGGAGTTGTTGGGATGTGTTGGGATGGGAGGTGGGAGGAGGAAGGAAAGGAAGGAATACACATTCCTAAATACAACCAAACTGTAAACCTAATCACCCATAAAAAACACTTTCCACTAAAACCCTGAACAACAACAAACCTTTACCCAAATCAAACAAAAAATCACTCATGCAATGACCCTGAACCCAAAACAAAACCAAATATAAAAAACAACCAAAAACCATAGTTGATCCTAAAGCCTATAACAACAAAGACCTAGGGAGACTCAAAACCAACCACTAAAATTTTAAAGTCAAAGCTACAAAAAATCCAAAACCAACTACACTCTCACAAAAAAAAAAATTAACAACCTATAAAAAATAGGAAGGGGAGGGAAGGAAGGAAGGAAGGAGAGGAAAGGAAAGAAGGAGGGGGAGGGGGAGGGAAGGGAAGGTTTCGGGAAGGGAAGGTTTCGGGAAGGGAAGGTTTCGGGAAGGTTTCGGGAAGGGAAGGGAAGGGAAGGGAAGGGAAGGGAAGGGAAGGGAAGGGAAGGGAAGGGAAGGGAAGGGAAGGGAAGGGAAGGGAAGGGAAGGGAAGGGAAGGGAAGGGAAGGGAAGGATTGCTCAAGGTGAAAAGAGGCAAAATCAGGGAAGGTGGGGGAGCTGGAGGAGAAATGGGCTGGAAACTGGAAAGGTCACAAAGATTTTCCCAGGGGTAGGAAAAATCATGGAAAAACCACTTGGAGCAGCCCTGTTGCCCTTGAGGGTGCTTGGAACTGTCTTGTCCCATGCCAGCCTTGCTCAGCTGTGTGTGGTCTTTTCTTTTTGGCTGGATTTGGAGCAAAGGAGGGGAGAAGCAGCCTCTGCACTGCCTGGATTCCCAAATGTGTCACAGCTCCACAGTCAGTCCCTGGAGGATATTCTTAGCAGCACATTCAGAGCCTTCCCCAGGCCTTTGATTCCCTGACTTTGAATTGGGGCTCTTGTTGCTGGGAGGGGCTCTGGGAGCAGCAGGGCTGGATTTCCTGGGGAGATCACCTTTCCCAGCAGGGAGGAATTGGTTTATATCAATAACCTGGGTTTTGTTAGCAGAAAAATGGAAAAAGACACTCAAAAGTTGAGTCAGACAAGGAAATCTCTGGGAAAGGCTCGCCTGGATCAACCTCCTCTTGTTCAAGATGATTTTGGGAGCTTGATCCAGCCCTTCTAAAGCTCCAAGCTGTGTGAGGTGCTGGAGGAGATGTTGGAAGGGATTTCTCCTTCCCCCAGGTGCAGTCTGAGCTTTGTCCCCTGTCTCCAGCATCTGTCACCTGAGGCCAATTCAGACTGGACCCCACAGCCAGGAGAGCCAGGAAGGATCATTTTATCAGACATTCCTTGAGCTGAGCAGGAGAGTTTTGAAATCCAGCTCTTGGTTTGTGTTTTTCTGTCCAGCTTCTGAGGAGGCTTTTCCATTCCCTGCCCCTCAGACAGGCAGGAAGGGGCAGAGTCTCTCCTGCCTGGCAGGATTTGACTCCTCATGCTGGGATGGGACAGTCACAGCCTTGGAACAGCCTGGGGTCTGTGGGACAGAGCCTGATCTGCTCCTGGGGCTGCCTCAGGGTGTTTGGAGATACAGATAAGGTGCCCAGTGGGTTGTTGAGCAGCTCACAATATTTACAGATCATCCTAAAACCACCTTGGCCTCTCTTGTAGCCTCCTCCTTGCATGGCTCTCCCCACAAATCCACATTTCAGTTTGCCTTTCCTTCCCCCAGAGCCTCTTGGTCTCCAGCCCAGTTGGTTTTTTCACCTCTCTGCTGAGGTGGTTTCTGCTCCAGCAGCTTCTCCTCCCTCTTGGCAGGTGTTTGCTGCCTCCAAGCTCTGCCCATGGAGCAGAGGATGCAAGATGTCCTCTTCTGCTTCAGTGGCACAGAGAAGCAGTGGATGTTCCATCCCTGGTTGAACAGGGCTTGGAGCAACCTGGGGTGGTGGAAGGTGTCCCTGGATCGTGGGGGATGTGGGGATCCTTACACACCAAAAAAAAAAATCCAATTTCTGCTCAGCCAGAACTGCACTGTGCTGCTCATACAGCCCAAACCCACCTCTTGTGCCCCAAAGTGCCCTTTTTACTGCTGCAAAACTGAGTTTGCCTGCACTGATGCCACATCTTGCTCCATCCCTGGTCAGGAAGCTGTGGATACAAGCAGAGCTCCCAGGGCAGTCCCTGAGGATTCATCTCCATTTGTGTGTGGGGAGCACAAAATGTTTTGCAGTGGCAACATCTCTGCCAGGCTTTGCCTTTCCTGATTGCCCAGCTCCATGTGGGTCTGAGGGGTTTTTAGGAACTGGATAACACCTGTGTGATGGATATTTGGCTGGGATAAGGATTTGAGGGAAAAATCTGACACTTGGTGCTTTATTTTATTTTATTTTTATCAGCATCTGAAGGGTGGTAAACAGGGCTCAGTGCAGGCTGGCAGCACCCAGCTGGACTCCCACGGATTTCTCATCCTCACCCTCCGAGCTGTAGCTGCTTCAGGCAGGAGTTAGGAAGGCATCAGCCATTTTTAAGTCTCCTCTACCCTAAAACTCTGGGAAATGCTCTCAAATCTGAAGCTTAAAGCTCTGCTCCTGGCATGTAGCATCATGTAATGATTTGTGTTATTTCTCCCCTGCTCTTCCCCCACATTTCTTCATTCCTCCAACCTCCACCTGCAGGTTCTGGGCCAGTTTTCACTCTCTGCTCTGCTTCTGTGGAGGCTTTGCTCCACATCCTGTCTCCAGGTGCAAAGGGCAGCGTGGCACCCTGGATGTTTGGTCAGCTTAGGTGGTGGTCAGTGATTCAGACCATGATGACCAAAGCAGCAGAATGCTCTGTCTGAACACACAAAGCCTCTTGAAGCTGCAGCTCTTCTGCAAAAACACATTTTCACTGTTCAGAATGAAGAAAAAGCAGCTTGGCTCTCTTAAAAATGAAAAAAAAAATTATTTTTTTTTTCTTAACTCTCCTAGTCTGTGCCAGGTTTCTTGTGTCTGCTGAGTAACAGGTCATGCCTGGCTGCCTTCTACTCCAAGCCCAGCTCACCTGGGTGCTCACCCTGAGCTGCCTTTGCATGAGGGGACATTGCATGGTGGCTTTGAGGGACCCAACTGCCCTGACCAGGGGAGGCACCAGTGCCAGCTCCCTTTGGGTAGCTAAAGGATTGATTAAACGGTGCTGCCTGTGAGGTGGAGTGTAGGATTGTGCCCTGTGTTGATGGAGTGACAAAACTATCTTTTGTCTCCTTGAAAAGGAAAAAAGCCCAGAAGTGTCTCTCCTCAATTAGGTGGAAAAGGCATCTTACAGGACCTGGGGGACTTCACCTCAAACTTTAGGATAGCCAATGGGACAGAAGCCAAAAAGTCTAGCCTGGGCAATTTACTAGAAAAAGAAGAGAACAAGGAAACTAATGGCTTTTGTGAGGTGTTTACCAGGGGCACGAGGGCCTCTTGCACCTGGATTGGTTTTTCTCAGTAAAGAGTTTTGTTATTTTGCCTTTTATTAAAACCTTTTTGTTTCCAACAATGCCACAGAAGCCATCCTGCTGATTTTATGCCTTCTAAGGTAGCTGAGCTATCTTGGGTGTGAAGTAGATCTCCAAGAGCTTGTGAGACCTGGCTCAAGGAGCCTCCTATTTCAGTGGAGGCCACTGACTCTCCGTCTGCCCTTTTTTCAGTACCTGGAAGCAGTTCTGAGCCCCACTAAGTTGAGATCCATGGCTACAGTGCTAATGTGCCGAAGATTGCCCAGGCTGAGCAGGGTGACAGCGATTTCCACCACAGCCAAGCGTGGGAGCAGCAAAAGCAAGAAGGAAAAGAGAGATAAACCTGGAGCAGCCAAGACTGGGACTCAAGCAGGGGCTACAATCCAGCTGCTGAAGCCACAGGACTACAGAGTGCTGTACAATCCAGCTGCCTATGCCAAAGGCAGGGCTGGCTCCCAGCAGCACGGGGATAGGGACAGCAGCCAGGCACTCGGTGACACGTTCACCAGCCCTGGCCCTGCACAGGCTCCACAGACATTCCCCACTGCCTCTTCCCAAGCTTTGTCACCTGTCAGGAGTGCCCTGCCCAAGCCCAAGTCCGGCACACTCCTGAGGCAGACCATCCTGTACAAGGAGGAAGCAGAGAAGGAGAACCGGGAATTGCACGACTCCAAGGAGGACCCCCGCACGTTCCAGAAGGGCAGGCCTGAGTACAGAGCTCTCGCCTGTGACAGCACTGAGCCAGCACAGCCCCTCTCTGCAGAGGAAGGGGACTGGATTTTACAGAGTGTGGCTGGCTGTGAGGGCAGCCCAGGGGTTCTCAGGGATTATTTCCTCCAGCTGAGCCGTTTGCCAGCGGAGCGCCGCACGGCGCTGGGGTCTGATGCCAGGTTCAGTGCCCTGTGTCACCGAGCTGTCACGGCCATCAGGCTGTTCAGCACCCCAGATCTCATCCAGATTTTAAAAGCTTGTGTCCCCTTGGCCGTGCCAGCCTCCCACCCCCTGCTCAACGCGTGCGAGGCCGAGTTCTGCCGGCGGGCGTGGGACATGGGCCTGGAGCAGCTGCTGCTGGTGGCGGATTGCTGGCGCTGCCTGGACCGCAGCGTGCCCTCCTACCTGGGCATTCTGTTCAGCTATGCCAACCTGCACTGGAAGGACCTCACCTTGCCCCAGTTTGTGCAGCTCCTTTACATCGTCGGCGAAGGCCGGAGGTCGCCCGTGGATTTGGCGCAGAAGGTGGAGAGCACCATCCTGAAGCACTTGGACGCCTTCACCTTGGAGGAGCTGGGTGCCATCTGCTTGGGGCTCTTCAAGTCCCTCAGTGGGATTTCTGAGCACGTCATGAGGAGGATTGCAGACAGGGTGTCCCTGCAGATGGAGGACATGAGCACCTACGCCTTGGTGAACGTGCTCAAGATGCTGCGCTACACCCGCATGGACCACCTGCCCCTGATGAGGGAGCTCGGCAGGGTGATTCCTGCTCGGATTCCTGCAACAAACATCCAGGGCATCATGCACATCACTCTCACCTACTCATCCCTGCACTTCTTTGATGAGGATGTTCTGGCTGCTGTGGCCACCTCGTTGCCTTCCAAGGTGTCTTACTGCCGGAGCAAGGATGCTGCCAAATTCCTGTGGTCGTTTGGGTGCCTGGACTATGAACCTCCCAACGAGGAGGAGTTTTACTCCAGCCTGATAAAGCAATTGCATGCAAAACTCCACGAGTTTAGCAAGTTTCCAGAGCATCTCCTTACTGCTCTGCTTGGCCTGGCTTTTGTCAAACGCTTCCCAGAGGAGCTGATAGACTTTGCTTTGAGGGAGGAGTTTGTCCAGAAAACCAGAGGTAGCAAATATGAGCTCAACAAGGACCTGTTCACCCTTGGTAAGAGCGTTGAAATCGAGTGCCCCACCTACCAAGGCAGCCACCTCACACCTCAGCTTTGTCAGGAGTTCACTGAGATGGTCTCCAGCTTTGCAGAGAAGGAAATCTACGTCAGGCCTGAAATTGTGGAAGCCACATCCCTCTTGGAGAGCATGTTGGGAGGCCCTGAGTATGTGAAGAACCACATGATCCTGCCCCACACCAGGTCCAGCGACCTGGAGGTGCGTTTGGCCACGGATGGACACCCCATCCCTTTCAACTTCAAGGATCCAGTGGCAGCCAAGAAGCTGAGAGACATGGGAGTTAATCTGACAGATGATTTAATGTCTCAGCTCATACAGGGGAGAGCTCATAACCAGAGTCCCACGGAAGTGGGGAATGAAGCCAGGATCCCCAGCCAGGAGAGAGGGGACACAACAGGCACACCGTGCTTGGGTGGAGCTCTTTCTACAGGTGCCACATCACAGGCTGAGCCTAAACCAGGGCTGTGGCAGCCTGGGGAAGTGAGGCTGGCACTGCAGGTGTCCAACAGGAACCACTTCTGCTACGGCTCCAGGCGGCTGCTGGGGCTGCACTGCCTGAAGCGTCGGCAGCTGCGGCTGCTGGGCTACGCGGTGGTGGAGCTTCCCTTCTGGGAGTGGTTCCCTCTGCTCAAGCGCACGCGCTCCGAGAAGCTCAGCTACCTCCACTACAAAGTGTTCTGCCCAGCACTGCTCACCAGGGCTGCCTAGTGGGGAAAAGAGCCTCTCCAGTGCATCTCCATGCCTGGGTACTGGATGAAATGGTCTCTGGGTGGTGGCTCAGTTGAGCTCTGTGTGGTCGTTTCTGCTCTGGTGACATCTGTACTTCCCGTGCTCTCCTTTTGTACCTGGATCCTCAAATGCTTCCACCACAAATAAAAGCTCCTGATGATTCATTTTTCTCTGTGGTTGCTTCTTTCTCCGCCCTAAACGAGAGAGGTTGGGTTTGGTGCCTCTGTGAGACAGGAACCCAGGGTATTTAGTCATGAGGCTGAGCTGGGTGCCAGGAGCACACACAGAGCTGTTTCCTCATGCTTCCATCCCCATGGAGCTGGGGCTGAGGGCACAGCCCGGGTTTCTCCTTTAGGATGGAATTGGATACTGAGTGGGACTGAGGCTTGGGATGCTGTGACCTCAGGACATTCATTTCATGCTCCAAGGACTTTATTTGGTGTCCACCATGCAGCAGCTCCATAGTCCCACACAGGACACCAGGAAGAGTTGTGGTGACAAACTCCAGACAGTCTGGTTTAAAATTCCTTGTTCAAAACCACTGAGGATTTTTTTCAGGTCTGTGTTTCACTGCTTTGAAAGATCTTTGTTCACTTTAAGGAAGGCACACACTGAAGAGAGAGAGAAAAAAACCCCAGCCATGGGTGAAAGCAACCCATTGACTCAACTTTAGCCATGAGATTTGTAGCAGAGTCTTTCAGCAGAAAAGAAGGGAGTGCAGTGACTTGGAAATGCAGAATAATCCATTTTCTTACTGAAGTATTGAGACTGGAAAAATTAACCTGAGTTAAGTCTCTCAGGGTCACAAACAGGAACAAATCCTATAAAATACCTGTACAGAGCTCCTCATGTTGCAGGAGAAGTCTTCAGCCCAGCAGAGAGAGGAGAGATAGAACAGGGGGAGAATCCTGAGTTTTCCCAAAGAAGGGAGCAGGGAGAGTTTTTTTTGCCACTCTTCATAACACCAGTGCTGAGGGCCAAGTGAATTTTCCAGTTTTGGTTCAAAATGAGGCAAAAAGAGCAGTTTTGAGGCACAGCCTGTAGTTGAACTATCAGTCTCCTACATGATGTGAGTTCCAAAAGTCAGACCAGTTTAAACAGTTCCCCACTGGCAGCCCAGTTCAGCCTCTCAGAAAGCCAGGAAGGTAATGTTGGAGGAGAGTTGGTGTGTGCTTGTCCTGCTCCTTGAAGAGCAGGAATTGCTCCTGATGGCTGCCAGACCAAATTTTGGGATAGAAGTGCTGCCCACCTGCCTGTTCCTCTTGTAAGGTTCACACCTGCTTCATTTTCAAGGCACTGTAACCAAGCTCTGCCCTCTGCAGGTGTCAGTTCCATGTTGGGTTGGGTTTTTTGGGGATTTTTGCTTTGAATTCCACCTTTCTCCTTGCAGATGCAGCACAGGGAGCTCATTAACTCTGCCTTTCCAACATGCCCCCAGAAGGCCAATTTCATTTGGGCTGAACCAACAGATCAGTGGAAAACCATTAAAGAGCTGCTTGTTCTTGAAGGAGGCAGCGAGTCCCTGATTTGCAAGGTTGCCCAGGGCAGTGACATTTTAAAGCTGGGGTTAACATGAGGTTAAAGCTCTCACCTCACAGATAATTTCATTCTTAAAAGAGATCTGAAACAGCCAATTCCAGTCACTCTTTTTTTCAATGGGAAAGAAGGTGTGTTCAGTTGAGTTTCTTTAATGAATGCTGGCAGAAGGATTTGGTGTTGACATCTCCCTCAGAGCTATTCCGTGCCCTCTGCTGCCTTGGAGTTATTTAACACCAATTATTAATATTTGTGGTTAATCTTGACTCACTGTGACAGCCTCTGTGCTGTGCTGGTGCTTTTCTACACCTACAGAACTCCTGCATCTTTGATAAACCTTCAGATCTAATTGCTGGTCTGTTCATAGGTGCTTTTAGTTAAAATAGCCATTTTCTTTTTGCTTTTTCTCCCCAGGTTCACTAATTAATATTAATGGGATTTTTTTTCTCTCAATCTCATCTCTCCACTACATTCATTTGGGTTTATATTGGTTTCACCCCCTGGACTCAGATCTGAGCTGCATTTTAGGAAATCCCAAGCCTGTAACTCACCCAAAATACGAGATCCTTTCATTGCTCATGGATATTCACTTCCTTTATTTTCATTTTTTTTTTTCCCAAGCTGACTCTGATGCTCAGCAAGTGACCTCTGTCCAGCTGCCAAGATGGTAATAAACGTCTGTCTCCCACAGTTCAAGCCAAGAATTCACTGCAACAAGGTAAAACAGTGAGGAGGGGGTTTGGGGGAGTGGGAGGGATGGAGGGATTCAGTGGAATTATCCTGGGGGGGAGCTGGTTCACTGCTCCTCTGGGATAATCAGCATCACTGCTCTGATGTGGCACACACTGAATACTGGAGGGAAAAGCCCTAATTTTGCAGGATCTCATAACCAGGCAGCATGATGTGCTTCCAGGTGTAAGTTCTTTGACTTGAGATCCCTTTTTCCCTGCAATATTCCAGCTTTCCCTCTGCCCATTGGAACTCACAGCCCTTGATAATGTGAATTTATCAATGAATGTGAAATTGTGAAATGATAACTCAGTGAAGTTACTTTCCAGGTATTTCTGGTTTCACTCACCACATCAGAATCTCTTTAAGAAGCTCAGTTTTCATTCAAATCTGGTTTTTAGTTGTAAGTTTGCACACCAACTCACCCCAAAATCCAAGACAGCCTTGGCTTTGTAAATACTGTGCTGCTGGAATTTTTTGTGGGGAGACCCAGCCATGCCACAGAGTTTGGGTGTGATTGTCATGATCAAGACCATATTAAACAGGTGGAACAAATAGATTTTCTTCATTTTTATTTGTCCATTCAGCAAGAGCTGCAGATTTCTCAGGGCCTGGGGCTTCCAGGAAAGGGAATGGATTGAACCAGGCTGCCCAGGAGCAGTGCAAGGGTGGGATTGGATCTTCCAAACCAGACCCAGCCTGGATTGATGGATCTCCCTCAGGGGTGGGTGGGGTGGCTCCCAGAGGCTGATTACCATCCAGAGCTCCTCTGTGACCCTGTAACTGTGATTCCAAGTGCATTTCCACGTGGATAAGTAGGCACAAAGAAAATCAGGAGACTCCCACCTGAAAAGGGAGACTGGAAGAGGAGACACGCTCATCCTCTGCTCCCAGCCAGCCTCTCCTCCTTGATTTATCTCACTGACCCAGCCAAAACCACAGATTATCCCTAATTTTCCACTCTTCCAGCAGTTAAGTCAGGCCTGCCCATGGTGACAGAGGGTGCAGGAAGAGGGGATGGAGGAGGGTGGGAGTGGAAGGAGTGGTGGCTCTGCTCTGCCTTACAGCAAGGATGCTGTAAGGTCCTGCCTGCTCTGAGCTGCACATAAACCTCAGCCTTGGCTCCTGGTTGATGTCATCCTGAGAATCTCTGGGAGTGCTTGTGAAATTGCCTTCCTTGTGTTTCCTTGCTCCACCCTGACCCCAGTTTTGGTCTGGCACGCAGATCTCTGCCGATGGCTACGAGGTGGAGAACCTGATCTCCGAGGACCTGGCCAGGAGGAACCGCGGCTTCCGCAGCGAGTACTTCATCAAACCCCCGGTGCACGTCACCATCTCCTTCCCCTTCAACGTGGAGATCTGCAGGATCAACATTGACATCTCCTCTGGGGGCTACCAGACCTTCTCTGGCCTGGAAGTTTACACCTCTACCTCATGCAACAAAACCTCTTGGCAGAGCCCTGAGGGGCAGTGCTCAGGTCTGGCCGGGCAGCCTGTGTCGGACAAGGACACCTTCACCCTGGTGGGCAAAGCTGTCTTAAAAAATCAGAGCAAAGTGACTTTTGGCCACAGAGGCTTCAAGCCGAGGCCTCCCTTCCATCAGATGGAAAATGTCTTCTCCTACCCCGGCTCGGTGTCCCAAGACCTCTGGAACAAAGGGCCGGCCTCGCTCAGCAATGTGTCCCACCTAAAGATCTGCATCACCCACGTGGCCGGGGGGGGCCTGCCCAGCATCAAGAGGCTGGAGGTGTGGGGACAGCCTGCCAAGTCCTGCCCACAGGAGGTCATCGAGGGTGTCTTCCAGGTGGCCTCCCAGTTCCTGGCCCAGGACGTCAGCAGCCTCAAGCCAGAGCTCTGGACGCCGATGGAGAGCGACTGCGTCCCCTTCAGTGCCAACGAGCAGCAGACCCTGCACAAGCTGGTGGACGTGGTCCAAGACATCCCTGAAGAATTCCTGGACCCCATCACTCTGGAGATCATGACTTTACCCATGCTCCTGCCCTCTGGGAAGGTGATTGACCAGAGCACCCTGGAGAAGTGCAACCGGAGCGAGGCGTCCTGGGGCCGCGTTCCCAGCGATCCCTTCACAGGCGTGGCCTTCAGCCAGCACTCACAGCCCCTACCTCACCCCACCCTCAAGGCCAGAATAGACCACTTCCTGCTGCAGCACAGCATCCCTGGCACCAACCTGCTGGGGAGGGCTCACTCCTCGGAGAGCCTGGTGCCCTCCTCCATCACCATGTCCTCTCTGAAAAGGAAAATGGACTGCATGGATCAGGGCTCCCTGCAGCCGCCCTATTTTTCTGCTACAAACTTACTTGTCACTTCTACCTCAGAGAACAGTGCTAAAAAAATGAAAACTGACAGTGACTCCCACTTGATCCAGATGGACTGTTCCACAGGTATCGTGGCTCCCCAGGTCACCTCTGTTCCCTGAGTGTTGGGACAGCCCCAGGCTGGGGTTTCAAACCAGGACAAATCCAGTGCAAGTTCCCATCACACCTCTAGAAAGTTTCCAGGCTGGGTTTGGCTGGTGGAGCTGGGTCATTTCATCCACCTCCCATGTTCCTTTTTCAGTGTTTCACCTTGTTTGCTCAGGTCACCCTGTTCCCCTTTTAGTTTGGATTCCCTTTATCTTCCTTCCATGTGGAGACAATATTTTTCTCACCGTCCTGGTTTGAAGTTTCTTTATCCAGGCGGATTTATCGTGTCCTGCAAAAACAGGAAAAGAAATGTCAGGGGTGATGGCACAGGGAGTCCTGGCTCATCATGAGGAGGGAGGTGGGAAGGAGAGCAGGGATGGGACACAGAACAAACCACAGCAAGGGAATTGCAGGGAGGAGGGACAGCTCAGCCTGGGAGAGACTTGCACAGAATTTGTGGGTGGTTAAAGCAGAAAACCTGGTAGAGGCTAAATGGGACAAGAAATGTGACTTGTAGCTGCAGGGGAAGGGAAAAGGGGCTGCTTTCCCTTCATCCATCCTTTTCTCAGTGATGCTGGGAATGCCAAATGTCCTGCAAATCTGGAGACAAGGAGGCTCAGGTGGGACCTTGTTGTTGTCAACAACTCCCTGACAGGAGGGTGGGGCCAGGTGGGGGTCGGGCTCTGCTCCCAGGGATCAGGGACAGGAGGGAACAAGGATTGCACCAGGGGAAGGTTAGGTTGGATATTGGGAACAATTCTTTCACAGAAAGGGTTGCCCAGCCCTGGCACAGCTGCCCAGGGCAGCAGTGGAGTTCCCATCCCTGGAGGGATTTAAAAGCCATGGATGTGGCACCTGGGGACAAAGGGTAAATCCAGGTGTGGGGGGATTTCATGGCTGGCTCTCTGGGCAGGTAAGCCCAGTCTCCTGGTCTGCTCTAACCCAGTGTGGTCTGTGACATGTCAAAAGGTGACCCAGAGCTGCTGGGACCTGTCACTGCCTTCACCCTTCTCTCAATCTGCCCAAAAACATTTTGAGGACAAAGCTTAGGTGGCTGTTTGATTTTAAATAAATTCTTCACTTGGAAATAATTGACATCAGGTGGTACCAGGAAGAGTAGGGAGAAGTCAGACTGCACATGTCTGCTCTGATCCCTCAGCCTAGAGCTCATTCCCTGCTTTAGGAGGAATCTTTGGTTACTTTGGCTGTGGAGGTGTGGGCTGGATGTGCCCCAGCCCCACAGGAACAGGAGCTGCCCTGTGGGTCCTGGAGCTCCCGGGGCAGCCGTGTCCATACATAAATAAAAGCACAGTGCTCAGCCCATGGAGCCCATGCTTCACTGGATCATCAGCCTTGATTGGTGGAGGAAATGTGCAGCACCAATTGTGAGCTCTTCCTCTGGGAGCTGGGTTTAACAGAATTAGTGATGCAGACAACATTCTCTTAATGCTTCGTCTTCATCAGCGCTGCCGTCGGTGCTGCACAGGGCAGCCCTGCAGGGAGGGTCCAGCCCTGGCCCTGAGGCTCACAACTGGGACAGAGAGGGAAAAACATGTCCCACAGATTTCATTAATGGCTTCAATGTTCTCTGTGAGCTGCATGGAGCAAGGCTGGAGCACTGGGCTGGGATCCTCGGGAGCCAGCTGAGGGAGTGCCTGGGATTTCAGGGAAAAACAACTCCCTGGGTTATTTGGAGTTTGGCCCTTTTTCAGTCCTGCAGCTTCTGCAGCTCCATGGAAGGAGGGTGCAGCCAGCTGGGGGTCAGGCTCTGTTCCCAGGGAACAAGAGGAAATGGCTTCAGGGTGTGCCAGGAGAGGTTTAGGGTGGCATTAGGGAAAATTCCTTCATGCAAAGGGTTCTCCAGCCCTGAAGATTTTTAAAAGCCACGTGGGTGTGGCACTTGGGGACATGATTTAGTGGTGGCCTTGGCAGTGCTGGACTCGATTTTTCCAACCTAAATTATTCTAATCCTGTATAAGTTGGCACTGGGACACCACATGAATGGTAGTGATCCTTAGGGCATCCCACCTCTAGGACCCAGAGCAGACAAGGCACTTCACCCCAAATCCCAGCCCCTTGGTGGGAAAAAGACACCTCTCAACAAAACAAGTGGCAGGGCTCCTAAAATCCTCCAAGGTTCAGAGCAAGGCAGTGTTTGCATCACAGATTCTTTTTCCCAGCATCTGCTTCTCCATCTTTTCCTTGTCTTTGCAGAGCTGGTGTTTCCCTTTGCACACCTGGTCCTTGTGTTTCCCTCTGCAGATTTGGTCCCTCTGTTCCCTTTCCAGACCTGGTGTTTGTTTCCCTTTGCACACCTGGTCTCTGTGTTCCCTTTGCATACCTGGTCCCTGTCTCCCTTTGCAAATTTGCTCTCTGTTTCCCTTTGCAGACCTGGTCTCCATTTCCCTTTGCAGATTTGGTCTCTGTGTTCCCTTTGCAGACCTGGTCTGTGTGTTTCCCTCTGCAAATTTGGTCTCTGTGTTCCCTTTACACACCTGATGTTTGAGTTTCCCTTTGCACACCTGGTCTCCATTTCCCTTTGCACACCTGGTTTCTCTATTTCCCTTTGCACACCTGGTGTTTATGTTTCCCTTAGCAGACCTGGTCTCCATTTCCCTTTGCAGATTTAGTCTCTGTGTTCCCTTTGTACACCTGATGTTTTTTGCACACCTGGTCTCTGTTTCCCTTTGCACACCTGGTGTTTGTGTTTCCCTTTGCAGATTTGGTCTCTGTTTCCCTTTGCACACCTGGTTTCTCTGTTCCCTTGCACACTTGGTTTCTCTGTTTCCCTTGCAGACCTGGTTTCTCTGTTCCCTTTGCACACCTGGTTTCTCTGTTCCCTTTGCACACCTGGTTTCTCTGTTTCCCTTTGCACACCTGGTGTTTGTGTTTCCCTTTGCACACCTGGTTTCTCTGTTCCCTTGCACACTTGGTTTCTCTGTTCCCTTTGCACACTTGGTTTCTCTGTTTCCCTTGCAGACCTGGTGTTTGTGTTCCCTTTGCACACTTGGTTTCTCTGTTTCCCTTTGCACACCTGGTTTCTCTGTTTCCCTTTGCACACTTGGTTTCTCTGTTCCCTTTGCACACCTGGTGTTTGTGTTTCCCTTTGCACACCTGGTTTCTCTGTTCCCTTGCACACCTGGTTTCTCTGTTTCCCTTGCACACCTGGTGTTTGTGTTTCCCTTTGCACACCTGGTTTCTCTGTTCCTTTGCACACCTGGTTTCTCTGTTTCCCTTGCAGACCTGGTCTCCCACGAGCAGAAGCTGTCGGAGAGCTTGGACACTGCCCTGACCTCTGCCCTCAGCTCCATGCCCTCCTTCACAGCCAAGCTGATGAAGAGCCAGCAGCAGGCTCCAGGAGAGGGGGGCTGCAGCACTTCCTGGAGCCTGGGCACAGCCCTTGGTGAGCAACAGGCACCTCTGGAGCACCTTTGGGAGCTGGGGCTGGGTTAACAGGGAGCGTTGCTCAGACCCCAGACTATGATATATTCCATATAAAAATATTACATTGTCTCCCAGCAAGCTTCCCTGCACAATCCTTGCCTCTGTCTCAGCAGTTTTGCTGCTTTATTCTCCCACTGAGGCAGGTCAGGCCTTGCTGACCCCCTCAAGGTGTGGGATGTTGTCCATGCCCAGGCTCAGAGCAGGCTGTGGCAGCAGTGCTGTGATTTTCCTGTGTTCTTGGCTGCCCCAGGATGATGTGGGATGGACACAGTGCCCAGCCTGCTCCAGCTCAGTTCAGACTCAGTTCTCAGAGCTCTGCAGTTTGGGCTGAGAGGTTCAGTGGTGCCTGTGAGCTGTGTGGAGCAAGCTGGGGAGCTGCCACGTGGGTGGAGAATGAGTCTGGGGTGGGGATGCTGCAGGAGAGCTGTAAATGCAGCAAATGCTGCAGCCTTCCAGTGCTTCAAAGGGCCTTGGAAAAAAGAGGGAGAGTCACTTTTTATACAGACTGGACAAGGGGGAATGTTTGTAAACTAAAAGAGTAGGGTGAAATTGGATATTGGGAAGGAATTGTTCCCTGTGAGGGTGGGCAGGCCCAGCACAGGGTGCCCAGAGCAGCTGTGGCTGCCCCTGGATCCCTGGCAGTGCCCAAGGCCAGGTTGGACAGGGCTTGGAGCAGCCTGGGACAGTGGGAGGTGTCCCTGCCCATGGCAGGGGGTGGAATGGGATGGGGGCTTTATGATCCCTTCCAACCCAAACCATTCCATGATTCTTTGAAACACCATGTGACATGCAGCCCTTAGCAGGGGCAGGTGACAGCAGCAGCAGCATCCCAGGCCAGCCAGCTGTGTGTGCCCAGAATCCCATCAGGATTGAGTGTCCATCATCCAGGCTGCCACTGCCAGCCACCCATCCAGCTGTGCCTGCATTCCCAAAATGATTCCTTTGGGGTGCAGGGAAGCGCTGAGCCTTCAGATGTCCCTCCGCATGTCCTGGCTTCTCTTCCTCTGGGTGAGGCTCTGCCTGCCCATGGCTGAGGAGGGGCTTCAGAGGGACCCTGGGAAGGGCTCTGTCTGTCTGTCTGTCTGTCCATCCATCCACCTGCCTGTGTCTGCTTTTCCCTCTCTCCCCCTCCCCAAACAGCTTCTGCTGTTTCACAGTGACATTCAGCTCTTCAGCTTTTTCCTGTCCCCTCTGAAATGCTGCTGTTTGAGCAGCCCTGGCTGGCTGGTGTGTGACAGGAATGCAAAGTGACCCCTCAGCTGTTCCACCTGGGAATGGCTGTGGAAGAGCTGCAGGGAGAGTGATTTAGTCTCAGTAAAAGTGAAAAGCCCTTTTTTACAGTCATCTGTCCTCAATTAAAAGCCTGATGATGCCAGTGCTGATGTGATCCAGCCCTTTCTGAGCACACCCTGCCCTGGAAGCTGGACCTTTCCCTTTCCCTGTGGTGATGACAGGGAAGTGGCACAGTCCTGAGTCACAGCTGTGCCCTGAGTCTGCAGCACCTGGGGCACAGCCTGGACTTCTCACACTCCCTGCCTCATCCACTTTTCCTGTCCCTTTGGTCCAAGCTGTTCCAGGGGAGGTTCAGGATCAGACATTGGAAGGGGCTGGAACCACCAGGAAAGCCTGGACCACAGTGCTCTTGGTTCACTCAGTAATCTCTGAAGCTTTTTCCAACCTGCTCTGATTCTGATTCTGTGATTTTCCAGCCTGCTCTGATTCTGTGATTTTCCAACCTGCTGTGATTCTGATTCTGTGATTCTGGATTTGCAGAGCACGGCAGGAGCAGCCAGAGCCAGGGATGTGCTTCCTGTGGCAAATCCTTCTCCTGCTACTTCAAGGCAGAGCCCGTGTACCAGCTCCCCTGCGGGCACCTGCTGTGCCGGCCCTGCCTGGCCGAGCGCCAGAGGGCTCCGGCTTCCCCCATCCACTGCGGGAGCTGCAAGAGGGCAGCAGCCACTCACGATGTCAGGAGGGTTCACTTCTGAGCCCCGGGAGGACGAGAAGGAGCTGCTGCTGTGCCCCGTGTCCACAGGGAGCCGCCCAGGAGCCGCCCGGGAGCCGCAGAGTGGAGAGAGGACTCGGTCTTGTGCTTACAGAGTAGAGGGGGGTGGGGGGTTAGAGCCCGAGGATGACAAAAGCCATAGCTTCTTTATCAAGGAATATGTATTTGTGCAGGACTGGTCTGCAGCACTGCCCCGGGGCTCAGAGGTTTAGCACAGGTGCCTTTTGGACCAGCTCAGCTTCCCCCCCTGCGAGTTCACGCCACGTTTGACCAGCAGCCAGCCGGTTGTGGAGCAGGTAAAAGTCCTTGTGAGTGACAGCACACGCAAAGCCCCCCCTCTGACCTCCTCCCCTTCCCCACCTGGCCCTCCCCTCCCTGCTGGGAGTGTCTCTCATCCTGGAATCGGCAGCGAGAGGCCGTGGCTGAGGTGGGAGGAGCTGGCAGTGATCTCACCCTGCTCATCCAGACTCTTGTAGAAAAGCCATCCCATCCCACCCTCGGTTTATGTCGTGTGAGCAGCCCAGCTCCTGGCTGGCTGATAGACATTTAAGCCTTAATAAAATGTTTAAAGTCAGGTTCTGTCTCTCTCTCTGGCTCCTAATTGGTGTCATCCTGTGGCTTAATGGTGTCATGGAGTGAAATCTCTTGGCAGAGGAGGAAATAGGCTGGAAAAAGCCAAACCAGCACGGAGGAGCTGCAGGCCAGGGGGTTTCAGAGGGGTTGTGGCAGCAGCCTCGTGCATCACAGGGATGAGAGACCCATGGGGGCTTCAAGAGCTGCTCAGAAAAAAGGCAGGCAAAAAACAGCTTGGATATGTTCTGTCCTGGATGTGCTGGGATACGGTGACATCAAAGGGTTTGTCACCTCCACAACCCCCTGCTGGTGCCACTTAGTTGATGTTCTGGGCCATAACGAACCTCCAGCTGGCTCAGCTCACCTGGGTCACACCTTTAGTTGTTCTCAAGAGGCCCTGAGCAAAGTTGTGGTGTGGGGAAGGAGCTGCTCCTGCCCTGGAGCACAGCTTCGTGCCTGCCCCACACTGATCCTGACCCTGCCTGCCTCAGCAGGACTTTGCAGCCCATCTCCATTCCCTGCAAAAATAGAAAATCACACTTCTTAAAATAGTAAACTGGGAAAATAGGCACAAAATTCCTAAAAACCCCACGATTCAGAGGCAGTAAATCCACTCCATGGCAGTGCTGGTGTCGTGTTTGCAGTGAGCCATCCCAGGGTGATTCAGCTCTCACACCTCCCCCAGGGAAGGGGAGGATGGGTGGCTGCCTCTGGATCCCCAGAGCCATCACCCACAGCCAGCAAAGCCTGGATGCTTCCAGAGCCACCGGTTCTGACAAGCTCCTGCAGTGCCCAAAGTTCCTTGTGGTGTCCTGAGGTGGGCTGGGATCCAGGGGGAGCCATCCCAAATTGCCTCCATCCCAAATTCCTCCATCCCAAATTGCCTCCATCCCAAATTGCCTCCATCCCAAATTTCCTCCATCCCAAATTCCTCCATCCCAAATTCCTCCATCCCAAATTGCCTCCATCCCAAATTGCCTCCATCCCAAATTCCTCCATCCCAAATTGCCTCCATCCCAAATTTCCTCCATCCCAAATTCCTCCATCCCAAATTGCCTCCATCCCAAATTTCTCCATCCCAAATTCCTCCATCCCAAATTTCCTCCATCCCAAATTCCTCCATCCCAAATTGCCTCCATCCCAAATTGCCTCCATCCCAAATTGCCTCCATCCCAAATTCCTCCATCCCAAATTGCCTCCATCACAAATTTCCTCCAGGTTCCCTTTGTTCTGCAGGGGTGGGAAGGGAAGGGAAGGGGTGGTGTTGGGACATCAGGTCGCCCTCCCTGCTCAGAGCAGGGCTCATCTCCACCCCACTGCAGGTTCTCAGAGCCTTCATCCTGCAGTTTCTCCCCCTTAATCCTCTGGGACCCCTGGCAGCACATTTCACCTGCTGTGTCCCCCCTTCCAGGGGATCCAGGGATGAGTTTCCTGCTGCACCCACATCTTGGAGCTCAGGGAAGGATCACCTGCCCCAGCTGGGTGTGAGTCCCCCAGGTCCCAGGGCACTGAGACCCCTGTGGGCAGCAGGGACCCTCTGTGCACCCCAGGGTGGTGGGTGACACAGAGCCAGGAATTTCCTCTGCCTGGACCCACAGCAATCCCTGTTTCTGACAGCCCATGGGTGACATGAGGGTGCTGGTGCCAGCCCCAGAGGTGCCTTTTCTTTTGGTCTCCCCTCTCCCTCTGCTTTCCCTGCCTTCTGCTTTCTTGGAGAAGAGGGGGAAGAGGCAGGAGAGCCGTGGGTGGCACTGATGGATCACTCTGGGGACAGAGTCCTGCCCTGCACCCCAGTGCTGCAGCCCAGCCCCTGGGGTCTGGGGTGCTTTTGTGCACCCGGGGCTCCCTCCCAGCCCCAAGCCCATCAGTCCCCTCCAGTCTCCCCTCCCAGAGCAGCATCAGTCAAAGCAGCATCCCAAAAAGCAGCATCCCTCCCTAAAGCAGCACCCCACAGAGCAGCATCCCTCCCCAGAGCTCCCCCAGGATGCCCCCAGCAGGTTCATTGCCAGCCCCAAGCCTGTGCTCTCCCTGGGAGCTGGGGAATGGAACTGATTGCAGCCTGAGCAATTTCCTCTAATGCTGTTCCTTCAAGTATTTTTTGGACAAATCCATCCCTTGTTGGTCAGTGACCTCCCTGTGTGACATCCACACCCCAGCAGGAAGGATTTGGCCTGGAAATGATCAAAGCAGTGCCCCAGCCAATCTTGACGTTGCCTGTGCTGCCTTTAAAGAGGCATCAAAGCTGTTTTCCAGCTGTCAGGGAAGCAGAGCAGCATCTTCAGCTGTGCTGTGAGGGGAGGAGGTGCAGGATCCCCCTCCCCACCATCAGCCACAGGGCCATGGTGACAGTGACAGATCCATTTGAGGAGCATTAGAGCCCCCAGGCAGGAGCAGGGAGCTCTCCCTTGCCAGCCTGACCCTCTCCATGTGACGTCTTCAAGAAGTTTCTCCTTCCCTGCTGCATCCTCCTCCAGCCACAGAAAGGCAGGAAATGCAAAAATCAGTGAAATTCATCCCATTTTCCAACATCCCTCTGGTTTATCCTGGTTGGATGGTGTCCCTCTCATTTATCCTGGTGAAACTTTGGCCCTGGGAGCTCTGTGTGCTGCAGCCAAGCTCCATCACCTCCATCCCTTCTCCTGCCTCCAGAAGGGCTCCCACAAACCTCTCTGGGGCTCCAGAGCTAACAAAGCTCCTGCTGTTAATGACAGAAGGGGGAGGTTCAGGTTGGATATTTGGGAAGATTTCTTCATGGAAAGGGTGTCCAGCCCTGGCACAGTTGCCCTGGGTGAATCCCCATCCCTGGAGGGATTTAGAAGCCATGTGGATGTGACAGGTGGGGACATGGGGGGTGGCCTTGGCGGTGTTGGCTGGACTGGATGATCTTGGAGAGCTTTTCCAGCCTCAAGGATTCCATGATCTCCATGGCTGAGCCCCTCTGGCAGCCCCAGCCCCTTTGCTGGTGAGGACAGGAGCTGGGGCTGTACTTTGGCTGAGCAAAGGGGCAGATTTGAGGCTGCTGCCCCATTCCCAATCCCTTTGGGACTTCCCTCATTCCCGAGGGGAGCTGGGATGGGGATGGCAGCACTGACACCCTGCTGAGTGCCCTGGCACCAGCCACAGCCTCTGGGGGTTGTTAGGGGATCAGGGGCACCCTCTGGGGAAGAGCAGGGACGTGGCAGAGCAAATCCATGCTGGACACACAGAGAAGGGACCCTGGGGCTGGGGCTGGAGGATTTGGGGTCGGACTCTGAGCAGCCCCAAGGCCTCACTTGGGATCAGGACTTGGGATGGAGGCCCAGCAGCACCTCAGGTACCAGGGAGCACCACAGCCCAGCAGGGCTGGCTCTGCCCACCCCAGGGATCCCTTGCCCCATGACTCACCCCAGGTGACCCCAACATTTTCCTCCCCAAACCCCCTTTTTGTGTTTCCCACCCCTTTCCCCCTCCCCGTTCCCACCTCATCCTCCCCTTGATTCCCGTAAGTGATTCCGCGCTGCGGCTGCGGAGCCTCTGCAACTCGGAAAAACATTTTATTAACCTTCCTTGACTTTAAAGAGCATAATTACATTTTAATCTCATATTCCTGCGTTATCATTCCAGACACGGAGTCATTTGAATGCAGATCGTTCCCAGCTAATGTAATTTTACGATACAGTAATGAAGAGACGGAGCACGAGCCCGTAACACCCAATTTAGAGCTGACATTTGGGCTTCTTTTAAAGAAAAGTTTTCCCAGCCGAGGGCTTTTGCGTCCTCCTCGGCCCTACAACGTAAGTGGGTTTGGGCTCCCGCTGTGAAGGGATGGGTTTGGATGGGGAAACGAGGCTGGCGTTAATGATGTTGGTGTTCCATCCCCCGCGGCTGCCCCACGTGGGGGATTCAGCGTCACGGGGCAAATCTGGGAACTCGCCGCTCCCTCGGTCCCAGGGAGAGCTGAGTCAGGGGCCGTGGCCACCCTCACCCCCCTCGAGGCGAGGAAATGGCCCTGGTGGTGCCAGCAAAGCCCCAAAGGCCAGGACTGTCACCCCCCCGGGCTGATCCGTGCTCCAGAAGCCCAGGGCAGGAGCTGGGGGCGGGCTGGGACCCCCAGCACTGATGCATTAAATGCTTCCCTGCGTGCCTCAGTTTCCCTTGGCGGTGCTCTGGGGTTCAGCCCCCTCCAGCGTTGCTTCCTGTGGAGCTTTTCAAAACACTTTGAAACAAACACCAAGGTTTTCCAGGGAGGATTGAAGTGGGATCACCATTTCCTTGGGATGCTCAGGCAGAGCAGCCCCTTCCTCACCCAGGGTACCACCCTCTAATCGGGGCTGGGGTGTTTGTCCAGCAGAAAAAGGGATGTTAATGAGGGGGACAAAATGAGGGAAAATAATGAGGGGTAGGGGAAAAATATGTTCAGCCACACCAAGTGATGTCCAGGCTGATTTTTATGGTTCTCTGCCTCAATTCCCCACCTTATGTCAAGATAACTTTGTGGGACCATAGCTGGCAGCACCCCCACATTGTCCAGCCCCCCAAATAAACCCTCCTGATCACTGTGAGCCAGTCCCAGCATTTTTTGGGGGGGAGAAGCAGAGGATGGAAACTCACAGGCACGGAATTCCTCTCTGCACATTTAATTTCACATTGCTGAGGTTGTCCTCGGTGTAGCAGGAAAAGGGATCTGGGAACAGCAGGAATGTTCATGGCTGGATGGGGCAGGGGGTGTTGATGGTGTTTTTCCTGTACAGATGTTTCTGACAGCCCATGGGTGACATGGGTGTGCTGGTGCCAGCCCCAGAGGTGCCTTTTCTTTTGGTCTCCCCTCTCCCACTGCTTTTCCTGCCTTCTGCTTTCTTGGAGAGGAGGGGGAAGAGGCAGGAGAGCCGTGGGTGGCACTGATGGATCACTCTGGGCACAGAGTCCTGCCTTGCACCCCAGTGCTGCAGCCCAGCCCCTGGGGTCTGGGGTGCTTTTGTGCACCCGGGGCTCCCTCCCAGCCCCAACCCCATCAGTCCACTCCAGTCTCCCCTCCCAGAGCAGCATCAGTCAAAGCAGCATCCCAAAAAGCAGCATCCCTCCCTAAATCAGCATCCCACAAAGCAGCATCCCTCCTGGGCCAGCATGCTCCAAACCACCACCACTTCCCAAACCATCACCCCTTCAGACCAGCATCCCTTCCCAAACCAGCACCTCTCCCAAAATCTGCGTCCTGCCAAGCCAGCATCAATCCCAAATCAGAATCCTCCAAATAAACAACCCTCTCTAAAGCAGAACCTTCCAAACCCTTATCCCTCCCCAAATTAGCATTGCTCCCAGAGCAGCATCCCTCTGAAACCAGCACCTCTCCCAAAATCCACATCCACCCCAAACCAGCAGCACTCCCAAACCAGAACCTTCCCAAAATCTGCATTCTTCCCAAAACCACATCTCCTAAATGAACATCTGTCCCCAAACCCACATCCCTCCCCAGACTGCATCTTCCAAACCCCCATCCCTCCCCAAACCGGCTCCTTCTGAAGGAGCACCTCTCCCTGAACCCTCCCCCAGCCCATCCAGTGCCCCTCCCAAGCCCATCCCAGGGCTGGCCCGTGCTCCCCGGAGCAGCCAAGGGTGGGATTCACCAGCCCCGAGTGCTGCTGCACTGAATCATCTCAATTACAGATTTGCTTGGATGCGATTTGGGAAGGAAAAAAAAAAAAAAAAAAGACAGGGATTAAAAAAAAAAAATGGAAAAACAACAAAAAAACCCAACCCACCCCTCTTCTTCCTCCTCCTCCTCCCCTGGGAAGGGGTGATGGCAGCATAAATAGCAGCTCTCTCAGCACGGGGCCAGAAGCAGCTGGAGCAGCTTCCCCTGGCACGGCCGCGGGCACCCTGCACCATGGCAGAGCCTTCGCTGCCCCTCTCCTTCCTCTGCCTCCTCGCCTTGTCCTCCGCCTGCTACATCCAGAACTGCCCCCGGGGCGGGAAGCGGGCGCTGGCCGACACAGCTCTGCGACAGGTACGGGATGGGCGCTCGGGGACACGGGATGGAGCTCCGGGAGGGACCGGGGGGCTCTGGGGGTGCAGAAGCTCCCTGTCACCTCTGGGCACCGCTGGCTGTGCCACGCTTCCGGAGCAGTGGGGATTTTGGGGTGGCTGGGGACACATGACGGGGCAGTGGCGGAGGAGTGACAGCTCCGAAGTGGTCCTGGCACCTGGAGAAGAGGCTCAAGCTTGGCCACAGCAGAGAGCCCTGCTGGGCTGGGGGGGAGCAGGACAGGACAGAGCACGGAGAGGGACAGGGAGGTCATGGGGACACCCCAAAGCGGGGACACAAGGTCGCCATTGCTGGTGGCAGTGACCATTGCTGGTGGCAGCGTGGCACCTCCGGGAGCTGGAAGAGGAGCTGGTGGGGAGCTGCTTTCTCTACCCAGAGACAGAGTGGCTCTGGGGGGTGCAGAAGCTCCCTGTCACCTCTGGGCACCGCTGGCTGTGCCACGCTCCCGGGAGCAGTGGCGTTTTCGGGGTGGCTGGGGACACACGATGTGGCAGTGGTGGAGGAGTGACAGCTCCGAAGTGCTGTTGGCACCTGGAGAAGAGGCTCAACAGAGAGTCCTGCTGGGCCGGTGGGGGGAGCGGGACAGGACAGAGCCCAGAGCGGGGACAGAGAGGTCATGGGGACACCCCAAAGCGGGGACACAAGGTCACCATTGCTGGTGGCAGTGACCATTGCTGGTGGCAGCGTGGCACGTCCAGGAGCTGGAAGAGGAGCTGGTGGGGAGCTGCTTTCTATACCCAAGGGCGCATTCTCGTGCGGGTTTCTAGTACAAGGGGGTGCACGAAGGGTTTGTTCGGGGTGCGGGCACTGAGGCAGCTCCTTCCCGCAGTGCCTGCCCTGCGGTCCCGGCAACAGAGGCAACTGCTTCGGGCCCGGCATCTGCTGCGGCGCGGAGCTGGGCTGCTACCTGGGCACGGCGGAGACGCGGCGCTGCGCCCAGGAGGATTCGCTGCCCTCGCCCTGCCAGCCCGGCGGGCAGCCCTGCGGCGCCGGGGGCCGCTGCGCCGCGCCCGGCATCTGCTGCACCGCCGGTAACCGGGCACGGAGCCCGCGGGGTGGGTGGGTGGGTGGGGAGCCTGGCGGGATGGGAAGGGGGAGAGCCCTGCAGGTAACGCTTCTTTGGTGGTGTGGTTGAGTTTTAGGGAGGGGAAGGTGAGGTGTGGAGGGGAAGAGGTGTTGGGGGTGTTCGGAGGTAATTTGGGGATGGGTGGATTCAGGCTGGCTGTAAGGAAGGAATTCCTCCCTGGGAGGGTGGGGAGGCCCTGGCACAGGGTGCCCAGAGCAGCTGTGGCTGCCCCTGGATCCCTGGAAGTGTCCAAGGCCAGGCTGGACTGGGCTTGGAGCAACCTGGATAGTGGAAGGTGTCCCTGCCCATGGCAGGGGTTGACAGAAGATGTTCTTTGAAGGTCCCTTCCAACCCAAACCATTCTGACTCTAAAGGATTGGGCTCACAGCTCCTTCCTGACCCACCATGAACTTTTCCTGGCCAGCACCGCCTCCCTGACGTGCCAGAAACCCCAGCCCCGCTCCCTGCTTAACGGGAGAAATAAACAGGAGCACGAACTGTGCTGGCCCCCGGGCTGCCACCAACCCCTTCCCCAGCCGAAAACACCCCCCTGATGATCCCAAATAACCCGTGCCACGGCCACGTTTTTCTTCCCGCGGCAGAGACGTGCGCCATGGACACCGGCTGCCTGGACGAGGGCAGCGAGGACGCTCAGGAGGCGGCGGAGGAGAAGAACCTCACGGTGCTGGATGGCTCGGCCGGAGATCTGCTCCTCAAGCTGATGCACTTGGCAAACCGGCAGCAGCAGCAGGGCAAGCACCCCCTGCTCTGAGCCAAGGTGTGGGGAGTCCCCCCTGCCCTGACAGACCCCCCCAGCTCGGCTCTGTACATAGCAGACCCAATAAAAGCCCTCGTGCACTGTGGTGGCCTCGTCCTAGGCACTGGGGGTGGCTCCTGGGGGGCTCCAAGGGATCTGGCTGGGGCTCAGGATGGAAGTATTGGGGGATCTTCTGTCCCCAAATCCAGGGGATCTGGTTGGGGCTCAGGATGGAGGTGTTGGGGGCTCTTCTGTCCCCAAATCCAGGGGATCTGGCTGGGGCTCAGGATGGAGGTGTTGGGGGGGTCTTCTGTCCCCAAATCCCCACAGAGTGCAGGTGGTTGGGCTGGGCTGGGTGCAGGATTTGGTTCTGTCCTTTTAGCTCCTATGGGAAGGAGCTCAGGCAGAGCTGGAATTTGGGATCTGGCCATGGAGTCCCACCCAGCAGCACCCCAGCCCCAGGGGACTGGGGACAGCTGGGATGTGCCACTGTCACCTTACCTCGTGGCCAAGCCCCTCTTTGGGGCAGATTCGGGGCCTCGCTGCCTTCAGCAATCAGCACAGCATCTACTAAAAATTATAAAAAGTAAGGAAAAGCTTTTTCCTTGGGAAAAGCACCCCAAATCCCTCAAGAGCAGAGAGGTTTGGGCTCCCAGCTCCAAAGACCCCTCCAGGGCTGGTCTCATCTTTCCCCATCCCCTCTGGACACCCACAGGGAGGATCAGTCCCCGTTATCCCACAGTCACCCCAGAATTTGGGGTATCCCAACCCTCTCCCGGCTCTCTTACCCTGCAGGGTCCTTGCTCCGAGGTCTCTCCGGGCTGGGACTGGCCAGGGCACAGGGGACAGCTCGTCCTTTATACTGTCCCTGAGGGAGGTGGCACCTCCCGGGAGGTGGAGCTCGCTGACACCGGCGGGATCCATCCTGCCCCCGGCAGCTCCCCGCGCCCCGCAGGGGATGCAGGATTGATCCAGGACCTGCTTCCCACAGCCAGCGTCTGATCCCAGCCCTGGGGAAGGGGGGCAACCCCAAATCACCCCAAAATCATTGGGAAAGGGGTGACACCAGCATGGCCGAGGGACTCCAAGCTGGGATGAGGGAACTGGGCTTTCAGCCCAGCTCTAGCACTCAGGTTTTCCAAGATGCAGGATGTGAACTCCCAACATTCCTGCAGCACTGGGAATGGGTGGCTGAGCTGGGAATGCTCTGTCTGATGAACACCTCAAAATCAGGCAAAAGTCCAGTCCCCAAAAAGCACCAAGGGCTGATAACTGGGGGTTTTCCCCACTTTTCTACCTGAGACACATCCTGCAGGGGTCTGGGCATCCCTGGAGCAGCCACAGGGGCTCTGGGATGAGAATTCCCTCCCTCCACCCTGTGCAGCAGCCGGAGCTGAGCTGCTGGGACAGCACACAGCAGGTGCTGAGCCCCATTTCCAAGCCATTACCATGGATCCCAGTGCCTGCCTTGTCCCCAGGGACTGGCACTGACCCGGGCTGGGTGACAGGGACCTGGCTGCCCTCGTGGCAGCCTTGCTAAGTGGTGGATTTTGAAGCAAGCCAGGGGGACAGGAAAAGGTCATGGCTGTCCAGCTCTGGGCTGCCTAATTCCCAATTAAGGCAGTGCAGGGTAATGATCTCAGTGGACGTCAAATTTTGTCCTCAGCAAGGAAATTTATTCAAGCTGGAAAGCTCCTAATTGGGATAAGGAAGGCAAGGGGCTGGGGTGAGCAGGACCTTGGGTGGTTGCGTCAGCCTTCGGCCTCATCCTCAGCTCTGCTTCTCAGGGAGGAGGAGGGGGGGCTTTGTCAGCTGGTGCTGGGGCTCAGGACACCACACTGAATCCCTGTGTGCAGCTCCAAGGAGAAGCAGTGGGGAAATTTGGGATTTCAGGCCTTTGCCCGAGACGTGTGCTGTTCTCAGGTGGCTTTGGAGCTGTTGGATGAAGGTGGGTGGGGATGGGCTGGGTGTCACTGTTATCCCAGAGAGGGATGAGCCCAGTGCTGAGCATCCCCCAAAGGCCAGGGCCAACAGGGACATTGCCATGGCTGATCCCAGAGGATATGGGGTTGCTTCCTCTCACCCAAAGGGATTTGAAGCCAAGGGAAGCACACACCCTTCTCACCCCACTCCTGGGTGGACACATCCCACCTGCAGCAGCCTTCCTTCATCCCTACCCTTTCCATGCCAGAGGGGTTCCCAACAGGACACACCACAGCTCAGCAGCCCAAAGGGGCTGCCAGACAAGGGCCCCAAGCCCAGACTCCATCCACAAGCTCCACACATCCATCCAGCTCCGTCCACAAGCTCCACATGTCCATCCAGCTCCGTCCACAACCTCCACACGTCCATCCAGCTCCGTCCACAACCTCCACACGTCCATCCAGCTCCGTCCACAACCTCCACACGTCCATCCAGCTCCGTCCACAACCTCCACACATCCATCCAGCTCCATCCACAAGCTCCACACATCCATCCAGCTCCGTCCACAACCTCCACACGTCCATCCAGCTCCATCCACAACCTCCACACATCCATCCAGCTCCGTCCACAACCCCCACGTGTCCATCCAGCTCCGTCCACAACCTCCACACATCCATCCAGCTCCGTCCACAACCCCCACGTGTCCATCCAGCTCCGTCCACAACCTCCACACATCCATCCAGCTCCATCCACAACCTCCACACATCCATCCAGCTCCGTCCACAACCTCCACACATCCATCCAGCTCCATCCACAACCTCCACATATCCATCCAGCTCCGTCCACAAACTCCACAGGTTCCTCCAGCTACATCCACAAATTCCACACATCCATCCAGCTGCATCCACAACCTCCACACGTCCCTGCCAGACTCATCACTGAGGAGAAAACCAGCACCTTGTCCTTGACCTCACGTCCTCGACCTCCAGCTATTAGCCGAGCCCTCGCTGTGGGAAGCAATGCCTTGTGGTTTTTAAGGAACACGGGTGACGCCGGTGCCAGAATCCCTAAGCAGGAGCCAGGACTATAAATACAGGGCCAGCTGTTGGGATGAGCAGCCAAAAATCCCCCCAGTCCCGCTGCCATGTCCTGCAAGGCTCTGGCCCTCTGCCTCCTGGGGCTCCTGACTCTCTCCTCTGCTTGCTACATCCAGAACTGCCCCATCGGGGGCAAACGAGCTGTGCTGGACATGGACATCAGGAAGGTAGGTCCTGGGGGGGCTCGGAGCACTCCCAGCCCCATCCTTCCCTTCTCCCAACCTTCTTCCCCCCCGTTCCCCGAGCAGTGCCTGCCCTGCGGTCCCCGGAACAAGGGCCACTGCTTCGGGCCCAACATCTGCTGCGGGGAGGAGCTGGGCTGCTACATCGGCACCTCGGAGGCGCTGCGCTGCCAGGAGGAAAACTTTCTGCCCACCCCCTGCGAGTCGGGACGCAAACCCTGCGGCTCCGGAGGGAGCTGCGCCGCTCCCGGCATCTGCTGCAGCACCGGTGAGGGCGGTACGGCATCCCGGGATTCCGGTTCCGAGCCCTCGCACAGCCGGGAGGGAATTCAGGGTTCTATAGAATAGTGGGAGAGGGGAGGGTGCCCAAGGATTGCCTGTCTCATCCGTGTGTCCATCCATCGCCCCGACAGCCAGAGCACGCTCCAGGACCTGTCCAGACCCCAGGGAAGGGATGAGAGCGGGAGGGTTTGGGACAGAGGGAAGCAGACAACTAGCAAATTTTGGGGGGTGAGCAAGTGCAGGAGCCATGTTCCCTCCTGCTCTCATTAGTTTTTCCAGAAATCCCACCCTCCTTCCTAAATTAAACTACCAGGGATCCTGCTGTAAATCTTGGAAAGCATCAGAGAATGGAGTGAGCTGGAGCTCATTAAACCCAGTGCTGGGGGGGTGTCTCAGGATGTTTGGGGGCTCCTGGGGGCTGTTTTGGGGGGTTCCTGTGGGCCATTTTGGGGATCTCTGGGAGCTGGTTTGGGGAGTCATTGAGGGCTGTTTTGGGGGTTCCTGGGGGCTGTTTCAGGGATCTCTGGGAGCTGGTTCAGAGGGTCCCTGGGGGCTGTTTCAGGGATCTCTAGGGCCTGTTTTGGGGGGTCCCTGGGGGCTGGTGGGTGCTGCCTGGTTTCACACCACACTCCTCCCTGTCTCCCCTCAGAGGGCTGTGGCACTGACTCATCCTGTGACCAGGAGCTGCTGTTTGTGTAGCCCAGCCGGGAGAGAACCCGCAGCATCCCGCATCCATCGCTGTCCCAGCCCGGCCCCGGGCTGTGACTCAGACTGAAGTGATGAGCTTAATTAGAAATAAAACTTGGACAGAAAAACAACCCAGACACAAGTGTGTGAGTTTTGTGTGCTCGCCTGGTTGAGGTGCAGGCTCGGGAGAAGATATTTTTAGGGAAAAGTGGAGGTAAAAAGTGAGGGTTTCAGGTCAGTGAACAGAGGGAGGGAGGGAAGGAGGAAGAGGGACCTGCAGACCATGGCTGAAACACAGCAAATTCCAGGCTCAACAGTGGGCAGCCCAAACCCAGAAGTTTTAGGACAAAGCTGATAGCCTGCAAGACCCCAACAACCCAGAACACCCAAAGTCATTACAATTTTATCTATACCTTCAGTGGTTATGAACAAATTAAGCCTAAAGGGAGGAATAAGGAGACAGCAGAAATCCTGGATCATTCAAACACATTTTCTTATTCAGCCACACCAAGGGATGTGCAAAGGAGGGTTTGAAGTGTGAAATCAGGATTACAATTAATTCCTTCCCCCAACAACAAAAAAGGGAAGGTCAGTGTTTCCTACAAATCCATTCAGCCCTTCTTTGCTTTTGGAAGCATCCAGAGGAGCTGACAGCGAGGAGCTGAGCCAGGCTCTGCCTCGGGACTGCTCCTGCTCCTCCCCACATGCTGTGTGTGAAGGCAGCAGAGATCCAAACACGTGGGAGGTGGGATCACAGGCACAGCAACAGGGCTGAGCCAGGCTGCTGGAGCCTCCAAGTTTCCCCTCACCCCCTTTCCCGCTGCGTTAACCCTTTGGAGGCAGCACAGCCAGACCCCTTCTCCACCACTTCTGTGGCCAATTTATACATTCCAAGGAAGGATCTGTGTGTTATGGGGGGGCTCTGGACACAAGGCAGGTCGGGAGCCCCCTGCCAGGGCTGCTATGAGAGCACCGTGCGCTTGACGATGCGCCCGTCCTTGTCGATGGCGAAGTTGTAGTTCCGGGGGTTGTCCAGGCACTCCTCGATCCGAGCCTCCAGGTTCTCGGGGGTGATGAAGTTTTTGGCTTCCTCCTGAAGCAAAAGACAAGGATTGTCCCCTTCAGGATTATCCCAGCCTGTTTCCAGAGCTCTGGCTCAAGCTCTCTCCCATCCACGCGCTGTCAACACCCCTGGAAGGTGCTGATGCTTGTGTTCCCAGCTGCCAACTGAAAAATCCGTGGAAAACAAGCCCACGGCTCCCACATGGCTCCCTGGCAGGGAATTCTGGCAAGCCTGCTTCCCAGGAGGCACCAGCTGCTCTTACCTGCAGCTGGAGAACCTCTTTTTCCTTCTCCTCCAAGAAAGCCTCTATTTTCCTGGCCTGTTTCTCTGCAATCTCTAACTTCCTCCTCTTCTGCTCCTCCTCTTCTTTCCTGAGTCTCTCCTCTCTGCCAGACAGAAAGGAAAATGCGATGGACGAGGTGACACATCCACCCCCAGGAGAGCAGGAGGCTGCCCAGAGCACCTTGACTTGGCCCTCAGCAGCAAAAGGCACAGGAACCATGACAGATGCACAGGAAGATTTATTTAAAAAGGTCAGGATCTCCCAGAATCACAGAACCAATTAGGGTGGAAAAGGCTGTGTCCTCTTGTCCTCTGCTCCCAGGCTGCCAGGAAGCAGATCCTGACCCATCCTGGCTGCACCCTCCTGTCAGGGAGCTGTGGAGAGTGACAAGGTCTCCCTTGAGCCTCCTTTTGCCCAGGCTGAGCCCACCCAGCTGCTCCTACCAGGACTTTGAGTTCCAGACCCTTCCCCAGCTTTGCTGCCCTTCCCTGAACACACTCCAGCATCTCAACATCCTTCCTAAACTGGAGGCCCAGAACTGGACACAGCACTCGAGGTGTGGCCTCACCAGTGCTGGGCACAGAGGAAGAATCCCTTCCCTGCTCCTGCTGGCCACACCATTCCTGATCCAGGCCAGGGGCCACTGGCCTTCTTGCCCACCTGGGCACACTGCTGGCTCGTGTCCAGCCTGCTGTCCATCAGTCCCTGCAGGTCCCTTTCTGCCTGGCTGCTGTCCAGCCACTCTGTCCCCAGCCTGTAGCACTGCAGGGATTGTTGTGGCCAAAGTGCAGCACCCCACACTTGGTCTTGTTAACCCTGATCTCCTTGGATCCAGCCTGTGCAGAGCCCTCCTGCCCTGCAGCACACCCACACTCACACCCAGCTCAGTGCCATCTGCAAATCTGCTGATGGTGAACTCAATCTCCCCATGGAGATCATCAGCAAAAACAGGGCTGGGCCCAGCCCTGACCCCTGGGGACAGCTCTGGTGACTGGGTGTGACCATTCCCCACTGGGCCCAGCCCTGAACCAGTTGCTAACCCAGCTCACAGTGACCCTGCACAAGCTTCTCAGTAAATATTAGCCCAGACTGGGCCCAGTTCTGCCTGAGCAGAAGCCAAAGCCGGCAGGGCAGTGCCCCCCACGCCCTGCAGGGGCCGTGCTGACCTGCGGGCCCTCTGCCGGGCGTTCTCCTCCTCGTTCCAGGCCATTAGCCGCCGGTGCTCCTCCAGCTCCTCCACCGAGCCCTCGGCAGCCAGGCGCTCCTCCCGCTTCCTCTGCAGCACCTCGGCTCTGAACTCCGCCCTGCAGGGGGAGGGGAGGGCACTGAGCTCCTGCCCGGGCTGGCAGCACAGCGGTTTCTCCCCGGACTGCCCCACAGCAGAGCCACCCCAGCACCCTGACCCTCAGTGCTCCCAGTGCCACCCCCCTGACCCTGCCCTGCCACCCCGCTGACCCTGCCCTGCCCCTCAGTGCTCCCAGTGCCACCCCGCTGACCCTGCCCTGCCCCTCAGTGCTCCCAGTACCACCATCCTCACTCTTCCCTGCCCATCATCAGTCCAAACCCCAGCACCTTTTCCTACCCCCCAGATCTCCCTGCCCCACACCCACCCCTCCACTGCCCCACAGCCCCACTGCCCCTCACAGTAGCCCCAAATGGCCACAAGCCCAACATCCTCGGCCTCCCAGCCCCATATCCAGCCTCCCACCCCATAGCCAGCCCCACAACCCTCTCTTGTTCCACATCAGCCCCCCAGCACTTCATTGATCCTCCAACTCCACACCCAGAGCCACAGCTACCCCCAATCTTCCCCTGCCCCACAGCCCTACACCTGTCCCTCTGCCCCACAGCCAGTCCTGTACCTAATCCAGGCAGCTCCAAAAACCCCACACCCAGCCCTTCAACCCTGCCCTGCCCCACAGCCAGTCCCTAACCCAAACCCACAACCACCCCCAGCCCCATAACCAGTCCCGACCTTCCCCATCCCCACAGTCAGTCCTTTACCCAAACCCACACCCACCCCCTGCCCTCCTCAGCCCCATAACCAGACCCTAACCCAAACCCACAACCATCCACAGCCCTCCCCAGCCCCACAGCCAGTCCCGACCTTCCCTTGCCCCATAACCAGTCCCGTTCCCAAACCCCCAGCCCTCCTCAGCTCCATAACCAGTCCCGACCTTCCCCTGCCCCACAGCCAGCCCCTTTCCCAAACCCACAATCACCCCAGCCCCACAACCAGCCCCAGCCCATGTCCGACCTTCCCCTGTCCCACAGCCGCCCCCTGCCTCCAGCCCCCCAAAGCCTCGATCTCCACGGCCACAGCCCAACCCTGACCCGTTCCACAGCCCCATCCCCGTCCCCGGTACCGGAGGGCGCTGAGCACCAGCCGGTGCTGCCGGTACCGCTCCAGCACCACCAGCAGCTCCTCGGGGTCCACGGGCGGCGGCAGCTTCACCCGGCCCGCCTTGGACTTGGCGGGGGGGTCGTGCCGGGTCTTGCGGCCCCGCGCCGGCACCGCCCGCGGGGCCAAGGGGGCGCAGAGCCCCGGGAAGGGGCCGGGGTCCAACGCGGCCGCCAGGCCTGGGAGCGGGACGGACCCCGAGCGGCAGCGCCTCAGCGCCCGCAGCATGGCGGCGCCCGAGTGACGGCACGGCGCGGCGGGTGACGTCACACTCCGCGCGCGCGGCGCCACGGGAAGGGAGGGAGAGCGGGGCATGATGGGAAATGGAGTTCGGGAGGGGAGCGGGACTGGGACAGGGACAGCCGTGGGGCAGAGACACCCGTGGGGCAGGGATAGCCAGGGGACACGGGCACCGGCGGGGCAGAGACACCCGTGGGGCAGGGACACCCTACACGGCACAGGGACAGCCAGGGGACACGGACACCGGCGGCCACAGGGACACCCTACATGGGACAGGGACACCCGTGGGGCAGGGATATCCTACACGGGACAGGGACAGCCATGGGACACGGACACCGGCGGCGACAGGGACACCCTACACGGGGCAGGGACACCGGCGGAGAAAGGGACACCCTACTCGGGACAGGGACAGCCAGGAGACACGGACATCCGTGGGACACACGGACACCGGCGGGGATAGGGACACTCTACACGAGATAGGGACAGCCAGGGACAGCCAGGGGACACGGACATTCGTGGGGCAGGGACACCCTACACGGGACAGGTACAGCCGTTTGACACGGGCACCCACGGGACAGGGACAGCCCCACGGGACAGTGACAGCCCCGGGGGACAGGGACACCGCCACAGGACAGGGACACAGACCCCCCGCCGGACACGGAGAGGAACCCTAAGGGACGGGGAATCCCCCAGGGAACAGCCGCCCACGGGACAGGGACAGCCCCACGGGACACGGCACCCCAAAATCGGACACCCGTCCCCACGGGACACGAATTCCCCACCCAAGGATCCCAAGGGACGCGACACCTGCCACCCACGGGACACGGCATCCCTCTGGGGACACAAACCCCGCCCGCCACACGGGACCACAGCCCCAAGGGACACCACTGTCCCCATTGTCCCCATGCCCCCTCTCCCCGTGAGCCCCCCTCCGTCACCATCACTGCGCACAAATCCCCCCCAGCCCCTTTATTCCCCGCGGGGGGGTCCCGGTTCGCTCCCGCGGGGGTCGGTGGCTCCGGTCAGGGGCGCAGCGCCGGGGGCTGCGTGAGAGGGGCGGGGGGATCGGTCAGTCCCGGTCCCGGGGACCCCCAGGAGGGGTCAGACCCGGTCCCGGGGACCCCCCCCAGGACCCCCAGGATGGGTCAGACCGGGTTCCAGGGACCCCCCCAGGACCCCCCAGCCCCGTTCCCGCTCACCGGCAGCGGCTCCTCCCGCCGGGGGGGACACGGGAGGGGACGGCAGCGCCCCAAAGGGGACGGGACCTGAAGGAGGGGGGAAGAAAGGGGGGACACCCGTGGGGGAAAAGCAGCCGGGATAGGGGGAATACCCCGCGGGTGGGGGGAATTCCAGGGTGGATCAAGTGAAGGGGATTCGGGGAGGAAAGGAAATCGGTGGGGAAGATAAGCACGGGAAAAGGGGATGATCTGGGGGGGATGATCCAGGGAGGGGGATAAACTGGGGGGTGATAAATCCAGATCGTTCAGAGACGGGGATAAACTGGGGGGAGGTTATAGCCCTTGAGGGTGATAATTCCGGATAATTTAGGGAGGGGGATAACCCGGTGTGATAAACCTGGATAATTCAGGGAGGGGGATAACCTGGGGGGTTGATAAACCCAAATAATTCAGGGAGGGGGATAAACTGGGGTGATAAACCCGGATAATTCGGGGAGAGGGATAACCTGGGGGGATTTTAGCCCGTGGGGATGATAAACCCGGATAATTCAGAGAGAGGGATAAACTGAAGGCATTTATTGCCCGTGGGGGTGATAAACCCGCAGTGGGGTTTAACCTGGGGCAGAGATAAATCCAAGAATTCAGCGGGGGGATAATCGCGAGGGGATATAATCCAGGGAGGATAATTTGGGGCAGTATAACTCGGGCGGGGATAATCCAGAGGGATTTTAACCCCAGGAGCAGGGTGAGGGGGACACAAACCCTGGGCAGGGGGACGCAGCCAGGGTGGGCATCACCCCGGCAGGGACGGGAATGACCCGGAGGGGGGTGACCCGCTGGGGACACCCTACCTGGAGGTTGGCGGGGGTCCGGAGGTCCCGCTTGCCCCCCGGGTACCAGCCGTGGGACCAGTGCTGGCCGCGGCCGCGGGGCAGGGCGCAGCTCAGCAGCAGCAGCGCCAGCAGCAGCAGCGACCCGCGGGGTGCCATGGCCGGGGGGCTGCGGGGACACAGGCGGCCCTGTCCCACCGGCATCCGCTCCGGGGACACCCCCGGGGGGCTGCGGGAGGGTTGAGCAGCCGTGCGTGCTGCCAGGGGTGGTTTGGGTTCGGTAGAAGCCCAGGGGTTGAGTGGGGAGGATGGGGATGCAGAGGGGGTGATCACCCATGGATGGGCTTGGGATGGAGATCCAGAGGGGATGAGCACCCATGGGTGGGTTTGGGATGGAAATCCAGTGGGAGTGAGCACCCATGGGTGGGTTTGGGATTGAGATCCAGAGGGGATGAGCACCCATGGCTGGATTTGGGATGGAGATCCAGAGGGGATGAGCACCCATGGGTGGGTTTGGGATGCACACCCAGTGGGGGTGAGCACCCACAGGTGGGTTTGGGATGCAGATCCAGAGGGGATGAACACCCAGGGATGGGTTTGGGATGGAGATCCAGAGGGGATGAGCACCCATGGCTGGATTTGGGATGGAGATCCAGAGGGGATGAGCACCCACGGGTGGGTTTGGGATGCGGATCTAGAGGGGGCGAGCACCCATGGGTGGTGCTGGGGTGAGTTTGGGATGTAGATGCTGGAGGGAATGACCCAGCATCACTTTGGGGTGGGTTTGGGATGGAGATACAGAGTGGGTGAGCACCCATAGGTGGGTTTGGGATGGAAATCCAGAGGGAATGAGCACCCGTGGGTGGGCTTGGGATAAAGATGCAGAGAAGATGAGCACCCGTGGGGGGGTTTGGGATGGAAATCCAGAGGGGGTGACCCAGCATCACTTTGGGGTGGGTTTGGGATGGAGATCCTCTGGGTGCCGTGTGGGGCTGCAGAAGCTGGAGGGGCTCAGCACCCCGGGGTGCTGCTGGGGTTTGGATTCAGCATGGACACCCCCCCACCCCCCCAGACCCCATCTGGGGTCTGATTTGGGGCAAGCAGGACCCCCCCAACCCGGGGCCCGTGCCTTGCCGTGGCCGGGGCAGCCTCACCTGGTCGGGGGCCGGTGGTGCCGGGGGTGGCGGCGGTGGCAGTGGCCGGAGGTGCCGGTGGTGGCAGTGGCCGCGGTGGCCGGAGGTGCCGGTGGCCGGCAGGGCAGGCACCGCTATTTGAAGGGCTCGGTGACAGTGACGTCGGCCTGGCCACCGTTCCCACGGGGGACCGTGACCTCGCTGATGGCATCGGCCTCCCCGTGCCAGTGCCCGGTGCCTCCTTCCCCCCAGATCCTCCTGGCACCACAGACCAGCACCCTGAGACCCTTTTTGGGGATTCTGCCCCGGGGACCCCCCAGAAGGGGCTCATTTCCCATTTCCTGGGAAAGGGATGGATCCAGATGGTCCCTCTGCAGCTCCAGGGATGCTCTTGTTGAAAGGAGGGGAGCAAAGTCCCCGTGCCTCAGTTTCCCTGCCCCACCCCAGCCCCCATTTCCTTGGTTCTCCCCCCAAAGTGGGGCTGGATGCTGGCAGTGGAGCCCTCAGCTCCCAGCCCAGGGGATGTGGCAGAGTTTGGGAAGGGGATTTAGGCAGGATCTGGCCCTGGATTATCTCCAGCAGCTGCTCATCTCTCTGATATTTGCAGTTGGATGCAGGATGGGGCCAAGGCAGATGCTGTGGCAAAAGTTCAAGGCAGCTCCTGGCACCCCAAAATTTCCCCAGACCCCCTGAGACCCTGGGAATGAAGGAAAAAAAGGGAAATGGAGGGACTTGTTGGGGTGGTCCCTGTTCCTGGGTGGAGCATCTGTGGGGACAAATGAAGCCCTCTTGTTCAAGGAGGGTCCCCATTTCTTTGGGGTCACCATATTTAGTTCTGAGTGTGACTGACAGCCTTGGCCCAAAGCCCCCAAAATTCAGGAGTTGGAATTAGCAATGGGGTGACGTTGGGGGTTCATGAGGGGCACCAGGTGATGGAGTGGGGATGATGGCAGCAGCAAAGCAACTTTTGGGGGTGTTTTGTGTGGCTGAGGGTGCCCCCTTGCCTGTGTGCCTCCACTGAACCCTCCAGTGAATCCTGCCTGGCTGGAAAAAGCTGAAAAAACTTGGATACTCTGACTCCTGGGCTGTTTTTACCCAGAACTTCCTAGATTTCAACCCCATATCCTGAGCCTAGAACATCCCTGTCAAAATTTGTGGGCCCTGACACCCTCCCCGTGCTCCCCAGCACTGTTTGGGGTGTCCAGAGAAATCCCTGGGGTGAAGCCTCTGCTCCAAACCAGTTCTCCCAGTGCCCCCATTAAGCTGGGCATGGTGCCCCTGACTGCAGGAGGAACAAGGTGTTTTCTCAGGCACTGCTTCATAAGGAATAAAATAATAAAATCAACCATATTAACCTGTTTTTTTTCCTAATGTTCAAGTGCTGCACCCCTGCTCCTCAGGATATTTCTTGAGCCTTTGGATTCTTCTTGAAAGAGAGCAGGCCTGGAGTGGGAATTTGGGAAAAAACCTTCCTTGGGATGGGGGTGAGACCCTGGCACAGGGTGCCCAGAGGAGCTGTGGCTGCTCCTGGATCCCTGGAAGTGTCCAAGGTCAGGCTGGAAGAGGTTTGGAGAGATCTGGGATAGTGGACAGTGTCCATGCCATGGCAGGGGTGGGATTGGATATTCCATGAGATCCCTTGCACCCCAAACCATTCCCTCATTCTGTGATCTCTCAGGGTGCCAGGAAAAACGATCTGACACCTCCTCCAGCAGCTGGGGCTGGAGCTCACCTGCTGCAAAGAGCACCAGCAGGGATGGCAGTGACCACCCTCAGCTCAGGGCCACAGGGCCAGCCCCAGTCCCTGCTCTAAAATCCAGCTCCAAACACACAGACCTTTCCTTCAGGGAGCAAAAATCCTTTTGTTTTCCTGGGCTTTGCTTTTTTGGGGTCAAAATCCCAACATTTGGGCGCTGCTGTGTGGGAATTACAGTTTCCAAACCAGCAGTACATGGTGGCCTGACCCTGAGGGAGGAAAGTTTTTAGCTCTTGGTACAAAAATGAGGGTATTTATATATAAACACACACACAGAATCAGCTTTTTTTTTTTTTTTTCTCATTTTTTTTTAAGAGCTGACCAGCAGAAAAATGTGAAACCATTTCCCTGCAGGTTTGGAAAAGCTTGTGCTGGTGGGGGGGGTTGGGTTTTGTTTCAGATGAGATCCAGGATATCTCTCTTTCCTTTTTTTTTTTTTATAAAGGCTTTACTCCCTCAAGAAAAAAAAAAAAAATTTACAAACAAAATAACAGCCTGTATCAACTCTCCAGAAGAGAGATGGTATGACAATATTAATCCAAACATCAAGCTATTTAATTCCCCAATAAAACATTGGAAAAAAAGGAGCCAACAGTATCTGCACTAACACTTTGCTACATATAAAATCTCCAGCTAATATGAAGCTTATGGTACCAACCTCTAAAACAGTTAAGATATATACACATAGGTTTTGTTTTTTTTGTTTTGTTTGGGGGGGTATATTAACAAACAGAATATTACAAAATATTAAAGAAGGCAACTCTTCTGTCATTTGTTTTTGGGAGGGTGGGTGTGGATTTTTTGTTCCTGTTTTTCTTCACTTGAAGTTGGCGTAGTCTGAGAAGGCGTCGATGTATTCCTGCACCACCTTGTAGCAGAATTCGTACTGTTCCTGTGGGATGTGGGAGAGAACAGGGTCACAGCAGGAAAATCCACACCTGAGACACCACCTCATGCTTGGGCAGGTGTCCAGAGCAGGTCCCACATCCTTGTGACCCCCAAACCCTTCCTGGGGTACTCATGGCAAAAGAAATTCTGCTTTCCCCTTCCCTCTCTGAGGTTCTGTTTGGATCCTGAGCAATCCCCTCTTGCAAGAGCTCGCCCAGCCCCACCTGCTCCAGCCCTACCAATGGGCAGGGTTCCACAGCCACTCCAGGACACTCTTCCAGGTGTTTCAGCTCATTAATGTATGGACTGTGGCTGAGGATGTCCCCAAGGAGGTTCCTACAACTTCTGTCAGTGCTTAAAAGGCACTTGATGCCTTAACAAGGGGAAGGGGAGACAGCTCCTGGCCCACCCTCACAGAACCATGGATCCTGGAATGGTTTGGGTTGGAAGGAACCTTGAGGATGACCTTGCTCCAACCCCCTGCCATGGGCAGGGACACCTTCCACTATCCCAGGCTGCTCCAAGCCCTGTCCAGCCTGGCCCTGGACACTTGCAGGGATGATGAACCCACATCTCCCCTCACTCCCTCTTTCATGGAGAGCCAAAACCTTGCACCAAAGAGGTTTTTGCTCAACACTGAGCCCCCAGCCCAACCTTGCTGAGGATCTGGCAGGGGCAGGAGGCACCTACCAGTGTCTGCACCATGTGTGGCCTCTGTAGTCTTAAACTCTTGACTGTCTGAAAGACATCGAGGATGGCCTCTGCCTTCACCCTCTCCAGGACAGTGCTCAGTGCACAGAAGGTGCCCGTTCTTCCTGCTCCAGCACTGGGAAAGAGAAACCAGGAGCTGAGGAAAACCCCTGCTGGCTTTGCCCAGAGGACAATCCACCTGGGAAGCTCTGGAGAACTAGAGGAGGCAGCCCTGCCCCAGTGTCACTGTCGTATTTTCTGGAAAATCCCTTCACCAGGATTTCTCTCCTGGGAAGCTGAGAAGCCTCAGAGAAAAAGGAAAACAATTCTTATCTCGTTTGCTTCTCCTGTGTTTTGCTGCTTTGGAATGTGGTTTGGAGATTGTTTATCCAACAGGTGCATGTTTGGTTTCATGTGAATTGTTTTTACTTAGTGACCAAACAGAGCCAGCTGTGTCAGGGCTCTGGAAAGAGTCACAAGTTTTTCATTATTATCATTTTAGTCTTCTGTCTGTATCCTTTCTCTATTCTTTAGTATAGTTTAGCATTCTTTAATATAATATAGATCATAAAATAATAAATTAGCCTTCTAAGAACATGGAGTCAGATTCATCATTCCTCCCAACGATGGGGGACCCCAAAAATACCACACCCCAGCCCCTCCCATTTTACCCAGGACACAGTTTGGGATTGTGACCATCTGCCAAGCTCCTGGTGGAGCAGACCCCTCAGAGGGGTGGCCCAGCTGCTCCAGGCAGGCTTTACCTGCAGTGCACAGTGATGGGGTGGTTGCCAGACTGCTGCTGCTGCTTCTGCACCGCTGCAATGATGTTGATCATCCCCTTCCCATCCCCGGGGATCCCAACCTCTGGCCAGCCATGGAAGTGAAACTGCCGGATCTGTCGGCTCTTGTTCTCCTGTGGGGAGGGCACAGCTCCAGGTCAGGCTGAGGGATCTGGACCCAGGGGGGCTCAGGGCTTTGGGATAACAATCCCTGCTTGGGGAGAAGTGGCATTCCCAGGGCAAGGAGTAGGGGAAGTGTGGGGAATGGGGAGCAGGAGGGAGATAAGTTTTAGTATAGCATTCTTTAATATAATAGAATATCATAAAATAATAAATTAGCCTTCTAAGAACATGGAGTCAGATTCATCATTTCCTTCCTGCCATGGGGGACCCCGAAAATACCACAGGGATTTTTGGAAGAAGCAAGCAAAATCCTTGTAGGGAAGCTGCTGGTGGAGGAATGGCATTCCCAGGGCACGGAGTAGGGGAAGTGTGGGGAATGGGAAGCAGGAGGGAGGCTTGGTGGTGAGGGCAGCAGGAATGAGCAGCAGGACAGGGACACCCAGGGATAAAATCCCTTTGGGACAATGGGGAGCTGATGGAGCTGAGGGAACACCAGCAGGGGCTCATGGCAGTGAAATCCAGGAGCACACAGAGGTCCCCAGGCATCACTGACATATTTTCTGAAAAATCCTTTCACTAGGCTCTTTTCTCCTGAGAAGAAGCTTCAGCTTCTCCATGTTTTGCTACTTTGGGATGTGATTTGGAGAATTGTTTACCCAGCATGTGAATTGTTTTTAATTAATGGCCAATGACAGCCAGCTGTGTTGGACTCTCTGAGTCTCACAAGTTTTTACTATTCATGCCTTTCGGTAGTTTTAGTATATAATTTTCTTTTAATATAATATATATCATAAAATAATAAATCAGCCTTCTGAAACACAGGGTCAAGATTCTCATCCCTTCCCTCGTCCTGGGGACCCTCAAACACCACCAGACCCAGGGGGAGCAGCCAGGCTCTTACCCTGGTGTTGGTCACCAGCAGGTCCCTCACTGTGTAGCTCTCACACTCCTCCTCCTTCTTCAGCTCCACCGTGATGTCCCCGTAGGACACGGAGCCGTCGGAGGGCCAGTACTGGGCACACTTCTCCTGAGGAGGCAGCACAGGAGTGTTGGGAAGGGTGAAAGTTTGACAAGAAAGTCTCACAGATATGTCTGCTTGGCAGAAAGATTTTTGAACGTAGAGTTTGATGAAGGAATAGAGATGGAAGCAAGTTTTCATAGAGAAGAGAAGAATTGCTGAGCCAGTCTGACTGGATAACCAAGGAGGCAAAGGGTGTGTTAGTTAGAAGGGGTTTTATGGCTTAGAGCAAAGGATAAACCCACCCTTAAGAAGAAGATGTTTTTACCCAGCAGAAAGAGAGCACAGGCAAACAAGGCAGCAAATGTGGCAAGTAGAAAAAAGGGCTCAGAATTTTCTACTGCAAGAAAACTGAAAAACAACTTCTAGTTTAAACTGTAATGAACTGACAGTGATTGGAGAATGGTAACATGAATATGGTAATTATAGCAGTTATGATGGGCTATAGGTAAAAGTTAAGGTATAGACTGGTTCTACTGTGTGAAGATGCTCAGCAAAGAAAAGTCTAGAATGCATTGTAACCTAAACTAAGGGTCTGCAGGCCTGCCTGCAGCTGGAGCTGACACAGCTCTGTCACCCATAACTCTGGACTGCTGTGACACCTTGGATGTAATAGACTGCATTTTGGAGAGCTGCCTGGAGTCCTGCATCTCTCATTCAGCTCTTATAAAGAGAGCACAGGGTGAGTAACCCCTATTCTTCCATGGATTTGGATAGAAGAATCTCCTGGCAGCTGCCCAACACCAGGTGGTGTTGAGCTTTACTGGATCATGCCAAACTGCACTTTAATTGTAACTGTGGAAACTCAGGGCACTGGGAATATTTCTCTGTCTGCTCTGGGGTGTCCTGACCCCCAGGGGAGCACTGACTTTGACTCTCACTCATGGAGAAAGTTTCCCAAACTCCAGAATAGACTGGAATCCACAAAAGTGTGAAATAGATTATAGAGAGCAGTGGAGGTGTGTCACTGGGTGAGAAATTGAGGGTTTGGGATTTTTAGTGTGTTGTGGATGGAAGCAAGATGGAGGGCACAGGGTGTGGTCCTGGGTTTCCTCTTCATGCTTCTTCTTCCTTCTTCTCCACGGGTTTGGGTGGCATTTTGTAATTGGGCAGAAAAGTCTGCACTGGGGGCTCTGTGGGATCAGTTATTGGGTTAAAAGGTGAAATAATCCAGGTGTCAGTTCTTAATTGGACAGTTTAGTCTTAAAAGCCCTTGGAACAAGAGACTGTTGGCCATTTTGTGTCTTCTAATGAAAAACTGCTGAACTCACAGTAGTGAGACTGTTACACTGATAAGAAATAATAAACAGCTGAGTCCAAACATGAATTACTGTCTCAAGTGCCTTCAATCCAAACCCAGAAAAACTGACAGCTGGGACTCCCCACAGTAACAAGAATCATGAGAAACATGTTTGGGGGGTTTGATGGAGATTACAAGAATCCATGCTTGGATGAGATAAATGCATGCAATAGAATAATCTAAGTTTATTAATTAACATGCAATTATATAATGGTAAGGGTATAAAAACATGTTCATCCTGAACCCATGCTGGAGTCAGATTTTGGTCTGTACCCCTGACACCCAGAGCTCTTCAATAAAAGCACCTGCATACAATCCTTCTGTGATTATGTATTTCTGAATGCTAACAGTGGGATCCCACAGGCTTCACAAAATCCCAGCATCACAGACTGGTTTGGCTGGAAGGCCCCTAAGAGTCATCCCATTCCAAACTCCTGCTGTTCATTCATTTATTTATCTCCCTGGTGTTCAGTGCAGCTGATCCTGGGAGCTTACCTGGCCCCTCTCCTCCAGCTCTGTCAGCATCACTATGGAGCAGGATTTCCACTCCCAGATCATCCTCCAGAAGTCCTCTATCGTGTGCTGCAGCGGCCCTTGGCTGGCGATGTAGGAATCCTTCTGGCGATAGCCCTGGAATTTGGGAGCAGGGTCAGTGCACCAGCAGCAGGAACCTCTTGGACACGGCTGGCCCACCAAGCTCAGCTCCATTTTGGGAGGATCACATCCCCTACACACACCCAGCTTTATCCATTTGGGTTTCCAGAACACCTAAGCAATATTGCAAGCTCTGAGTGCTGGAGCAGAGCTTTGCCTTAGCTCCAAGTACCCCAGGTATGTTTTTTATTGGGGATTTGTCACCATCATATTTCTAGAAAAATCCCCTGCCCAGGATTTCTTCTCCTGGGAAGCTGAGAAGCCTCAGAGAAAAGGAAAACAATATTATCTCATTTGCTTCTCTTGTGTTTTGCTGCTTTGGAATGTGGTTGGAGATTGTTTATCCAACATGTGAATTGTTTTGACTTAATGACCAATCACAGTCAGGCTGTGTTGGACTCTGAGGAGTCAGTCACCAGTTTTTATTATTATCTTGTTAAACCTTCTGTAAGTATCAATTCTCTATTCTTTAGTATAGCTTTAGTATAGCATTCTTTGATACAATATAATATCATAAAATAATAAATTAGCCTTCAAGAACATGGAGTCAGATTCATCATTTCCTTCCTGCCACAGGGGACCCCGAAAAAACCACAGGGACTTTTGGAAGAAGCAAGCAAAACTAAACAGCACTAGATGATCCTTGAGGTCCCTTCTTACCCAGACCATTCTATGACCTATGAAAACCAGCAGGAAGGCTGGATGACTCTGGCTCTTCCACAGCCACAAAGAGATTTTGTTTCCAAACTCCTCTGACTCCCCTGTGCCCTCCCTGCAGACTGTGACTGCAGATGCTTCGTCATTTGGAGTTTGTCATTTAAGCAAAGTTCAGCAGAGGCAGGAAATTGAATCCTCAGCCCAAATTGCTTACGTGCCATGGAAGCTTTCTGATCTGGATGCACAACAAGGCAGCTGCTCCTGGCTGCTCCCACAGCCACAGCAGGCACCCAGCAAAGGAGATTTCAGGGAGCAATTAATTAGGGATGTTAGAACTGGGAATAAACTGGTTTTAGTTTAGTCACTGGGCAAACCCAGTGATTGCCTTTTTGGGGGAAAAAAGAGCCCTGTGTCATTAGAAGAGGAAAACAGAAACTGGGCTGGAAAAGAGCAAGGTCTGTGACTTGGCCAGCACTGGCATCACTGCATGGAGATCAATACTCATCCGAGATGTCTCCCTGGAGTCCCCAAGATTGCTCAGGAGAGAAGGAAGTGCAATCACTTATGTCCTCCTCAGAGTGAGGACAGCACTTAACCTCCCTGCCTCTCTTCCTGCCACCACCCAGACAGGTGTAATGGGATTGACCTGGCCCCTCTCCAAGGTTTTGGGATCGTGTATTGCTCCCCAAGCTAATCTGGTGGATGTTTTCTGACCAAATGGCCAGTGCTGTGTTATTTCCATGGATACATGGATCCTTTCTCCACAGCCATCAGCAGAGCCCAGAGGGGCAGAAGTGAGCCCAGGATTTGGAGGGTCTGCTCAAGCTCCAGCTCTCCTCTCCCACAAGGAGCTGGATATACCTGGGGGTTTCTTGGAGAAAGAAACCAGCACCTCCAGTGCCACAAAGCAAAGTCACAAGGAGTGAGCTGCACAAAACCCATAAAAGGAGTGTTTGGGATAAATTCTTCCCAAAGGAAGCAGCATGAGGTGGTTTCCATTGGGAGAAGATGGGAAGAACATTGGAGAAGACTTACATCAATGAAGGAAGCATTTACATAGTCTGTGTTCTCTTCCCCTCTCTTCACTGGAATGATTACTCGGTTGAACTCATCTGGAACAGAACAAAACCATCTGAGATTTGGGATAAACCTCCATGGCCTTTAGCTGGAGAGTCACCAAGCCCCAAGTGAGAGACAGATAAGGGAAGGGGAGCACAGTGCACCTGGCTGGGACAAGGAGAGTCAGCTCCACCCTCTGCCATGCCCTGGTTTGGGGCAGAGGAAGGGGATGCTGAGCTCTCCAGGAAAAGGACCTGCTCAGCACTGGGACTCCTTTCCCTAGAGGCAGAGCAGAAACCAGCAGAGAGGGTCACACAGGGCTGGCTGCCCATCTATGTCCAGAGAAAGTCTGAGTATCTTCAGGCATGGAGACTCCACAACCTCCTTGGGCAACCTGTGTCAGCACCTGGTGACCCCCACAGCCAAAACGTGTTCCCTGCTGTTCAGAGGGACCCTCCTGTGGTCAGTGTGTGCCCACAGCCCCTTGTCCTGTCCCTGGCCACCCCTGGCTCTGTCCTCTCTGCACCCTCCCTGCAGGTGTTGATGGTCAAGGATGAGGCCCCAGAGCCTTCTCTTCTCCCTCTGAGCAGTCCCAGCTCTCCCAGCCCTTCCTCAGAGCAGAGATGCTCCAGCCCTCTCCCTGGGCTGTCCCCAGTCTGTCCATGTCCCTCTTGTCCTGGGACCCAGTGATCCAGGTGTGGCCTCCCCAGTGCTGAGCAGAGGGGCAGGATCCCCTCCCTGGACCAGCTGGAAGTGTTTTGTCTCCCACAGCCCAGGCCATCACTGTCCCTTTTGTCTCAATGGCACTTTGCTGGCTCAGGTTCAGGCTGCAGTCTGTCAGGACCTTTCCTGACAAGCTGCTTTTCCACCCAGCTGGATGACCCCAGTCCAGACTGGTACCTGGGCTTGTCCCTCCCCAGGGGCAGGACTCTGCCCTTTTCCTTGAACATCACAAGGTCCCTGCTTGCCCCATCTCTTCAGCCTAATTCCTGTCTCCACACCCACCAGACACTCAGCCAAACAAGCCTTACATGGAATTATCTGAAGCACCCTGTTCTTCTTCATGTTGGCTGGCAAGTTGCCCGTTCTCATCTTGTCATTCTGGATTTTGATTGAAGTGAGCTTCTGCAGGGCAAGGAGCAAAGCAGAGGGGAGTTTCAGTGCCACCCAGTGCCAGCTGATCCCTGCACCATCCCAGCAGATCCACCAGGACAGGACAACAGCCACACTCACCTTGAACTCCTCCTCCAGCCCGTTGCTGCTGGTCCCTGGCACTTTGTTGTAGATCTTCTGGAGGTGGATCTCTAAGGAGGTCACCTCCAGCTCTGTGTCACCGTACAGATAGTGCTCCAGAAGTGCTTGGTATATGAACACATACTGCATCTGCAGCGTTGCAGGGAGAAGGAAGGAGTAAAAGCAAGTCTGAGTCTCTCTGAAATCTTCCTTTTTAAAATTGGTCTTACTGCTCATAACTACAGCTCCCCCTCTAGCTATAAAAGTTATTTTGCTTTTTTCCCCTGATCTTTTTTTTCTGCCATGTTCCATGCCCAGCGAGCACATGCTGGGTGCAAACCCACCACCCCCCTGCCCACCCTCTGAGATCCCAAAAAACTGAGTGACAACCTTTCTGCCACCAAATGGGGACTGTTTCTTTATTTACCACACCAAGCAAAGCAGATGTGACACAAAGTGTTCCCCAAGCCTGGAGAAAAGGAGGCTCAGGGGGGACATTCTGGCTCCACACGATTCCCTGACAGGAGGGGGCAGCCAGGGGGAAACAAGGGACAGGATGAGAGGGAATGGCCTCAGGCTGGGCCAGGGGAGGGTCAGGTAGGATACTGGATAAATTTCTTCATGGAAAGGGCTGTCCAGCCCTGGCACAGATGCCCAAAGCAGTGGTGGCCTTGACAGTGCTGCTGGATTGGATGATCTTAAAGGACTTTTCCAATCCCAAAAAATCAGTGATCCTATGATGATTAACACTCTGGGATCTACACTCTCCCAGAGGCAGGACAGGGCACTGAGGACAAGTCAGTGCTGGGGTTGGAGACCACCTGGCTTTGAATTCCAACTTCTCCCTCTCTCCCATGGAAAGTCTGACTCCACCACTGTGAAAGCCACGTGGATGTGGCACCTGGGGACATGGATCAGTGGCGGCCTTGGCAGTGCTGGGGAATGGTTGGACTCTATCTCAAGGATCTTTCCCAACCTAAATGATTTATTGATTCTACAAAGGGGATTAAAAAGAGCAGGACCCCGCAAAGAGCTCATGTGACCCAGCATCACTGTCCCAGATTGCGAGGCAAGATGTATTCTATCACCATCTGGATGGCAGCTGTCTTTTGTCAAGTGGGCAGTTTGCCTCATCTCTCTGAGTGATCACAATCACTTCTCCCTCTGGAGGGGAATGGGCTGATAACAGACCATTGAATGTCACTGCATGACTGATAAGAACTGCAGCATCCCATTGTGTGATGCTCTGCCGAGGGGGAGGAGCCAAGCATTGCTACCCAGATATAATCTGGAGATTCTGACACAGCAGCACAGCTTCTCCACTGGATTTCCCAGAGGAACAGCAGCTGCCTCTTCTTCCACTAGATCTTCAGAGAAAGTCTACACCCTTTTCTACAGGATCCCTGCTCCAGCAGAACCACCCCTGACACTCCAGGAGGGCTGCAGCCACATTTCCAATTACACTGCTACCAACAGCCTGACCCACAGGGTGTCAGGTTGAGTTCTGATTCTGTCAGAATTGTTTTCGTTTACTGCATTGCTTATTTTATCTTTTTATTTTCTTCCCTATTAAAGAACTGTTATCTCCCGCTCCCATATTTTTTTTTTGCCTGAGAGCCCTTAATTAAAAATTTATAGCAATTTGGAGTGGGGGGGTTAATTTTCTCCATTTCAGGGGAGGCTCCTGCCTTCCTTAGCACACACCTGGCTTTCCAAGCCAAGACAATCACCCAAAACGAGGGATGACACAACCCTCACACAGGCTTTGAGTGGGTGAAGGAAATGCCTGCCCAGAGGGCAGGAGCACACTCACATCTGTCTGTACCATCTGGCAGCGCTGGGCCCGGATGCGGCTGACGAAGCCGTACACATCCACCTTCCTCTCCGTGTGCATCATGTCCAGCATGGCGTCGATGACGATGAACGTGCCCGTGCGTCCCACCCCGGCACTGCACGACAAGGGTTGGGACATTGGAAAGGAATTCTTCCCTGGGAGGGTGGGCAGGCACTGGCACAGGGTGTCTGGAGTAGCTGTGGCTGCCCCTGGATCCCTGGAAGTGCCCAGGGCCAGGCTGGACGGGGCTTGGAACCACCTGAGATAGTGGGAGGTGTCCCTGCACATGGCAGGGGGTGGCACTGGATGGGATTTAAGGTCTCTTCCCAAAACATTCCATCATTCTGTGGTCTTGAGCCATGGCTTTTCTCACTTTTACCCCAATTCCTTTTCTGGGCAGGGTTAGGTGGGATATTGGGAAGGAATTGTCCCCTGGGAGGATAAGGAGCCCTGGCACAGGGTGCCCAGAGAAGCTGTGGCTGCCCCTGGATCCCTGGAAGTACCCAAGGCCAGGCTGGATGGGGCTTGGAGCAACCTGGGACAGTGGGAGATGTCCCTGGCCATGGCAGGGGGTGGGACTGGATTGCTTTCAATGAGACCAGCAGACATGAAGGGAAGACAAAGCTCTTGGAATCAGCTGGAGAGTCACCAAGCCCCAAGTGGGAGACAGATAAGGGAAGGGGAGCACAGTGCACCTGGCTGGGACAAGGAGAGTCAGCTCCACCCTCTGCCATGCCCTGGTTTGGGGCACAGGAAGGGGATGCTGAGCTCTCCAGGAAAAGGACCTGCTCAGCACTGGGACTCCCTTCCCGAGAGGCAGAGCAGAAACCAGCAGAGAGGGTCACACAGGGCTGGTTGCCCATCTGTGGTCTTTCTTCTTGCTTCCCAAGAAGATAAAAAAAAAGACTTGGAATGGTGCAAATGTGACCATCTCGGCCTTTAACCATGGGGCTTCTCCTTATTGCAATGTGGAAGCCCCTGTGGCTCCCCCAGGGTTGCTGCTGTGCCTGAAACCCCTCCAGGTGAGGCCAATCTCCACGGCCATTGCTCCAGGCAATCTGTGTCAGCTCAGTAATGCCTTCTCCCAAAGAGGGATGTTATCTTCTCCTGCCAAGGGAGATGCCACCAGTGCTCACCTTGGCTCACTCAGCATCCAGCCAACCCAAATGACCCTTCCAGATGAGTTGTAACACCCTAAAATCACTGATTCCAAGAACTTCCTTCAATTCATGCATTTTTTTTGCATGTCCCCATGAGGAACATCCCCGTTTAACACAGGAAAGTTAAACAAAGATAATGAAAAAGTCCTGACTGAAAAAAAAATACTAATTTCCTTTGAGACAGGAGATGCTTTCCAGGTGACCCAGAGGTTGGCTGTGAGCAGGACTCACCTGCAGTGCACCACTATGGCTCCTGCATATTGGGGATTGCAGGTCTTCACCTTCTTCAGGAATTTCAGCATCCCAATGGGGGTGAAGGGCACCCCGAAGTCAGGCCAGCTGGTGAAGTGGAACTGGGTCACCAGGCGCTGAGGCTTCTTGTTTGTGACATCTCCCACCTGCAGGGCAAAGGAGGACTCAGGTTAAGGAGAAATACTCAGTTTTCCCTTCTTCCCCCAAAATGAAGAGACAGAGGGAGGTGCAGACCCGAGATGGAGCTTAAAAAGCAGCATCCACAGCTGAAAGGGCATGGACTCAGGCTCTGGGACAGATCAGCCTCTAAAAACATGACATTTTCACCACCCAGCACCACATCCCACATCTGAGGGGTGTGAGATGCCAGCCTGTGGATCTGGCCTGGCAGCAGCTGCCATATTTCATCCCCAACAAGCTCAAACAGAAGCTGCTCCTCCATCCTTTCCCACTCCTCTGGCCAGATCATCCTCGGATTAAAGGCAGGGGAGGAAAACACACACATCCAGGCCATTGGAGTGAAGGATGAGGCTCAGGAGGATCATCCTCAAAGTCCAGACAGATTTACAGGCACCAACTCTTCCCTGCCTGCCTCTAAGAGAGGCAGGAAAACAAACAGAGTGACTAAAACACCCAGAGTCTCCTTGGAGGACAAGGAAATGTGGTGACAGATGGGAAAGCAATCAAACCCAACACATACAGCGCTGGATTTTGTCTCAGCTGAGGGGATAAATCTGATTATTTTCAGGCATTAAGTGTCTGTGGGTGAGAGCAGGAACCAACACTGCTAACAGCAAGTGCTGGAGTACTTCAGGATGGAATTTCAGCCCTGGCATCCCTCAGCTTCCCTGCTCTCAGCACAGCCATGTGCTAAGACTGTGAACAGGCTCTTGGGATGAATAAATTCTTAACAACTCTGTTTAAAAATGGGTGCTGGGGCTCATTTCATCCCAACTCTGCTCTCATAGACCCTTGGAAGAGTTGAGCCAACACCTTTGGGATGCCCAGTGTGGAGAGGGGAGGGATGGGATGGGATGGGGAGGTGGTCCCTGGCACCTGCTGGATGCAGAACTTGCGCACGGTGTAATCCACCAGCACGGTCACGTCCTCCACGGACACTCGGATGTTCCCGTAGGTCCAGCAGCCCTGATCCGGCCAGTACTGAGCACATTTACACTGGAGGGGGGAAAAACAAGTGCAGGTGAGCTGTGTACACTCTCACAAGGCTGGGAATGGCTCCAGGACATGCCCATAGGGTCAAATCCCAGCCTGTGAAACCTTCTGGCACCGACCTCTTTCCTCTCCTTCAGGTTGGTCACCATGACAATTGTCGCTGTGTTTTGCTCCCAAATCATCCTCCAAAAATCGTTCACTGTTTCTTCCTTTGGTCCTGAGGGGAAGGTAAAACAAAAAGTCCTCTTTGGGATCAACCTCTCACAATTTGGGGCCAAAACCCAGCGTGTGAGGTCACACGTCACAGATGATCCAACACATTTTTTGCCAATAGGTCACAGGAGGTGCTGTGGTGTCTGGGCATGCCTGATCCAAGGAATAATCCTATCATACGATACCTGGAATATTTGGATTTGTTTTATGGTCAGGAATTCCATATTTAGCTTGAGAAAGGGAAATCAGACAAACAGAGCATGGACTTGCCCAAGGTCACTCAGGGAAATTGTGGATGTCCCAGAGTCCTGCCCTGGGATTTTGGGTTTTAGCCATGGGATCCCATTTCAGTGTGGCACAGGAATAGTTCCCTGCTGCCTGCCAGACACGAAGCTAACTCAGCCTACACTCCCTTGCCAAGCCTGAGGCTGAGGGTGAGCCAAGAGAACAGCAGAGCCAAAGCTTAACCTGAGCCTGGAAGTGCTGAGGGACCTGATCCAGCCTCCTTCTCCAGCCAGAGCCAGGGAAACTGGCCAGGAATGCCCTGACCCACTGGCAAGTCCAGAGAGGAAACACAAAGCACTCCCATGGGCAGGTAACATCCTGTTGCTGACATGATCCCCACCCTGTGAGTGGGAATTTTGGTTTTAGGGATGGGTTTGGACTTCTGAAGATCATAAGGATGTTTCTCTCTATCCAACCCCTGGGAGTGTTCAAGGAAGCTTGGAGCAACCTGGGATAGTGGGAGGTGTCCCTGTCCATGGCAGTGGGGTGGAATGAGATGAACTTTGAGGTCCTTTCCAACCCAAACCATTCCATGATTCTGTGATTTGGGGGATTTAATTAAGCAGCTCCCTGGCAGACTTTCCAGATGTCACAAAACCCTCCAGCCATGGGACTGCACAGGTAGGACTTCTCTCTGTCCACCAAGACATCCAGCACTGCTCTTTGACTGGGAAAATCATTCTGGGAACAATCTGTGGAGCAGCCAAGCCTCCTTTTGACCAGGGGAGCTCTGCAAGATGCTGTGGGTAGAGGGGCACAGCTCCACTGAGCAGAGGGACCCAGCCCAGCTGCCCCCAACAGAGCAATGGGAATAGTCAATAATTTACCTTGTGCAGCAATGAACTTGTTTTTCTCTTGGTACCCCTGCAAGAAAAGAAGAAAAAGGAAGAAAAATTAATATTTCTCTAACACAAGAGTAATGAAATGCTTCTACAGGAACAAACAGAGCTGGCATCTGCTCTACTGCTCATTCTCCCTTGTGCAGAGAAGGGGCTGCAGCCTCTGAGGGGAGAATCAGCTCCAAAGATGGGCTGAAATCATTGAAAATCCTTGTGCAAAGGGTTGTTTTCCCACAGGAACTCTCCCCATGCTCACATAATGCAGGAATGACCCCACTTGTTGGCACAAGGCACTAATGAAGTGGTAGCTGACAGCCCTTCCACTGCAGTCAGACCCTGCATTCAGAGCACCACGTGAAACTCAGCACTGATCCTTGGAAGAGGGGCTGTAGAACTCTTAGGGATTGGTTTTGTGTATTTGATTTACTGGGGAGGGAAGGAAAAAGCTCTTTTGAGTCTTGTTTTGCTTCATGTGCCTGCATCTCTCACATGACCCTTCCCAGCTGATTGGAGCCACATGGTGACAACCACAAAGGACCCATCTCCTCCCAGGGGCAGAGCAGGGCAACGTTGCTTCCCTTTCAGCTGGATTCCTTGATTTCTTCTCCATCCCCTTCCCACATCCAGCCCTGCAAGCACTGATGATCAACTGGCCACAGTTTTCAAGGATTTCAAACCCTGGGGATGTGGCACTTGGGGACATGGTTCAGTGGTGGCCTGGCAGTGCTGGGGGGGAATGCTTGCATTTGTGGGTCTTAGAGGGCTTTTCCAACCTCAAAGATTCTATGATTTCTCAGCTGTTTGTTGATCAGAAATGCCCAGCTCCAGCAGGAGTGGTTCCCCAGCCCTCTCCAAAGCTTGGCTTTGCCCTGGCAGGGATTTCCCAAAACTCACATTGATGAAGGAGGCGTTGATGTAGTCGGAGTCAGGGACCCCTTCCACAGGAGTCAGGTGAACCCTGGAATGATCATCTGGAGGGAAATTAAAACTCTGCATTAAAGACAACCCCCTCCACTCTGCTGCTACTTGGCCTAGTGAGAATCCAGAAGTTGGAGTGGAGCCCATGCTCCTGACTGCAAAAACACCTTCATGCCCCCAAATTCCTCTTGCTCAAACCCAGAGAGGTCCTGGATCTTGTCCAAGGTAGTTTTTTTTCAACAGAGTGGACATTTGAGGACACCCTAAGTCAGCCCACTGCCCAATACCACCAGGCAAGAGCTGTCCCTTCTGACATTTCCCATTCCTTTCACTCTTCATGGCCTCATGGCTCCATGGAGCTTCTCCTCACAGGTATCCAAAGCTAAAGCAGACTCAGCCACCAACCTGGGAGGTGAAATGCCCTCATCTGTGCCCTTGCCCATCACAAAACCAGGAATGGGGAGCCCTGGCAGGAGCCCCTGAGTGTTTCCCTCCCCATCCAACCAGCTCTGACACGTACAGGGCAAAATGTTCACATATCTGTTCTTCTCCTTGTTCTCCTCCTTGGAAGCAGCTTCACACGTGGCCTGTATGGGACACGCTGGGAGAGCCTGAAATGGCAGGAAAAAAAGGGTTTTCCATGAGGTTTTCATGGCACAGCAGGAACAATGTGCTGGCAAATGCCACACCTGAGCATCCTGCCCCTCCAGAATGTCCCCACCACCCACACCCCTCACCTCCACCCCAGCAGCAACTCTCCAAGTGACCATTTAAATAGCTGGGCTGGACCAGAGACAGCCAATCCCTTTGGAAAGATGTGGAAAGAGATCTGGATTCTCCTGATCCATGGACACAAGGTGGCAGCAAAGCCTCCAGCTCCGATCCCACCCGGCAGCACCAACGAGTTCATTCCTGATTCTTGTCCACGGAGGCTCCTGTGAGATTCCCTCATTAACACTGCTGCTAATTGTGACCTGATTAAGCCCCCACTGCCCCAGCCCACCCAGTGATGGCAGGAGCAGCACCAGGGGCCCTTTGGTGGTGGGGGGGGAGGGCTGGGGTGACAGGGGACACTGTCCCTGGGTTTCCCAGTTGAGCACAGAAGGTGCTTCCCCAGCACTGTTATTCCACATCCTCTTTGAACAGCAAAGAATGTTCTGGAGGTATCCACCATCCCTTCCTCCAGCTGACAGGATGGCAGGAAGTGTCCAGGGCAATCAGGTATTTATAACCCTAAAAATCCCCCTCCCTGGGCATTCATTGCACCTATTTGGTTTCATCACAGCACGGCCAGGAAAGAGATCAAGTTTTGTAGCAGCTGGACAAAGTGGAGTGGCTTTTTTTTATCTTCTCCACATTCTCATGGTGCCATGTCATGGCTTGGACCTGGGCTGGGAGCACAGGTCTGATGAGGAGCAGCTGAGCGAGCTGGGAAGGGGCTGAGCCTGGAGCAAAGGAGGCTCAGGGGGACCTTGTGGCTCTGCACAACTCCTGCCAGGAGGGGACAGCCAGGGGGGGTCGGGCTCTGCTCCCAGGAAACAGGGACAGGAGGAGAGGAAACAATCTTAAGTTGTGCCAGGGGAGGTCTAGATTGGATATTAAGGAAAATATTTTCACTGAAAGAGTTGTCAAGCCCAAGCACAAGCTGCCCAGGGCAGTGGTAGAGTGACCACCCTTGAAAGTGTTAAAAAACAAAAGTGTAGATGTGGCACTGATGTGGCACTTGGGGACATGACTTAATGGTGGTCTTGGCAGTGCTGGGTTAATGGTTGAACTCTACAATCTTAGAAGGCTTCTATAACCTTAATGACCCTACCCTACCCTACCCTACCCTACCCTACCCTACCCTACCCTACCCTACCCTACCCTACCCTACCCTACCCTACCCTACCCTACCCTACCCTACCCTACCCTACCCTACCCTACCCTACCCTACCCTACCCTACCCTACCCTACCCTACCCTACCCTACCCTATTCTATTCCATTCCATTCCATTCCATTCCATTCCATTCCATTCCATTCCATTCCATTCCATTCCATTCCATAAACAGATCCATTGTCACAAGCTGCAAAGCCCAGCAATGTCAAGAAGAGGCTGTAGCCATCCCTGAAGAAATGCTCTGGCCTTGTGGGACAAGCACAATAGCTGAACTCCTCACAGCTGAAGGCCAGCCTTTGTCCCATGCACTGTCACCATTGTGTTTCAGGGTTAACAGCTCACTGAAATAAAATGGGCTCATTCCTGTTTCTCTGTCAAAGCTTTCTTTTGGCTGTTTGTGGATTTAAGGCCATGAGGACTGGGAGGTGGGGGGCAGAGCTTGGGAGGCAACCAGCAAGCAGGGGAGCTCTGGAAGACCTCGAGATATCCAGGATCATTCCTGAACCCAGGAAAACCTAACTCTGAAGAGCTATTTGCTAGAAACAGTCTGCTTTATGCAGTGAGCATGAGGGTGAATGCCTTATCACAGATTCAAGGACAGAATCAGCCCTGCCACCACTCAGCCTTCAAAAAACCCCTGTCCTAGACTGCAAAGCAATGTGTGTGTTCTATCCCCATCTGTCAGAGGTGGGGCAGTTATCTTCTCCTCATTGGGCAGTTTTCTTTATCTCTTCCACAACCAATCCTCCCTCCAGGAGATCTCTGCTGTTCATGGGCCATTAATTATTAATTATCTTCTGTCCATGGCCAGTGAGTGTCCCTGCATGGCTGATCAAATTCCACCATCCCATGGGGAGATGCTCCGCCCAGGGGAGGAGCCAAGCATTCCTACCTGGATACAATCTGAGGTTTGGAACAGCACAGCAGCCTTTGCCCACTGCATTCCCAGAGGAGCAGCTTTCTGCTGCCCTGCATTCCCAGAGGGAGAGCAGGCCCACCTCCAGCAGCCCTGGAGCTGCAGAGGAAAACTCCCCCCTTGTGCAGGATCCCTGCTCCAGCAGAACCACAGCTGGCACTGCAGGAGGGCTGAGTCACCCTGGATGTGACTGTGCCACCACCCTGAGCCCTCCTGGGATGGGACTGTGCCACCACCCTGAGCCCCCCTGGGATGGGACTGTGCCACCACCCTGAGCCCCCCTGGGATGGGACTGTGCCACCACCCTGAGCCCCCCTGAGATGGGACTGTGCCACCACCCTGAGCCCCCCTGGGATGGGACTGTGCCACCACCCTGACACACAGGGGGCCAGGGCCTGCTCTGACTCTGGCAGTGCTGTTTTGTATCACTACATTTTAATTTTATTTTTATTTTCTTCCCTAATAAAGAACTGCTATTCTTACTCCCATATCTTTGCCTGAGAGCCCCTTAATTTCAAAATTATAATAATTCAGAGGGAGGGGGTTTATATTTTGCATTTCAAGGGAGGCTCCTGCCTTCCTCAGCAGACACCTGTCTTTTCAAACCAAGAGAGAGTCCCAGAGCAGTCTGGGCTGGAAGAAACTTCAAAGATCACCTCATTCCACCCCCCTCCACAGGCAGGGACACTGCAGGAAGGTTTGTCCCAGGCTGGAGCCTGGAGAGAAGCAGCAGGGCAGCCCAAGCACCCCCACAGTGTAGCAGAGCTCACTGAAGGCACCCAGAACAACGTGTGCTGAGCCTGTCTCACCCAGACCTGCTCCAGGATGCCCTCTGTACTTCCAGCTCCCATATCTTTACCTGAAAGCCCCTTAATTTCAAAATCACAATTCAGAGTGAGTGGCTTTACATTTCCCATTTCAGGGGGTGCTCCCGCCTTCCTTATCAGACACCTGTCTTTCCAAACCAAAAACCAGGCCCTAGACCCAACCCTGAGGGCAGCCTGTGTGACGTGGGGGCAGCAGCAGGGCACTCACGTTGAACTCCTCCCTGAAGAGCTTGTTGTCATCAGCCATGCGGCGATTGATCTCCTCCTCCAGCTTGTCCACGGGCAGCGGGGGGTACTTGCGGTTGGTGCTGGGCGAGCGGGCGAGCAGGGGCATGCTCTGGGGCTCTGCAAGGACACCCAGGTGTTACAGATGGATAACATCATAGTAACTACCATGGATGGATAGTAACATTATAGTAACTACCATGGATGGATAGCAACATTACAGTAACTATAATGGATAGATAGTAACATTATAGTAACTATAATGGATGGATAGTAACATTATAGTAACTACCATGGATGGAGAGTAACATTATAGTAACTACCATGGATGGATAGCAACATTACAGTAACTATAATGGATAGATAGCAACATTACAGTAACTACCATGGATGGATAGTAACATTACATAACTATAATGGATGGAGAGTAACATTATAGTAACTATCATGGGTGGATAGCAACATTATAGTAACTATCATGGGTGGATAGCAACATTATAGTACCTATCATGGGTGGATAGTAACATTATAGTAACTATCAGGAATGCATAGTAACATTACAGTAACTACAATGGATGGATAGCAACACTATAGTAACTATAATGGGTGGATAGTAACATTATAGTAACTATCAGGAATGCATAGTAACATTACAGTAACTACAATGGATGGATAGCAACATTACAGTAACTATAATGGATGGTTAGTAACATTATAGTAACATTATAGTAACTATCATGGATGGAGAGTAACATTATAGTAACTACCATGGATGGATAGCAACATTATAGCAACTATCATGGATGCATTGTAAAATTACAGTAACTATTACGGATGGATAGTAACATTATAGTAACTATTACGGATGGATAGTAACATCATAGTAACTACCATGGATGGATAGTAACATTATAGTAACTATCATGGATGGATAGCAACATTGTAGCAACTATAATGGATGCATAGTAACATTATAGTAACTATCATGGATGGATAGTAACATTACAGTAACTATCATGGATGCATAGTAACATTATAGTAACTATCATGGATGGATAATGCCATAGTAAGAAGATGACCCCCGTGGCAGGGAGAAATCATGAGTAGGGCTCCATCTTATCAGAAGGCTAATTAATTACTTTATTATACTATATTATTCTATATTTATTCTTTATTATCCTATATTACATCTCAACTGAATCTGCCAAGCACTCCAGTGCACAACATCTTGTGACTGTCAGCCCACAGTCCTGACACCCCTGGATTCAGCTGGTCAGTGAATCAAAACACTCACACCAGAATCCAATTATCAATCCCCTTCAGGTGACCACTCTTCCAGGATGTATTCCACTTGTGAAGAACACAGGAGCAGTAAATGAGATAAGAATTGTTTTTCCTTTCTCTGAGGTTCAGAGAATGTGAAACCCAGAATTATTCTTGGGAAGAATTGTGCCTTGCTTTTCTCCATGAAGAGAAATGTGGCGACAGTTGGCTCTCTCAATTAAGGGATGACTATTGTGTGAATGTTAAGAGAAGCTTTAGTGATGCATAGTTATGTTGTTGCAGTTTAGATGTCCTCTGTTCTCCCCACAGTTCCCTTTCCCCCCTGTATTGCTGCCATCAGACAGCCTGGGCTGTCCAGGACAGGTACAAAGAAGCTGCACAGGTGTCCCTTGCATGGGGCAGGTGGGGATGGAGAAGCTCAGGGGGTGCTCAGGGGGTGAGGCATGGCAACACCTGACCTCCAATGCAGTGACAAGAAAGCAGTTTCCAGTGATAAATGGCACAGAAGAGCTGCCTGACAGACTTTGGGAGGGCCAGGGCTGGCTGATGCAGCCCCCAGGGGTATAAAAGACTGAGCATCCAGCTTGAAGATGAACTGGCCACGTGGTATCCACGAGGGCAGTTCCCAGTGCTGCAGCTTTTTCCTTACATAATCCTTTTGTTGTATTTTTGTCAAGGTTTGATAAACCTCTTTAGATTTTCAAAGTGAGCAGTTGTCTCCCACAGGGGGGTCACAGGGGCCACCAGCTGTGCCCCATGGCCAGCACTGCCCACCCAAGCCCAGGGGAGCACAGGGACCCCAGGGACCCCACGCTGCTTTCAGGGCTGTCCTCGTGTCTGCACAGAATGGTTTGGGTTGGAGGGGGTGTTAAAGAGCATCTTGGTCCAAACTGCTTCCACCAGACCAGGCTGCTCTGAGCACAGTGACACCTGGCTTGTGGCAGCACAGGCAGGGCTGTGCCTGTTCCCTGTGCTGGCACTGCTGGGGCACCTCCTGTCCTGGGGGCACTTCTGGGCCTCTCACAACAAGATCTTGAGGGGCTGGAGTGTGTCCAGGGAAGGGAACAGAGCTGGGGAAGGGTCTGGAGCACCAGGAGGGGCTGAGGGAGCTGGGAAGGGGCTGAGCCTGGAGCAAAGGAGGCTCAGGGGGGACCTTGTGGCTCTGCACAACTCCTGCCAGGAGGGGACAGCCGGGGGGGTCGGGCTCTGCCCCCAGGGAACAGGGACAGGAGGAGAGGGAACGGCCTCAGGCTGGGCCAGGGGAGTTTAGATTGGACATCTGGGAACATTTTTTCATGGAAAGGGCTGTCCAGCCCTGGCACAGCTGCCCAGGACAGTGGTGGAACCCCCATCTCTGGAGGGATTTAAAAGCCATGTGGATGTGGCACTTGGGGATGTGGGTCAGTGGTGGCCTTGACAGTGCTGCTGGATTGGATGATCTTAAAGGACTTTTCCAATCCCAAAACATCAGTGATCCTATGATGATTAACACTCTGGGATCTACACCCTCCCAGAGGCAGGACAGGGCACTGAGGACAAGTCAGTGCTGGGGTTGGAGACCACCTGGCTTTGAATTCCAACTTTTCCCTCTCTCCCATGGAAAGTCTGGCACCACCACTGTGAAACAATTCCCAGGAGGGCACAGCAAAGGCAGCTGCTGCTTGTGCAGCTCAGCAGAGCCCAGAAAGGCCATGTGAGGGTTACACCAACACAGCTGAGCGTTTATGAAGTTCACACCTCCGTTTACAGGGAGGTAAGATGGCAGGGAAGGTCTTAGCAGCCAACATAAAATAAAAAAGGTGCTGAATTCCAGTGAGTGCTTCTCAGAAGGTGTTTGGTTTATGTGGAAGGAGTGCTGAAAAAGCATCTGAACTTAGTTTAAGAGGTCTCCTCAGATCTTAATCAGTGTCTACACATGGATGGAGATGGCCAACTTCAGACCCTCAAAGTCAGCTCTGGCTCACAGCTCAGGGGCAGAAGAATTTAGACATTACACAAGGCTTTAAAATGCATCTGTGCATGTTTAGGAGGTACAAAACTGTTTTTATAATGAAAATAAATGTATTCTCTTTTTTCTCCTGGAAATATTAGTTTGGTGTCCACAGTTAGTGTGAAGATCTGAGTTTTAATTAGAGACCATCCTAATCTGAGAGAGCAAAAAAATGTTTAATTGCTCTTCAAAGATGTGTTTTTTCAAGAAAGGTTCTTATTTGAGTCAAAGAAACGTTGTGAAAACTCAAGAGGAATGTGAGTAGTGATTTTGGAAGTGATCACCCATTTTAATATCAACCACTTGAGGGCAAACATTGAATCAGTGGAATGAAAGCTGGGAAATAAACCTTCCGTCTATGAAAGTCTGCCAAACCCATGGAAAACATGGAACAAAGGAGGTCAGGAAACAACAACAACAATAAAATAGAAATGAAAAAATATTTGCCTACAAAAATAAGAGGTGGGGGAGAGCCTGTGTGGCACCAGGTGGACTCACCTGTGTCGTCTGTCCGGCCATTGGACAGACGGAAGGAGTTGGAGTGGCTCCCTGCCTGCTTGTATTTCTTGAACCTGCCAAGGAGAATTGGGGTGGAAAAGTCAGTAAATATCCACCAGGAAGCCCAGGTCCCCTCCCAGATGAGACCTAAGTCAGAATGAATATTGACAGGAGTAGGACATTAAAAGGTAGCAAAATTCTGAAATTCTCAAAAAAAGGAAGTTATTGGTTCAGATTTTACTTATTTTCTACTTTGATCTAACAGCAGAACATAACAAAGAGAGCATAAAAAAATTCTGTAGCAATATCTCACTCCTTTCTTATCATAGAGGAGAACTCTACATAGTTTGCTCAATGGATATAGACAAAACAGGTTTAATCCAGCTGCCTATTACTGAGTGAAAAAGAGCAGCAATGATGTGGAGAAGGCCACACAGGAATAAGGATGATTCTGGTAACAGCACACTGACTCAACTTACTGCAGGTGAGAACTTATAAACATCATCACAAGCATCCAGAAGCACCCAAAGAGCTTTCCCTTTTTTGGCCACACTTTCTCAAGGCTTCATGGATTAGCTGGTGGGTCCAGGAGGCTGCAGGAGCTCTGAAATCCTGCCTGTGAGCAGAGCTTTTCACTGAGCACATCTGGAACAGCTGCAGGAGCCCAGAGAGAGCTGGAAACCAGGAGAAGCTTTCAGGGTGCTCTTTCCAGAGGGCACCCCAAGGAGTCCCTGCTCCCTGGGCTGAGCCAGCAGAGCACATAAAGCCCAGGTTGATCTGTCCTGCAGCAAATCCCTGCTCCATGTGCTGTTAACTTGGAGCAGCTGCTCGTGCTCCCTTTGCCTGAAATTTGGAGTTTTGCTGAATCATTGGGCAGAGAACACAAACCCTTTCTTTTAGGGCTGGAAGCCAGGTGGGAAGGACTCAAACTCTGCTGCTGCTGAACTCCTGAGGCAAAACTCTCCTCAGGTTCACTGCTGTGAGGGCAGGCCTGGAGCCAGGAGACAGAGGGGAGTTTTCCACTGCTAAGGAAATTGCTTTTTTTTTTAAGACTTATTCACCAAACTGGTGAGTAAATTAAAGTGTTTACTGCAGGTGAATAAAGACATTCTTGGTAATGCTTTCAGGAGCTGGGAATGCTTCATTTTGAGCAGGGCAGATGCTTGGATTCTAAAAAATGGACCTAAGAAGGTTTTATTGTGCTGTAATTTCAATTACAGCATCACCTAACACTCCTCACAAGCTCCTGCCATTCACAGTGAAAGGTGCACAGGGACCATGTGAGGCTTAGTATCCAAAACAGTTTGGATATTGGATCCTGCTTGCTATCAAGATGGGAATCAAGGAATAACACATTGAAAGGACTTTGTGTTCAGCCTCCCAGGATTACTCAATCCATCATTTGCAGCCTCACAAGGAAACCTCACCTGCTTTTCCCCACACTGACAGGGCTTCAGTTCAATCTACCCTGCTAAAAGTGACATTTTGAAAGGCAGAACAGGAATTCCCCACAGGAGGAGCAGCTTTGCAGAGAAAGGAATGAACATCATTCACCAGATAACCCCAAACATCATTTTCATTCATTGTCCTTCCAGGTTTCTTTTCAAAGCACCAGCTGTGTCAGCCTTTAGCTTGGGAGACAGCACAAAAGGCTCATTCCTGTTCATTCAGGAATTGTTTCTGTCAAACAAGGGAATCCAGCATCACAGCAGCTCTTACCTCAACATGTACAGAACAATAATAATAAATACTATGACTAGGAGGGAGGACAGGGCCACCATCACAGCTATAATGGGAGTCTCATCTGCAAGAGGAAGAGAAAGGTGTGGTTATGGACATTGGAAAACATCCAGGGCCATCACTGAACAGGGCAGAGCTCTACAATTTCTGCTTGAAGAACAATTCTGATGATGATATTAGTAATAAAACCATAATAAATAATAAATAGCATTAAGTGATGTTGCAATTTTCCAGCCTGAGAGTGAAAACAGAAAAGGATGAGTGAGCACCATGTGCCTCAGACACTCCCAGGTCAGATTAAACTTGAAACCACCACTCAGAGTGCCTCAATCTTCTCCAAGAGTTGGTGACTGTGAAATTGTGACCTTGCAGATGAAAACAGAGATGGAGAAAGCTGGGACTGGGCTATTCTGGGGTTCCTTCTGCACAACTGAATGTGCACATGGTGGCCCAGCAGCTACCAGCAGAAACTTCCTCTGTCAGCTGGTGATCTACAAAACTTTCTGCCTGAGACTAAAGGGTGCAGAGAAGTTCCTACCAGGCCCATGAGTTTGTAAGGAATGTTTGGTGTATGATAAGGAACTTTATATTAAATGGGTGAAAACTGTGAGCTCTCTAAGATCCCACAGACACATTTGGAACACCACCACGATTTTGCTTCCAGTTCTTTGTCAAACAGGACAAAAGCTTTCAGCTGTCCCTGGGATCTGCACAGCTCCCAAGGTGAGATTTGGTGTGGACCAGGCTGCCCAGAGAAGCTGTGGCTGCCTCTGGATCCCTGGAAGTGTCCAAGGCCAGGCTGGATGGGGCTTGAAGCACCTTGGGACAGTAGAAGGTGTCTGGGGTGGAACTGGATGAGTTTAAAGATCCTTTCCAACTGAACTATTCCCCAATTCTGTAAGTATAGAATAATTTGGGTTGGAAGTGACCTCCAAAGACCATCTAGTCCAACCCCCTACTCTTTCCTCCCTGGAAATACAGAGTTCAGAGAGCAGGAGAGCTCAGACACCACCAGGCACCCAAGTGTGACCCAATCTGGCTCCCTTGCAGAAGCTCCTCAAGGGCAGGTACCTCAGAATTCCCTTGCAAAAACACTTAAATTAGTCTGAAACACTCCCATCCTGAATGACCCACGAGAGATTTCATTTTTCCTTTAAATAAACCATTTCCATCTCACATCTCATGCTGGAGGTCAGTGAATCAGTGGTTGGTGCTGGCAAATCCCCCAGATGGGTTGGAAGCCAAGCAGCTCCAACCAGAGAGGAGAAGGGCCCTGAAGGGCATTTTTTTCAGATAAATGTGGATGCCAGCCATGCCAGCTGGGGATATTTCCATTTTCCATCAGCTCCCTCCATCTGATGGGGCCACCACAGAGTGTCTACACAGCCCCAGGAGGCTGCAGGGCAGGACCCTTTTCCACCTTCTGTGCATCCTTTTCCCTGCAGATCCCTGCTCCATGTGGCTCAGCAATTTCAGCCAGCACATTTCCTTAGCTGGGGTTTATTTTGTCCATCTCTGAGCTACCCAAGGGCACTCTGATTGTATTTCTGTGTTTGTCTAGGAATGTTATTTCCATTAAAACATAAGATTTTTGTGTCATGATTTCAAGGTAACGGCCCAGTGTGGCAAATAAAAAAATTTAATGATCCTGGTTTTGCATGTCTTTGTCCTTCTCATCTACTGCCCTAATGTGGCAGCACCTCCCACAGCCCAAAGGGAATTTATTGGGAATTCTGCCTCCTGCACACCTCAGAAGGTGATGAGCCTTGGCATTCCCCATCTTGACACTTCCCAAAACCAGGAACAGGTTGGTCTTGGTCCAACCACAGCCAGCCCTTGTCTCTCACCGAGACTTCTGAGCACAGCCACCACCTCCATCCTGTCTGCAGGAGAGGAAGAAGAGCTGCCATGCCAAAACCTGTGGTGCTGAGTCACAGTTGGACCATTTTTTCCTGCCTTGGTTGGAGTTAAGCTCAGCCTAACGAGTGCTGAGCCAGGCTGGAGCTGCAGGGCAGCAGTGGCTGGTGATTTGTGGGCAGGGGCAGCAGGATGCAGATTTGAGGGCAGGGGTGGCTCTGGCAGCAGGGTGCAGGGAGTTTGGAGGTTTTGGGCTTTATTTTGCAGCTGTTCTTTCCACACATCTGGTGGGATGAGGAGTTGGAGCTTTCCCACCGTTAACAACCCACCCAGCCCAGGCAGGAAACGAGCTGGAGGGTCCCCAGCTGCTCCCTGCCAGCCCTGCTGAGCTGTGCCAACCCCCCCACAGCTCCTGTCCTGCTCCAGCCCCAGCCTGAGAGCTTCATGCTGGCAATCCACCTGGAAAAGGGACAAGGACTCAACCTTCTGCTCCCCTGGCGCTGCAGCACCCACCGCAGTCCTGAGCTTGGAAGGCAGCAGGAGGCTAAAATCTTCTCCTGGCCCCTCTGAGGAGCCACCAAACCCCACCCTGGAGCTTGGGAGCATGTCCCAGCTGATGGCAGAGGTGCTTTATAGGCTGGTCCCTGCAGGTGACCCAGACCTGGGTGCAGTCGTGGCAGAGGGACAGGGCTGAGCAGCCCATCCCTGCTCACAGCTGGCAACATCTGCCCACAAAACCAGCCACAGAATGGTGTGGGTTGGAAGGGACCTTAGAAATCATCCCACTCCACTCCCTGCCATGGGCAGGGACACTTTCCACCATCCCAGGCTGCTCCAAGCCCCATCCAAGCTGGCTTTGGACACTTCCAGGGATGGGGCTGTCACAAATCTCTGGGCATCCCATGCCAGGGTCTCACCACCCTCAAAGTCAAGACTTTATTCCCAATATCTAATCTAAACCTACTCCCAGTTTGAAGCCATTTCCCCTTGTTCCATCACTCTATGCTCTTGTTAAAAATGCCTTATTTAATCTGATTTCCTCACTAAATTTATAATAATATTAGCAATATTCATATAAATCTTGTTAGGAAGTCAGATGTATTCCCACTTTTTTTTTATTTTATTTTGCCCTCAGGAGCAGGGATGCACAATGGCAGAGAGAGCACAAAATCAGGCCTAAGCCAGGTCAGATCTGAGGGAATTACACTGAGCATTTCTGCAGAGGCTTAGCCACAATTTCAAACGAGTTCCCTCAGACCTGCATCCCTTTTATTCCCTCTGCTAAATGTGTGCTGCCAGTCAGTGCTCAGAGCATCAGTCTGCTCCGTGGCTGGGTGAGGCAGGCACAGAGAGCAGCACCAGGCAGAGTTTGCAAAGCTGCAGCACCCATCAGAGCCAGGATGAAAACACACAGAGGCAGCTGATTCCTCCAGGTGGGAGCCAGCCCAGCTCTGCCCGCTCCTGGAGTGCTAAAGCCATCAGTAATTGCAAACATTCTGGTAGAGATGCCAGTTCTCAGAGCTAAGAGATGGAAAAATGTCCCTAAAGTGCTGTTCTCTTACAAGAAATGGATTTCTGTTACTGCTTGCCAACAGAATGAGGAGAACAATAATTATTCCCATCATCTGCAGGATGGGTTTGGATCAAATCGTGTAAGTCACAGTCAATAAAGACAATTCAGCAGCAAAAAAAAAAAAAAAAAGAGGAAATATCCTGAATGGCTTCTCAGACTTTGGTCATGCAGCTCTAGGGATGTGCTGACATTCTCAGAGCAGGAACAATTGGTACCTAACAGGACATGTACAAATTGGAATGGGATTGTTTAGTTCTAAAAAGGAAAGCTCAACAGAAATTAAGATATCAGTGTGTCACCAGCTCCTTTAAAGAGCTTGAGAGGCCTCATAAAAACACATTTGGAAGTCTTAAGGAGAGCTCTCTAATAGCAGAATGCTTCTGGAATTGTTTTTACTGAGTAAAGAGCAATGAAATGTAACATTCTTACCTCTTCTGTCAGAGTTACCTGCAGAAAAAGAAAACAAAAGTCTCTTAGCAACAAAGGAACAAGACATTTTTGTAAGTCAGGAAGGATCAAAGACCAAGACAGGAACAAATTTAGTAACTCTCATCATCTGCCTGTAAATCTTTCCTTTAAAACACTAGCTATAAACCCAGGATGTTAAAATGAATTTCTGAGTAAGGAAAAAGGAACAAATCCTGAGTTTTTTAGCAGCAGAACAAGGAGCTGAAGCCAAGCTTTAACATCACTAAACACAACTTACTGTTTAAACCCACAACCAGCAAGTGACTGGTGTAATTCATTAGCACTCAAATATCAAGAGATAACACTGGTGCATCATTTTAAGAGTGTGGCTGAGCCAAGAGTTCAATTAGGAGCAGCTGGGCTCAGGGATGGGGGTGAGGAGCATCCAAGGGAAGTCTCTACCTGCTGGGTTGGATGGCTCATCCACAGGGCACAGGAACAAACCTGTGCCAGGGAGAGCAGAGCCTGGCTCTGCCAGGGCAGTGCTGCTGGCACAGGCACCCCATGGCCATGAGCTGGGTGTGAAGAGCTGCAGCACAGGGCTGAGGACAATCCTGGTGGGTTTGGACAAGAGGAACTGCCCCTACAATATGTGACCTTCTGGCTCAGTCCCCTTCTTGAGCACCACTTAATTCTTCCATGGTAACACCAACATTTCCTGTTAAATCTAATTTAGGCCTGCCCTCATGGCAAGGGCAGCCCTAAAACTGATTTTGTTCCTTGACAAATTACTTGAGATAAAGAAAGAATTAGGTTTGATCATTTGTTCTCTGGGCTGACATCAAGTGAGAAGCCACTTCTGGCCTTGATGGTGCAATGGCCAATGTGGCATGGCATACACCAGGGGAGTTCACCAAAACTGGTAACCCAAATCACAAAAAGGCAGTGGAGACACAAAAATAATGAATCCAGCCCCCCATGAGCAGACATCATATTACAAAATCCAGATATTAGCAGCACTTAAGGCTTTTGCCTCCATCTCTCCTATGTGGAGGCTAAATTTATCTCAAACTTGCCCCATGTGTGTGTCTAAGTCTATGTCAGATTCCTCCACTCTGCAAAAAAGGATTTGTGTTGGGAAGGAAGCTGGATGAGCTCAGGGGTGGCAGAACACTACAGAGGCTGGGTTCTGAACTTCCTTCAACCACATCCCTTCCTATGCTGGCAGCAAAGACAACTTCACTGCAGCTTCAGGGGCTGTGGTTTCCAAAGATTCCCAGAGGAAGAGGGTACACACATCTCTTGGGAAATTGGTTCTTAAGGAATATACACTTGACACGTCCCTGTGTTAACTCCACCATCATCTTGTTTCAGGGTTTTCTAATCCACAACCAAGTTACCAATCCTGGTTTTCCACTAAATCCCAAGGTCCAGCAGGCACTGCCATCTTCCTGTTGCAAGCTGGAGACAGGCACTACCCAAGCTGGATCTCAAACAATACAATGAGCAAATCATGGCTGAAGAGCAAGAGCTCAGCAAAGATTTCTGCTCACCTCAGCCTCTTTTTGCCTGATTTTTTGCTCTTAACGTGGACTGAGCAGCCAAACAATGTTTTATGGGGTCATTTTCTTGATGTGCCAAGAGGGGAATGCGATCAGGATGGCAACAGAGACAACTCTCTCTCATCTGGACCCTTCAAAGATTGAAGTTGCCCAACTAATGGGGAAAACTGATAATGGAAGGAGAGAATCATAGAATAGTTTGAGTTGGAAGCAAAGATCATCTAGCCCACCTGTGGAGATCTTTCACAAGATGATCTTGGCCCAAACCTTTGGTCAGACAAGGGAGATCAGAAGAGATTTGAGAGTCCTCTTGTTTTGCATCACCACGGAATTGTCCCCTAACAGTTTTTTTGCTCCATTTTGCTCAGCCAGACAAAAGAAGAGCAAAGAAACAAACCCAGAGGCAGGGTGGCCTGGAGAAGAAGAAGAAGAGGTGGAGGAGGTGCCTACCATTGTGGGAAGCAGAAGAGGTCTCCTGTGTTGTCACCACCATGCTGAAATTCCTCTCTGTTGTCTCTGCCTCCGTGCTGGGGACGGTGGCGTGTGGGACCGACGGCGTCACGCTGGGGAGCAGGGATGGGGCTGGAGGCACAGGCAGGGTTGGCCCCAGGGTGGAGGAGATGTTGAGGCTGCCACTGGTGGCATTGGAGGAGATTCTGGCAGCTGTGGTTGGAGGAGGTTTTGGCGCTGTGGTAGGAACAGTCCCTGGAGTGCTCATGTTGAGTCTGTGTGTGTTGGGTGTGGTCCCATCCTCAGGACCTGCTGTAGGAGCTTTGGTGGGGCTCCTGGGGGAGGTGGACACTGTTGTGGGTGGCTCTGAGAAGGGAAAAGCACAGGGGAAGCGCTGTGAGATTCTCTTCTGTGATACTGAGGGAGTTTAGATGCTTAAGATTTGTGTGACTGTAACTACAAGGATAAAACACCCAACAAATCCTGAGCACAGGACAGGAAATGCTCTGCACAGCAGGAGATACAAATGTCAAAAAAAATATAACCTGAACAGGTGCTGTTTATGGGGATGTCCAAACATTAGAGCCCCTGGAGGTGAGGATCAATTAAACCTGTGGGCCCCATTTATGAGCACCTGAAGCTCATCACCCTCTTTCCAACATTTTATGTTTCAGCTATGTGGAGGGCAGAAGGAATGAAACATTCCCACTCACTCCTTTGATCCTAAAGATGGGATAAAAGAGAGATGAGGAGCACAGTTTACCTGTTGTAACGTTGTTAGCACCTACACTTATCAGGCCACTTCCGAGCAAAAGGAGAAAGAACCACAAATCCATGTTGACCTGGGGAGGAAAGCACAGAACACTTATTTAAACCCTCATGCAATTTCATCCCAAAATATTCCAAGGTGAGGATGTTGCTGTGCATCCTGTAAAGCTCAGAGGGAGGAGTGGAAGTGAGGCTGGAGTCCCTGCAGGCATCTGGATGGGAAGGATTTATGGGTGAGTTCATACAACAAGGGGAAAGAACATGGAGAAATCCCAGTCTGGTGGAGCAGCAAAGTGTCCATGGATGAAGCAGGGAATGGGTGAACTGTGGGAGAGCATGAGAAGAACAAACTGAGCATTAAAACCAAGTATCTGGTCCTAAAGGAGATTAATAAATAGTTCATACAGTGGTCTGCAAATGGCTGTACTCTGAGCAAACTCAAAGGCAATTCAGCTGAAGACCGTGGCAAAGAACCTTGATCCCAAATGCTCCAGAAGTGGAGGCAGGAATGAAGGAGAGGTCAGCTCCCCCTGCCTCACTGACACCTGAAATGTTCCTGGGCAGGGGCAGAACACTCAGCTCCATTCAAACCCTGCTGGATTCCCTGTGTATGTGGTCAGAACAAACACTCACACATAATCCAAGAAGTTCAGCAAGTTCAGGCTGCACGCCCATACTGTACGTGCTTCCCAGGAAACGTCCAGCAGAATTACAGGACGATGACATCAGTAAAATCATTTCCCCCAGCCCTTTCTAATACAAGATTTTTATGGTGATTTCTTTCCTCTGGAGACCTCAGAAAGCTCCTGAGAAATGGGTATCATTATCTCCTCCCAAACACCTACGGATCCAGAGGCCCAGAGACGTGAGACGTCATCGTGCTGGCCAGGACAGAGCCCAAAGCTGCCAAGTCCAGACCAGCACGTGGCCACGGGGCCCTCCAAGGATGGGCCAACACCTCTCCTCTGCTCTGAGCCCAGAGAGGGCTCAGACACAGCTCTGCTCTGTGCCATGGGCCGGCAGCTGCCGCACGACTCCCGTCCTTCAGGCTTTTGTCCTGTGTCCAGTTGCATCTCCAGGATCTCCCAGGAGAGAGCTGCGAGATCTCACTGCCAAGTCAACCTGAGGAGCTGCCAAGAACGGGTTTTATTCCCTCCCCCTCTAATAGATCTTGTGTTGTTTGTGCTTCTTCTATTTATTTAAATCTGCTTCATCTAGACCCATCCCAAACTCCGGGCAGAAGGACAACACTGAAGTCATCCACGCGCTGGAAACGCTATCAGCAATACAAGATCCTCCCACCTCACCCAGGAGTATCCTCCCACCAGCACCACCTACTTACATGTTTTTCCTCCCCCTCCAAAAGAAAACCTGGCAAAATTCGACCTTACTCAGTGACCAAAAGGTCAGACAAACCCTGAACCAGAAGGAAATCAAGCTCTGGAGATAAGAGCTTTCCACAGGCTCCGTCCATGGCCAGCACTGCTGCTGCAAGCAGGGCAGGGCTTTCTCCAAGGGTCCCACTGGAGTGAGCAGCCAGCATTCCAGAGGGTTTCATCACCAGTTAAAATATCTGTCTGCATGAATTTGAACTGATTCAGTCCTCCTGTCACTGGTGAGAGCAGCACTGGTCCTGCAATACCTCCCCCAGGCTGTGCTCCAGGGTGGGATGTCAGGAAAAACCCACCAGCAGTAGTTTGATGGTTTGATGACATGTTCCACTCATGGTGATTAATACACACCACTCAGCTTGGTCAGACGCTTGTCAGAGCCTGGTCTACACAGGTTTGGCTTTGGGGAGAAAATCTAATATTTATAAGGAATAAATTCTTCCCTGTGAGGGTGGTGAGGCACAGGGTGCCCAGGGAAGCTGAAGCTGCCCCATCCCTGGAAGTGTCCAAGGCCAGGCTGGACAGGGCTTGGGGCAACCTGGGATAGCAGAGGATGTCTCTGTCCAGAGCAGTGGGGTAGAACTGAATGATCTATAAGGTCCCTTCCCAACCCAAACAATTCCATAATTCTATGATCTTTGTACCTTTCTGCAGGAGGCAGATTGTCCAAGCATCCCACTGTGGAATCCCACAGAAAGAAGGTGCTCATCCTGATGGGACCCACGTGCAAAAGCAGGAGGAAGTTAAACACACACTGAAACTCCAGAGAATGGAAATGATGGCACAGAGATGCTCTGAAAACCTCACAAGGGCTGATGAAAGCACCAAGATCTCATATTCACAACCACTTCCCTCACTGGGAACCCATCACTGCCACAGCAAGGACACCATGACAAGGGAAAGGGGAAGCCTCTGCTCTTCTGGAAGAACTGTTAAGAAAAAAGTGACCACTGGCTGTGTTTTGATGAACATTTGCACAGAAACACCATTCACTGAGGTGAATATGGCTCCTTTCTCTTCCCCCAATCTGTTTCTCAAAGTTCTCCTTCTTTTGGGATTCTGTTCATTTGGGATCTCCATTAATTTTGAGTTCTGTCTATTTGGGATCCCCTTCATTTGGGATCCCCAATAATTTTGAGATCTGTTTATTTGAGATCCTGTTCACTTGAGATTTTCAATCATTTGGGATTCCCATTCATTTGTGGTTCTGCTAATTTGTGATCCCACTCATTTGGAATCCCATTCATTTGGCATTCCCATTGATTTCGTATCCCATTAATTCAGGGTCCCTATTCACATCGGGTCCTTGTTCATTTGGGATCCCACTCATTTAGGATAACTGGGATCCCACTCATCCCACTTCTGCTCCTGTTCAGGGCAAGCTGTGCCAGAGCCTCTCCACATCCTCCCCACACTTTCCCTTGGTATCAAAGCAGGACACAGAGGGTAGGAGCAAAGAAGGAAAAGCCATGAATTCCCTCTCTGCTCTCCATTATCAGGAAATAACCCACAAAGGATAAAAGAGTTTGGGTTTATTTCCATAAACCATAATGGCTACATGGATGAGAGCTACAGGAGATTCCTGGACTGGCTGCAAAGCCCCTTTGGGATGGTGGGATGATCACAGAATTGTTTAGGTTGGAAAAGACCCTTAAGCTCATCAAGTCCAGCCATCGATGAGGGTCCCTCCTTCGCTGAGCCGGCAGCACAGCTCTGGGATTACATCAGCGGGCAGGGAGCTCTAAACCCCCCTTGATTCTACATTTAATCAGTTCATTGATCCATGAGTGGATTGCAGGAGGAGGAAGGGCTTGGCAAGGGGAGATAATGCTGGATTTCCCCAAGCCTTGCTCTGCTTTGGTGAAGAAAGCTGGATGCGGGCGGTCCGTGCAGAACCTGAGTTTTTATGGCTTTATTACTGTGACTGTCAGAAGGGATGGGATGCTGGGAGCATCCCAGCTTGCTGTGCCCATCATTACCCAAAAATCCAAATCCCTGGAGCTGCTCCTGTGACCGACAATCAGCTGCCAGAGCTGCTTTATCACCTTAAAACCAGATCCAGAGCAGGGAGCAGGCAAAGAGCTCCGTGCTGGGGGAGGGCTGTGCCAGCCCAGCTCCCACTTCCCAGCCCCTGCTCTATAACACTCCCTATTCCCAAAAGCAGCATAAATACCGCCAGCAGTTCATCGTTCCCCCGCTCCTTAACATAAAAGGCCTCGAGAGTCCTACCCCAAAGCTGGAGAAACCCGAGTCTCCCTTCCCCCTCGGCTCCCCCTCCCTGCTGCTTTCGGAAACGGAGAGGAAATACTTGTAATGTTATCAACATAAACACAGCTCTTGGCCGGCTGCAACATCCTGCGAGCTCTGCAGAAAAACACCCTGACGTCAGGGCGCCGGCTCTGCCCAGGAGAAGGGAGCTGGAGGCTCTGGCACTGCTGCTCCAGAGGGTCGGGATGCTGGGCATCGTGGCTCCTTCTTTTTTTAAAGATCAGGCTTGGAAAACTCAGTAATTGCCGCTGGTGTGCCCATAAATATTATATATATACGTATTTTTTTTGTATGTATATAGAGAAGGGAGCTGGAGGCTCTGGCACTGCTGCTCCAGAGGGTCGGGATGCTGGGCATCGTGGCTCCTTCTTTTTTTAAAGATCAGGCTTGGAAAACTCAGTAATTGCCGCTGGTGTGCCCATAAATATTATATATATACGTATTTTTTTGTATGTATATAGATATATAGTGTATGTACACTGCATTCTTCCATAAACTGCTCGGGATCTTCCTCATAGGAAAGGCTGGATTTTAAGCCGTAGGATTCATGTTTTAAAAGAAGCAGATCTTGTCAGGATGATTGATGCCGGAGAGGGGAGAAAAAAAGAAAGGAAATAATCTCTTTATAAAGTAATAAGTGGCTCCAAAATGCCTGTGCTGGTGCTGCAGGGGGGTCAGGCTGCAGGATCACCCTGCCGTGCTTCCAGAATGCAAAGAATTAGAGTTTATTGCTGCAGAAAGTGCCCAGGTCCAACCCGGATACAGCCGTCCACAATCAAAGGCAGGATTTACCCCCACCTCTGACATATTCCTAATTCCTGGAAAATGAGGCAATCTTTTTCTGTGTGCACTGAGGAGACACAACCTGAATTCTAACCAGCTTTCCCGGGACCCCAGAAATCCCTGCTGTCATCAGGAGGATGCTGAAAGGCAGTGGCTTGACTGAGACTGCCTTGTGCTGGCTCCGAGTGCAGTGAAAAATAAAAATAATGTTCAGTTTTCCTCTTTATTTGTTGGCAGGGGGAGAGGGTGCAGAACTGGGAGCAAGGTTGGCTCTTTGAAGCAGCTCACAGTAGGGCGAGAACAAGCACAAGCATAAAGAAAGGGGAAAAAGGTCATTTTTTTATTCTTTTTGGTGGCAGCAAGCCATCAGCATGGCTCAGCCACCCTGCAAAACAAACCTGCCATTCCCTCTCCCCCTCCCTGCTCCTTTTAAATCCTGTTTGTGGATTTCCAGCCTCTCACTGGAACTGTGATCCACGGCAGAGGAGCTGGTCCAGAGCAGGGCAACTGCATCATAACCCAAAGCTCTCAATGAGATGCAGAGGATAAAAACACACATGGAATAGCCGAGGGCTGCAGCGAGTTGGCCATCACAGGGAGAGAAGAATTGAATTTAGGGAGGAAAAAGGGTTTTGTTGCACTAAAACGCAGTGACTAATTCCTTGCATGTGTCTCCGAAGCTGAAGCGAGGCCTTTGATGTGTCACTGAACATTATCCCCCCACCCTCTGCTGTTCCACTCTTCACCAGAAAAGATGAATCACAGCAGCCATTCACCCTTTCTGAAAATCCATTTAGTTTTCTTCTTTTTTTTTTTTTCTTCCTTCTTTCTTTCTTCTATTAAATAAACAGGCAGCTCCACACGAGTGACAGCCCCTGTATGGAGCGGGGCAGGAGGAGGAGGAGGAGGAGGATGAGCCTGCGGGCAGGGCCTGGAGCTTGGCTTTCTCCACCTGCTCAACCTGCCACTAATCACTGCTCTCCTGCACATCAGGATTTGCTCATGGCATGGTTTGGAAGGCACCTTAAAAATCACCAAGTTCCAACCTCCTGCTGTGGGCAGGGGCACCTTCCACTAGCCCAGGTTGCTCCCAGCCCTGTCCAACCTGGCCTTGGACACTGCCACGGATCCAGAGGCAGCCACAGCTTCTCTGGGCAACCTGTGCCAGGGCTTTAACAATCTCACATTAATGAATTTCTCTACCTCATTCTGCTTTCTGACAGTGTGAAGCCATTTCATTGTGTCCCATCCCTCCAGGCCCCTGTTCAAAGTCTCTCTCCAGCTCTCCTGGAGCCGCTTTAGGCACTGGAAGGTTTTGAAGGCCTCCCTGGAACCTTCTCCTCTCCAGCTGAACACCCCCAGCTCTCCCATTTATCTCCAGAGCAGAGGGGCTCCAGTTCTGGGAGCATTTTCATGTCCTTCAGTCCAACAGGTGAACACACACTCATCTTTCAAAGAGTAACATCATTATATGTGCAATGAGGGAACCCAACCCCGTTCCCACCTGGATTTCTGGGCACCTAGAAATATCTGTCACTGCTAGGATAATGTTAAAATCTGCTGCTCTGAACCAGGATCAGCCTTTCCTGTGGATATGAACCTGAGTGAGAGGTTAACCCATCCCATGGTGATCCTCTCAAACCCCACCCAGCAGCAGCAACGTGTGTGAAGCCATCGTGGGGGATGGAGAGGATCAGGTGTTCACCAGCCAGAACCTGGATGGAGGTTCCCCAAGCAGGTCCAGGGAGGGGATTCTGCCCCTCTGCTCAGCACTGGGGAGGCCACACTTGGAGCACTGGGTCCCAGGACAAGAGGGACATGGACAGACTGGGGACAGCCCAGGGAGGGGCTGGAGCATCTCTGCTCTGAGGAAGGGCTGGGAGAGCTGGGACTGCTCAGAAGGAGAAGAGAAGGCTCTGGGGCCTCATCCCTGACCATCAACACCTGCAGGGAGGGCGCAGAGAGGACAGAGCCAGGGGTGGCCAGGGAGAGGACAAGGGGCTGTGGGCACACACTGACCACAGGAGGGTCCCTCTGAACAGCAGGGAGCATATTTTGGCTGTGAGGTGCTGACACAAATTGCCCAAGGATGTTGTGGATTCTCCTTCCTTGGAAACATTCCAAATTTTTCTGGACACTGTCCTGTGGAACCGGATCTGGCAGCTCTGCTGGTGCAGGAGGTTGGATCAGATGACTTCCAGAGGTTCCTTCCAAAATCAATCACTGTGATTCTGTAACTGCCTGTCCTGCAAACTTTTCAAAAAGCAAAGCTGTTGGGATTGAAGCTCAGAGTGGAGTAAGAGAGCAGCCAGCACTGAGGAGGAGATCCCTACACCGTGCAGGATGTTGGAAGGGATTGATAAGGATCACCAAGTCCAACTCCTGATCCTGAACAGGACAACCCCAAAAATCACATCATATGCCTGAGAGCTTCTGAAAACTTCTGTGCCTGAACACTTCTGGAACTGAAAAATAAACTGATGGGATTTTCAGAAAAAAAAAACAAAACCTAAAAATCAGAGAAAAACAATAAATGTGGATGTTTTTGGGACATGAAATAGTTCCACTTCCTACAAAGATGCAGAAATGGTGACAGTGGGTACCAGTCACTGCACCAGAGAATGGTTTGGGTTGGAAGGGACCCTAAGGATCACCCAGTTCCCACCCCCACAATGAGTCCCTTGTAACTGGCACATCAGATCTTACTCTTCTGTAATATCTTGCTTTAAGGGAAGAATTCTGTCCCTGCATGTTTAAAAACAAGCAACTACTAACAAGGAGCCTACAGACTCGATGGTCTCATGCTAAAAATATGGAAGTAAAAGCCAGGGGATGAGGCTACATCCCTGCATGAAGCCAGGAGCAGATCTGTGGCACTTCTAAGACCAAAGCCTTCAAGTCCTTGTCCATGGAAGGGCACCCCTACCACAGCCACCTCCTGGAAACCGCCCGAGGTACCTTGGAGGGAAAGAACTACAAATACAAATTATTTTCCTAATAATAATTTTCCTAATAACTCTCATAATTAGGACAGGCTTAATTTGCCCTCAGCTACTCTTTTCTCCTGGCACCACAGATGTGTGATCATGGGAGTATGTGCCAGTTAGTACTGCAGAATAAACTGGGGTGGCTTGGGGAACAAATTATGGAACAGACAGAGGGGATGAAAAGCTTCCTGGGCCTGTAGCAATGGAGAATGAGCAGCTGGAGAGGGTTTCCTAAAGGACAGAGCATCGAGGAGGGACAGGTGAGTGCCAAGAGAAGAAGTTTTGAGGAGGAGAGCAGAGGGATCTGTCAGGGCAGGGAGGAAGAAGGTGAAGGACCAAGTCCAAGCCTGGTCCAGGAGGAAGGTGCTGGGATGGATGTGAGGGATGGGGGGCAGGAGGAGCTGTTCTGCCAAGGGGAGAGGGAGGTGAGACCTTCTCTGGGATGATTAACACAGAACTGCCAAAGACAAGCCCTCAGAGCTTGTAAAAACCCCTGGCTAGTACAAGACCACTCTCCTGGTGTGCTTTCCCCATGGGATCAGCACTGCAGCCGCAGCACTGCACCGGGAAGTGGAGAACAACCGCCAGGGAGACACGGGAGAAGCTGCCTCAACTCAGTATTCACAACCATTAATTAATAATCAACACAAAAAAGAGTCAAGGCACACAGGAGCATATTTCCTGAAATATCCCGTTCTAGGGTGTCCCCTCCTAAGTCCCAGGTGTGTACAAAGGAAACACGAGCACAGTTCACATTCCAGCTATGAAAAGGACGGGCTGATTTTGATGGAGGAGTCAGGATGAAGAATGGCTATTATTCAGCATGACAACATCCCTACCTAGCAAAATGCCTTTCAGAGAGAGGGAGCGGTGCGTGGGGAGGAGAAACGAGGCTTAAAATAAAAGAAAACCCCACAAAGAAAAAACAAAACAAAACCCCAAAACAAACAAAAACCAGCTTTTGGGCTCAGCCCTTTCTGCAGGACCGGCATGAAGTCCCAGCTCCACGCCGAGATTGAGCCGGGAGCGTTCAGGCAGCGAGGGCTCGGAGCATCCTACTTAAAACAAAGGTGTCGGCAGGGGATCACTCGCATGACAGCCTTAAAATCTCCTTCCAGAGGCTCAGCCCCAATTAAAACGCATGCGTTCGGTCATGCAGCTTAATCTCCGTGCTTGTGCTTACCCTGAAATCCACCCGGGACACCTGTAGGTGCGGGGAGCAGCCAGCCCGTCCCACGGAGCAGCCCCCGGGGCTAAGAAAGTGCCGCGGGAGCCGTGAAATCACCGCTTTACCTGCGGTAATTCTGCACCGCTGCTCAGTTCAGCCCTGTTGCCACAGTAACACTTGTGGTGTAGCCGAGATCACTGATTATGAAACTAGGAAAAAAATCAGAGGCTGCTAATTAGGATATACTCCAGTTCTCCATAAGCTCCATATTAATGACATTACGATTGCGAGTGCAGGGAAAACAGATGCCAGGAAGAATCACCTCGGTCAGCACCCGTGGCCAAACAGCTGCCTTTTTATTTTTTTTTTTTTTTTGGGTCTTTTTTTTTTATAGACAGGTCTTAAAAATTCAGCCTGCAAATTCCCTGTAAGATCGACTTGTTGTTTTCCTCCTCTTTGAGCAAACGTGCAAGACTCGGTGGAACAGTCTTTACTCTTTACATATATTTGCATGTATTAGACTGGGGAAAAAAAAAAACAAGGGTTGAGAATGAGGTACAAATGGTGACAGCCAGAGCAGGGCCAGAGATGCATCCCCTGCATCCCTCATTAACTGTGTTTCTCTGGTTTCCAGATAAACCAAAATCATGATTTTACCAGTGGCTGCGAGGGTTTTATAAAGCAGGTTTGCAAAGGAGGGGAGCTGGGTTTGAAGCGTATTCCTCCCTGACTTCTGTGAGTGCCAAAAGCATTGTGAGGCACGTCTTCTGCTGAAGGTTTCAAGCTGAAAAGTCTGACTGGAGCAGTTGTGCTGCCAGACACAACTGTTTTTCAGCACAATCCACAAATAAGACATGGGAGTGTGTTTCCAGGTGAAAGGAAAATTGCCTGACAGGTATTTCTGGGAGCTGCAAGCCCAGAGACATGCTGCCTTAAAAAGTCAGCCTATCAACATGCCATGATTTTTCCATTTTCTCAGATGACCAATGCAGTGAGTGGATGAAATGGTGCTGAACGTGCAGGGCCAGGGAAAAGTGAGTTCATGGATTTCAGAGAGTTTATAAGAGCTTCCTATCCTGAAAGTGTCCAAGACCAGGTTGGACAGGGCTTGGAGCCACCTGGGATAGTGGGAAGTGTCCCTGCCCATGGCAGGGGGTGGAACAAGATGGTCTTGAAGGTCCTGTCCAACCTGACCTTGAGCACTTCCAGGGATCCAGGGGCAGCCACAGCTTCTCTGGGCAACCTGTGCCAGTGTTTTACCACTCTCATTGTAAAAACCACATTCCTTACATCCAGAACTTGGAGGACAACTGGGCACCCACCTCTTTATCCCCTGCTTAGAGGCAGGAAAAGAAGTGAGATTAATTTCTTTTTCTCCAGCAGCATCACCTAAAGCCTTGAAAGCACAGAGTCCCCCACTCACAACTGCATGAAGCACTTTCTTCTCCCACTCATCAGCAATACTGAGGAAGTGTTAGATGGAGTGTTAATTACCTATAAATGTGATTTATTAGCTGGAAACAATACAAGACACCCACCAAGCACCACAAAGAAGCAACTGGCCAAGCATGAGGGCACCGGGTCCTGGGCAGACTGGGACTGGCACGTTGCAGATAACAAATTAATACAACCAGTGGGATTGAGCTGCATTTGATGGTTTAGTTGGAGGCATTATTTCCAACCTTTTAATAGGCTTATTTACAGGAATTAGTCCTTTAATGCTGTGTGCTCGTGTATCCAGGGCAGAATAAGCTGGCTGGATGCGACCACAGAGAGAACATCTGCTTTTGTGAGCATTTAGGGAAATTATTGCCAATTACATGGATGGCAGGTGAGGGCAGCTGGGGAGGGAGGATCTGCCAGGAGGGATGAGGAGCCTTGCTAGAAGCTGATGTGAGCAGGAAGCGCCCTTGGAACATAAATATCTGAGCAAAAAGGAGCTGTTGCTCAGAGTGCCACCAAAATACCCTCAGCAAGGAAAGGATTTCCAAGACCTGCAGAGTTTAGGGGTGATCTTAGTGTCAAGGAAAATATAAGCTGGATGTTAGGAAAAAGTTTTTCATAGAAAGAGTGATAAAGTTCTGGAATGTTCTGCCCGGGGAGGTGGTGGAGTCCCCATCCCTGGGTGTGTTTAACAAAGCCTGGATGTGGCACTGGGTGCCAGGGTTGAGTTGAGGTGTTGGGGCTGGGCTGGACTGGATGGCCTTGAAGGTCTCTTCCAACCTGGTCACTCTGTGAATCCTTGTTGTCATTCACATTGTCAGCACTTTGAGCACGTCAGTCTCCCGAATATTTCTCCTCATGCTCCTGAAAGATGACCACACCCTGCTTGCTCCAGTGGCTCTATTTCCACCTTTATCTTTCTTTCTTGTTTTCCCATCTGTTTTCCATCATTTTTTATAACCTGCCTTTTCTTCACCTTTCCATCTCCTATGCCCTAGAGGGGTGTCCATAGTTAAAGCAAAGTGATGCTGCAGGCACAGCTCACCGAGCCAAACCAAGCTGGGCACCTTCCATCATTGCTACTGCTATAAACACATCATGTAAAAATACATTTTTGGGTGTGCCCAGAAGGTCAAGGGAGGTCAGCCTCCAGTGTTGTGTCCAGCCCTGGGATCCCCAGCATCAGGAAGACTTGGAGCTGCTGGAGCAAATCCAGAGGAGGTCACAGAGATGCTCTAAGGGCTGGAGCCAGGCTGGGAGAGTTGGGGGTGCTCACCCAGAAAAGGCTCCAGGGAGAGCTCAGAGCCCCTTCCAGGGCCTAAAGGAGCTCCAGGAAAGAGCTGGAGAGGAGCTGGGGACAAGGGATGGAGGGACAGGACACAGGGAATGGCTTCCCACTGTCAGAGGACAGGGATGGATGGGGTATTGGGAAGGAATTGCTCCCTGGGAGGGTGGTGAGCCCTGGCACAGGGTGCCCAGAGAAGCTGTGGCTGCCCCTGGATCCCTGGAAGTGCCCAAGGCCAGGCTGGATGGGCAGGTTTGGAGCAGCCTGGGTGAGTGGAAGGTGTCCCTGCCCATGGCAGGGAGATGGAACTGGCTGATCTTCAAGCTTCCCTCCAACCCAAACCATCCTGTGATTCTATGTTTCTCAGATTTATATACCTACAAACCTATTATAATATAGCTACTACAAATTATATATAGATTTTGCTATAAACCTACCACAAACCAAATATCACTGCAATAAACATATTTCCTGCTGACTCAAGATTGTAAGAACTAGTCCTAAACACCATGGTGGGTACAAGCCCCTGCTGGTACCAACACAAAACCTAATGTTCAATAGGTCTGAAAAATATATAATTAAAATGCAGCTTCTTATCTTTGAAGTGATTAACCAACATCCTGGGACCACTGACTTTTAGCCCTCCCATGTTATTCACAATTCATCCTCTATTTTCATCTCCCCAACAAAAGGCTGAACTCAACTGTATTATTGTCAGCCAGGGCTTTTATCTCCAGCCTTTGGAGCAGTCAAGGCATGGCAGAGAACAATGGCTCTCACAGGAGAACAAATACAATCTGAACAAAAATACCCTGTTGCTAAGGTCTACACCAGCCTTTTTTTGGGTAGCTGGGAATTCCAGAGCACCCTATACATATATTAAAAAAAAAAAAAAAAAAGAAAAAAAAAAGGAAAAAAAAGAAAGAAAAAAAAAAGGGAGAATTAGGACTCGGATAGGGAAAGTAATGTGACATTCAGCACTGCTGTGTTCTTCCCTCCAGGATGACACTGAAAATTAGAGTATCACCTAAAACCAAGGAAAAGGAAAGCTGAAGTTGGAGGAGCAAGCCCAGAGGTCCATGGAGATGCTGGGGAGGTCCAGATGGGACCTCCTCTCCAGGAAAGCCCTGGTCCAAACCACAACTATTTCTCTTGTGAAATCCACCCCAAAAGCAATCTCAAAGCAGCTGTGTGTGGTTTCCACATCCTCAGCCAAGGGAGCAGCACCTGCTTCTGCTTTTGGGCTTCAGTAGAGAAATGCTCCTCCCCAGCAGTGGCTGGCAAGGAGCTGGGTCTGCCTCTGGTGTCCTCCCCACTAAACACAAGGGTTTCCAGCAGCAATGTGGCTCTGGGGTCAGGAGTGACCCCAAGGTCAGGAAAAGCACAACTGAGAGCCCTGGCAAGGTGGGATATTGAGGGAGGGGACAGCAGAGCCATGGTGGTCCACAGAGGCCACCAGCCTCCATGACCAGCCCATCTTCCTCCCCTCTAGATGGAGCTGCAGGAGAAGCCTGAGGTTCCTCCCTAAAGTGAAGGTGGATGCACCCCATCATCTCCAAGAACAGAACCACAGAGTCATGGAATGGTTTGGGTTGAAGGGAAGCTTAAAGATCATCCAGTTCTACCCCCTGCCATGGCAGGGACACCTCCCACTAACCCATGTTGCTCCAAGCCCCATCCAACCTGGCCTTGGACACTGCCAGGGATCCAGGGGCAGCCACAGCTTCTCTGGGCACCCTGTGCCAGGGCCTACCCACCCTCTCAGGGAGGATTTTCTTCTCGATATCCAACCCTGCCCTTTGTAGCTTTGCAGCCATTCCCCTTTGTCCTGTCACCCGCAGCTCAGTGCTAGAAAAGAGAAGTTCCTGAGGTAATTTCATTATTACCAGTTTAATTATTCCATCCTGCCACATACCTGTAAAACTCCCATCAGGACAAATCAAAAAATACAGAGCCCCCCAAAATAATGCTCCCATCCTTTGGTGAGGCAATTCTCTGCTGAAAACCTGCTCAAAAGCCTGGAGGAGCTGCTGTGCTCGGGGGAGCAGCTGCCGGAAGGAACAGCTCCCCTGGAGTGGCTGGAGATTGTATTTGCACAAGTATTTTTGGACACACGTAGGCAGAAGTGAAGAGAAGAATTCTGGCCATTTCATGTGCAAAACAAATACAGAGAGGGAATTTCAAGTTTCCTTGATGACAGCAGAGCCTGGATGTATATGAAAGAGACAACAGAATCAAGGTAATGCTGGAATTCAGTTTTTTATGACCCATTTTGCTTTTTTTCCAATAAACAAGGTCTCCCTGAGCAGCCATTAAACATCAGCATTTGTCACTTAGATTTTAGTGATATGAAAATAAACCTTAAGAGGCTACGACAGAGCTCAAATCCCCCTGCGTTAGGCACCTAAGCCAAACAAAATTATGCTGAATTAAATTCATTTCCATCCCATGCAGAAGGACAGAGCCCTCCACTCAGGTTAAATCATTCCAACAGCAATGAAGACGACAGCACCCGAGACATCCCCATCCTTGAAAGTCCTTGCTGTTCCTTTCAAAAGGCTTTGAAAAGCAGCTTTCCTACAAAAACACCCTTTTCCATCACGCTCTGGATAGGAACATAATACACAGAAGGCTCCTCAGTGTTGCTGTTAAATAAGAGACCCCCCAAACCAGGCATTAAATGGTACAGGAGCTCCCACACAACAGAGAGGCTTTCTGTGCCTGCAGGGACACAACACCAAGTCTGTTGCTCCACACCAGGACGGTGTTTGGCGGCGCGAGGGCCCAGCCTGACAAACTCATCTCGTTTTCACAGAGTCATGGCATGGGTTGGGATGGAGGGAAGCTTAAAGATCATGTAGTTTCACTCCCCTGACATGGACAGGGGCACCATCCACTAGACTAAGTTGCTCCAACCTGGCCTTGGACACTTCCAGGGATTCAGGGGCAGCCACAGCTTCTCTGGGCACCCTGTGCCAGGGCTCCCCACCCTCACAGGGAATGATTGATTCCCAATATCCCATCTGTCCCTGCCCTCTGGCAGTGGGAAGCCATTCCCTGTGTCCTGTCCCTCCATCCCTTGTCCCCAGTCCCTCTCCAGCTCTCCTGGAGCCCCTTTAGGCCCTGCAAGGGGCTCTGAGCTCCCCAGGATCCCTCTCTTCTCCAGGTGAGCACCCCCAGCTCTCCCAGCATGGCTCCAGCCCTTGGAGCACCTCTGTGGCCTCCTGGATTTGCTCCAGCAGCTCCAAGTCTTCCTGTACTGAGGATCCAGGGCTGGACACAGCACTGGAGGTGCAGCATCTTGAGAGCAGAGCAGAGATCAGAATCCCCTCCCTTGACCTGCTGGCCACCCTTCTTTGGACACAGCCCAATTCTATTTCTGGGCTGTGAGCTGGCTCACTTTTCACCCACCAGCACCCCCAAATCCTTCTGGGCAGGGCTGCTCTCAGTCCTTTCATCCCCCAGTCTGTTCTGATCCTGGGAATGTCCCAACCCAGGCACAGGACCTCAGACTTGGCCCTGTTTAACCTCATGAGGATCACAAGGTTCCTCTTCCCCAGCTGGCCACGGTCCCTCAGCATGGCATCCCGTCCCTCACGTCAATCATCTGCAACTCTCAGCTTGGTGTCACCACTTTTGACTCCTTGCCATCCACCCTGAGGCCATCCTGGCTCAAATCCTCCTTGTTGTCCTTAGTCCAAACCAAATCCACTCCCATCCTTCAGTGACACGTATCTCCAAGCCATGCCCTGTCCCAAACCAGCCATTCCTGGATGATCATCTATGGGATTGGTTCATCCTACATGGGTGATACTGTACCCCAAGCCATGCCCTGTCCCAAATCAGACATTCCTGGATGATCATTATGGGATTGGTCCATCCTCTATGGGTGATGCTGTACCCCAAGCCATGCCCTGTCCCAAATCAGCCATTCCTGGATGATCATTATGGGATTGGTCCATCCTCCATGGGTGATGCTGTACCCCAAGCCATGCCCTGTCCCAAATCAGCCATTCCTGGATGATTATAGATGGGATTGGTCCATCCTAAATGGGTGATGTTGTACCCCAAGCCATGCCCTGTCCCAAATCAGACATTCTTGGATGATCATTATGGGATTGGTTCATCCTCCATGGGTGATGCTGTACCCCAAGCCATCCTGTGCTTGCACAGTACTGGGGGGAGACCTGCAATCCTTCCATAACCAAATGAAGGGATGCTCCAAAGAGGAGGGGGAAAAGGAGAAGATGTCATTTTGGGAGGTGCAAAAAGCTTAAAACCAAAATATGTAATTACCAGAATGTAATACATAGACAAAGCAATAGGGATGTTACAAGCAGTCAGTTCATTACAGGGTTATTTTTGGATACAGCAGTGCTGGGTTCATGGTTGGACTCAATGATCTGAGAGGACTTTTCCAACCTAAATGAGTCTACTCCTACCTTAATAACACCCTCATGTTAGGGCAGTGATCTCAAGGGAACCATCTCCACGTAATTTCAGAGATCCAGATGTGATTTCCAGAAGTGCCTTAAGTTAAATATGAACCAACCAGCCTTTACTCCTCTGTGGAATACTTTCCTCTACTCCTCTCCCCCACAGGAATCCATCCCATGGGTTCTGGGTGTGATCTGCCTGCTTTTAAAACCCAAGTTTGCCAGATGTTATGGGATCTCTTTATATCTTGTGTACATCCCTGATGCTCTGATGTACAAATGTGTGTACAATGACACATCTGGATGCTGACTGCTCCCCACCTCCCACTCTGGGAGCTGTAGGAAAGGCACACCTGGAGTCTTTGGAAAACATGGTCCCATCTTCATTCTCAGTTAATGAATTATCCCATGAGCAGTGCAAGGGATTAACTTTGCTGAGGGAAAGTCTGGTATCTCTACCACCACTTTGCAGAGGATGAAGACAAAGGATTCCTGAGTGGAATTCTGACTGCCCCCAGCTCCAAAGCAGTGAAGATGACAGGCACAGCTCAGCCTCAAAAGCTGATTTTGCACCATTGGAAAAGACTGGAAGGGGAGAGCACAGGAAAAGCAGGGCAACCTCTGCTCTTTCCAGGTGGCCTTTCCTGGCAGCAGCAGGACATTTCAGGTGTGGGATACTCTTAAACCACCTGGAGGAACCAGTTATTCATGGCAGAAGCTGAGACATCATTAAGAGTCAAGGGAGGAACATCAGCAGTGGGGTGACTTTTAATCCATGCTGGCATGGACTGGAATTAAAATTAATGAGTTTGAAATGAAAGGCCACCCATCCCAACTCACACCCCAACACATCTCTGGCTGTGACATTAAAGTAGGGCCAGAATCAACCAACACCATCTTCCCCCTGACCTATCTGGAGATGAGATGAGATCCCCAAAACCACCTCACAAGATCCAGCACTGCCATGGGCTGTTTTTTTATCCCCACCACCGATTCTCCTCCTGCTCCTCAAAGAGGACACTTTGAGGGACTGGAGAAGCTGTAACACCCCTCTGAAAGCTGCTTCAGTACCAAGGGAATGACCTGGAGGGAAGGGAAGTTTCAGGTGATTTGGCTGAAGGATGCAGCTGTTGCTGAGCAGCTTTAACTCCTCTCATCCCAGATTAGCTCCTCAGATTTTACCAGGACCTTTCCAGATGTTCCACTTGCTGGAACGATGCCACATTTGTGTGTCAGACTAAACATCTGTGCTTTTAAGCCTGGGATTTTCAGATCAGATCTATGTGTTTGGAGGGAGAAAATAACAACACAAACTGTCTGTAAGGGGAGTTCCATTGAACAGAGCCCCCATTATTTCTTCCTCCCCATCCCCCACATGATCCCTCCTCCCTCCACAGACAAAGCTTTTCAACAGATTTCAAGAAAATGTGGAGAAAAACAATATTGTACATTTTCTGTGGTCAGTCAGGAAACAGAGCCTGCAGTTGGCATCTTCCCCTCCTGCCTCACTGCTTCAGGGGGGCATCAGACTTGGGATCTGGGGTTTGAGGACCAGCTGGGCAGCCCAGTATGAACTGGGAAAGGTGCTGGTTTACCCCATGGGTGTGTGCACCACTCCTGCTTTACAGGGCAGGAAGTGATGGAAGGTTCACTGGAAGTGATGACAGGATCCCTCCAGTTTGGCTTCAGGGGCTCCATAAATCTCCAGCTCCACTTTTCCACCCTCCCAGCTCTCAGTGCTGGAGCAGCCTTTGGTCCCTGCTGACACCCATCCCCACCCTCACTTGAAGACAAGGGTTAAATATTTCTGTGTTGACAGCTGGCTCCAATTTGTGGTTAACTGTGAACATGATCTGTGCTTCTGGTCTGATGCCCCATCAGAGGGGCACCCAGTGTCCCACCATCAGCATCACCTCGTGCCTCAGCGTCTTTGTTCTCTCCCTGCACCTCCCTCACAGGGAAGAATTTCTTCCCAATATCCATCCAAACCTGTCCCTGCTGCCCAGCACCACTCCAGGCTTTTTCCTGTGTCCCACAAGATCCTCATGGCCCAACAGCATTTTCAAATGGGGCTTTTGCTTCTTTCCCATTTCAAATGGGATGGTGGAACACAGCTGGGATGTAGAACACCAAAATTGGGGGTTTAACAGCCTGGCAGGTAAAAACCATGAGTCACAAAGCACAGGAGCACTCAGGGACATCAAATTGCACAAGCCCTGCAGTAACCTGAGCACGGGGGGAGGGTGGGAGGAGGGAAAACTGGCCCTCCTGCTCACACCGAGCTGGTCCCTGGAGCAAAGCATTCCCAGAACCACACCTACAAGATTCTGGGAATTCTCACCTGCCATGAGGCAGGGAGCCAGCCTGGAAGCAGGTGACAAGCTGGGCAGCCAAGGACAGCGAGGTGTCCCAAATCTTTGCCATCACCTCCATCCCTCCTCGCTGCGCAGAAGCTTCAGCCTCGGGGAGCTGGATATTGTTTCAGCATGACAGAATAACAGCATCAGGTTTTTGTGTGTGTTACTGTGCACCCAGCTCCCCTCTCCCAGCCCAAGGGAGCTGCCAGTCAGGCTCTTCCCACCCTTTTTATAGAGGAAACCAGCACCAGGATCAAAGGAGGCTCCTGAGTGAGAGGCTGATGGGAAAGGGCAGGAACTGGAGAGGTGACAGTGAGGAGGAGACGGGGCTGAGCAAAGTGAGGGGTTGTTCCTTGTGCTGCAGCCTCTGGCCATGTAACCTGAGTGGCAGCACAGATTATGCTGAGTAGCAGAGGAAGGAGAGAGAAAAACACCTGTGTTTGAGTTGATGGGTGACTGCATGAAAGGGAGAGCTCCTGCTTCTGCTTCTCCTGAGTGTCACTGCTCTGGGTCATCCTAAAAAAGGTTCAGTGTTACTTTGCTCATTTTTCTCTCAATTCCATCAGGTTCTGTGTGCAAAGAGGGCTGCCAGATGATATTTAATGACTCAAATACATGCACCTCAAATACAGGTCCTCAAATGACCCCAGGTTTTACTGGGAGATGTAAATTTGATTTCAAGCCTTACCCTGGAAGTCCTTTGGTTGCACTAGATGGAAGAAGCTCTATTGGGAAGTGAAGCAAACACAAAGAGGTCTTAATTCCCTGCTGAACCAAGCCCTGGCATTCCCACAGAATGGACCAACAGAAGTGGTCTTTTTCCTTCCTTTTCCCCAGCAAAATGAGAAGCATCTCCAACATTTGTCTATCCTGTCTCTACCAGGACAGGACAAATGTTCCACCCTATCTGTGCTTTGGGTGGAAGAACAACTCAAGGTTTCCATGCAGCTCCTCAGTCTCCCCACACATCCACCTATCTTTGGTGTGGTTTGAGAGCAAAATCCATCTTAAGGCAGAGAAAAGTGGATTTTAAATATATTTGTTATGGATCCTTTGCATGCTCTGATCCTAAGTGTTCTTAGCAGCTCTGGGAGCACAGATCCCAGCCTGCTGCTCGTTCCCATACTGAGGGAGAGAGGAAACCTCTCAGGGATCTGCATCACCTGCTCATGGATGTTCAAAGCCTTCTATTCACCTTGGGCTGTGTTATCCCAGCTCTTTTCAAGGAGGACTCTTTGTGAAAGTCAGTTAAAGGCAGGGCCAGGCTGTATTTACCTTGGCACCTGATTGCCTTCCAGAGTCCTCCTATTTCCTCCTTGAATTAATTAATAGTTTGTCAGTGAGGAGAGGAGGACTAGAGAACTTCACCCCATTATTCCCAAGTCTTTTACCACTGTGGCCAAACCCTTGACCATGCCCAACACCTGGCAGTTAGTCACAGTATTGCAAAATACAGAAGCTACCAATAAAAACCCTGAGATCCTTCTTTTAGGATGTTCAGGGATTAAGCTGCTTCCAAAGATGTGATGCAAGGTCACCCAGAAGTGCTGGAGCTTATAAACAACCCCAGAACTGCTTTATAATCTCTGCCAAACAAGTCCAGTATACCAGAAAAAGGTTCAGAAAGGTGAAACACCTGTTACAAATAATTTCCAAAGCTCCTTCTGGGGAGGAAAAAAAGTTAAATCACTCCTTGCTGCTGCTGCAGAAAGCTTTAATCCCAGGCTCCAGGAGCTTTCCATCCCAAATGCAGCCCACCAAAACACACTGCTGTTGCCCAACTGACCCATATTTTTTCTTCTCTTTACAAACTGGGTGAATAAGTTCATAAAATGACAAAACCATCTTATTTCCACTGAGAAAACACAATTCCCTCGGAGCAAGGTGCAATCCTGGCCTTGCTCTCCCGGTGCCGAGTCCCCTCCTGACCTATTTATGGAAGTGCTGCCGTGAGGATTTCAGTGTGATCCACCCTGGAAAAGCCTAAAATTACACTGCCCTACAAAGAGCTGGGATATATTGACCCCTCTAAGCAAAGGGGTTGCAAGGCTTTTATCTTTTATCTTACAAATTTTATCTTCCCCCCATTGTTGGCTGACGCTGGAGCGGAATAATGAGACGATGCGGGGCTCTACGGGGCACGACTGGAAAACTCTGCCTTAGCAACTCAATTGTGTCCCTGATGCTTGTGCTGGCTTTTATACACAGCTACTGGTTTGGAAAGCTGCTCCTGATTTCACACACTCACCCCATAAAGCTGCATTTATGATTTTCTTCCACTTATTTCTGCCTGGTGTTATGGTGAAGGGAGTGAGTTGTGGGGTTTGGGGCTGGGGTGGAGAAGTGTTTTTATAAAACAGTCTGGGAGGGGATTGCTCTGGTTGTATTTTTGTGCCCTTCATCCAGTCTAGACATGAAAGTCTCAGGATGCAGATGATTTCCACCTCTCTGCAGAAACTGTGCCATGGTATTAAAAAAAGGGATGAAAGGAACAATAAGCACCGAGATGTGTCTAAAATTAGAGGTTTACAAAACAATCTGAGTTTATAATATCCCCAGTACAATAAAAGCCAAGAGCAAGCGGGCCAATTATTTAAAAACTGCAGGATAAAAGGAAACCTTGATCAAAACTGTTATCAGGGGAACAAATCTATCTTTATTGTGTTGCAGTTTTGCTGCTGACTGAAATAACTTTTCTAAAATTGCCATGATGCTGTTAAGAATTAGCTAAATAGAAACAACACACCAAAATCAAAACTGCCTTGCCCAAACCATCAACATGACAGCAGCCCACAGTTCTTCCCTATTTTCTGCCAAGGTTTAAATTCCAGTGTGGTTTTCCCTCTATGCACCTTCAGTCATCACACAGAAAATGGATGAGTTGATTTCCATGTGATCTTCAGTTAAATTTGCATTTTGGGTCTCAAGTGGTAGCAAAGCTGCAGTTCCAGGACTTTAGGTGAATGGGTAAATTAAGAGGAAAACACCGAAATTGTGTTTGCTTTGGTGCTGTTATTATTTTTAATATTAATCTTAAACAAGGAGCAAAATTGATACAACAGCAGTGCCAGAAATATCCTCCTCCTTCTGCCAGGGGAGATGAAAATGTCCTTTAAAATACTGGGGGGAAAATAATATTTACAAATCACTGCTGAGAGGAGGGATGCAGAACCGGCAGGGGATCGGAGATTATGCAGCATCCAACTTCTGCTGTCCCTGACCACTGGGGGAATTCAGGAGGAATTTAGAGCTGCCAAGGGCATAAAGTCACTGTCAAGGAGGATGGACTTTTCCTTTGAAAAGTCTTCTTTTCTTCTGAAGGTAAACCAGATCCTCCAGAAATCTCACCTTGCTCTTGTGCAAGGGAGTGAATGTGCTCTGAGCACAGATCCTGGGGAGAGCTCCACAGGCTCTCCCTGAGGAGGGGACAGCAGAGCTGAGGTTCAGTTCTTGCACATGAAATAAGAAAATGTGAGCCCTGAAGTAGAGAACCAAATAAAGATGGGCACTGCAGTGCCAAGGGCCTTAAAACCAGGCAAGTGTGGACGGTGGTCACACGTACCCTTGTGTCTCCAGAACAAACACAACCATGGAGCTGGGTTTGCTCAACTGCACCACACAAGCTGTTCCTTTATCCAATGATCTCTAATCCTCATCTTTCCTGCTCCAGCTCTCTCTATCCCAAGAATTCACATTCATCACTAATCCAAACTCAATCCATCTCCTCCTTAATGCTACACACAGTCCACTTTCTCACCTCTTCCCTCCTCCCATGTCCTCCAGCTGTTTCCTCCATCACAACCACCCTTCCTAGGTAAGAAATGATTCCCAGATCTCCCCATTCCTCCTTGTAAATCCATACCAAGTCACAGATCCTTGCTTTTCTTCCCATCAACAGCATTCACCTTGGTAGATAAACAAGGCTGGTGGCAAAGCACTCATGGCCATCAAGCTGGGATTCAGCCACGACACACCAAGGGCCAGCAGCCACAAAATTTAATGTTACAGCTGGGGCAAATCCTAACCTGCTGCACAAGGGTTTCTCATCACCAACCCTGCAGGATGACCAAGGGGAAAAGAAAGGGGAAATAAAAAGTTTCTGGCCAGCTACAGGGTACCCAGAGAAGGTGTGGCTGCCCCTGTGATGCCTCAGGTTTTTGCTTTTATATTTTTCACATTCTGTGCTGCTTTAGTGTGTGGGTCTGGGCTTCGTATGAGGGGATGGTGAGCTTTCTGCACAGAGCAGGGAGACAAAACAATTCCTTCTCCAGCTGGGCACCAAGGACAAATGATCCAAATCTCAGCCCAGGAGCACAAACCCCGTGGGCTGGAGAGAGAAAAACAAGCAGGGTGGGAGTGCCTGGGCTAAAGCTGGGATGGGACAATGAACTGCAAGGTGCAAATGGAGCAGAACTGATCCCAGGGAGAGACCCCATGACCAGGTGTCCATTTTGGGACCATTTTGGTTCATCTTGGGTGCAGCCCTGACTGGGCTCCTGTGCTGCCCAAGGTGGATCCATTGAGGCCTTCTAATAAATCCCTGCTTTACTCTTTAGCTCTATCCAGCCTCTGTTCTAGGTCAGCCTTCCCAGGGCATCACCTGGATCCCTGGAAGTGTCCAAGGCCAGGTTGGATGGGGCTTGGAGCAACCTGGGATGGTGGAAGGTGTCCCTGCCATGGCAGGGGGTGGGATGAGATGACCTTTAAAGAACCTTTCCAACCATTCCCACTCATACCCAAATATCCACCAGGCTGAGCTTTAAGGCCCATTCTGTGATACTATGATGATACATTCTGCCCCAATTTCTTCCCCATTCTCAGAGCTCATGGAGCAAATAGGAAACAGGAATCTTTTTTTGTGGGTGAAAGCCAAAAAAAAGCTGTTCAGATCTCAGTGAAACCACTTTCAGTTCACAGGCTCCAGAGGTGACACCCATGGACACCAGGCAGTTTTGGGAGATGCCTCAGCTGCAGGAAGGTGAAGAGCACTCTCTGCAAAGAGGGTTGCACCCTCCCAAACCTAGAAACAGTCACAGTAGGGGATATAAAAAAATTTTTTAAATTAAAAATATTTCAGAGTAGCAGATTCACAGCCCAGAACAGCAACCCTGTAAGCAGTGACAGATCCCTGGGGCCACCACACTCCTCAGCCCAGTGCCCTTTCCAGGAGGAAAGGGTTTTTTTTCCCAGGAGGAAATGAAAACCACATGGACTGCCCAGGGAAGGGATCAATTAGACCATCTGGTCCTACCCACCATGCAGCAAAAACTGCTCCCTACAAGAAATTTCCCAAATTGCTCTATCCAGCCTCACTTGAGAAGTCCAAAGCAGTGGAGTTTCCAGCTCTTCTCCTGGGATATGATTTCTCCCTGCAGGAAGCCTTTCCTAGCAAGATTTTCCTTTTGAAAATGTCTTCATTTCAATTTGCTGCCCCCCTTCTCTCCCCTGCCTGTAAGCATTTGTGAACTACACTAATGAAACAGATTAATACCAAAAAGGAATTACAATTTAGGAATAAATTAGTTTATTTTCCTTTTATCCTCTACCAAAACCCCTCAACATGTCAAAGGAAGTTGGAGTCTCCCTGAAATCTTCCTTTTTAAATTGGTCCCACTGCTCATAATTACACCTCCCCTCTATCCATACAAGTTACTTTGCTTTTCTTTCCCCTTCTCCTTTTTTAGGGAGGAGGGAAAGAAAGCAGAGAAAAGAGTAAGAAAGGGTGGGATAAGGGGACAGGGGAGAGGGACCCATCCCATCTGCTCAGCCCTAATTGCTTCCAACCTCCCCAAGTGTCTGAAAATGAAGGTTATGATTCTGGTGTTGCCTGATGAATATTCCCAACTTCATTCCAGATGAAGGATCTGAGTTTATCCAATAATTGGGTTTCCTGCACCAGGAAACAGCTTCCACTTCCCAGAAATACCAAGGAGAAAGGCTGAGATGTGGACAAAATTGTGGGCAGCAGCTTGGAGAGAAAAGGACTGAGGGCTCAAATGCTGCTCCAAAGAAATAATTGTTCACAAATGTTGGGAGGGCTGCAAGAGACAAACAGAGCCCCAGATATCCACCAGGCTGGAGGTTAAGCACATACTGATAAAGGGTGTCAAAAATGCAATGGTTTCAACTGAAAATGCCCTTAAAAAAGCACTAGGTGGGAAAACTCTACTCCAGCCACCATCCTATTTCTCCAAAAGGATTTTATACCCAGGTCTGGTGGTAAAAACTATTCTAATTTATTACAAAAAAAAAAAAGGTTATTTTGGGCTTGATCATCACTTCAGCAAATAATGACCCACTGGATCCAAGAGCCTGCTGCCACTTCAAGGTCCTCCCTCTGGGACAGGGACACCTCTCACCAGCCCAGGTTACTCCAAGCCCCATCCAACCTGGCCTTGAACACTTCCAGGGATGGGGAAATACAGGGATGGGGAATTAGAACTCATTCAAGCTGTTCCCATCCCACAGGTGCCCAGCTCAGCATCACTTTTTAAAGGTTTCCACTCCTGCCAGGAGTTTTGCTGGAGATCTTCATTCCCTCTTTTCCAAAACCATTCAACCATGTGTGTAAATCCTTGCCACACGAGGATCTGAAGGCCAATGGGAATTTTTTAGGTGGGAGGGCTGCTCCAGGTAGGAAAACCCATCGAGGAAGATGTGAGGGAAGCTCACACTGCAGAGGAACTCTGTGCTTGCTTCAGCAGCAAAATTTAATTCCCACCCTTGTACAGCATGTTCTGATATTTAAAAATATTCACTTGACTTCCATATCTCCTGTGCCCTTTATTTTTCTGACAGCTTCTCCTGGATGGGAAGTACAGGAAAATCCAAACTGCAGCAACAGAGCAAAGAGCCAGCAACCACTGCAGCCACTGACCCGGGGCCAACTTTGGGGTGTTTTTGTTTAAAACACCACTTTTAGAGAGCTGCAAGATGAAATATATATTCTAAACCCTCTAACACTTATTAGAGGTCTAAAAAAAAAGCAGTCTTGGAAATAGGAAGTGCATATCCAAAGGGAAAGGCAGAGCACAGGGAGGCAGCCTGCCCTTCCCTGGCTGCACGTCTCCCTTTCTTGGCTGCAAGGAGCAGCAAGGAAGTGATTAGAAAGCATTTATTTGCAAAATCACAGCCAATAAATCCAAGAGCAACAACACCCTCCCTCACACTGCTGTGTCCATGGGTGGGGGGAAATGAAGGAGAGCTGTAGGTCTGACCAGCAGGCAGGTGCATGGCAGGAGAGCTTCACTCCCAAGATTTTTGGGAAGAGTTCAAGGCTATAAAGTGGAATATTCACCCAGGCTGCCTCTTACCTCTGCTGTTTTGAAGCCCTAGAATATAAAAAGCCTTAGGAAGGCAATGACAGTTGTGGAATGAAAATGCCTGAAAAGGTTAAAAAGGGAAAAAAAAAAAAAAAAAGGACTGGGCTGTTGAATGAGGAAATGAGTAAGGGAGAGCAAGAGAAAATAAAACAGTACAGAAAAAGCCATCTAAATTCTCCTCCCCTTTCCTGGATACAAATACCAGCACAAGAAAACCGTAGGAAGCGAATCTGACTGCTTTGAAAATCACTGAGGTCAAAAGCCTGACAGAAGAAAGGAAAAAGGATTAAACAAAGGGATGATATAATCTATCCAGCTATAATTCAAACCTTGGAGGTATAAATAGCTCCACTACAGGCCTCAAGTCAACCACGAATTTACACTGCAATCAGGAGGGGGAGGCAGATACCCATCCCCACAAGCAGATTAATCCTTAATTGCTCATTTTTGCATTTCTGACACCTTTCTTTGAAGTACCAAAGCTGGTACCATCTCACAAAAGGTGCTGGCGAGCCTGAAAATTGGAGAGATGAGCCTGGCTGCTGCTTGTCTGGGGCCCCATGCACAGTCCCAGATGCTGCTGTGGGTCCTGAGTGCAGAGAAGAGAAGAAAGGAGATGGCCCCAATCCATGGGGATAAGAGAGGATCAAAGCCAGCATTTGCCAGTTTGACACAAAGGGAAGCAGGACTCCAACCATGGCTCCTGTTTCACAATGTTTTCCAAAGGCCTTAATTGCAGATAAATACTTTGTGGGATATTCAAATACTTGTGAGCACTTCAATCACTTCAGAGGCTCTGCAAATCCCTCTAGGAATATTGGGAAGGATGGGCTGTGTGGTGTGAGGTAAGAGCAGCAGGATCATCAGCTGGGGGGGTGGTGGCTCTCAGAGAGGGACACCCAACCCCTTCTCCAGTGCTGTGTCCTGGATTCATCTTGATCCATGTGGGGAAGGCAGGGACAGTGATGGGAAGGCAGCTGTAGGGGAGTCCCTTCAGCCCCTGACACATCCCCTGTGCAACTGCATCGATTTTTGGGGGAGAAATTCCTTCATTCCATCATTCTTCACCACATTCTCAACTTCTGAAGTTCGGTTCAAGAGCACAACCCTTGCTGTTGCTGTGTGCATCCCGTGTTCCCAGGAGGAGTGGCTGGGTGCAGACACCCCCTGCATGTGTTCTGTGGGTTAATTAACCACCCCCCCTCTTAATGACCCTCACTGCATCCCAGCTTAGCTGAATGGAATCAAAATACCATCCTAGAGCCAGAATCATGGAATGCTTTGGGTTGGAAGGGATCTCAAAGCTCATCCAGTGCCACCCCCTGCCTTGGACAGGGACACCTTCCACTGTCCCTGTCCAGCCTGGCCTTGGACACTTCCAGGGATCCAGGGGCAGCCACAGCTTCTCTGGGCACCCTGTGCCAGGGCTCAGCACCCTCCCAGGGAACAATTCCTTGCCAATATCCCATCCATCCCTGCCCTCTGGCAGTGGGAGCCATTCCCTGGGTCCTGTCCCTCCATGCTTTGCCCAAAGTCCCTCTCCAGCTCTCCTGAAGCCTCTTCAGGCACTGAATCCTCCCTTCCCTGCTGCCCACAATGTGGGATCACCCAGGGCACGTCCAGCCTTTCATCCACCAACATCCCCAAGATTTCAGAGCTGCCTTTTCCCAAATCCCTGCTATTTTCTGCTGATGAGACCCAGCATCCCATATAAAAATTCCTATCCTGTAACACATCAGACTTTGTTTAGCCAACAACTTTCTCCTCACACCATCTCACCAGTCACCAGCCTCGATGGTGCCCAACCTCTGCTACTCAAGACTTTGAATTATTCCTTTTGGGAAGCTTGATCCCACTATGAGGTGGGGGGTTTTGTGTCCCAGTGGGTTATTTCATTAGGATGTGCCCCTGGAGACCTTATTCCAGGCTGAGTGTGCAGCTAGTGGGAAGAAAGACTTCTTGATGTGATGCATTTTCCTACCAAAATAGAAGCAGCATCTTTAAACACAAACAGATTTCAGCTTCCAGCAAGGCAGTCCTAGGGCAGGAGACTGAACCAGCTTTAACTACTGAAGTCACACAGGGAAGAATTTGTGAAAAAAAAAAAGGGAAAAGGAAAAAAAAAAAGTGTGGTTTCTGTATTACAGCAGCCACGTGCTCCAGATGGATTCAATGCCATGTGGGCTGGTGAGAAAAAAAAATAACTTTGCTCCTCCCCCGAAACAGAAGTTGGGACAATTCACATCAAAAGTGGATCAAGCACAAAGCAAAAGTCACCAAATGCTTCAAAAGCAGCGAATTGTACCAAATTCAGATGTTAAAGCATCACTGGGAAAAAAAACCCCCACAACACCCTGTGGTATGAAACTCTGAAAATGCATGTTAAAAATTGTGTAACAGAGAATTTTTCCATATTTTTGCTCCCAAGAATAAAGACTGGGATAAATCAACAGCTGAAAGGGCTGAATGTCATCTTGCTGTGAGCCTTTGTTAATAAAAATCAGAGTATGGATGAAATCATTCAAGCTGAAAGGAAGTGCAAATGTTTTAAAAGGTATTTTCCTTTGAAAAGCAAAAATCTGCCTCACGGTGAAGAGAAGGAGAAAATCAGTTCATGACATTTCTTTCCTTTTGTGACAGGGAAAATTTATTAAAATTATGATTGCTGCATAAGGAAGTAAAGTCATTTCATTACAGGCAAGACATGGAGCACTGAGGAAGAATTTCTTCCCCTGCTAAGGCTCAAACCCCATGAGATGACAAAGCAGGGATGGCCAGGGCACAGTGAGGGGACAAAAGGTGAGCCTGAGCATCCTGCTGATTGTCTGCATCCCATCATTTAACCAGCATTCCCAATTAAGCACCTCTTACAGATTCATCATGGACTTCAGCAGGCTGACAGCCCTTCCAAAAGCCCAGAAACAGCCACTTTAAAAACAACGCAAACCCCTGAACACCTGCCTGAGGGATGAACAAACTGGTGTCTAGCAGATATCATCTATTTTTTTTTTAATTTAAGAGCAAATAAAATTGAAGTGGGGAGTAGATGTTTTAAAGCACTTAATGCAGAGCTGGGTTGCCAGCCAACATCTCACATCTAAAACATCTTCCTAAATGATACATTTCAGGATTCAAAGCACATAAAAATAAAGAAATAGATATTAAATAGGTTTTGATCAAGCCTTTGGCTGCTTGGGAAAAAGACTTTTAACAGATTTTGCTCTGAAGCAAAACAGCAGCTGGGAAGCACCTTCATCAAAGCTGATCTTCCATGGATCAACTGGCTCAAAACCAGTGCCAGACTGGGCTCCCCAGTTTGTTTTTGTGCTGTGGGCACCTGGGAGCATCCCTGGTGAAATATTTCGGGGTGGTTTCAATGCTGCTCACAGCACCTGAGGAGTAGAAAATTCATTTCCTGTGACCTGCCATTTGAGCAAACAAACCTCCATCCTGCCCAAGGTGGGTGTGAGCTCCAGGCCAGCCAAACTGAGCCTCTGGCAGGATTGGGGCAGCACCTCAGTGTGGGGGTTGAGGTCCTTCTGCCCCCCCAACACCTGCAGGGGGTTCTTCTTTCTTTTGAAAGCGTGGTGACCTGGCAGCAGCATGGCCTGAGGCAGCTGCAGGCACTGATCCACTGCAGCTGGAGTTTCAGGTTGGTTTTCTGACAGAAAATGATGTCTGGAAGGGACACCTGCTCTGGCAGTGTGCAAGCAGGATCCTCATCCTGAGTGCTCATCCCAAGACACACTGGGAAGAAGAAAATCCAGCCAGCACCACCCTTCATGGGGATCCTCAGGTGTTTCAGCCATTCCTGGGGCTCCTGCACCTCCCAGTCTGGGGAAGCATTGAAGAGCAGAGCTCCAGCCCTTCCAAATAATTTCAGTTTTGCTCAGATTTAACTCTTTCCTTCAAAATTACAGTCACCACCTGTAATTTTGAGCTCATCTTTGGGATGAAGGCAGGGAGATGCTGGACATCCCAAACATTTCCACACACCTCAGTCCTCTTACACAGAATAAAACACCAACACAACGTGAATCCTGACCAACTCCTCTTCTGAAAAACCCAACTCAGCTTCCACATTTCTCCACCACCTTTCTGCTGCTTAATCCCTTCAGCCATTTCCCCCTCCTGCAGAGCTCTCACCTCCCCACAAGTTTCCTCTGCAAGGAGGAACCTTAAATAACAAAACCCAGATGGGATGCAGCTGCAGAGACCTCTCTGCTCAGTCCCACCTCCACCTCAGAAGCTCAGCTGTCACTTTAGATGCCATAACATCCACTCATTTTGGGGGAGAAACAACAATATTTCATTCTCCAAACTAGTCTGTCTCAAATATAAAGTTTTTTACAAAATCTTGGTCTTGTTCACATGATCTTGTTGATTTAGCACGCTGGTCTAGTGGAAGGTGTCCCTGCACATGGCAAGGGATTGGATTAAATGGTTTTTAAGATCTCTTTCAACCCAGAACATTTCATGGTTCTGTGATTCTATGACTTTTCCATCCTCTGTACAAAACTGGAAGCAGCCCATCCTAATTTTTTTTGTTTGCTTGCTTTTTAATATTTTTGGGTTTTTTATGGTTTTTTTTTCTGTTTTTTTTTTTTTTTTTTTTTTTAATTAAGGGCCAGGTCTAGTTGAATTTTGAACCTAGAAACTTCCTCTAGAGCAACAGCAGCTTGACCTTTTTCTTCCTCAGAAGCTCAGATGTCACTTTAGATACCATAACATCCACTCATTTTGGGGGAGAAACAACAATATTTCATTCTCCAAACTAGTCTGTCTCAAATATAAAGTTTTTTACAAAATCTTGGTCTTGTTCACATGATCTTGTTGATTTAGCACGCTGGTCTAGTGGAAGGTGTCCCTGCACATGGCAAGGGATTGGATTAAATGGTTTTTAAGATCTCTTTCAACCCAGAACATTTCATGGTTCTGTGATTCTATGACTTTTCCATCCTCTGTACAAAACTGGAAGCAGCCCATCCTAATTTTTTTTGTTTGCTTGCTTTTTAATATTTTTGGGTTTTTTATGGGTTTTTTTTCTGGTTTTTTTTTTTTTTTTTTTTTTTTTTAATTAAGGGCCAGGTCTAGTTGAATTTTGAACCTAGAAACTTCCTCTAGAGCAACAGCAGCTTGACCTTTTTCTTCCTCAGAAGCTCAGATGTCACTTTAGGTGCCATAACATCCACTCATTTTGGGGAAGAAACAGCCAACCTTTCATCCTCTGAACTAGTTTGTCTCAAAGTTTTTTACAAAATCTTGGTCTTGTTCACATGATCTTGTTGATTTAGCACACTGGTCTAGTGGAAGGTGCCCCTGCACATGGCAAGGGATTGGATTAAATGGTTTTTAAGATCTCTTTCAACCCAGAATATTTTATGGTTCTGTGATTCTATGACTTCTTCACCCTCCTGTACAAAACTGGAAGCAGCCCATACTAATTTTTTTTGTTTGCTTGCTTTTTAGTATTTTTGGTTTTTTAATGGTTTTTTTTCTGGGTTTTTTTTTTTTTAATTAAGGGCCAGGTCTAGTTGAATTTTGAACCTAGAAACTTCCTCTAGAGCAACAGCAGCTTGACCTTGTGCTTCCTCAGAGGCTCAGCCCAAGGTTAAGACCTGAGGTTGCCAAGAATCTGCTGAGTGAGGTGCAGCCAAGCTGGGCACCTTCCATGGGGGAAAAAGAGCCATGAGGAGGTAAAACACAACTTTATTGTAGCATAAACTCCATCTAAATTTGAAATGTTTCACTTTAAAGAGCTTCTCCCCTCCCTCCAGCTCTGCAAAGAGAGAATTGCTCAGCAGGGCACACAAACCACATCAAATGGAAGCAGAACCTGGCCAAGCAGCTCAGACACAGCCCCCAGCCCACAAATGCTCTCTGCAGCAGCAAAGCTATGGATTGCAGTATTTCCTTCCCCAAATCTTGCACATTTCACTGGCTCACCACCCACTTCCTGCACTACAGCTCACACCTGGGTGAGACAGGACAGGAGAAGAAAGGAAAATAACTTCTATATGGATAGGCACCTAAAAAATATGCATTAAAAATCAAGTTTGGACATTAAATTCCCTCAGCAATGGTCAACCAAATGAAGCTGTCCTCCTCCTCCTCCAGAGCACCCTTCCAGACCCCCCAGGCAATAATTTACCTCCTTCCCCAGCAAGTTCATCCCTTGGCTCCACAGGTACCAACTGTGCCCTCTCTCACCCTGAGTGCTGTTGTATTTTGACCAAGCTCAGAGAAACTGGTGGAGTTTGTAAGAAAAATATCACATTTTGTGTCAGAGCTGGAGGATTTACGCATCAAAAGCTTGTCTGGCTTCTCCCCACCTGCAGCTTTTACCTGCTGCCAGGTATCACTTCCCATGAAATGCACCCACCTCAGGCCAGCACAGCTAAAGGATCCCTGCTGGAACCCTGGATGCTGAGAATTTTAGATTTTCTGTGTTGAAAGGCACAGACCCTCAAGAAAACACTACATTTGACCTGAAGCTGTAGAGAAAGTTTCCAAAATTGATTAATAACACTAAGATTTTAAGTATGTAGTTTGAAGAGAAGTGTGAAATAGAAAACTTGAATGTTTTAAAATACAATAATATATATAAAGCTAAAACTGAAGTTTTAAAGCAGTAATTAGTCCTTCTTCATAAATTTAACTAATATTTTATAACTAAACAAAAAAGTCCACATTACAAAACATAAGTAATTATTAAGTAAAAGAAAAAATAATTTAAATGTCATTTCTTCATTAAATAGTTTTTCCTTAGAAAACCTTATCAAGGTAAATATGAAACCCTTTTATAACTTGTTAGTAAAATACTACAGAACTCACAACTTGTAATATTGTCATATAAATAAAAAATTAATAAAAATCTGAATCCAAACAGAAAATGCCATCAATAAATTTAATCCCAACCCTAACCAAAAAAAAAAAAAAAAAAAAAAAAAAAAAAAAAAAAAAAAAAAAAATCAACGGATCACAGCCCTGGGAAATACACAAAATAATTAATTTTTCCAGCCTGCCTTATCTCCCTGTGGACATCCACATACAAAAATCCCCAACCCAGCTATCTGCCTGCCCTCAGAATGACTCTGTGTGAAAAGGGAACAGGTCCCTGACCAAGCACAGGCAGTTCTGCACCACATCCATGTGTTTAATGCATCACAAATCCATCCAACTGGAGCTGTGAGGGGTCCACATCTCCCTTGCCAAATTCCTGTGTAATTTTTCATTCCTTCTTCTTCATCATTGCATAATCCAGGGCAGAGCTGTACAGCAATATTGAAGGAGAAGTGGCTGGGGCAGAGAGAGGAAAACACCGGTGACGGTGCCAGCCTGCCAGGGGATTTCCAGGCTTTGCTCTTGGAAAGAAAGGCCTGATAAGATGGATGTATTTGTTTTAGCTTTCAGCAAGGAACCTCAAAGATCTGGATTACAAAATCCTTAAATAATATCAGAGAACTGAGCTCTGGAAAAGGAGGCAGGAGAAGTTAATGGTGTTAGCACTGACCTGGCTGATCCCACTGCTGACCTGTGTCTGCCTGGGCAAACGTGTTCCTGAAACCTCCTTGTGGTGTTGGGGCAAGACAGTGCAATTCCAATTGGGTGCAACTCCAGCATTTCATGGATTTTGGTTTGTATCAGCTGGGACCTGATGTTTTCCTCTGGCACCTCCAGTGCTTGGTACTGTGAAAAAATGTCAGCAAAGCAGCTGCACTTGTGTTTTACCCACAAAGCCAGAGCACATCTGACTGAATTCCCTCTTCTTTTCTGTTGGAAGGGATCTCAAAGACAATTTAATTCCATGCTGCTGCCATGGGCAGAGACACTTTCCACTTTCCACTAAGCCAGGTTGCTCCAAACCCCATCCAGCCTTGAGCACTTGGAGGGATGGTGCAGCCAATCTGCCCAAAATGAAGGACCTGTTCTACTGAAAATGTGAATCAACTCAACCCTCCCACTGGACCAAACACAATCAAAGCAGGGATGTGTCTGGAGACATCAACATGAAAATGATTTGCTCCTAGAGGTGCAGACCCACCAGTGGCAGCAGCAGCTGTGCTTAGCTGCAATTAACTAAATTAGCGTGGCTTGATCTCAGTGGAGACAAGTTGTTGAGGAAGCCCTCAAACTTAGCAAGCAAACACAACTAAAAACCTAAACCTCCTGCAGCTGCAACCCTCCTGAAAGCTGAACCTGTGGTTGCTGCACCCTGGCAATGTTTTTATGAGGCAGCAACCCCTCTGGTGCAGTTTCCCATCTGTTCAGGCAACAGGTACATCAGTTGCTGGTATCGGTTTTTCAGGACTGAATTTCAATAAAAATCACACATCTCAGAAGGATGTGAGAGCAGTTGATGTCTGTGCACTGATAGTTATGCCTAATTAACATAAAAATGAGGTTTTCCTAATCACCTGCAAGAGGAAACCTGCTTGCAGAACAAGCTACTGGGGAAAAAAAAAATAAATTACTCCTCAGGGAGGCCATTGTCAGAAATAAGGAGGGTGGATGTGTTTATTTATACCCAGCAGCTCCAGGTAGGGGCTGCAGGTCCTGACACGCTGCCTGGAGTGGTTTCTGCAAGGAGTTTTCACCTTCCTGTCCCCATTCCATGCTCAGCTCCAACCACCCAGCGCTGGAGGTGTGTGCTGGGAATGAGGGTTTGCACTCTGTATTTTTTCAGGATGCAGCAGGCCAGGTCAGCTCACCTCAACAGGATCAAATTTCATGTAGAAGTTTGAAGCCTCACAGGAAAGAGGTGGGGAGAAGTGCCAGTGGGATTTAGGAGCACCATTCACTTGTGAATTCTGGTCTCTGGGCAAACTCTTTGTCTCCAAAGTGTACTCCAAGGATCAGCCTGCACATCAGCAAGTCCCAAAATTTGACAGCAATCTTTCAAGGGCTCAGAAGCACTGCAGCTGGTGCTGGCTTTGACCAAAACTGCAAATCCAAGTGGGGGAAAAACCACTTTGGACAATCAAAGAGAATCCACCAGGTGAAGCAGTGCAAGGCTGGAACGAGTCCTGATCCACCACCTCCTCTCTCATCTCACAAAGTTTGGTCACAACTGCACTGCTTGAGGAGAAGATGAAGCTGGGGCACATTTTTGAGGAGCAATCCTTGAGGGAGAGGCTGTGGGACCACGGTGGAGGGTGCTGGAGGGTACCCCTGGAGGGGAGCACCAGCAGCACCCCAGTGATAAATGAACTTTCAAGTTACTGAGAGAACAAACACCAGAGGAAGGAGCCAACCACAATTACTGACTTATCTCTCAGGAAAGACATTTCAGTTATTGTGGGTAGCACCGAAAACAACAGCTCGGGGACGGGCGCTGGGGGAACCGGTGGAGGAAACCACACGTGTTGAGCTCTTCTGCAAATCCAGGGCACATCAGCCTGGCTCCCACCTCCCCAAAAACTGCTGGCAACACAGCTGGAGGAGGATATGGATGGTGCAGAAGTTGTGGATGGTTTTGGATGGGCTGTGTTGAAGCAAGATCTGTGGTTTTAGCGCTCCCCCTCTCAAAAACGCGGCACTGGTGTCAAGGGAGTGTCCCCTCCACACCCTGATGGTTTCTGCCCTTTTCAGCAGCTCTGGTAGGGATGTGCACACCTAAATACAACCCCACACAATGCCACATCTCCACCACACTGAGCACCTTGCTCTGATTGCTATCAACACACATTGGTGCTCCTCCCAACCCAGGACCTCACAAACTGATGCTCCCATCACTCAAACCTGCCCCCGGTGCTCTGGGGGCAGAAGTTCCCCCAGTTTTCCCCATCAAAGTCAATTTTTCAGAAAATAAATACATTACACAAAGTATTGCAGATGAACATCCCAATGTATTTGCTTTAACCTTTTCTACTCTTTACAAAAAGGAAGTAAGAGAATTGCAAGCAAATTTTTTCATGTCATCAGATGTAGTCAAATTTAGTGAAGACACCAGATTTAGCATCAGGGTAGAATTCAGAATTACACAAAAAAACTTGATCTTGTATGTGAAACCTGAAGTCATCCAAAATTCCAGTAATTCTTTCCTTGCTTTTTCTACTCCTGTAAGACACCATAATTTTAAATATTGGATAATTGGAGTCTGCAGCTTGAAGGTTTCTCCAAAACACCAGCTTTTTTTGGATTTAGACTGATGTCACTGGAGCTCATTTGCTTAATTAGTGATTTAGGGATTTACAGAAAGATCTCTTTAGGAGAAGGGGGAAACCTTTCAAAGGAAAAGCTCCAAGTGCAGAATCAAGAGACCATCCCAAATGACTGTTTACTCCCATCTTGTACATAATTTTGGGCCATGCTCTATCAATCAGCAGCTGTGACTGATGCCATTACACCTCCTAAATAAAAAGTGAACCCTGCAAGAGACCAAGCACCACTGAGTTTTTCCCTAACAGGATGATGTTGCTTTTACAAAATCATGCTGGGATGAGAAGTCAGCACACAGAATAAACACACAAATCCCAACGCTGCTGCACAGCCCTGGAGGAGTTTTCCCCTTATTTCAGCACTTTGTTTTTACCACTGCAGCCTTCCTTCCCCCAAGCACTTGGCTTTTGCTGACCGCTGCACCCCAGCACACAAATCCTCCTGCAAAGGGGTGCTGGGGTACCTGGAGCATGGGGAGAGGGCCTGCACACATGTGCACGTTGCAAGGAACAATAATTCATGCAAATCCCTGCTCCAAGCAAATTCCACAGCAGTGCATCTTATCACAAGCCAAACAAAAAGCAGGAATAGGCTGGAGAACGGTAAAGCCACGTTCAAAGAATTTGCTCTTGTTGCAGCTTGAATTTCCCCCTCTCCTTCCAACAGCTCTCTGCTGACACCAAAAACCAAGCAGCCATGAACTGAACCCATTAGTCAGAAGTGAAAACCCAAATTGTGAGAGGAAGCAAAGCCTCTGTTCCAGTAGCTATTTGGGAGTCTCTGTGGTGACCCTCTTTGCTTCAGGAAGAGGGGGCAGAGAGCAGCAGTGACCATCTCACCCTCCTGATGATGCCTCCAAGCACAGCCACCGTGGCAGGAAAAACCCAGCAAGGCAAGAATTCAGGTCTAAAATCAGCACAAAAACTACTTATAAATCCATTCAACTCTGCTCACATTTGTATTTTCTTCTCCAAGTTTGTACAACAGTTTACTGCTTTTAAATCAGGGATTTTCCTCTGTTTCATCCATCAAGAACTGAGCACTCTCTTGCCACATTTGGAGATAGACCAGCTTTCCACAGACGCTCAAGATGATGAAAATAAATGAATAAAATATATCTTTAGTTCAAGTTTTCTTCTTTTTTTTCTGAGATTGCAAGTTAGAACCTGAATTCCAACCCAACCACTGGGTTTCAGCAGAACAAAAAAATCCCTGTGCTGAGTGCTCTCAAATAAGAGTCATGTCCCTTCCAACTCTGCACCAACAGAGACCTTATTATCCTTTGGGGGAGGAAGTCAGATTTTTTCCACTTAGTTACGTTCCCAGGTAGTTCTTAAATAAGATTTCCCTTCCATCTGTGTTTAAAGGGACACTTTAGCACAAGTTAAAGAGCCATGGTTGTGTACTGAACCCCAAAATAGAGTGATGGCCACTGGCCAGCACCATTTTATTGCAAGGACAGGACAAATGAGAAGATGCCAAAATTACCAGCACCTCTTCCTACCTTAATTATCATCAGTCAATCGTCCACCTGCACTTCATTAGGAGCCCATAAAGGTTCTTCCAGTGCTGCCCCCTGGAAAGAAACAAACAAAAAAAGCTTTCAGATCCAAAGAAGACAAATACAGCAACATCTTAGGGCAACAGCATTTTTACTGCTGCCAGCAAGGCAATTCCACTCCATTTTACCAGATGTAAAATGCAATTTTTTATTATTGCTCAAGCTACGGACACACTCGAAGAAATGAAAATAACCTCTAAGTACAGAAAGCAAAATTGGGAGTTTCCAGGGTTAAAAGTGCTCTTGGGAAGAGGTGGCAGGAGGGAATTGCAGGGCAGCAGCAGTTGCAAATGAAGGGACTTTGATATTCCCAGCTTGGCCTGATAGATGCACTGCTGTCTGGGTAAAAGCAAATAAAGTGTAGGAGGGTCCAGAGCTAGAGGAAATAGAGAATTGCTATTGTAGTGAGGGCTCTTCTGAGGGTGTATTTCCCCAGACAGAAGTAGTTTGGGCACTGGGAAAAGCAGTTCTGTGGGTTCATTTACTCCCACCCCAAGGGAAGGGGACAGAAAGCCACATGGAGGTCACCAGGATTTCTGGTGGCCATATACCCGTGGGACAGCCACCAGCCCAAACCTCTCTGGATACAGACTCTGGCTGTAGGATCCAGTGTGATCCTATAAGGAACAGGCTGGAGACCTGCAGGGATGTTTGTGATGTTCTCACACTTGCACAAACCACCTCCCTCCCCACCAGCTCTCGGGTTTGGGTTCCTGGCTCCATCAGCACAGCCACACCACGGGCCTCACAGTTCACTTGCCATGTCCACACTGCTCCTGGCTGTTCCTCACTTTCACAGGACCAGCCAAGTTATCTCCGCTCCCTGCATCTCAGTTCCCCTTCCCAAAATATTTTTTACCCACATCAGCTCTGAGGCAGCAGAGGGGCTCCTTGCAGGAGTCTGCAGAGCCAACCCCCAACTAATCCCATCTTCTGGGCTGCTGCTCTAAAGCACAGAACTAGAGACCTGAGGCACTTCTAGATTTCGAGTTGAATACATTTAAACCAAATTAATTTATTTTTTTTTTCCTATCGACATCTTTCCTGGCCAGCCTTGGGCAGGATGTGACCCAGCCATCTGCTCTGTCAGTGCCAGGAGCTGTGGAGCTCAGACATAATCCCTGGGTGATCTCCTCATTGTTTTCCATCCTGCTCAAGTGTTGACTCGAGCACTTGTTCAATTAGACAAGCCTCAGCACTGCAATCAGATGGGCACACTGAGAAGAAAAAATCTGATTTAGTCGAGTGTGATAGAACTGGGAGCTTCAAAGCAACGAGACCTGGAGATCATGTCTGCTCTGAAGTCTGCCAGAATTGCTGCTTAACCCCAGCAGACCACCAGCAACTTCCATTGTAAGAGAAGCTGTGAGACACAGCAGATTAAAAGACATTGGATCTGCCAGGGAGGAGGAGAGCTGGGTTATTTTCCTGATACTTCTTTTTTAAGGGAACTGGAGAACAGCTGAGGCATCTGCTTTCTCTTGGCTCTGCCTCTAAATGAGTGACCCCAGATGTGCCAGACTTGTTGGTATTCCCACACACCACTTGCATTTTCTTCCTTATGATCCAGCATTTCCCAACACCTCCCAGAGCTGCTGTCCTGGGGCAGAGGGGTCTGAGGGCTACAAGAACTCAGTCCAGCCTTCAGCCTGTCCTCTCCTCCCTGTGCAGAAGGGGTGAAGCCCTGCCATCCTTTGGTTAGCTCCATGCATTTCAACAAAGCAGTAAATTTTATGGGACCCAGTCAGGAAGCTGGCATAAGCAAATGTGCTGTCAATATTTTTATGGCCAATTTATTCCTTCATTCACAAGGCTGACAGATTCCAAACACAGTTTTGGATGGTGCTAAGTGCAAGAGAATCACAGAGTTATGGAATGGTTTGGGTTGGAAGTGACCTGTGGAGATGATCAAGTCCAGTGTCACTGCCATGGGTAGGGACATCCTACCCCAGGCTGCTCCAAACCTGTCCAGCCTGGCTTTGGACATTTCCAGGGATGGCAAGTCCACAATTTCTCTGGGTAACCTGTGCCAGGGTCTCATATCCTCAAACCAAGGATTTCTTCCTAATATCCCATCTAAACCTAATCTCCTACAGCTTAAGCTCATCCTATCACTCATGCTCTTGTCCAAAGTCCCTCTCCAGCTCTGTTTTAGCCTCTCTAGGTGCTGGAAGGTCTCCCCAAAGGCTCCTCTTCTCCAGCTCCCCTGCTGCTACTCCCACCATCTAAGAGTTCAAAGGGAATCAGCAATGAAGCTGAGTTTCCCCAAAGCTCCTTGCATGACAAGGACAGCACCTCCTGCAAGAGGAGTGTACACTGGGAGATCACAAAAACCAGCAAGTGCAAAGGCACAGGGAACACAAGAGAGCTCATAAATGCCAATGGCACGTGTGTGAATGGGGTGTAGAGCTGGCTGTGCCTTCACATGGCTGTAAAAAGGGATCAGTGGCAGGAGCAGAGGGGAATTTGAGATGTGTGACTTGCAGTGACTCACAGCCCTCACTCCTTGTGACAGGTACAGAGCACGGCGAGGCACTCGAGTATGAGAGTAAAAACATCTCATGTTGTACAGCTCACAGGAGTGTCTTACATCCACATCTGTTCTTAGAAATTACTCACTGGCCTCAGAAACCAGCTTCTGTGCAGAGAGGAAGTGTGACTGCCAAGGAGCAAGTGTGGCACAGAGCTGAGTGTCCCACATTTGGCTCCTGCAGCCCCACACAATCCTTTCCACTCCTCTGCCTTTTCCTGACCCCACTGTGCCATGATGTGCCAGCAGTGTAATCCTCTTGCCAGATAATCCTCCCAAAAAGCTGCATCAGGAGGATCTGGTGTCATCAGAGTGTGGAAAGCCATCCCTGCAACCCACTGACCTCAGGAATACCATAATAATTCATAATTATTATTTGAATACCAGTTGGATGCATTTGGATGAAAGCAATTTAACCAGCTGTTACACCACACCAATGGCAAGGAAGACATGCCAGATACAGGAAGGAACTTTCATTCTCTACCATGAAAATTCAGTTTTCTAATCCTGGCAGCACTGGGAAATCCAACACTGCCCTGATCCAGGTATTTCTGACAATGCTGTTACACAAAGTTGATTCAGAAAGAGATTCCAGTTATGAAAAACTCAGGGTCAAATGTCTTCCAGGATGGTTAGAATGACTGAATATCCTGAGCTGGAAGGGACCCATCAGAATCACTGAGTCCAATCACTGTGTCCTGTGCAGAACACCCCAAGGATCCCACCCTGTGCCTGAGAGAGCTGTCCAAAAACTTCTCCACCTCAGACAGGCTTGGTGCTGTGACCAGCTTGTCCTGGTTTTGGCTGGGAGAGAGTTAATTTTTGGGATAGAGTTCATTTTCTTCCCAGTACAATGTTTGGGATTTGGGATGGGAGTATTGGTTAGCTCTGTGCATTTCAACAAAGCAGTAAATTTTATGGGACCCAGTCAGGAAGTTGGCATAAGCAAATGTGCTGTCAATATTTTCATGGTCAATTTATTCCTTCATTCACAAGGCTGAGAGATTCCAAGCACAGCTTTGCACGGTGCTAAGTGCAGGAAAATCACAGAATTTCACAGGTGATGGAGACCATGACAGATTAATAGGAACAAGATGATCTTTAAGATCCCTTTCAACCCAAACCAGTTTGTGATTCTATGGAAAAAAAAAATCACCTATTTCTTTTATTAAAATGAGGAATACAAGGTTACAGTCTGGGAGGGCTTTTTGGAAGAACCCTGCTGAGAAAATGCTCTGGGAATTCAGATGACGACAGCAGTTTTGTTATTTGGGAATATTAATGGTATAAAATACAAAAATGGCTACAACACACAAAAAATGCTCAAGATCAGGGGTTGGCAAAGGTGGCCCACAGTTCCAGAGTCCTCCATCCCTTATTAAAATAATTAAAATAACAGGAAGGCAGGTATTATTTGTTGGCTAGACAGCCCCAAATCCCACTGCCTGTTAATCCACCTGAAACCCAAGTGTATCAGGGCAAATTAAAGCTGCCTTTAATCCATGCAAATCTCAGCCCAGGAATCCTTTATTCTCTTACCTCCTGCCATGAGTTTAGCCCTGCCCTGCACCCCATTCATGCTGCCAGAGCAAAACAACACAAAGCTCCTTATTTTAGTAACAGAAAGAAGGAATTTTTGGACCTTTCACACATTTTGGGAGTGGGAAGCTTTGTGCTTCATTGGCTAGGTGAGACCAAACCCTGTTCCACCTGTGCTTGGTTTAATCATATGTATCGACACACATAAATTAGGGCAATTTGTGCATAAATTAGGCAGCATCATTATGCTAATTGGGCTGCTATGATTGTGCTGAGAGTGTTTGCAATCTGCCACAGTCCTCTGGGACAGCGCAGAGAGGGAGCTGCTGCCTCTGAAAAGGCTGGAGCTCCTCCGGGATCCTGCTGGGGCAGGCACAGCTCCACAGCAACCCAAAACAAGAGGAGAAGGGGTGAGGGGAGCTGGTGGGATCTGCTTCCTCTGGAATGCTGGTTTCTGTTCTCTGGTTCCTAAATATCACATCCTAAACTCCCCCTGAGGCACGAAACAGGTGGAGCTATAGGTGGCTGTAGAAAGAGGCTGCTGGAAAAACAACTCTCTGAGGTGTGTGTAAACCAAATAAAGAGCAGGAGACCCAAATCCCTTGCACTTTGCTGTATCAAATTGATGAGAAGAAAAACATAAAAACAGAGCCACTCCACTGTACCTCTTATTGCAACAGAGGTAGGAATGGGTGCTGGGATCAGGGTATGATAAGAGTAACCTGATGATCCCTGTCCTAAAAGAAAAAAAACCAAACCTCTAAATCTTTCTAATTGAAGGAGCAAGGATAAGGGAGGAACAAATAAACTACAAAGTGACTGCTTTTCCTTCTGGAATTGTAGAATATCCAGAGCTGGGGAGGAACCAAAAGGATCACTGAGTCCAACTCCTGGCTCTGCCCAGGACACCCCAAAAATCACAGCAGAGACTCAGTTAAATCATTAAATCACCATACACAGCTAGGGCTACCTGGAGTAGGTAACTATCAAGGGATTTTTACTAAGACCTTCAGGGGCTTCTAGCAAAGCATGGATTTCTTTAGCTATCCCACAGGTGTCCTGCAGGGCTGTGGTTGGTGTCCCTGCCCAGAGAATGGCTCTGCTGCTGCTGGTGATGCTCAGCTCCAGCTCCAGGGGCTGGGGCTGCACCACATCTCCCTCCTCCTTATGGATACCAGGGGATGCTCCCAAAGTCATCCAGTTTTCCTTCTAAAACTGGTCACTAATTTACCCAATGGGACCATTATGCTGAAAAATCCTCCCTGTGGGAATGGAGTTCTCTCCCTTCAGAGGGAATTTGAGGTTGGTTTATTCTCCAGGATCCAGCCAGGAGTTTTTCCTCTGACAGACATGCTGGCACTTTGCCTGGCTAAAAAACATACAGCAGAAGAGCAGCAAGCACTAAGCTACTACTACTGGAAGTGTTAAAAATCAACTTTGAGCAAACCATCTGGTAACTCTCACTGTGCCACAGGTGAGAGCAAACACAATACGCTCTGTACAGCACCAAAAATTCATCACTGCTCAGAGAATAAGGGTGTGAAACACCAAACCAGCCCAGGGGAAACCTGGAACAAGCTGCCCAGAGAAGCTGAGGCTGCCTCATCCCTGCAAGTGTCCAAGGACAGGCTGGACAGGGCTTGGAGCAGCTTGGGATAGTGGAAGGTGTTCCTGCCCATGGCAGGGTGTGGAACTGGATGATCTTCAATAAAGGTGGAAGGATGAAACACTAAAAGGGCAGAGGCACATGGGAACTGGGAGATGCTCCATAGCCAGCTGGAGCAGGGAGCAGAACTGAGCTGCTTCAGCTGCAGGGACAAAGGAATTAGCGAGATACAAAGGGAAAAAAAAATCTGTAGCCAGCTTCCTTCTGCTCTTCTGTGCTCCCCTTGAGCATGAGCAGCTGGATGGTGGCTTTTCCCCCCCATCTTTAAGCAGAACCTTCTCTAAGTAGTTTATCAGTGAAAGCAAACTCATCTCCCTCCCTATGATGGAATATGGAACCTGGCATGGGCCAACGTCAGCATCCTAACACCCAGTAATTCCCAAGCCTCTCTGAACACCCACCATCTTATCAAAACAACAGCTTTAAAACCTCTTCTCTGCACTCTTTGGTGATAATTAGTTTTAGTCTGTCACCAGCAGATCAGTTTAGGATTGCATCTAAGCCAAAGGGATGTGAAAAGGTTTTGTGCAAAGCCTCTCCACACCAAATCAAGTTCAAAAAAGGGAAAGACAAAACACGAGCTGGCTGCACCAGCAGCTCCAACAGTTTCTGCTGCTCAGAAGGGAACACAGCAAGATTTAATAAACAAGCTCAATAAAGTTATTCTTCCCTGTTTTATTTCCCCTTAAAGCATCAGCCCAATTTGGTTTTGTTTCCATCACAAACAGCTCCTTTAATCGCTCCTGACGGGAGCACAGCGCGGGGCCCAGGGCTCCCCCAGCCCCTGCCAGCTCCCAGTTAATGGAGCTGCTCTGCCTCACCACAGCAATTCCTGTAATTCAAGTCTGGCAAACAATTCCTAGGCTGAAAATGGGACAGCATCCAGTCGTTATCTCCTTTCTTGTAGAAACAGAACTAAAAAAATAAGAAATCCAGCATTATTTACTCTACCTGCCTGTTTGCAGTGCTGGCAGTGCCACCACGCAGGTGTGACAGCAACAAACGCTGCAGCTCTCACAGTTTTGCCTGTTGATGTCTCTCCTTTCATCCCAGCAAACAGCCTGTCAGAGCTAAAGGAGCAGCTGAGAACAAGGAAAGCATCCAGCTCTCTCCTCACAGCTGAACAAGCCAGCAGTTTTCAGGAGGAAAAGCTTTGCTACGCTTCTAAACCGTGGCAACTCCTTCCAAAGGTGATCTTAAAAGTCTTTCCCAACTTTAAAGATTCTGTAATTCTAACATTCTGTAATTCTAATCGAATTAATTTTGGTCCTGGTCCTTCCATGTAGCCTCACTGGTGTTTCTAACCTCATTCATCCGTACCAGTCCACCCTAGGATTTCCATCTCCAAAAAAAAAAAAGTATTAAAAACCAAAAACCCATCAGTTTTCTTGCAGACACATTAATTGTGGACCAATCCCACCCCGGTGCAGACACCAGCTCCCGGCCAAGCTCAGGAACTGTGCACAAATGGAGGTGAAAGGCTTTTGTTTGAATGGTTTTGCTCACCAGGACACACCTGATAAGAGCCTGCAGCAAAGCCACACCCCGAGATAAACCCTGCGGGCTGAGTCTCCCAAAGGCAGCTCTGCATCCCGGGCAAGGGCTGGGAAACAAACACCCAAAGAAAACACTCTGTGTGTGTAACAGCACCATTTCCCTTGGCAAACCTCTCTGCTTTCCTTCCCTCGCCCTCTCTGTGTGCACAGAGCAACCATTCCCTGGCATTTTCTGAGCTACAGTCCAGGTCTGCTCCCGTGGATGGGATGCAGGGCTGGTGCCTGATCCTGGAGCAGAAGCACCCCAAGATCTCCTGGTGCCTGTAAAATTTAGACCTTGCTGGTTTTTAGATTGGAATGTGCAAAAGCTGTTTGAAAAGAGGCATCCTTTACAAATGAAAGTGATGCAGCTGGGAAGAAAAGAAATCCCAGGATGACACTGATCTGGACACTGGCCTTAAGAGCCAGACTCTGGGAAGCCAGTGGATGCACAACTGTCTGTGAGAGGCTTTCATGAGTGAAAATCTGACAGTCAAAGATTGGCATACAGAATCATGGAATGATTTGGGTTGGAAGGGACCTCAAAGATCATCCAGTTCCACCCCCTGCCATAGGCAGGGACACCTTTCATTATCCCAGCTTGCTCCAAGCCCTGCCCTACCTGGCCTTGGACACTTCCAGGATCCAGGGGCAGCCACAGCTTCTCTGGACACCCTGTGCCAGGGCCTCAGCACTCTCAGAGTAAAGTACTTTTCCCCAATATCCAGTCTAAACCTACTCTCTGTCAGTGCAAAGATCATTCCCCCTGTGCTGTCACTCCAGGCCCTTGCCCAGAGTCCCTCTCCAGCTCTCCTGGAGCCTCTTTAGGCACGGGAAGATCTTCCCTGAGCCTTCACTTCTCTGGGCTGACCAACCCCAGCTCTCCCAGCCTGTTTCCATAGGAACCCTGGGCCATATGGATGTGAGCAGACACACAAACAAGCTGTGACCCTACCTGAGCACACCTTGGGAGGGCACCTTGGGTCTTCCTGAGCTCTCACCGGGGCCACTGGAGCTGCCCAACGTGTCCCACACAGGGCAACGTGCAGCCCAGTCACTCAGGTCTCATTTCTAAGCAAAACATTTGCAACCTTTCTATTCCTCTTCCTCTTTTGACTTCCTTAATGAATAAACAAAAGTATGAAGGGGGAAAAAAAACCCACTAGCATGACCAGTTGTCCTCTGCACAGCCTGGGTTTGCTGGGAGCAGCTGGGAAAGGGGAATGGACACAAGGTTTTGAGCAGTGCACTGGGGGCAGAACCTCACAAAATGCTTCAAGGGCAACTTCTGCTGATGGCTCAGGCCTGCTTTCATTTTTGGGAAGGTATCTTAATCCAACCTACTCCGTGAACAGAGCAGGTGGGACACACACCAAGAGTTTGCAAGAGGCTGTGCTGTGTCCTGTGCATTTTGGGAGTGAATGAATGCAGTGGAACAGGCTGCCCAGAGAAGCTGTGGCTGCCCCTGGATCCCTGGAAGTGTCCAAGGCCAGGCTGGACAGGGCTGGGAGCAACCTGGGATAGTGGGAGGTGTCTTCAAGGTCCTGCCAACCCAAACCATTCCAGGATTATATGATCTGTGCTTCCCTAAAAGTTCTGGGAAATAAATCCCACATCCCATCGTGCTATTTGCTTGCCAAATGTCAAATTCAAGAATTTCCATGTCTGACCAAGGGACACATGGGTTGTCCCTAACCCACATCCCACCTGTGTTGCCACTCCCTGCTCACCAGTGCAAATCACTGTGATGGAAACATCTTTGTTCCTGCTGGGAGAGGTTTCAGTTGGGTTTTCCTGCCCATCATTGCACCAGATCCCAGCCCATACCTGCCAAGCCCCAGGCAGAGATTTATCCACTTGAAAGCAAGCAGGATCTGGTTTTAAGACAGATCCACATAATGCAGGAGTCAAGTGGTGGTTTTGGCTGGGATTTTTGTGTGTGAAGGAGTTGGGACAGGGGAGAGGGATGAGGACAGGGAGTGACCATTCAGGAAGCAACCCAAGGATCAAACTCCAGCAGGTTATAGCACTGGACAGCAATAGGATATTCTTCATTCCTCCCACAGATGGATTTCTGAGCTGTGGATTTAAATACAACGTTGTTGTAGCCAGGATATTGTGCCTCTCTCCTTCAGGACACAAGATCAGAGTTACAGCAGCTCAAAAAAGCAACAGCTCCTTTCTGCCTGTCACTGACACCTGGGGTCCTCAGAGCCCTTTTTGGTGGCTTTCTGAAGGCCAGGTGTCTGCATCTCCAGATCTGTTATCAGTGCTGATCAGGACACCCTGTTACACACCTACACACCCCTGTGCAGCTCAGCCCCATCCTGCTCCAGCTGAACCTCAAACAAACCCTCAGCAGATGATGATAGTGCAGATAAAGGCTTTTAACAAAGCTAAACATCAGAAGAAAAAACCCAAAAAACCCAAACCAGAGCAGCAGAGACCAAATGAAAATGGGTTTCACTTCTGTCCCTGTCACTGCACCACTTCAGTGTGTTCATGAAAGAGCTGCATCTCCAGACCTGACCATCAGGCTCTAAATTCATTGCCAAAGTAAAGTTTGTGAATAAATCCACTCAATTTTATAAAATCATAGAATTATTTTGGTTGGGAAAGCCCTCTAAGAACATCAATTCCCCCAGCACTGCAAGGCCACCACTGACCATGTCCCCAAGTGCCATATCCATGTGGCTTTTAAACCCCTCCAGGAATGGGGACTCCAAACTGCCCTGGGCAGCTGTGCCAGGGCTGGACAACCCTTTCCATGAAGAACTTTTCCCAATATCCAACCTGAACCTAGACACAACTCCCCCCCCACATGACAGGGGTGTCCCTGTGGTAACTCCAAAGAGGGAAGGGATGGACACTGCAGGACCAGGCTGTTCCCTGCTGTGGATTGCTCAGCCCTTTGCACCAAACAATCATGTTGGCTCTGTTGTAGCTTTCAGGCTGGAGGAAATTCAGAGTCTTGACAATCCCCCTGCCCCACAAACAGCACTGAAGTCCGTGGGGACTCTGCAGACATAAGGACCAGGAGAATTGGGGCACAAACCCTCATGTGCACCAGGTCTGGAAGCATTAAGGGTATCGATACAACACAAAGGGGCTACAGGGCAAATGTCTGGAGGGGCAGCCCTGGAGGAGCCACCTCCAGGTCTAGTCCACCCAGCTTCTCAAAACCAGCAAAAGATCCAGGAGTTGATTTTTTTTTTTCCTGCCAGAGGTTTTGATGATTTTTTGGAGGGATACAGTGGACACAGCAGGACTAAACCTGCAGGAGTCATCACACCAGCAGCAGGATCCTTCCAGCTCTGCACTGGGAATCCTACCATGGGAATTCTGTAACCTTTGGACATCCTGGAGATGGAAAGTGGAGCCAAAAGTCACGGATGAGACCTCCTCATGGATGGAAAAGCTCTGACAGAGCTGTGGTGGCAGGTGTTGTGTGCAGCTGTGGAGCTTCCCTTTAATCCATCACAGTGATCTCCTGCAGCCTTCAGGCCACCACAGGTCTTGGTTCCCTTTGGGGGTTTCAGTTTTGTTTCACCACTAAAGACCCTACTCCAACAATGAATTTTTTGCTTTTCTGGAAGCCTGCCCATAGCTCTGTATTCTTTGTTTAAAATACAAAATGCTGCTTTAAAAAGTTGGCTTTTGGTTGTTTTTTTTTAAATTAAATTTAAACCCACACACTTTTGGTTCAAATTCGCTCAGGTCCTTCCCTCAAGTGAAAGCCAAATGTTTAGCCAGGACTCTGCCTTCCCACACAAATATTCTGTCCTACCTCAGCTACCAGGACTTGTCTGAGATTATGAATTACCTAAACTTTAAAAAAATAATTAACAATGAAGGTGCCAAGTACTCAAACCCCCAACAACCCAGAAGCACAGAATGGTTTGGGTTGGAAGAGACCTTAAAGACCATCCCAGGAACCTTAAAGACAGAGTCCAGGATGGCATCAGAAGATCCTGTGTGTGACAGCTCCACCCTACCAGGAGCAGCAGCTGGAATATGTCAGGCTACAAGGAGACATCTAAATCGAACTCTTGAGGTACAGAGCTGCTCCTCCAAAAATCCTGGATGCTTCACAAGCCTGAAGAAAAACAAAGAAATCCATCTGCCACCTCTTAGGGAAGGTACAAGCTCCAGGTAAGGCAGTATCCTGGGAAAAGGGAGGTTAATTTTCATTTTCTTTTCCCACTATTGCCCTGCAGCAAGAACAAACCCAAATGGTTTTGCCCTAATTTATGCCTGTTTTCCTTGCTATCCTAAACTTCCTCTAGTCAAAGGAAGGTTTTGCTGCAGAAAATTTTACAGATGGTAAAATCATAACAATCTGTGAGCAGGCAGGGTTGCACTCTGCATCCATGTAAATCAACAGCAAAGCTTCCAGCATTTCCAGGGGACAGGTTTTGCCACAGCTCCAGCTGGGGCTAGGTGCACCTGTGTTCCCACAATACCACAACAAACCAAACTGGAGATGATCCCTTCTCTATCTCTGACACCTGAAGCTCTTTTTTGCCTTCTAATAAACGAGATAATGATTTTTGAGTGAGTTTGCCCCTGGTCTGAGCAGCTGATTCTCCAGTGCTGTTGATATTCAGCACAAACTGGAATTTCTCTCTCTGGATGCTCTTTATTCTGGTTGAATTTAGTCAGGAAAGTGCCATAAACTGAGAACAAGTAAACAGAATTGAAGTGCCAAGACACTGTGGGTATCAAATAGTCAGCCTCAAAGAGAAGGAACTTCTGGGATGAATTAAGGCAAAAACTGTGCTCTGAGGGAGATCCCCACTTCCACACAGTGGGGAAGCAGATGGGGAGGAAAGGACCTTCCTGAGCTGTGCAGAAATGTCCTGCATTATCCCAAATGACACACTGCAGCCAGGGGAATAAGTGGGTGATGGACACACACATCCAAAGCTGCTGTTTTCCATTTAAACAGCAGAGTGAGGGTGGCTTGGAAACTCTACAGGCTCCTAAGGAGTTAAAAGGTAATTCTGGAGCCTGGCACAATTAACATTCTGGCAGAGTCTATTTAAATTGCAGGGAAAGTTGAGCTTGTCCAACTGGATAGTCAGACTGCAGGTTCCCCCAAACAGGGCTTTGATTCTCCAACACAACACCCAAAATCCTCTCTGGCTTACATAAAACACATGTGGAATCACGCTCCCTGTTGCACAACACAGCTCCAGGGAGAATTCCAGGTATAGAAGAATAAACTGGAGGTCATTGCTCTGGGAGGGCTGAGGATTTCTCTGGCAACAGAGGGGAGGACAGGCTGGTGCTGGTGGCAAAGCTGCCTTGAGAGCTACTGACAGCAGCAGCACCTCCCAAGGTCAGGGCAGGGGGGGTTTCACTCAAGCACAGCAGTCAGTGACAAAAAATATGAGCAAATATCTGAAAAAAAACCCTAAAAGCAAGTAGGTTTTGTGATCCAAACAACCCAAGCCAATAAAATTCTTATTATTTCTGCATCCTTGCATTCCCCATGCTGCTCTAGCAGTCCCAATAATCACCACTGCCTCAACATCCACTGCTCTGTCAGCCTGGTTTTAAAATATGCTGCCAGGGTGAAATAAAACCTGACTGTGCTTTTCTCAGCCTGCAAAGGGCAGCTCAGCACGGGGAGGGGAGATCTCCCTGCAGCAAAAGGTGTTAGAGAAGCATGGAGTGGTTTGGGATGGAAGGCACCTCGAAGATCATCTCATTCCAATGCCCTGCCATGGGCAGGGACACCTTCCACCATCCCAGGTTGCTCCAAGCCCCATCCAGCTTGGCCTTGGACACCTCCAGAGATGGGGCAGCCACAGCTTCTCAGGGCCTCACAGCAGAGAATTTCCATTTAAAATCCAATCTAAATCTCTCCTCCTCTATTTTAAAACCTTCCCCCACTTTGTCCTATCACTCTCTGCCTGTATAAAAAAAATCACTCTCCCTCTTTAAATCCCTTTAAGTACTAAAATGCCACATCTCCTGTGCACAGACCATACATGGAGCTCCCAGTGATTCTGCAGGGGATGCCACACCACCCTGTCCCTTCTGCAGCTCAAAGCTGGCTTTATTAGACTGAGTCTAGAAAGAATGAATGGGATCTAGGATAAGAAAATTACTGAGCTCTGCTACAGATAGATCAGAGATCCCAGATTAGAACCACAGAATGTCCTGAGTTGGAAGGGACCCAGGAGGATTATTGAGCCCAATTCCTCCAACAGGCAAAAATGACTGTGCAAAAGTGACTGCACATGAGCAGCTCTGCACAGCCCCAAAGCCAGCAGAGCAGGCAGCACTCCCGAGCTGACACAGACACTTTTTGGAGCTTTGTCCCACACACTCATTCTGAAAGCACTGCTGATTGACAGGGGTCAGCTCAATGGGCTCACAGGAAGGCCAGGGGAGGAAAGGGCTGAGCACAGGGCTCAGCTTCCCTTCTGACAGCAGAAAGCAGCACACACCAGCACAAAAGCTTTTGTTTTACACCTCAAAACCAAGCCACTGTTGCTGCTCTGGGACTGACAACTGCCCCTGCAAGCGGCGGGGCTGAAACCCAAACTGTGCAAAAACCCAGTCCTGAAAAATTCTTTTATTCTTCTTTTTTTTTAAGAAATCAGGGTAAGAACATTGCAGCTCAAAGCAAATCCAAGAAGGAAAAGCCTCCCCTGGATGCTGCTAGAGGTCAAAACCCAGTAAGTGACATTTAGTGATGCTGGATGGGGCACGTCCTCACACCCCAGTGAGTTCCCAAACCTCGGCGCTACTTCCAGAGCATCACAGAACAATCTGGGTCAGAAGGGACCTCAAAGATCCTCCAATTCCAACCCCCTGCCATGGGCAGGGGCTCTGTTTTGGAGAGGAACAGCCTCCCTGAGCCAGGCTGTGCAGTTTCCAGTAGCAACTGTGCCTAATCCAGCCCCGAGACAAAACTGTCGGTGCTCATTCATACCCACGGCACGTGCTGGGCAGACTCTGGGCATGGCCACAGCTACTGCATGGGGGATTTTTTTCCCCCAGTTAAAGCTCATTTTAAGAACATTTTTAAAAATAAAATAAGCATATTTAAAGTTGTTTTTTTTACAAATATAAAATTTTAATAGATGAGGTTGTGTAAGCTTATCTCTCTGCACGTTCATAGCACAAAATACATTTATTCAGTGTTTTATTTTCACAGGATTGGAGAAATCAACAAAAAAGAAGCTGGTTTGGTGGTGAAATTCTTGATTTAAAAAAAAAAAGAATTGTAAGAAAGAAGATACAAATCATTTGGAGAGGATTAAATCAGCAGTTGCTCTGCCCTGTATTCAGGTCACAGCACCAAAAAGATGCCTAATTGACAAAATAATGCTGGGATCACGTCACCTCTTAGGTACTGACAGCAGGGGATGTAAAGACTGAAGCAAAATAAAAAAATAAATAGTTTTCTAGGAAAGTTTCAGAAGAGGCAAGTCACCAGATACATGGGCTAATGAACCAGGAAGAAATGTCACTGAATTGCTAATGCATCTTTTTGGTAAATTCTTCAAAAAATTTCTTTTTCTGTTTTTGATTTGAGGTATGTGGTAGATGCACAAACACAAATTTTGTCTCTTTTTCTCTTTGGGCATATTTAGCTACCAGCAGCAGGTGAGGAAGGGGATTTTGAGCAGCTTCCCAGCATCTCCAAGGACACTGGGGAGAAGGGAGAGCCTGGTTCTCCCTGGGTTGGAGGACAGGAGGTGATGGGCAGAAGATGAATGGAGATGTTCAAGGTGCAGGGAGAAGCTTTTCCACCATGAGGTCAGTCAAGCTGGGTGCCCAGAGCTTGGGCAATTTCCATCCCTGGAGGTTTTCAAGTTGGATAAAGCCCTGGGCAAATTAACAGAATAAAAAGTTGGAAAAGCCCTCCAAGGTCACTGAATCCAACCATTCCCCCAGCACTGCCATGTCCCCAAGTGCCACATCCACATGTTTTTTTAATCCCTAAAGGGATGGGGACTCCACCAGTGCCCTGGGCAGCTGTGCCAGGCCTGGACACCCTTTCCATGCAAAAATATCCAATTTAAGCCTCCCCTGACCCAGCCTGAGGCTGTTCCCTCTCCTGTCCCTGCTCCCTAGGAGCAGAGCCTGCCCCCCCTGGCTGCCCCTCCTGTCAGGGAGTTGTGCAGAGCCACAAGGTCCCTGCAAACACACAGAAACTTGCATCATGGAATTATTTTATTCTGTATAAAACCATGAATAAAAAGGAACAGAGTTTGTTCCTTTTTACAGAGGTGTTCCAACACTTTGTCTGAGCGACAGCCCAATGCCATGATGTTAAAAACCTTCTAGAAAACAACCTCAAGTCCCCCTTTTCCATGTCATCCCTTCCTGAGTTTCCCCTCCACATTCCAACAGTGCCTGCCCTTCGCCTCCCCAGCCAGCCTGGAGAGATGTTATTCTTCTCACAAAAAAAAAAAAAAAAAACCCAAAAAAACCAACCCACCCCCCCACCTCGATTATTTATGCTGCTCTTTGAACAACACAAGCTATTGTCAGGGAGTGTTTTACAGCTCTGAATGTCACATTGAGAGTCTGGTCATGCCAGGAGAAAAGCCTGCCACTGCCATGTCCAGGCATAAATCCCTTTACTCAAGGCACCCTGAGCCCAGAGCTGGGTAAAACCTAAAAGGAAGCCAGTGGGTGTGACAGCTGCATTTTCTACAATGACATAAAAAGGAACAGGCAAAGCTGCTTGGGTGGGTTTTTTTTTTTTGAGGTAAAAGGTAGAAAATCTGCAAGGAGCATTGTGCAGAGCCAGGTGAGGCTGAGCTTGGGCTGGATGCTGCTCTGGAGGAATTGCACAGAGAAGCACAGGGCTGAGCAGAGCTAGAGTGCTTCCCAGCAGGACCCAGGCAGCTCTTGCTGTCGAGAAAACCAGGCTGGCTGGACAAGAAACCCATTTCCTGTCTGATTGTGACTGTGTGAAGGGAAACAGGGCTCTGGAGGAAAACAAAGCCCTGCCACCTTCGCCTGGGGAGCGCCCCAAAACCACTGAGCCATTACAAGCCTAAAAGACAAAAAAATGTGTTAAAAAAAAACCCAGTCAGGCTCTTTTTTTCCACAGTGTGTTACATTACAAGGCAAAACTGGACAGGTTGCAATCTTCCTCTGCCACACCCCAAATGCCAGGTTTCAGGTTACTTCACCTGCAGGAATTCACTCGGAAGCGTGGCACTTCTACCCAGCTCTTAGAGCCAAACCCTGACTCTGCAGCTTTTCCCAAAGTCCTGCAAAGAAAGCATCATCATTTCCTTCCCCCTCCCACACCCCCGTGCACCAATGAGGAATTAGAACCCGTGTGAAATAATAAATATGGCCCAGCAAAAAAGGGAATGAGGGGGGGCAATAGGAAAGGCAGCGTTCCCAACCGAGGGATCCATCCTTCCAGCCTCCCACTCAGGAAATGGCTTTTCAACGCTGCCTATCAAAGCTCCTCCCAGTTTTGGCATCTCCACCTCTTCTCCCTGCAGAATTCATTTTAAGCACTGAGGGTTTGGGGATTTTTTTAAACCAATTTGTGAATACTTGCACCGTACCCAGCATCGGCACTCACGGTTTTTCTGTTGCACATCTCATGGGTATATTTACTATCAGCAAACATCCCAGCAGTAATCCTGGATTTATTTCTTTGTCTTTCTGGTAACTCCTCCATGGCAGCACCTTCAAAGCCCAGAAATCCAGTCTGCCACCCTTCACAAGGAACCTCCAGGCATTTTGGAGAGCTCTGTGATTTATCTCCTCCACAATCTCAATTCACCATGAAAATATTTGGTGAAACCCATCAGCAGCTTCCCTGATACGAGTGCAGAGACTCCACCACTACTTCTGCCCACACAATTTTCTCTAACATCCAAAAAAAGAGATGAACTATGTGGTTTTTAAAATACAACCCTGTGGTGCTCAGCATTCCTGTTCCCCTTCATCTTTGAGGTCCCCATGAATTTTCCCAGCAATGGCACCGCGCTGCTGCAAAGATCTCTTGATTTATGCAAAAAACTTGATCCCTTTTCTGCCCTTTTTATGAGCAAAGGGTTTCTCTTTTTTCTTTGGATGTAGCCTGGTGATTAACTGCACACTGCCACAAGCCCCATGCACTGCAGTCCTTTGCTGAATGTCACAGAGCCTTTAGATTTCTGAGGATGAGAAGGATGTTGGGAGTACAGACACCTACAACAAAGAGAGCTTCGTGCAAGCATCACCTCCAGACCTTCCTCTTGATGAGATACTGCCTTTTATCCTGGATTTTAAGCAGCAGGAGCAGGGAGAGGGGTTTGTTGAGGTCACTGGTGAGGCTGGTGGCATAGTGCCATGATCTGCTGTGCTGCATCCATCAGGAACTGCTGCCTCCTGAGCCATGGGATGGAGAGAGAGGCTCTCAACACCAGAAGGGAGTGATTTACAGCAGGCAGGGAGCGTGGGGAGTGTGCTCAGAGAAGGACAGGGAGGTACAAAGCACCCTGCAGCTCTCACTGACCACCATCTGCAGCTGCAGAACCCCTGGGATGCAGTTGGGTTATTCCTCATTTCCCAGCAGCGAGAGCAAAGGGAGCCTGGGCTGAGCTCAGTAATTCCAGCCAGATCCCAAAGCCAAGAATTGCAGGGTTGTGCCAAGGCATTGATCAATGGCATTTTCTGAGCTCTCCAGCAGAGGAAAGACACAGATCTGTTAAAGCAGGTCCAGAGAAGGCCATGGAGATGCTCCAAGGGCAGGAGCCCCTCTGCTCTGGAGCCAGGCTGGGAGAGCTGGGGGTGTTCACCTGGAAAAGGCTCCAGGGAGAGCTCAGAGCCCCTTCCAGGGCCTGAAGGGGCTCCAGGAGAGCTGGAGAGGAGCTGGGGACAAGGGATGGAGGGACAGGACACAGGGAATGGCTCCCACTGCCAGAGGTCAGGGATGGATGGGATGTTGGGCAGGAATTGTTCCCTGGGAGGGTGGGCAGGCCCTGGCACAGGGTGCCCAGAGCAGCTGTGGCTGCCCCTGGATCCTGGAAGTGTCCAAGGCCAGGTTGGACAGGGCTTGGAGGAACCTGGGATAATGAAAGGTGTTCCTGACCTTGACAGGGGGTTGGAACTGGATGATCTTTAGGGTTCTTTCCCTTCCAAGCCATTCTGTGATTGTGTAACTGGAGCCACCTCACACACATGGCCAGGACAGATGGAAGGAGGAGCAGCCCTGAGAGCACCCTGACCCTGGGTGCAGATAATCCCTTAACTCCAGCCCCTCTGATGTGCCCCTGCTCACAAGTTCTCTCTCCTACATGAAAGGTGTCCAGAGCAGATCAGAGGCAGCAACACCACCTAGGGAAGAGCTCCAGTTTCCTTTCAGGCACTCTGGCTGGAGAAATGGAAAGGATTTAAAGCAGATGACAGAGTTAGTAAAAGATGAGCTTTGGTCTTAGTGGTTTGGTGTTTTTAAGCTCTGTGGGATTCAACCCTCCCCAAACAACTCTGGTGCCACAGAAATCACAAGAAGCCTGTGCCTCTTTGAGGGACAGTGCACTACTTCTCCTAATCAAAATATTATTATTGAGCTGATAAAATACTGATCAAGAGATAACCTCATTTTCTCCCACTCAATCCTTCCCCACTGCCACTGGGGTTCACGCTGGCATATGTTATTTTAGTGCAGGCAGAAGGTAATGATAGGAAAGCAATTACTGGGCAACGTTTTTAAAAATACAGTAAAATATTTATGAGCAATCTGATTTTTTTTCACGCCTGGTTGCTCCATGCACTGGGTCCACAACTCTACCACATTGTGGATGAGATGGCTTTTCACAACAGACTGGAATCCAGACAGCAGAGCCTCCCCAAAGCAGCCCTGCTGAACAGTGTGATTGGTAACTGTGTCCTTTGGAACAGAATCCTATGAGAATTCCAGAATTTTTGGGGTGGGAAGGACCTCAAAGCTCATCCAGTTCCACCTCCTGCCATGGGCAGGGACACCTTCCACCATCCCAGGGTGCTCCAAGCCCTGTCCAACCTGGCCTTGGACACTTCCAGGGACCCAGGAGCAGCCACAGCTTCTCTGGGCATCTTCTTTTTCTCCTTTTTAAGGGATTGATGGATTTGGAACAAATATGAAAGCTAATTTTTTTTCCCCCAAAATATTTTATCACTAATCCCTGGATCTGGAGCACAAGTTTCTCCCTGCTCTAAAAATGCAAAATTTTCAGATTCAGCCAAGCAAAACAGAGAAAATACTACACACATGGGAAATTTCAGCATGAACATTTTCAAGTTGTGTTAAGTGACAAGGAGGAGGCTCCTGACTCAAGGAATGTGAATATGGTGACCATAAACATCAGACCATGAGGTGCCTGTCATGGGGACAATTTTTTGAAAGAGAAACTGAAGTTCAGCTCCTGTGGGTGTTTAAATTTCAGGTAGGTGGGTTTCTACAGTTAAAAAAAAAAAAAAAAAAGAATATTCCAAATATTCCACGTGTAAAATTGACTTGGGTGAATGCCACACTACTTTGGCCCCACGAAGGGATAAAAACTTCATTTTTGTGCTTAGAATCAGAGAACCATTAAGGTTGGAAAAGCCCTCTGAGGTCATTGAGTCCTCTGCTCCCCCAGCAGTGCCACATCCACAGGGCTTTTAGATCCCCAGGGCTGGACCACCCTTTCCATGAAGGAATTTTCCCAATATCCAACCTATCCCTTCCTTGAGCCTGTCACGTGTCCCTTTGAGAAACTATTTCAACCCAGCTCTCCCCACAAGCCTCATAAAAGGATTTCACTGCAACAAATGCCACTGCAAAGAACAAGAATGACTTAAAAATCCAAATACAGCTTTTTTTTTTTTATTTTTACCATGTAATTGCAAATAACAAACATATCTGTGGTTCACAGAGGAGGCAATAAATTAAAGCTACAGTCACAAATCAGACCAGAAAAAGATACTTAAGTCATTCAATCCACCACCCTGGGATGGCTGTGGCCTCATGGGATTCTGCTCAGTTTTGTGAAAGACTTGGAGTCCTGAAGAGAGGAAGTACAACACCAAGAGCTCTGTCTGAAGTGTTTTCTTTTTTATTTTTATAAAATGAAGCCATCCCTCTGGTGCTTCCTGAGCACAGCCTTGTCGGTCTGGCTGGAGAAAAGCAAATGGTCTTTAGCAAATAGGCTTTTTATGTGTGAGAGGAGCACATCATAAATAAAAAGAAAGTTTGATCCCTGGCAGAAGGGTTGTGTGTGTTCCTTCTGTAACCACCCCAGGATGGCTGTGAGATTTTAGCTTCTAGAGAAAGAGACAGGTATTTAATATCTTTTGTGAATCACAGAGTGATTTGGGTTGGATGGGACCTTAAAGATCATCTGGTCCCACCCTCTGCTACAGGCAGAGACACTTCCACTATCCCAGGGTGCTCCAAGCCCTGTCCAACCTGGCCTGGAACATTTGTTAACTTTAAATTCATGCAAAAAGGTGCATTTTGAGCCATTAGGAAGCTGAAGATTCCAAAATTTTAACTTCCTCACTGATTTTTCTGCTTTCACCAGACATTGAAGAATAAAAAAAATTTAAAAGCCAATTTTTTTTCATTTTTCTTTGAGCTGTACCCCTCAACCAATGCATTAAGTGCCTATTTCCATAGCTTTGGTGAACAGAACTATTTTAGGAATGATCACTAAACAAAACAAGTTGAAGGTTTGGGTGTTGCAGTAGTTTGGAGTTTTAATTTCTGGGGCTTTTTTTATTTTGAGGACAAGAGGAAATGACCTCAAGTTGCACCAGGGCAGGTTTAAATTGGATATGAGGGAAAATTTCTCCATGGAAAGGGTTGTCCAGCCCTGGTAGAGCAGCCCAGGGCAGTGATGGATTCACCATTCCAGGAGGGATGTAAAATCCAAGTGGATGTGGCACTTGGGGACATGGGTTAGTGGTGGCCTTGGCAGTGCTGGGCTAAGGGCTTCAATGATCTTAGAGACATTTTCCAACCCAAACAATTATATAATTCTGTAATTCTATGAAGGAAAAAAGCCCCATAACCACAAAGCCATGAACTCTGCACTAGTTTCCACTGCATTTCCAGAACACATGTCCAAAGAGACATTTTGGGAGAATTAAAGACATTTTGCCAGAGATGGGTTGGAATAAATCCATAGTGAGGAGTTCCTGTCCCTCAGCTGAAGCCCAGCTGGGTGTAGGTCTGTAAAGAGCAAGTCTGGTTTCACACCAAGTCCATCCATGAGGATTCTCAGGACTTTCCAACTTGGTATAAGCAGGAGAAAACCCCAAAACTCGACTGAATGAGTTTTTCAGTCATCTGGGCTGTAACTGAAGCCATCTCCCCACACCACAGATGTGACAGCACCACAATAGAATGAATAATTCCTGTAACTCCCTCCAAACCCAAGGACAGCACTGAGGGCCTAAATTAGGAACATGAAAACCATTAACATGACCAATTAACCTCTGCCCCACCCTCCCCACGCCGCATAAAAGCCGACGTAAGAATCCCCAAGATAACATTGTGTGTCAGAAATATCACACACAGGAATACAGCAGTGCCTGGGCTTGTTTCCTGACCTGGGAAAGCTGCTATAATTGTAGTGCATTGTGCTCCTGGAGCATTTCAAGTTGGAAGTTGGTTGCTAACAGTCCTGGTTTGCTGTTGGAATTTCCAATCAGGCTCCTAAAACTCTTGGGGTTCCTCAAGCAACGCCGGGTGAAGATGCTGCTTTGAGTTCTGGACTGTGTGGTTCAGAAGGAATTTAATCTTTCTTGGTGGAATTTAATTTTTCTTTTCTTTTCATCCCAGGGATATAAAAGCTGGATGTGGAGAAGACAAGCAAATCAAGCAGAATTGGTGTGTTTGTGATTTTTGATGCACATTTCATTGCTAAGGGAACCTAAACCAAAATCATCTTGGCTTTTGGAGGCTCTCCAGGTGAGTCAAGAGGACAAATATTCAGGAGATCATCTGATTTTAAGGAATTTCTTCATGGAAATGGTTGTTAAGCATTGCAGGTGGCTGCCCAGCAAGGTGGTGGAGATCCATCCCTGGGGGTGTACAAGGAATGACTGGACATGGCACTTGGTGCCCAGGTCTGGGTGACAAGGTGGGAATGGGTCACAGGTTGGACTCAATAACCTTGGAGAGCTTTTCCAACCCAAATGATTCTGTGATTTTTCATTAACTCAGCTGTTACATTACACATAATTCAGAGGTTTGGGTCTCCAACCTGGCCAGCCTTCAGGGAAATCTCAAAACATCCCAGAAACCACCACACCCTCATGCACAAGCCCTCAGTCCATGGCATTCTCCCCTCCTGGTGGATGCCATCCTTGCAAGCAAAATTCTCCCAATTCTCCCCACCCTTTTCTAGAGAATTTGAACTGCCCAGATGACAAATTTGAGGAGTGTAAAGGATTCCTCTCTCCCAGCAAAACCCAAAGGATGTGGCACCTGACAAACACACAGAATTATCAAGTCCTGTCTTCATAAAGAGTTTTTATCCCAATGAAGCCTTCTCCAGTCAGTATTTCCAGGTACCATCACCAGCAGCTTTTAGTTCTAAGTTCTTTTTTAGTTCTAAGTGCTTTTCCACCAAGCCCAGACAAGGTTAAAAGCAACACTTTCACTCATTTTATCCTTTGCAATAAAAATGAACAGATATCAGTGACCCAAACAGACAGTGCTGGAGAAGGGCTTCTCCAAAATGAAAACATTTTTGATGTCCCCAGCAATGCTGAAAGCCATTGGCATCTTAATTTTATCCTTGTGGTGACCTGTGGGCTTAGGCCTCTCCTTAGTTTCACCCTCACTTTCTCTCCATGAAAAGCCACAATTTCCACTTCAATCCCTCCTACCACCTCCCTTAAGGTGTTTTATGAACAAATATTTTAAAATAATTTTAATAATATATTTTATAATAAGAATATTTTAATAAAAATACATAAGATTTTAAAATTAAAAGAATTTTAATTAAATATTAATATATATTATTATAATAGTATAATAATTTTGAGTTATTTCCTTGAAAGTTGGGATTTTCCCCTTGCCACTGCCATGCCAGTTGTTTGCCAAGGACTCCACGAGGCCCATCCCCAGAGGAAGACCATCCTCCCAGGAATTTTCCAAGGGTGAAGCTCAGCACCACCAGCCAGGCCCTGAACAATAAATCCTTCCCTCATTAGTATGCTGAGCCACATTAGTTCTGCTGCTCACAGAGCCAAAGCATCAAAGTGGGGCTGAATCTTCAATTTCACACTTCGCAACGTGACGCATCAGATCCTCCCGGGGCTCTGGGTGCTGATGGGATTCACAAAGAGTTGGAGATGTGTGAGGTGCTGCTGGTAAATCTGCCAATGGGAAAGAGGCAGCACGTGCCTCTGAGAGAAGGGGGATGAAGTCATCCTGTATAAAACTGGGGTTAAGGCAGCGGAAGGGCGAAGTGACTGCCCAGCATCACACTCGAGGCTGTGGTAATACCATGACCTCAGCTGAGGAGTTGGTAACATCCTTGTGGGGGTTTTAATTGTTGGTTTTTCTGGGTCTGGATTGAAGGCACTTGAGAGGGTAGTTCATGTTTGGACTCAGGTGTTTATTATTTCTTATCAGTAAAACACTCTCACTACTGTGAGTTTGGCAGCTTTTCACTAGAAGGCACAAAATGGCCAACAATCTCTTGTTCCAAGGGCTTTTAAGACTGAACTATCCAATTAAGAACTGACACCTGGATTATTTCACCTTTTAACCCAATAACTGATCCCACAGAGACACAATGCAGACTTTTCTGCCCAGTTACAAAATGCCACCCAGACCCATGGAGAAGAAGGAAGAAGAAGCATGAAGAAGAAACCCAGGACCACACCCTGTGCCCTCCATCTTGCTGCCATCCACAACACACTAAAAATCCCAAAACCTAAATTTCTCACCAAGTGATACACCTACACTGCTCTCTAAAATTTATTTCACACTTTTGTGGATGCCAGTCTATCTTGAAGTCTGGGAAACTTTCTCCATGAGTGAGGGTCAAAGTCAGTGCTCCCCTGGGGGTGAGGACACCCCACAGCAGACAGAGAAATATTCCCAGTGCCCTGGGTTTCCACACATCCTAAAAATCAGACATGGATTACCTAAAAATAAATTTAGACTGCAGAATTTGCATCGAGTCTGGGAAGTCTCAAGGTCTCTCCACCCAGCCCATCCCCCCACTGCTACTCAGTTTTCATGGAATTTGCAAGATTTGAGGGTTTTGAAGTTTCTCAAACGTGGTTGGAAATGCTTGGAGGTTCTGAAGGTTATTTGGGATGAAGGGGCCAATAAACACAGACTGTGTCCTGTTCCTGCTCTCCTGTCTTTAGGAAATGAGTTTTAGAAACACAACATGTTACTCATCACTGCAAGAAAACTCTGACTGATGCTGTCATGGCTGCAGTTGTACCTGTACTTACCAAATGCATTTCAGCTGATTTTTGCACTGAGAACTCTTTGTCCCTATTGAAAACAGAATTCCTCCAAGAAGACAACATCAGCCTTGATGATTAGAACAGAGAAAGACCAACCAAGACCAGGGAATGCTTCCCTGCATTCAAAGTTGAAGCAAAGAGGTGTCTGGGATGGCAAGAGACTCCCAAATACTCAAACTGGCAGCAACATTCCTCAATACATGGGCAGCATTATGGTTTTGGAGGCTTTGGAGGCATTGCACAGATTAATCACACACAAAGTAATGATCTCACAGCGAAGTGCTGAGCTGGAATTACAGAGATTAATGCTCAGGTCCCAGCTCTCAAAGTTCTCACCCTTGGGGAAGTCATATCAACTCCTGCATCTCGCCTCCCCACAAAACCTCCTTTGAATTACTGACTGCAGAACCTGAGTGAAGATGCCAGAGGGAAAGACCATTCCAAAGGCTTTAAAAAAAATTATTATTTTTTCCTTAATACCCGCTGTGAGGCACTGTCTTGTTTAATTCATGATTCTTTGAAGAAAGATTTGCCATCTTAAGGGAATAAAAACAAGTCTGTGTTATCTTTTTTAAAAACATCACGTGTTTCTGCTACTGGTGAAGTCTAGGCCTGAACAAATACCCCCATGGACCTCCCAAAAACTGCAAATTCAGGTAGCAATGAATTGGATGGGAATGGGTACAATGTGTTTGGAGACCCAAAGCAAAAATCTGAAGTTAGCAGAGCATTTTTTGACCTAAATTCCCTCAGGAACAGAAGGGCACAGCAGGAAATACTGTCCCATACAGCTTTATGAATTTTGTGACTCCCACTGCTGAATCCCTCAAGACTTTGGTTCTTCTGGAGTTACAAGTTAGGCTCTTCTTTTAATTTTCCAAGCTCACATAATAGAAAATAAGACATTAACTATCTTATTTTGTGGCTTTTCCCCATTGCCCAAACCACAAAATTCAGGCCAGGTTTTGGTGGGGATGGGAAGAAATGGGAAAGTATGTAGTTGGAAAAAGAACAACAAAGTTCAGTCATGCACAAAATGCTTTTTTAGAAATTTTTTTTAATTGAAACTCAAAATTTCTGTGAAGAATTTGCCATGAGACAATAGCTGTGTTTTGGTGGTGACATCTCTGCCATGCACAGAGCTGACAGTCACAACTGAGACATCTCCAACCACAGACACCAAACCTCCCTGCCCACACTGCACCTGAAATTGCACTGGGAGGCCTCAGAAATCCCACAGGATTCCAACCAATCTCCAGCTGCCTTGGAAGTGTAATTAACTGCAATTGCCTTTTTGATTTTATCTCCATTTTCTCAGGTTCTGGGCAATTTGGGAAAGCTCTGTGTGTACCTACAGGTGAGAATGCACACCAGTGCATGCACCTACTTGTCTGGAGCTACCAACTTCCCAGTGGATCTGCTTTTCTCAGGGCCTCCTTGGAGAATGAAACTTCTGGGAAGAACCCCATCCTTTGGGAAATTCTCCTTCTTAACCTGTAAAGTCACTGATAAAAAGATTTCTGGTCCTGCTGGTGATATGAGCTCCAATCAAGGGAGTGTTCAAGCTCAGCTTGGCTCCACTAGGCTCAAGCTCTGTGCTTCCCTCATGGTTTTCTGACAAATTGCTCTCACAGGGATTTAAAAAAATATGCTGTCCTGGCCCTTGCTGTAAAAAAGAGATTTTCCTTTCTTCTCCACATAATTTTTACAGTTTCCTAAAAAAAAAACAGAAAGAAGGGATTCAAAGAGAGCAATGAGGAACAGGAGAAAAAAAAAGGGGGAAGTTTGACCTGTGTCAAGGAGTAATTGATACTCCAGGCTACAGCTTCATCCATTTTCAAAGAATCACAAAATCAGGGGATGGTTTCAGGGAATCCCCAGGCTGGATGGGGCTTGGAGCAACCTGGTCTAGTGGAGGATGTCCCTGTGCTGGAAGCAGATGGTCTCCAAGGTAGCTTCCAATCCAAAGCATTTCATGATTTTATGAAAATTCTTGCCCCTGCAGGGAAAGTTCTGCACTAGTTTCATTCAAAAATACAGATTAGGTGCAGTCAAGGGCTTGGAGAAATCCATCCAAAAAATTAGAGAGCTGTTTCAATCTGAAAAACTTTCCTAGTCAGTGGAAAATTCAGCTCTGCTACAAAGTCAGATGGAAGTTTCTGAGCCAGCCCAGGCAGGAGTTTGCTCGTACACCCCAAGGAGAAAGGCCAAGAATGAGACATCTGAACAGAGCCCTGCCAAAACCTCCCTGGTTTTATCATCCTGAGTTCAAACCCAGACCTCCTGTCCTGCTGTTCACACTGCACATAGAAGGGTTTCCAAGAAATGTTTCTTGGCAGCAATCCCAAAAACCCCAGCTTCCGACCCGCTGCCGGGAGCAGAGGTGGCTTCTCTGCGGATTTTGAAAGCTGAATTTCCAAAGAAATTCCAGCATTTCTGAACAAGGCTCTTGATTTTCTCAAACAAAACTATTTCTGTGAGCTTAATTCAGGGCTGGTGGTCTAAGGACTTGGAGAAGATGATCCTGCCCACATTCCCATTCCAGGTTTTACATGGCATCAGGAATGCTTCCCACCTACCCTTCCTGTAAACCTGCTGGGATCACGAAAATGATTATGATGGAAAATGTGTGAACCCAGATTTTAGACAGAATTTCTTGGCTATGAGCGTGGTGAGGCCCTGGCACAGGGTGCCCAGAGAAGCTGTGGCTGCCCCTGGATCCCTGGCAGTGCCCAAGGCCAGGCTGGGCAGGGCTTGGAGCAACCTGGGATGGTGGAAGGTGTCCCTGCCCATGGCAGGGGTGGAATGAGATGACTTTTAAAGAACCTTTCCAAACAAATATTCTACAGTTCCCACTCATACCCTCTGGGACAGATAGCACCTGTCTGACAGTGGGTCTGTTCCTACCTCCCACCCTCCTTCCCCTCCTCCAGAAATGCATTTTAAGCCAATTTTGATTTGAGACCACCTGGGAGCACAATGATGTCCAGGATCCCAAGGTTTCCAATAGCACAAGAAAAACCTTTTAGGATATAATCAGCATTTCAGATCTAAATTCAGAAGTCTTCTCACCTGTGCTCTTCAAACACAGGCTCCCTGCTCTGCCAGCACTACTGCTACTCTGCCTGAGCTGGAATAAATGTGACATTGCTGAAAGAGCTGACAAAAAGAAGACAGCAACTTGTGACAAGTAAATGGGACCAGTGCAAACAAAGCCCAGAAATCTGAGTGGGCAGCTTTGTAGAGGCTTCATGCATCACTTTTCCCCCACATAATCCAAATCTGAATGCCCTGGCCCTGTGACACCAATCAGGAAGTGATGGATAATGAAACACAAGCAGAAATGGGTGCAAGCCCTTCCAGCTCCCATCAGCTGCTTCATAACTCTCATTTTAGAGAGAGAAAAAACATTCAGCCCAAAATGTCTTTCCAGTAGCCCATAAGAGTCAAGGGGCCCTGGATATGATGGACACCTCTGACACTTCATCTCTGAATCCCACCTAGAATCCCTCTCCACCTGAGGTGATGAACAAGTCCCATGGCCTCAGGGTGGACTTTGCTGTCTCATTCCAAAAGGACTCTGTTGAAGAAGCTTCTGTTTAATCCAAATTTTAAAAGGAAGGTGCTGAGGACTCTTTCATTTCAGCCAGTAGAGTCACATCCACATGGGGCTTCATCATGCAAGACAAACCACTCACACACACACAAATTTTTTGGGACCATTTCACCTGGCCAGTCACAGCAGTGATCAGTTCATGGCCACTGCTCTTCACGTGGCTCCAGGCACATCCTGCCAATCCCAGCAGCTCCAGGATTCCAGCTGGCCACTGAATTCCAACCCCAAACAGCTCAGAAGCCCTGATAGGCACATCCAAGCTTTTACTCCTCTAAAAAAGCCTTTTCTTATACTAGCAAAAACTTAAAAATAAATGGAGTTTATTCTATTAATGTTTATGCTGAGCATCATGTATTAATTACTTCTGAGACTTCAGTCTCATTGAAGTCTCAAAGAATCCTTTTCTGGGATCAGCTATGGAGAAAACAGGCACCAAAGACAAAGTCTTTCTCTTAGGACAGCTGGCCACTTCTCAGTAAATTACAATCATAGAATACCCTGAGTTAGAAGGGAGCCACAAGGATCATCCAAGTCCAACTCCTGGCCCTGCACACTAATTACTGGGATTCATTCAGCTGTTGACCTCAAGAGTTTTCCCCAAATCAAAAAGTGAGCAAGCAAAAAATTTAAAAAATCAACTTGAAAATACAGGTAACAAAACCCAGCATGAAATTCAGTGAAGTACAGAGAGGAACACACACAAACAGATCTGAAACTCACTGCTAAATATCACACAGATTCCAAGGGAAGGATTTAGTCAACCCTAAAAGTTAGGATTGGCTTCAGTTTGGCACTGGGGTATCGAGTCAGATCTGCAATGAGTTCAAAGAATTTTTATAGGAAACCATAAATTGGTTATGTTTGTGAAGCAGGCAGTGTCAGCTGGACCTTGTGTGGAGGCTTTAAGGAAATATCAAACCACAAATACAAACTACTTCTCCAGACAGGGTGAACCTGTGAAAGCCACAGCAACAAGAAATGCTTGAGGAAAAGAGCTTGTTGATACAAATCCCCAGGTTTCACAGGCACATCTCCCTTTGCTGCTCCAGCAGCACCATCCCTGCACTGAATCCACTTGGTTGTCTTTCCAAACACCCAAGAAGAAATCTTATAGTAGGGTTTTTATTTTTAATTTTTAAAAGCATTCTTCAATCTTTTCCACAGGTTAGACCACGGGAAGAACTTTGACCAGAAAAACTTCCCACAAACTCCCTGATGGATGTTGGGTTTTAATTCACCAATGTTCTGAGTAACACTTCTTACTCTGGAACCTTCCTTCTTACTCCATGGCCTTCCCTTCCTCAAAAAGACCCTGGGCTTTTTCTTTCCCCCCTCCTTTATAAATCATTCCTGCAAGAATTCGTGCCCATCTGCACCAAAGTAAGAATACATTTCAGTCTAATACTAATTCAGGATACTTTAGTCTAATACTGGTTTGTATAGACAACAAAAAGAAATTTATTAAAAATTCTCTTCAAAACAACGCAAATATTGATGCCCAAACTCTACTTAAGACACAACCCAGAGGTTTCAAAAATGAAAGATTCTTAAAGGTAAATGAAGACAAACCACTGGATTTATCCAAGGTTACACCAAAACAAAGCCAACACTAAGACTGAGCTCGTTAGGATGAAACAAGGGAACGATGGAGATTTCTCTGTGTAGGATTGAGGGATGTGAATCCATGAGGAAGCTGTACCCCCTGGAACCTCCAAAAGCTACACCAGCACCAGCCCCACACCCCAAACATCTCATCCATGCCTCTGCTGTACCTTGAAAGGGACGTTCATTCACCTCTTTGCCTCCCCGACGCGACGACCAAAGCTTTTTCTGATTAAAACCAAACCAGGAGGATGAGGAGCACACACTCAATCAATCCTTGTTAAGGCTGATGATTATTCTCAAAGCACCCTGGAAGAGAGGAACACCCAGTGAGTGCCTTGTGCCAAGATCAAACAGCCTTTTTCTGCCCCAAATGCCTGGGTTCTGTTGTTTGTGATTGGGATTGTCCCATTAAACTGAGATTGTCTCAGCCATTATTGTAGTCCCCATATAAAATAAGTTTATCCAAGCATTCCAAGCTCAGATGGAGGAAAACCTTGCAGAAGACAGGGAGATGGTCAAGGAGAAGACTGAAGACCAAGCTCATATTTCAGGGAATAACTCAAGTTTACACGGCCTGTTAATACAGCAGCAGTTAATTAACGACAAAAAATGAGTCTTAAATTGTTCTGTTTTGCAGAGAGGACACCAAAGAACACACACCACTTGGCCTGAAGCTGGAATGATCTCATTTTCTGCAAGGTTTTACATCCAAATCTAGACTGCTGCCTTAAAAATGCCCTTATTTTTGGAGAGGAAAGTGAAAGTTTGTGGGCAGGAGCCAGGTACTCATCAGGCCAGCCAGCACCAGTGGGAAGAGAGGACAAACCTCTGGACAGCACAAACCCTTCTGGAGGCCTGGAACAGGAGAAGGTGCCTTCAAAGACTCCTCTGCTCATGAAAACAGCCTCAAGGTGGAATTAGAAATGTATCAGTTAAAGCATCTACAGGAGTGAGAGTGGCTCCTCTGGAGCTGTGGGTACGCTGGCAAGGAGGAGAGGAAAACAATATTCCACCAGGCTGGGGGAGAGACAAGTGAATTATTCCCTTGGCAACCACTTCATGGGACTTGGTTCTCTCCTCAGTTATTCATATTTGGCTCCTCAGCTACTTTCTGTAGGACTCCTCCAGTTTTAGATCTCATTTTCAGCTCAAGTTGGTTACATCTTCCCTGTGCTGTGCAAAGCACAAACAGGCAAGGTGCATTTTTTAAGGTGAGTCCAAAACAGCTGAAACCACCTGTACCGTGGGAGCATCTGGTAAAATTCAACAGCCTCCTCAATGGAGCAAGAGAAAAGCTGATGCTCTTTTGTTCTAATGCTTTATTAGGGCATTAAAGCCTCACACAGAATGAACACCCAAACCACCCACCCACAGCAAAGGCAGCAGCAGAACTGATGCCCCAGAGCTCTGACAGCAGCTTCCAGGTATCCCTTAAACATTTTGGTGAAGGTGATGGATACTGCCAGGCTAGAGAGCACCACTGAAAAAACCAATATCCTCACATCCAACATCCCTGGAAGTGTCCAAGGCCAGGCTGGATGGGGATTGGAGCAACCTGGTTTAGTTGAAGGTGTCCCTGTGTTCCAACTCATGTTGGAACTAAACCATCTCAAAGGTCCCTTTCAACCCAAACCATTCTGTGTTTCTATGGATTTATTTGAAGTTGGAGAAAGGAGATACATTCTGCAGGCACAGAGAAGGAGCAGCAGAGCATCTTCTCCCTGGTGCTGCAGCAGAGCTCCCTGGACACCCCCTCCACTGTTCTGCATTCCCCAAGAAACAACCCAGCCTGTTTATGGCCATGTGGACTCCCAATCCGGCTCTGCAGCAAAACAAGCTCCCTCTAATTATCCCTCAGCCTGATGACATCTGAATGGTGGAACAGCAGCATGTCAGAGACACAAAATGAGAGTGTGAAAACAAGCCTGTCTCCTTTCTCTGCTCACACCGCAGGTCCCAAGCGCACGAGGACTCGCTCCCGCCTGAGTCATTCCCAGCAACGCTTCCCAACCACACAGAATTCCCACACAGGAGGCTTTTTTGGCAAAATTATTTAAAAATGAGAGGGCAGCAAGAGCCACTCTAGGACTGGAAGGAGCAACAGAGTGATGAGAAGGATCAGTCGTGTCTGTGGAGCATTATTAGAAGTAATTTTTATGCAAGGAAAACAAATATCTCCCCCCACTTTTCCAGGAAAATGCTGAATTCCATACTGATTTACATGCTTTCCAATCTCATTGACTTCAGAGGGATTGCCTGCAGTAGGAATCACCAGGCTGTGGCCTCCCAGCAGTAGAGTAATCCCTTCATATTCCCCCTTTCAAAAGCCCCATCATCCAACCAGGTGCTGCAGCTCAGGCCCCGTGAGCCGAGTCCCAGCCCTGCAGCAACACTTCTCCTCTCCCTGCAAAATCCTGGGAAGGGGGGGAAGGAAAATAAAAGTCTGATGATGGAAATGCCTCATGGAACGTGGCTGAGCTGGGGAGAGAGAGGCCTGAACCCTCCTTCCACCTAATTAAATCCAGATCCAACAGCTGTTCTGATCCAAGTGCATTAAGTATTTTTGTTAGGAAGGGCAGGGATAAATTAACTCCTAACTCTGGCCCTAGTCTTTTTTTCATTGTTGTTTGAATTCTCTCACTTCCTACAATTTCAGCGTTTCCTTGTGATAAAGAGGAGCTCTGGCCTGCTGGCTCATCTGCCCCTTCTCTCCATGGCATCTGGGCAGATGCTCCCCCCAGCCAAGCTCTTCAAAATCACAGGACCTGCTTCTGCATTTACAAACATCAGTGCAAAAGGCAACTGCTGACCCCACTCTTTTGTCACAACTGTTATTTACAGCACCACCAGCACGCTGGAGAGATGATAATAAATGTTTAATGGTCCAGTAAACACCAAGGGCTTTATCTCCAGCCCATTTCCAAGCCTGATCAAATATAATAATCCTTTGTATGTCTGTCTGCCACTTCCCTGGCTTCCTGTGGGATGGGAAGAGATGGACAGGGCTGCTCTATAGTCAGACATATAAATATAGAGAAAAAGGGGTTAGTTACAGGGACATAAATGTTTTCCCTGCTTCCATATCAATTCTTTGCTCCCAAAAGGTCAAGACTATCCAGCAACCTGTTGGACCTCAACTTCTATATAATACAGAAATGCAGGCAGCATCTGCCCCCAGGATAAAATGCAGCAGTTATAAATAACAGGAATATTACACAGAGGAAGTGGGGAATATGTGGAGGAAGTTGAGAGAAGAATCATCCACTTACAGACTGGGCAGATAAAACACTTCCTCAGATGTGAAATGGAAGATCTATTCCTCCTCCAATTATAGCTGTGGGTCCATTACTCAATATTCCCTCCCCATGCAAGTCTTACTTATCTCATAGAGCCTCATCTCTCCCAGATGACACTGTAAATGAGTCATTTGACACATTAAAGTGAAGCAGTTAGGGTTTTATTATGCTATTACACATCACTGTGACAAGCTTCCCTAAAGACCTGATCCTAAATCACAGTCCAATTCTGGTTTGGGAAAATGATCCTAAATCACAGTCCAATTCTGGTCTGGGAAACTGATCCTTAATCACAGCCCAGTTCTGGTTTGGGAAACTGATCCTGAATCACAGCCCAGTTCTGGTTTGGGAAAATGATCCTCAATCACAGCCCAATTCTGGTCTGGGAAACTGATCCTAAATCACAGCCCAATTCTGGTCTGGGAAAATGATCCTAAATCACAGCCCAGTTCTGGTTTGGGAAACTGATCCTAAATCACAGCCCAGTTCTGGTCTGGGAAACTGATCCTAAATCACAGCCCAGTTCTGGTTTGGGAAACTGATCCTGAATCACAGTCCAATTCTGGTCTGGGAAACTGATCCTGAATCACAGTCCAATTCTGGTCTGGGAAACTGATCCTAAATCACAGCCCAGTTCTGGTTTGGGAAACTGATCCTAAATCACAGCCCAGTTCTGGTTTGGGAAACTGATCCTGAATCACAGTCCAATTCTGGTCTGGGAAACTGATCCTGAATCACAGTCCAATTCTGGTTTGGGAAACTGATCCTCAATCACAGCCCAGTTCTGGTTTGGGAAACTGATCCTCAATCACAGCCCAGTTCTGGTTTGGGAAACTGATCCTAAATCACAGCCCAGTTCTGGTTTGGGAAACTCACACAACCCAGAGATAAACACATGAGAAAAAGCCACCTGGACTCTGCAGGTGAGACCTCCCCCATGCAGGGTTGCACCTATTCAATCCACAGTCTCCAGGAGCCCCACCTGTCCCACAGCTCTCCAGACCATGTTCAAGGTTTGATTTCTTTTTTCCAGCCTCCAAAAGAGCCCCAAAATCAAGTCCTGGCACTTCTGATCCAGCCAAAGCCACCTGATTCCACCAACACCAGCACTTCTTGGCTCAGACGATGGGACAGACCTGCTTCCCAGTTTGATCTGGTCAAACTGGAGGGTCTTCTAAGGCTGATCCATGCAGAAGATGAGGGATCAGGGCAGGATTATGTAAACTAAGGCTTGAGGCCAAAATGAAGGAGCCTGGAGGCAGGGCTGTCGTCAGGGCGTAGCTCAGCTGTGCCTCCACCACGCACCAGCCCTTCCCTCCCTCCTTCCCTCCCTGGGACATTTTCACTCAGCATGGCCAGGAGACTCTTGCAGAGGGTGTCTGAAACTCCCAGAGCTGCCAAAAAAGTCCAATTAAAGCCCAGTGAGAGCTCATCAGAAATCCACCCCAGTGAACCGCAGCCCTGCTCGGCTGCCTTTCTGGGTGAACCCAAAAATCCTGCAAGCAAAGACCTCCCAGCAATTACACCCAAAAGGTTTCCTGTCTCTGCAAGAATCTTTGTTTGCTTTGGGTTTTAGTGGTAGATGGGAGCACAGACTACAACTTGTGGGAGATAGGTTATTGCTGCTAAAGCCAAGAGCCTTTTTCCTTCCCTCCCTGAACAGGCAGAGCACTAAAAAATGCTGCTCTGAAACAGCTTGGTCCTGTATTCACAGATGGCAGCAAAAATTAGCATTATTTATCAGTGGCTTTAGTCACTTTTTAAAAGAAAAGCAGATAAAGGAAGACATGCACCTGAATTAAAGCCCCTTGCTCTTTCTTTTGCAAGTAATACTTTAAAATGCAGCAGGAAAAAAGCGTTTTGCAGAGCTTTAGGAAACCACACTTTAAAAAAATCCACCAAACATTTACCCAAGAAGGAGAATGAAAACAAGCAGAACAATAAGAGTCACGGAAGTTTGCTCTGAGACAGCTGGGAAGGTGAAGGGAGGAAACAAGCAAAGAAAACACAGCATAAAGATAGAAATTAATCCAAAACAGCAGGAGAAGAATTATTAAGCCATTTTACATTCTTACAGCAAAGGAGATGTGATCACACAGTGCTGTTCGATGCCAAATGCATTTGTGCACAAGTCACACCCCTGCAGAGGGCTCAGCCCAGCCCTGCATCTCCTGAGGACCTTGAGCTCTGTGTCTCAGAGTGGTGGAGGTGAGAAGAAAGTTCTAGAGATTGTCTGCTCCAACTCCCTGCTCAGCAGGGTCACACAGAGCCAGCTGCCCATGACTGCAGACAGAAAAATGCTGAATATTCCCAAAGATGGAGACTCCACAACATCCCTGGACAATTTGTGTCACCACAGCCAAAACGTGTTCCCTGCTGTTCAGAGGGACCCTCCTGTGGTCAGTGTGTGACCACAGCTCCTTGTCCTGTCCCTGGCCACCCCTGGCAAGAGCCTGGCTCTGTCCTCTCTGCACCCTCCCTGCAGGTGTTGATGGTCAGGCATGAGGCCCCAGAGCCTTCTCTTCTCCTTCTGAGCAGTCCCAGCTCTCCCAGCCCTTCCTCAGAGCAGAGATGCTCCAGCCCTCTCCCTGGGCTGTCCCCAGTCTGTCCATGTCCCTCTTGTCCTGGGACCCAGTGCTCCAGGTGTGGCCTCTCCAGTGCTGAGCAGAGGGGCAGGACCCCCTCCCTGGACCTGCTGGAAGTGTTTTGTCTCCCACAGCCCAGGCCATCACTGTCCCTTTTGGGCACTTTGCTGCCTCGGGGTGAATTTGATGCCCAGCAGCAGGACTCCCAGAACCTTCCCTGTCCAGCTCCTTCCCAGCTGGGTGGGCCCAGCACAGACTGGTGAGGAATTGCAGGGAAACAGCAAATGCAGGAAAGAAAAACATGTGCAAGGCTCTACAAAATCTGCTGTCAGACAGGGAAGCTCATCACCAAAGAGCTTAGTTCAGATGAAGGACAAATAAAAAAAGGCACAGAGAGCATCATATGATAAATAGGCATCATTTTCTCCAGCAGTGAAGCCTGTCCTCACTGCAAGAACTTGCCATTTCCTCCCAGCACAAATGGATTACTCATGGACAGAGAAGTCAGGAACAAAATTAACTCTTGGAGCTCAGCGTGTCCCAGGAGATGAGCTCAATCCCAGTCTGCTCCTTCCTCCACAGCACACAGACCAGGAGCCTGGTGGCCCCTTGGATTGCTTCCATCACCACAATAATTAATTTAATTTTTAGCTTCTTGATTTTGGCAGAGACTCTCTTAAAAGCCGAAGGAAGAGCAATTAAATGCGAGAATTAAGTGAAATAAGGTGCCAGCAGGGTTTGGTGTCTGTCCCTCTTCCCTTAAGTGGGGTGGAAGATTAAGTGCTCAGCACATGGGCTCCTGAGAAAGCCTCCAAAGGGAGGCAACCCTCAGAAGAGATCCAAAAAGCCTTTTTCTTAATAGAAATAATCTAGAACTTGCCAAAAACCCTTAAATCCTGCAGGGCTGGCGGGATGGAGCCTTGGCTTCAGCTCCCACGTGGGCTTAGCAGTACAAATCCACTTCCCACACCCCAGGGAAAGCAACCCAAAATCTATTCTGTCCTTCCTGTGGTGCTGAGCAGCCAAAATGAGAGTCACTCCTCCAGAAAGTACAGAGTGAGCTGATTTATGGACTTACCAAGGAGGGAAGCTCTGATCAGGGTCCTCTGTCCCAGGGTTTTCATGTTTTACATGAGGTACTCACTGAGGAATCCACAAGCTGCCCACGATGCTGAAAAGAGGGACAGGACACAATTCCTCCCCTTTTATGTTGTCCCCTGCTCAGGTTTGAGTGGCAGGGAGAGATTCAGCACCTGTGTTCCACACAGCCAGACAGTGCTGCAGGTTTCTCACCAGGGATCAAAGCAGTGGGAACCCAACACCTCCAGCAGCAGCAGCTCAAGAAGCTCCCAGTGTTGGCTGCCCAACAAGCCCAGAATCCTGGGATCACAGTCCTCATCCTAATTTTTTTTTTTTTTTTTAAAGAATATAATCATCAAAAATTGTCTCTTGCTTGAAGGCTAACAGCTGCATGACAGCCACATTCCAAGTTTTCTACTCATTCATGAATTCAAAAGTCAGGCTGAGCAGATGCACCATTAAGTCCAGTTTCCTTATTTTTGACAACACATGTAATTATCCCCAACTTCAGAGACACAAACTACTCCTGGAGAAGTGACTTGTCAAACAAGGAGATGACAGAGGCAGCAACAAGAGCCCACTCACCCTGCCACTGGTCTCATGTCTCACAAAATAATTGCCTTCCCACCCAGAACTAAAGGTTACAACTACAGAGAGAATGAGTCAAAGCCGGAAAGACATATTTAAAAAATGGGGGAAAAAATGGAACAAAAAAAGTTTTATGAAAACACACCAGCATGTGTAAGACAGGAAGGAGACCATTTCTGCATTGCACCTTGTTTGCTCATGCTTTGTCTCAGCTGCCAACCACAAATTAGGTATCTCAGTTAAAAATTTGCTCATCTGGTACCTTTAATACTTACTCAGTCACTAGAAACTGAACATCTGTTTTGCTTTGAGGCTTTCAGCAGTGACTCAATGTTATCTGCAGTGCTGGACTGCTGAAGATGAGTATTCCTGAGGTTTTCCCCCCCCCCCACCCCACTCCTAGCAACAGGGCTTCTTGCTTTGGGGAGGAATCAGCTGACAAAGTTGGGTTATAAAATCATTACTGCTTGACACCAGTTGAGGAGGAAGGGCAGGACACAGAGAAATTTCATCCTCAGCTGGAAAGCACCCAGCTGAGATCTCCACCAGTGTGTACCTGGGTCCCACAGCTCCCTGGGATCGATACACCTTTGGCTCCCAGGCTCTGGAGAAGCAGCAACCTCCTGCTGTGTTTACAGCCAGCTCGATAAACACAACACAATTAAAATCCCTCCAGCAACCTCAGTGTGTGCATCCCCCCCCCCCCCCCCCCCCAGGGCTGTGAGCAGTCCCAAAGCTTTATTTGGGATTTAACCTCTGGGCATTGCAGAAAGCTCAGCATCACATCTTCATCAGCAGGGAGGTTCCCAAGGTGGAGGAATAGCTCTGGGAAGGGGATGCAGCAGCAGGAAATATCCCAGCACCCAGGGACCCAATTAAGTGGCTGACAGAAGACACCAGCATCCTATTAGCAGGGTACACGCTGTGCCTGCACAAAGGCATGCCACGCCTGGGAAAAGGACTTCAAGGATAACATATTCTGAGTGTGTGTGCCAGGGAAGAGCCTGGACATGATCATCATCTTGTCCTGCTGTAAGAGAAGGGATCTGGGCAGTATCCAAGCCAGCCCATTGTTAAAAGTCATTTTCCTGCTGTGTGTGCAGGGATGATCCTGGTGCTCCTTCAGGGAGTGGGAATTTTCCCTGGAAGGGCATCAGACAAAGCAAATCCATAGATTTTCCCTTCACCTCACCAAATGGTGGCCATAAAACAGAGCCAGGTGTCAGAAAGGATACTCAGGGTGGCTTTATGGGGTTTCAGAGAATCACAGAATATCCTGAGCTCAAAGGGACCCAGCCAGGGATCATCGAATCCAATTCCTGTTTCACCATCTCCCACCTCAGAGATGGGCACACACACAATCACCCAGGCTCTAAAGGACCTCCAAGATAACTGAGTCCAATCTGTGACCCATCACCACCCTGTCAACCAGACCAGAGCACTGAGTGCCACATCCAGTGTTCCCTTAAGCACCTCCAGGGATGGGGACTCCACCACCCCCTAGGCAGTCCAGTGCTTTATCACCTTTTCTATGAGGAATTTCCTCCTAATGACCAACCTGAACCTCCACTGGAGCAGCTTCAGACTACAAGGGGTTCACTCAAAGGGTTTTTATGACCCACTTCACCCTTACATACAGATAAAGGGTTCTGACATGGAGGATTCAGAAGTTAACCTGCTGGGAGATAAAGGTTCAAAGGGAAAGCTGAGAAAATCCCTACTCCCGGCTCCCACCCCAGCATTGGAAAAGGCTTCTCTCTCTTTCAGTGAAATTTTAAAAGTGAATGTGCACAGGGGCAGCCTGACACTGTCCCATCAGGCACAACAGACCCCATCTGAGATCTGCTTAATTCAATACCTCCAACAGCAATCAGCAGCAGGTCTAGGAAGCAAGGTCAGACCCACACCAGTCCCTACTATTTCCTCCCCAGAACACTTCCCAGTCTTCAGCACTGACTGTTTCTGCCCAGGGATCTCTATACCTTCCTTCCACCAGTTTATCCAGTCACCTTCCTGATCCATGGCAGTTTTTAAGCATCCTACAGAAAGCAGCAGCACAGCTTGCCCAGAGAAGCTGTGGCTGCTCCTGGATCCCTGGAAGTGCCCAAGGCCAGGCTGGATGGGGCTTGGAGCAGCCTGGGATAGTGGAAGGTGTCCCAGCCCATGGCAGGGTTTGGAACAAGTTGATTTTTAAGTCCCTTCCAACTCAAAGCATTCTGTGGTTCTGTGATTAACACATGAGGTGGAAATTCTTACAAACACTGACAGTACACAGGGGGAGGATGTGCTACCAGGACAGCACCATCAACACCCGAAATTCAGATCCCCAGAGCTCACAAAACTCCTCTGAGTCCTCTCCCCCAAGTTTTTGTGGTGCTAAGACACAGCACAATGAACAAGTGCTGCCATGCAACTCTCAGGGATTCAAACTGGGCTCCTCATCAGAGGCTCTGCGGGCAGCGAAGCAGCAGAACTGGTTTGGAAAGGAGAAAAGGAAAGAAAACACAGATGACTCTGATAACATGTCTAATTAATAAAGCATAAACGAGACAGGCTGGTTCAGGCTGCATGTCCCATCTGCTCTGCCTTCAGTCAGGATGGTTCCCAACCCCAAAAACACAGGTTTCCATGCAGATATTCCCACATGCTGACAAGACAAAGATTTGTCTTGTCACCCCAGCACACAAGCTCTGCTCTGGCATTCCTGCACATCCCTGAGTTCCTTTCTTTTAGGAAAATAAAAAATATGAATGCCCAGCATGCAAAGCATGGTCTGGGACACCCAGAGACCAAACACAAGAGTTTGGTATGAGTTTGCCATAACTTCATGGTCATCAGTCCTCTGTGACCTAACCTACCATTAAAGCTTTACCCCAAAACAGTTAATATATTTTAAGCTCTGCTTTAAGCAACTCTACAATCAAGTTGTGTGAATTTCTACAGTGTAAATGCTGATTTATAAAGATTTTTTTAAAGACCTGACAGCTCCTAAGGCCATCAGTTGAGTTATGATTCTAGAAGCTGAGGTTTGGACAAGGTCTTGATGTCTGCATCTTTCTGGTCCTCCTTTTGAAAAAAAAAATAAGCAGAGAAGACATACACAGTAGAGTCCCAGTAGTAGGAAACATCCAACTCTCACAATTGTGTATCCAGGCCTTAAAAGCTTCAACAAAAGAAAAAAAGAGAGAAACAAGAGGGAGCAACAGGAAACTGGTGGTCAAGTGGTGCTGATAGTCCTGGTGCTTTCTGAGGATAGGCTGACTCATTCTCCCCAGTTAAAAACCCAAACAACACCAACACCAGCCAGCCTGCTGGAGGTGGGAGTTCATGGTTTCTTCAGGTTTCACTGCTATGGGTGGATTTAATGAAAATGGAAAGCTTTCAGGGAGGGTAAATCCTTCAGAGGCAGAGAGGAAGGCACAGTCAGTTCTGGAGAAGCTTCTCCTGCATCACTTCATTCATGGCCACACCAGCTGCTGGCCCCTGCTCCTGAAAAACCAGCAAGAGTCAGGCTCTGAAAAGACAATCTGTTCTACTCTTTTTCAAAAAATGGGACTGAATGAGCAAGGTTCTATTGGGAAAGTCCACACCACACCTCTGATGACACAGAAGAAAGAAGCCAGCCTGGTGTTCCAGCCAGCCAAACGGGGCATGCCAAGGCTTTATTAGAGGAAAACCTTGAGGAACTTGGATGCAAACAAGCTCATCTCCACCTGGGATGCCAAGATGCTTCCACTGCCTTCATACTTAGGAGCTGTGAACACCATAGAGGTCTGATCTGCACTGGAGGAAGGAGCAGGGAGGATGTGCCATGGCAGAAGCATCCCTCGCCCATGCCACCGGGATCCAAATGTGATTTCCTTCAACACTGCTACATCCAACCTCTGTAGCTTGCTCCAGCCCAGCTCCTGTGCTCACACCCCTCAAAGTCCAACAATAAACAGCAATAAACAAGCAATAAACAGTGGGGAGCCACTGCTTGTAAATCAGTTGCCACATCGAGGACGGTCGCATATCGCAACAGCAGAGGAACAACAACGTGGTGATGGTGAAACCCTACAGCAGAGATTTGTTCTCCAGACTCAGAACTAAATGCAGACAGCTCATGTGGGTGGCTGGAACTTCATCCCAGGAAAGCCAACCAACACAGGAAGCCTTAGCTGCACTGGAATAGTCAAGATTTCAGGCAAACTACTTAAAAGCAAGCAGTTCTCCTCAGGAAATGGACAATGAGTTGCTGGCAGCATCCTGGAAGTCTTTCCTCTGACAAAGAGCTGGTTACTGAGGAATGGAGCTAACTCAGGTACAGGCACAAAATAAAAGGCAGAAGTTGAACTGGAACTTGCTGACTAAGCTGAGCTGGGCCAGGGGGGGCAGGGGAGATCCGGGCAGCAGCCAGTGCTCTGGAATAGGCATGGAAACAAGTTTCCACGGGAGCATGTTGCTTTAAAGTCAGCTGTATGAGATCATCTTGTCCCCTTGAGTATGTTGTTTCCTAATATTTTGTCCAGACCAATCACAAATGTCAGAAGCAGTGATTTGGTCTGTAGGTTTGGGTTTGTTTTTTTGGGGTTTTTTTGGGTTTTTTTTTTTGACTACCTTGAGTCTCTGCAGAGCCTGTTGAGGATGAGAATTATAGACCCTGTTCTGTCTTTCACATTACAAATGCAATTACCTCTGCAGCCTGATTGCAGTGTCTCCTGTCAGAGTGATTCTGTAAGAGGCTGGAAGAACAGCTTGCCTTTCAAAGGGAGTTAGGAACATTCCTGCAAGTCCTTCCATGCCCTGTGGTCACGTGCTGGTGAAATTTAAGAAAAGCACGTGCTGTCCCAAGGGAAGAGCATCCCTTGGAGAAAGATGTTCTTACAGCCTTCAAAGGAGGATGTGATGAAATGCCCTTGCAAAGTACAAAATTTCCTGGGCAAAAATCTGATTCTTCTTGCTTTTCAATCCTCTTCCCCAGACAATGAAGAAAAAATTCCACTGTAAGATGATTTTGAGATGGAAGGGACAGTTTGGGGATGGATAGGCTTGTCCTACCTGAGTGCAAGAGATGTGGGACTGAGCAAAGCAAGAGATAACATTAAGGTCAGTAGGACTCCTCTTTCTAAAGGCAGCAAGCATCTTGGATTTGTCTCTTGGATAACTGCAAGTGAAAATTAGCACTACAAGCTAGAAACATCTGGAGATAGGGTGTTAAACAAGATAGTGTTGGTGGGCCACATCTGGTTCCCACATTTTCCTTTCAGCCTAACCAGAGGCAGGAGTCAGGCACACAGGGCACCCAGTGGAGCTGGGAATTCTAGGCTGGATGATCACACAGGCCACTGCCACCAGGTGAGAGCTCCCTTCTCCTCACCTCCCACCCCAAGCACTCCCAGAACCAGCTGTGCCAGGCTCTGTGTCAGCCCCAGTGGGACACAGCTCTGCCAAAATGCTGGCCAGGCCAGGGTGCTGTGCCCAGAGCACACCAAGGTAAGCAAGCTGAGCTGCCTTACTCACCACCAGACGTGGTCCAACACGTGCAGGAAGGAGGGAACAGAAAAATCAACTCTCCAAAACAACACCAGCTCCATCTTACATCAGCTCACCCCTGCCATGAAACAACTCATCAGCTCTTTGCACCTTCATTTCCTTTTGGCACTGGGGCAACAGCACTCCCTGCTCAGGGATTGATGGAGGGGCCAGTGCTGCTGCACCAGGGCCACAGAGAACACCCAATTTGGTTAAGACAGGGCTTGACCCCCCAGTTATTAAGCAGGAAGTGGGAATATTAAGTGCAGATGCTAATGGTGAAAGAGGCACAGCTGGCACTGAGGTGAAAGGAAGGTTGGAAGACAGGAATGAAAGAGTTTGGATTGGATATTAGACAGAAATGATTTCCTGTGAGGGTGGTGAGGCACTGGCACAGGTTGTCCAGGTTGTGCCATCCCTGAAGTGTCCAAAGCCAGGCTGAATGGGGCTTGGAGCAATCTGGTCTTTGGAAGGTGTCCTTGCTCGTGGCAGGGGGCTGGAATGAGATGATCTTTAAAGGTCCCTTCCAACCCAAACCATCCAGAGATTCTGTGACTAAACCACTGAGTTCAGCTCACAGCACTTGAAATCAAAGATCACAAGGTTTGACAAATTATTATTAAACATGGAAGTCCCTGCAGGATTCTAGGAAAAAATTCAAGTGTTGCTTCCTCAGCTGCCCATTACCTAAAGTGGGCTGAATGAGCCCCATTTCTGAGGGAATAAATCCCTTTTGGACCAAGCAAAAGGGAACTGGAGTGGAAAGTGGTCAGCATCCTTAGGCACATCAGACCTGTTCTCCAAGCAAGAGACTCCAGGCTTAGGGCATTTCAAAAGCCAGCATTTCTCAACAAGCATGGAAGCACCAACTCTTCCTGTCATTTCACATCTATCCCCTTTTCCCTGGGGACAGCAGGCAGCCTGGTGTGTCACAATGGGAATAACCCCAGTCCCTCAGCAGGCAGCCAATCTGTGAGCAAGGCAGGCTTTGATAAATGGGAGGAGAGTGGTGAGTGAAGGAAAGTTCATGGAAGAGAGCTCGCAGAAGACAGGAATATTAAAGAGTTTCAACTCTGCAGCCAGGAAACACTTAACAAATAGGCATCTTTGCACTCAAAGCTGCTAAAAAACAACCCTACCCAGAGGAAAGAAAAATAACAGATGTGAGAATTAAGTGGGCTAGTGTTTGGTGTGTGATTTTGTCCACAAAGACCATTTAGGGAACAGGTTTTCAGAAGCAGAGGACGTTTCTGGCTTTAAGGCCAGGTTGGATGGGGCTTGGAGCAATCTGGTCTAGTGGAAGGTGTCCCTGCTGGTTGGAAGAGTTGGTCTTTGTGGTCTTTCCAACCCAAACCATTCCATGAACAGCAGCAACATTTGGGAGCTCTCTGGCACAAAGCTTCCGAGGTGCCTGTTCAACATGGCTGGGCTCTGACAAAATTCAGTACAAACAAGAAGGTTTTTCTCAAGGCATCATTTTTGTGTTGCTTCCAAAATTGAGACCTGCAGGAGCTCAGTGTCTCCATCTGGCACATCTGCAGTGCTGGAGCTCAGGATGCTGCAATTCTGGGTGCCAGGGCATGGGGGGAGAAGGGAGGGTTTGGCAGCTGAAGGCCAAGAGGGAAGGAAGAGATAATCCAAAAAGTAAGTAATGAATTTAGCTCCAGAATAGGATGGACCAAAATTGCTCCCAAAAATAAATTCAAGTGGCTCTTAGTAGCAAGAAGAGATTTAACCACCACATTCATTTTCAGTTCCTCTCCCCCAAACCATCATTCCCAATGTTCCCCAGGCCTCTTGTTTCTCTCTGGAGGTAGATCCAAGGAGCTCTGCAACCTGGGCATAGCTCAGAGCAGATATCTGGGGTCAGATCCAGGATGGAAATGACTGAGAATGTCTGAGGGGAGAACATAGTTCAAATGCTTTGAAAGCTTTGGAGTGTTTTATTCAATGTTTTGACTGTTTCAAAGTAAAATCAGGGCCCAGCTTCTAAAATATCTATGAAGTAAAACCACCAGCAATGAGAAAAAATTATTCAAATGTAACATCCAACACCACAGTTTGACAGGGTCATTTGGAACTGCACATCAAGTGACCACAGGCAAACTGGGGTAGCCAGAGATGCTTCAGAACTGGCTGAAGGGTCACAAGAGGGTCACTGCAAGAACTTCCTACAGGAAGGACACAAAATTCCATCCTGTCTTTGGCAAAAGCCACTGTTACCTGAGAGGTGGCCCACGGATGGAACTTGGTAGCCCAAGTCCAAAGGTGGGTTTGTGCCACGGCACCTGCCAGAGGCCACGCAGCCTCCCAAGGCTTGACACAGGATTGGTTCTCCAGAAAACCCACCAAAATTCATGAATCCAGTGGCTGAACTCAGAATGTCCCCAGGGCAGAGCCTGCAGGACCCTAAATAAGGGTCTCAGTCAGGACAGGGAGAGGCACAGAGGCCTGAGCTCTGCATTCCAGGTGCTCCCTTGGGAAGTGTCACAGCATCCCAAAGGAGCTGAGCTGCCATTTGTCACCTCCACAGCAAAACAATCCTCCTGGAAAAGCCCTGTGCCAACAGCCCAGTCCCACCAGAGAAGACAAAGCTCAAGGAATGCTTGAAGAGGTGTCCCATTCACATTCTCTGAAAAATTCTTTCACCCAGGATTTTTCTCCTGGGAAGTTGAGAAGCCTCAGAGAAAAGGAAAACAATTCTTATCTCATTTGCTTCTCCTGTGCTGTGCTCATGTGGAATGTGTTTGGAGATTGTTCACCCACAGGTGATTGTTCCATTGCATTCTGCTGGGAGTTGTTTTCACTCTTTGGCCAATCAGGGCCAAGCTGTGTCAGGGCTCTGGAGAGAGTCACAAATATTTCATTATTGTCTTTTTAGCCTTCTCTAAGTGTCCTGTCTGTATTCTTTAGTATAGTTTAGTGTAGCATTCTTTAATAGAATATAGTATCATAAAATAATAAATTAGCCTTCTGAGAACATGGAGTCAGATTTCTCATTCCTGCCTTCATCTGGGGGGAACACAAATACAATGAAGAGGTCAGCAACAATTCCTGCAACAGGCAAAATGGAAAAAAAAACTGGAAGTGGCATTCCTGTTCCTACCCCTGGGCTCAGGATCTGATGGCAGGGCTGGGAGCCTGCCTGAAATCCCATTTTGGAGGGGGGACATGGAATGCACTGCCATGACCATCCAAGGGACTGGGAGCAGCTGAAGTGGCACAGGAAGTGTTGGATGCGGGATGGGACCAGTCCCAGCCATGATGAGCCTGGCAGAGGTGACCTTTCCATGCTGGATTGAAAAGCCAGGATTAACAGCATGCACCTATGGAAGCTGTCACTGCACTACCCCCCCTTGTCCTTCATTAGTTAATTACTGACATTTCTGCAACTCCACTGCCTTAATGAAGCAGCAGGGGAGGGAGAATTCAATATTAAATATAAAGAAGTGATCTCAGCTGGGCAATGATATCTTCTCTGGCACAGCTGGGTGGAATTTCAGGGCTTCAGGAACTCAAATTTCCTTAAATCTGTGGTACTTTTCTTAGCCTGTGGAGCACTGAACAGCCCAAAATGAAGTCCCCCTGCACACACACAGCATCATGAGTTCTCTAAAAGGATGAATCCTTAAAAGCTTCAAAACACAATTTTAAAGATTCTCTTCCAAACTGTAGCCTGTGAGATTTGCATCCTTCAAACACAAGAGAAGCTGTGGCTGCCCCTGGATCCCTTTAAGGGTCCAAGGCCAGGCTGAACACAGCTTGGAGCAAGCTGGGATAGTAAAAGGTGTCCCTGCCCATGGCAGGGGTTGGAACCAGAAGGTCTTTAGGGTCCCTTCCAACCCAAACCATTCCATGATCCAGTGATTCTGTGGAACTCTGGCATTCTGGGCAGCAAAAGGCTGCCCAAGGAACTTGTTTTGTGCAGCAGAGAGTTTAAACTGATTAAACTCCAAGACTGCTGTTCTAGTCTGCTGTCATGTCACCTCCAGTGAAGCCACAGCCACCAAGCCAGACCCCACCTCTCAAGAACTTCTTTCCACAGCAGCTGAACACTCATCTCCAAAGATCCCACGCTGGGACCTCTGAATCCACCCTACAAAAATAAAACCACTCCAAATAACCCATGCCAAAGCAGCTGAGTGAGTATTGAGCAACTGCAAAGTTCCTGGCTTTCTAAAGACACTCATGATCTTGCAGTAACTTCAGAAAACCCCAGTGAATGGGTCAATTCCTGGGTTTGGATGTGGGGGAGCTCAGCTTTCCCAGCACTGCTGCCTGGCTGTCCAGGAGCCTTGGCTGAAGTTTCCAGGCAGTTATCAACAAGTTCCTGCCTCTGGCTGCCTAGAATGCCAGAGTTTCACAGAATCGTTGAATCATGGAATGGTTTGGGTTGGAAGAGACCCTAAACAAGGGACCCATCTGGCTCCAGCCAGGCCTGGTGTGGCTCATCCCTGAAGCACTTTTTCCCCTCAGGACTTTCCACCTCTTCCATCCACTTGTGCACAGAGTTCCTCATTCTCTGTCCACACACAAAAAGCAATTGGCAGAGCACAAATTCAGTTTCTCAGCCCTGAAGTTCAAAAGAGGAGTTTGTTCAGTGCCTGGGCTTCCTGGCTTTGCTCCAGGGGGTTGGAGAGGGAATAGAAAGGGATGGTTTTGGAGACCCTAAATGCACATGCTGTAATTCCCCAGGGGAAGGCAGGCTCCAAGCTCTGCCAGCATCCTGCCTACAATTCCTCTTGCACTTGGGACTGACCCATTCTCAAAAATGATTAGCAGAAATCACCTGGGTGATGAGCAAAGGGCTTTGTTCAAGTTTGCAGAGAACAAGAGCCATGAATCTTCTACCAGCTGCTGAGCCTGTGTCTCAACAAATGTGGATCTGCAGGACACCGAGCACCCTCAGACTCCCCTGATGTGGGCAATGGAGCTGGGGAAGGGTCTGGAGCCTCAGGAGGGGCTGAGGGAGCTGGGAAGGGGCTCAGCCTGGAGCAAAGGAGGCTCAGGGGGGACCTTGTGGCTCTGCACAGCTCCTGCCAGGAGGGGACAGCCGGGGGGGGGGTCAGGCTCTGCTCCCAGGGAACAGGGACAGGAGGAGAGGGAACGGCCTCAGGCTGGGCCAGGGGAGGTTTAGATTGGATACTGGGAAAATTTCTTCACCCAAAGGATGGTCAGGCATTGGCACAGCTGCCCAGGGCAGTGTTGGAGTGCCCATCCCTGGAGGGGTTTAAAAGCCATGTGGATGTGGCACTTGGGGACATGGTCAGTGGTGGCCTTGGCAGTGCTGGGGGAATGGCTGGACTCAATGATCTTGGAGAGCTTTTCCAACCCAAACAATTCCATGATTCTATGACAGACATGGGAATGCAGACCAAGCAGCACCAGGCAGGATCAGGCCCAGCAAAGTGGTTTAATAAACACTGACTTAAAGCTCCACCTAAAAAAACCTCTCTGCTGGGCAGAGGGGCACTGCAGGAAATGCAGCAGCTCTGGAAAGAGAAAAGAGCTTGCAGGGGATGATGCTGGGGCTGCAGCTCCTCCATGGAGAGAGCACCACCCTCCCAGCACGTGCCTGCTCAGGAGCCTGCTGCCAGCTCCCCACAGCCTCCTCCTGCAGCAGCATCAGATGCTCCATCCCATGTTGCTCACTCAGCTGTGCCACAGAGGAAACAGGGACAGAGGGCTCCCAGGTTCCCCTTTTCTGGCTGCAAACAGGATGAGCTCCAGCTGAGGATGTCTCCTTTTAAAGCAGCTCCCTGCATTTCACAATTTATCTTCAGGTTTCTACAAGAAGAGGGCAACATATGGGAAGTTACATAAACTTGACAACCCCCACAGAATATCCTAGAAAAAAAGGCAAATACCTCTGCACAGGCACAGAAGTTGCTCTAAAACATTTTAAGGAAAGTGAGGAGTAAATCCTTCATTATCCCATGGATAAAACCTGGACACAAGAAGCAGTATCAGATACTCAGGTGCCTCCAGAGCCTCTCCTGGGTGGATCAGGACATGTGTCACCTTTGTGGAACATGCACCTGCAGCAGTGGCTTTGCACATGTATCACCAACAGTTCCCCTGCAGCCCTGGCTGAGGGACATGAGGTCCCACAAGGACCCACACAACAGCCACCAAGAGGGATGAAGACACTTGGAGATCCTCCAAACCATCCTAAATGCTGATGGATCCAAGGTGGAAAATGCTCAGGCAGCCACCAGGTTTGCCATCCTTTCTGGAGCCTCAGCTGAGGAGGGGATGAGAGAGATGAGAAAACATGATTGTACCATTTATTTACCTCTCAGGAGAGCAGAGATTCACCTTAGCCCTTCCACAGCTGCTTTTCTCTCTCAGCTAGCCTTTTCCTGTTTTATTATGCCTGGTTTTATTTGTTTGGATGTTGGATTCTGGGAGGCCAGACCTGCACAGCCAGAGCTGAAGCACAGCCCCAGTTCAAGCACAAATGGCTGGGCCACAGATTTCACCTCCAAGTACCTGCTGGAGTCAAAAAATAACCCACACACAACCACTGAAGGCCAAGACAGGTATAAAAAGATGATAAATTAGTTGTCTGAATACAACTCCCTGGCAGAAGGTTGGAGCCAGGTGGGGATCAGACTCTGCTCCCAGGGAACAAGAGACAGGACAGAAGGAAACAGCCTCAAGTTGCACCAGGGGAAGTTTAGATTGGGTATAAGGGAAAATTTCTTCATGGAAAGGGTTGCCAAGCACACTCCTAGATAAGATTAGAAAATAGTTGAACCTCTCTAATCTCAGTCTCAGTATCTAAAGACAAGTTGCTGCCACCGAGTCACCCAAAGATGCCACCTGGCATTTTCACCCTGCCACCAGAACAAGGATGCAAATTCTACACAGCAACTGGGATTAAAAACATCTATTTGCCTGTAGCCAAATAGGTTTAAAGTCTCCTCAAGAGAAAATCTCGAGGATTATCCATGCTTTCCAATTTATTATTCATTTATAACTCATCTCCATTCATCTCTAATTCATCATTTAGGGGGATGGCATTAGTGTCTGCTATGGAAGGGGTATGAAACAGCAGCATTTGGATAAAAATTGTACCTCTGAGCCTTCAAGAGTGGCCAGTTTGCAAGAGAGTGAAATCCAGAGGCTCTGACACACGCCATGTGTTCAACAACACTGGCAAACACATGTGAATATATTTATTTTCAGGCTTCTCAAACATATCCACATGAGCTTCGCTTCTGGAACACGACTGAGATGATTATCTGCTGGTGTGATAAAAACATGATTCAAATTGTAAAGCAGCAGGAAAAGTTTTGCATGTTGGCCTGCCACACAATATCACCAGAAAAATTTATGGTACCACTCGACCTGCAGGTCGAGAGCCAGGATATTCCTGTGCTGAACATGGTGCCTGGAACGGGAGGCTGTGCTTTCCCAGAGTGCTGCTGGAATCTTTATAAACCACTAAAATGCTTTTAAAAAAACCAAAAACAACACACACACACAAAAGCAAATCCTGTTCTTCATAGTTCTCTTCCTACTCAGTGAGATTTACTTATTTGAGGGTTCCAGCCTTCTAGAAAGCTCTAACAGCATCAGGATTGGGAGATCTGTCCCTTTTTCCTCCTGGTTCTGCTGAGCAGCCAGACCTGAGTTCCTTCCTGGCTTTTTTTGCCATCTCTTTCCCTGCCTTGGTCTGTCATTTCTTTCTCCAGCCCTGTTGCTCCTGTCCCTGGTCCAGGGCTGGGTCTGCACTGGGTACAGCAGAGTTTTTTTGGGGATGGAATAAGAGATGCCTGGCTGGAAGCAAGCAGTACTTTGAGCTGGTTGCAATCCCACTGGGGCCAGGACCAGATTTCCTGCCTGCAGAACCCTCTGCTCATGGACCACAACAGCACTGACTAACACAAATGAGTCCTGTCAGCCCTGAGGTTGGGACTGAAGTGTTGGAAATCCTCAGAGGAGGAACTGACACACTACCTCCAAAAATTCAGGTGGAAAGCAAGGGATGGAGCTCAGACAGTGCCAGGGATTCCAGGAGGATCTGCTGCTTAATTGGCAAGTTCACCACTGTGGCCTCTTGGAAAGAGGAGGCCACCAAGATGATCAGATGGATGGAGCAGCTCTGCTGTGAGGAAGGAGAGAGAACTGGGATGGCTCAGCCTGGAGAACAGAAGGCTTTGGGATGACCTAACTGGGGCCTTCGAGGACCTGAAGGGAGCCTACAGGAAATATAAAAAGAGACTGGAGCAACAGGAGAAGGGGGAATGGCTTCACACTGAAGAGAGGAGGTTTAGATTGGATATTAGGAAGGAATTGTTACCTCTGAGGGTGGGCAGGCCCTGGCACAGGGTGCCCAGAGAAGCTGTGGCTGCCCCTGGATCCCTGGAAGTGTCCAAGGATGGGGCTTGGAGCACCCTGAGACAGTGGAAGGTGTCCCTGCCCATGGCAGGGGGTGGAATGAGATGCTTCTCAAGTCCCCTTCCAACCAAACCATCCTGTGATTCTGTGATTCCATTAGCAGTGCTCCCAGAGGACAAGTGAGGATGGCTGGGTGTCAGTTTTGGGGAGAACTCTACAAATTCTCTTTTGGGCAGATGATCTCCAACTCCCCGAGGAGGAGCATGTGAGCACAGACCCAGGGACACATCCTGCCCTCAGCAGTCACACCAGGAATTGCTGCTCTCCTCAGCCCTGGAGCAAGGTCACCACTGCAGGGGTGGAGCCCAAAGCCAGCTAACCCCCTGGGGTTTAGATCATCAGAACAATCAGAGATTGTTTCGAAACATCAGGCATGATATGGGAGGACACTCATGCCAGGGGGGCTGGTTCAACCCCAGAGCAATCCAGTGCTGATTGATTCACTGCTCATACCTGGATCCAGCCTTCCTCTCACCTATTACTTAATACACAAAACCTACAAGCTCCAACAGGCCAAACCTTGTTTTTCAAACAGGTATGCTGCTGCAGCACCTCCACAATGAGCCTATAACACACCTTTGTTGATGGAGTTTGGAGTGCCAAGAAGTGTCTGGGACCCCCAAGTTATGAATCCAGGTCTTAAAACTCTTTTTCTAAGCAGCATCAATCAGCCAAGGTGGCTGGTGGTCAGGTATCAAGCCTATGAAAGCCCATTTTCTGCCAGCTGGGATTTCCAGGCTGGACATCTCCTATTTCCACTTCCTCCAGGACTCATCCTGAAGTGATGTTCATGGCCTCAGTGCTCACAACCCCATCAGCAAACACTGAACCTGCCAGAACCAAGAAAGGCAGCTGGGAGACAGGCAGGGGAGAGGCAGCTTCCCACTGGAATTCATCTCATGCTACCTGGGTAAACCAGGAAGGATGCCCTGCACCTCCCCTTCTTTAGACATGCAGGGATTTGGGGCAGGGAAGGGATTTGGCTGGTTTCCCTTCCCTCCACAAAGGAAGGCAGAGCAGGGATGTCTTCCTGGAAGGACCAGAAAATAGCAGTGGATCGAGTCAGACTGCGGGGCAGGATGAGGAAGTCCTCGTTATGGCAATAAAAAGGTCTCAAGTACTTGGCTGGGGTGCCAGGAATCCACCAACAGGCCAGGCTGGCTCAGAAGCAGCTTTTCACATCAGTGCAGTGAGAACATTTCTGTTTATTTGTTCCTCAGCCTCAGCCAAGAAGGAAGGAGGTGCTGCTCCGTTCCCCCCCTCACCACACTTGTCCTCAGCTCCCTGCAACAGCAGAAAACTTCAAATTGGTGACACCTCCACCTCCTGCTCCCTCCTGCCACCCTGGAATGTTTGGGCTCGCAGACAGGTTTTAATTTTGCTTCAGAGGAGGGATGGCATGGCACGACCTGACTCACGTGGGAAAGGCAGAGGTTACGCTCTCGTCTGCTCCTCTGAAGTCAGAGAACTCTTGTTTTCCATCCCAGGCCCAAATTAGTGCTAATTATTCCATGCAAAATGGAGTTGCTTCAACAGGAAGGAATTAGGACAACAAATTATTCTGGAATAAAGAGTCTCTGCTGCCTAAGCAAGGGATCTGTTTGTTTGCACAAAGAGTAAGAGGAGCTTTCTCAAGGCCAGGTTGGACAGGGCCTGGAGCAACCTGGGCTGGTGAGAGATGTCCCTGCCCATGGCAGGGGGTTGGAAAGAGGTGAACTTTAAGGTTCCTTCCAACCCAAATCATCCTCTGATTCTCTAATTCTTCCACAGGTCTTTTTGGAAAAAAAAAGTAGTCCCAATTTTAAAAAGATTTCCAACCTCCATGCCTGTTACAGTAGACACCAGGATGTTCTGCATGACCAATATGCCAAGACCCAACCCACACTCAGGTGTTTTGACTGCCACCATCAAAACTGCAGCTGCCATAATCACAGAGCTACCACATCAGCAACCACAGCATGGCAGGTTTGAAAGCTGTGGCTGATGCTTCCAGCCAGGAGAGCTCTGATTTGGGCCAGGGAGGGAGGGAGGTGCAGGCACACACCCTCCTGCAGCCCAAAGGAGGGTTTCCCTCCATGGAGACACAGCCCCCAAAACCTGCAGGACATGTGGCTGTGGAGATGCATTATTGGAATGCCCTGGCATAGAACTGTGGAATCACAGCATGGTTTGGGTTGGGAGAGACCTTAAAACTCATCTCACTGCAACCCCCAGCCATGGTAATGGGTATCTTCCACCATCCCAGGTTGCTCCAAGCCCTGTCCAGCCTGGGGATGGAGCCACCACAGCTTCTCTGGGCAACCCATGCCAGGGTCTCACCACCCTCACAGGCAAAATTTTCTCTCTGATATCCTGTCTAACCCACCCTCTGGCACTGGGAAGCCATTCCCTGTCCTGTCCCTCCATCCCTTGTCCCCAGTCCCTCTCCAGCTCTCCTAGAGGCCCTTTAGGCCCTGGAAGAGGCTCTGAGCCTTCTCCAGGGGAGCACCCCCAGGTCTCAGCCTGGCTCCAGAGTGGAGGGGCTCCAGCCCTTGGAGCATCTTTATTGCTTCTTCTGGAGTCACTTTAAGTCCTTGTTGTGCTGAGGACCCCATCCTTAGACACAGCACTCCTCACCATCACCTCCTCCCTGCACAAACACAGCAACCCCTTCCCAGAGGGGCAGCCCCCACCTTGCTGTACTACGAAACACCACGTAAGGCCACATGGAGCAGCTGTGGAAAACAGCACCCCTCCCATGGTGGGAGCCTGGAGATGACATGAAAAGCCTCCTAAAAGGGTTAGACAAGCAAAAGAATGAATGAGCTGCCTCTGCACTAGTGCCTGGGCAGATGTATGTGACAGTGACAATGTCCATGGATCCCACAACAGGTTTCCCACACACAGAAGTTTCAAGTGCTGACAGGTACCACTGCTGACAGTCCAGCCACGTGAGCTGCATCAGAGAAAAAGGGTTTCCAGAGTATTTGGGAGTTTAATGAGCAGCAGACACTCGTGATGAAAGCCACTCTACCCACTCACAAAAACTGGAGACATCAGGAAGAACAGGATTGCACCAGCCTCTAGCGATATCCAGGACCAGCTGCTCCAGAGGAAGATGCAAGAAATCATTCTGGACAGCTCAGGAATCACTTGCTTATCACTAAATCTCTTCCTAAGCCCTTCAGACAGTGATTAAGCACAATGGTTCATACCCTATATATTAAATATTAATCCTCCCTAATGGGACTGCTGATGTTCTGGTTATCCAGTTCGGATAACCACACACCCCGCTCCTTTTCCACCCCAAACCACAGAAACACGACACACAAAACCCAGCAGTGTTCTGTGATCCAGCCAGAGCCTCCCTGGGCTCTGAGCCTTGAAGGAAACCAGCTGGATGCCACTGAAACCAGGGGGGAAAGAGTTAAAGAGCAGGAGATGAATCAGCCACTGCTCTAAAGGCGGACATTTCCTACCTCTGTGCTCAAGTGTCTCTTCCTGTCCACAGGCTTTGGGGATGCCTGGTTGATTTCTGGTTGCCTCCAAATGACTTCCACCATGAGAGGAAAGCCCAGGGATTTGTTTTATTTCCAGAGGAAAATGAGATTTGTGAATGAGCCCAGAGAGCAGCTGCCAGGGATGACCGACCTTCTGCCCGTGTCACACCAGACAGGAGGACGAGGCAGCAGCTGGTGCCACTCCTGACCCTATGGAAGCACTACAGGTGCCACTCCTGACCCTATGGAAGCACTACAGGTGCCACTCCTGACCCTATGGAAGCACTACAGGTGCTCTGTCCCACTGAAAATATTCCCCCCCCCATGCTCCCCAGTGTTTTGAGGCATCACAGACCACAACAGTGGTCAGCCAAGCACAGCAGAAGTCACACAGCCTCTGGACTGGGATCCACCACCCTGCTGGAAACACAGAGGGTTGGAGCAGAATAGATGCAGGCTGGCAGCAGGAGGAGACAGGGAGAGGGGGAATTCAAGCCACTCATCCACGAGGATGTTGATGTTGGACAAGGACCAGTATCATGGAGCAGCACAGAGGTGCAGTTATTTGTGAGGGATGTTCCAGCAAGGCAGGGCTGTGTCTCCTTAGTCTGGGAACAACACAGCAGCACCAGCACCCTGGAAATGGGAAATATCTATTTCAGCACCTCCCAGGATCCCCCACTGCTTTCACAGAATGCCAGAGTCATTTAGGTTGGAAGAGACCTCCAAGATCATCACAAGTCCAACCTGTGACCAATCCCCACCTTGTCACCAGAGCAGAGCACTTAGTGCCACATTCAGTTGTTCCTTGGACACCTCCAGGGACGATGGCTCCACCACCTTCAGCCAGCCATAACCAACCAGTTGCTTTAACCAACTGTTTTAATAAAGATCAGGCAAAAACCCTGCAGCTTCCCCCAGGCACTCCCCCCGGAAGCTCTCCAACAGGGATGGAAAGAATGGGAAGGTGGCAGTGCCCACTTTCTGCCCAGCACAGAGTCTCTGTCTCCCCAGCACCCCCAGGTCCTAGGGGATGTGGGGTCCCTGTCCCCCAAAAAGCCTCCTGGCTCTTCACCTGGCCACAGTAAACGCCATCAGGCAGGTGGCGGTGCCATGTCCATCCCTGTGATCCCATTCCTCCTCCCAGAGCTCCACACCAAGCCTGTTTCCCAATCTCTCTGGGAATAACAGCACGAATTTGCATCTGATGCTTGACAGAGACAAATCCTCCCTGCAAACCTGGCTGCAGCACCCCCCAGCTCATCCTTCCCCTCCCTGCCACTGGCTGCTGCAGCAACAGGAATTAAAATAAAGATGAAAAACTCCTGTTGGGGCCGCAGTTTTATTTCCTGTCGTTTCTAGAACTCCTTGTACAGGAGGAAAAAATCCTTAAATATTTCCAAGCATCCTGCATACTTGCAGCAAGCTCCCCCCAGCCACGGGCAGGCAGAGAAGGGATGACTAATTTCTTTTTTAGCATAAGACGCTGGGAGAGCGTCCTGTGAACGAGCTCAGTAAATTCCTGAGGCTCCCGGCAAGGACTCCACCACTCCTTGCGAAACTTCCCAGCTGGAATTGAAAAGGCAGAAAACATCGTTTTCTCTCCCTCCACAAACAGAGCTTGGGATTCCTTTCACGACAGTATTTGGATTTTTAATGTCAGTCCATATTTAGCAGGAGGGAAAAAAAGCCTCCCTTCCTTCCTGTCACATTTTCCACCCTCGATGACATCCAAGATCAGAAACAAGCAAGCGCTGGCCGAGGAGGGAGGATGCAGCTCCCGAGCGTGGGAGAGCTTGGAGAGGGGCAGCAGGGATGTTCCCATTTGGGATTCCCGTCTGAGGGGACACACCCTTGGAGGAGTGGAAAGAGCCAGTGAGAAGGGGACAGAGCCCTGGAGTAAGGGGCAGAGCCCTGGAGGAAGGGACAGAGTGCGGAAGGAAGGGACAGAGCCCTCGGAGCCCACAGCAAGGAGACTGTCCCTTCCAATTCTCCACTCTGGAGCATCTCCTGGAGGGATGGCCCAGCGAGCAGCCAGGCCACCAGCCCCCAAGCTGGAATATCGGTCCCAAAAGAAGCTTTTGGCTACCTGGATCTGCCAAGGGGGGTGTGGTCCGACCGTGGGTCAGGAGGGTTCCTCACTGAGCCCGATGGAGGGGTGCAGGGAGCCCGGCCATCCTGCAGCAGGGCGGTGGTGGGTGGTGGCAGGAGGTCGTGGCCATGGTGGCCCTGCCCTGCAGATGTTTTTTGGATCTTGGAGGAGTGTCCTCAGCTCGGACTCCAGTGTTCAGCCCTGTGGGTTGCTGCAGACCCACAGGTGGAAGTTCATAGAATCAGGAATGGTTTGGGTTGGAAGGGACCTTAAAGCTCATCTTGTTCCATCCCCTGCCATGGGCAGGGACACTTCCCCTAGCCCAGGGTGCTCAGAGCCCCATCCAACCTGGCATTAAACACTTCCAGGGATCCAGGGGCAGCCCCAGCTTCTCTGAGCAACCTGTGCCAGGGCCTCACCACTCACCCAGGGAAGGATTCCTTCCGAACATCTAATCTAACTGTACGCTCTTTCAGTGTGAGGCTGTTCCCCCTTATCCTGTCACTCCAGACCCTTGTAAAAAGTCTCTCTCCATTTTTCTTGCGGGCTCCTTTCAAGTACTGAGAGACCCCCATTAGGTCTTCCCGGATCCCTCTCTTCTCCAGACTGGACAAATTGGGAAAACCCCAATTTTCCCAACCTTTCCTTGCAGGAGCTGCATCCCTCCGATCAACTCAGTGGCCTCCTCTGGACTCGCTCCAAGGGAGCAAATCCAAGAGCCCCAGCCCGCGATCACTTTCAGAAATCCCCACTCTCACTAACAAGCACACCTACAAATACTCAAACACCAAACCCCAAGTTCAGCACCCGTGGGGTGGGGGTGCCCCAACTCCACCGACACGCGTGGGTCGCGGCCCCCGCCCCTTCCATCCCCCCCACGCCACCACAACAACGCCGTGTCCATCCCCGGGGGTCACCTGCGACCTCCTCCCCGCTCACCTGCGGCCGCTGCTCCCTCACCGGCTCCCGCCCAAACGGCTCCGCTGCGAGGCCGCCTCGGCCGCCCGTAACCATGGACGGCGCAGCGGGGGAGGGCGCGGGGGGGGGTCGGGGGAAAAGGGGAGGGGGATATGAGGGAAGGGGAAGGGGTGCGGGAAGCCCCCGCCGCCCCTCGGGGCTCTCCCGGCGCTCAGCGGCGCCGCCGCCGCCGCCCGCCCGCTGCCGCCGCCATCGCGCGGCTCCGGGCCGGGGGCGTGGCCGGGGCGTGGCCATGGGCGTGGCCAGGCGGGCCCCCGGCGCGTGGCGGTGCTGCCCCCTGGTGGCGCGGAGGCGGCACTGCGCCCCCTCCGCCCCCGGTCCCGCTTCCCGAAATTCCGGAGTAGGAAAAATTAATTAATTAATGAACTATTAATTAGCAAATTAATTACAAACAAAATGTTTTGGTGGGATACTACAGGAATGCCGGAGGCGGGCTTTTAGGAAGGAGGTGCGGAGACAGGACAATGAGTAATTCATGCAAGTTGAAAGAGGGGGAATTTATATTGGATATTAGGAGGAAATTTTTTGCTGTGACCATGGTGAGAACAGAACAGGTTGCTCAGAGAAGTTGTGGATGCCCAAACGCTGGAAGTTTTCAAAGCCAGGTGGGATAAGGCCTTGAGCAACCTGGTTTGATGGGGGTTGCCCCTGCCTGTGGCAAGGTGGGTTGGGTTGATCTTTAAAGTCCCTTCCAAACCTTTAACATTCTGTGATTCTATGATTCTGTGATTTATTCTCATGATTGTACGATTCTGAAATTCTGTGAACAGAAATTCCTGGGTGCAACTGAATGAGTGGCTTTTTTTTTCATGAGGTAAGTTTTGATCATTACAATGATCTCTTCTTAATTAGAAACAACCTAGAAATATGATCCTTTTTTATAATTTAGAATGAGAAAAGCTGGTTTCAATTAATTATAATCACAGAAGGGTTTGGGTGGGAAGGGACCTTAAAGACCATCTCATTCCACCCCCTGCCATGGGCAGGGACAACTTTCCACCATCCCAGGTTGCTCCAAGCCCCATCACATGTGGCCTCAGACACTTCCAGGGATGAGGCTTTTCTGGACAAACTGTGCCAGTGCTCACATGAAAGACCATGTTCCTCATACCCAGGTGGAGCTTCCATCAGTTTCTGCCCTTTGCCTCGTGTCCCATTACTGGGCACCATGGAACAGAGCCTGGAGCAGGTGACACAGGAATGTGTCCAGGTGGGTTTGGAACATCTCCAGAGAGAGAGACTCCAGGGCCTCGCTGGGCAGCTGTTCCAGGGCTCTGCCACTCTCAACATAAAGAAATTCTTGCTCGTGCTGAGGTGGAACTTCTTGTGCTTTAGTTTGTGGCCTTTAGTCCTTGTCCTGTCACTGGGCACCGCTGGAAAGAGTTTGGCACCATCCTGTGATCCCCTGCTTGGAGGTATTTATATGGATTGATGAGATGGCCTCTCAGTCTTCTCCAGAGTGAACAGGCAAGTCTCCTCGCAGGAGGGACGCTCCTGTCCCTTTGCACCCGCTGTCCCCGCTCCAGGACAGCCCAGTCCCCCTGCTCCAGGATCTCCTTGTCCCGCTCCAGGATCTCCCTGTCCCGCGCTAGGATCTCCCTGTCCCCACTCCAGGATCTCTCTGTCCCCACTCCAGGATCTCCTTGTCCCCGCTCCAGGATCTCCTTGTCCCCGCTCCAGGATCTCCTTGTCCCCGCTCCAGGATCTCCCTGTCCCCACTCCAGGATCTCTCTGTTCCCGCTGTCCCCAGGGACCCGGAACTGGACACCCCCCCTATCAATCACTACCTGTCAATCACTGTGACGGGCGTGTGCCACAGCCAATCGGCGGCTGACGCGACGCAAAGGGGGTGGGACCATAGTGGTGCCGGGCGCGCGGCGGCGGCGGGCGCAGGTGAGGGGCCCTCAGGGGCCGTGAGGGCAGCGGGGAGGGGACAGCGGGGCCGCACCGACCTTCGCGGCCGCCACGGCCCCGGCCGCCACCGCCAGCCGCTCTGCTAGGCGGATCTGCGAGCGGAGAACCTCCCGGAGCTCCTGCGGGGGCTGAAGGTCGCGCTGAGGGCGGGGAGGCCCCCGTCGTGAGGGCGCGCAGAGCTACGTCGCGGCCTGCGGGCGGCTGTTCCCTGTGGGAAGGAGCCCTGTGTTTTCCCCTTTGGTTTTTCCACTGCTTATGCGGGATTCCCACCGTGGCTCCTGGCGCTTGTCTTGGCCGTGCCGCCTGTTTTTCCCTGTCGGCTGTCGTGACCCTGCCGCCAGGCTGGCCCCCCAACCCGCCGGCGGAATCCAAACATCCAAACAAGCAGAGTGGGAATAAACACGGCGTGGACGATGGTAGAAAGACGCGAGGTTTATGGAAGTGAAGCTGAGCGTTGAACTTAAACCCAAACGAATTCTCTGTGCGTGTTTTCCGGCAGGATTTCCCCTGTCTCATCGCCGTGTCTGTGCCGGGGCACGGGTGCCTGCCCGAGCTTCTGGAGACAGCCTGAGGCTCAGCAGCAGCCTGTGCTCACCCTCAGTCTCTGTCCCTCTGCAGGTGCTGAGCCAGGATGGGTTTGGCTGAGGACAAAGTGTACACCCATATTACGAGAAACCTCAAGAAGTTTGGGACTATTCGAGTGGCGTCACTGGCCGATTCCCTGACCTGCCTGGTCGATTCTGACAGAGTAATTTCCTATTTTCCTGAGCTCTGCCAGGCTCTTTCCCCAATGGCAAAAAAGAGCTGTCTTACCTCTAAGCCAGACCTTCTCTTAGATACCCTGTGTGTTTTTCCTAGGATGAACTCCTTGCCCGGGAGGAGACACGGGGCAACCAGGCAGCTGTCTTTAGGTTCTATCAGCACCTGAGGTGCCGGAAGGGCTGGGTGCAGGATCTCATCCAGGCACTGCACCAGAACAACGCAGGGCACTTGGCTGATGAGCTGCAGGAAGTCTACGATACCTGGCAGCCTCGACCTCGTATGTAGCCTCATCCTTCCTGGGTGTGTCCTGTGGGGTGCTGGAGATGGGGGCATGAAGTTGTCTCTGTGCCTGCCTCGGCATCCCAGGGTGCTGGAGGTTTCTGTGACTGTCCCCGGGATGTCTTTCACTGGTGACATGTCTGAGGATGATGGGTCCATGTTTGAAGGTGCTTGGGTTGGTGCTGGGCTAGGGTTCTCACCTGAGGGAAGATGAAAGATGAACAGAGGGGTGCTGTGGGCTTGGCTGATGTGGGGAGAGGGCAGGGACACACACAGGGCTGCCTCGGCCCCACACTTATCCTCTGCTTCCTCAGTTTTTCCTGCAGTGATCTGCTTGTCTCTTCCAGGTTCCTCAGCTGCCTCCTCCCTTCCCAGTGATGCCCATCCCAGTGCCTCCTCCATCAGTGCCCAGACACCACCCCGGGGGCCAAATCCTGCCCCGTTGGCTGGGCAGCCACGCCGAGACCTGGCCACTGGTGACCATCCACCTGTCCTGCCCAGTGCTGCCACCACCACGAGCATGGACCTGGAGGCCAGACTCCCTGTGCAGGAATCGGTGAGCAGGGTACATGTTGGATGGGGACACAAAGATCCCTTTTGGACCTTTTGATTGGGTTTGGGGAGCCTGTGGTGGGGCCAGGGCCAGCCAAAGCAGCTGCTCACTGCTGATCTCGTAGCTTACAGCTTATATATAGCCCTGTATCTGCTCCCTCTCCTGTCTCCCTCCATGGGGGGAGTGCAGGGTCTACTTTGCCAGTCCAGGCTTCTCTCCACAATCCCCGACCCTTGGGTGGTCCCAAAGAGAGACCCCAGACCTCCTTCATAATCAGCCTCACAGGGGTCACTGATCAGGGTTTGGGACAGCCCCATGGTCCCAACTCCCCTCATCCCAGTGAATTAACACAATTCATTTCCTTTCAGCTCCCCAAAAAACTCCCGGAGCAAGAGAATCCCCAGCCAATTTCACCTGGGAGCAAAGTCCATGGAGGAGCGAGCGGTGGGCGCAGCAGAGAGGGGAATCTCTCACACCCCACAGGGGCCGTGCCGGTGTCAGCGGGGACACCAGGGGTGGCCGTGCCACCAGCCGTGTCCCCAGAGCAGGGCCGGGACTGGCTGAGCCGCCGGCCGGTGTGCGTGGACAACGGGTTTTTTGGGAATGCCAACCACCTGCACCGTGGCACACCCGGCCTGGCCCTGGGCAGGGCTGTTCCATCGAGGGATGCAGGTGCCACTCACAGCTCTGGGCAGCCCAGGAATGAGCCCGAAGAGAGCTCGGATATCTCCACGGAGCCACCGCCAAGGCTGGAGGGGGCCACTCGTGGTGTGGGGCAGCAGCCCCCAAAGTCAGTGCCAAAAAAGCAGCCTGTGCCAAGCTCTGGGCATGGTGAGCCCACGGGCAGCTTCGTGGATGTGCGCAGCCCCCTCCTCATACAGGAGCAGTTTGATGTGGAGAGGAAACGGGTCGGAATGCTGCCAGAGCACCTAGGGAGTGCAGGTGGGTTTCCCTCCTGGCAGAATCAGGCAGCCACTAGGGAGCAGGAGGTGCTGCTATGAGCCCCTCACTGCAAGAAAGAAACTGGCATGCTGGAGTGTGTCCAGAGATGGCAGTGGAGCTGGGAGGGCTCTAGAGCATAAGTCTGATAAGGAGCAGCTCAGGAAGCTGGGAGAGCTCAGTCTGGAGAAAAGGAGGTTTGGGGGAGACCTTCTTGCTCTCTATAACTCCCTGACAGGAGGGTGGAGCAAGGTGGGGCTGGGGCTCTGCTCCCAGGTAACAAGCAACAAGATTAGAGGAAAACTGTGTCGCGGGAGGTTTAGGTTGGATAGTAGGGAGAATTTCTTTTTGGAAGAGGTTGTCAAGCACTGGAAAAAGCTGTCCAGGCCAGTGGTAGTCACCATCCCTGGAGGGATTTAGAAGCCATTTGGATGTGGCATTTGGGGACCTGGGTTAATAGTGGCCTTGGCAGTGCTAAGGGAATGGAATAGAATATTTTGTTTGGAAGGAACCCACAACAATCATCTCATTTATATGCATTTTAATTTTGTCAGTGGAGCAGCTTTGGGGTGTGAAAGTTCTCCCCATGGTTTGCAGAGATCTTTGTATGCATGTGCGGGAATTTTAGCATCTCCTACATCCCTCACCTTTGGGCATCATAGAATCAGGATAAAGCCCTGTTCTCCACACCAGGGTCTCAGGGTGGGAAAAGACACCCCCAGCCCTCCCAGCCCTTTTCCCCTCTGCCATGTGGGGTCAGCACCTCCTGGCTGGGAGGACATGGAGTTTCAGGAGCCTCAAAAGCCTCTGTTTCCCTTGGTGCTCCCCAGCCCCTGCAGCCCACCCTGCATGAGTTAACTGCAGCTGCAGGGAAAGCTCGGGTGCCAGAGCAGAGCCAGGGCACTGGGTCCTGCTCCCTGTGCCACCCCCTCAGCCTGGGGACTGTCCTGTCACAGCTTCCTTGAGGAAGAGCAAATCAGCAAATCTCACCTTTTAGGCCCCCTGGTTAACACAACATGCTTTGGTTTCTCCCTGACAGGTGCTTTGATGGAAACAGCTACCCTGGATGCTACCCCTATGCCCAGAGACACTTTCCCATCCCGTGACAGCTCTGTGAAGTCTCTTACGCAAGAGAAGAAGCTGCCCGTTGGGAATACAGCCAGCAGCACCCCCTCTGTGCCAGCGAAGGAGAAAGTAAGTGACCTTTCCTTTTGCCACTCGCATTTCACTCATGTCCTTCTGCACTCCCAGTGGTTAGGAGATTTTCTCTTGCAGTGTCACACTGTGAGCTGGTGATGAATTTATTCAGGGATTTTTTACCCCCACTGTGGTGTTCACATTATCCACATGCTGTATGGTGGAGCCTGGGAGAAGGGAGCCAAACTCTCTTGGGCTTTGACTCCTTACCTTGCCAGTCAGTCTTCTGGCTTCCAGGTGCCGTTTTCCACTGCTCTCCTCTGCCTGACTCCCCTTCCTTCCTGCCTGTCTTCCTCCTTCACCTTACCTGTGACCCAGCCTTGTTGGTGCAGCTGTGGGGACTATGTTGAAGTGGGTTTGTGTGGGACCTGTGTGCCCAAGACCAGGCCATTGGGTGCTTCCCTTGACACCCAGCCCCTCTCCTTGTCTCCTAAAGGTGCTCCCGGCCTCGGCAAGCCCTGTCCCGGGCACAGCTGTGGTAGGCGGCTCCGAAGGCGTGGCTGGGAGATTGGCTTCCCAGGTGAGCTCTGCCACGAGCATCTGGGCACCTCACAGTGATGAGGAGAGGGAAGAGGAGCTCAGCAAGCCAGGTGTCCTTGTGTCCACGCCTCAGGGCAGCCCAGAAGTGGCCGGCAGATGCCTGAGCTCTCCGGAGCCCAGCAACCCCCGTTCCACCACCTCCAGCAGCCTTGGCCTCAGCAGCGACCCAATCCTGGTGAGCAGGGATAGCCTGAGCTCAGGAGCACCATTGCCCAGAGTCTCCTCGGTTCCTGCAGGCCCCAGAGAAAAGGAGGCATCTGGAGCAAGCAGAGACTCCTCTCCTGCTCCAAGCTGGGACAGCAGCTCCCTGGGCACCCATGAGCTCCATGTGGATCATCACCCCAGCGTCCAGCTTGGAGCCGGCAGCGACGGAGTCAGTCCCCTTGGAAGCTCCATGAATTCCAGCTCTGGCACTGCCACCGGCTCACCTCAGGCCAGAGCTCCAAAGGGGGACAGCAATGGCCTGTCCCTGCTGTACATCCTTCCAGCCGTCGGTGTCATTTCTGCTGTGGCGTTCGCCGTGTACACCCGGCTGCGGAAATAGCAGATGGGACACCACGACCGTGACACAGCCAGGAGGATTCTTCTGGCAACAGGATTTTGGCCAATGCATTTGAAGCCTGAAGAGTAGCAAAGGGCAGTAGGGGCATTGTTAAATCTTTTGCTGGAAGGTTCTGCTGGAAGAGGCCTTGGTACATGATGCTGTTGGGTTTGGGTCCATTCCCTCCCATTTCCCAACCATCTTCTTGGCTGTAGCCTTCTCTTTTCCTCCACCCCTGGAGGAGAAGATCTTGCTCCAAAACGTTCCATTGAGTCAAAAAGGAAAGCGCTCATGGTGATTCTCCATGTCTTTCTTGTTTGGTCCCAGGAAGCCTCAGGGAAACATATACTGGTGATCCAAAGGGTGACCTCCAGGTCCCTTTGTGCAATGCAGCCAGGAGAGGTTGTGCAGATATCCTGTAATAGCAGAGCTGATTTTCTTGGCTCTGCTCATCTTGGCTTGAAAATGTGCCTGGGGGTGGGTACAGCAGCCTCCACTGGACGTCTCATGTTCAGTTTGCCTTACTTGGTGTCTCTGGCTCTGCTGCTCCTTCTGGGATTTCTTCATGTAGTACTGACCCTGGGGATAAACATGAGGGTCAGGAAAGAGCTGCATCTAACAAGCATTATCAAGGATCAGCCTCATTTCACCCTCTCTGGGCAGGGAAAGGGGTTTTTGATTTAAGAGGAATGTTTCAGGCAATGTCATCTTTAAGCAGACTTGGTCCCACAAAAGATTGTTGGGTGTCTATGATTTTTAGGCTGGATTTTTGGAGCTTGGTTGGAAGGGTAGATGGAGTTCCTGCCCTTCCTGATACCTGTTGCTATGGGGTAGGGGTATAGGAGCCTTCTGCCCAGGCTGGGACACAAACAGGGTCAACTGCACACTGCAGGGAGGCCATACCAGAGTCTGAGATGCTCTGGGCTATGGGGAGACCTTGTAGCACCTTCCAGTGTCTAAAGGGCTTGGAACAGACTGGTCTTGGGGAAGGTGTCCCTGCCCAAGGCAGAGAGCTGGGATGAGATGCTCATTAATGGCCCTTCCAACCCCAGCCATTCTGTGATTCTAACATAACAGTGAAGCAGCAAAGAAGCAACAGCCTGGAGTAATTACATTGCTCCAGGTTGCTCCAAGCCCCATTCAGCTTGTCCTTGAACTCTTCCAGGGATGGGGCAGCCACAGCTGCTCTGGACAACCTGTGTCAGTGCTTCACCACCCTCACAGGGAAGAATTTTTTCCCAATATCCCATCTATCCCTGCCCTCTGACAGTGGGAAGCCATTCCCCTTTGTGCTGTCACTCCAGGTCCTTGTCCAAAGTCCCTCTCCAGCTCTCTTGTAGCCCATTTAGATACTGGAAGCTGCTGGAAGGTCTCTTCCAAGTGTTCTCCAGGATGAGCACTCCCAACTCTCCCAGCCTGGCTCCAGAGCTGGGGACTCAGTCCTGTGGCCTCCTCTGGCCTCACTGCAGCAGCTCCACATCCTTCTTATGTTGGACACAGCACTGCAGGTGGGATCTCATCTGAATCACTTCCTTCATCCCAGTAATTTATTCATTCTAAATTCCTGCCATCAGCACAACTTCCCAAAATCCGCTCTTCCTGCTGGCAGGGAGCTCAGCCCCGTGGGGCCTGGCTGCAAAGTGCAGCCATCACACCCAGAGCTTGGCCTGTTGTGGGAAAGGTCACTCAGCCCTCAATGGCTGCTCCTCCCTCTCAACAGTTTCCTTCTGCCCAAGAATCCAAGAAGTGCCTCCATGGAACTAAGGACAGCCAGCAGATGCAAGAGGAAGTTGTTGATGTGGTGTGTCAGGGCTGCTTTCCAGAAGAGCTCGAGATGTTCATTCCTTGCTCAGTGCCTGGTGCTGAAGGAGGAAGGGACAGTCCTTTAAACACACTCAGCCCCTTCTGCCAGGAGAGGGATCATGGGGCTGCTCTCCCATTAAAGATAAAATGGTTATCACTCCCTAATGGGAGGGACAGGAAGGGACTTGCCTTCTCTACACTTTCTGTGCAGATCCATGAAATCCCAAACCAGCTGCATCCATACCAAGGCCCTCTTCTCTGATGCTTTACTTGCCTCTGAAATTCTTCCCATGTTTTTCCATACATTTAAGCAACAGCTTGTATGCTTTGCCTTTTCATGTTGGATTTCTCTTGTGAAACAGCTGGTTTGTCACCACCTCAGACTGGGGAAAGCACATGTTCAGATTGCTGCTGTGAAGTGCCAGGATTTTCACAGTTGTCACGTAGCACTTTAAAGCCTCATTGGCAGGAGATGGTGCAGGAGGGAGCTGTGTCCCAGCACATCTTTTACTAACAGGCTAAAAAGCCTTTTACTAACTATAATAAATTGGTTTGATGCTTCACACTTGACTTGTTGTGATTTGTGGGATGAAGAGCAGGAGGTTGATGATGCTGTGGCTGGAGGCAATGCTCTGAAGGGCTCTGTTGGCAGTGACACTGAGAGGCTGAGGCCATCGGTGCCAGGAAGAGGTGACAGGGTTCAGGGACAGCTTGCAGGCCTCATTTTGGAGCAAACACAGGACCTGGTCTAGAGGATGGCAGGTCATGGCAGGTCTTCCTGTTGGTGGTAGGATGCCCAGGATGAAAACAGGGAAGGTGGTTCCTGAGGCAGCAAACAGCTGAGCTGCACAGATCAGGATGTTGTCACCAAAGAGGAACTGGACTGCCACAGTTGAGATGGCCATGATACACAGAGTGTCACCATACAATTTCAGAAGGCTTTTAGCATTCACCCATACAGAGTAACACCATGGCACTTCAGAAGGGGTTTGCAATGTTGCAAACTTGAAGGGTGAAACAGAGCCACAAGCTGCTGTGGCTGGAAGAGAAGGGACTGGATGTAACCAGGTGGACATGGTGCACAGATGTGTGCTGAGCTTGGTACCCACCCGGCCAGGATGCTGCTTTGTTCATTACCCAGGTTTTCTGCTTGAATTCTGTCCTGGGCACCTTTTCCATGCTGGGCCACCTGGGTTCAGCTCTGGAGGTGCTGCTCCTCTCTTCTTGTGCCCTGAACAGCTCTGACCTGCAGAATAGAGGCACTAACATCCTTAAACCACCATTCACCTCCCTGTGTGCTGTTTGGGGACAAACAGGAAGCTTTTGGGAGGGAACAGGCCTGTCCTGTGCCCTCTCCATGCTCTCAAGGGCTCTGCTGTGTCCCAAAGCTGAGACACCCCACAAGCTTCCCAGCTCCAGCTGTTACAGCCCAGGTGTGTCAAACACAGTCAGCAGGGGTTGAAAGTACTCAAGAGCTTCAGGCAGCTCAGCCAGTTCCTTTTTTATCCAAATGAATGCAACGCTGCTCTGAATGAGATTATTTGTGTTCAGAGAGCTCATCCTTTATCTCCTGTCACTGCCAACCACATTTATCCACTTCCTCTACTCACCCAACAGGATATTAAAATACACCAACTGAATTTGACCAATCCCTTTGTCCCATTTTCACTCTGCCAACCAGGATTCAGCAAATTTTCACAGAAATTATCACACCTTAGTGGAATGTTGGTTGCTGATCCTTCAGGTATCGAATTAATGCTTGAGGATTGTGGTGAGCTGGGATTACCTCGGGGCAGGTGAGGAGCACCCTGGGTCACCGGGCTGTAGTTCCACCCTTGGTGTGACAGACAGCAATTAACATTCCACATGGGAATCTCCATCATGTTACAATTGGAGCTGTTATGGCATCCTGTAGTTTGGGAATCTTTCTTTTCCTTTTGAATTTCCATCCTGTTGGTTGTTGCTTGCACCCTTCTTCATGGTTGCCTCAATTTTTCCACCACCTGGGGTTTTCCTGCTGCACTTGATGATAAACACAGGATCAGGGTTTAAAGAAAAGGGATGTGTCCACACCAGAATTATGTTGGGATGGAAAGGAGAGCTGAGGATTTTAAGATCTTAGAATTTCCTGCTTTCTTGTGCGGGTGGTGAGGCCCTGGCACAGGTACAGAGAAGCTGTGGCTACCCCTGGATCCCTGGAACTGTTCCAGGCCAGGCTGGACAGGGCTTGGAACAGCCTGGGATAGTGGAAGGTGTCCCAGCCCAAGGCAGGGGGTGGAAAGAAGCGGTTTTTAAGATCCGTTCAGGCCCGCCATGGTGGGTTGCAGACCGCCCCACGTCTATATGCATCATCATCTGCATATGCAGATCATATTCAAATAAGCCCCTCCGCGCGGCCCAGCCCAGCCGAACCTACTGCGGTACTTCCCTTCGGCCCCCCGTGTTGCCATAGTTACCCGGCTGTCAATCACCGCGCCTTCTCCTGCCCTACCCGGACAGCTCTCTCGATCATTGGGCGGTTGCCCTGTCAATCTCGCGCCAAAAGAAGCCCATAGGCCAGAACTGCCGCATATCGACCCGCCTCACCCGGGCGCACGCTTCCGATTGGGTAGCCGCCCTTATCACTCTACGCGGCCGACAGCAGGAGGCGGACCCAGCTCCCGCTGCCGTGCAACACCGGCCTCCCATTGGCGGATTCTCCTGTCGCTCTGCGCCGCGGGGGGCGCGGATTGGCGGCCGCCTCACGGGGTGTCCCGCCCCGCGGGGCCGTGCGGCGCAGGCGCGCCGGGGGCGGTGGCTGCGGCGGTGGCGGCTGAGCGGGGCCGGAGCGGGGCCGGGCGGCCCATGGGGCCGAGCCGCGCTGCCGATGGAGCCGCCACGCAGCTGTGGCGATGGCGCGGAGGACGAGAAGAAGCCGCGGCGTCGGGGCGGCGGTGCGGACGCCGGACCCTCCCAGCTGCGGCGGCGGAGCAGCGGCAGCGCGGCGGGCGCGGACAGCGCGGCGGGTCCGCAGCCCCGCGAACGCGGCGGGTCCGTGAGCCGGCAGCGGCGGGACTCGGTCCGCAAGAATCGCCCGCGTGAGTGCGGGGGAGCGGGAACGGCAGCGAGGCGGGGGGAGAGAAGCGGGGGGGGGCTCAGGGGATGGGCAGGGGAGGGGCGTGGCTTATGGTAATGAATCAGGGGGCGTGGCTGAGATGGGTGGGGCTTTAGGGGCGTGGTCTGGGGAGGTGGGGCCGGGGGCGACACTGGGGAGCAGCGGGGAGGGATGGGGACACCGGGGCAGCTCGGGGGGCCGTGAGATGGGCACGGCACGGACAGCGTGGGGACATCACGGCGGGGACACGGTGGGGTGAGGATTTGTACAGCGTGGGCAGGCTGGGGACAGCACAGTGGGGTGATGGCATGGGCACAGCGTGGCCAGGCTGGAACACCATGGGGACACAGGGTGACTTGTCCAGCATGGCCGGTCTGCGGACAGCACGGAGGGGTGATAATTGTCCAGCATCATCAGTTTGGGAACAGCACTATGGGGTGATGGCATGGGCTCCGCATGGCTAGTTTGGGGACAGTACGGTGGGGATGTGGTGGGACAGTGACATGGGCTCAGCAGGTTGGGCTGAAGGGTGGGAAAAGCTGAACTCCAAGAGCTCTAGGAGGTTTAGGGTTAGGTGACACCTGCCTGGTGGGACAGGACATGGGATGGGGCTGTGGAAGATGCTGAGGTTCCCAGATTGGGGACCTAGGATGGGAAGGAAGGGAAGGCACCTTCAGGTGACAGTGAGGAAAACGGCACAGCAGGACAGATGGAGGGACCAGGGTTTGAGGTTCTGAGGCTGGACTGGTAACTGTAAAAGCAAGGCAATGGAGAGCAAAGGGAATAGTTTAAATTTTGGGAGGGAAGAACCTGACAGGTTTGGCAGGAGCTGGACACAGATCAAACCAGGCTTTCTAAGGGGAAAAAAAAATCCCTAGAACCACGTTTGTAAATGTCCTACTGGAAACAGCAAAATGGATGGCAGCCTTCATTTTGGGAGCAGCAGGAGCTGCTGTGCAGGTGCCGTGGCTGTCCCTGACTTCAGCCATATTTGAGGAATAACCAAGAGATTATTCCTTGACTTCTGCTGGAGTCCTTCCTCCTGGAAGGAAATTGCCATACCCTGAAAATGAAACAGCCTCTGTGTAATTCCTTGGTACCTACACAGCTGTTACAAAAGTGTGAGCAAGGAATCTGGGCTGAAAACAGGGATCTGCTGCATCTCAGCTGTGGCTGGCAGTGCTGAGACACTGTTGTTACCATATTTATGGGAAGTTTTAAGAGTGTTTCTGTTTTTATTTTTTGATTGCTGGTGAAAAAGGCACTTAGTGTGATAAATAGGAATAGAGGACCTTGAGGCTGTTAATTAGACTTGTTAAAAGGCTGCAGGGACATGAAAGATCTCTGGTATGAAAATGAGGGAGCTCTGCATTAGATGATAATTCTGTTCCTTGCCCGGGGCAGTTTCTGTGTCTTCTCTGGAAAATGTGGATTAAAGTTGGATGCTGAGAGTGGCATGGGATACTTTAAGGAAGACAGGTGTTCTGGCAGCTTTCAAAAAAGGGTTTGGATTGAGTCTGGAAGGTCAGCATGGTGGGATTTGGGATTACAATGTAGTCTGACTTTCCTAAATTATTCTTGTGATAAGTGGAAGAGAAATGTGCAGGAGCAGGTGAGTCCCTTAGCAGGTACAATGCCTGATGTCACAGTCAGTCATGTTTTGGAGTTAAAATGCTCCATCCCACCTTAAGGAAGACTACAGCTGAAATTAAAGGAAAGCATTTAATGGGTGTGGGATCAAAAATGTCCTACTTTAGCTCCCACTTGTCTGCTGCTGGCATGTGGCAAAGGAGCTGGGTGACCTTGAGGCTTGTCTTGCCTGGCTGTGCTGGCAGGTGCCCTGGCAGATGAGCCCCACTTCCCCAGGAATGAAAGGATTTTGGCAGACTCATGATCCTCCTTCCTCCTCAGCCCTCTGAGCCTGTAATGTGCAGTCAGGGCTGTCTCACTGCAGAGAGCAGGGAAGAGGATTGGATTTGGGATAGATCTGAAATAAACTCTGCATCCAGTATGCCAGCTGTGTGCCTTCATGCGCTGTGGACTCTTAAATTTAAATTAAATTGCAATTTAAATTCCCTGTTTGAAAGTCATGTGGAAGTGGTGCTTGGGGGGGGACGTGGATTAGGGGTGAAGATGACAGTGCTGTGTGAACAGTTGGAATTGAGCTTGGAGCTCTTTTCCAGCCTGAATGATTCTGTGAAATGTTTCCTGGTGCACTCGAGGGGCTTTACTGCAGACACTGGGATTTTCTGTGTGCCCCTGGCAGAAGAGGGAGAAGTCAAGGGCACTGCTGCTCTCAGAAGGGACCAAGAAGTGTCCCTGAAAACACAAAGTGGAGATTGTTGAAGCTTTGGAGTGTTACATTGGGAAAGGGAGTCTGACAGGCAGACATGTCATACACAAAAACTGTCAGTTTCAGGTACAGTACAGGAAAATTCCTTCCTGGTACTGCATTATCAGTGCCATAATTGAAATCCATACTTAAAAATTGGACTGGGAACACTCCAGATGAATATTGAGGATATTCCCATCATGGTTCTTAAGGGAGCTGTGCCTGTGGGCAGGGTGAAGTGCCAGGCAGAAACTTGATGATGGTCATAATGAGCAGGGAAATGTTTTTTTAATGAATCTTTTTTAGAAGAGAAAGAGATCAACGTTTCAGTTCATCAGCTTTCCCCCTTTTCCCCTTCCTCCACTCCCTTCCTGCTCATCCTGAAATCTTGGGGTATTCAACAGAGGTGAATTGAGGTTATTTCCCTGGTGAGCAAAATGTGCTTCTCCCTTGTGTAGCTTGTTTGTTTGTTCCCTGAGAAAATATTATTTTTCTTCAACTGATCCCTTTTTGGAAGTTTTAGTATCTTCTGTCGGGATCATGCAAATACATGATAGACATATGACTTCAAATTTTCAATTCATAGAGTATCGAAGGAAAGGTAAAAATTAAATGCTGTTTTGTCACCTCTTTGATAGTACAAAATTTAAGCTTTGATGTTTAAATATCCTTTTCTGTTTTGGAATGGTGTATGAAATATGAATTCCTATCAGAGCCTGTTTTTAGGGATAGGAGGAGATGTAGACTTAATGTCACTTTATATTAAATGCTAATGAATTGTATTTTTTTCTCAGCTGTAAAATTTCTAGCATGGTATAACACTACTAAAATATAATATTTAATATTTCAGAGTAAGCCTAGAGGTGCTGTCACACACTGAACTAAGTCATCAGACTAATCTTTTTAGCTCCTGATATAATTGGCTCAGAAGTTAAGGATCACTCTGAAATACAACTCGAGGTGCTTGTTTTGTGATGAAAATCCACCATGGAGATCTTTAATTATATCACCTCTTTCATCTTGACAGTTCTGCAGCTTCCAGAATAAGTCTGTTGAGGGCTTTTTTATTTACACAGTGACCAATTTTATGAAGTAATTTACATATCAGATAAAGGCAATTTCATTTTATTGCCCTGAAGATCTTACAGTCTGACTGCAAAAGGGATTTGAAGGGAGGGTGGCAGCTCTTGCTGTGGGCACACAAAGGATTCTGGAGCTTTTCTGGGATTATTTAGTCAGAACTGTGAGCCCTTAACTTTGTTGGCAGACCAGTCTTTTGTTTATTGCTGCATATCCATAGATCTGCCCCTGAGAAGAAGGTTTGTTTTTAAGACAAAGAACTGTTTATATGAAAATATATGGAGAGAACTGCTTTTATAATGTTCATGGAAAGTAAAACTTTGTCAGGCCAGTGGTTTGGGCTGGGAGGGACCTTCAAGACCATCTCATTCCACCCCCTGCCAAGGGCAGGGACTCCTTCCATTAGTACAAGTTGTTCCAGCCTGGCCTTGGACACTGCCAGGAATGAGGCAGTCACAGCTTCTCTGCCCAGCTCACTGAGAATGAGCTTCGTGGCTCTCATCCTCTAAAAAACAACAGTTTCTGCAAGGGGACAGATTGCAGGAGGTTTGGAGCTGAGAGCAGAGGATTTCCTGCCTTTCTTGGAAATGCCCAAACACCCAAGGAACAACTAAACCCTTCCCAGAAGGTGCTGGGCAGGAGGAGAGCCCAGAGGTCCATGCAGTGCTTCCCATGGCAGCCTTGGGATTTGCCATCCTTCCCGTTGTTAAAGGAGACCTGCAAGGCTCTTCCCTCACCCAGAGCTCTCCAAGTAGCAGCAGGGAGGAGGTGATGAAGGGCAGTGTTTGCATCTCTGCTGGTGTCTGGTTATTCCAGCAGAACCTTCTGACTGAGTAAATTCAGTCTAGGGGATGCCCAGAGGGCTCCTGCATGCCAGCAATTCTCCTGCTGCTCCTGGAGATCTGCAGCAGCTCTCTTGGAAAAATTGCTTCAGAGGCTTACAAGGGAGGAATCTCTGGATGGCTTTCATCTGCTGGGAAAAAAAAAAAATCAGTGTTTCAGGAGAAATCTTGGTGGCAGATGGTGATGGCGTTGATCCAGGAGAGCTTCCTCCTCCCTCCCTTGGATTTTTCTAGTTCTCAGACATGGAAGAGCTGTTGCAGCCCTGCATGTTCCTGTAAGTCTCAGGAAAAAATTCCTAGTTCTTCATGTCCTTGGAATAGTTTTCTCCTCTTGTTTGTGTGCCATTCCCCTTTCCTACAAAAAAAGGGTTTATAGGGAAGTTTTATCCCTGTAATGGATTGAGTTCTCCAACAGGTGTTACTGCATAGGGAATCCTTCACAGCTTGGGAAAGAAGTACTTAATTTTGAGCTCACATGCTTCTTCCTTGGATTCTTAACCTGTGGCTGGGATGTATATAATGAGGACTCCATAATTAACAATCATTTGGGGTAAGATAATTACCTTAATAGTGTGTCTTTTTGAATTTGTCCCTGGTGACTTCAGGAAGGTACAGCTGAGCTCCTGGCAGATGGAGAACACCAGCTGCTCAGTGTGGAGCTTTTCCAGCTGGTGCCCCAGGGAGGTGTGAGCCAGCTCTGCTCGGAAGTTGTGTCCCACCTCAGAGGGTTGGATTTGCTTTTTAGGGCCAGTGCTGAGTGGAGATAGTGACCCCTGAGCCCAGCCTGGCTGCAGTTACTCCCAGCTCTGCTGGCATCATTCCAGTATTCCTGTTCCTGGTGAGACAGATAGTGGATAACTGGTGTGGTTTAACTCCATGCCTAATGTTCTGCCCAAATAAAAACTAAATTTACGTCTAATAAAAACCTGAAGATGTTGATGGTACTGGGTTTGGGATGAAATTTCCAAGGAGCTGCTTGCTCTGTTTTTTATGACCAGGAAAGCTGCCTAAACTGATAGACCCAGTTGGTGTTTGCCCTGAAATCTGGAAGATTTATGTCACTGAGTGTAGGAGTTTGTGAGCTTCACTAGCAACTTTAAAACAAATATGTTATTTTACTGAAGCTGTGCATGTGCTGCCAGCTGAGTGCTGGGAAGTGGGAGCCTGTTGGCCTGTGATGGAGCAGCCCCTGTGGCATTTTCAGGCATGTGGCTTCAGAGCATGGTGGTTTTGGATGTTTGTCTTTCCTGCTGCACATCTGAGGCCATCTCTGAGTCCCCAGCCTCTGCTCTCTCCCCATTTTTACCCCTACATAGCCTGACAGTATGAGGGAAGATTGTTATCCAAATGCAGTGGGGATGCTTAAAAAAAAACCAAAACACAGTGGACTTCAGAATGCAGAAATCAAATGGCATGTTCTGACAGGAACAAATACATTCCAGAATCATGGAATGGTTGGGGTGGGATGGGACCTTAAAGACCTTCTGCTTCCAGTCCCCCTGCCTTGGACACAGGGACACCTTCCACTATCCCAGGTGGCTCCAAGCCCTGTCCAGCCTGGCCTTGGACACTTCCAGGGATCCAGGGCCAGCTTCTCTGGGCAGCCTGTGCCAGGGCCTCACCACTCTCAAAGGGAAGAATTTCTTCCTAATACATAAATGTCTCCTTTTAGTTTAGAACCTTTCCCCTTTGTCTTATCACTATCTGCCTGTGTAAAAGTCCTTGGATTGCTCCTGCTCCCTCCCTCTGTTGGGCTGCCATTCAGATTGCTTTCCCTTTCATTCATGAAAAGTTATTTTTGTGTCTCTTCTTGTTTGAAGTAAATGCCTCTGAAATGGAGAGTGATTGGGGTTTGGATGTGTCTCCAAAAATAGAGCTTGCATCTTCTTTCAAGATTTCCTTTGGTGATGGTTGGGGGTGGCCTCTGTGGAAATACATAAATATAACTTGGTGGATTAAAAATACTGTGGGGAGCTGCCAGTGCCAGCAGCTCCTGGGAGCTGGAAAGCTTTGGAAGGGCCTGTACAGCCACCAGATAAATCTGCCTAGGAGAGAATGTGTCCTCCAACTTGTCAGGCTGCTGCCTGTGCAAAGATTGTTCCCTGAGGAGCCCGGCATGAGGGATTCTTGCTCCAAAGGGAGAGGAATGAGGGCTTCTCCATGTTCCACCCTTATCTGTTTGCAGATAAGGAATTTTACTAAAACACAAGATCCTGTTTTCCAAAGGAACTTTGGTAGCATCTACTCTGGAACGTGTCCAGAGAAGGGAGCAGAGCTGGAGAATGGTCTGGAGCCCCAGGAGAGGCTGAGTGAGCTGGGAAAGGGCTCAGCCTGGAGCAAAGGAGGCTCAGGGGGGACCTTGTGGCTCTGCACAGCTCCTGCCAGGAGGGGACAGCCAGGGGGATCGGGCTCTGCTCCCAGGGAACAGGGACAGGAGGAGAGGGAATGGCCTCAAACTGTGCTAGGGGAGGTTTAGATTGGATCCTGGGAAAGTTTTCACCCCAGAAGAGTGGTCAGGCATTGGAGCAGGCTGCCCAGGGCAGTGTTGGAGTCCCCATCACTGGAGGGGTTTAAAAGCCATGTGGATGTGGCACCTGGGGACGTGGATCAGTGGTGGCCTTGGCAGTGCTGGGGGAATGGTTGGGATTATGGGGTTTTTTTCCAACATTTATGATTCCAGTATTCAGATTTATTTTCTAAAAGTTCCTTTTTTCCTTCTGGAAGCTACCATAAGGATTGAATCCTGCTCCCATAAGCTCTTACATGTGGCTACATTTTCCCCTTTGCTCTGGATCCTGTGCATCTCGTTGGCTCCAGCCTCTCCTTTAGCTCATTAATAGTGATATTAATCTCTTCCAGTTCCCAGCTCTAATCACAGATTCCATCAGATCAGGGGTTTCTCTTGATCTTTTTCAAGAAGCTCATTATCTAACACAGCTGTAAATGTTGCTGGGCCTGACACTGATGCATATTTTGTACCATGGGGGAATTTGACTAATAAAATAATCCAATTAGACATTTGTTTTTGTCTCCCTGCGGCATCTTAGATTGCTTGTCTACCTCAGCTCTGTGTTGTAATTAGGGAACGTTTGTACATCCTTTGATGTAAAAGCACTGGTGTTATCCGTGGCTCTGGCTCTGGTTCAGAACTTGGGAGAAGGAATAGCTGGGGATTAAACCTGCCGCAGGATCTGGCAGGGCTATGGAAGCTGTCAGACGTGTGGGGAGGGATGTCAGTGTTGGGGTGTTGTACAGCAAATATTCGAACATGGGGGATCTCTGAACAGGAGCTGTGCTCATGTTGGAGGAGTCTCTTGTCAAAGACAGCATTCCTGAAAATGGAGAGACCGCATGGGTCCTTAGAGAACTGCATTATTTAATTCAGTGAAAACCGTTTCCATAGAATCACAGGGTGCTTTGGTATTGTTTTTGTGGGGTTCCCAGATGAAGGAAGGAATGTTGAATCTGACTCTCTGTTCTTAGAAGGGTAATTTATTATTTTAAGATACTATATTATATTAAAGAATACTAAACTAAACTATACTAAAGAATACAGAAAGGATACTTACAGAAAGCTAAAAAGATAATAATGAAAACAGCTTGACCCTGATTGGCCAATAAGCCAAAACAATTCACATGAAACCAATGAAACAAGCACCAGTTGGATAAACAATCTCCAAACACATTCCACATGTGAGCCCAACACAGAAGAAGCAGATGGGATAAGAACTTCTTTTCCTTTTTCGCTGAGGATTTCATCTTCCCAGGAGAAGAATCCCAGGCAAAGGGATTTTTCCAGAAAATATGACTGTGACAGTTCGGGTGGGAAGGGACCTTAAAGACCATCAAGTTCCAACCCCCCCCCCATGGGTAGGGGCACTAGAAAGGTGCTCATGCTATGGCTGTGCCATACCCTGTCTCATTTACTGTAGGAGTGTCGGGGGTGGGACGGTTGGGACGGACAGAGATGAGAGATCTCTGAAGCCAGGTCGTGGAACTTGTGGGTTATTGCAAAGGGCCTGGCTGCAGGGCCCCTGCTGGGAGCTGCCAGCCACAGCTCAGAGCAGGCAGAGAAGAGAGAGGGGTAAAGAGGATGAGAGAGAGAGATGAGAGAGTAAGAGAGTGAGGTTCCCATTACAATACAATAAATCTTCTGTGTTGAATATTCTAATTCTCACTAACTGGTCTAGTACAAGATACAAATCCTATAGCATTTACATACAGCCTATAAGAATCATTACATTACCATACTGTGTTACATTTTAAACCCTAAATCTCCTCTTTGGGCCCCTTCTGCCAAGCTAGTAGTGTCTGCTCTGACCCTCAGACCTGTCTGCAAGCAGATGGAATTGTTTGATCAAAAGGGGATTACATTCAGCTGGCCATACCATTGTATTCCAGTTGTTCAGTAACTGAGGGATCTCAAAGCTTGCTTTCATTTCAATCTCACTTATAGTTTCTATATTCTCAAAATCTTTTACCAGGCAATCATATTTATAAGGCTTTCCTGTTTCATCCTCCCCAACACTTTACTCTTTGTCTTCTCTCTCCAGTCTTTCCCTGGTTTGGCTTGGACATCGGAGGCACCTTGGTCAAACTGGTTTATTTTGAACCCAAGGACATCACGGCCGAAGAAGAAGAGGAAGAAGTGGAAAACCTCAAAAGCATCCGCAAATACCTGACCTCAAACGTAGCCTATGGCTCCACAGGCATTCGGGATGTGCACCTTGAGCTCAGGGACCTTACCCTGTGTGGACGTAAAGGCAATCTGCACTTTATACGCTTTCCTACCCATGACATGCCTGCTTTTATCCAAATGGGGAGCGAAAAGCACTTCTCGAGCCTCCACACTACCTTATGTGCCACGGGAGGTGGAGCGTACAAATTTGAGCAGGACTTTCGCACAGTAGGCATTTTTGGCTTCTATACCATTAGGATCTGGTAGTGACGTTGCTTTGAAGGCTTCAAACTAGAAACTTTGCTCTGCACGCTCTCAGATTTCTCTAAATCTGTGTTTTGATGCTGTCCCTAACTCCAGTTCAAGTTGGCATCTCCAAATTAAAACACTTCCTGCCCTGAATGTAACTCTAAAATTGTTCACTATGATCTTTCTTATACATCTTCCTCTCTATTTTTAATCTCTTCTGGTGCTAATCTCAGTCTTTTTGGTGGTTTTTTTTTTTTTTTTACTCATTGCTGTCTTTCTCCTGCTTTGTTTTCTTCCTTTGCTCGCCTGGTTTCATTTCTAACACCTGTGTGAATGAGCTGGTTGAGGTTCAGGCATATTTGGTGGTAAATGTAACTGTCAGGAAGTTCATAGTTGGGGTTGGACATCATCGTGTGGCTTCATTCTAAGTGGGATCCTTGTTCATGGTGAAAAGTATGTGATAAATATTTGTTTAGTCAGGGCTTGGAAAAATGCAAATAAAGAGGCTTTTAGAGAATCATTAAGGGTGGAAAGCCCTCTAAGATCATCCAATCCAGTGCTGCCAAGGCCACCACTGACCTATGTCCCCAAGTGCCACATCCACATGGCTTTTAAATCCTTTCAGGAATGGGGATTCTGCCACTATCCTGGGCAACACAACTATTTCTGTTAAGTTTTTCCTAATATCCAGTTTTGTGTGGTCAAGGTAATGACATCCTTGCTTTTTTTTGATGTTCCTTTGGGTGGGTTTTGTGGGATGTTTTGATCAAACAATGTGAGTCCCCCCTCATTTTCCCCAGCTTTTCACACCAGTGCCTCAGCATCAGAGCCTAAATCAGGGCTGTGGGAGTTGCTGGAGTTCTCTCAGTGTCCATCTGTGCATCCAGATTGTTTCCCCTGTTCCTCACCTCAGGGCTGCTGTACTTTGGAGTCCCTGAGCTCTCCTGTGATCCATTCTCCCTCATCCTCCACAGGGAGCATGGACATAGCTGGACTGAGCTGGCAGTGAATGCGTTTTTCCAGCCCTGAGCATAAATACTTCAAATCCCTGGCTAATCTTCAATATTCCTCTTTTTTCCTTCCCACCAGATGGGTGACCTTGAGCTTTGTAAGCTTGATGAGCTGGACTGCCTTATTAAAGGAGTGCTGTACATCGACTCCGTGGGCTTCAATGGCCACTCAGAGTGTTACTATTTTGAGAACCCCACGGATGCTGAGAGGTGCCAGAAGCTTCCATTCAACCTGGAGAATCCCTATCCTCTCCTTCTGGTGAACATTGGCTCAGGGGTCAGCATTTTGGCTGTCTATTCCAAAGACAACTATAAACGGGTAACGGGCACCAGGTGAGTGCTGGGGGGTAAAGGGATTTGGATTTTAGGGTCTGGAGCACATTCCTGCCTTGTAAATGGCATTTTCAGGGACAAACTGCAGTAAAGGTGGTGAGGGGAGTGAGCAAGCTCCTGCTCTTACTGCGGTTATTCCCTGCCAGAAAAGATCCCTCCTGGAAAAGAGGATGTGGATTTCATGGTTTGGTGTCTTTACTGCAGCCAGTCTCCATCAAAGCTGGTTTTACAGTTGCTCTGCTGCAGGAATTTAAGGGCTTTATTTATTTCTTTTATGAGGTCTTGTTGTTTGGGATTTTAACAACTCTTAGCTTTGATCCAAGAAGTTGAGATTTCCATCTTGACTTCCAGAAGTTGCCAGATTTTGGTGGAAGGGATAATGGCATAGCAGTAGTTCCCCAGCTGCTGCCCATCTTGAAGATGTGGCTTTTGTGTCCTGGCAAAGCCATAGAGTTCTGTGGCTTTAAGCTTTCCTGGATTCCCTGAAAGGCAGTAGTAGTAATGATAATAATTTTTAATTCCCTCAGTATAGTTCTTGCTCTTACTAGACATCATTAGTAGCATCTGTGTGCTGTGAAGTGAACAAGACAGGGTTTTTGCCCCAACTTTTGGATATCTGCCCTGACACCCCAGTTACCCCTCAGAACTAACATTTATTTTAAGATTAACATCTCTGGATGCTGGGAATAAAGTGGACAGTGTAACATAAAAAAAAAAAAATCAAGGTCTCATTTCAGAGCATGGCCTGTGCAGAAGGCTGTGAGGGATTCCTTACAGCCTCTAGGTCATGTGAGAGGAGCAGACTTGAGGGAAAATGCTGCCTTTCCAAAATGGTTTTCCCTAAAACAGAGGTCAGGAATGGGGTGACCTGAGCAAACTGGGATGCAGAGTTGAACAATCTGAGCTTTCATTTTCATTTTGCTTTACTTGCAGCCTTGGAGGGGGAACCTTCTTTGGCCTCTGCTGCCTTCTGACAGGCTGCTCCACGTTTGAGGAGGCCCTGGAGATGGCATCCCACGGGGACAGCACCAAGGTGGACAAACTGGTGAGGGACATCTACGGAGGAGACTACGAGCGCTTCGGGCTGCCAGGCTGGGCTGTGGCATCCAGGTAACCCCCTGCCTGGGCCTCGTGTTGGTTTTGTTTCCCCTGGAGATCCTGCAAGGATGAAAAACTGGATTTAGGTGCCTTAGGAGAGCAACCATTCCTAAGAGATATAAGTTATGGATAGCAATGCTTTTTGAAGTTAGAAATCAGTCCTTCAAGGTGAATCACTTTGGTTAAATTAGCAGTTCTCATTTTCTCCGAGAATTCTGATGGGACCTTTAACCCCAAAACTGTCTTTACAGCTTTGGAAACATGATGAGCAAGGAGAAGAGGGAATCTGTCAGCAAGGAGGACCTGGCCAGGGCCACTTTAATCACCATCACCAACAACATTGGCTCCATAGCACGGATGTGTGCCCTTAACGAGGTATTTTGGGAATCTCTTCCCCTTGCTCCCTGCCTGAAACATCACCTGTGTGCTGCTGCCTGCCTGAGGGATGTGCCTCTCTCTGGGAACAGCTCTGGGAAGCAGTGGGAGAGGAGGAAAGGAGGGATGGGGGGTGTAGAGGCTGGATATCTTCTCCTGTGCTGTTTTTATGAGTTGCTCTGGATTTCTTGGCCGAGTCCCACCACTGCCACGTCCTTTGCTGCATCTCTGTGCTTTCAGCTTCTTTACAGTGCTGCCTTGTTGCATTCATGTCAAGCAGCATTGTACAGGGCTATGAAAGAGCAGAGACATGTTCTGCACTCCATCCTGAGCCTGCTTCCATGGGATGGGCTGATGGAATCCAGCATCCTCCTGACTCCTCTGGCTCTGCAGCCAAAAAGAGGCAAGACTTGTCCTGAACAGCCTTGCTCATAATATATCTGCTAATTCCTTGCTCTGGAGCTCAGCTGAATGAAAAGAGGATCCTGAATAGTTCAGGGGAAGTGTTAATCAGTGTGGGGAGGGAAGGAAAATCCACAGAAGGATATGAGTGCAGGAGCAGGTAAAAGACTTGATCTGATTCCTCAGAAAGAGGAGGAACTGAATTGTTTTCATGTTGGAGAACAAGAAACCTTCAGAGCTTGGATCAAAACTACTTTGGGATGGAAAAGTAAGGCTGGAGGTCTGGTTTAAATCCACAATAATCACTGCGTGGTTGGTCTTTTTCTTTCTTTAAAAATTGTTTTGGTTATGGGCTCCTAATCAGTTCCCTCCCCCCCACCCCCAGTTTAACAGTAGAGTCACTCAGCTATTTCATGATGGATCAAAGGCCAGAGCTGGGAGGAGGGGAAGCAGGTGGCACTTGATGATCAGTGTTCCCAGGCAGGATAAGGATTTTGTAGGAAAATCAGCTGTTCTGTCCAAATTCCTGAGTTAGAAAGGCTGTTGTTTGGGCTGGGAATTTCTGGGAGAGTCTGAGGAGGAGGGTGGCTTAAAATGGCCTGGTCCTTCTTTGTGGTGGAATTGTGTGTGGTGTTCTGCATGTTCTGCCAGACACTTTCAGCAGGAACTTAATTCATAGAATTTCAGAGCCATTTAGGTTGGTGAAGTCCTTTAAGATCATCCAGTCCAACCATTCCCCCAGCACTGCCAAGGCCACCACTGACCATGTCCCCAAGTGCCACATCCACATGGCTTCTAAATCCCTCCAGGGATGGGGACTCACCCTGGGCAACTGTGCCAGGGCTGGACGACCCTTTCAAAGAAGAAATTTATCCAAATATCCAATCTAGACCTCCCCTGGCCCAGCCTGAGGCCGTTCCCTCTCCTCCTGTCCCTGTTCCCTGGGAGCAGAGCCCGAGCCCCCCAGCTGTCCCCTCCTGGCAGGAGCTGTGCAGAGCCACAAGGTCCCCCCTGAGCCTCCTTTGCTCCAGGCTGAGCCCCTTCCCAGCTCCTGGTGCTCCAGACCCTTCCCCACATGGGGTTTTTATCATTGCAAGCAGAAGATAGAATTTAGCCTTAATATTCCTTTTTTTCCCCTTCACACCTGCAGAACATCAACCGTGTGGTGTTTGTGGGCAACTTCCTTCGGATCAACACCATCTCCATGAGGCTCCTGGCCTATGCCCTGGACTACTGGTCAAAGGGACAGTTAAAAGCACTTTTCTTGGAACATGAGGTAAAATTTCTTTTTAAAATTTGTCTCATGGCAAAATACAAATCCATGGAGTGCTCTGGAAAGAGCCATGTGGAGCTGTTGGGTGCATGCAGTACAGGAGGAGTTCAGGGCTTTCCTGCTACAGCCACAGCTTTATTTATTTTCTATTTTATAATGTACCTCCCTGTAGTTGTATCTTTCTCCTCTCATTTATATGTTATTAAAATTAAACTGTGTGTGTAATAGCCTGGAGAAGGGAGGGCTCCAGGGTGACTTTCCAGGGCCTAAAGGAGCTCCAGTAGAGCTGGAGAGGGACGTGACAAGGGCCTGGAGTGACAGGACAAGGGGAATGGCTTCCCACTGCCAGAGGGCAGGGATGGATGGGGTATTGGGAAGGAATTCTGCCTTGTGAGGGTGGGGAGGCCCTGGAATGGATTTCCCAGAGAAGCTGTGGCTGCCCCTGGATCCCTGGAAGTGTCCAAGGCCAGGCTGGACAGTGGGGCTTGGAGCACCCTGGGATAGTGGGAGGTGTCCCTGTCCATGGCAGGGGGTGGCACTGGATATCTGCAAGGTCCTTTCCAACCCCAGGCATTCCCTGATTCTGTGGGCATTGCTGTTCCTGTGTCAGGGAACACATTCCATGGATTTTCACTGCATGTCCCCATCTGCTCCCCAGGGTTACTTCGGCGCTGTTGGAGCTCTCCTGGGACTCCTGGACTCAGCCTGACTCTGTGCAGGATCTGTGTTGGACCTCTGGATTCAGGGCACTCCCTGGGCCACTGAGCCCCTGGTTTGGGGGTCACTGAGCCCATGTTTTGTGTCACAGCCTCCACTGAGACTGTTCCACTGTGGTGGCCTGTGGGGATGGGTGTCTGGAAGTGCTGAAATCCATCTGGGATTACAGTGCAGGTTTGTTCCAAAGGATGTGATTGGAATACACTGGCTGGACCTGGGGTTGTATGGGAAGGTCTGGGGGGCATTTCAATCACATGGAATTGCCCTTTTTAGGGGAATTTTTTTAGTTTTACTCCATGTTTAATGACGGTGACAAAGCAGAGCAGGGGTGCTCTGCTTCTTCCACTGGGATCCCTTGGAGTGCCAAGTGCCCAGGTCAGTTCTGTGTTCACAATCAGAGGTTCTCCATGTGCTGGAAAATGGTCTGGGAAAGGGGAAGAGCATCAGCACAGGCCTGGTGTGTGTAACTGACTCCATATGGCCCGCTGGATCCACACTGGGACACAGCTGTGCTGCCAGCCAGGCTTTATCCCTGTTCCCCAAGTCCTTGTCCCAGTCCAGGGATGGAAGGTAGAGCACAGCACGGGTCTGTGCCTCAGGGTGAGTCCCACTGCAGCCTCCAGCCCTCCTGCACCTCACCAGCACCCTCTGGGATGGTGTCAGGGGTGTCAGTCAGCCTCGAGATCTAGATTTGAGGGTGGAATAGGGATATTTGTTTGTTTGTCTGGGGTTTTCTCTCTGTTACCAAACTCCACCAAAGAGACACTTCCTTCAGTCACACTTGGATCTCTGTAATATTCCATGTTACATTTCTCATGGCTGCACTCCTGTTGTTTTGGGGGAGTTCTCCCCTCTCCATGCATGCTGTGCTCCCTCTTTTCCCTGTGCATGCTGCCACACAGCCTGTGAGCAGGATACTGCAGCGTGGAGCCCCTCTGGAAGTTACACCCTGGGGATGGGGGGTTGGAGTGGATCCTGCACGCTCAATAAATGCTCTCTAAAAGCAACAAGGTATCTGCACCTTCCCTGGGGATGGGAGCTCATGGAGACACAGCTTTGGAAGTGCTCTGGCTTCCCAGCAAGCAGCTCTGTGGAGCACAGGGAAAGCTGGTCAGATCCTTCAGATCAGGTCATGGTGTCAGGGTTTATCCCAGGATAGCAGAGTGACCATCACCCTGACCCCAACACACCCTTCCAGTCCTGGTTTCTTCCCACAGAAACCAATTTCCAGTTCTTTGGAATTTTTTCCAATTGGAAGTTTTTCCAATTCCAATTTTTCTGATTCCCTTGTGAGCCTGGCTGGAAGTGCTGGACAGCCCCAAGCCCTTCCCTGTCTTATGAATCCTGCCCAGCTCTGCTCATTGCTGTATCCTGAGATCTGAGCACTCCAAGGTGGGTTCCTTGTGTGGCACCTCCCTCTGAAAAGGGAGGAAACAACAGATTCAGAGGGTGTTTGCTTTGCTGGGGAGATCTGTGTTTGTCTCTAAACCTCTAAACCTGGGCTGACCTGAGCTGGGATTCTGGACACAACCAGGGATTTGATCCCAGTAAAATCAGGGAAAAGAACACAGGGCCCCTGTGGAAGGTGATCTGTGCTGGCTGGGGAGGAAAATGTTTGTTTTTCCTGCAGCCTTACACAAGTTGCATTTGTGTCCTGGTCTTTGTTCCACAAGGTGCTACTGCACAGCTGAGGGCTGGAAGCAGGATCATACAGCTCAGGGAATGGTTTGGGTGGGAAGGGACCTCCAAGCCCCTCTCATTCCATGGCCAGGGGCATCTCCCACTGGCCCAGGGTGCTCCAGGCCCTGTCCAGCCTGGCCTTGGGTGCTCCCAGGGATGCAGGGGCAGCCACAGCAGCTCTGGGCACCCTGTTTGGGATCAGCTGAATTCAAGTTCTCATTTATTCTTCACTCCTTGTGAAATCACACAAAGGTTCCCAAACTCTCCATTAAAATCATCTCCATTTCCAAAGTGCTGACTGAAGGGTTTCTGGACTCAGCTCCTGCTGTACCACCTGAAATTTAACACACCTGTACCTGGCTGGCCTTTCACCCACCCTCATGGCCAAAACTCGTGGAAAAGGCACAGAAACTTTGCTTTTTGGAATGTCTGTGTTCTCGGGACCTGTGTGGCTCCTTGATGTAACAGGTCAGTGATAGCCTGGGCTGGGGAGGGTGTGGGAATCCTTCAGATCCACAGGAAAAAGCCTGGCTTTTATTAAGCACAGCAGCCTTGGGAACAGAAGCCACCTTGCCAGGGTTCTGCTGTGGTGAGCTGGGAATTCCCAGCAGCAATTCCAGAGCCTGATCCACCCCAGTCCCTGCCCTGAGGCACTGGAGTTCCTGGGCTCAGCATCCTGCAAGTTTCACTTCCTCACTCTGGACATGAGCCTGTGTAACTCCTTTTTCTCTGGACTTTGGAGTAGCTCCAGCACAGTCTGATCCCAGCACCAAAGTTCCTGGCTTATTGTCTATTCCTTTTTTGTAAACTTCCTGATTTTTTTCTTTGTTATAAAATATTAGCTATTTTTTTATATGCTTCAAACCCTTTGTTTGCTTTATGTCTCATTCTTGGAGCTCCAGCACAGTGGGATGGATGGTGGTGGGAATGAGCAGGAATGCGCTGGGGAAATTTGGGTTGACCCCACTTGGTTTTTAGCTTTTTTAAAATTGTTGGCAGTCCTTGATCCTACATGTTTCAGGTTCTGGGAATCAGCTGTATTTCAAAACATCTTAAAGAAGGGGGAAAAAAATTTTAAAGAGCATTAATTATTTTGGGGAAATTGCAACAGTTTTGGCTTTGATGAAAAACTTCATTACTGATCATTGATAAGAATGGGATTGATGGGGAGGGTACAGCATCAATCCAGAGCAGGAGCTGTGGGTGGAAGCACCAAAAATAACTGTTCTGTGCAGCTCTGTATGAGATCCAGACTTTGTCCCAGCAGGGGGGAGGCACCCAGCGAGCTCATCGTCCCAAAAATGGCTGTAAGGGCAGCACAGTCCCTGGGGATCCTCCTGGAGAAGGTGAACAGAACACTGAGGGATGGCTTCCCACTGCCAGAGGGCAGGGATGGATGGGGTATTGGGAAGGAATTCTGCCCTGTGAGGGTGGGGAGGCCCTGGAATGGATTTCCCAGAGAAGCTGTGGCTGCCCCTGGATCCCTGGCAGTGCCCAAGGCCAGGCTGGACGGGGCTTGGAGCAGCCTGGGACAGTGGGAGCTGCTCTTGACCAGGGCTGGGTGAAATGAGATGGGATTTAAAGTTCCTGCTCATCCCAAGGTTTCCATGGTTTGGGTGGTGCCCAGGTGCGTCCGGCACTAGAGGGCAGCAGCCCCGCAGGCAGGGTTGGGGACAGGGACAGCGGCACAGGACACGTGGGAGTCCCGCCTCCCCCTTCACCCCGGGGTCCTTGCAGGGACCCCACCCCGGGGTGACCCCAGCTCGGCCACCCCCATGGGCACAACCCAGGGCGACTTTGGCACCCGCCTGGTTAAGCCTTGAGGAAGAGGAGGAGTGGAACAAAGTGAGCAGAGAACGGGGTTGGAGCTGCAGCTCCGGGGATCCCGCAGCGCTGAGCTGGGAGCTGAACCCTGCCCAGCCCCGCGGGATGTCGGCATCGGGGGCTTGGGCTGGGATTTGGGCCGGGGGTTGGGTTGGGAAGAGGAATATCCTCTCCCTCAGCAGGGAAGCTCACCTGGATCCTGCACAATCCCTCCTGGCTGGGGCTTTTGGGGTGCTCTGCAGTCTGTCCCCATGGGATGCTGCTGGGGCAAGGGGACATGGACAACGTGACCCCAACCCCAAACCCGCCCATCTGTGGTCCCTCCCCTGCTGGGGACATCCCCAGGGTGACAGCGAACAAGGGAGGGGGAACAGACCCCCTGCAAACACACCCCCGCTTCCAAAACCTGCTTTTATTTACATTTCAAGTCAAATCACATGCAAACTCTTGGTTGGTTTTGTTTTTTTTTTTTTTTTTTCTTTCCTGGTTTTTCTTTAAGAAGAGTGTGATTAGCAAAAAAGACGCATTATTAGAATTTTCAAATAGCAATTAAATATACAAAAATAGAGCTTACAAAAAAACCAAACAAACAGAGGAAAACAAAAAAAACCAAAAAAACCAAAACCAGCGAATGTTTTAAAAAATATTCTGCTGCAGAATTTGTAGTGTACAAACACGTCTATGAGGCTCCACGCTCCATAAACAGTCCCGGGTTTTTTTGGGAGGGTTTTTTCCCCAGCCCTGCCCCCGGGAAAGCCGCTGCCGTAATACTGACACCCCCCTCCCCCACCCCGGGAATGCGACTGCTGAGGATGGCAGGGGACACCCAAAAACCGTGCTCCGAGAGGCCGGGGGTGGCCCAGCTCCCCCCAGGCGCTGATGAGGGGTTTGGGTGTTTTGGCAAGGGGAACCGCTGCCCCGAGAGCCCGGCTGGAAGCGCCGGGATGATCCCAAAGGCCGGGATTGCTGCTGCCCCCCACGCCATGGCTCTCGCTGCTGCTGAGGCCAGGATGGTGCCCCTTACAGGAGCTCCAGGCCCCTGAGGTAGCCGAGGAAGAGGGGCAGCCACCCTCGAGAGGGTGGGGGGAAATCCAAACCCGGGAGACCCCGCTCAGCCACCACCGGGGGTGACACCGGGTGCCGAGGGGACACCCGACTCCGGGGGCGAGATGCCCTTTCCTGCTGGGAGCCGCAAAGGCAAAGGAACCGAAGGCGAAGAGGAGGGAGCAGAACCGGCCGCGACGCTCGGGGCCCGCCCCGCGCTCGGGGGCAGCAGGTGCCGGAGCTCGGGGGCCGCGGCGCCGCTCCCGGAGCTCGCCGGTGCCACCGCGCCGCTTCCCGGCGGCCGCGGGGCTGGAGAAGGGAGGTGCTGGAAGAAGGATGTCGTGCCGAGGACGCCGAGTCCCCTCCTGGCCCTGGCGGAGGATCCGAGCCCAGGCTTCATCCCGGCGGGATTCGGGGCCGCTCAGCTGCGGCCGAAGTGCTTTGGTTGTGTCCGAGCGCCGCGGGCGGGCGCGGGCCGGGCCCGGCCCGGGAGGGATGTTCTATACGATGTTCTGCGAGCCGGGCAGCGGCACCTGCGGAGGGCCCGGGTCCGGCTTCCCGTGCAGCTGCGCCAGCTGCAGCACCGGCATGTTACACAGGGGACACACCTTCCGCACCTCCAGCCACTTGATGAGGCACCTGCGGACACCGCGACACGGGGCGTCAGTGGGGACACACCTGACATCAGCGAGGACATGCCTGACATCATGGGGGACACGTCTGATGTCAGTGGGGACACAGCTGACATTGGTGGGGACACACCTGACATCAGCGAGGACATGCCTGACATCACTGGGGATACCTGACATTGATGGGGACACACCCGACATCATTGGGGACACACCTGATACAGGTGGGGACACACCTGACATCAGTAAGGACACTAGACATCATTGGGGACACACCTGACATCATTGGGGACACCTGACATTGATGTGAAGCTGTAAAAATCCCCCCCAAGCCCCTTTACCTTGCCCTGGAGCTTTGCTGCTGCCCAGTTTTTAATTCACCATTTGGGTGCCTTTATGTTTTATGGGATTTTTTTTGGGGAGATTCTCTGTGTTTATATACAGGGATTTTGTATAGATATGTTTTAGATATTATTTACATTTATATTCATATTTATATTTATATTATAGGGATATAAAATGCATACACCTACCAAAAATAAACAAAATATACACAGAAAAAGTGTCTGTGAAATGATAAACACAGAATCTGTAAATAATATACCATAATACACAAACATGTATATAAGGTGTATGGCTAAATAAAAATTATGTAAATAACTGATATAATCACACTATTATGGATTTTATGTATTATATACAATTGTATATTATGTTATATATTATATTATATTATATTATATTATATTAAATTATATTATATTATATTATATTATATTATATGTAATATATATTATATATAGTTTTATATAGTATATACAGTATATATAGCATAGTGTATATAGAAATGTATATACAGACATTTAATATATACATAATATATTTTATATAATATATATATTTTATATAATATATATATTACCTAGTATATAATAATATATATTAGGTAATATACATTATATATAATATATCTAGTATAGTGTATATATAAATGTATAAAAGTGTATATATAAATGTATAATGTATATTATATATAATATATATAACAGATATATAAATGTATATATATACATTCAAAGAATATAAAAATGTCTGTATAAACAATATATAACATGTCTATAAACAATAATATAAACAATATATAAAAATGTCTATATAAACATTCAAAGAATATAAAAATGTCTGTAATATACAGTAGGATATGCTGTAGTTTTAGCATATGGAATATTATATAGTACTGTTATATATATATACACACAATTTTAGTGGGTTTGCTTTACATAAACCACACTTCTATAAAATATATATGTTTACATTTTTCATGGGATTACAGACTGGGTTGGAAGGGATCCATGAGGATCACCAAGGCCAAGTGCTGACTCAGCACGGGGCATCCTACAAATCCCCAGCTCCCCCAACTGTCACTCAGTTTTGCAGCTGCTCCACGTGCCCCAGGTGATCCAAAGGGGCTTCTCCTGCCCCTTTTTCCTTTTCCTGCCCCTCCTGCCCTGGGATGGGGTGGGAGGGCCCACACTTACTTCCTGTGGAAGGCATGTTTGCAGGGACAGATCCCCAGCTCGTCCTTGGGCTTGAACTCCTCCAGGCACACGGCACAGATCTGCAGGGGGTGGGATACACAGGGAGTGTCAGTGCTCAGGGAGCAACACTTGCAATTAGAACTACCAGATGGCCAAAGTCATGGAATTATGGAATGGGTTGGGTTGGAAAGGACCTTAAAAACCACCCAGTGCCACCCCCTGCCATGGGTAAGGACACTTCCCACTATCCCAGGGTGCTCCAAGCCCTGTCCAACCCGGCTTTGGACATTTCCAGGGATCCACAGCTTCTCTGGGCACCCTGTGCCAGGGCCTTATCATCCTCAAAGGAATGAAATTTTCCCTAAAGCCTTCCCAAATTTTGCTTCCTAAACTCCAGGATCACAGGCTGAGGCTCGGGTCTCCCTTTCCTGCTGGAAGGAACCACGGAGCCTCCAGGGAACAGCCCCAGAGCTGGGATGTGCTGGAGGTTTTAGGGAGCACGGGGATGGATCCACGCTGCTGCCTGATCCCTGGGACTGACTGCATCCACAGGGACACCTCTGGGAAGAGGAAAAGGCAATGGGATTGTTGCCATGCCTGTCCCAGGGCTGGGAAAGCTGCTGGCTGTTTTCTCAGCCAAAACCTCCTTCACCCTCACAGCCAATTCCTCCTGACTCATTCTGGATATCCCAGGGGATTCTGGATATTCCTGGGTGGATTTCCTGGCCTCCCTGGCCTGGGATCTCTCAGTGCAGCAGGGCCAAGGTGCAGCTGTTGGGGTCACCCCCTGAGGAACATCCTGAGCTCCCCCAGGGCCTGCCAGAGGCAGAGTGATGGGAAAAGGGGAAAACCAGAGGCACAGGCAGGGAGGGAAGAGCTGGGTGGGAGCTTTCCCTCCACAGGGCTCTGGCCCCGTCCTGTTGGAAAATTCCCACCCCCTCCTCTGCTTTCCAGAAACACTGCCAGCAAATGCCAAAATACAAATGCCCAAAATGGGATCTTTTTGAGCTAAACCCTTCCAGGCTTTTCCAAATCCCAGGGAAGAGCTTGAACAGCTCTGTCCTCTTCCCCACAGAGGCCTCGTCCTCCCCAAAAGCTGGGGGAGCTGCAGACAGCTGGGAACAGAGGTGGAGGAGGAGGGCTGAGCGTTATTGAGGCCATTCCTGGCTCTGGCACATTCCCAAATCCCTCCTCCAACCTATTTCTCACCCCAGGAAGTGCTTTGAAGCCTGTGTGCTGACAAAAACCCCTCTGCAGGTCGGTTTAAAGGGAGTGGATCAGCAATAGGGGCCTGCAGCAGGGACTGCTCCCAACCCCGGGCCCTTGGGATTTACCCTGGGGGCTGTGGGGAGTGGAGGCTCAGGATAAAACGTGGGATGGGCTCTGCTCAGGGGATTAAAATAAAATAAAACAGTGGTTTAGAAACAACTGGAGCTGGTGCTGAGCAGATGAGCAGCCTCGTGCCCAGATGTGGGTGGGCATTTTTGTTGTCTCTAGAGGAATAAATCAATCCAGGCCGTGCTTTGACGTGGGATTTCAGCAGACTCCTGCTCAAATTCATCAGGAAAAGTGGGCTGTGAATAGAAACGCTCAGCCTCAAAAAGCCTGGAAGGCCATGGAGATAAAGGAAGGTGTTTGAGCCCTCAGGGGGCAGGGAGGGAGCAGGGATCTGCCTCTGTTTATCCTGATTTCAGCTTTCCCTGCCCAGGGCTGTGCTGGGTATTGTCACACCCCGACTGGCAGGGCCAGAGGGAACGTCCCTGCTCAGGGACACTGTTTATACACGGCCCAGACTGCCTTGGCCTCTCCTTATCCACAGCTTCTTATCACTGTGATAAGAAGAACACAATAAATAACAATAACGGTGCAGGAAAAGCCAAGGGGAGACAGGAGGAGGGAGAGAGATGCATCCAGACTTTTGCAGAGGATCTTTCCCCATTTCCAAAGCCCAGCTGGCTGCACGCTCTGCTCCCTGTGGAGTTGAATTTGAGGGTTTGCCCCCTCCCCAGGGTGAGGAAGAGGAGGGAGAGGGAGCTTTTGTTAACCCAAGAAGTGCTCACCTCATGGAGGTTCAGCTCCTTCACCTTCTCCTTGAGTATGACCTGCAAGGCAAAGAGCTGGGGTCAGGACAGAGCTTCTGCCATCAGCATTCCCAGGAAAAATCTCCACAAAGGGATCCCACTGAGTGTCCCAGTAGAACTGGAAACCCCCCCAGTAAACCCAGCACAGCCAGGGAGCACGAGGGGCCCTGTGCAGGGACAGGAGGAGGGGAAAGATAAAACCACAAGGACCAAATCCAGGAGGTTTTCTCCCAAATTTAAGCCTCCTGGGCTACCACTTCATTTCCCCACTATCCAAGCTGAGCACCTGGAGAGAGCTATAAATGCAGGACAACTGTGTGCATTCAGCCCAACTCCACCCAGCTTCTTGCACAGATCACGGGGTCAGAGGCAGAAAATCCCACAAATCCTGGAGAAAACAGGACATGGAAGCAGCAGCCTGACACCCACCCCTGGGTGGGCTGTGTTTATTTCAACTGGTGAGTGCAGGTGGGTACAGGGGAGAGCTGGGCTTGCCATGGAGCTGCTCCCTGGAAAAGCCCTGTGGCTTCAGGGATTTGGAGCAGCCAAATCCAACCCTGGGAGCACATCCAGACCCCACAAAATCTAAGTTTGGTGACTGGGGGAGTGATGGCATCACTGCTGTGCAGTGGGTGAGGCTGGAGAGGTGGGGGTGCTCCAGAGGTGGAGATGTTCCCACTGCTCAGGACCTCAGTGGAAAAGTGGGAGACTTGGGGATGAGCAGGTGAGGGATGGCCCTGGGGGGCCCAGCTGGTAGGGGACAATAAAATCAGCAGGGACAGATGGTTCTAGGTGTTACAACTGCCCTTTGAGGGCCAGAAACCTCCCAAGGAGAGGAACAGCATGAGAAAAATGGATGGATTTGGCACTAAGGAGAAGGGAAAGGAAAAAGAAGTTAGAGGATCATCTCACCTGTTTGTAGGCGTAAAGCTCTTTGTGTGCCTGATGCCTGAGCCTGCAATGAAACCAGGGAGAAACGTGAGGGCAGGCAAAAACATCAGGATTATTGTAATACCTCAGACATTCCATTTCCCTCCTTTCCAGCTTTAACATGTCATATTTTACATTTTTTATTTCAGAAATGAGAATGGCCACAGGAAATGACATGTTTAGGCAACATCCAGCTTTCCCTGTCGTTGGCAGGGCAATGTCTCCATCCCAAAGCACACAACTCCTCCCTTATCCCTCTTTTGACCTCCCTGATTTTCCAAGCACACATCAACCACATAGTTAAGACCAGAAAAAGTGGGTGAGGAAATCCCAGTCTGCCATAAATCCCCTCAGTCTCCAACCACTTCTGCTGGCAACAACTCCAGCACTGAATGCAGCACCATTTTTCGAGGCAGGGGGGTTCAGACCTGAGGAAAGCCCTGCTCCCACTCCAGCAGGGACAGGGAAGGAGACCCTGCCCAGAGGTTTCCCACCAAAGCCCCCATCATGTTGCACTGGGTTCCTCAAACTCAGCTTTATCCTCAATTCTAAGATCAATCAAACCACATCCACTCCTGGAGCAAACTGAGGGATGGAGATGAGTGGGATGGGCCAGTTCCAAGAACACCTGCTGCAGTGGGAAGTCCAGCAGGAATTTTAGGCCACAAGCAAAGTGCTGGTTCCATCCTCTCCCTCCCCAGCCTCTCCTCTCCTCTCCAGAGTCAGAGTCAGCAGAGCGCTCCACAGGCATCTGCTGGCTGGAGAAACCCATTATGCTCCTAAAATAAATACACTTAAAATTAAAATAACCAATATTGCCTCTCATTACCAGACACGGCATTTAATAAAGTGCTTGGAAAACTCAGGAGGTAAGTCCCCAGGGCTGAAGAGTTGGCCAAGGACTTTCAATACAGAGTCAATGTGTGGCTGCAGGGCTTGGAGAGCCACAAGAATATTTTCCCCAACCAGCCCAAGTGGTTTCAGATAGGAAACCCCCTTGCCTGGAATTTTTATTCTGCAAAAATATTTTGAGGGCTGTCTGAAATCCCTGGCTGCTTCAGCCTGAGCTTCTGGGGATTTTCCAACCCTGCCATGCTGCAGTGGGGGAGGTACAAAAGTGGGATGGAAAAGTATTTCCTTATGTCTGACACCTTCCCCCAAAATGTTGTGGGCCTGAGAAGGTGAGGGATGGGTAAAAATGCACTTTAATGCTGCAGGGAGAGATGCACAAAGCTCCTGAGTCCCAAATTTCACAGGGAGCCATCCCTCCTGCTCCAGCAATGCTGCCTGGCAGGAACCCGCCTGCAGAACCACGGAAAACACTGCAGCAGGCAGGGAGGAGAGGGAGAGGAGAGGAGGAGGAGGAGGAAGAGAAAGAGGAGGAGGAGACTGGGGTCTCATCCCTCTGGCAGTGACCCTGAACAGAAACATGAGCAGAAGATGCAGGAACAATAGAGGGAACAGGATGAAACCGGCCTGACCCGCAGGGATCCGGGGCTGGGAAGGCGGTTATGAAACACAGATGGGGAGAAGCCAGGCTGGAGACCACGGGAAGGGAAAACTGGCCTGGAATGGGAAACAGCATCCCTCTGTATGGAGCACTGAGTGCCCACCAGGGTTTGGCCCCCATGAGCCAAAGCCACTGGAGCACCTTTGGACCAGTGGTGGGGGTCCCAGCTGTGGGTTTTTCTGGGTCTGGGTTGGAGGTACTTGAGACAGTAATTCGTGTTGGGACTCAGGTGTTTATTATTTCTTATCAGTGAAACAGTCTCACTGCTGTGAGTTCTGCAGCTTTTCATTAGAAGGCACAAAATGGCCAACAGTCTCTTGTTCCAAGGGCTTTTAAGACTAAACTATCCAATTAAGAACTGACACCTGGATTATTTTCCCTTTTAACCCAAAAACTGATCCCACAGAGCTCCCAGTGCAGACTTTTCTGCCCAGTTACAAAATGCCACCCAGACCTATGGAGAAGAAGGAAGAAGAAGCATGAAGAAGAAACCCAGGATGACACCCTGTGCCCCCCATCTTGCTTCCATCCACAACACACTAAAAATCCCAAACCCTAAATTTCTCACCAAGTGACATACTTACACTGCTCTCTATAATCTATTTCACACTTCTGTGGATTCCAGTCTATTCTGGAGTTTGGGAAACTTTCTCCATGAATGAGGGTCAAAGTCAGTGCACCCCTGGGGGTCAGGACACCCCAGAGCAGACAGAGAAATATTCCCAGTGCCCTGGGTTTCCACAGACCAGTGGTGGGGAAGAAGTGACCAGCTAGCTGTGGATGTGGCAGGAAGCACGGATCTGCAATGCCCTGGGCTGGTGCTGAGCTAGCCAGGGAGATTTTCCCAAAAAAAAACCTCCTCCCTGAAGGTTCTGGGGAGCAGCACGAGCACAGCTGGTGCTGAAGCGTGCGAGCTCAGCCTGCTCCTCCTTGCTCTGAGCCAGGATCCTGGGCCAGATGGATCTGGTGGGGCCTGGTGCAGCTGTGTGAGGAGACCCCGGATCCTGGCAAGCGCTATTCCCTCCATCCTATTCCCTCCATCCATCTCGTGTCAAGTGCTGTGACTCCCCAGGAATTCCTGGCAGATGTCTGCCCGAGATAAGGGACCACACAGTGCCTGGCTGCTGATCCTGTGTGCTGTCACCCTCCCTGAAGGAACAACTGCCTCTCTTGGGCTCTGGGATCTCTTCCTGCAGGAGTGGGAGCTCCCTGCTTCTCTGGGTGACTGAATCACCTACAGCACGTGGATAAATTGCAGAGGAAAAATGTTTAGCAGGTTTACCCCTGAGATTTCCATATTAGATGCTTTATAGTAGAAGGAGAAGAGAGGCCCTGGGCACTGTTTTTTTATCCCATCATTGTGTTGCTGTCCTCAGCTCAGCCAGGCTCCTTGGGCTCTTAATGGAATCACAGAATTGTCTGAGTTGGAAAAGCTCTCTAAGATCATCCAGTCCCCCAGCACTGCCAAGGCCACCACTGACCATGTCCCCAGGTGCCACATCCACATGGCTTTTAAACCCCTCCAGGGATGGGCACTCCAACACTGCCCTGGGCAGCTGTGCCAGGACTGAACATCCTTTGGGTGAAGAAATTTTCCCAATATCCAATCTAACCCTCCCCTGGCCCAGCCTCAGGCCGTTCCCTCTCCTCCTGTCCCTGTTTCCTGGGAGCAGAGCCCGACCCCCCCAGCTGTCCCCTCCTGGCAGGAGCTGTGCAGAGCCACAAGGTCCCCCCTGAGCCTCCTTTGCTCCAGACTGAGCCCCTTCCCAGCTCCCTCAGCCCCTCCTGGGGCTCCAGACCCTTCCCCAGCTCCATTCCTTTCTCTGAACACAAAACCTAACCACTGTTGGCTCCTGGCAAGTCTGAATGCAGAAGGAAACAACCCTATAAAAAAAGACTTTGTAGGTGCTGTGTACCCTGAGCCTCCCAGAGACTTGGAGCTGCTCCAGGCTGGGCAGGGATGAGCCCTGGATGATCCACAGCAAAGCACAGAGAGAGGATGCTGCAGAATTGACCCACAGTGGGGGTGGCATAGCTCAGCTCAGCCTCCTTCTGGACTGGGTTTTATGGGACCAAAGGCAACATGAGTTTATCACTTTCATTAATTCACCAGAGATCAGACACGACCAGCTGCCTGCAAAATCTCATTTCCTTGTTCTTCCTTTTTTATCTGTAATCTTGCCAAGCAGAGGCAGCAGCCATGAGGGACCTGAGCTCTGACCTGAGTGGTTTGCAGCACCAGAAAAGCTCAAGGTTCACCTGAACAATACACAGGCAATGATGATTTTTGTTGTGAAACTGGACTCTTGTTTTCAGCCAATCCAATTAAAAATGTCACTTTTCCTTCCCTTGAAGCAGGCAGCACAGCCTATATTGACACAGCTGCAAATCACAGGCCATGTCCTATCCTTCCCCAGCACACCTTTTATTTAATGCCATCAGCTCTGTGATTTGGGGTAAATACACCTGATATTGGCTCTTCCACACTCTGGATGCCTCCCCAGCTGGGGATATGGGGAGAGCTGCAGGGGCTGCTCTGATCCAGAGCAAGAAATGAGAACCAGGGCCTGAGGGTGGTGTCATGAGCCTTGCTTGGTGTTTACCAAATATTTGGAGATGTGGAGTTATGGGAAAGGAGGGAGAGGAAGGGCAGTGTTGAGGCTGCACCTATGGGAAAGCCAGGAGCTGCTGTTACCTGCAAAGAACCCCCACGGATGGAAGCAGAGCCCTGGAGCTCTGGAGAGGACCACCCTGCCCTTCTGTTGGTCTCTCTGCCCTTGCAGGTGGGTGGTCCTCATCCTGTTGTCCACCTACAATGCTTCCAAAATTCAGACTTTTATATCCCAGATGAGCTGAGATTACAGAGCAGCATCCGTGGAGGTGGATGCTCCTGGGACACTGGCACAGCTAAAACCCACAGCACAGCAAAAACCCTCCCCAATGGGGGCTGGAGGATCCTGTTTTGGTTCTGTTCTGCCAATAAAAGAGCTGAGGGAGGAGGGCTGAAGAGCCATTTGTAGAGTCTCTCTAGGGTTTTGGGCTATAAAGGGATCACTGGATGACCTAATCCAACTGCACATCTATCATGGGTTGCTAAATAGCACCTCTGGAACAGGAGCCAAAACGTCTCGTCCAGAAAGGTCCTCGGTCTTGATTTAAAGACATGAGGAGGCTGAGGACTTGCCACTTCCTTGCTGGCTTCTCTCACCGGTTACTCACCCTCTCTCTCTTAAAACACGCCTCCAGCTTCTAAATTTAAAGATTTTCTGGCTTGACCTTCCAGACATTACTCCTTGTTATTCCTTCTTTGGGGCATAACACACCCAGTGAGTGCCCAGGAAAATACTCTCAAAGTCCAAACACCTCTGCAATTTTCTAAGTGAGCCATATAGACTCGAGCTCCACCTGAGCAAAACAAGTCCTTGAGCCCTCTGAACACCTCTGGTCTATTTTCATACACATTCAAAACACAATTTTCATAATTGTGGGGAAAAAAATTAAGATATGATGTCCAAGCAGCCCGAATCATCCCTCAGTAAACCTGGGTTTGGGCTTGTCTGCATGTTTTATGAGGTTTTGCTTCATACAGAAGTGAAAATGGGTGGGAATTATCAAGTATTTAGAAGGTTGACACTGAAATCTCATTTCCCTGGTCTACAAGAACAGGATAAAATATTTTCAACACCCTTTAGATAGATAACCTGGTGGGACTGGCTGCTGTGGTGCAAGGAGAGACTGGGTACCTGTTTTACAGGAACATGAGGAAGGGATGTGATGGATGCACAGATTGCAGGGAGCTGGGGCCAGCTGGAAAGACAGAGGGAAAGGAAAGGGGATGGAAAAGCTGGAGGGGAGAGCTCTGGGAATGCAGAATTTTGGCTACCATTGCTGGCAGAATGATGACCTCTACTCCCAGACACAGGTTGAAGCACAGCCAGCCTCCCATCTTGGGTTATCAGCACAACTCATGTCCATCACCACCTCAATTCTCAGGCACTGTGGTTTTTCCCCACTTGCCTCATTCTCCCTTGGTCAGGAAGAGTTTCTCCTCTCAATTAGCAGCCCAACAATCTCCCCAATGGCCCATAAAATAATTAAAACAAGCCCCAAACAGGAGCAACCTTTCACCCTGCCATCCTGCTCCCCCATTGCTCAGATTAGCACATCAACTCTGCATCATTAATCTCCAAACTGTGCCGTTGAAGGAGCAATTTGTGTTCAATAAGCAACGGAGCAGGTATTAAACATTCCTTAGGCACGCAGGACACGAGTTACTCATTACAGAGGGAAATGTGTTGAAACATTAAGCAGAAAGCAGGGACCATGAAACATCCCTTTCCAGGTTTTCTGAGAAGCTGACCACAATTCCATCCCTTTGGTAGCAAATATGTATCTCTTGGTTTTAAGTGGATAATGTCACTGCTCTGTGGGACATCAGGTTGACATGAGATGTGTCAAGGAAATCGGTGCTGCCAAGGAAATAAGATGCTGCCATCCTCTTTTTGGGATGGAGGGATCAGTGATGGGCCTGGAAGCAGGGAAGCTCTTGGGAAACATTCCCTTACAATATTCCCTTACCTGATCAAGTAGCAACAGAAGAGCAAACTGAGGATGAAGACGAAGATGGCTGTGCCGAAAACCACGATGTATATGTTGAGAGGAAGGTTCTGGAACCCGATGTTCGGCATCCTGAAACTGTAATGCTGGAAGTCTGAGCTCATGGGTAGGCTGTGGAGACAGGGAGAAAACACAGGGATGTGACATTCCTTAGGGATGCACTTTGCAGACCAGTGGTCCCCCTGAATGGATGTGGAGAGGGCTGGAGATGACTCCTCACTCATCCACTCCTCCTTGCCCAAAACCAAGTTCCCATCTTGGTAACCCTGAAAACAAAGCAGGGCTGGATCAGCTGGAGCTGGGATTTTCCTTCTCCCATTGTGAGCTTCTCCTCCAGCTCTTTTCCTTTCACACATCATCCTTCAAGTTAAACACTGGATGAGATGGAGGGTGGGAATTGCATCCAAGCAGCCCCAGCTGCAGCCAGCATCCCTCAAACCCCACAGTAACTTGGTAAAAATACTCAGAGCAGCCAGAAAGCCTTGGAGCAAGTTTGCCTTCCCTTCCCCTCCAGTGGTTTCTAAGACTGACTCCTCATTCCATAGAAATCCTGCACCAAAATCATCAAAGATGAAAAGGACAAGGACATTCCCAGGACACACAGCAGTGCCTCTGAGAGAAATTATGGGGAGACAATGGACTCTGTAAAGGAGGCTTTGGTTGTTTTCCCATCTGAGACACAGGTTTGGTGGTTTAAGAGCACTTCTGCAGGTTTCAGCTTTACTCCTCAGCACAGCCCCAGACTCCTTCCCCCCAGGAAAGCCCCGAGGCACCAGCGAGAGGCGGCCAAGAGGAAGAGGCAGCAATTTTGGCTGTCATATCCCACATCTGGGACCCGTGACCAAAACCTCCCTCCCCTTGGAGAGCCCCAATTAAACCCTGAGCAGCTGTCTGGGATAACAATTTCAGCAAATCCTCTCCCCCAGGATTTTAATAGCTCTTATTTATTATCTCTTATCTTCCTATCATTCTCTGAACCGTTCGCCCTCAGATGATCACAACTGTTGCTGGCCAGGCATAAAGTTCCCCTGCCCCCAGCTTAGAAAAGGAAGTTAAAAATATACCTGGTTTTCCCTTCTGCCCACGGGAGAGCAACGTGTGATGAAGTTTTACAAGCAAGGAAAGTACCTGCAGTCTGAGCCCTGTTTCCCAAATAAAATCACCAAGGGATAACAAAACCCTCCCCTGGAGCGGGGAGTTTTCCACGGTGCAGTAATTGCACAGCTCCTCATTTTGCACGGGGTGGGAAGACGGTGGGGAAACCACAGGATCTGAACCCACACATGCCAGGGAGCGAAGCTCCAAAATCCAAGGGTCCTCTGAGAGTCCCTTCAAGCAGCATCCTCACTCCCAAATCTCCTTTCCCCCTTGAGCCCCCTTTTTTGCCAAACCTTGAGGGTTTTCCTCTGACTTCCCACGGGGAGCAGACTCACCTCTCATCCCGGCTGCCTCACCGGGACTGTCCCCTTGCTGAAGGCAACATCCCTGCCAGCCCCAAACACCCGCCCGGGAGCCTCCCTGCTCCGGCTGCTTTCAGTTTCCTCCCTCTCTGGAAGTTTCGAGGCGATTTCTGGTAAAGCCTGGATTTGATTAAAGCCTCCAGAGACCAACACGCATGTTCAGAACCTCTCCTGGCCAACGTGGAAACGCTCCGAGAGCTCGGGGAGCCGGCACATCTCCCTGCCAGCGCTGGTGGGGATGGGATTTTATAGCCCAGCAACCACCCAGGAGGCAGCTCACGCTCCTCCACCGACGCCTGTTCCGCTCAGCTGAGCTGGTTTGCTTTGCAAATCAATTTTAAAAAGCCCAATCCAGCCCCCAAACCTTTGTTCCCAGCCCTGGCGGAGTTAATGCGCAGCTTGGAGTCGCGGGGCTGCCTTTGGGTTTCAGCCCTGCTGGGTCAGAGGGATTTGGGACTTGGGACGGGTCAGGGGCTCCCCTCGGTCACGCTCCTGGCATGAGGATGTTTCAGCTGGAGGATGCTGCCCCACCTCACCCTCGTGCTGATAATCACTGCCTTTGGCCAAAGCTGGCTGCCTCCAGCTCCTCAACCACCCCAGAGAAACGTCCTCAGTCTGGGGAAGCTCCAGGTGACTTTTTGCAAGGAAGGAGAAACAACTCTTGGAGGACAGGCAACAAAACCAACCAGCACTGGACTGTAGCTTTTCTTCCCTTTACAACTCTTTTAACTTGTGATGCTCTTCTCAGCAAACCCACTAAGAGATTCTGTGGGTAAGGAACATCCAAGGCTGCATTTGCAGCAAATCCCATGAAGCCAGGAAAATTCCTCATGCTCATGTGCGCCTGAGCTGTGCTGCTCTTGCAGCAGTCCCCACATCCATGAGCACAGTTAGGAACCATCACAGCCCTCAGCAAATAAACAGTCAGCAGAAACAGAGCTCAGAGCAACCCCCAGCACCCCACTATCCTCTCCAATGGAACCACCTGCATAATATTTTGCCCCAAAAGGGTGTCACGAACGCAGCCATGACCTACCTGCCAGCCATGTCGTGGGGGCTCGGCCTCCTGGGGACAACCCTTCTGTCCCCTGTGGTGCAAATCCAGGGAATCCCACACCAGATTCATCCAACCCCCGTGTGAAATAACCTTCTCCACATTGGAGCTGCCCTGGTCCTCCCTCCCTCCTGCTGCAACAGCTGAGAAACGTTACAGCAAAAAACACGGAGGTTAAAGGGGAAAAATCAGTCAGTCTGCCCAGGATCCAGGAAACTGTTAACTTTAAAAAGACTCCAGTGAAATCTGATGATTTCAAGCAGCCAAGCTTTGGGGTTGTTTTTTTTTTTTTTTTAAAGGGGAGTTGGGGGGAGGGAACTGTATTTTAAGCTGCTTCAGATTTGCAAGGGTGCAGCCAAAAGAAATAAAAAAGGAGCAATAAAGAAGGATGAAAAGTTTCTGGTGCAGAACAAAAGCCTCCCTGTTGCTCTCTCCATGGTCAAGGCACCTCAGAGCAGGGAGATGATGCTTGTGGGGCATCCATGGCTCCCAGTAGGTCCCTGAAACCTCTGGGATGGGGGGCACAGGTTGTCCAGAGAAGCTGTGGCTGCCCCTGGATTCCTGGAAGTGTTCAAGACCAGCCTGGATGGGGCTTGGAGCAACCTGGGATAGTGGAAGGTGTCCCTGCTCATGGCAGGGGGTGGAATGAGATGAGCTTTAAGGCCCCTTTCGACCCCAATCACTCCAAGATTCTGTAATTCCATGATTCTGTAAAAATTAGCAAGGAACAATGGGTCTTTTTCCTGGGATATAGAGAGCCACAAATGGCAGAACAACCTGAGCTCCACATCTCCTTCCTTACACTCTCCAATGACTCAGCAACGTGGGGCCAAGCACATCCACATTTCTCCAAGGAGGACAAACCCCAGCTTTAATTAAAAGCCAAAGTGCTGGTTAATGGCCCATCGAGCAGCCAAGGAAAGGAGTGTCACAGGTCAGCGAGCTCCAGCGTGGCAGGGCTTTGATTACAGTTGGGCTGTGAAAGGTAAACCTCACCAAGCCACGTCCCAAATTAATCCCCATCAGAGCCACAGCAAGCCCTTAATACGTGGGGCCAACCTCGTACCCAGAACGTTCCTCAGAGATCTCACAGGGATTAATACAGCATGCAATTGTCTTCTCATAGCTAGAGAAACTGAGGCAGGGAGGAGGAGGGGAGTGAGGCAGAGCTGTGGTCCCTGAAGCCAGAGGGTGACACCAGGGATGCCACTTTAAGTAATGCCATGGGCTGAAAGCTGCAGATTTTTGCTTCCCTGCTGCTTTGCCACATGGATTGGAACTGTGTGATCCTTCTTGGGGTTTTACTTATTAAAAGGAGCTGCTTGTCCTTTTTCAAAAAAATGTATTATTATTTATTTATAACATCAGTGCATAAAGGGGCCATGCATGTGCTGTGCATCCTCACACCTAAATACAGCCCACATGCTGGGTGGAGCAGTGGCTTCTGCCTCTGCTGTTGTAAATAAACTCCTGTTTTTAGAGGGATTTACTTTATGTTTTCAAGACAAACAACTTTCTCCACAGGGGTTCAAAGCAAACTCAGACTGAATCTCCTCAGCCTTTAACTGGATGGAGCTGGTGGTCTGGGCATCCCACCGGCCAGGCTGGCAAAGCCAACCCATCTCCAGGAGCTTCAAACACCCAGCAGAGCCAGACACAGGCAGGCTGAAATCATGAATCTCAGGGAAAAATGAATGCTAAGCTGTGGCCAAACTCCAAGCTGGAATATTTTATCGATGGGAAAGGTTTCAAGCGGGCGTGAACGGTGTCTCGAGTTTCAAAGGCGTTTCGCAACGTGTTTCAGACAGGTTTAACCAAAAGCCTTATTAACTGGTTGAAAGTTAAACTGGGAGCAGCTGACAAGACCTTTCTGAAACAGCCCGAGTTGTGTTGCAAAGCAGGGTAGTCTTCCATGGAATGTTTCTACAAAAGGAAGGTTATTTAATGGCTGTGACTAACGGGATAATATTTAAAAGAAAAAGATTCTTCCAGGTGTTAAGAAGCAGCAGCCAGAGACGCCCTCATTTAACTTGCAGGCAAAAAATCCCCCTCGTGGACCCCAAAAGCAAAGCGAAGCCCTGACCTCAAGCAGCTGGAAGGAATTTCCTTCAGCTCTGTCTCTGGAGCTGGTCCAGAGCCAGGATCCGCAGCGTGGCGATGGGAAAATCACAGGCAGCTGCAGAGCCAGCCCCAAAGCAGCATCGCCATCGCCCCAGAGATGCCACTCAGCTGCATCACGGAGCAAGGGGAAAACTCACTGCTGCTCCAGCCAGGAGTGATGGCCTTTGCTGTCCAAAACCAAGGAACAACAGGATTGAGCATGGGGGGAAAACAAAACCTCTTGGCATGACGCAATTTCAAAGGGCTACGATGCTACCATGGGAATGCCACATCCACTGCCAGCTCCGAGCAGCCAACCTGGCCCAGATCCTTCACTGCACAAACCTGGCAGGGAATGGAGGAGCGTGAGGGATGGTGCAAAGCTTAGCAGGGTTATTGATTAGGGAAGAGGGAACATCCCAACAGGTCCCTCACACCACAGGCAGAGCTGTACTAGGATCCAGCAAAGCTTGGCTGGGGTGATGCGGCACCATCACAGCAACAGAAAGAACTTCTGGGTGTCAAACAGTACAAAAACGCATTTGTTTCACCCATTTTGGCTGCCTGCAGGTTTGGGGGTGCTGGTGGGTTTTTGCTGTGTGCCTGGACATCCAAGGGACCAAACTGACCTCCAAGCACAAAGGGCTATGGACCTTTGATCCCTCCTCCCTGAGAGCGGATCCAATGCTTTTTTTGAACTGGAATCAGGAAATTTCCTGGCTGTGTTCCCCAGCTGGCTGACACCAAACACAAAACCTTAACCCTCTCCACTGCCTCTGGGCAGGGGACACAGAAAGTGATGTGACATCACGACAAAGCAGTTGGAAAAAAATAGGAAAGTCTAAGGAAAGCAATATCCGACAGCACGACTGTACTGCTGCAATTTCCAGCAAGCCCTTCTGATTCCAGGCAGTTGAAGAAACAATTAATCCCAGACCTTTAAAACTGAAGAGAACCTTTAAATGGAAAATGTTTTTGCTACCACTGGCAGAGAAACGTGCAGAAATGGTTCAACTGCAGCTCCCATCACCCACTGTAAAGTCAAGTTCTTTCTCCCAGCACTGTTGGAAAAGCAAACTAGAGGTTTGCTCAGGGCTGATTTTGCAAGTTCCAGGAAAACAGGCAAAAATAAATAGAAAAAAAAATAAAATCAATAGCATGATTTAACACAGTCTGGAGGAGGGGGAAGGAGAGTTTGGAGGAGAGCCCTGCTTGAGCTCCCATCAGGAATGAGAGCTGGGAATCACTTCCCAGGAGGGTTTGAAGCAGAGCTGGCAGAGCCTTGCCCGGAAAGGCTCACATGAGCTGCCCAAGGACAGCCCAATTCGCTGTCGGAGATGAAATAACACTTGAGGAATTTTTCCCCTTTGGCCTTGGGGATTTGTAATTATTTTTCCCCCCTTTTCCTGGCATGCAGTTCCAACGTCACGACCTGGTGAGCTCACTCTTCCTCCCCAAAGTGTGGTGGGAAAGGATGTGCTGCTGCCTCCTCCTGCCCCCAACCCTCTTTGTACTCCCGAGGTGAAAAGAGGAGGCAGGAGCCATCACTTCCCTTTATGGGCTGATGGTGGCAGGACACACATTATTAAATATGGGTGAATTTTAGCCTAAAAAGAGCAATGAGAGCACAGGCAAGTGGGAATAATCTCCCACCTTCATTTGTGGTAGGTTTTCCTTGTTCACAGTGCTCCCCAATGAACAGGTTCCTTGGGGAACACAAATTGGAAACTCCATGAGAAACACTCAGCCTACGCAGCTGAAGGGTCAGAGCAGAGAAATTGGTGTTAAACACTCCAGGGAATTTGAAAATTCCTGGGTGATGACACAGAGCTGTGGGAAGCAATGGGGACTCCCAAAATACCACATCTGGAAGGAAAAAAAAAAAATCCCACTTTGATCAAGTCGTCTTCAGGCTAAACCAAAACCAATCACTTTCCATGGAGCCTAAGAGCAACTTGCCCTCTCTACTCTAATACTGAGAAGCAGATGGATTAAACAACTTCCTAAACCCCCTTTTCCCCCATTTCCTAAGCTCCTTTAATAAGGGAAAAAAATAATGATAAGTGCAACACACAGGGATCAATAATCCTACAAAACCCTGCTGGAGATGAGCACCCTGAACCAGTGATGGGATCACAGCTGCCAGCAGCCATCCTATAAAGGCAGTTGGAAGAGCCAAGCACAATTTGGGAACAGGAAGGCAGAATGATTTAGCTGACACTAAATAAGGTTGCTAGGTTATGGATTTTTGTGAGGGGGGGTATAATCTGAAAGGGGATCCAGATGGCTGTAAAGCCTTGTGGTGGAAAAGCAGCATGAGGCCAGAGAGGGAAGAATTCCTCTTTATGCTGCTGCTGTCTGCTCCTGGATCCTGGGTTTCAGTCCTCAGGAATGCACTCTGTGGACCCTTTTAATTGCACCATTTACATTTGAGGTAAAAATTAAGAAGAGGTAGCTGGATGGAGAAGAGTGAAAAAGCTGGTGACTGGATACCAGGGAAAAAAGGGTCCCTAAACAAATCCCACGGAGCAGCCATTCCAAGCCCCTTTTGATCCAGCCAGGTTTGTATTTTACAATCCTGACAGCCTGAAAAAGGCTTCAGGGAAACCCAGACAATCCCAAATCCCAGCCTGCTGGGAATTCACACCAATGCCACGTCACTGCTGCTTCCAGTTTTTCCTAATACTTCCAAAAAATGAGCTGCACAGACAGTCCACCCTTTCCTGGTTTTGACCCAAGTCCTGGGATTTAGGGGAGCTTTTTTTTAAATCATTCCTTCTCCCTTGCTAACAGAGACTGGAATGGTTTTGCAACATTCTACAGAGTCCAGCAAAAAAACCTCCTGGGAGTCATATGGAAGCAGGACAAAAACTGCTTCACCTCTATGGGATTGCCACAAGAAAGGTGGCTGCAAGGATGGAAAACTCCTCAAAATTTAGTAGGAAATGGAAAATGAAACTTTTCCACAGCCAGACTTGCACAACCAAGTGAGGTGCTTGGAGAGAAACATTCACCAACCAACAAATGCACCTCCTCCTCTGTCACATTCTCAGCACCAGGTGTGATGCCATGGGATACCATCCTTCTTCCCTATTCTCCTGGAATCGTGGCCTGACCTCAGTGGGGTGCAGAAAATGAAGGAACTTGAGTGAAGCACTGGCACAGGCACAGCTGTTTAGACAGGTTGTGGATTCCCTATCCCTGGAAATGTTCAAGGCCACGTTGGAGCAACCTGGTCTGGTGGAAGGTGTTCCTGCTCATGGCAGGGTGGTGGAATGAGATGGCCTTGAAGGGCCACTCCAACCTAAACCCTTCCATGATTCTGTGATTCTAAAATCCAGGTGTACCCACGCCCCAGGGGTCTGTAACCAGGAGGTGATAGACAAATTTTCAACACCATCTGCCCACACCCCTCCTTTGCCCAGGGATGCTGCTTCTTACAGGGGTTCCTCATAAACTGAGCCCTAAATAAGCAAAACCCCAATTTACAGCTGTGCTGCTGATGCACAACTTGTTTAAAAAAAATAAGCAAACTAAACCAAACACCTTTTGTGAGTTACTTAAAATTTACATTTTTCTTGCAACTGACTGAACAAAACCTGCTAAATATTTTCTGAATGCTTCAAGGCTACAAAGCTAAAAACCACCAGTGGGAATTTCGTTTAACAGTTTGCTGTGGATCTCCACGAATTCCCGGGTGTTGAATCGCCTACTAGAAGGGAAAATATATGAGTGGCACTAAGGAGGTGGCTTAGCAACGAGCAGGCTGGCAGCTTCAAGTGGCTTTTTAAAGGTCAAGAGAGAACACGATGTCTGGAGCCCTCACGTTCCATTTTTTTGCTACAATTTAATGATATTTCTGGCCAGCCCGGTTATTAAATCGCCGCCTAGCACCAGCCAGCCACACATCTGTTACACCCAGGCTTTAAATTAAGACTTTCCCAACCCATTCCCACCTTCACCAACGTGGTGGGGGGCGGGGGGAAGCTTTGTCGGGATGAAACACAAGGAGAGGTCCCACCATGGAGAGGATTTTTGGGAGGTGATACTGAGCAGCATCATTGAAATTCAGCGGGAGAAGCTGGTTTTCCTCGGCTCTGCGGGGGCTGCCATGTTAAATCACATTTGGATTCACAGTACAAGGCTGCTAAAATACCACCACGGTGCCTATTGGCACATTTCAATGAAAACGCTGTGGCCTCATTAGTAGAGTGGAAATTATGAGCTTGTCTTTGTATATATTTAAAAGCTTGCCTCTGAAACTCTACTGGGTTGGAGCCAGGAATTCCTGGCTCCGAGCTCCTACCACTCGGCAGTTCGGGATCGCTTTGCTCACACAGGTCAAGCGACCACACAGCCATCGACCCGGGAGAAAAGGCATTTAAAAACTGCCCTGAGGGGAGAGGCAACAGGGTTTGAATTAAACCCTCCTCCCTGTCAGCTCCCTGCGAGCTGGTTAGGCAGCAAGTCCTAATGAAAGTGCAGGTTGTAATTAAGAGGATGCAGGAATGTGGGTGTGTGGAGTTTCATCCTGCTCCCAACAGTTGGGGTGAGAGCATCCTGTCGGCTCAGAAGCACTGTTCCCCTCTGGGAATGGACCACAAAAGCCCAAATCCTTTGAAATGAGGGGCAAACTCGTGAAATAACACGGTTTTTTTAGGATCTGGTCCTCTCAAGATGGGAATTTGCAAGTTTCTGTGAAGGAAAACTTTGGGCTCAGCTCCCTACTTACCTGCACGGGCGCCGCAACGCAGCCAAGCCACGCAACGTGTCTGCTTGAACAGCTACCGTGGTTTGGTACCAGGGATGCTGGAAGAAAAGAGAAAAACACCCTAAAAATTGCACAAAAATCCAGAGGCAGCAAGGGAGAGGATGAAGACATTGTTTTAAAATGCTTGGATTCGCAGAGGCTCCCAGAAATTGTTTCAGCTCTTGGTAACAGCACAGAGATCCCCTTTTAAAACACGTTGATGACGTTACGTGGCATAGAAAGAATGGGGGGGAGGCTTGGCTAATCCTCACAATTTTATAAGCATCTGAGACACTAATCCCTTGATCTCATTGAAAGGGATTAGAATTACTCCCTTGCCAGGAAATTTAAGAAGTTTTCTACCAGATGTAAACAGAAGCACGGAGCAGCCCGCAGAGATGGCTGCCACACAGCGAGTCATCACAGAGAAGTCTGCATCTGGGCTGGTTTTGGGGTGAAAAGGGGGGATTTCCAGCCCAGTGCTGCACAGGGTTGTCTGGAATGATGTGGGTATCCAAGGCAAGCCTGATCAGTCCATCCATAGTAGGCTCAAGACAGGATCCCATCCTGGGCAAGCAACCTGCCAGGGCTACACAACTCATCTTTGGGCTCCAACTCTTATGGAAATGGATGCTTCAGCTAAAAAAAAAAAAATCTATCCCAACTACCTGACTTGTTCTGCATTGGCCTAGGAAAACATCATTTTAATAGTAAGAAAAAAGAGAAAAATCTCTGAGCAACAAAAGCCAAGCTGTGCCCTGCTACACAGCAGCCTTCATCCACACAGCTCTGTGGTAAGGACCTGGGTTAATAAGGAAAATATAACATGGCACCCTCATGGAAACAGACTGGGATCTGCAGCTACCCTCATGATGAGTGATTCATAATATTGAAGAATAAATTATTTGATTTAGAAGATGAAGCAGGCAGTGTGCAATCTGGGGTTTGATATAGAGCAGTTTGCTACTAGGTTGGATGTGCCAGCTCAGAACATCAATAGCTGAGATAAATCAAACCTAGAGGGAGCAGAAAGGATTCAGGGGATCCTTTGGAGAGGAAAAACAAATTTGTTAGAAAACAGAAGTTTTCTAAGAAAGAAACAAAACTTTTGCCAGTGCTTACTTCTTTCCTCTTTTAAATTCCATCCAAAAAAAGAAACCTACAGGGACTCAAGTTCCAACCTCAGGATAAACAAGGCCACAATTTCATCAGCTTGTCTTAAAACCCCTCCTTTTGGAGGTGCCTGAAAGGATGGCAGCAGAATCCCTCTTCTTCAGCCCATTTTTCTGCAGGACCATATCATTTTCAGTCTTTAGGCACAAATTCTCTGTTGGCTTTGGGAGAATACCCCCCCATCCCCACTGCAGTCCCATCTCCCTGCAACACTCCTGCTCCCAGATTTAGCATCAAAAGCTGGAATAAACCACCTGATGTCAGGCTTGTCTGCAGCTCCATCCCTCTCCCCTGGCTGCAACACATCCCAGGCCTTTCCCATCACCTCCTCGACCTGCTCCTCCTGCTGCATCACTGGCAGCTGCATGGGGAAGATGCTTCAGGAGGAGGAGGATACAAGGAGGAAGCCCCAGGAATGGTCAGAAGCACATGACAGCTCAGCATCCCTCAGGCAAAGCCACAGTTGAGAAAATGATCCATTTTTCCTGCTTTTACTCCCAAAGTGCCACCCCCAAACAACGCTCAGCACAATGGTGAGGCTCTGTTGGTGTGAATGCCAAGCAAGACTGGGGTGCAGGGCTCAGGTGACAGGCACCCAACCCACAAGAGCACCACCAGACAGGCTCCAGCCAGCTCATCCCAATTTATTCAGCCCTCAAACAACCCAACATCACACAATCCCATCCCACTTCAGATGGCCAACACCACCACAATTTCCAAAAACCTTATCTTTTATCTCACAAGATAGCAAAGAGAGCAAAGAGAGCAAAACATCGGGGTCTAAGGGGTCTAATCCAACACTTCTCAACTAAGAAGCGAAAGAAAAACCCCGACCCCGCAGCTCCGTTTGAGCAGAGACAGGAAATTGCCTCGGGGGAAGCCCAGCCTGGCGACGGGTTTTTACAGGGAACAATAGGAAAATGGGAGTCGTTAAAGCACCGAGGAAATATCTGCCTGCTCGGGACAAAGCTCTGCGAGAAGAGAAGTTTAACTCGATCTCTACAATCCGAGAGCCCCGGTCGGCGGGAGGCACGATCCACTCGATCCACTCGGGCGGATTTGTTGTAGTTGAAGCTGTTGGGTGGGAGAATCTGACCCTCCAACCCAGTTCTGACGGGTGATTTGGCTTCACCCCCTTTCTTACCTGCCAGGCTGCTCCTCCTGGATTTCAGAGGACCAATGGAAGAGCTGAAATGCCCCGGTTTCACACCTGGGAAGCTGCACTGCCACGGAGCTCTTGTGTTTTCCCCGAAAAACTCCCATAAACCAAGAAGCTGGGAAGCCCACTCCTACTGCACAGGCTGGGAGAGGCTGGAATCAGGAGGGCAGCTGCCTCCTGCTCAGCACTTTCAGTTTCTCTCTCCAAGCACTCTCCTGGCACAACTTCCTCTAAGGCGCTTTGCGAGTGAAAAGCTGCATTAGTGGTGGCATTAATCCTCCGAGGGGATAATAAAATCACAGAATCATGGAATCGTTTAGGTTGGAAAAGCTCTCTAAGGCTAACCCAGCACTGCCAAGGCCTTCACTAACCCATGTCCCCAAGTGCCACATCCTCATGGCTTTTAAATCCCTCCAGGGACGGTGAGTTCAGCCCCTGCCACGAAAACGTGGTGTCAAAGGCCTTGCCAAAGTCCAGAAAGACACACCCACGGCCTCTCCTTCACCTGGCAAAACAGGTCACCCTGTCACAGAAAGAGATCAGGTTGGTCAGGCAGGACCTGCATGTCACAAACTCACACTGGCTGCTCCAGATCCTCTGATTGCCCTGCGGGTGCTGCGTGAAGGCACTTTGGGTGATCTGCTCCTGTCAACTGACTGACAGCCCTGTAGTAAAATCCTCCTTCCTGCCCTTCCTGTAGCTGTGTGTCACATCTGCTCACTTCCAGTCAGCTGGGACCTCCCAGTTAGCCAGGGCTGCTGGTAAATCACGGAAAGTTACCCCCATCCATTGCAGCAATCCATTTGTTTGAGTCATCCCACATGACTCTCTGCTGGCAACCACAGTGTCACAGCTTTCCTGATGCACAGTGGCTTCCAGATCATTCTCCTGCTGGTGACCACGCTGTGGGTGTTGGTGCAGGTGCACTTCAGTTGGGTTTTCAATCCCACCACCTTTCTGGAGAAGTCCCAATTCCTATGTGACCATTCTCAAGGGCTTTCATGAGCTACCACATGGATATCCATCCCCTGCCTCCATGGAGACAGCACATAAAGGACCTGGCTAGGCATGCTGTCCCTCAAACACTGGGATGGGCCTCTAGGATTATCCTGTGCAAAGATCCTTTTCCCCCTCAGAGCCAGGAGAATCCAAGTTCTTCAGCAGTCTTGGTGTCCTGCAAACCCATCCAAAAAACAAAACTAAAGCCAAAATAAGCCTGGAGAAGTCATTCCTTCTTGCTCCTCACACTCACAGTCCTGAAGATGAAGCAGAAAAAGCAGGATATCCCTGCCTAGGCTTCCCATCACTCTGCCCTTGCTGCTCCTCCTGTTTCTTGATCTCTCTGCTTTTTCCACAGCCTGATCCAGCTGCAGGTCCAGCATGGGAGCAACGTGAGACCTCACAGCCTTCAGCTACACTGAGCCAGCTGCTTCCAGCAAATTTGGTCCATGAGCTCCTGCTGTCCATCCACTCACTGGCATTATGGCCAGGCTTGTTCCTCTCACCATCCCTCCATCACTGCAGCCATTCGTGAGCAGGACACAGGAGCCCTCCACATGGGGCTGGAACCCTTTAGGACTGTTTTTTGTTCTTTGATGGAATTTAAACATGCCAGACAAGTAGAAAAATGACACATTCCCTGTGTTACTGTTTCAGAGGGAATAGCATCCAAAAATGACTCAGCTCCATCTCCAGCGGGGACTGCTGCATCCCGGGATGGAGAACAGGCCCTGCTCCAGCCCACTGTCAATGTCAAGGTTTTCCCATCCCTCAGGTCAGGAAGCAAATCACCACTGCCCACGGTGTGGGTTTGGATCCTCTCCTGAAGTGCATTTTCCATGGGATCGCTGGCATTCCTCATTTTCCATGGGATCACTGGCATTCCTCAACGCAGTGAGCACCTGCCGGCCTCAGGCAATGACTGGGCTCACTCACAGTTAAGTCGGGCTCAGGCGATGACTGGGCTCACTCGCAGTTAAGTCGGGCTCAGGCGATGACTGGGCTCACTCGTAGTTAAGTCGGGCTCAGGCGATGACTGGGCTCACTCGCAGTTAAGTCGGGCTCAGGCGATGACTGGGCTCACTCGCAGTTAAGCCGGGCTCAGGCGATGAATGGGCTCACTCGTAGTTAAGTCGGGCTCAGGCGATGACTGGGCTCACTCACAGTTAAGTCGGGCTCAGGCGATGACTGGGCTCACTCACAGTTAAGTCGGGCTCAGGCAATGACTGGGCTCACTCGCAGTTAAGTCGTGCTCAGGCGATGACTGGGCTCACTCACAGTTAAGTCGGGCTCAGGAGATGACTGGGCTCACTCGCAGTTAAGTCGGGCTCAGGCGATGACTGGGCTCACTCACAGTTAAGTCGGGCTCAGGCGATGACTGGGCTCACTCACAGTTAAGCCCCGTATCACATCATCACTGATGCCGCTTTAGAGCCCTGTCAGCGACTCGGGGTGGGGACACGGGAACACCAGGACGGCCACTCCCAATCTGAGTCTGAGCGGTTCCAGGGCAACAGCGACAGGGGAGGGAATGGCTGTGACTGCCGATCTTATCTTGTGTCAACAACACTCAGCTTTAAGGGGAATGATTGCAGGAACAAAAACAAACAAACCCAGCTCGGGCACACCAACCGCTGCTGAGACCGGGGGAGCTTCAACCCCAAAAAACACCCTCTAAGCTTCCACACCAAAGGTCCAAATTGGCTGAGGACCACCAGAAGGATCTGCACCTCCTGCCACGGCCCCAAGGATGGGCTTGTTTCGGTTTACTGTGCAGCAGGAGCCTGGCAAGGTGGGGGAGGACCACGGCTCAGCCTGGTCATCCCAAGGCAGAAGGCTCCAGGTGCAGGTGGTGGGAACAGGAAACGAGCACCAGCTGTGCCTCTCTCCACCTTTTCCACATCCAAGAGTTGTTTTATGGCTACGGGTGAATCACTCAACACATCTTCTGCCACACAGCCCAAGTGGAGGTGACAGGAGGTCAGTGGGAGGGGTGACCCAAGAGGGAATGCCTGGAGAGATGGTCCAGATGCACAAAAGCCCTGCTTGCAAAGCCAGGAGTCCTCCTGTAATCCCACACCTCACTTAGTCCAGGAAGCAGCTGGAAGTTGGCTCTTCTTGGGTAGAACCTCCAGGCTTGGTTCAGATCCATAATCCTGAGCAGCTCTGCTGCTCCCTTGCCATGGAATCCTCCTCCTCCTTGTCCACCTCATCACCTGCCTCTCCCCCAGGAGAGAGCCAGGACCACTCTCCAGCCAAGAACAGTGGCAGCAACCAGCAGCCATCACCAGCCATCACCTTATTTCCCATGTGGCACACAGTATTCCTCATCTGAAGGTCCAACAGATCCCACAACATTCAGAGCACGCTGACCCCAAATGTGTCCTTACCCCAAGTGTGTCCTTCATGGCTGGTCTATCAAACTTATCCCCAATCACACCTGGAAGCGACTGGATCTGAGCCTGGGATGCACAAGCAGTAAGTTCCAGCAGAGCTGATCCACCTCCACATCTTGTTCTCCCCAAATCTGATACAACACTCAGCTTTAAGGGGAGCCTTTAACCAAACAGCAATGCCAGCAACATAAGCAGCAGACCTGGAGTGTCCCAGCCTTGGTGAACGGGGACAAAATTAGCAAACCTGAGCTGAGCAGTGGTGGAACAGAGGTTGTGGAGGGGATTTCTCCAGCAGCAAGGCTGGGAGATGTGGGAAATCACCACCCCACACACCTCCAGCAGCTCCAGCACCCACCCATCAGGACCACCATCTGCCAGCACAGCCCTGTGACTTGGTTACGGGATCACATTGCTGCTCCTGCTTCTGGCACATGGGGTTGGAAGCATTTATTTTCCCTTTTTAAATATGTTTTAAATACATCAATTAGTGCATTTTGGGTTCCTTCCACATTGCCCCCAAGCAGTTCTTCTGTCAGGGGCTCTAATCTTCCACTGCCAATTATTAGTGGGGCACGAGGTTGTTATTTTTCCAGGCCAGGGGCCAAATTTGTATTTAATTTTTGCTCCAGATGGCACAGCACTCCAGATGCATCAGCTGGAGCATCGAACCTGTATGAATAAAGTAATAGAGCAAACAACATGATTTACTCAGGGGCTGTTTGACACGCTTAAGGTGCTTTGTGTACATCTGTTGTGTAAAAAAAAAAATAGCATTCAAATGAATTCAGATGATGGTTTTGCTGTTAAACCCAACACCTGAGGGAAATGAAACAGCAGTAGGAATCTAAAAAATAATGATGATAATAATATTAGAACTTATATTTTGCTTTCTGTAAAGTCAAAGATATATTTAAAAAAAAAGCTGATTTCAGCCATCGCTACTGAGCATGGGCCTGGGTTTTGTTCACCTTCCTCTGTCCCCAAAGCTGCTGCTGGCAGCAGGTCTTGAAAACCAGGGTCAGAGCTCTCCCAGGAGAAGGGCTGGTGATCCCAGATTTCAGTGTGGTGCTGAGAGCTTATGGCTCTGCTCATCCGAGGAGATGTGAGGAGGACACCAGAGGACAACCACGAGATGTTCCAGTTACGCTTCTGGCAAATTCACCCCGTTCCCAGAAAGCTGCTGCATCCCTCTGGCACAGCCTGCAGCCGGGATGTGCTCCCTGCAAACTAAAGCACCCAAAATAACTTAGAATAGGGAAAAAAAAGAAAAGAGAGACATTGAGTAGTCGGGTTTATCTGCCTGGGCACATGAATAGCCGCCGCGTAAAAACCAGCTGAGCTCGCAAACGCTTGGAAACAAAGGGATGGGGGGGGAGGTGTCTTTTTGTGTTTGGCTTTGCTCCGTTCAGAGCATCCTTGGGCTGTGAGAGCCCGTCCTGGCGGCACCCGAAACAAAAGAAAGCCGGGAGCTGTAGGCAGGAGCCAGCTGGGGAAAACCGGGACGAGGAGGAGGAGGAGGAGGAGGAGGAGGAGGAGGAGGAGGAGGAGGAGGCACCCGCATCACCCTCCCCGGCAGCTGCGGAGCCGGGCTCGCGTGTTGCCGAACACGTTATCCATGGCAGGAAACTCGAGATCAAAGGCGAGGAGCGTGCCAGAGCAAGATGTCATCCAAGCCTCCTGCCAAAGGTGTGCACGGGAGGGGGGAAGCAGCCCCCAGACACACACGCTGGCACATCCGAAGGAGCCGGCGCCGCTCGTGGCGTGACCGAGACCCACGGCGTGTTCTACTCCGTGCACCCCGGCGAAGACAAAGCCAGGCTGAACTGAACAAACAAAATAAAACCAAAACCCCAAACCGCAGGAGGTGCATTTTTACCCGTCGGTTTCCAGTCCCCAGGGTCCCACGCAGGTCCCCTGCCAAAGCGGCGGGCGCAGGGACGGTACGGACGTGGCGGCACGGCAGGAACAGCAGCCCAGTGTAACTCCAAAAAAGCAGCTTTTCCCATTTCTGGGTGGCTCTTTTTTTTTTTTTTTGGTTTTCTTTCAAAGCACAAGAAACCCGCAGCGTCCTGTCTTGGCCCCAGGAAAGCAAGGGGACGTGTCTGATTCCAAGCCAGCGACTACTGGGAACAGAGGTGACCTGGGGACCCTGAGCCGAGCGTGGGGTGGGACCCCCAGGAGCTCCCCCTCATCAGGGGGTCCAGACAAGATGGGGACATGTCCCCTGTCCCTTTGTGCCGCCCCAGCCCCCTCCTCCATCCCTCCGGGGTGATGCAGCCCCAGTCCATGGCTCCAGCCTCGGGGCTGTCCCCTCTGTCCCACAAGCAGAACCTTATGGCAGCCCTATAGTGCTGCCAGACACCCCAAGAGCACAGCCCAGACCCTTGAGAGTGCCCCCTTTGGGGTCTGCAGGGACATGGGGGATGCTCCATTGCCCTGTGGAGGTCCCTGTCCCAGAGGGGACTGTGGAGCAGAGAGAGAGGGACCCTGTCCCCCGTGGGCGCTGCTGAGGAGGGGGTGCCCCTGCCCCACAGGGGGGGAGGATGGAGGGGGAGTCCTGTCCCATAGGACAAGGCACAGGGAGAGGGTCCTGCCCCTCAGAGGGCTGGAAAACAGACCCTGCCCCACAGAACAAGGCACAGAGAGAGGGTCCTGTCCAAAGAGCGGATGGAGGAGGGACCCTACCCCACAGAACAAGGCACAGAGTGAGGGTACAGCCCAAAGAGCGGATGGAGGAGGGACCCTGCCCCCCAGAACAAGGCACAGGGAGAGGGGATGGAACAGACAGTCCCCACAGAATAAAGCGCAGGGAGAGGGTACAGCCCAAAGAGGGGATGGAGGAGGGACCCTACCCCACAGAACAAGGCACAGGGAGAGGGGATGGAACAGACAGTCCCCACAGAATAAAGCGCAGGGAGAGGGTACAGCCCAAAGAGGGGATGGAGGAGGAACCCTTCCCTACAGAACAAGGCACAGGGAGAGGTCCCACCGCACAGAAGGGCTGCAGGAGGGTCCCTTCCCTATAGAACAAGGCACACAGGGAGGTCCTGCCCAAAGAGCAGCTGCAAGACGGACCCTGCCCCACAGAGGGGTGCACAGGGAGGGACCCCAGGCACACAGCGGGGATGGAGAGGGGTCCCTTCCCCACAGAACGAGGCACAGCGAGGGGTCCCACCCCACATGGGGGTCCCCGGGGGGGGATCCCCGCCCCCCATCCGGACGCTCGGGGGGGGTTCCGGTCCTCCGGCCCCCCAGGGGGCTCCCGCCCCCCGCACTCACCCGCCGCCGCGCCGTCCCGCCGGGGCTCGCGCCGCCCGCACCGCCCGGCCCGGGCAGGACCCGGATGGAGCCGCCCCGCCCCGCCCGGAGCCGGGCACGGCCTCGCCGCGAGCACCGCGCATGCGCGGAGCGGTGACAGCGGGGACGGGGCGGGGCGAGGGGACATGAGGGGACAGCACGGGGGGGGGACGGGGGTGACACGGGGACAGGATGGGACGCGGGGGAGTGACAGGGAAAGAAGGTGGCAAGGAATGACGGGAAAGGGATGATCGGACAGGGGAAGGTGACGGAGGTGACCGGGGCGTGACACGGGTGATGGGGTGATAGGGGGTGACAGCGAACGGAGGTGACGGGCGGTGACACGGGGATGGGATGGGATGGGACAGACAGAGGTGACGGAGGGTCGACAGGGGGCAGGGAGTGACTGTGGGGGCATAAGGAGACGTTGCAGTGACCCTGGGCAGAGGGTGGCACTGGAGACGGTGATGGTGTAGTGAGGACTTAAAGTGACAGGGTGGCACTGGGGAAAGGGGATGGTGTAGTGGAGACAGGGGATGACTTTGGGGACGTGAAGTGGCAGTAGGGACAGGACAGGGTGGCAGCGAGTGCAGATGGGGACAGGACCTGGCAGGAGGGACAGGGTGAAGGCAGATGACAGGGGTTGGTGGCAGTGGGGACGAGGTGGCAGGAGGGGTGACCCAGAGGGGACAGGAGGTGGCACCGGGGGTGGTGTGCGGGTGGGCAGTGTCCCGCTCTGCTCATCACAACCCTCACCCCTTCACTTGTCCCCACCCCTGTCCCTTTGCATGGACACGACATCACTTGTGGGGGAAATGACATCAGCCTGGAGCTGGGATGTCACCCAGAGCCAGCGTCACCCGCTGCTGCGGGGATGTTCCAGACGTGCAAGGGAAGCTGATCCTCTTTTCCCCCCTCCCTTTCCCTCTCCAGGCTGCACGGAAGGACCTGACACGGCGGTCCTGGGTGCTGTGACAGCAGGGACACTGGGCTGAGTATCCCGCACTCTGTGACAGCAGGGACACTGGGATGCACATCCTGGGTGCTGTGACAGGATGGACACTGGGATGCACATCCCGGGTGCTGCGACAGGATGGACACTGGGATGCACATCCCGCACTCTGTGACAGCAGGGACACTGGGATGCACATCCCGGGTGCTGTGACAGCAGGGACACTGGGATGCGCATCCCGCACTCTGTGGCATCAGGGGACACTTGGATGCGCATCCCGGGTGCTGTGACAGCAGGGACACTGGGATGCGCATCCCGCACTCTGTGACAGCAGGGACACTGGGATGCGCATCCCGGGCTCCCGGCGCTGCCGTGGGAGGACTCGCCGGCGCTGACCTCGGGATTCCTGGGCGCTGAGGCAGGCAGCCGATCCGCTGGTTGTTTTCACTGGGTGAAGCCTTGTTCCCGCTGTGGGAATCCCCGCTCGGCATGGGAAGGATCCGCCCGGACATGCTCGAGCTGGGAGTCCTGGCGTTGGGAAGAGCCCCGCGGGGAGCCGCTGCCGGCAGCTGCCGGGACGGGACGGATTTGGGAAGCAAATGCGCTCGGAAATCGAGTTCTGCCGTTCCTCCCACGCGGGCCGGCCCTGGGCACTCCGGAGCTGCAGCCGGAGGGGAGGGAGGGAGGGAGTGCTGCGAGCCTTGTCCTTGGCACGGAGTCATGGAATTGTTTGGGTGAGATGGGACCTTAAAGCTCATCTTGTGCCAACCCCCCTGCCATGGTCAGGGACAGCTTCCACTAGATCAAGTTGTTCCCAGCCTGGCCTTGGGCACTTCCATGGATCGAGGGGCAGCCACAGCTTCTCTGGGCACCCTGTGCCAGGGCCTCCCCACCCTCACAGGGAAATATTTCTTCCTAATATCGATCTAACCCTGCCCTCTGTCATTGTGAAACCATTCCCCTTTTTCCTGGTGAGAAAAGTGCTGGCTCTTGTTCCAAGTCCCTCTCCAGCTCTCTTGGAGCCCCTTTGGGCCCTGGCATGGGCTCTGAGCTCTCCCTGGAGCCTTCTTTTCTCCAGGTGAACACCTCTAGCCTGGCTCCAGCCTTTGGAGCAGTTCTGCGGCCTCTTCTGGACTGGCTCCAGCAGCTCCAGGTCCTTCTGATGTTGGGGGTCCCAGGGCTGGAGGCAGCTCTGCAGGTGGAGTCTCACCTGAGCAGGACAGATGAGCAAAATCCTACCCCTTCCCCTGCTGCCCATGCTGGGGGATCAGCCCAGAGCTTTCTGGGCTGCCAGCACACACAGCTGGGGCATGTCCAGCCTCTTTCCCTGAATGAGAGAAAATAAAAACCACCCAGAAATGGCCCTCTGGACATGGGCAAGGCAGGGTGTTTGCTATGACTCCAGTGCTGGCACAGGAGAAATAAATTCCTGGACATTGCTTTATGCCAGTTACAGAGAGTGGTTCCTGTGGTGCACCACCCTCCCTGCCTCAGTTTCCTTTTGGGAAGCACTGCTGCCTGCATGGGAACATACTGTATTTGCAGGGTGCCCCGATGAATGAAGGAAGGAATGATGAATCTGACTCCATGTTCTCAGAAAGCTAATTTATTATGTTATGATACTATATTATATTAAAGAATGCTATACTATACTAAAGAATACAGAAAGGATACAGACAGAAGGCTAAAAAGATAATAATGAAAACTCCTGACTCTCTCCAGAGTCCTGACACAGCTTGGCCCTGATTGGCCAAAGAGTGAAAACAACTCCCAGCAGAATCCAATGGAACAGTCACCTGTGGGTGAACAATCTCCAAACACATTCCACATGAGCACAGCACAGGAGAAGCAAATGAGATAAGAATTGTTTTCCTTTGCTGTGAGGCTTCTCAGCTTCCCAGGAGAATAATCCTGGGTGAAGGGATTTTTCAGAGAATGTGAACATGGCCAAGGATGTCCCCCTCAGTGGAAGGGGAAGGCTGGATGGGCTGACTCCTTCCTGCCTGCGTGCTGGCAGAGGGAGGATGGGGGTTGGAGGCACCCAAATTCAGCTAACTGGGGATGTGGGGATGTATCTGATTCCCCCCCTGGCCATGGAGGGAACCACACTGCTCACTTTCTCCCTGTTCCACGTGTTCCTGCTACCAACACCTTGCTGTATGTATGAGAAAATCCTGTTTTTCCTACTTGATGAGTGAAGGCACTCGTGATCCAGCCCGGCTGCATGCCTGGACCTTACGGAGATGGGGTGATAAAGGAGGGTGGGTCTGTCCCATGGGAAGGTGGAAGGTGTCTCCTTTCTCCTCTCATCCTCTCTGGCAATACTGGACTATGAATGCCACGGCAGATCTGTTGTCACCCCAATTCAAATGGGGTGACAAGTGCAGGGATGGCACTGAAGTGTCCCTGGAAAGCAGGTTGGAGGATGGAGTGGTGGCAGCAGCCCTATCGCTTCCTCCCACAGCCTGTCAGGATCTCCTGCTCCTCTGAAAGTTTCTTCTCTGACAGGATGGTCAAGCCCTGAGAGGTCCCCAGGGCAGTGGTGGAATCTCCATCCCTGGAGGGATTTAAAAGCTGTGTGGATGTGGCCCTTGGGGACATGGGTCAGTGGTGGGATTGGCAGTGATGGGGGAACAGTTGTACTCGATGATCTTAGAGGGCTTTTCTGACCTTAATGATTCCATGATTCTCTGATCTACCTCCACCTCTTTTCCTTTGTGGTGAAGAGGACCTTCAGCATCACCAGCCTGGCCAAGCCCGTCCTAGAGGTGCTGTGGATGGTGGACCTGGTGGACAGAGGAAGGGTGGGGTTCCTGCAGATCACCCCCTTCCTTGGTCCCATGGCATAGCCCTGCCATGTCCTGGACAGTCCCTCACTGGAAAAATATCCACTTCATTTTTCTCTTTTCTCTCTCCTCTGTTTTTTCCCTTCTTCATCCATCCTGTCTGCTTGCTCTCCCCACTCCCTGCCTCCCCTTCTCTCCTCCTTTCCCTTGAGGTCTTTGGGGTGGCTGTGCCAGCTGATCCAAGATCCCTGTCCCCTCTCAGCCAAGGACACTCTCTGTTAACAGGTTGGGCTGGATGATCTTAGGGTGCTTTCCCAACCGTAATGATTTTATGATTCTATAAATACCATAGAATTTATGATTCTATAAATACCATAGAATTTATGATTCTATAAATATCAGCGTGTGCCCATCCCATCTGTGCCCCTGACTGGGATGTGGGGAGCCTCCCTGTCTCCCTTCCCTCTGTGGTGGCATTGCTCAGCAGGTACTGCCAGCTCTGTGCCCTACTCAGGGTGCAGCCCTGCTTTCTCACACCTCTTCTCCACCCCTTCCACGCTGCTTCTACCCCTGGCCAGCCCAATGCAGAGCAGGGTGGAGCGGCACACACTCTTCCTCATCCTCTTCCTCATAACAGCAATTACTTGGGAGCTTTGATTCATTAATGACTTTGTGAGTCAGGCAGTGACACTGCTTTGGCAGGGCTTGCCCGGGGCTGACCCCCCTCCCACCTCCCTCCTCACCTTTGCATCCACCCGGGGCGATCCCACCCCGAGGATCATGCCCCGCTGAGCCAGTGGAGCAGGTGTGGCAACCAAAACCCTGCAGCTCTTCTTCTTCCTCTTCATCACGCTCCGAGGGGCTTGGCTGCAGCACAGGATCCTGCCAGCCCTAATAGGAAAGGGGAGTTCAGGTAGTCACTGATTGCATCCAAGCTGAGAAGTAAATTGAGGTGGAGAGCTCTTCCTCTTCATCACGCTCCGAGGGGCTTGGCTGCAGCACAGGATCCTGCCAGCCCTAATAGGAAAGGGGAGTTCAGGTAGTCACTGATTGCATCCAAGCTGGGAAGTAAATTGGGGTGGAGCCTGCTTGCAGGTGCTTGGAGATGAAGTAGCACAAGCTGCATCTGTGTGGTTCCATCCTCTTCCTCCTGCTCCTGCCTCAAAAACGGGCCAGGGGAAAACGACCAACCTGGACATCACCAGGCAATGCTGAAAGCTTCATTTAGGGGGACTCAGAGCCATAGGCTGGGACTGATCCTGCTGGGAATGTCCCTGGTAGTTTGGGATGTTTGGCTCAGCACTGTCAGGATGGAGATGAGGATTTTCCTACCACTGAGGTCAGGAAAACTTTTCAAGTGTCTTCTTCTAGAGCAGGGAGCATTTGCTGGAGGATGCAGGTGGTTCCTGAGAGGCGCGGAAGCAGTCGGGAATTCCCGTCAGGAAGCCTGACCCTCCCTCCCCCCTTAACACCACTCTGGGCTCGGCCTGCACCCTCCTGCTCTGGGAAAAAGACCCTCATTGAGGCTGAGTGCCCTTGTCCTGGCAGGAGGCAGCGCTGGCACCAGGATGGGCTTGCAGGGAAGAGCAGAGTGGCACAGGGAAAAGTGGGCTCAGGTGGGAGCAGCCCCAGCCATGGGAAGATTGCAGAGGGTAGAAGGCAGGATGGCTCTCACCCTCAGTGATGCATGGAGTGTGGAGGAATGATAAAGGAGGGGTGTCTTACAATGCCTATTAATGGTAGATGAGGATGTTTCCTAATGGGAAGTCAAACCAGTTTGTTGGAGGCACCGTGTCCATCGGCCGTGACTGGTGCACGGGAATGGGATGTCCCACTGCAGCCATGCTGCCAAACCCATGTCCCTGGTGGGGATGGTGCACTAGAATGCCACTTAGAGTGTCATTAGAATGTCACTTCAGGGACCAAACTAGAGCCAAGAGGGTAGACAGATTCCCCCTTATCCCTTAGGAGTGCACCAACACCTCATCCCACCTGTCAGAGACACGGGCAGGGTCCTTGGGTCCAACAAAATCCACCAGAAATGGACAACATGGACAAGGAACATGCATGCACAGTGGCATGGGAGCTCCTCCTGGCTCAGAGCCACAGCCCCACTCTGCTGGTATCCAAACCTGGCTGGGACTGGGGGGAGCAGCTCTGCAGGAATGTGAGGCCAGGGCCAAGCCAGGGAATGCTTTCCACATTAGATTCTCTCAGTTTCCGGCAATTTGCTGCTTCAGGATTTCCTAAGCCAGAGGTTGGATTCGTATCTTTCTGCTTTGCAGCACTTGATGGGCTTGTGGAGAGGGGGTGATCCCATGTGTGGTGTTTCCTTGGGAAAAAAGAGTTCAAAAGGATGAGCAGGCATGGGAAGAGGCACTTTTGGGGCAGCTGTGGTGCAGCCCAGGGTTGATTCATGCCTTAAATATAATAAATGATGTGGAAGAGCGATGTAAAACCCCCCTCCTCCTCCTCTCTGCCGGGTGTAACATGGAGGGCTGAGCAGGATTCAGCCCTGGGGCCAGAGGGTTTCCACATGAGGCTGCAATACAAAACATCTGGAGAACATCAGCCAGAAAGAGACAGGAATGCTCCAAACTGGGAAGGGGTCCAAGCTGTCCTTTGCAGGCTCAGACAGTCACACACACACACACTCACTGTCTCATCCCAGAGCTCTGCCAGCCCTTGGGTTGGGTTTTTGTTAGGAACATCCTGTCCAGGAGCACTTGGGGTTTGCAGGTGGGATCCATCCCAGGCACATTTCTGGGGTGTCCAGGAGCTGGAGCTGACAGCTCCAGTGATCTGCCACTGGCAGCCTCCCAAGACTCAGCAGTTTCTGGGATTTTCCTCCCCTCTGGGCAGCTGTGTTGGGAATACAAAGAAATTCCCACCTCACTAGGAGCAGCCACTTCCCTCTAACACATATATTTAGTTGCAGGGAGGACAAAAAATTTGGGTTTGAGGGTAATTTTCATTTTGGAATTTTTTTTTTTCTTTCCAGAAATAGAGTCTAGGAAACAAAGCAGGAGGAGAGGAGCAAGAGAGTCCAGACCAACTTTATTGAACAGTTTCCCTTCCTCAGACTTGTTCCACAGATTGCTTTTGTTTGGGACTACACTTGATAAGCCAGGATTGATTTAAGATTAAGCTGGGAAAAACCTTGCAGGAGCATCCACAGGGCTCCTGGATAAGGCCAGGGACAACTTTTAAATGGGGAAGATTTCCCAGGAGGTGAAAATTGGATGATCCTTAAGGTCCCTTCCATCCCAAATTCTTCCATGATTTCCTGAATGTGTAATTTGGGAGGATTGAGAGGGGAGCTCATGGGATGGAATTGTTTGGGTGGGATGGGACCTTAAAGCTCATCTTGTGCCAATCCCCACAAAGTTCTCTGTGTATAAAGGGCCACCATCCAGCAGATGAGATGACCAGAGGTCTGATGGCTGAATGCTTTTGGAGCTGAGGACATTAAATCTGGGCCCCACCACACCCTCCTGCCTCATGGGAAGTGTAGGTCCTGCATGATGGCAAATGCTTGTGCAGACAGAATAACTTCTGAGATAAACAGATAATAATGCACAAACAACCTAATAAAAAATAAATCCTCTGCCAGAAATCTCATCTCCAGCCGCATTCTCTTGGCTACCACTTGCCACAAGCCAGAGGGGCTGATTAACCTCTCTCTTGCACATCTGAAAATCCATGGAAGTGGACATCAAATGCCTGTGCATTGAGAGCAGACACCGAGGCAGCTCTCCTGAAGTTGTCTTTAACTTGGGAGGGAGGAAAGTCCCCACCCTTTGCACTGAATATGGATTTACCTCCTGCAAGTACAGGCAGAGCCTGGACTCCTGATAGCATCTCAGGGGATGTAAACACAGGGAGCTGGCCAAGCCTTCCTGTGGTGGAGCCGGACCAGCCTGGTTGGGAGAGCAGGGAGAAGGAAATGCTGAATGCATCAGCACTCACCCAAAAGGTGGGTGGCTTCTCTAAGCCTTCCTCCAAAGGTTTGTTGGTTTTTTTTGGCCAAGGTCTTGGCCTTTCTTGGAGCTCTCATGCCTTGTGGTTGCACAAACTTGCTGAATCAGTGGATCCTGCCCATGGGTCATTTCTAAGAGCTTGTTTCTCTTCCTCTGTGTCCACACTGAGCCACAAAACACCTGGAAAACACAGTGTGCTGTGCTGGCAGCAGGATGATGAGATGCTCACCCCGACCAACTGGATCTGTCTTTATCCCCAAGATGAGGGTTTGCAGCTCCCCACCCCACCAGCACCCTCTGGCACCCAAGTGAGGTGAGAAGGCACTTCCCTGTGCAGACAACAGCTGTGGTGCTCCTGCAAAGCTGCCCTGGCCCTGGGAGCCATGGGGAGCAGCAGGTGGTTTTTCGGGAAGTTGGCATGGGTGTCCCTCAGATATTTTTGAGGCTGAGCAGATGGGAAGTGGCGCTGGGTTTGCAACATGAGCCTGGGCAGAGTAACCCAGATGTCATCTCTGTGCTGTGGGAAGTGATCCCGAGCCTGTAATGGGAGAAGGTTGGTCCTTGTTGGACTTAAAGCAGGTAGAGGAGGCAGTGGGTGAGGAGGGAAGGGTGGGATCCTCTGCTGGAGCTGTAATCAGGGCAGTTGTACAAGGAGAGGCTGGATGGGAGATTGGTGTCTGAGACAAGCTGGGCAATAAAGTGAGGGAAGAGGCAAGATCCCATCTGCACCCCAAAATCCTCCAGTGCTTGCAGAGGAACAATGGCTGTGAGCCCTCTGGCCCAGCTGCATCCCTGTGCCTCAGTTTCCCCAGGTGTAAAATGGATTAAAACCCTTGAGGGGGGTTTCCTTGCTCTTGATTGTGCTTGGGGCTCCATAAACAGGACAATGCTTGTGGTGTTTTCTCCCTTTTGCTATGAAATTCTCCTCAAACATCTCTCCATCAGGGGAAATCCCAGCCCAAAATGGAAGCTGTGCTAGGAAAGGGCCTCACCTCTTTGCCCACCTTGACAGGAGAGCAGCACGTGGCAGGTCTCCTAGGGCAGGTGTGGCATCAGCTCTCTCCCCATAAATCCTCTCTGTGTTTACTCTCTGGATACAACCAGGGCTCAGCAATTGGAGCCGTTCCTTGGCACAAGGAAAGCCAGCTCCTCACGTGTCCACACCCGTGGTGACCCTGCCTGTCACCAGGCTAGGTGGGGAGATGATGCTCCAGCACATCTCCTCTTCCTGGGCAGTGCTTGGAGCAGTCCAGATAAGCTGCTGCCTTTGTGAGGCTTGATCCTGCCCCAGGAGTTCCTTCCTGGGTCTCATCACATCCTGGAAGTAAACTAATCCTCTTTTGATAGCTGGGAAACTGAGGCACAGCCCACTGGTGTGACCTGTTCTCCCTGGGGCCACCTGCCTTTGCCATGTTGTCCTTGTCAGGGCACAGAGTGATGCTTTTTCACATTGCCCATGGGAATAGAGGGGGAGAGATCAGCAGGTCCCATGGGAATTGTGTGGGACACCATGTCATGGAAGGGAGAGAGCAGGAAGCTCTGGAAACCATTGCAGCTCCCCAAAATCTGGATAACTCAATGTCAAGAGCATTGGCTTGAGCTGAAGAGGAATATTGCCTCTGCAGAGCAGACCTGCACTCCACACAAGGCTGTTCCAAGGCCTTGGGAGTGGTCTTGACCCAGAAAACTTGGGATGTGTCCTTAGAATTCTGGGGCTGCTGTTGGTCAGCAGTGCTGGGTGACCTCGCTCAGTTGGTGGCCAAAGCCCACCCTGAACCTGGTGCAGAAGATGCTCTTTACCAGCTGTTCCAGGCAGAGCCAGGAGAGCTCATTCTGCCCTTCCAGCCAGCATCTTTTCCATGTGGCAGCAGGAATTTCTGAGCTGAGCATCCCTGGGGTTATTTATGATCTGCAGAGGAGGCTGGTCCGGGGAGGAGGCTCCTGACTCCATTCACGTATCCCCTGCCTTGTTCTGTGCACGGGTGAGGAGCACTTGACCTGGGCTCTGCTTCATCTGCCTCTGGCTGGATGCCTTTCCCATAAAACTGGGGCACACTGCATCCAGCTGGCAAGCTGGCAGGGACCTTTGACTCAGCTGGACCCAGCTCCAGCTCTGAGGCTTCAGCCCAGTCCCTTGTGAAAACCTACCCTTGGTGCTGGAGGAATTTGCTGGATGGACCTCAGAGCTTACAGTGCCTTTTTATAACTCTGTTTGGGTGGGGAAAGCTGAGCCACCACGTGGAAATTCCTGCTGGAGAGAAAAGGGGTCAGGATGCTCCTCTGGGTGGTCCATGGGAGGTGGCATCAAGCTGGGCACCCCTCTGAAGGCACCACAGGGTGGGTGCTTCTGCTCCCACCTTCCTCTGGGAGTAACAACCTCTTCTCCAGGGCCATCCATCCCACCTGTGTCCCTGCCAGGATGCAGGCATGGCAGCAAGGAGGGAGCAGGGAGCTGGAATCTGGTGGATCTATTTCCATCCCTGCCCTCGATGCGGCGCGGAGCCCTGGTGTTACACAACTGCTTGGAATCAAAACACTGACGTCAGAGGCTTTAATTAGCAGCAAAAAAGGGTTTCAGGGATGCTGTGGAAGGATTCTGTCTCAGCAGGTTCCCCTCCCAAGGACTGGGATACATCTTGGGAGGGGAGAGGTGTCACCATAGCCCTCCAGCCCCCCCCAAAGCAGCCAATGGTTGGTGAAGATGGTCCCTAACATGTGGGGCACTCAAGGAGCTTTATTCCATTTTTTTCCCAGCCACTGAGGTTTGTCTTGGTGTTTCCCAGAGCCAACAGTGGGTCATTTTGTGGATAACACCACACTGGGAAGCACCACACTGGGAAGGTGAGGCCCACAGGACCCAGCAGAGGCTGATGCCACATCCTGGGACAGGCTGGACACCTGCAGAGAGGATCTGGGATCCCTGTGAGATCACGCCTGGAGACCACGTTCCATTTTGGGCTCCTCAGTTCAAGGGAGCCCTTGGTGTGTGCTGGGACCAGCCCAGCAGATCCACCAGGAAGGGTGGGATGCACCTGGAATCTTTGTGGGAGGGAATGGGAAAGCCACCGGTGACCTGTGAGAAGATGTCACCATCACTGCCAGCAGACACGAGCAAATCCAGTCTATTTGCACACTAGAGACTGATTTGCATATTGAGATAATGAATTCTTCCTGATGGCCTGGTTGCTTAGCTCAAACCCATGAAGAAATGGAGATTTTCTTCTCTACTTGGAGCAGAACACTAGCCCCACTGGGCAGAATTCAGCCCCAGGGAAGGAGGAAGGTGGATTCCCAGTGGATTGTTGAGGATCTTGGGCACCCATGAAGGAGGCAGCCTCAAGTCTCACCACACTCACATCCATGACCTTATTTTGGTACAGCTGATGATGTTTTATCCCCCAATGAGCTCCAGCTCAAAGCTCATCTCATTCTGCAGCTCAGCTTGGTTGTTATGCTTCCTCAGGAGTGGGAATATTCCTTCAAGCTGTGGCTCAGACAGGATATTTTGGGCATAATTTGGCTTCTGCTTTGCATTCATTATTTCTAGATATTTGCCTTGACAATCCCCTCCAAGGTGTCCTGTGGGGATGCTTTGCTCCCTCCATCTCCTTGGCTCATCAGGCTTTGCTTTTTGCTGGAAATCATGATCCCATGGAGAGCCTAGAGGTCAGAACATCTGGTGGTGGATGCAGGAGAACCATGGAGGTGGCAGGAACTCCCTGATAACGGGGCTCTGATCATCTTGTGCTCACAGAAACTGGAGAGGAGACACAGTGAGATCTGGAAATACAGTGAGTAACTCATCAAAACACAGCCAGCTGTGTCCCCAGAGGACCAAGAAGCACGCTGGGGGCTGATCCCCTATAAAATCCCAATTTCCAGTCTCCAAGGGGCCTGCCTTTGCTTGGGATGTGAAGCAGAGCTTGTAGCCCCACATTTCTCCTCCCAGAGAAAAGCAAGGCACAGTTCTTCCCAAGAATATTTCTGAAATTCACATTCTCTGAACCTCAGAAGAAGGAAAAACAATTCTTATCATTTGCTGTGCCTGTGTTTGTGCCAAAGTAGAATGCAATGTGGAGATTTTTTACCCACAGTGATGGGGTTTTTTTTCCTTGACCTGTCAGAGCCAGGTGTGTGTGTGTGTGTGTGTGTGTCAGGACTGTCGGGGGACAGTCACAAAATTCAGTGCAGTGTGTGCAGGGTTGAGTGCTTGGCAGGTTCAGTTTTAGATGTATAGAATAATATAGTATAATAAAGTAATTCATTAGCCCTCTGATATCCATGGAGTCAGGTGCATCACTCTCTCCCCTCGTCGGGGCCGTCACAGCATTGCAATAAGAGCTGGGGGCTGCGAACTTCCCCCTTGTGATCTGGGCTGGAATGACTCGGGGTGGATACTTTTGGGAGCCTGGCACTGATGGGATCACCGTGCTGCCGGTTTCCAGAGCAGGATTTGGTGATTCCCAGCGTGGCCTGCGACACTGCCATCCTCTAGTGGCTGTGTCCAGAAGCACAGGAGTGCTGATGTGGAGACACCTCCGGAGCCACCAGGCAGGGCAAGGGGCTCTTCCCTGGGGGCTGGAATGTGGGGTGGGGACCACATTCATGGATGTTCCCCTTTCCCCCACTCCCAGCAAGGATGGGGGCAGCTTTTCTTGCTGGAAAAGGGCTTGGTGTACTCCCAGTGAGCTTTGTAAATTTGTATTTTTTTGTCAGTGATGCAAAGCTCCTCCATGGGCTTCATGTCTTGGGTTTGGTTCTCCAAGGATGGGTGGATTTGCTAACTCCACTCATCCAGATAAATTCCTTGGGAATGTCTGGAATGAAGTGTTCTGCTAGGTGTGAATGCAAGATCTCATCTTTGGGAAATTTATGTAGCTTGTGGTCTTGGCATCTCTGCATTTTACTTCAGCCCCATCTTCAAAGTGCTCTAGAGTTGAAAGTTTCAAAGGTTCAAAGACAGAGTTTCAAAGTGTTCTGGAGTTGAAACTACTGCAACTCTGTGGAGGTTGTGTCATGTTGGGGAGGACAGAGAAGACCCTTCTTTCCTCTTCAGTGAGGGATACAGGACCAGGAAGAGATCCCAGGATGGTTTGTGTGGGAGATGAGGAGGTAAAAGTGGTGACCTCCAAATCACAGAACACTCTGAGCTGGACAGGACCCACAAGGATCATTGAGTCCAGCTCCTGGCCCTGCACAGGCAACCCCAAAAATCTCACCCTGTGCCTGAGAGCATTGTCCAAACTGTCCTTGAGCTCTGGCAGCCCTGGGGCTGTGCCCATTCCCTGGGGAAGCCTCTCTGAAAGGTCATGGCTTGGGTTCAGCAGGGGACAGCAGCAACTCAGAGCAGGGAAGGGAGGGAGAGTGGCAGGAGGAAGGGGACAGAAGAGAGAGAGCCACAGAAGGGAGCTCTAAAGCAAATTTAGATATCTACTTATATATTTATCCATTTTTATATTAATATATTTATATAAATACATTTATAGATTTATATTTATAGGTATATTTATATTTTAATTGTTATATATATTTATTTTAGCTCTATATTTGGATATATATAGTATTTATTTTATTTTTTTAAAATATATATTTATATATATTTAAAACAGGACTTGAAATGGGGCCCTGAGCCAAATCTCACAAGCCTGGTAAGGACATGACTGTCACAGGGCCTGTGATGAGGCTGGCACAGGATATTTGCTGCGAATCCTGAGTCTCCTCTTCCCTGTCCTCCTCTCCCAGCCACAGTCCCATCCCACAGCAGGATTTCCTGCTGGGATGGACACAGCTCTCCCAGCTACAGCTGACCTTCCCTCTGCTCACCCACTGATGGAAAGGGATGCAGGGGCTGGGGGAAGAAGGGATGACCACAGAATTCCAGAATGGTTTGGGTTGGAAGTGATTTTATGGATAATCTGGTTTCCACAACCCTGCCATGGGCAGGGACACCTTCCTCTAGACCAGGTTCCTCCAAGCCCCATCCAAGCTGGTCTTGCATGGAAATGTTGCCAAATATTCTTTTGGATCCTGATCCTACTTCTGTACCACTCCTCTGTCCAAGAGTACAAAGGTTTGAAATCTCACTCAATTCTTGAAGTTTGGTGCAAGCTTGAAATACAGCTTAAAAACGTGGTGGAAATCCATTTCTTTGCACAATAAACTGCATTCTTGTTGCATTGCATCTCACTCAACATGATCCTGGTTCATGAAAGGAGAGCTTAGGGGACAAAGTAATAAAATTAATTAATAAAGAAATTATCATAGCAACTAATTCAGAACTATATGCCAGGCATTCAGGTGATGTGGGCTGTCACCTGAGATCCCTGGTGCTTTTTCTTACCACCCTGACTGGTGTGAGTGTCCACAAAAACACTGCAGGCATGGATCTTCATGCAACAAAAATGCCTGGTCCCTTCAGCTGCACAGAGGAGCCTGCAAAAATGGTTCAAAAGTAAGAAAACAGACCAAAAAAAAAAAATCCCAGAAGAGATAATTTAACATGCCAAAAATTCCTGAGTCAGTGTTCCAGAGGCCTGAACGTGCTGGCCTGTCCTGCTGCTGGTCCCAAATGAGATGTGAATATTCTTGGCCAAAGCAGGGTTTCAGGTTGCTCACAGCTTTTGCTGCCTCTGCAGTTCTGACATTCTGTGGTTTCGATGGAAATCTGCTTCCCTCCAGCTGCCTGTCAGTGGATTACAGCTCCAGCTGCACCTCCCAGTGCCCTGAGCAGGAGCAGAGCTCTGCAGGGATGTTCTCACACGTGGCTGAGCTGGCTGGAAACCCCAGGTCAGCCTGTGCCATTTGGGATGTGCATCCTGCTGAGGCTTTTCGTGGAATTACTGGGGGTTTGTGGTATAGATGATATTTTTGCCCCCAATGAGGGGAGAGAGAAATGATGCATCTGACTCCACCTTATCAGAAGGCTAATTAATTACTTTCTTGTACTATATTATTCTATACTATATTACACTATATTACATTACATCCAAAGTGAATCTGCCTGCACACAACTACACAGAATCTTGTGGCTGTCACACACTCACACTCTTGGCCCTGATAATCCAAGGAAACAAAACCCCATCACTTTGGATAAACAATCTCCACATTGCATTCTACTTTGGCACAAACACAGGCACAGCAAATAAGATAAGAATTGTGTTTTTCCTTTCTCTGAGGTTCAGAGAATGTGAAACCCAGAAATATTCTTGGGAAGAATTGTGCCTTGCCTTTCTCTGGGAAGAGAAATGTGGTTACATTATGGGTCATGGTCCTGCTTTTCACAGAGCAAAGAGGGCTGCTTGGTAAATTTGGAGCAAGCTACCCAGGCAGAGATTTGTTGTTTTTGCAAATTTGAAATACAGCTTAAAAATGTGGTGGAAATCCATTTATTTGCACAATAAAATGCATTTTTGTTGCATTGCATTTTGCTCAATGTGATCCTGGTCCATGAGAGCTTAGGGGCCAAAGTAATAACATCAATTAATAAAGAAATTATCATAGCAACTAATTCAGAGCCATATGCCAGGCATTCAGGTGATGTGGGCTGTCACATTTGAATTAATTTGGTTGTGTTGTACCCTTGCTTGTGGGAAATAGTAAAGGTAAGATGATTTTTTTTTTGTACTTTTGGTAATTGGCTAAAACAATTGTCTGTGAGCTTTAGCAATATTGGCTAGAAAGTTTTTAAAATCCTCTGTAACAAATAAATCTTTGTCTGCTGCTGGCTGTATGTGAGTTTTTTTACCATCTTTCTGTTGTCTCAACCATGTATGTCCCAAAACATCCCTCTTATTTCAGGAAGAGACCTGTTTTCTGCTGAGGATGACATTTTCCATGGTCCAAGGCCACGTGTGATTTCCCTGTGGTTCTGTTCACAGCTCAGAGAGAGCATCACCTCTGGGAATCCTCTGCCCCAGGAACTGCTGATGGTCTGGAGAGAACCAAAGGCTTCTGCAAATACCATAAAAATCTAAACTGGGTTAGCTTGCATCTCTATCCTCCTCCCACTGAGAGGGCAATTGATGGCACTGTGATGGACCTTCAGTGATGGCTGAGAGGACCTTCTCTGACTGAGGCTCTGCATGTAGGACTTCATCTTGAGCATATGAAGGGCATCATGCCCTTTGTCTGAGTGGAAAATGGGCTCCTCTGCTTTTTTTCTTTTCCCATTTTGATCATTCCATCCATCATCTATCATCCCTCCATCCATCCATCCATCCATCCATCCATCCATCCATCCATCCATCATCCATCCATCCATCCATCATCCATCCATTCATCCATCCATCCACTCATCCATCCCTCCATCCTCTGTCCATCCATCATCCATCCACCATCCATCCATCCATCCATCCATCCATCCATCATCCATCCATCCCTCCATCCTCTGTCCATCCATCATCCATCCACCATCCATCCATCCATCCATCCATCCATCCATCCATCCATCCATCCCTCATCCATCCATCCATCCATCCATCATCCATCCATCATCCATCCATCATCCATCCATCCATCCATCCATCCATCCATCCATCATCCATCCATCCCTCCATCCTCTGTCCATCCATCATCCATCCATCCACCATCCATCCATCCATCCATCCATCCATCATCCATCCATCCCTCCATCCTCTGTCCATCCATCATCCATCCACCATCCATCCATCCATCCATCCATCCATCCATCCATCCATCCCTCATCCATCCATCCATCCATCCATCATCCATCCATCATCCATCCATCATCCATCCATCCATCCATCCATCCATCCATCCCTCATCCATCCATCCATCCATCCATCCATCCATCCATCCATCCATCCATCCATCCCTCATCCATCCATCCATCCATCATCCATCCATCCATCCATCATCCATCCCTCATCCATCCATCCATCCATCATCCATCCATCCATCCATCATCCATCCATCATCCATCCATCATCCATCAATCCATCCATCCATCCATCCATCCATCCATCCATCCATCCATCCCTCATCCATCCATCCATCCATCCATCCATCCATCCATCCATCCATCCATCATCCATCCATCCATCCATCCCTCCCTCCCTCCCTCCCTCCCTCCCTCCCTCCCTCCCTCCCTCCCTCCTTTCTGGTGTCCCATGGCAGCTCTATTTCAGTGGCTGGTGAGGTGCTGCCTGTCTAAAGGGAGAGCTGGGATCTATCATTTACACACTCCTTGTTTTTCTAAGGCTTTGCCTTTAATTACTGATAGCTCTGCCAGACTCCACTCTTTTCCCCCCAGGCTGGCTGGCTGCCTCCAGGCTGAAGTGTTTTTGGAAAATTTCAGCTAAAATAGTTCAGCATTTTGCAAGAATTAGATTAGGAGGGAAAAAAAAAAAACCAACTGTTTTGCTCCAGTTGTGTGGGAAGCTTCCAGCTGTTTTCTGCAGCCATCTCATCCCTGGTGTGCATCTGAGGGGGCCCTGAAAGCCAGGGGCAGGGAAGATCCTTGGATTCACTGCCAGGGAAGGGACTGTCCTTGAGCAGATTCTGTCCTTGTCTGGCAGCCACTCGCCTCTGCTGGCCATGAGCCTGCTGTGACTGCTCCTGGTAGAGCAAGGCTTCTCCTTCCTGCACTGCTCCATCAGGGACAAGGCAGAAAGGGCTGTTGGAGGCTGCCCTGGAGCTCTTTACATCCTCCTGAAACCCCCTATCAGCCCCAGAGAAGTTTGTATTACGTGCATTCCGTGGGCCCAGTGCTTCCTCCCTCCCTAGGGATGGATTCAGCTGAGGAAAAATTGCCTTGGGGACGTGCCATGGGGCACCTCTCTCTCGTGGAGATGGTGGATTTAGCAGAGGACCTTCAAGGTGCTGAAGCTCCTCTGGAACAGCAGGTGGGATATCCCAGCCCCACACCTCTGCCCCACTCAGCCAAGCCCTGGTGTCCCAATCCACATCCTGCAGTGCTAGGATGGGACTGCAGTGCTGTGCCAGGACCAGGGCAGAGTCTGTGACCCTCACTGGAGCCTCAGGGTCTTCCTTTGGTCTCCTTTTTTACATCTTGTTCCTCCTGCAAAGGGGATGTTGATGGATGAGAAGCTCCACATGCCCCAGCCAGGTGCACTCACAGCCCAGAGCCCTCTGTGTGCTCATCCCCAGCAGGGCAGGGGGATTCTGCAGGTGAGACCCCTCCTGCAGAGCTGCTCCAGCCCTGGGGCCAACAGCAGGAGGACGTGGAGCTGCTGGAGAGAGCCCAGAGGAGGCCATGGAGATGCTCCAGGGCTGGAGCCAGGCTGGGAGAGCTGGGGGTGCTAGGCTGGAGAGGGGAAGGATCCAGGAGAGAGCTTCCAGGGCCTAAAGGGGCTCCAGGAGAGCTGGAGAGGGACTGGGGACAAGGGATGGAGGGACAGGACACAGGGAATGGCTCCCACTGCCAGAGGGCAGGGATGGATGGGATATTAAGAAGAAATTTTTCCCTATGAGGGTGGGGAGGCCCTGGCACAGGGTGCCCAGAGAAGCTGTGGCTGCCCCTGGATCCTTGGAAGTGTCCAAGGACAGGTTGGACAGGGCTTGGAGCACCCTGGGACAGTGGAAAGTGTCCCTGGGCATGGAACAAGATGGACTTTAAAGGTCCTTCCAACCCAAACCATTCCAGGACTGTCTGACTCCACCACTCTCCTGCCCTTGCAGGGTGCTGAGGGCTGCATGGGGACAGGGAAAGGCTGGGACACGCTGTGTCCACCCCTCCTGTCCCCTCTAGGACATCTCATGTGGCACTTCTGGGTTGTGCCCAAGTGTCTGTCCCTGCACTCTTCATGACCAGGGGCTGGTGCTCTGCAGGCAGCTGTGCAAACAACCCCATCTGGCCCTCAGCTCCCACTGAAAAATCAAAGGGAGTTTTGAGGCTGAGTCAAACAAAGTAAATAAACAGAAGAACCCCCTCCACTGAAAACACAGACTGGAAAAAAAAAAAAGGAAATCTGACCCAAACCAAAAGAGTTATTTTGCTTTTGTTTCTAGCCCTAACCCTGTTTTGATTTAGTACTGCTGGTGTGAATAAGCTGTGGCAGATGTTCCCATTTTTTCATCTGTTGTGTATTTTTTCTTGTTTTGTTTTCATCTGTCTAGAGAGATTTGCCAAATTCATGGGTTCTTCTGGCCACTTAAATCCACTTTTTTTCAGTGGAAAAGGCAGAGTGAGCCAGACCCTGCTAGATGAAGGTGCAGTGGCTCACGTAGGACCCTGGAGCAGGCACAGACTTTAGTCCTGCCTCACCTTTGGCCTCCAGATGTTGCTCTGGAGGGGTGTGCATGTCCCTTTGTCCCTCTCTGTCCTATCAGCCAGCCCCTTGCAGACGTGACCTGAGATTCTCCATCAATCCAGCAGGTATTCCTGGTGGTCATCCCACCCCAAATCCTGCTGGCACTGCCAGGCTCTGCCATTCCTGCTCCGAATTCAACTGATGCCTCAGGTTTTGGCTTTTCTATTTTCACATTCTGTGCTGCTTTAGTGTGTGGGTCTGTGCTTCATATTATGGGATGGTGAGCTCTCTGCATAGAGCAGGGAGACAAAACAATTCCTTCTTTAGCTGGGACCAAGGACAAATGATCCAAATCTCAGCCCAAGAGCACAAACCCCGTGGGCTGGAGAGAGAAAAACAAGCAGGGACTGGCTGGGCTAATTAACTCCAATATACAAATGGAGCAGAGATTGGACAAATTGGCAAATTGGACAATGAACTGCAAGATGCAAATGGAGCAGAACTGATCAAAGTGAGAGACCCTGTGACCAGGTTGTTGGAGTCTCTCTAGCTGGTCAGAGTGACCCCAAGAAAAGTTTGAAAGTCTCTTTTCCCAGCCCGGTGCTTGAAGAAGGAGTCAGGGCTCTTAATTTCTCGGTCTCAAGGTTGTTTATTGCACCTTATCTATAAAATTTCCTCCCTGCCCAGCCAAGATCCGTTCGGAAGGACAGCCAGAGGCACTCTGCCTGCCCCCAGGGTGGTGTTATCTTTATATACTACAAACTAGGTGTACAATATTTACAATTGTTTTCCAATTCCTATCATCTATATTAGACAGTGAGCTTCTACTCTAAACCAATCTAAAAGGGCCAACATCACCACTGAAGATGGAAGTAGAGAAGAAGAAGAAGAAAGGCTAGACACACCCAAACCCCTCCATCTTGTCCCCAAAAACCCTTATACCAAAAATCCCAAAACCTACATTTACACCCTGTGAGTACTTTATTTTTACACTATTTAAACTACCGTGGCTTTTATCTCTTCGTGTAAAGGTGGCAATTTGTTCCATGGTTTGTAATCAAACCCACAGGAGTTCTGGGCTGTGTGCCAGGGTCTCTGAGCCCCCTGGCAGGGGTCCCTGCAACTCCAGACTCCCAGAGGGATGTCCTGAGTTCCGACACCAGGTGTCCATTTTTGTGATCATTTTGGTTCATCTTGGCTGCAGCCCTGGCTGGGCTCCTGTGCTGCCCAAGGTGCATCCATGGAGTCCTTTCAATAAATCCCTGCTTTATCCTTTAACTCTGTCCAGTCTTTGTTCTAGGTCAGCCTTCCCAAGGCACCACAGCCTATTTTGGTTCTCCATGAGGTGGCACAGGTCACATGGGCTGAGGAGTGACCTCCCCCTCCTCTTTACATGGTCTTGAAGCAAGAGGACTCAAAAGAAGGGGGGGAAGGTGGGTCAGGGTGTTTTTCAGGCTCATTTCTGTGGTGCAGGATAATAAATATATGATAAATATAATATAGTATAATATAGTATAATATAGTATAATATAGTATAGTATAATATAATATAATATAATATAATATAATATAATATAATATAATATAATATAATATAATATAATATAATATAATATAATATAATATAATATAATATAATATAATATAATATAATATAATATAATATAATATAATTAATATAATATAATATAATATAATATAATATATTATAATATAATATAATATAATATAATATTGTACAGAATAGTATTGCATAGTATATAATAGTATATAATAGTATAGTGTATAGTTTATTATATTTAATACAGAATTATTTAATTATAATATTTTAATTTATTCAATATACTATAATATAAAATTTAATAATAAATACATCTGGGCCTTGCTAATGCATAATAAAGTCTGGGACAAACCATGCTCATTTCAGTTTTGCAGCTGACCTGAAGGAAGGAAGGAAGAGGATTTGGCAACAGGAGTGAGCTCCTGAAGCCCTGGCCATGGCATTTGGCCTGACATTAATTAGGACTGGGCCTTCCTTTGGCAAAAGGAAGAAATCATCCTCCTCCCTCCAGCCCTGCTCTCCCTGGGCTGTCCCTTGGTGCTTCAGGCTCAGGAGGAGAAGTGAAACGATGGGAAATTTGGAAAAGAGTAAAATCATAAAATCAATCAGAGAATCGCAGAATGGTTTGGGTTGGAAGAAACCTCAAAGATCTCTTGTTCCACCCCTGCCATGGGCAGGGACACCTTCCACCATCCCAGATTGCTCCCAGCCCTGTCCAGCCTGGCCTTGGACACTTCCAGGGATCCAGGGGCAGCCACAGCTTCTCTGGGCACCCTGTGCCAGGGCTCAGCACCCTCACAGGAAATATCTTCATCCTAATATCCAGTTTAAATATCTCCTTTCTTAGTTTTAAACTCCCCTAGTCCCATTTTTACCTGTCCATGTAAAAAGTCACTCTCCCCCTTTACCATCAGCTCTCTTTAGGGCCTTTATGGGGCACAGGGGATCTATAGGGCAGGATCTATGGGGCAGAAGGAATCTATGAGGCAGGATTTCAGGTAGCAAAAGGTGCTAGAAGATCTCCCTGGAGCTTTCCCTTCTCCAGCTCTGGAACAGGACAGCACAGATGAGCATGTGGCAGATGTGAGAAATTTGGTGAAAAAGCAGAAACCAAAATGAAACCACATCAGGAGCAGAGCCTGCAGCACACCCAGCTGCCTCACAGCCAGGAATGTGAAGTGTGGGGCTGGGAGGGGGTGGGAAAAAGGCACCAGGACTTTTTAAATAAAACTCTGACAGAGAAAGAAGCTGAGGCAAGGTGCCCTGACTTCCTGGGTGGCTTTTTCTGGGTATTGCAAATCCTGCTTGGTCAGGGTGCTCCTGGGGGAAGCTCCCTGCAGGGTTGGCAGGAACCTCCAGGGATTCCAACAAACCCCACGTGTTCCAGCAAGGATGAGCTGAGCAGTTTCCCAGCTCAGGGAGGAACTGCACCAGGGAGACATTACATAATTTGCTTTCCAGGCTCTTTTTTTTCTGGGAAAACCGACACATTTTGGGGCAGTGGGATCAGGTAGCAGAAGAAAATGAGCCAGATGCATGGATGGGATTTTTCTGTCATGAAACCAGATCAGAGTGTGCCCTCACAGCCCAAGTGTTTCTGGGCTCCTCTTCCTCGTTTCTGGGTAAACAGGATGTTGTGTTGATATAATTAGCTTTCCTGTCATCAAGCCTATAGTAGCTGTACAGTGGAAAAAACCCTCCTGGCAGAGTTGGGCCATTTTGCTATGGAAAGATCCAGATTTCAGCTCCCTCCTTCCTTCTCCTTCCAAGCTGCAGGTGGGACATCCCAGAGGTTTCCTGATTCATCTCTTGAACATTTTGCCTTCCTCCCCATCCCTGTTTGAGCCTGAGAGGTGGGAGAAAACACACTTGGAGCTTGGCACAAGGGATAAAAGTTGGCTCGGAAGATGATTTCTGAGAGGGTGGGTTTGGGCAGTGTGTGGAGAGCAGCTCTGCCATGTGAGGAGCTGCCTCCAGCCTCTGCTGCTGCAGACAAGGTGGGTGCTGGTGGGACAGGGCAAACCTGCTCTCCCATTGCCATGGGTTTGTGGGAATGGTGGAAGCAAAGGGCCCTGCAAATATCCCTGATCTGGAAAAGAAACAGTCTGTGTGTCCTAAAGGAAAGGCTGAATTTGAATCCTTCCCCCAGGCAGATGGGATGTAAACCACCCCAAACTTTTGGTGTGATGACAACGGCAAATGCAACAATAACTGTTGAAATATGAAATAAACCAGCAAAACCAAACCAAAAAACCTCCTCCCACCTAAAACATTGCATTTCAGGAGGATGCAAAATGGAGTGTGTGCAGTCCTTCAGCTCCCTGAGCTGGGAAAGGCAATGAACCCTCCTGAGATATATAACTATAAATTGTGTGATTTTGGGGGCAAAGTCTGTCCAAATATCCCTGGCTGCCTGAAGCCTGGAGGCAGTGGGCAGAGCCCTGTGAGGTTTACAGAGGAGTGGGTACGTGCCCATATCTTCCAAATGATGTCCTGGGCTTGTAGCTACACTTGGGCAGGAAAGGGACAAAACCAAGTGGAATGAAAACTCCTGGGTGGCCCCAAAATTCCCTTTGGGCCAGGAAGAAGCAACCCAGGCCTTGACATGAGACTGAGTGGAGGCTGGTAGGGTTTAAACCCTGTGGGGTTTTATGTTCATGGCAATCCTGGCATGGTGGGGAAGGAGTTTGTGTGAGCCAGGATCTCACCTGGATGTGGTGTGAGGAGTGTGGGACCTCAGGTGGGCTCTGGGGTCCCTCAGCTTCTGTGCAGATGTAAAAAATGCCAATCACCTTCTTTTAAAATTTTAAAAGATTAATAGTAATGGTTATTAAAAAAAAATTAATAAAATGGTTATTAAAATAGTAATATAATTAGAGTAATAATAATTTGGACAATTTGTATTAGGACAATACGAGACAATAAAAACAAAGAGTTATGGATGGTCCAGGTACCTCTTTCTGGGCAAAATAAGCCTGAAAAAGGACCCACCTTAACAGAGGATTAACCCTTGAAAGCAACAGCCTGTTGCATATTCATACACCTCATACATGATGCATAAATTCCATTCAAACACAGGATTCTGTCTGGGCAGTGTCAGCTTCTTCCTCTGCATCCTGACGGCTCTTCAGGGCTGAGTGAGGCAGGAAGAAGTTTGTTTCTCCTGATAATGGAGCAATAAATTCTTTTTCTCTGAAGGATTTGCAATGAATTCTCTTTCTCTGAAAGATTTAGGTGTCCTGTGCTGCTACCTCGCTGTGAGTCCTTTCTTTAAAAAAAGTCTCTTTCATAGCATAGTTTCTATTTTAACATTATGTTATAACCTAAAACTATATTTAACACACTACTGAAGAAAATTAACACAGCATAACTTTCTGATATAACACATAATATTCATTTTCATATTTGCCAATCATAAAATATGCATTTTTCGCAGCAGACATTGGGTTTCAGAGGATTCACTGCCCTCAGACCTGCTCCAGGCCTCACCCTGTTGGGACAAGCAGGATGGCATCTTGCCTGGGTAGGTCATATATGGTTTCCTCCAGCCAGGTCTCATAGGCTCTTGGGGACCTATTTCACACCCAAGATAGCTCAGCTACCTTAGAAGGCAAAAAATCAGCAGGATGGCTTCTGTGACGTTGGAAACAAAAAGGTTTGGATAAAAGGCAAAATAACAAAACTCTTTACAGAGAAAAAACGAGCCAGGTGCAAGATGTTCTTGTTCCTGGTAAACACCTCACAAAAGCCATTAGTTCCTTTTGTTTTTTTTCTAATAAATTGCTCAGGTGGGACTTTTTGGCTTCTGTCCCATTGGCCATCCTAAAGTTTGAGGTGAAGTCCCCCAGGTCCTATGAGGTGTGTTTTTATTGAGGAGAGAAACTTCTGGGCTTTTGTCCTTTTTAAGGAGAAAAAGGATAGTTTTGTCACTCTGTCAACACAGGGCACATTCCTGTAGGTAGGGATGTTGTGACACTGGGATTAACTTGTTCCTTCCTGGGCAGCAACACCTTCTCAAGGGGAACCAAAGGGTTAAATTGGATAAATTCCCAGCCCACCTGTGCTGAGGGTCTTGCTCCAGCCCTTGCTGTGCCACCTTCCTGTCACTATAGGACACGAAATAACACGATGTGGACACACTGCTCTTTCAAGGTAAAAGAGAGTTTTTTAATTTCTGACTCCAACATTTATAGATTTCCAAAAGTGACAGTGGATTGCAGGGTGACGGTGCCACCTCTCCAATGACACTGGACAAACCAACAGTCCATCAAATTTCTCCTCCTCCACAAAAGAATGCAAAGCAATAAGTTATTGACATAAAGTGTGTGAGAAAGTTCATTACAAGAATGTAAACATCAGAAGGCTTAGAAAAACTTAAAAAAATCAGGCTGACACCTTCCCCACTGCTGATGGGAAGTGCTGTGGAGTGGAGCTCCATGCCCTCCACTGGGGCACTCCCAGGAGCCAAGGTCTGGCTCATCCCTGCTGTGGGGCAGAGGCTGAGGGGCTGCAGGGGCTGTCCTGGCCTCAGCTCACCCCAGCAGGATGGAAACAGCGTGGGTTGTGCTGCTGCTCTGCAGGATCCTGCCCAGGGCTCAGCCCTGCCCACTCTGGAAACACGAGGAGCTGCCTGACCCCGAGAGCTCAGTGCTCTCCCTCTTTATTTTCCTCACAGAGATATCCCTCAGGGTTTTCCCAAGCCAGAATAAAACCAGAGAGCCCTTGGATTACAAAACAACACCACAACATCTTTCCCCTGTGCTGTTTTCCTACTCCCTGCCCTACCAGCTGCCCCCAGCACTGTCAGACCAGCTGGAGCCACTGGCACTAAAAAAACCCTCCAGGTTTTTTATCAGCCATCCATGGGCTCACAGCCAGACAAGACACTTGAGCTGGGCTCAGGAGCTGCGGGCCAAATTTTTGGAGGGCCAGGCTGGGATGATCAGGAGGTCTCTGGAGTGACCAGGGTGTCTGCACAGCAGGGAGTGCAAACCTCATCATCCCACTCCTAGGTTGCCAGCAGAAGTTTGTGTCCTGGTGGGTCTTCCATCTTTCCTAGAGGTGAAAATCTCCTGGGGAAACAGCAGCTAGAAGCACTTGCTGAGCTGCTTCAGGTAAAATCTGACCTTACCATCATCAATGTGTCCTTCTGAAAACAGGAGAGGAGCTCCTGGGCACAGGAACTATTTTCTGAGGGTCAAAATCCTTATCCATTAGCTGGCCAAGCATATTGCAGTGTTCCCTGGTGGAGGAAAGGTTTGCTAAGGCCCACACCACCCAAACCAGGGAGGAAGGAGAACCATCTCAGCTCAAAATGATACCTGTGAAAAAGGGGAGGCAGGTGGAAGGAATCTTGTGACTGTAACAAAAGGCAAAGTCTGGGCCCGTTCAGCAGGTCTCAGTGGGGTGGTGACCCTAACCTGGCTTTCACCCTGGGCTTGCAACTCAAGCCAGACAAGCAGGGGAGTCTGTGGAGTCTCCTGCAGCAGGAGGTCAAATCCAGAGCCTGTCTGCTGTGGAGGCCCTGCTGAAAAGTTAGGGCATTGCTGCTGAACAAGCTGCAGTTGTCAGCAGGACCTGCAGCAGTTCACACTGTGAGGTGCTCACAATTACCTCATTGAATTTTTTTCTTCCAAATAAAGTGCTGATGTGCTGGTCTGAAGGACATTTCCCCCCATCCCACCAGGACCTGCCTTGAAGAGCTCTGAGTGCGTATTCTCCTGAATATCCTGATCCAGAGGTTAATTCCATGTGGTGCCAGGACCATCGAAGAAAACTCAAATTTCCTCAAAAGGACCCCAGTTCCTCCTTCCCCCTTCCCACCACATCCATTGGTTATGGAAACCAGAGGCACCATGGGCTCCTGTGGGATTCAGACCAGGTCTGCACATCTGGGGGTGACTCCATGTGGGAAAGGGTGAAGAGATAAAGTGTGGATCCACATGGGTGAAGTGATAAAGTGTGGATCCACACAAGGGAAGCAGCCTGTTGCTGGTGTCATGCTGGGTCCTGACCTACCCTCTCTGATCAGAGAAGGGCAGGAGTTATCCTGGCCAGGGGTGTCTTGGTTTGGAAAGCCAGGTGCCTGCTAAGGAAGGCAGGAGCCTCCCCTGAAATGGAAAATGTAACTCCCCCCACTCTGAATTGTTATAAATTTTAAATTAAGGGACTCTCAGGCAAAAATATGGGAGCAGGAATAACAGTGTTTTAATAGGGAAGAAAATAAAAGGATAAAAGAAAAAATGCAGTTCGCTAGAACAACACTGACAGAGTCAGAACTCAACCTGACACCCTGTGGGTCAGGGTGTTGGCAGCAGTCCCATTGGAAATGTGGCTGCAGCCCTCCTGCAGTGTCAGGGGTGGTTCTGTTGGAGCAGGGATCCTGTAGAAAAGGTTGTAGTCTTCCTCTGAAGATCCAGTGGAAGAGGCAGCTGCTGTTCCTCTGGGAAATCCATAGAGAAGCCGTGCTGATGTTCCAGAATCTCCAGATTATATCCAGGTAGGAATGCTTGGCTCCTCCCCCTGGGCTCACATCTCCCAATGGGATGCTGTAGCTCTTATCAGCCATGCAGTGACATCAATAGCCTATTATCAGCAGGTGTCTCCCTGGAGGGAGGAGTGGGTGTGGAAGAGATAAGGAAAACTGCCCACTGAACAGAAGACAGCTGCCATCCAGATGGCAAACAGAACACATCTTGCCTTGCAATCTGGGACAATGGGTCCCCTGGGCCCTGAGCTCACACACTGCTGTTTTCCTTACAAGGTCTCTCTCACTTTAGAGTTTTGAAGGCCACACAAGGTCTCTGAGATATTTGTTTCATAAAACCCCTGAATGGTTTGGGTTAGAAGGCACTTAAAAGACCACCCAATTCCAACCCCCTACCATGGGCTGGGGCACCTTCGACTAGACCAAATTGCTCCAAACTCCATCCAACCTGGCCTTGGACATCTCCAGGGATGAAGGGTCCACCTAACAGCTCAAAAGAGGGCTTGGGTTAGAGGATGGTGTCTTGGTCTGAACAGACAGGTGTCTGCTAAGGAAGGCAGGAGCCTCCCTTGAAATGGAAAATACAACCCCCACCCCCCGCCTCTGAATTATGATAATTTTGAAATTGAGGGGGCCTCTCAGGCAAAGACACAGGAATAGGAATAACAGCTCTTTACTAGGAAAATTAAAAATACAAATGCAATTGTACGAATAAAAAACCCTCAAACACTGCCAGAGTCAGAACAGGCCCTGTGTGTCAGGGTGGTGGCACAGTCCCATCCCAGGGGGGCTCAGGGTGGTGGCACAGTCCCATCCCAGGGGGGCTCAGGGTGGTGGCACAGTCCCATCCCAGGGGGGCTCAGGGTGGTGGCACAGTCCCATCCCAGGGGGGCTCAGCCCTCCTGCAGTGCCAGCTGTGGTTCTGCTGGAGCAGGGATCCTGCACAAGGAGGGAGTTTTCCTCTGGAGCTCCAGGGCTGCTGGAGATGGGCCTGCTCTCCCTCTGGGAATGCAGTGGGCAAAGGCTGCTGGGCTGCTCCAAACCTCAGATTGTATTCAGGTAGGAATGCTTGGCTCCTCCCCTGGGTGGAGCATCTCCCCATGGGATGATGGAATTTGATCAGCCATGCAGGGACACTCACTGGCCATGGACAGAAGATAATTAATGATTAATGGCCCATGAACAGCAGAGATCTCCTGGAGGGAGGATTGGTTGTGGAAGAGATAAAGAAAACTGCCCAGTGAACAGAAAATAACTGCCCCACCTCTGACAGGCGGTGATAAAACACACACACACCCCCAGCCTAAGACAGATTGGGAGCTGTGACTTGGCTCTGCCCCTTCCCAGTGCTGATGTCCCTGGAATGTGAAGTCACAACTCATCTCAATGCCATGGGCACTCCTGGGACAGCTGACACTGTCACAGCTCTGGCTTTGTGAGCCAGCAGGAGGGTTTTGCTCACTGTGAAGTCTCCATTGCTCTCTCACACAAACCAAGACCTTCTGAAGGACTGAGCAGCCCCTTGGCAGCAGCGTCACAGCCCCTGATCCTTCCTGTGGACACGGAAGCTTCACATGGATGCTTGCATGGGAACTGACCTTTCCTAAAGCTGAGTTTAGAATCCCTTTTTAGAGTAAATGCATAAAAAGAAGGCAGCCTTCCTTCCTTGGGTGGGACTCCTTTCCTTCCAGCCACATGCCTTTGTGTGCCCGTGGGTATTAATGTTGACAAGAGATAATATCCCCAAAGCCATCGGCTGGTGTCAGAGCTGCAGGATTTCCCTGCTGGCCTGCAGTAAAAACAGGCACTTTGGAAGGTAAAATGCCCAGATTTCTAAGTTCCCTAACTTCCAGTCACATTCCCCACTGATGAGATGATTTCCAGGGAGATGGCACAGCTGTGTGGGCTGCTCTTCTGGGCTGAGGTGGCACCACTTGCTTGGGGGTCCTGAACCCATCACTGAGCACTGTGCAAGCCCCAGAGTTGGAAGGGGGTGATGCTGAAGGGAACCAGCCCTAAAATATCTGAGATCAGCAGGAGAGTGTTTGTAATATGTGAAAGCAAAGTATTTGAGCATTTCTGAGGGCTCCTGATGGGCTTTTCTGGAGCTTGTGTGACATTTATGGCCCAGTCACCTTTGCTGGGGTGTTCTGCTCATGGTGGCTGGATGGAAAGATGTAATCCCAGCTGTAATCCACCAGGAAAGAGCTCCACAACCTGCCCACCTGCAGAGACATCCTTGGTGTCAGGGCTGTGAGTGCATGAATGAGCCTTAATGGCCAGGACCAGATTCACCTGCAGCCTCCACACCAGCCCTGGGCCCTGGAGCTCTATTTGAGCTCAGCCTGGGGCAGAGTTGCTCAGGAAGAGTGTGGGTCTTGGGTTCGTTCATTAGCTGGGTTTTTTTTTTTTTTTCTTTTTTCTTTCCTTCCTTTCTTGTGGGTTTTGTTTTTTTGTTTGTTTTTGTTTTTATTAAATTTTTCTCTTTCTTTTTAAAATTTTTTTTCCTGTCTTGAGACTTTGTTTTCAGGTCTCCTGGATGTCTTCCAGCCTTGACTGAAGTACAAGGGCCTGCACAACCCCCTGGTTCTTGTTTGCTGGCCACAACCAGCTCTGTGCCAGCATCTCCAAGCCTCAAACCCTGAGGTGCCTGTGGACAGGGGTACCAGCACGCTGGCTTTGGGTCCTGCTGGGTCTTTCCATCTTTCCTAGAGGTGAAAATCTCCTGGGGAAACAGCAGCTAGAAGCACTTCCTGAGCTGCTTCAGGGAAAATCTGAGGTAGGTGAGGATCCAGTGGGAGATGGATCCATGGCCTTCAGGGTTTGGAACTAGGTGACTTTTAAGGTCCCTTCCAACCCAACCCACTCTATGGTTGTCACTGGCAGATTTTATGAAAATCCCTTTGCCAGGATTTTTCTCCTGAGGAGCTGAGAAGCCTCAGAAAAGAAATGTAAACAATGATTATCTGATGGCTGTGGAATGTGGGCTGGAGGTTGTTCCCCAACAGGTGCCTCTTTGATTGGTTCCATGTTAATTGTTTTTAATTAATGCCCAATCCCAGTCCAGCTGTGTCAGACTCTCTGGTCAGTCACAAGATTTCATTATTCATCCCTTTCTAGCTTTCTGATGTCTCCTTTCTCTTTCTTTAGTACAGTTTTAGGATATATTTTTCTTTTAATATAATATATATCATAAAGTAATAAATCAGCCTTCTGAAACATGGAGTCAAGATTCTCATCTCTTCCCTCATCCTGGGACCCTCAAACACCACCACAATGGTTCTGTGTTGTTCCTGGGGCTGAGCCTCAGGCTCCCAACCCCTCTGCCCTGGTTGTGCCAACATCTTGCACCAAGACCCTGATAAGGTGATTTCTTCTCCAGCATCCCAAATGTTGTAACATCCAGCTCTGCTCTGTGAGTGACAGCTGTGTGGGCCCATGTCCCAAAAGAAGTGAGGAGCCAAGGGAGGCTGGCCAAAAAACTGTCTGTGTGCTCTGCAGGGTGGGAACACAAGCACTGTAACTTGGCCAAGTGCCACCAGAGCTGGACCAGGGCCATGCTCCTGTCACCAGCTGGCCCTGGCACAGCTGGCAGGTGCCCCTGGGCTTCCCCAGGGTGGTGGGTTTGGTTCAGGGTTTGTAATGTGAGCCAGTGCAGCTCAGTTTTCCTGCTCTGGGGTGGAGTTCCTGGGAGGGACACGTGGCTCAGCCTGGAGCTGCTGGCTACGAGCACTGAGGAGTCAGAGCTTTGAGTGGGGCAGTCAGCAAATCCCAGGGATTGAGGGCAGTGGGATTGCTGTCTCTTAGGATGTCTGACAGCCTTGTCCAAATGCTCCTTGAGCTTTGTCAGGCTTGGGGCTGTGCCTACTTCCCTGTGGAGCCTTTTCCTGTGCCCCAACCACCCTGTGAGTGAAGAACCTTTTCCTGATATCCAGCTGAATTTCCCTTCACCCTGTTCCCTCAGTGCCTGCCCCTGGTCACAGAGAGCACAGATCAGTGCCTGCCCTGCTGCTCCTCCTTGTGAGGAAGCTGAAAACCACCATGAGATTTCACCTCAATCTCCTTTTCTCCAGGCTGGATAAGCCAAGTACCCTCAGCCACTCCTCTCATGGCCCTTCCATACCCTTCATGGCTCTCCTTTGGATGCTCTCTAATACCTGGATAATTTGATATATTTCTATATTCATGTCCTGCCTTTCCAGACCACCCCTCTCACCCTTCTAACACCACTGAGGGTGTTGTCCTTCACACACCTCCCCTCCTATTTCAGGTGACAGTGTCACAGTAGGAGAGGTGGCTGCAGAACTTGCATCCCACACGCAGTGGCCTAAAGAGGGAAAGCAGCTGTCCTTATCTTTAATGTCCCATCCCTCACATGTGACACTGTCCCTCAAACCCCTTTGCAACCTACAGATTTCCTTTGACACAGTTCAGGTTTAGTCCTGGAGCTGATTTGTCCCAGCAAGGTCTTGCAGGGACAAGTGTGAGCTTGTGTGCCTGAGCACCCAGGGCAAGGAGGGGAATTTCACCAAATCAAGGCAACTCCCACAATTTTAAACTCAGCATCTTTGTTTTACCTCAATGTGGGTTTTTTGTTTTCCTCTGTGTGAGTACTCTGACAAAGCTGGAACAAACCTACAGGAGGGAATGTATTTCATAGAATCCCAGAGTGTTTTGGGTTAGAAGGAACCTTAAAGACTATTTTGTTCCACCCCCCTTGCCATTGCAGGGACACCTTCCACTAAACCAGGTTGCTCCAAGCCCTGTCCAACCTGACCTTGATTTACTGCGGAAATCAACAATAAATAATGAAATTTATTATCTCAAAAATATTCAGAAGTACCTTCAGCAGTGAGTTCCACAGATTAACAATAGCTTGTAAGTAAAACCTTTTCTTTATTTTCTAAATTGAAGGGTTTTTTCCCAGTTGCCTACTGGGACAAATTTGGAGGCACATCTGATGTGTCTGTCTTCCTCTTCTTACTGGTCTGGAGAATCTGGCTGCTCCCTGGCCAGCAGGAGCAGGGAAGGGATTCTCCCCCTGTACTTGGCACTGCTGAGACTGCACCTCGAGTGCTGTGTCCAGTTCTGGGCCCTCTGTTTGAGATCCTGGAGTGTCACAGACATGTTTTATGAAAAATCCTTTCCTTAGGATCTTTTCTCCTGAGAAGCTGAGAGGCCTCAGGAACAAAATGTAAACAATGATTATCTGCTGCTGTGGAATGCAACAGGTGGATCTGTGATTGGTCTCATCTGGTTGTTTCTAATTAATGGCCAATCCCAGTCCAGCTGTCTTGGACTCTCTGTCAGTCACAAGATTTTATTATCATTCCTTTCTATTCCTTGCAAGCCTTCTGATGAAATCCTTTCTCTATTCTTTTAGCATAGTTTTAATATATAATTTTCTTTTAATATAATATATATCATAAAATAATAAATCAACCTTCTGAAACATGGAGTCAAGATTCTCATCTCTTCCCTCATCCTGGGACCCCTGAGAACCTCCCCAATGGAGAGTGTCCAGGGAAAGACAACAAGGCTGGAGAGGGGCTGGGAACACAAACCCAGTGAGGAACCACTGAGGGAGCTGGGGGTGCTCAGCCTGGAGAAAAGGAGACTCAGGGGTGCCCTCATCACTCTGCACAGCTCCTGAAAGGTGCCTGTGCTCAGCTGGGCTGGGCTCTGTCTCCAGCAGCACTGACACAACCAGAGCACACAGCCTCAAGCTGCACCAAGGGAAATACCTTGATATATTTCTATATTCATGTTCTGCCTTTCAAGCCTGTAAAAGCCTTTCCAGACCCCCCCTTCTCTCCCTTCTAACACCACTGAGGGTGCTGTTCTTCACACACACCTCCCTCCACAGGCTGGATATCAGGAAAAAGTGTTTTACAGAAAGAGTGATAAAGTTCTGGAATGTTCTGCCCAGGGAGGTGGTGCAGTCCCCATCCCTGGGTGTGTTTAACAAAGCCTGGATGTGGCACTGGGTGCCAGGGCTGAGTTGAGGTGTTGGGGCTGGGTTGGACTCCATGATCTTGAAGGTCTCTTCCAACATGGTCATTCTGTGTGTGAAACCACATTTTGGAACCTCTTGGTTTGCTGGGAGCCAATTTTTCCCTAATACCCACCCTGACCCTCCCCTGGCCCAGCCTGAGGCCGTTCCCTCTCCTTCTGTCCCTGTTCCCTGGGAGCAGAGCCCGACCCCCCCGGCTGTCCCCTCCTGGCAGGAGCTGTGCAGAGCCACAGGGTCCCCCCTGAGCCTCCTTTGCTTTGGGCTGAGCCCCTTCCCAGCTCCCTCAGCCCTTCCCCAGCTCTGTTCCCTTCCCTAGACACACTCCAGCCCCTCAATGTGATTTTCATGTTCTCAGCTGGTGATCATCTTCCTGTGCCCTGGAGCATGAGGGCTGTGAGATGCTGCAGCTGCCTCAGAGCTGGAGTGACAGCAGATGCTGCTTGTGGAGACATCAAAATATTTAATCCTTTGTTGGCAATGATCATCTGTGGTGTCACTGTGAAGGTGGAGATCAAAGGAACGCAATAAATGTGTCAAAACAAAGCCAGAGATGAAGGGTGGCTTGCAGAGGATAATTAGCAAACAAAGCACAGAGATCTAATCTCTGGAAATTCCTTGCACTGTAAAACTTCACCAGGTGGAAGCCAGGGTCTATTGAATTGCTCACAGCATTTCTGCTCCCTTCCCTTGGGAGAGAAATAGCTTCACTGCTCCTGCAGGCCAGGAAAAACTGTTGGGGTTTGGAGTGTGCCTTCTGGGGTTGTTACTTTGAGTCCTAAAATACTATTGATTTTTCTTTTTCCTCATTGATTCCTTGTTTTTCCTTATTGATCCCCTTTGTGTGAACTTTGCATTTCCCTGCCAGGCTGCAGGAGGCACAGGGCCCTTTTTGCTGGCAGAGTCTTATCCCACACCTGATCAATCACACCCTGCAGCTTTCACCTGTTCCTGTTTCATCCCCACATTATTTCCCCTGGATGAGGGGTGCTGGCAGCACTTTTACACGTGTTTTGTATTGGCTGTGGAGCAAGACTGTCCCCAACACTGCCCACATCTGCATGTGGGGCTTTAATTCCATAAAATCCTTCTGCCCTGAGCAGAAAATCACTTTTCTCTGGGATTTAAATTGGGATATAACTGCTGCCCTTCTGTATGGGCAGCTTTCCTGGACCTGAAGGGGGTAGAAAGACACAGAATACTAAACCAGGATGTTTTCTTTCCTTTTAAAGGTAAGTTGAGGCATTTGGCAGTTTTAGGGAATTTTTTTTCCTGCCTGGGGAATTCTTAGCCATGATGGAGAGGGACTCTAAAATGATTACAGGCCACAGTAGATTTTGGGTCTTGATCTCTCCCTTTGTGCCCTGAGCAAGGGACCCCAGGAAGAAAATCTCAGTGTCCTCAATCTGTGCATGTTCCATCTCTGTTTTTCCCATTTCAATGTTTTGTTCCCTTTTCCAAGGGATGTGGCTGTTTTTTCAGGCACCTGTGGTAGCAGGGCACTGAACTGGGCTGTTTGTTTCAAGTAGCACAAACCAGTTCAAACAAAACCCACCCTGTGGGATAAACAGCCCCTATCTGCCTCCCCAGGCTTGTTTGGGATGGGAAGTGTTCTTTGCAGAGGAAATCTGGATCGTGCCACAGCAAAGCCTAAAGGGAGCATGGATGGAAATGGTTTCCAGACTGAGTTCTCTCCAACTGTCTGAGCTCTGGCATGACCCAAGAGATCTGCAAATGGCATCTGAGACCTGTCCTGCACTGGGAGGTCATTCCTAGCCCAACCAGTCTGAAAATTCCATTTAAACATGGGATGTTGGCTTTTCAAAGGCAGCTCCTCCTGCCCCTCTCCCATTCTTTACAGGTCAGTGGTGAGGATTCACAAGATGTCACAGACATGTTCTATGAAAAATCCTTTCCTTAGGATTTTTTTCTCCTGAGAAGCTGAGAGGCCTCAGGAACAAAATGCAAACAATGATTATCTGCTGCTGTGGAATGCAGCAGGTGGATCTGGGATTGGTCTCATCTGGTTGTTTCTATTTAATGGCCAATCCCAGTCCAGCTGTCCAGATTGTCTCTGTCAGAGACAAACCTTTGTGATTCATTCCTTTTCTATTCTTAGCCAGCCTTCTGCTGAAATCCTTTCTTCTATTCTTTTAGTATAGTTTTAGTATAATATATATCATAAAATAATAAATCAGCCTTCTGAACATGGAGTCAACTTTCTCATCTCTTCCCTCATCCTGGGACCCCTGTGAACCCCACCCCAACAAGAGATGATGCAAACCTGGCTGTTTTCAGAGAGGCTCCCACTGATCCCCCTCTGGGAACAGGGCATGCCGTGAGGATGGGCTCTGGGGCCCTTGCACCTGGGTGTTTGATCTCCTGCTCTCCAGGGAAGGGCTGCCACAGGTGCTTTCCTGTGGAGCTGGGGCTTTGTTGCTGCCTGTCCCAAGGCTGAGCCCTTCAGGATGGTTCTGCACAGCTCTCTCCCCCCACCCTGGTTCACCCTGCACTGCTGGCAGTCCCCTCACCCAGCCTGTAGTCCCATTTAATCACGGTGAAGCCACCACAGACTCAGGAGGGTCCACAGATGGGGTTAGAAATTAGAATTAATTTTTTTCCCCTAGAAGAACAGGAGGTAGGGATGAACAGCTGAGGTTCTTCCCTCTGCAGCTCTGCTGGCTCAGCTGCAGGGGGATCTTGGCCATGGAGTTTGTTTTGCTCAAGCAATTTTTGTGTAATTGGGAGGAGGCATCAGGGCCTGAGCAGGAGGGTTTGGTGGCCCAGGTCTCTGTTACAGCAGGTCTCTCTTAATCCATTAGGTAGTGATTTAGGGGCAGGGATGCTCATAAATGTCCTGAAAAGCAAATGTTAATGCTCCAGGGAGTGTGAGAGCAAGGCCCACTTCTCGACAGTGACTGGAAGTGATAGTGCTCACCACAACATCCTTTCCATGACAATAAAGGTCTGACTTTGAGCAAAGAAACCAAGAATATTTGTGGCTGAAGACTGTCCTTAAATTGCCTCTCTGGCTGCAGGTGTCAGGGAAGTACAGGATGTTTTATGTAAGCTCAGCACACTTAGTTTCACCCAAAGGAAAGGCTGTGAGAGGCCTGGAGCAGAATAAAGACCTGTTTTCTCTGAGTCACCTCTTGTGTAGAAATCCTTCCTTTTGAGGGTGCAGAGGCCCTGGCACAGGGTGCCCAGAGCAGCTGTGGCTGCCCCTGGATCTCTGGAAGTGCCCAAGGCCAGGCTGGACAGGGCTTGGAGCAACCTGGGATAGTGGAAGGTGTGCCTGCTATTGGGCTGGGAATGGGATGAGTTTTAAGGTCCTTTCCAACCCAAACTGTCGGAACCCAGGACATTCCTCTGGCTGCCCTGGGTGATTCAAAACCCTGGCAGGGGACTCAGAGACCTTGGCACGGAGTCAAAGACATCTGTGACTTTGATTTTAGTCCATAGAAAAAATTACCAACTTTGTGTGAAGATTTACAAGCCACAAGAGTTTGAGTAGAATGATGGTGAATTTGTCACAGGATGAAAAAGTAGAATTTTGGGGTTTTTAGAATGGGGGTTCAAGAGGGAAGATGGAGAAATCTGGGCGTGTCCTGTCCTTCTTCTTCTCCTTCTTGTCCTCCATCTTCTGCTGTGATGGTGGCACTTTGGATTGGTTTAGAGTAGAGACAAACTGTCTGACAGAGCTGATAGGTATTGGAAAATTATTGTAAATAAAGTACACGTAGTTTTTAGTATAAAAAGATAACACTGCCCTGAGGGTGGGCAGTGTGCCACAACCCGACCTGCTGGACAGATCTCAGCAGGTCAGAAAAAGAATGTATTAGATAAGAGAAAACAAACAACCTTGGAAAGCAGAACCGACAAATCCCCACTTCTTCTTTGGTCTTCGGGCTGGGAAAAAAGACTTTTAATACCTTGGGATCATCTCAGCCACAGAAAGCTGAGACCAAATCATTCTGATTCTATCATTCTTATCTGAGCTCTTCCACCAACCCTGTGTAAGCCAGACCTTGCTGCTGACTGTCCACTCTTCTCCTGATTATGGATGTTAAGAGCCCAGCTTTGAAAAGCAAAGCTTCCCGCTGGAAGCACAGCCTGGTGACCAAGGGCAGCCAACACAAACACCTGGCAAGCTTCCCTGGCCAAGTTTCACACCTAGAATAAATCAAAATATCTTCCTTCCTGCTCAGGCAGCTCCCAAGGAGCTATTTGCTCTTGCCACACACACTCTGTTCTTTCCAGGAGAAAACTTGCTTCCTCAGGAAAGTTTGCACCATGAAACCTTTTATTTTAGACCGTGGTTCTACCAGAGAGCTGGGAGCAGGGAGGGCTGGTCCCTCTCCTGTGCTGACTTAGCCTGGGAGGTCTGTGCTTCTGTCATTAATTAGGGCTCCCCAGTGAAAAAAATAGGGGAAAACCTCACAGACAGGTCAGGGTGAGGAGAAACATCCTCCCACCCCCCTCACTGGGGGAGTTTCTTTGGGTTTATGGAGCCTGATGTCTGGTCATTGCCCAAAAATTTGGAGTTGGGTGGGAATGACCAGGTCAATTCAGCCTGTCTCCCTTCTGGTGTCCTCTGAAGAGGGGTAGAACTGCCCTGATATGCCAAGGTAGATGGTCCTTGATTTGTTTGGGTTTTTTCCCTTTAAAGAACCATTATTTGGAAGAAAGGGTGAGAACCACGGTTGGGAATTTAGATTTTGGAAGAAATCCATTAGGAAATAATCTTCTGTACTCCAATGGAGGAAAATCACACCTTTGATTTGAGAGCAGCTGCCTCACCAATGCCTCCAGCATCCCTCTGGCTTCTCTCCATGATCCCCAGCTCATTCCAGCTGCTGAAGGGTGAGTGCCAAGGGCTCTTTGATGTGACCTGGGATCTCCTGGCTGTTCCCTGTGTCTCAGGTTGAAAGGTGTAGCTAGGTGTGTGTGTGTGTTCTATCCCCATCTGTCAGAGGTGGGGCAGTTATTTTCTGTTCTTTGGGCAGTTTTCTTTATCTCTTCCACAACCAATCCTCCCTCCAGGAGATCTCTGCTGTTCATGGGCCATTAATTATTAATTATCTTCCGTCCATGGCCAGTGAGTGTCCCTGCATGGCTGATCAAATTCCACCATCCCATGGGGAGATGCTCCACCCAGGGGAGGAGCCAAGCATTCCTACCTGGATCCAATCTGAGGTTTGGGACAGCACAGCAGCCTTTGCCCACTGCATTCCCAGAGGAGCAGCTTTCTCCTGCCCTGCATTCCCAGAGGGAGAGCAGGCCCATCTCCAGCAGCCCTGGAGCTCCAGAGGAAAACTCCCCCCTTGTGCAGGATCCCTGCTCCAGCAGAACCACAGCTGGCACTGCAGGAGGGCTGAGCCCCCCTGGGATGGGACTGTGCCACCACCCTGAGCCCCCCTGGGATGGGACTGTGCCACCACCCTGAGCCCCCCTGGGATGGGACTGTGCCACCACCCTGACACACAGGGGGCCAGGGCCTGCTCTGACTCTGGCAGTGCTGTTTTGTATCACTGCATTTTTATTTTATTTTTTTTTTCTTCCCTAGTAAAGAACTGTTATTCCTGCTCCCACATCTTTTCCTGAGAGCCCCTTAATTTCATAATTATAACAATTCAGAGGGAGGGGGTTTGTATTTTCCATTTCAAGGGAGGCTCCTGCCTTCCTTAGCAGACACCTGGCTTTTCAAACCAAGACACCTGTTTTCAAACCTGCTTGCTGGCCCAGGAGGACTCTCTGTAGGTGCTCAGTCAGGTGTCTCAGATACCCATGAAGATGGAAAAGGTCTGCCAGAAATTCTTAACTGGGAAAGAAAAGAAGAAACACAGAAGGTCCATCAATCCAGAGTGACACAGAGGGGTGGGAGGGATCAACATGTTCATCCAGGAGTGATATCTCAAAGGAATTTCTGGCTGAAGTTTGGGGAGGATTCTTCCTACACCAGCACAGTGTCTGTGCATTTTGCATTGCAGGGGAGGATTCTGTGTGCTGGTGGAACAGCACAGGAATCCCCTGGCTCAGCTTTTTTCCATCATGAAAAATGGTGATTTCCCAAAAGTGCCCTCATAAACATTTCCAGGCAGCAACCTCTTTGTCAGCCCTGTCAGACTTCAAAGAAGGAGGAAGACACAGCTGATGCAATGACATTTTTTTGACCAGCTCTGCACTTGGACAAGAAGCATCCTATTGTGTTCCTTTGGAAAAGGGGTAACTGTGCTGCTCCAGGAGCACAGGGGCAGCATCCTGCTGCATTTACAGCATTTTCACATCCTCAGGTGAAAGTTGACACAAGGCTGCCCTGTGATGTGATAGAGGAGGATTTTTATCCTGCTTCTTTTTTACCTTTTTAGCTTCTTCTTTTAGTCTTTCTCCTGAGTGACCTCGTGACTTAAGATCTTAAATTTGGAATTACCTTAAGAGCTGCCTTCATCTTCCCTCTGCTCCATGGGGAGTGAGACAGCAATTCCATAGGAAATCTCTTTTAGGATCACTTTCCTGTCAACAGCAACTGCAGAAAGCACTGAAGAGGAATATTTTGTTTTGTTTTTTTAATCTGGATTTTTTTTCTCCATTTTAGAACAATGTATTCTTTGCCTTAGCTATTAGCCCAAGTGATTAACTTATTGTCAGTGATTTATGACTCCTCTGAAGATATTCCCAGGGCTATTAGACTGACATCATCAAATTGCTCCCACTTAAGAGCAGGCAGAGCCAGCACAGAAGCAATTCTGAGGAGCTGCTCCCGTTCCAGGCAGGGTTTGCTGGGATGCCAATGTGTGAAATGCAGGGGCTGAGTTTTCTCACCCATGGTCCAAGCTCTGCTGGTGGAGGATGAACTTGTGCTCCAGCAGTTTTAGATGCCTCCTGGAGCTGCCAGACCTCAGGCTATGAGAGAAAAGTGAAGCATCCTAAAATTGGCTCCTCCTCACACTCCTGATAAGGGGCTCTGTAGTTGCTGTGAAAAGCAGAACTTGCTTTTCATTTATCATTCCAAACCTCTCTGTTCCTCTGGGTCTTCTGCCCTGTCCAGGATCATGAATCTCTCCTGTAGGCACATTTCCACCCTGCAGCTGTGGACACATCCTTCTCTCATCTCTGCAGCTCTTCCCCTGAGCTGGCATCTCTAATCTGAGCAGCTCCTGTGCTTCCAGATCAAACATTCCTCCTTTTCTTGGGGGCAAGACCTACTTCCTCCCTTTCCTTAGTGGCCACAGTCTGCAGGCAGGAGAAGATGCTTGTGGCATTCACATTTTCTGGAAAAATCCCTTCACCCAGGATTTTTCTCCTGGGAAGCTGAGAAGCCTCAGAGAAAAGGAAAACAATTCTTATCTCATTGGCTTCTCCTGTGCTGTGCTCATGTGGAATGTGTTTGGAGATTGTTCACCCACAGGTGATTGTTCCATTGCATTCTGCTGGGAGTTGTTTTCACTCTTTGGCCAATTAGGGCCAAGCTGTGTCAGGGCTCTGGAGAGAGTCACAGGTTTTCATTATTATCTTTTTAGCCTTCTCTCTGTATCCTTTCTGTGTTCTTCAGTATAGTTTAGTTTAGTATTATTTAATACAATATAGTATCATAAAGTAATAAGTTAGCCTTCTGAGAACATGGAGTCAGATTCATCATTCCTTCCTGCCACGGGGGTCCCAGCAAATACAATAGATGCTGGAAAAAGATGTTGAGGGCTATGCAGAGTCTTGGGAGGATGGATTCAAGGTGGTGTTGAGTACAGCTCTGCTCTACAAACCCAGAGCTTTGCTGTCCTGTCCCACCTGGAGCTGCTTGGCTGTGGTGGCACAGCCCAGCTCTAAAACAAGATGCTAGTTAATTTCTTTTTAGGGTGGACACCCTTGTCAAAACAAAACTTCTGAGATAAACCCTGCTGCCATTCACCCCTGGGTCACTGCTTCACACAGCCTGAGGTTACCAGGTCCACCCTGGCCATGGGTGGGAGATGACCCCAACACGGGCACATCTGGCAGCTGCTGGGTGATGGTTCCTCCCTGTGCCTGCTTGTGGACACCTCCCCTGCATCTCCTCTTCATCCTCAGGGCTGCCAGGAAGCTGCTGGCATTGCTGCCAGTCCCTGAGGAAGAATTAAGGGGTGACAGAGTGACAACCTGCATGTCCCCCTGCTGTCCCTGCCACAGCTGGACGCTTCTGGCATCACCTCACTCCCTGTTAAACACATCTGGAACCAGCTGTGCCTCTGTGCAGCTCCATCCTCATGGCAGAGCCTGGGGGACACATTTTTAATTTACCACTGATCCATTCCAGCCACTTTCTGCCTCAGTTTCCCCATGTGTGATTCAGAGGTGGAGGTTGTCACCCCCCTGATCCTCAGCCTCCTGCTGTCACACACCCTGCCAAGCACACTGGGGGCCTTGGGTTTCCTTGCGGACAAGTGGCTGGAGGATTGTCACCACTAGGATGATGGTAGCTCCTCCTGGGATGCACAATAAGCCAGCAGGTCGTTTTCCCCACCTTTCTTCTGCCAATCCCTGTGTTTGCCAGCTCAGAAGGTGTCTGGCACCCCCCAGTCTCCAAGGGCCAGGAATGCAAATGCCAGGTTGATAAAATGCCTTGGTTCAGGAGATGCCATGGAGATTTACACTCCAGTTGAGCCTGAAGGCAGAGCGTGCACTGGTTATTGCACACCTCCAAAATAAACCAGGAAAAGGCTCTTTTGATACCCCCTGCCCAGCTCATCTGATCTGGGAATGGTCCCAGTGGAGGATGTGAACACAGAGACAGTGAGGAAGATGCCAGAGGATCTTCCTGCACTCAGTGGTGCAGTGAAGGTTTGTGTTTGGTCTTGGGTAAGCCTGACTTTTTTTTCCCCTTAAAAATACCCCCAAAGGATGGGAAATAAACTAAAAATCTTCGAGTTGGTCTGGAGTCTGTTCACATGGGTAGTGGAAGTGTCCTGGGATCTGCTGTCCTCCAGCTGTGGTGAGTCTCCTCCAGGAGCTGGGACACCTCCAGATGTTTCAGGTGTCACCGAGCACTTTGTGAGTCACTGGGGAGCCAGCTGCTCACTCCATCCCAGAGACTGTGCTGTCCAAAATCCATCCCACTGCTCCCCCATCGCTGAAAAGGCAGTTTGGGTCAGGCTGGAAGCAGCAGCAGCAGCAGAGGGAGCTGGTCGGCCAGTGGATGCTGCAAAACTGATGCTCAGAAGGTGCTCTTGTTTCACTGAGAGCTCTTCAGGGGCTGGGCAGGAGCTGGCCTGCAAATGTCAATTTGTCGATCTCTGGGCCTCAGGCTGGGCTCTCCCAGGGGGCTCCCCTGTCAGGGCAGACCCTACTGGAGTGGCTTTGTGTCAGGAAAGAGAGACATACTGGATTTTTTCGGTCTTTAGGTTCTTGTTTATTGTTATCTAAAGTTTTGCACGCTGTCCACACCAGGCTCAGCACACTGGAAAAGCACCACAAAAATGGCCAACAGTCTCTTGGTACAAGGGCTTTTAAGGCTAAACTATCCAATTAAGAACTGACACCTGGATTATTTTCCCTTTTTACCCAATAACTGATCCCTAAACATCTGCAATGTGGATTTTTCTGCCCAATTACAAAATGCCACCCAAACCCATGAAGAAGGAGGAAGAAGCAGCATGAAGAAGAAACCCAGGATGACAACCTGTGCCGTCCATCTTGCTTCCATCCACAACACACTAAAAATCCCAAAACCTCAATTTCTCTCCGAGTGACACACCTACACTGCTCTCTATAATCTATTTCACACTTTTGTGGGTTCCAGTCTATCTTGAAGTCTGGGAAACTTTCTCCATGAGTGAGGGTCAAAGTCAGTGCACCCCTGGCGGTGAGGGCACCACAGAGCAGACAGAGAAATATTCCCTGTGCCCTGGGTTTCCACATGCAAACACTGGACCGTGCTGCCATGGTGATTGGGAAAATGACCTTCTGTTTTGCCCTAGATTAGAATATTCAGATATATTCTATTCCCATCCTCAAGAGCTAATGAAACCTGGAGGGGCATTGTTTTTTCCTTATTTCCTGTTAATGGGCCCATCAGTGCCTTGGCATGACTCAGAGACAACTCCCTCCAGGAGCCATTTCTGTTTCATGGACCCACCTCATCACTCACAGAATGATAACAGCCCATTGTGAGATGCTCCTCCCAGGGGGGAGGAGCTAAGAATCCCCACCCGGATATAATCTGGGATTTGGGACCAAGCTGTCAGACTTTCCACTGGATTCCCAGAAGAATAGCTGTCTTTTCTACTGGATCTTCAGAGGAAGAGTACACCCTTCTCCAGGATCCCTGCTCCAGCAGAACCACAGCTGACCCTCCAGGAAGGCTGCAGCCACAATTCCAATTGGACTGCTACCAACACCCTGACCCACAGGGTGTCAGGTCGGGTTCTGACTTTGTTAGTGGTTTGTCTTTTGTATTATTGCATCTATTTTGGTTTTCTTATAAATTGTATTTTTGACTTGGAGTCTCTCACTTGCTTTGCTTTCAAACCAGAACATGTCCTTGCAGACTGGCCTGGGAGGTAGGGCTGGAGCTGCCGGATGCTGGGCTGAGCTCCACGAGAACAAGAAGTGCCTCAGCACAGCCTGAGCTGGGTAAATCACCCCATCCTGTGTGGGTCCTCTCAAAGGACAGCCTTGGAGCAGCCCTGCCTGTGTCAGGGATCAATCCAGACTGGCTGAGAGTCCCAGAAAGTGGGATTTTGTCCCTGCTGCAAGAGAGTCCTGCCTAAACTCCTCTAGAGTGAGCTTTCTTATAGTTTATTTGAAAAAGCATTTAAGATGTCTCCTTTATCTTTTCAGATTATTCCCTCAGGAAGCAGATTTTGGCAAAAAAATTAATGTCATTGAAGTTTGCTTTGATTTTATTTCTATGGCCATTTTGGATTTTTAAACTTTTTTTTTTTAATACTCATTTTAAATTATGGAGTGGAAGGCTGGCTGCACAATTTAGAAAAATGTTTGTTTGTTCCGGGAAAAAAAAAATAACATCAGTCCCCTGTTTCTGCTGTAAATCTGAGTGATCTTGGTAATTTTATAACACAACAATCATTGATAGTCCATTAAAGTCCTTAAATGGATGACCACTTGGCCAAGGGATTTTGGATACCTTAGGGCTTGGGTTTAAATCTGTCCTTTCCCTGCCTTTGCTTGCCATGATTCCTTGTGGCTGTGGAATGAGAACTGCTCCATCTCCCCGTGGGCTCCTGGGAGGATTTGTCTGCTGGAGATGCTCAGGGCAGCAAGGCCACGTGTGAAGGGCGTCCCCTTGGTCACATCCCCTGATGTGGTGTCACACCCTGCCCTGTGGTGTCCCCCATCTCCCTGCAGTTTGGCAAAGAGGTTCTGTTCCCAGGGTGGAATTTTCCTGGCTGTGGAGGCTGATGGAAATCTCTCCTGCCTGCTCTATATTTCCTGCACACCTTTCACTATTTCTGCACTTTCAGGGAGAACGCCTCGCCTGCTCAAACTTGACTCCCTTTTTGGGCTTTAAATATTGAGATCAGATCAATATCTCATGAACTTCCTCGGTGAAGATGAGTGTGAATTGCTGGGAGCTGTATCAGCCTCTTCCCCCTCTCCTCTCCTATTGCCACTACAAGCTCATTAAGTCGTGCCACAGGCAGAGATCCATCAAAGGCTGTAAGTGCTGTGGATGTTTCCTGAAGTGTCTCATTCAGAGCATGATGAGCTTTGAGTGCTTCTCCTAATGCAGGCACAATCCAGAGTTACTGGTGTGCTCTTAACTAATAAACCTCCAGCTGCAGCCCAGAATAGCAAACTCTGTAATCATGGAAAATTGCTTTCTGATGGGTGAAAATGCACGAGCCTGGGGTGGAGATCTGCTTCCCTCCCCCCTTCTCTTTTCTTAAGGCTCTGAGTAGGAAGGTGGAGAGGGGAAAGGGAGGCAGGATCATCCATCCATCCATCCATCCATCCATCCATCCATCCATCCATCCATCCATCCATCCATCCATCCATCCATCCATCCATCCATCCATCCATCCCCCCCTCACTGTCACGATGGCTCTTTTGGCATTTGACTCTGGTTATCACTGCAAATTGACAATTTAGGATGAATGGGAAGGGACCTCTCCAGGACACCATGAAGGCTTCCCCAGTCTGGGCTTCATCCAGGAGGTTGCTGAGCCTTCCATGGTGATGCCAAGTTCATTTTTCCCTGGAAAAAGGTGAATGCTCAGAATCCTGAGGAGAGGAAACCTGCACCAGCAGGGAAGGGATGGTCTGGGAGCCTGGTGGGGTTCATCCACGGTGTCTGAAGCATCTGTGCTTCACCAGGGAGCTGCAGACAGACCTGGGAGAGCTTGAGACATCCCAGCTAGAAATATCCCTTAGGATAACACCAGATCTTGGCTGGAGAAGGGGGGACGAGCTCTTCTGGTGGGTGGGAAATACTCCAGTGCCTCCAGCTGGAAGTGTGGTCTGCAAGAGGCATCGAGGGAAGGAGCTGCCTGTGCTGCAGAGAAATACCTTGGGGGCACACCTGGGCTTGCAGGTGTCAAATGTGGCTCAGCAGGAGACAAAATGCCAAGGCTGTGAGGGCAGGAAAGGTCCCCTCTCACTGCCAGGGCAGGAATATCCCCCACCATGTCCTTCCTGGGGGTTTTATGGCTCAGGGGGATGCGTGACTGAGGCAGTGCAGGGAGCTCAGGTCAGCAGGCACTGCAGGACACTGAGCCTTCTCTGGGGAGAATTCCAGAGCCAGGAGCACAGTGGGGTCATTCCCTCATGTGCAGAGCAGGATGCACTCCCTGGAAAGGGACGGGGTTATCCTGATGTCAGCTGGGGTGACTGCAGGGCAAGGGCCAGGATGTTCCCTTGCTGGAGCCTGGCCTGGCTGAGGCTGGGTTTCCAGGAAGGATAATGTCCCTGGAGACATCTGATGCACTGTGGTGCAGGGACAGCCCCAGAGGGATGATAAACACAGCACATGCAGCACAGGCACGTGGCACTGAGGGAGGATGCCCAGCAGCCACGACTCACTCATGTCTTTGCAGCTCTAAAGCTGAACTCAAACTTCAAACTCAGTGGAAGAAAAACCCCCCCAAACCTTAGATCCACATTTCCCTCTGTGAGGTTTGGCCTTAATTAGGGTTTCTGTGTTCCTTCTGAATTATTCATGAATAATTATTTTGCTTCATACTGACTGGTTTTGGTTATCCTGCTTCACCTCAGGCTGGCTCGTCTAATTAATTGACACTTATGAGAATATGAGGCACAAAAATCCCTCCAAGCCCTTTCAAGAACTTCATATCTAAATTCAAAGACTATTCAAGGACTGAGGCTCTGGCTACTAAATATTAATACTCATAAAGTAATATTTATCCTTATCCTTTTCCACTCTGCCCTTCCCTTCCTTTATGCTTCTCCTTCAGTAAATCAAGATGAGACCATCAATCAGCATCACCAAAAACCTTCCTGGGGGGCTCTTCTTTGTAGCTTAGCTGAAATAAATTATTATCTGTGTTTCTAAGCCCCTGATGAGCTTTACTGCAGAAATGAAGGTGCTCTCCCAGCTGGTTTCTGGCTGAAAGGAGGAAAGGATGGTCCAGAATGGGAGCAGAGGGGCTCAGTCGAAATCTCACACTCTCCATGGGGACCATGACTGGACTCATGGGATCATGGAATTTCCTGAGCTCGAAGAGACTCACAAGGATCATTGGGTCCAGCTCCTGGCCCTGCACGGGTGAATCCCAGAAATTCCACCCTGTGTCTGAGAGGGTTGTCCAAATGCTTTTTAACTCTTTTTAACAAAACTCACAGGTTTGAGGCTCTGTCCATTCCCTGGGGAGCTTATTCAGTGCCCACCCCCCCTCTGGGTGGGAAACGTTTTCCTAACATCCCCCTAACCCTTTCCTGACACATCTCCAGCTGTTCCTTGGGTCCTCTCACTGGTCACCAGAGAGCTCCAAGAGAGCCAGGAGGTCACCACAGAACCTCAAGGTTTAGGAGGCTGTGATGGCTGAGGGCTGTCCCCATTTTGTGTGTGCCTTGTGCCATGGAGTGGTGGCTGTGGACGCACTCAGAAGACAATGGGGATGTCTGGCAGAGTCAGCTGCATCTCTCCCTGGCTTCCCCTGGTGCTGGTCCAGCAAGGAGATGAGTTTTGATGGCCTGGCAGTGTTTGCAGGCCATGTGTTGTCTCTTCCTTTCGAGGCAGAGCCATCAGGCCTGGAGAGCTGGGATCTGTGGGAAAAGGCAGTAGGTGCAAGGATGAGTTGATGAGGTGTCAGATTAAGGTCAGGGCTAGCTGGGAGGGAGTGTTCCTTTCCCTCCAAGCTGAGATGCTTGGGAGAATTGAAGAGGACACAGAAGCTGTGGGATGACGTGATGCTCTGAGGGCAGAGGTCCTGGACAAGGGGAAAATCTCCAGCGGCTACAACTCCACCCACAATCAGGCTCAGACTCTCTTCCTCTTGCTGTGTTTGGGCTGGAAAAAACCCTCGAGTGCAAGAGGACCCTCTCAGCACCCTGCCAAGACCAGTCTGGGCCAGAACAGCAGCTGCATCAAGGGGCCATTCCCACGGTGATGATGTCCTGCATGGGAAGGTGTTTGGATCCTGGAGGGGGTTCCTTGGGCTCCAAGATGAATGACAGGCCTGGCCAGGACCAACAGGACGCTCTCTGCAAGAGCTCTAGCTGCTTCAGCCCTCTGAGCAGCTAGAGAGCAAACAGTGAAATGCAATAGGCACAAACAAGCACAGAGACCAGTATTCAAGGCTCTTCAGCACTTCTGGCCTCGGATTTGCAACAAAACCTTTTCTCAGCTGGCTTTGAAAAGGGAACCCACGCAAGCTCCTTTTGCTATTCAGCCCAAACACAGGGCTGCTACTCATTCGAGCCCTCTGAATGTTCCCTCAGCTCCCGGGTTCCTTGGGCTGTGCCAAGAGCACAAACACTGAGGCCACTGGCTGGAGGTGGGCAGGAAACATCAGCAGAGCATTTTCCAGAGCGGGGTAAGCAGGGCACATCCCAACATTCTCATCCTGTTTCTTGCTGTGGAGAGTGGGGAGAAGTGGTTGGGAGGATGTCCTGGAGGCTGCTTGATTTCCTCCTGTCATTGCTGTTAGGGCTTTGGCTCAGTGTGCCAGGTGAAGCCAAGCTGTCCATCCTTGTTCTGTTCCAGCTCTGAAACATTTCACCTGAACCATCAAACATGGGCTGGGGGCTTGGCCAGAGCAGCTCTAGAGCCCAACTCTTTGCTGTATGTGCTGTCTTCATCTGCTTCTTAGGAGGAAGGCATGGCACTGGGATCCTCTCCTTGGGATGCACAGCTTGGCTGTGCCTCAGCTTCCTTTCAGCCTCAGTTGCTGCCTCCCTGGGCTGCTGCACATTTCATGAACTGATCTAGTGGAGGAAACCCTGAAATTAGGCTCAGCCTAATGCTGAGTGCTAGTGCTGATGTGTTCCAAAACCAGGTGAGTTTTTCAGGTGCCTGGGACCCCCCCAGGGATGAGGCTATGGAGTGGTGTCCCCTGGATCATCTGGGGCCATGGCAGAAAAAGAAATGGGATTTTATTGCATTGGCTGCGTTTTCTATTCTGCTCAGAAAGAGAAGATTTTGGCCCATCTCCAGTTTTGTGGCCACCTTCAGGAACTCCTGGATGCAGCTCCAGAAACTTTTCCTGGATGCTTTGATTTTTAGCCTAAGGAGGACACAGCTTGTCCTCAGGGCTGGGTAAAGGAGAAAATATCAGGTTGTCATCCTGTGCTCCTCCTTTTGCTTGTCCCTGGAGTCTCTGTGCTTTCCCTTTTGTTATGAAACAGGGTTATAACACTCTTTTTGCCTTCCTGAAAACCTGTGGTCTTCTCAGAGGTGTGTTGACATGTAGGGATGGAATCATCCACAGTGGTATTTCTCCCAGCACTGAGGATTTTGCTCTGTTTTGTATTACAAAAAAGTTCCAGGTATCTTCACTTCTCCATTATCCTGGCTCATCCCAAGGAAATTCCCTCAGAAAGCCCCTCCTGCCCTATAAATGCATTTTCTTTTGATCTCTTCTTCTGCCAGGCATCACCACCTTACATCTCTGGTGCCAGCGCTGCTTGCATGTGATTTTAAATCCCATCTTACCTAACAACACAGGGTTTGAATTTTCAACTTGTGAGCCTGGATCATGCTAGGAGGGCTGCTCATGCCAGGAAATTCCTTGCATTTTCAGTTTTCTCCTCTGTGCCTCCTTGCTGGAACGGGCTCTGGCACAGCTTTTGTTTGCTGCAGCTGCTGGAGAACAGAGCAATCATGGCTCCTCTCCTTCGTGGGCGAAGCTCATTGTTTTGGAAGGAGAGCTGGCATTTTTAGAAACCTGCTGAATCAGCATCCTGGATCCCAGATTCTGGGAATCTGGATCCCATATCCCATCCTGGATCCCAGAATTTGGCATCTCTTGGGCCAAAGCACAATGGATGGAAATGGATGCTGATATTTAGGTAGCTGAGTGCCTGCCTCTAGGTTCCAGGTGGTGAGGTTCTCAGCTGGGAACTGAACCCCATTCCTGCTGACTCCAAAGGACTTTGCCCACTCCAAGCCCTGAAAGAGAGGAAGCATTTCATGGGGCTGCTGACACACCCCAAGAGGCTTTCCCTACCTGTCACAGTGCAGGTGACACATCCCTACTGCCATTGCCTTGTAGGTGATCTTCAGCTCCTTCACAAGATGCATCCTCTTGGAAACCTCTGTCATCCCAGGAGATGCCAATACCCGTCCTGGTAGAGGTCTTTGGACAGTGATGGAGGGGAAAGATGAGCAGCACAGTGATGTCTGCATGCACAGAGAGCAGCAAGAAGTGAAAATTCACTTAAAATGTTGGGCGAGGCTTGTTTCATTCTGGCTCCCTTTGGCAGCCGGAGTAAACTTGTCAGGGATAATAAGGATAATAAACGTTGCTAAGCAAAAAGTGATTCCAAATCAGCTTTATCAGCTCAGCCCTGTGGGGAGGAAAAGGGATCTGAGCAGGGGAGTGCAGCAGAAAACACCTGGTAGGGGGATGGAAGACACAAACAGCCCATGTCAGCTTGGGGACAAACCTATAATATCTGCAGGGAATGCCCTGATGAGGGGAGAGAATGATGCATCTGACTCCATCTTATCAGAAGGCTAATTTATTACTTTATTACACTATATTATTCTATATTATAGTACACTATGATACATTACATCTAAACTGAACCTGCCAAGCACTCAACTGCAGTCCACTGCACAGAATCTCATTGACTGCCAGCCAACAGTCCTGACACACACACACGCTTGCCCCTGACATGCCAAGGAAACAAAACCCCATCACTCTGGGTAAACAATCTCCACATTGCATTCTGCTTTTGCACAAACACAGGCACAGCAAATGATAAGAATTGTTTTTCCTTCTTCTGAGGTTCAGAGAATGTGAAATCCAGAAATATTCTTGGGAAGAATTGTGCCTTGCTTTTCTCTGGGAAGAGAAATGTGGCAACACAAACCTGTCCCTGTGTCCCTGTTGGGAGAGGGAGGGCAGGGCCCAGATGGGCTGTGGTTGTGCTGGTCCCAGTTACAGCACCATGGAGAAGTGCAGGGTGTCCAGTCCACGCTGACCAGTCCTGAGTGATCCCCTGCCATGGGCAGTGCCAGCCTGTCCTCCTCATGGGATTGAGCTCTGGTGTTACCATCCATGACCCTTCATGGACTGTTGTATTTGTTGGGAGTGTCTCAACGCAGGCAGGAATGATGAATTTGACTCCATGTTTTTAGAAGGCTGATTTATTACTTTATAATACTATATTTTGTTAAAGAATGTTATACTATACTGTAGAATATAGAACATCCTGAGGGAGTGCAGGACATGAGAGCTCATCCCTGAGGAGCTGCATTGTGCCTTCCAGCCCAGCAAACTCTCCCCTGGGTGTTCATGCCCTCCTAATTTGACAGGTGGCTGTACAGGTGTGGATGGGTTGATCTATATGGAGTTCTCCAGGAGAACAGGCAAAAACCTTGGAATGGTTTGGGCTGGAAAGGACCTTAAAGACCATCACCTTCCCCTAAAAGAGATTGCTCCAAGCCCTGTCCAACCTGGCCCTGAACACTTCCAGGCATAGGAACTCAACAGATACATGTCACAAATCCATAGATGGATTCCACAGAAACGTTTGAGGATCAGAGTATTCCATTTAAAAAACACCACAATATCAGAAAAGAAAGTGCACCCAAACAAACCTTGTGGGTTTTTTCCCTACTGAAAGCATTTGATCTCTGCCTGGTCTCTTTGTGATGCTGGTGCCATGTACTGACAAAGCCAAATGTTCTGCTGGACCACAAATCAGGACAAACTCATGGGACCACTGTGGGAACCTTAATTTTTGTATTTTTCCCTGCATTTTGAACACTCAGTCAGTGAACTCTTGCACTGAGCTGCTGCAAATGGTTGGCAGGAGGGAGCAAGATTTTCCACAAAGGTTTCTTTGTGCTCCTGAGTCAACCCCTTACCACGGAGGAATAAGCCATGGATGTCCACGTTGGAGATGTCTCTGGGAAGGAGTGGTGGCCACTAGAGGGTGGCCATGCCATAGACAGCACTGCCCTTGGGGACAGTGACTTCCTGGGGCAGCTCCATGCTTTGAGAACCCCATCAGGATGGGCTGGCTTCTGGCTTTGGGTGTGTGACCTGCCCAGGTACCACATTTCTGATCTGAGAGAGGCTTTGTACATCCTGATGGCTGATGGACAGGCAAGTGCTTTTCTTATCACGTGTCAGAGGAGGTGAAGAGGTGTCTGGATGCCCAGGAAGGAAGAAGAGGAAAGGTGTGAGAGTTGGGTGGTTGTCTAGGCAGGGCCATGAGTCTCCTGAATTTCCCAAGTCAGGGGCACCACGGTGACATTTCCACCAGCTCAGAGCTGAAATGCCATTTTTCTAAGCCCCAATTTTGCATCACAACCTGACTTCACACCCAGGCCAATGCAAACTCTGCCTTCTGGCTTACAGCTTGAGAGCCACGATGCTGTCAGGGAATGTAAGGAGCCTCCACCCCTCAGTTATTGCAGGTCTCTGGGTGGGACTTGTACTGCTGCCTGTGAGCACATTGCATGACCTGAAGGACATTGTCCTGTGGCTGGAGGTGGCCATAGGCTAAGGCCATTGCTGAAAAGGGACAGAATAACTTCTGTCCACAGTGCCTGGCTCCCTGCAGGTCCCCCAGGCCATCCCACCAACCCTGGCCACCTTCCAGCCTCCACTTCCCCTCCTCGGCTCTCCTGCTGTGGGATATCTCCTGATGGAGCTGATTTTCTCGTTCATCCTCCCCCTGTTTTGGCTCTCAACAGGAGCTCTCTGTTCCAAGGAGACTTTGGCAAACGAGCACAATTTCTTCCTTTCCCTCCAACAGCCCTTTCCTGCCTCAGAGTTGTCCCCACCATCCTCCTCACTGTCACTTGATGCTCCCTCTTGCTTTGGCTCTCTTTTTGCTAACCCTTCCACTGGCTTCTGGTTCTGCTCCTCGCTGCCCAAACACATTTTAATCTTTCCCATCTGAAACAACTCTCCCTCAGCTCTGATTTCCTCCCTGGTTGCCACTTCTGTGCACACACCATGCCAAGACCCAGCTCATGTCTTCACTAAAGCCTTGGCCCGTGTCTGACACGACCTCATGGATTTTGGGTCGTGCCCAGCATAGTTAATGTGTTCCTCCTGTGCTTTCTTGAAGCCTGAGGACACCACTGGGGCTGCTGACACAGTGAATTTGTCCCCTCCTGCTTACACAGGTCTTATCCCAGCCCCTGAAATCCTGCTGTGTCGAAACCCTGATGGTGTTTGCTGTGCTGTGTCCATCCCACCCCTCTGCATCTGGAACCTTCCTCACTACAGGGATTCTCTGTGGATTCTCCTTTCCCTATGGAATGGCTGATCCCAATTTCTGTTCTGCCCATGCTGTCTGCAGCCTTCTTGCAGCCCAGGTGGGGAGAGTTTTTTTTAATCATCCTTATTCTCCTTAAGTATCTTCTTAAAGCACTACAACACTGGAACTGGCAACAAAATGGAAGGTTTGGGAAGACCCAGCATTGTCTCTTTTACTTCTTTATAATTGATTTTATTCATATTGGTGTCTGCTGATGATCTCTGACCATATGTAGTTGAGTTGTGGACATGTGGGGTTTTGAACAGGAATTTGATTGAGCCTGGAATGACAAAGTGAATTTAATCCAAACATCTCTTTTGGTGGAGCTGTGATATCAACAGCAATAAGTTTTGTTTCCTGGAGTGTCTCAGGCAGGCAAATCATAGAGAATCATAGAATATTCCATGTTGCAAGGGACCCACAAGGATCAACAAAGTCCAGCTCCTGCCAGGCAAAGGTGTGGGATGCTGCCCAAAAGGACACGTAGGTGCCAGGAGACAGGAGGATGTGGGCATGGCAGGCAGGCTGCTATTGCCAGCCAGCACCAGCTGGTTCTACACAGGATCTGCTGCTGATTTTGTAGCTCAGTTTGAGCCTCTTAAAGACTTTTCTGCATTCATGGAAAGGGCTGGTTGTGTTTGTGCACCCCTGAACACCCTGCAGCGCTGAAACACTCTCTAGATACTCTGGTTTTAACCGAGAAGTAGGGAGAGGGCTGAAATGATCTCACACCAGCTCTGCAAGTTTGTGATTTCTGTGATTGGGGCAGAAAGTACTCCACAAGCTCTCTTACACTTTTCAGGCTGTGGATTGAGATCAAGGTGTCTCCTGCCTTGGCTGTTAGAGGTTCTGGTGTGTCCATTTTTGTAAAACCAGCCTGTCCTTCCAGAGCTGGGTCCTGTCCCTCCAGGGCTGGTTCTCTCCCTCTAGAGCTGATTCCTCTCCCTCTAGAGCTGGTTCCTGTCCCTCCAGGGCTGGTTCCTGTCCCTCCAGGGCTGGTTCTGTCCCTCCAGGGCTGGTTCCTATTTCTTCAGGGCTGGTTCTGTCCCTCCAGAGCTGGTTCCTCTCCCTCTAGAGCTGGTTTCTGTCCCTTCAGGGCTCATTCTGTCCCTCTAGAGCTGATCCCTCTCCCTCTAGAGCTGGTTCCTGTCCCTCCAGGGCTGGTTTCTGTCCCTCCAGGGCTGGTTCCTATCTCTTCAGGGCTGGTTCTGTCCCTCCAGAGCTGGTTCCTCTCCCTCTAGAGCTGGTTTCTGTCCCTTCAGGGCTCATTCTGTCCCTCTAGAGCTGATCCCTCTCCCTCTAGAGCTGGCTCCTGTCCCTGCAGGGCTGGTTCTGTCCCTCTAGAGCTGGCTCCTGTCCCTGCAGGGCTGGTTCTGTCCCTCCAGGGCTGGCTCCTGTCTCTCTAGAGCTGGCTCCTGTCCCTCCAGGGCTGGTTCTGTCCCTCCAGGGCTGGTTTCTGTCTCTTCAGGGCTGGTTCTGTCCCTCTAGAGCTGGTTCCTGTCCCTCTAGAGCTGGTTCCTGTCCCTCCAGAGCTGGTTCCTCTCCCTCTAGAGCTGATTCCTCTCCCTCTAGAGCTGGCTCCTCTCCCTCCAGAGCTGGTTCCTCTCCCTCTAGAGCTGATTCCTCTCTCTCTAGAGCTGGTTCCTGTCCCTCAAGGGCTGGTTCCTGTCCCTGCAGGGCTGGTTCTGTCCCTCCAGGGCTGGCTCCTGTCCCTCCAGGGCTGGCTCCTGTCCCTGCTGGCTTTGCAAACATCAGGCAGACAGGAGTGTTTGCCCAGTGAAACGTGTGGGATCTGCCCTGTCCTGCTCTGTGCCATGGAGACATCGCTTCCCCGGCAGAGTGGGGGCTGGAGAGGCTTTGGAAAATGCAGCTTTCCAAGACCATTTGCTAACACTGTGTGCTGACTCCAAAGTCCTGAGAGGAGCAGGAAGCAATGTGTCACCAGGGCTGGTAGAGCTGCTTTGGCCTGATGGGCTTCCATGTTCCAGACTAGGAGAGCTGGGGTTGCTCAGCCTGGAGAAGAGAAAGGTCCATGGAGACCTTCCAGCACCTTCCAGTGCCTAAAGGGTGATTATGTAAAAGAGGGAGAGGGACTTTTAATACAGTAGATCCTGTTAGGAAAGGGGGAGAGGTTTTAAACTGATTTAGATCAGATATTAGGAAAAAATTGCTCCCTGTGTGGGTGGTGAGGCCCTGCATGGGTTTCCCAGAGAGGCTGTGGCTGCCCCATCCCTAGAAGCATCCAAGGGCTTGGAGCAACCTGGGATAGTGGAAGGTGTCCCTGTTCATTTTAGGGGGTGGAGCTGGATCTTTTTTAAAGTCCCTTCCAACACAAACCATTCCATGATTCTCTAATTCCATGCTCCCATGTTGGCCAACCCCTTTGTTTTGAGCCTGCATAGGAGAGGCAGACCCTCATGGAAAAAGACTTCAAGTTCTCATGCTCCCTTTGAGGGAGCATCTGGAAAATGGTTCCCAGGACTCAAAAGGCAGGAGAACACAAAAGGAACCTGGAAAAGGCCCGGGACACCAAGAGGCTCAAAGCTCATCAGGCTGGGAGGGAGATGGATCAGAAGGGTTGTGACAGAGGACTATAAATCACTGGGTGGTGTGGGAAGGGTGGACAGGAAGAAAATGTTCCCTGTCTCTATCTCTGCAAGAATTACAGGGCATCAGATGAAACCAGAAATTGTAAATCCAAAACAAACAAGAGGAGGTGGCTCTTTCCCCAGTGTGTAATTAAGCTGTGGAACTCCTTGCAACAGGATGTTGTGGATGTTGAAAATCAATGGGGGTTCATAAAGCAACGAGATAAATTGATGGAAGAAAAAAAATCATTGTGGGTAATTAAATATGAAATTGATCTCTATGGCACAGGAACCTACCAATTAGAAGCTGACTGGATATTTTGGGGAATTATTTTGGATTATTTGCTGTACTGTGACACTCTTCTCTAGATTTCTCTATTTCTGGCCATGGCTTAAGAGAAGTCACTGGGGTGAGTGGAACTTGATGGCTGTTCTGCAGGTCCCAATTTTTGTGCCTGCCTGGTGGTAGATTAGGTCTCTCCATTTATTTTTTAGGTCCCAGGACTTAGGAGGATGCTGCAGGAGTTTTGGTGGCTTGCTGTGGGAGTTTTTCCTGTCTTCTCATGGATATAATGCTAATATAAATTACAACCCAGAAGTTTTTCACAGGTAGGGGTTTCTGTCATGTCCACCGAGACCATAAAATGGCTTGGAAACTGTTTGTGTCCTTAACATTCCATTCCCCCCATGCTCTCCAAACATCCTGATGCCAACTCAAGGTGCTTGTTTAAGCTGCATCTTGCAGATCAGCTGTGGATCCTTTACAGTGGGACCCTGGCTTCAGTGGGAGCCATCCCAGTGTAATGCCCCTCTGCTGGAGTCTGGTCACCTGCAGCAAGGGTGGCTTGGAGGAACATTTGATCATTTTCCTGATCCTAATTCATAGGAGTAATCTCAAGTAATCTCTAAGCAAGGCTTGGACTAAACTTTGCTAATTCTACATATTTCTCCATTTGCTGTTTTGAGCAAGCAATTGTTTTCTAGCCAAGGCACATCAGAGAGGCCTTTGCTGCCTTTTCTCCAGCCTTGTGTAGACCAGCAGCATTGATCAGATCATGCAGCACCTCTGGGACCTGATGGCACTTCCCTGCCCTTGTGTCTGCTTAGCCTGAGTGCCTCATGCCTTGCTTTCAGCTGGGATAGAGCTAATTTCCTCCTTAATAGCTGGTGCAGTGCTGTGTTTTGGGTTTGAATAACATTCCTCAGTACTATTAAAACACAAATATGCTCCCCATTCCCAATGCCCATCCCCATTTTTATCCCTACCATCTCCTCTCTGTTTACTGACCAAACAGAGATGCAATTATGGGAGTCAATCCACCCAAAATATGTCTAAACATCAACACCATCCATGTGGTGATTTTATGGGTGGGGAAAGAGGAAGCAGCAACACTTTTGGCAGGTTTTTCTGCAAAGACTCCGTGCTGGGAAGCCTCAGACTCCAGGCACGTTGGTGTTTGCACAATGCCATCATCAGGGGTGCTGGTTTTGTGACCTCTGGCTCCACGTGCCTTGAGACAGGACCTGTGCATTGGTCGAGAAGAACAGGGGCTTGAGGCAGGCTTTAATTTCCTTGTAATACTGGCCTCTCAGGGTGAATACAGGGGTATCAGCAGGGATGGAAATCACCACCCCAGTTCCAGGAGGTGACCTAAGCACGCTGAGCCCTGCCCTGTGCTGGGTCTGTCTGCAGCCCTTGCTAGCGCAGCTTGACTCGGTGACATTTAGAGACACAGCACGTTCCCAGCGGGTGACCTTTTGAGCAAAGAAAGAGGGTCCTGTGCCTGGGAAGCTCCAGGCTGCTGAGTTTCCCCATGTAGAGCCTGGTGCTCCCATTTCCCACGGATCACAAGGCAAAGGGGAAGTCATGATGCCAGCACTGGCTCTTTTGACAGCTCCGATTCTCAGCCTTGCTGCAGCTGCAAGTTCACATCAGCTTCCCCATCTGGCTTCCCTCCACAGGGCCAAGGAGGGCACTTCCAGTGAGCCTGGAACAAGCCAAAATGTGCATCTTGCAGACAACTCCCTGCCCTGTTCAGAGCCAAATGTGAGAGGTGACTTTGCCCCCAGGTTGGAGCACAGATTTCGTTATCCTGTGACAGCCTTGCAGATTTGCAGCTGGAGGGTCTGAAGGCTGGAGGTGAAGGCACAAAATACAGGCTGAAATTTGGAGGTCAGGAAGAGTTTTTTACAATACTTGATGTCCATCATTGCATTGATTGGGAGCCTGAATCTCTCTGATGCCTCTGGGAATCATCAGTGAAGCCACAACTGTGCAGAGCTGAAGGTGGCACTTCTTACATCCCAACTATTCCACTGGGACACCCCAGCTTCAGGTCCTTCTGTCCCTTAGGCTGACAAAAAATAATTTTGATTCAGCAGTCTACTTCATGTTTACCTTCCCAAGAGCTAAAAGGGAGCATTTCTGCCCAAACCTCTCTGTGCTGCTCAGATCAGAAATGCCTGCAAGTTTCCCAAGCATTGACCTTTGTGGCAGGGCTGGTGTGGGAGCTTCAAATCCAGCAATCAGCCTGTTCAGAGCTAAAGGACCTTATTGGGATTCAGAGGCATGAGGTTCATAGGCCATTTTCATAACAGATGGAAATTCTGAGTAGCTGCACACTGCAGGAAATTATGTATTTACTTATAATCTATTACTGCATGTAACTTTTTAAGTTGAGATATCAGAAACTTTTGTTTCTGTGTGCAAAGCTGTGAGTTTCTGTGTGATCCAGACCCATTTTATCTGGCAGCATGAAACACTCTGGAGGTTTTTCTGCTTTGTCAGGATGTGGACACCATGAACTGAGGGCTCATGAGCCCAGAATTCTGCACTCTGATCAGAGCTTGACTTCTCTTCAGTTCGTACAACACGTTCTGCCAAGTGTCACTAAGGAAGCACCTGAGATTGGTTTAATGCATTTTCTTAGAGCTAGTTAAACCATCCCTTGAGTCCACCCCAGTTTAGGTTTGCTGCTCAGTCCATGCCCAGGCAGGACATCTTAGGCTGAATGCCTGAAAAAAATCCACTTCCTCTCTGAGGCCACGTTTTAGTTTTGGGTCAAACCAAGTCACCAGATTGACAAGAGAGGTTTGTGCAGGGCAGGAGGGACTCTGAATTGTTCTGAAATTGTGGTCCAAAGGCTGTCATGGTTTGTAGTTCTGACCTTTGCTGCACACTGTGCTCAAAATCTGCTCTGCTTTGGTGCCTAAGTGAGACCCAGACCCTTTGGATGACGTAGATGTTGGTGTGTGTGCACAGGGTTGTGAAAATGTTGATTCCTCATAAATTTGGCTGAACTGAGGTGAAACTGAAGGATGGTCATGCCTCTCAAGATGGTGATTTCCTCTTGTTTTCTTTCAAAAGCCCAGAGAAGGATTTGTTTTCACACCTTAGCCAGAAGCCAGACTGCAGCACCCCGAGTCCTGCCAGGCCCTGCCAAGGCAGATGGTACCATTTGACCTTCTGCAGTCACTTCCATTTTCATTAGCAGCTTTGTAAATGTTTCTGGGCACAGGGACATAATCTTCTCCATGATACCTGCCAGGAAAATCCTCCTGGAGACAGCCCCACATTATGTGCCTGCTCCCTTGCCTGGGCTGAGCTCTGCCTTAGGAAAGGGACTAGTCTGTCAGGTTGTGCATCCTGGTTCTTCCTGGGGAGCATTCAGCCTCCTCAGCTACTGATTTAACCAGACAAAGTCACCCCAAACATGGGGCTCCCAACCTCCCCAGCCTTTTCCTTTGGGATTATCCTACTGTGATGTAAACTGAATAACTCCTATAAGGCAGCAGAAAGGCTTCAGCTACAGATGAATATACATAAAAGCTTGAGTAAAAAAGGTGCTTTGTGGTAAGTACTATTTAATATTTACATGCAAAGACTTTTCATCAGGATTAATTTCCCTTAGTTTGATCCTAAAATGGTTTGGGTTGGAAGGACCTTAAAGACAATCCAGTCTCACCCCTTGCCATGGGCAGGGACACCTTCTGCTAGACCAGGTTGCTCCGAGCCTCATCCAACCTGGCTTTGGACACTTCCAGGGATGGGGCCATACGAAAGTCAGGAATGGAATCTAAATGTTGCCCAGGCTCAGAGGATGGGCTGAGATTTACTCCTGTGCTCGAGATGCTGATGAATCAATTCCCTGCTCCAGCTGTGGTGTGTGTAGAGAAGGTCTCTGCAGTGTCCCGAGTGTGTGTCCCACCTCTGGCTGGCTGCTTGCTTTGCTCTGAGTTTGTCCCTAAGGAGATGGAGGGGGAGGAAGAGGACTTTTCTCTTTCAACCCACTCACCCCTGGGATTGCTGCCTCTGCTGCTGAACCCAAACAGCAGCCAAAGGTCACAGCCTCAGTCCTCAAATGTCCCAGAAGAGGAAGTGCTGTACATGCTGAAACTGTCTCCTCAACAAAACAGCAAGACCAAAGCTGGATCTGGGTTTAAACAGCCTGACCTTGAGTAACACAGGCTTGCCAGCTTGAAGAGAAGGTAAATGTGTGATTTGGGGCGGGGAGGCAACAGTGGGAGGGAAAGATTTGGCTTCCAGAAGGGCAAATCTCTCTGGATCCCAGTGAAAATTTCTTCACTGCAAGAGTGGTCAGTCATTGAAACAGGCTTCCCAGGAAAGTGGTGGAATTACTAGGACTGTTCAAAAACATGTAGGTGAGGCCCCTGGCCCATGGGCTAGTGCTGGCCCTGGCAGTGCTGGGTTAAGAGTTGGACTCGATGATCTTAAAGTGTTTTTCCAACCTAAATGATCCCGTGGTGATGATCCACATGGTGATGGCACAAGGAAAGGAGTGTAGGTGCCCTGCAGAACACATCTGTGCCTCACATGGGCATTGCCAGGACCTCTGGGACAGCCAGGCTGGGTGGGGGCTGAGTCCCCAGCAGAGGATGTAGCTACTGGATCTGTCCTGGGGCAGGGAACAAATCCCTGGATTGAGACCAGCAACCCACTGAGCGTGGTGACAGCTGTGAGCTGCAGTTTGTAATGGGCACTGACACAATCCCTGACCATGGGTACGTGTCCTGGCACATGCTTGTCAGCTCTGGGCTCATGCTGGGGCTGAGGAACCTGTGCCTGGGGGCTGCACACAGCCTGTGGCTTCATTCCCTTCCTTCCTCCTCAGGGCATCTTGGCTTAAAGCATTTGAGTGGAAGGCTCTTGCCAACCTCCAGGGCTCTCCAGCACCACCCCAGCATTCCTGCACCATCTGCCATGCCCATATGCCCAAGGTTTTGTCCAAGGGCACTCTGCACATACCCTGGACACCACTCTTGGGGGGTTTGAGGACAGCCCTCACAAGGTCTTTGAGCAGAAGGAATAACAATAATTTCTTTTTGTACCCAAAAAGAGCAGGTGAACCAGAAGAGGCATGCAGCAGTCCCAGTTCAGAGTGGACATGGTTAATCTATTCCAGGCAAGAATAGACAAGAGCCCACAGCATTTAACCAGGAACTGCTTCCTGGGGAGGGTGACTCTGGCGGTGTGACCATAGTCCTGGTTAATGAGATCATTTGTAGCTGGGTCAATAGGTGTGAAGGACCTGCTTGACCTTTTGTAGTGGAAAAAGTCCATGGCCTTGTTTTACACAGTGAAATGGGAAGGTGTCAGACCTGGAGAAAGTAGCTACAGGCAGGAAATGTGACTGGGCATATGGACAGGGGGCTCTAAGGACCTTGTTTGCAAAGAGGGGCTGGACCAGGGTAATGGACTGGCCTGGCCCGATTGGTTTGGGGGGTTTCTGTGCGCTGCCTTGTGATGGGAGCAGTGGGAATAGGGGCAGGGCAGGGATTTTTAAGGGTAAAAGAAGGAGCAATGACTTCAGCCAGTGCAAATGGATTTAGGTCTGTTTTGGTTACCTGACTGATGGGGCAGTGAAGCTCCCTACAGCACAGTCCAACAGCTTAGGGATAATGTGAGTTGGCATGAATTTGTAGGTGCTCTAGGGCCATGAACTGCCAAGGTGATCTCATTATTTGACCAGGAGCTGCAGGAGAGACCTTTGGAGAAGTCTTGAGCTCCTCAAGTCATCAGCCTGGGGTCCTGACTGCAAATCAACAAGCCTGGCTCGTTGGGAGTATGGAGGAATTGGTTTGTGAGGAGCTCCTCACACCATCCCATGAACTGGCAGTCAGCTTCCTGATGGAAATTTGTCCTGTCCAGTGGTAACATGTCCCTGGCTGTGCTGTATCAGAAGTTCAACAAACACAATGTGTTTTCTGTGAAATGTCCAGCATTCCACAAATATGACATTCTGCTGGGGGAAAAAAAAAAAAAAAATTGCCTGGAAAATTCCCAAGCGTCCTGACTGGCTCTATGTGGTGTTAGGAAACGTGACAGCATTGTGCTGTCCATCCCATCCCTTGGGTGTAACCTCATCCCAGACCTGAATAACCTGTCACTCTTGGATAAAGGCTCTGGCTCTCTGCCCTGGCTCCCCTGTCCCCAGTGAGTTTGTTTCCATGGATTTCTGCCAGGAACACGGCTTTATCTTGGTCTCCTAAGGAAACATTTGGGAGCACACTTTGCACAAGTATGGAAGAGGCCTGGCTTAATCTCTGACCTTTGTTCTCTACCTTCCCTTGAAGAATTTGACCAACTTCCACCAGATTTCATGGCAGGAGCCACAAATATAAGCTGATGGTTGACTTGCACCAGAGTGGGATCACAAGGGACAAATCCACATGGAATCATTAGGCATTGTCAGCTTTGTTGAATGTTGAACTATTGTTCATGTTGAACTATTGTTCTATCTCCACTCCTCTTTTTGTCCCTGCAGGGTGAGATTGAAGGGGCCAAGGAAGGTGCACATGCCTGGAAAAAAGAATTTGCAGGGTTATCTCCCTTTTGCCTTCTGTATGGGGTTTGTAGTAGCTCTCCCCAGCCCAAAGCCAGGCTGAGTCCCCTTGCTTTTCCCTCTGGATGTTGCTCTGCAGAGCAGAGCCCATGGAGCTGCTCTCAGATCCTTCATTAGCCTCTAAAAGCCTCTGAGATTCAGCTGCTTTATAAAAGAAGAAGTTAATTTTTCATGTTAATGTAGCACTTTTGACTTGGCTGTCCAGAAGCCTGCAAGGTGGAAACAACAAACATTCCTGCTGTAAAATTCATGTGTTCCTCAAGGGATTGCAGGGAGGCTCCAGGGGTTTGGAAGTCATAAGGTAGGCCTTCAGCTGAAGGCTGGAAAATTCAATGGATTTTGGTGTGTATGTGACTTGATAAAATCTTGGTTTCTCCATTTATTGAGCAACTGCAAGGGTGGGGTTTAGGGAGGGTGATGAGGATTTGGACACTCCTGATGACAAGGTGTGAGCTGGCTATGTCCCTTGTCCTAGAAATATCTCAGGTGGACAAAATGCATCAACACAGAAATGAGATGTTTTCTGGCATCTGATAAAACCTGTGAGCTCTGGCATCCAGACCCTGCCCTGATTGTAAAATGGCCAAAGCCACCACAAAAAGCAAGAGTCATGCATTGTCCACACCTACACAGGATGCCTGGAATAACCTCCAGGAATCACATCCCACAGGGATGTCATTTGAGGATGGAGTCCACTCTGCTGGGAGAGTTTGGGCTGAACAACATCTCTTGTCCCACCTGCATCCTGCAGGAATGAGGAACTCTTTTATGGAGCAGCAAGCTCCGTGCTGCCAGCCATGGGGATTCTTGGAGAAATCCAGGTGCTGCCAAGCCACCCTCTGACCCTGCTCTTCTGGAGACACAACATCTCCTTGCACTCCTGGTTTGGAATAGGAGTGTGGTGTTTGTGAGGTCTCTAGGATGAGCTGAGAGATGAGAATTTAACTCCATGTTCTCAGAAGTTTGATTTATAATTTTATGATACTATATTTTATTATATTAAAGAATATTATACTAAAGCTATACTAAAGAAAGAGAAGGATACAGCTAGAAGGCTTAACAAGAAAGAAGAATAAAACTCATGACTGACTCTTCAGAGTCTGACACAGCTGATGGTGGTCAGTCATTAGGTAAAAACAATTCACATGTTTGGATAAACAATTTCTAGACCACATTCCAGAGCAGCAAACACAGAAGAAGCTGAGGCTTCTCATCTTCCCAGGAAAGAAATCCTGGCGAAGGGATTTTTCAGAAAATATCACGGTGACATAGGAGTCTCCTCCCCAGCCACCCAAATATGCAGTTGTGGTGCCAAGGAGGCTTTCACAACCTCCTGTGTGACAGTGGTAGACGTGGGGAAGGTGATGATGTCAAGGGTGGTTGCTGCAGCCACCCCAACATCAGGGTGTGTGCACCCTTTCCAAGAATGTGGCTGTGGGGTGTGGGGTCACAGCTGAAGCCCTCAGATGGGGTGGATGGAACACGGGGATGAAATCAGTATTGAACCAGAAAAAGCAGGGGAGGAGAAGTGTAGAAAAGAGCCACAAAAGGAATTTGAGGGGGACAGTGGGAGTCCATGGAGAACAGTTTGATTAAAGGCCTGATCCTGCTGCTACATGCCACCTCTTGGAGAGGCCACCAGCTGATCTTGACCACCAAAAACTCAGTTTCTTGCTTGGTTTGCCCAAGCAGGGAGACCCCAAAGATGGAAGGAAGGTCACAGGCTGCTCTCACACCTCTGACCTATGTAAAAAGCAGAATAAAGATCTCTATGTCATCAGAAGAGGTTTAATTTAAAAAAAAATCCAGGTGAGGGACCCTGGTCTCTCTCTGGAGGTTCATGGAGAGGATCCCATTGGAAAGCAGAGAAAGACCATGGAGCAGCAGAGACTGGTGCTCTCTTCTCCTGGCAGGTTTGAATTTCCAAGTGCAGAGTGTGGTGGGCACAGGACAGTCAGCACATGGTGATGGATAGCAGGATTATGGATAGATGGCATTATTATGGATTATTGTGTCTGCTCCATCCCTGGAAGTGTCCAAAACCAGGTTGGACAGAGCTTGGAGCCACCTGGGATAGTGGAAGGTGTCCCTGCCCATGGCAGGGGGCTGGAACTCAGTGTCCTTCAAGGTTCCTTACAACTTAAACCATTCTGTGATCCTAAGAATATATGATTCTGTGATCTCTTTGGTGAGTTACCTCAGTGACAGGTCTGCAGAAAGGTCTGGGGATCCTAAGGGATGAGTCTTTATGCTTCAGGACCCCACTGCACTCCCCTCTCCTGTGGGAAAAGCCCCTGGTTGCCCTTAATGTGGAAAGGTGTCAAAATTCTCTTGTACACCTGAGGAAGAGCCAGGCACAGCCCTAATAAAACAGCATAATTCAGGAAGATCTCCAGGTTCTCCCCTGGACTGCAGCCCAGAGGTGCTTTGTCTGAATTTAGCAATGCTCTCTGATGTGTGGGATTTAGTTAAAAATAAGGGCATTTATCAAATTCCCTGAGTGCAACAAGGAGAGGGGTCAGCACGTTCCTGCTTCCCAACCTCACAGCCCAGCTCTGTGGAACAAGGATGTGCACTGGAATGGGAGGGGTGGGCCAAAGGCCACCAGGCTCACCCTGATTTCAAATCCCTCCATTCCCTTACAAGCCCAGGGAATCTCCAGAGGAACCCTCTGCCTTCCAAACACACAAGAGCAAAAAACTGAAAGGCCTCTCTCCAAGTCTCTCCTGACTGAAAACTATTAGCCAGATCAGCTGAATGTTCTTCTTTTAATTTAATTTTAATAGCCAAAACTTACCATGCAGGCAGCAGATGCGATGTTTCTTGGCTAGCAGGGATGATTAGATCTCTGTAACTATATGCTACGAAGTGCTCTTGCTACAATAAATAAAGGTCAAAGGCAAGACACTTCCTGCTACTTTTGCTGACACGTGGCTGCCATTTAGTGATTCATAATCTCTACACACGGCTTGGCACACGTAGGGGATTTTTTTTTTTTTTTTAATAGGAGCTGTTTTCCACTTGTGCAAACACAACAAAGGATTTAAAGGGACCTGCTCTGAGCCACCTCCACCAGCAGCAGGATTCAGCTCAAGGTAACAAAGATGAGCAGGAGCATGGGCTGTAGGATGAGCTATGCACAAGTGGGAGCTGATTCTCTGCTGGCTTTTAGGGGTCTTTGAGCTGAAAAAAGTTTAAAGTTATGCCTGGTTTTGATTTTTTTAACAGATTTTTTTCTTCTGTATATCCCAGTGCCTCATGGAACTGCACAGACACTGATGTGTCTGAGTGGCAGATAACAAATGCTGGGAGATAGCAAATCCTGATGGTGTTTGGGTAGGATTGTGGTGGGTTCTGGTCTTCTGGTCTCCAGGCTGGGATTTAGTTGTGACATGGACTCTGATGAGATGCATTTTATTATCTGGATAGGAAAAGGAAAAAAAATAGTATAGGAATTAAGTCTTTTGCCATATTGGTTGCTCTGTGGTTTGTACAATGCGTTGGCAGCAGGTGCACAGGGGCAATTGCAGAAAGATGTGAAATGTCCTTCATATTTAGGAATAAAATTGGGCATAAGCTGCTTGCTTCATCCATCAGGCATTCTCAGTTCTGAAGAGTTAAGTTGCATAAGACTGTGGTTATTTTATTTGAGACAACTTTTTTCTGTTTCTGTGGAAAATATCTGCAAGATTCAGGCAAACCTGAAACATCAGGATGTGGAGAGCTGCTGGGTATTTGTCCTGAATGCAGTGAAAAGGAATTACTTTTTTAATGCATGGGGGATGACTTTTTGACAAAAGGAATGACTTTTTGACAAAAGGAGTGACTTTTTGACAAAAGGAATGACTTTTTGACAAAAGGAGTGACTTTTTTTCTCTGAGAAATCTCACGGTTTCTCAGAGAAAATCAGACTTTTCTGCACTGTAAATCTGCCTTGTCTCCCATTTTGATTTGTTTCAATGACCTCACAAGATGTTTCCAGCTGGAGATGGACTGGGAGATGTGCATCAGTGAGCAAGTAATTCCATGAAAGATTGTCTGTTACCTTTGGTGGTTGGCCCACTTCATTTCTTTTTGGTAACTTTATTTTTCTACTGTGTATTCATGAAAAGTTCAGGGAAATGGCTTGAATTCTGTTGTTTGAGTGAATTCACCACACAGTCATGGAATTGCAGAATCCTGGAATGGTTTGAATTGGAAAGGACCTTGAAGATCATCTTGTTCCAATCCTCTGCCACGGGCAGGGACACCTTCCACTATCCCAGGTTGCTCCAAGCCCCATCCAACCAGGCCTTGGGCACTGCCAGGGATGGAGCAGCCACAGCTTCTCTGGGCACCCTGTGCCAGGGCCTCCCCACCCCCACAGGGATATTCCTTCCCAATATCCCATTTAAATCTTCCTTCTTCCAGTCACTTTGGAGTTTGCACAACAGCCCAACTCAGAGACTACTCTTAGCTGTGCAGCAGGAGCCAGTCCTTGCATGGGGAGCCAACAGCTGAGGGGCACAGGAGAGAAAAAGCTGGCTGGGGAAGGGGAATCTGAGTGGGAGCCTTGCAATCCATGGTCCTACTGACTGAATCACACTGCTGATGTCATTTATTGGGGCTGTTTCCTGCTGAGGAACAGACTCAGAAGCACACAGGTCTCCAGCCACTACTGGCACGCTCCGGAGCAGTGAATCACCGGTGCTGTTTGCTGAGCTGAGTCACTGGCGTGGACAGAGACCTCACAGAAAACATTCCTTGGTGAACAAACTACTCCAGGATCTCAGTAAAAAAAAATTAAAAATCCAGGTTCCTTTCTGGCATTCTTTGCCTGATGAAAGGAGGATTTTTCTCAGTGGAATAGCTCTGCTCCGAGGTGGTGCCTGGGTGCAGAGTGACCTGTGTTTCCAGCTGGCAGAACAAAGGCAGGGATGGTGTTTGAAGGCTGTTTGTTCAGCATCCCAGTAACAAGACTCTGGGCACCTGGAAACTTTGGCAAGCAAAATCTGTATTTTATGATCTTTTTTTTTTTTTTTTCCTTGCTTCTGAATGCTAAGGAAACAGAGGAAAAAACCCCAAAAGGTTTAGGTTTTTTTTTTTTCTTTTCAACCAAAAAGGAAATTGTGCAAGGAGGGGGGAAAAGTTGTTCCAAGGCCAAATTATCATCAGCTCACTTTTATATTGGCTCAGATAAGTAAAAGGAGAACTGAAGGAGCACACAAAGGAGGTCTGAAAAAATCCTGTGTTGAAGGGACAGGGTAGTGAGGGAACAGCCAGCCAGTGTCTTGGCTCTTTAGGATCTAGTGGCCAGCAAATGAAATTAGTGGGATACCTCCATGAAAGTGGGTCCTCATGCAAGGGGTAGCTGAGCTGGAAATGTCTTTCTGAAGGATATTGTGGATACAAAAAGGTTCAGGAGGTAAATGGACAACTGAGAGATGATGGAATTTATGGAGAGATATCCTCTGGGATTTACTAAGCAGATAAATCCCATCAGGCTCAGGACATCCCTTGAGGAGAATATAAAGAAGGTAAGGAGAGCTTTGGGGAGATGTGTTTTGTGTGTTTGACCCTGTGATAATTTACTTGTGGGGAGCAAAGTTCTGAGAGTTCCTTGCATTTCAAATTCCAACAGACCCAACCTCGAACAACTCCTTGTGGCCACTGGTTTTGTTTTTTTTTTTCCCATCACTTTAACCTGAAGCAGCAGGAAGGAAAATGAGCTTGGCCACTAAAGCCATGGTACTTTTCACCCTGTGAGCAGAGCTGGGAACAGCATCCCTGGGCACAAGAGGCAGGAAAGTGTCCCTTAAAGGTTTGAGGTGCCCCAAATGATACAAGAGCGCTTATGAGGATCTTCAGCTTTGTCTTACATTTTCTTTTCCAAGTCCCTTCCTACCTTCATCTGCACCAGCCAAGGCAGCTTCCCAAGCTGGATGGAGCCTGAGCACTGTGGCTCTTTTTATTCCCCTAATGTGTCCCAGCAACACTGGGCAGCCAGCCTGGCATTTTGACTGAGATTTTAAAGGCTTGTTATTACTGATTTCTCTTTTTTCCATTTCTCTCCCAGCAGCACTGGTTTATTTCACCTTTTTTTTTTTTTTTTTTTTTTGGTTAAACTCTTGTTTTGCCCTTCCTTTGGGGACTGGGACAAGGGACATAGCTCCTCAAAAATTATTAGCACCTATCACCAGCTGTAGTGTGCTGCTACCTCTCTCCTTCCCCACCTCAGGGCCAGGCAAACACATTTTGTTCTTTTGAGATTATATCCTGGAGATCTGAATGTCACAGCAGGCTTTGCAGTTTAACACAGGAAACATTTGTGCCTGCTATTTAAGAGAAATAAGTTGCTCATGTTTCCCTGGGAACCAGCCTGTCAATTGAGCTCACTTGACACCCCTGTTATTAAAATAAAATGTGAAAGAGTAAATGGATATATTGCAAGTTATGCAAGGGCAAAAATGCTATCTGGGTGTATTTTGTATCCAAGATATGCATCCCTACGCAAAGAAGAAGTGTTTTTTCAGCTTTTTCAGATGGATTGCTGTTCTTTTGGATTTCTTTTGCTGGCAGTGTTGTCTTCACACAGAGAACTAGGAGCTGACTGTAAAAGAGCCCCCTGCAGCTCAGCAGTTGTTGGATTACGTCTGTGTGCAGGTTATACACGACACTTGCTCCCCAGGCTCCCTGGCACTGCTTTTGTGGCTGTACCGAGCCTGTGCTCTTTATTACCTCTCTTAGGCCGTTCCTTCTGAGCTTTCCTCTCCATCCCAGGAGTGTTTCTCACCTCATTTTTTGCGGGTTTATAGGAGGGTTTATCTTTAAGACCTGCCACTGGGAGAGGCAGCAGGTTATCCGTGGGGCAAGGCTATTTTTAGGGAGAGCAGTGCCAGGATGGCTCCCAGCTCTTGGCAGCGAACACGTGCTGAGCACAAAGGCAGCCTCTGTGCTCAGGGCTGCAGAACTGGGCACCCTCAGGAGCTGGGAGCCAGGCACGGGCAGGGAACAGGGCACAGCAGGAAAATGGAGCTGTTCTGGGCAGGGAGAAGGGCTGAGGCTGCTGTGGGCACTGCCAAGGCAGAGGAGGGGAGGCAGGGGCTGCAGAGATGGGATGGAAACAGGGGAGATTCTCAGGATCATTCTCTGGCTTTTTCAGGTATCAGCCCTTGGCTTTTGAAGGGAAATAGCCAAACCAGTAACATAATGACTGGAAGAGAGATATATTACCTAAAACACCTGACCAGTGCTGGAGATCCAAAGTGGGAGTAGTTTGCATTTTCCCACCGTGTTTTCCTCTACCTGCTGTGAGATAAAGGCATGAGCTGCGCTGCCGTCAGCAGCAAAGCCTCCTCCCATATTTCCACATCCAACCCTGTTCCTTTGCACCTGCCAGATTTTCATTTCCTGGATTCTTTTTGTGTTCAGAGTAGTTGAAATGATTGTGGTTTCATGCAAACTGTGCTGAGTTGGCGACAAAGGGGTGTAAGTGTTCACGGCTGCTTTCACAAGAAGGCATGTTGGGTGAGATAAGACTGGATCTCCTGGGGATAACTTGTGAAGGATGTGCTAGAGTGCACAAAATAGTGATAAATTGCTGAGAATCCAATTGTTGACTGTATCACACAATATCAGACATGAGAGCACTGAGGGCTGGAGCACATCTCCTGCGAGGAAAGGCTGAGAGAGCTGGGGGTGTTCAGCTTGGAGAATTCTCCATTGAGAACTTAGAGCCCCTTCCAGTGCCTGAGGGGCTCAAGGAGAGCTGGAGAGGGACTTTGGACAAGGGCATGGAGTGACAGGACTAGGGGAATGGCTTCCCACTGCCAGAGGACAGGGATAGATGGGACACTGGGAAGAAACTCTTCTCTGTAAGGGTGCTGAGCACAGGGTGCCCAGAGAAGCTGTGGCTTCCTCATCCCTGGAAATATCCAAGGCCAGGTTGGAAGGGGCTTGGAGTGACCTGGGCTAGTGGAAGGTGTCCCTGCCCACGGCAGGGGATTGAAACAGTATGATCTTTCAGGTCCCTACCAATCCACTCCCTGAATCTATGATTCTCTGATGAAGGGAAATAGCCAGCTCCACGCAAATCAAAGGATGTGCCACTGATATTATTCCTTGATTCATTGTCAATATTTACCTGAAGAAAGCTGACCAGCTCGTGGAAACAAAATCCAAAGAAAGTTATTAAAAACAGGGAAACCATGTCTACCCCACAAAATCCCTGACAGAAAATAACTGGCAGCTGAGAGTGCTGAGTCCTGTTCTCCCACTTGTGGAGACTCAGGTTGTTCCCTGGCCAGCACACAGGTGTGTGGAGAAGATAGTGCCACCTTTTAATCTGCTTCCTGCCTGTGCTCCAGGGAAAGCATTTCCAATTTTCCTCATCCAAATGAAACCACAAGGGCACTTTAGGTACAAGAACTCACAGAAATGGAATTATGAAGGATTTTTAAATTTAGCAGAGAGAAATTTGTGGTAAGAATAAGTAATTGAGACTTGAAGCTTGACACATATAAGCCAGGAAGAGCAGCCCAGTTTAAGTTTTCGGGGTGTGTGCTTGCTTCCCCAATTTATTGAGGATTGCAAAGGATCTTCCACACATGGATTTTTTTCACATTGTTGAAATTGGATACTTTTCTCAGCAGCTACATCCTTCCAGAAATCCATGTAGGAAAGTGTCAAAGCCTGTAGCTCTCAGGACATTAGAAGAAATTACTGCTTGAGCAGTCTCATTCCAGAAATTGCCTTCCTAGAAGGGAATAAGGATGAACAAACATGGGAGGGGAATTTCTCCTCACCTGGTCTAGTTTCATTGCTAACCACAAAGGTGAGCTGGGTGGATGTTCTGTGTCCAGATTGTTCATCATCAAGGGGAAATATTCATGAGAGAGCTCCCTGTCACTTGGACAGCCTGTCAAACAGCAAAGGTCATTGTTACTCATTCCCATGAACTGCTGCAGCTACAGTGGGATGACTGGAAGGTCACAAAGGCTTTTTTAGCAAAGGGCAGACTCTCTGACTTTTGAAACTGCCTGTAGCCTGAATTTACTTTCAAAGGGAGGCTGCTGGACTTTCAGGTTCCCTTTGTAGTCTTGGTAAAACCTTTAATAGACTTATTGTCAGGGGATTGTGAGGAAAAGGGGGAAAACACCCACAAGAGGCAATACTGTTTGATCTCTGTCCTTCCTTGTTGTGCTTGTGAGCCAGAGCCTTGCTTCAGATAAAATTTCTAGTGGGATTTTGTATTTATGTTAGAATGTTTCTGTCTCTTGCACCGGACGTGGGTTTGTTTTTTTTTTTTTTTCCTCCTGGGAATGTATGTTTTTGTTTGAGTGCTCAAGTGTTCCTCAAGTGGGTGAATGAATCATGGAAATTCCGTATTACGGACGGATGGAAAGATAATAAAGCATTATATGTGGGCTTTCATGGTAAGTTTGCTTTGCAGGTAAAAGGGATTAGTCTTTCTCTAGTAAACAAACAGTGCAGAGGATGGAAAAGCCAGCTGGGCTTGTTTGGAGTTGCTGTAGTTATTTAACACAGGTAATCTTTTCAGACTGTACAGGGTGTCCTGCTTGGGGAAACACAAGCAGCTTTGTCACTGTGTGTCAACCTGCCTAGAGCAGGAGCTAAAATCAGTACCCAGATACCCTTAGGATAATAATTCCTGGGTTAGAAAACTGGAAACCCCTTTTCTGACTTACAGATTTTCTGTTCAAGTTAAAATATAAATTCATGAGGGTCCTGCCAGATGTCAGTGGAGAATTTTCCAGTGAGAACTTAGAGCCCCTTCCAGTACCTGAGGGGCTCAAGGAGAGCTGGAGAGGGACTTTGGACAATGGCATGGAGTGACAGGACTAGGGGAATGGCTTCCCACTGCCAGAGGGCAGGGATAGATGGGACACTAGGAAGAAACTCTTCTCTGTAAGGGTGCTGAGCACAGGGTGCCCAGAGAAGCTGTGGCTTCCTCATTCCTGGAAATATCCAAGGCCAGGTTGGAAGGGGCTTGGAGTGACCTGGGCTAGTGGAAGGTGTCCCTGCCCATGGCAGGGAGTGTGAGTGGATTCCCCAGACACTTGACCCAAACTCATGAGGCCTCTTCCCTGCAGACACACTCCTAATGTCCAAGCCAAATCTTGGCAGGAATGGGCAACCTCTGAAGCACAGCACACCCTGTGGCTCATATTGGGGGTCTTTATACTGAGATACCTGACTTCAAGTAGATAACAGCACTTTCCCAACATTTTTTAATCTGAGGATGAAAAATGCTGTGTAACAACAGTAAAAGGCACAACCTTTTCATGCTAAACATCAGGAATGTGGTGTTTGGAGCACAGAGGGGTACTCTGGGCTGCTTGTTCTTATCTGCCACTCCTGCTCTCTTTTCCAGCCAGCTGGATCCTTATTTTTCTAAAAAAAGCTCCATGCCAAGCTTAATGCTCATCTCACCTGACAGTTCTAGGAATGGGGCATTATGTTGGTCAATAGGAATCTTAAGAACAATCACTTAATGGCTTTAAGTCATTATTTTCCTTGGCAGAAAATAAAAAAAAAGCAGCATCAGTCAATCTAATAGATCTCCAGGTTTCAAACCTGCCCAAACCCAGAAATACAACTTCAGAGAGTGCCCAGGTACCCTCCCACCCTCCATGTGCCCACCATGAGCTCTCTGATTTGTTTTCTGGAATTCCTTCCCCATCTGAAGGTGTGTGTGGAAGGACATGAGACCTGAGCTATTTCTGTCCATTCTGCGGTGCAAAAAACCCTTCCAAAAGAGACCTTCCAGGCAATCCTTCACTTTTCTTTCTTCACATTGATTATATCTCCGGATTGCAGCTCTGGGCAATCTTTTCAGGTGTGTTGCACGAGGTCTTTGTCCTCCCTGTTTTTTTAGGTTAGGCTCTCCAGACTTTTACCATTTGCTTTACATTTCAGTCATAAACCTGTCCTTCAAGAGTGCTTCCCAGGAAAGATACTTTATACACTGTGTGGTCTGCTTATAGAAAACAAATGTCAAAGGCATTAAAAAAATGCTGATTTTAGGATTTCATCAAATTTCCTTGGGACTACTGTCTGCAAAAGGCACCAGCCTCAGTCTTATCTGTCAATTACTCTTCCTTAATGCATCGAACACTGTATTAAACATGGGCTTCCAAGGTATTTTAGCTTTATTTTCCCACAGGTAATTGTATTTCTGTCTACCCTTAAAATGCCTCACAAGGATTCCTAGGGTTTAGGGCTGGCTCTGTTGCCAAATCTAAACTGGAGAAAGAGGGTAGAGCCCAGGGGACTCCTAATACCCAGAGCTTCCTAGAATTAGCTCAAATCCTTCGCATTGCAGCTCAGAGCTGGTGCAGCCCTGCAGCACAGTTGTTTATTTGCTGTGGAGGAAATAGAAGTGCCCTTCAGTAGGAATTGGCTCACCAGTTTTCCCAGCTGCTGGATGACAAGCATCCCTCATGGTTCAGCTTTTCTGTGGGCAGAGGGGGCACCAGTTTGTCCCTCATGGCCCCTCTTTACCTACAAATACACACAGCCTGGATTTGAGGCAGCCCTGAGGGTCAGGTGTTGCTCTGTGAGATGCTAAAGACTCCAGGCAGGAAATCCTGGCTTCCCTTCCATCCTCTGCAGATAAGGATCTCTAAGTTGAACCACCAAACTGTCCCAATTTCCTTATTACCTCTGAATTTGTCCAGTCTGGTGGGAAAGGCTGCTCTTTCCAGCCTCGTTGCCAATTCCTCTCTTTCCAGATAGAGCTGGTTAGAACAGGGATATGGCTCATTTCCCTGAAGTCCTTTAATTTGCAAAGCTCTGCTTCCATCTGTAGGCTTGGTGGAGACCCAGAGAAGGCAGAGCCCACCACCAGGCACAGGCTGGCTCCTGGGGTGTGCTGCATGGGGACAGCCACCCCGATGGCTGGCATGCTGACAAACCACATCCCAAACAGCATGTGGCCATGGAATATTCTGAGTTGGAAGAGACCCACAAGGACTAACCTGTCCAATTTCTGGTCCCTCTGGCACATGACAACCCCAAAAATCCCATCCTGTCCCTGAGAGCATTGTCCAAACTCTCCTGGAGCTCTGGCAGCCTTGGAGCTGTGCCCATGCCCTAAGGAGCCTGGGCAGTGCCCAGCACCCTCTAGGGGAAGAACCTTTTCCTAATATCCAACTAAACTCCACCTGAAACAGCTTCATGCCATTTTCTTGGGTCCTCTCAGTGGTCACCAGAGAGCAGAGATCAGAGCTGTCTCTCTACCTCCCTTCCTAAGGAAGCTGCAGACCATGGTGAGGCCTCTCTTCAAACTAAAGGACCTCAGCCACCCCTTGTAAGGCTTTCCCTCTAGAACCCTCCCCAGTTTCATGCTGCTCCTTTGGATGCTCTCTAAAAGCTTTATATCCTTCTTATATTGTCCCTTGTCCTATGCTGATTGTCAAACATTACAGTGGCTTCATCTGGGTGCTTTGAGGGGCTTTGAAGGATTTTAAGTCCAGTGGTGGTGGCAGCACTGAAGGGCAGTCAGGGAAGCTCAGGGTCTGGAGAAAAAACAGCCAGCAAGCACTGCAAATATGAAATTGAAAAGTTTGCACAGGTCTCTGATATCTGAGGGAAGCTGGGAGCCCCAAATCCATGTTATTCTTGCTATTTTCCCCAGATGTTTTGGCTGGCTCAGCAACAGGTGCAGGTGCAAACCTCTGGCAGACAGCTGAGCGTGTTTTATAAAACCTTAAAATGCTTGAAGGCAGAGTGCAGACATGACTGATTTCCATCCAAGGCACAGTCTTTCCTCCAGACTTTCCCTCCAGGCGTCCAAAAGCAATTTCAGCCAGTGTTTAATGGGAAGGCTGTGGGATGTCTGAGTGCTCCAGCTCCATGGTGGACCTGCATCCCCTGAGTTACACATTGCTCAATCCTGGTCACAAACTTTTTTTGGAAAGAAGCTGTAATTTAATAAAACCTATGTTTATGAGGCTGCTGCTTGGAGAGGAGACTTTTACCCTGGAGCTGCATGAAAGGCGCCAAATTCAGAAGGAACTGGGACATCTTCCCTTTGCTTTAGGGCTCTGAGTGCCAACTCCCAAACTGTGACACTGGAACTGGAGTTTTTTGGCTTTCCCTTCCTTTTGGAAGAAGCCTCTATGGCACAGGCTCTGTGCCCAGAGCCACTTAAGAGTATTCTTATTATATACAGAATTTCAGAAGGGTTTGGGTTGGAAGGAATATAAAAGACCATCTTGTTCCAACCCCCTGCCATGGGCAGGGATACCTTCTACTAGAACAGGTTGCTCAGAGCTTTGTCCAAACTGATCTTGAACATTCCTGGGATGGGGTGTCCAATATACATTTAGAATGTGTATATGTATATATATATATATATATATACATACAAAAGGTGTTTTTTTATAAATATATATATTACAGTATATATAGTACATATATGTATTATGTATAAATATGTTAACATTGCATATACATTATATATTTTAGTGTTTATATATATTTATATTGGAGAAGGTTCTTTGCTAGCTTTTAAGAGTTCTTTGCAAGCTGAAAAGAGTTTAAAGCTACGCCTATTTTTGATTTTCTATAACTTTTTTTTTTTTCCAGTATATCACAGTGCCCCGTGCATCTGCGTGAACAGTGATATCAGTGAGTGGCAGAAACCAGATGGTGAGAGATAAGAAATTGTGACGGTGTTTGGGTAGGACTTTGGAGGGCTGTGTTTTTCTGGACCACAGGCTGGGCTTTAATTGTGAAGTGGACTCCGATGAGATTAATTTCATTGTCTGCACAGGAATAGGAAAACACTCGGGCAGGAATGAAGTTATTTTCCACACTGGGTCCGCATTGTAGTTTGGTGAACGCCCCGGAGCAGGGGTATCAAAGCAGCCTTGAAGTACAGCGACAACCGCAAAAGGTGAAAAAGAGCCGTTTCACTTAGGAAGAAAATTAGGTTTAACACGCTTGCTTCACCAAACAGGCGCTGGTATCTTTAGAGCTTCACATTCGAGCCGCCCAAGATCAGGAGCGGGGCGGAGGAGGCGGTGCAGGAGGCGGAGGCGGAGAAGGGGAAAGAGGAGGAGGCGGAGGCGGGGGATGCTCGAGGCGGAGCCGGGGCGGGCCGCAGGGGAGGCGGCTGGAAAACAGGCCGGCGCTGGTTCTCGGCCCGCAGTGCCCGCAGCCGCCGCTCAGCCGCGCCGGGAGCCGCTCAGCCGCGGGAGGCAGCGAGGCGAGAGCCGGGCGGGCGCCCCGACCCCTACAGTCCCCTCCGGCACCGCACAGAGAGGTACGCGGCGGGCGGCGGCCCCGGTCCCCTCGGAGCGTCCCCTCGCAGGGTCCCCTCGGCCCCCTCAGCCCGCACCTGCGGCGGGAGGGCCGGTGCCGCCTCGGCGGGGCTGCCCCACTCCGTCCCCGTACAGAGCGCCCGGGCAGCAGCGGGGAGAGGGCGGGGGGCTTTGTCTGGGGGCACAGAGCCGGGACCCGTCCCACACGCCCACCTCGCCGAGCCGCTCTAGGAGCCGTTCCCGGTGCCCCGTCCCACACACCTGCCCGAGGGGCCGTTCCCGGTGCCCCGTCCCAAACACCACCCTCAGGGTTCAGCCCAGTACCCCGTCCCACACATGACCCCAGAGGAACCAGCCCGGTGCCCCGTCCCGAACACCACCCTGAGGGTTCAGCCCGGTGCCCCGTCCCGAACACCACCCTGAGGGTTCAGCCCGGTGCCCCGTCCCGAACACCACCCTGAGGGTTCAGCCCGGTGCCCCGTCCCGAACACCACCCTGAGGGTTCAGCCCGGTGCCCGGTCCCGAACACCATCTTGAAGGTTCAGCCTGATGCCCCGTCCCACACATGACCCCAGAGGAACCAGCCCTGTGCCTCGTCCCAAACACCACCCTGAGGGGCCGTTCCCGTGCCCCATCCCACAATCCCACCTCCCCAAACTACTCCAGGGGACGTTCGCTGTGCCCCATCCTACCCGCCCCAAACCACCCCAGGAATTTGCTGACCCTCATTCCTCCGCCCCTCGACACCCCAGCCCAGGCGCAGAGCAGGTGTCATCCCTGCCGCTTTTTATGGGAACCGTGGGAGAAAGGCTCGTTCTCTCGGCTAAGGGCAGAACACGCACGGTTGTGGTGGGATTTTGGGGCGGTTTGGGTGGTTTTTTTCTGCCCCTCCCGTGTGTTGATGTTGGTGAATCTCCCGCATGTGACACGAGTCCGCGCGTGCCTCCGCATTCCCCGCCTCGGCGTTCCCGGCGATGACACCGAGAGGAGAGGTTAAGTGGGGAAGTCACCGTGCTGGGGATGCGAATGACGAGCGGCGAAGACTCGCTCCCGGCTTGTTTGTGTTTCTGCTGTTTTCATGTTTATACAAAGCTGTTACAATACCGGGGGCTTGGCGGCTCACACCGGCGTTTTCAGTCAAATCCATCGACTTGTGCAGAATTGCTCCGTCTTTGAGATCGGTGTGGTACATGAGGGATTAGTTCCGAATGCCGGGTAGTAAAATGCACAAAGCTAGTTGTCAGTTACGGAAACTCAAAACAAATCTTTTGTTTACATTCTCAACCCCATACACAGAGCTGCTCTGCTGCATCTTTGCTCTGCTCATCCCAAAAGTGTTTTCCGTGGATTATAGACATGCTGTCTCAAACCTAGTTCTGGGACCAGCTGTAATTGCCTGGTACATTAGATGTAAACACGAGCTTTACATAAAAGTGAAACCATATATATCACCTAACACATGTCCACTCTGTGATCCTGCACAAATAAAGTCGAGCCCAGAGCCCTGTCCTTAGCTCACCCTGTTGATCCACTTTTCCCGTAGCCTGTACGACGCAGTCCTGTTCCCAGAGTTACCAGACAGGTTTAGTGGAGACCAAGAAATCAGCCCAGGAGCATTTCTGTGTGTTGTGCAAGAATGCTGTTATGTTCTCAGTCCTTTACAGATGTTGTTTTATTGACTTAGTGATAACATTTTGCTCTCCTAGGTCCTTTTCCCTTTCCAGATTGTTAGGCCAGCACTTACTAATCTTTTATGGCGCTGCTGTGGAACAGATGTACAGTGTTTTTTAGGGAGTAGCAAGCTCTGTGGTTTCAGCTGGCTTTGCCTCTAAAAAAAACCAGCACTGCCTTTCCCTTGTGCCACTGTTGTGGAGTGGGTAGCCGGACTAAGAAGCCTGTTTGGATGACTACTGAGCTGGCAAAAAATCCTACAGGCTTGGGTCTGACTCAGTGCCTGGATCCAAATCATTGTGTGGCTGATCAAACGTTTACCTGGATTTTTTTGGGTTTGGAGCAGCATCCAGCTGGTATTTTGGCTACGCTGCGTGTGGAAGGGGGTGGAGAGGTCTTTAAATGCTAAAAATGCTGGGTGCTGTGGTCGTTTATCCCTCTCCATCCTTTGGCTCTGTGGAACAGCAGCTCTGGAGCTGTTCCTCTTTGTGCCAGGCTGCCCTGAAATGCTGGAGCACCACAAACACTCTGCACGTGTCCTGGGCTCCCGTGTCCTCAGCCCTGCTGCTGGCACTCGTGGTTGTCCCTCTCTGGTGTGAGCTGGAAGTGCTCTCTCCCTGTTGTGTCTGTCCCATCTAAGATTCACGAGTCAGCTGTGGTGTCTCTGAAATGCAGTGTTTTTCTGGGATGGAGGAATCTCAGTTGACTTGGCGGCACTGGAGGGGTTGAGGTAGAGTTTGGAGAACTCTGTCAAATTGTTGACATTCATTACAAGCAGCAGGCATGGTTTCTGGGCTTCCTACAGCATCTAAGAGGTGTGATGGTGCTTTTGCTGACCTCCACCTTAGCCAAGTAGTGTAATTTGGGTTTTTCCACTCATCCGTCCTCAAAAGCTAACGGACCCCTGTCCATCTCTGCCTCAGAAGCTTGGAGGAGTATTCCTGCATCTCATTACCAGCCTCAGGAGTCCATCTGCCTGCCTCTCAACCCCACTTCCCTCATTTCATGTTTTCTGTTCCTGTCATCTCACTGAAAAGTAATCTCTTCTAATCAAATATGAGGTTCTCCAGCTAAATTCTTGCTGGCCCAAGTGAGTGTCTAAGGAAAATTGTGATGCTGACTTCTGAAGTATGTGGAATTACTTTGTATGATTGGGTTATACAAAAAAGAGAGATATTATTTTCTCTTGGTTTTTTTCTAAAGTATTAAAAATACAGCCTGCTGTGTTTCACAAATCTCACCGCTGTCTCCTTCTCTCAGTAATTGTAATTAACAGACCAGAAAATGGAAAAATGTAGAAATACCCTTTCCCACTGGCCACAAACATTAGTCCTCTCCAGAAGTTAATGAAGCCAAGTCTATGGAAATTAAATAACTGATTTTTTTTTTAGTTCTGTTGGTGAGCTAAAACATTGTGTTGGTGTGGTAAATAATAAATAAAAGATCTGTAAAGATCTCTTAGAATTGATGTGGACGAAGAATGGATTTGAACTCTTCTTTCTCTGGAGGGTCTAAACCTCTGGCTTTAAGATGTGGCTGAGGGATCTGTCCTGCTCTGCTTGCATGCAAAAACTGATCTAAGCCCAGCAGTAAAGTGGGAGAGATGGTAACCCACCATGAGAATAGGGAATAAAAGCATAACCATAAAAAATCCCAAATGCAACCAATTAATCAAATTATGGAATCCTAAGGCACAAATAGTTTTACAAGTGACACTTCAAAGCCACCTTTATGGTGTTTCCAGACTGTGTTATCATCTTTGTTGTCTTCCTGTTGAGGGAACATGAATATTTTCAGCTACCTTGATGTTGTGTCCCATTTTCATTGGCTCTGTTGCTGTGTTGGCTTTGCTGTGTCTGGGCATTCCTTGCTCCGTGCTGAGGGCACGTGGGTGTGTGCACTGTAATAAATCTTGAGTTTATAGAAGTCACTGTGGAAATTGGTTGAAAAGCTTTCCTATTTTTTTTTTTTCCTTTTTATAGTCTAAAATTTCAGTGGTTTCTTCTTGTTTTAACAAAAGGTTCCAGAAATACCATGGGTGGGAATATGAACCACTTGGAAAATAAATCTTTGTGGCAACTCCAGTTACCACCATGAGTGTGGTGGCACCTGAGGAGCACTTTGGTGAGGTGCAGGTGGTGTGTGAAGAGTGGTTTTGGAGGAACCTTAGTTTGAGGTCCTGTTTTTGTGTTTCCATGAGAACCAGTGCCCTTGAGAGGCCCTGGGATAGTGCAGGGCTGCAGGCTGAGAGAGCTGTCCACCTGGAGAAGAGAGAGCTCTGGGGATACCTTTGGCCACCTTCCAGTGCCTAAAGGGGCTCCAACAGAGCTGGACAGAGATTCTGGATAAGAGCCTGGAGTGACAGGACAAGAGGGAATGGCTTCCCACTGACAGAGGGGACTTTTAGATTAGATACTAGGAAGGAGTTCTTTAGTCAGACAGTGAAGAAGCCCTGGCACAGAAGCTGTGGTTGCCCCATCCCTAAAAGTGTCCAAGGCCAGGTTGGACAGGGCTTGGAGCAACCTGGGCTAGTGGGTGATGTCCCTGCCCATGGCAGGGGGTGGGAATGAGATGGTTTTTAATGTCTCTTCCATCCCAAACCATTCTGTGATTCAGCCAGCAGCCCTGAGCTGTGGATAACACAGCACACAGGGTTTTTATAACAATGTATTTGCTGTCTGAACCCAGCAGCAGGATGACAAGGACGTTTGCTCTGGGAGATGTGCTCTGTATTCTGGTGACCTTTTCCTCTGGAAATCTTTAAATGCAGTGAATGTGGTGGTGTTGGGTGACTTTTAATCATGCCCTTGGTTTTAAGTGCAGTTTTAGTGTTCTTTTTCATGGTAACTTGAAGATTTTGTTTTGTGGCGTGTTGGGGCCAGGGCTGTGAGGTTGTGAGGATGGGATGGAAGGGAAATTTTAAAGATGCAGCAGGAGTGGTTTGGCTCTGAGAGAGGCCTGGGTTGCTCTGCAGGTGATGAGCTCAGCAGCAGGAATGTAATGCAGGAGGGGTGAAAAAGCCCCTCCCTGCTTTTCCTGCTGGAGTTTGATCCCTGAGCTATTCTCGGGTAGTTCTCTGCTACCAGGCCCTGCTTTAAAGTCTCAGTTAAACAAGGCACTTATTGTTGGTGCTCTCTAATTCCGAGTGATGGTGGCTGGCAGCTTGCTGGGTCTGAGGGAGATGGATTTTGCAGCCCCAGAGTAGTGATTTACACAGGGTTGTTGTTGGGTATTCCCTCTTTGGGGCAGTTTTCCACATCATGCTGTGAGACCACGTTTCCTTCACTTCCTGGAGTAGAAGGATGGAGGGAGCACTAGGGGCCACAGTACAGATCAGTGCCAGAAAGGGAGTGAGAAGATCTCAGCTGTGGAGGGCCCTAAAGAGCTGAACTGACGTAAACCCAGGCAATTTCAGCTGGTAGGGAATTTTTGGTTTGGTAACTTTCATTTCTTTTATCTAGGAGGTCTTTCAAGGGCTGCAAAGCCTTTATAATGGCTTGAAAAGTTGATTTAATCCCAATTTTGGTGTGTGCATCTGTACTTACTGAAAAATGGAAGGAATTGCCTTTTAAGAATTAAAATATTTGTTTTCCTGGCTGATGAAGTAGAAAACTAAATGGATGTAGATAACTGTTGAAGAATGGATACTTAGTTATTCATTTCTTCACCAGTCATTGTTCTTGATAATGCCAGATTTTTCTAAGTGTATTCTCCAGATTGAGCTGAGTGGCATGAAGTAGTGTAGGTTGCTGGCATGCTCGGAATGACTGAAACATTGGACAGGATATGGTGATGTTGGCACATTTTGAGAAGGAGGAAAAAAAAGCACATTGGTTTTGGGTCATTTGTGTCGTGAAGTACTTACTCAAGCTCCCTTGTAGCTGATGTAGGCAGAAAAAGCATTGTGCTAGGTGAAGCAGATAGTCCCAGCCTATCCCTAAACTGGGAATTGCATAGGAAAGAAGGAGTTTTTCTTTTATAAGAGTTGGTTCAGTTAAATTAATTTTCCAGGGCAGGTGGGGAATGGATTTTCTCCCAAAGAGGTTGCACAGGTGATACATTCAGGCGTGCTCAACTGATGTTTCTGTTGGATGAGTATTTAGTCCGAAACTGAATCAAAAATTCTCCTGTCCTATGGGATGCATGTTCCAGAATATAGATGTAACCTCCTGCTTTGATCTCCAGTCTTCTTCTAACGGGATTTTCTCTTTTGAAATCAGTCACCTTTGTGATCCCAGCGGACTCTGCCAGGAAGATGTGCCTGGTAATCCTTTGGTTGAACTCCTGAAGCTCACAGAGCTTTTGGGAAAGCCTGGCAAGCTGGCACGAGGGTTGTTTTGCAAGAGCCTGGCTTTAGGAGTGGAGCTGCCCTGAGATGTTTTCTCTGAGCTGTCCTGTGTCTGACTGCTTGTTTCCTCTCTTGCATAACTCTTTTCCAGCTGACAGAGCACAGGCTGACGGGTCACATACACAGATTAAAGATGCTACTTCTAGGAAAAGGAGTCATCCTATTCCTGTGCATGTTCTGTTTGACTGTGGCTGTGAGATCTTGGTCAGGGAGCCCACACACCCTGGCAGAAGATTGTTATTTTTATGGGGTTATTTTTTATTTGGATCCAATCCCTGGCCTGTGCTGTGACTGGTGCTGTCAGCACTACACGTACAGTCAGGGCTGTCCTTTAAGGACAGTACAAACTGGGATCTAAGTTTTCTGGGATTGCATAATTGTGCCCTCAGATGTGCCAGGGTGTACTGACAAACACACACATGTGTGGTCATAGCTGGGATGTGTGAGTATTTCTCTTTGAGACCACTTCTGTCACCTTCCTCCCTTGTTCCATAGACAGAGCTTAGAGGTTGACTTTGGATTTTCAAGAATGAGCCAAGCCCCCCTCCTTGTGTGGGGGGGCACACAAGGAAGCAAAAATTCTTAAAATGGCTGTGATAGGTCAAGCTTTAACCCTGAGACAAAGATGGGTACTTCAGAGTTTTTACTCTGCTGCTTGGATGCTCTGACCCCATGGGACACTTCGTGCCATTCATTAATGCCTGCAGGAGCGTAAAGTCCTCCCAGCATACTAAATTAAAAATGTCCTTTTCTAGTCGTGGGCAGCTCACACCATTGCCCCAGTGTCACAATGGCATCTGGTGTCTCTGTTTGGCCTTTGAGAGAGCTGGACAAAGGGCTGAGTGTGACCGTGGGCTTTGGAGTGAAGCACCGGGTCATTAATCTTTTTGTTCCCTGATTCCCTTGGGGTGGGATCCAGGGCTGTGGTGGGCAGAGATCCAGTCCTGAAGATCTTACACATGAAAATATTCCAGGGAGGAGCAGAAGAAAGGCTTAAAGAGAAGAAAGAGAGAACTGCTCAGACTGCAGGGTGAGATGGGAAGGAGGCAAATGGGAGAGACAGTGGGGATGGGCTCCTTTTAGTAACTGTCCCCATGCTGTGGCATGATGTCCCACGTGAGAGGGACTTTGTTGTTGGGAAGGCTGTGCTAGGGAGCTCCTCTTCCTGTGCCTGCTCTGTGAGTTCAGCTCTTTGTGTTCTCCCTGTATTGCTCCTCCAGGAATGGAGGGAGAAGGTACCATGTGGGAGCAGGCAGCTCCTGCTGGGATCTTACAGTGTGTCTCCAATGTATGATGGAAATACTAGGGAGGCTTGCATGCTTTGGGGCTGCTGCTGACGTGTTCTGTTGTCATATTTCTGTTACAAGCAAAGAGCTGCAGGGCAGGAAGGGACCTTATGTTGTCTAATCTGACCTCCTGCCCCAAGGCTGGGTCAGATCTATCCAAGCTTTCCCAGCAGATGTTTGTCCAAAGCAGTTGTTAAAAGCCTCCAGTGATGGGCTTTCCTCATCGTCCCTGGGTGATCCTAGAAAGTCTGTCATTGCTCTTGCCATTACCAAGATTTTCATGGTTTCTGACTTTGATTTCTTTGCAGCAGTTGAGAATTGCTGCCCTCTTGCCCTTTTGTTACTGTACAGAGTGAGCTGTTCAGTCCTCCGGAGCTGCCTTTGGGAATCTCTGGGCCGTGTCTTCCTTGAGCTGCAGCGTTCAAAGCTTCCCTGGAGAGCTGTTTCTGATACCTGCATGTACTGAGCCAGCAAGCAACATTTTGTGACTCTCAAGTAGACTTCTGGGGTGTGATTAATGCATTTTAGTTTTGGACAAAGCGCAGGTGAAGTGTTTTGTCATTGAAGGTTTTATTGTGGCTTTGTCTCTTAATCAACTATAAGAACAGAGCATGTACTTTTCTTGCTCAAGCACTGTCTTTTCCACAGAAATGAGTTCTGGATCTCTGACTGTTCCAGAGTAATTCTTGGCTGTTCTAGGTGAAGGAAGTCCTTGCCAGATGCCCTGACCAAGGCTTTCCCCATGATTAGTTTGATTACAGCTCAGCCTTCCATTGTGCTTTCCTGCTCTGACCTGCCAGCTGTAGCTCAGGAGTGACCTTCCCTTCTCCCTCCCTGTTGTGATTACACTCTGTGCATCTGATTTTGTACCTGCTGTCCCTTTGTTCCCCTGAAGGATTCAGCTATTCATGCACTGATAAAGTCGGTAAAAAGTGGATGTGAAGATTATTCTGAGGTAGCACTCAAATAAAAAACATGACAGAAAATAGATCAGCCAGCACTAGAAGCATTATTTGCTAAGGTAAACTCCTTCACTTTATTTTTTGGGGGGGAGAAAACCCCAAAACCTGCCTGTGTGTATTGTTCCAGGCATTTTCTCTGGATCTATTAACACCTCTATTATACCTTTCAGTGGGAGAGAGTAGGATGTGTGTGTGAAAGGTTTGTCTGCACACAGAGGGCCTTTGTCCTGAGACAGCTGAAGATGCTCTCACCAGAATGAAGGCTGGTCTGGACAGGTCTGAAACATCTTTTGGCATCGACTTGTGTTTATTGCTGTGGGAAGAGCAGGTAGGGAGGAGCAGTCTGGCTTTTTTTGTTTGAGCTATCAGTATGTATCTTTGAATTCCTCAGTATTCTTGCAGAGTTTCTGTATGATAACTTGTGTAATGTGAGCCCCCAGTTTCTCTTGTTCTCTTTCCAATTGCAGTGAAAGCTCTGGTGTTTCATTCCTTCCTTTTTTTCTCTGTCAGTTGCAGACACTGGGGTCTTTAGTCATGTGGAAGGCATTTTATTGACAGCTTTAGAGTCTGAAGTACTTGCTAGCACTGAAGAGGTGTAAAGTGATGTAGACTCTTGGGCAAAATCCCTTTTCCAGTGCTCCTTGATAAAGATTTCTTAGAACTGAAGAGTAAGTGAAGTGGCACAGGAGATTTGAAGCTCTCTCATCTGACCTCCTGCTCCGGACAGGGCCAGGATCAAAGGTAGTTTTCTTGTGAACTTTTTTGAACTTTTTTTAGTCAAGAGTGGCAGGTTGATGCCATGCTTTGTGCCCTCATGATGAGGAATCTTTTCCTCCTGTCTGATCAGTATTTCCCTCGCTGTCACTAATTCCCGTTGTTTCTTGTCCTTTTCTTTCTGCCATCCAGTCTGGCTCCGTCTGCTCAGTAAACCTTGGTTAAGTAGTTGAAGACAGTAACTGGATCCCCACTAACCACCATTTCTTCTCCAAGTTCAACAACCCCTGTTCCTCCATTCCCTTCTCACATCAGGTGTTCCAGTCTGTTGGCTGCTGCCTTTCCAGCTCACTGATCCAAGAAAATTTGAACCACAGAGTCATGGGATCACAGAATGGTTTGGGTTGGAAGGGACCATAAAGATCATCCAGTGTCACCCCCTGCCATGGACAGGGACACCTTCCACTATCCCAGGTGGCTCCAAGGCCTGTCCAACCTGGCCTTGGACATTTCCAGGGATCCAGGGGCAGCCACAGCTTCTCTGGGCACCCTGTGCCAGGACTTCCCCACCCTCACAGGGAACAATTTCTTCCTCATATCCCATCTATCCCTGCCCTCTGTCAGGTTAAAGCTATGATGGTATCTCCCATTTTTCTATGTTGATAAGCCCTGGACTCTTGTTCTTTCCACCACATTGATGGCTGTTATCTTGCTTTAAAACAGAGATTAAAGCCAGAGGGTTCAATTCAAGGAACCAAACTCTGAATTTTCCTGCTGGATTTGGAATGAAAGGTTTTCCTTTAGGCTGTGTCCTTATTGCTTGCCTGCACTAGTCTGTTTTTAGGAACATGTCTGGCTTAAAAGGATCCAGCTAAATCTCACACCTGGTGTTTTTTAATTTTGTTCTCCACAAGGTACTCTCAGGTCTGCTGTTCCCAAAAGCACGGCAGTGAGCAGCTCAGGGCAGGACTTTGGAAGGCACAGCTGAGTGCTTTCCATGGCTCATCCCTTGGGCTTTGCCTTCATGCACCTGTGGAACATTGTTGAGTGTCAGCATTTTGTCTTGACCCTCTCAGAGCCTTTTCTGGAGACTTGCTCAATAGAGAGTTGCTCCCTGTTTCTTTTATTTGTGCCTGGGGCTTCTCTTTATTAATTATTTCCTGATGCTGATATTGGACCAGTGCATGAAGATCATTTAGAAATTGAAATCTGTACACCTTGGTGCTTGCAAATTCTCCCAGCTGAATCATCTGTTGGGTTTATGGCCATACATTCCAGTCTGTCATCCCAGCTAGTAATGAAAATATTACACAGCTCTTATGCCTGGCTGGACCCGCTTTCCAGTGCCCTCTCAATTAGATAACAAAGCCTTGATAATTATGCTCCAAGAAGGATGTTGTCACACAGCCATTTCATGGTGATTACATCTAATTAATGTTTTCTTAGGTGCATCTTACGGAAATGTCATGTGGAACAGGATCAGAGCTAATACAGATTGCATTTCTGACTCTCCTTATCAATCCTGTACATTTTTTCCTGGTGATGCACAGATCCTTTATTGCTCCCTAGATTTCTGATGCTAGAAGGAACCATAGAGGGGATGAGACCTGCCCCTGTCCACGCTGAAAGTTCAACTGAGCAAGTCACACCAGCTTGATCAGGAGTTCTGTAACGGGACAGTTGTGACATGACAGCTCCAGGAGATCAAGAGGAAACAAACGTGATGTGTTTATGGATCCCAAACAAAATTAAACAATTACCTGAATCCAGCCTTCGGAGCAGCCTTTGAACAAATCCCAAGCCTTTTTCTGCAAGGGCTGGGAACATAAAGAACGTGTCTAATCTGTACTGCTATCAGGCAGCAGTTATCAGTGCCTACGTGCTGTTACTCAGATCTCGTTAGCTGCCTAATTGGATAATAGGCAGGACACTTCACAACTGCATAAGTATATTAAGCTTAATCTGGTCTGGTGCAGGGAGGGGAAGATGGGCTCGGTGACAAAGGGACACAAGAAGATGCACAGTGGGGCAGGGGTGTAAATATGGGGTTCTGTCCCCATCACTTCAGTCCCAGTAACTTTCTGAGGCAGAGGCTCTGTGTGTCTGCAGCATTGACATCAGTGCTGGAGTCCCAGAGCAGAGTTACAGCACTTTCAGACTTTACCCATGTTGGCCAGGCAACTTCACCTGCAAAAGCACAGTTTTTCTAGGAGTTAAATCCCTTTCTAACTTCTTTTTAATAAAAAGTGTGGTATAACCTAATACCTGTTTTTAAATCCAACACGATAGAACAGAGAGAAGCATCCTGTGTGTTTGTGTGATACTGGATATTGCAGCACATTCCTGGTCCTAAAACTTATTTCCAGTACATGTAGATTCACAGTGGACAGGACCAGAAAGCTTCCACAGTTCTGTACATGGAGAGGAGAAGGTGTTTGATTATTAAATACTCTTCCCTTTCTTTCCTGAAAAAATGCAGTCACTGCAGTTACCCAGTTTTAAACTTTGGGAGTGGGTTGCCTCTTTCCGAAGGTGCAACGAAACCTAAGGCAGATTCTTGTAGATGTGGGTATGAGCACATTTCATGAGTTGTTACCACCTGTTCGATTCTCAGGAGAAGGGATCTGCAAGGGACATTTCTGGGTGCAAAAGATGCATCTGCCAAGGGGATCTTTAGCTCAAGGTAATGGGAGAGTGACTGTGTGAACTGTGTCCTCTCCATTTTTTTCTGTATTCCTTTGGGACTGGTGGAGTGTTTTCACAGAAACCCCAAATTGAGCCCAACTTTTGGCCCTGTATCCTGTGTGAGGTGCCTACAGTTTTTCATTAATTTCTTGCTTAACCTCATAGAAAAAGTATCTTCACCTTGTGCTGTCCAGCATCTGCCTGTAGCCTGGCAGGAAAGACACAAGCCAACCTCTTAATCTGTAAGTGTCTTAAGCAAATGTAAACTCCATTAAGTGTGTTTATCACTGAGCAGCTCATTCCCAGCTGTGCAGAGCACCTCATGGTTGGTTTGAATGGGATGTACAGAGGATTCTCTGCTGCTTTATCCTGACATCTGTGTTTGTGACCAGTAAGGGTTAAGAGCGAGGCGCTTGTCAGGTGCTTGTCACTAAGGGTTGTGAGGACACTGTTCCACTGTACTGTGAATTTAAAGCCTGCTGATTTTCCCATGGAAAATGTTATTTAAAAACAGAACCCTAAATTGCTTTTATTTTGGATGAAGGGAAGACAGCTTGGGGTGTTTGGTCCATTTTGGTGTAGACAAACTCCCAGATGGAGGAACTAAAGAGTAGTGATTGAATACAGAAGAATTTTTATGGTTGTCCACATCTGATCTAGTGCCTGCACTAAAAGCGTGATCAGCAGGGAAAAATAGAGTTTTTTTCCAAAGGGTAGCTCACATCTCAGCAGCCAGATTCCTGGAACAGGCTTTGGAGAGAGCCTGTGTCCTTGTTTTGCTTACGTAGTCCCTCTGAGGCACTGCTGGGAGGTAGCTGCAGGTAACTCTTCCCCTCTGTTGCTGTGCCTGGGTCATGCTGCACTTGGAGGCATCCAGGAGAAATGAAGGAGAGTGGGCTGCTACAGATGGTCTCCCCAAAGTGTTGGATGTGTTGATAGCATGTTTTCTTGAGCTATACACACCAATATTGCCTTTATCTCCCATCCAAATCTGCTGGGTATTGATGTGGACTCAATCCATCATCAACTTCAAGTTGGGCTTGACTTCAACCTGTACTTATTAAAGAGTGAAGAAGGCTCTGTCATATGCAGTTGATAAAGGAATTTAGAAATAAAAGTGCATATATAACTGTCAGTAGCATTTTTTCCCCTCTCTATCTGAAAAAAAAAAAATAATGGCATGGATTGTTTTCTTCCTCCAGCTTGGGCAATTTCTAGACATGCCCAGCACTTGCAGGATTGTTTTTCAGACCCAAGATAACCCTTAGGGTGGTCCTGTCTGGCCCCTGCCTGCTACAGATCAAACCCACAGCCAGACAGGCAGGAATCAAAAGCAGAACACCTGCTTGGTTGGTCTCCAGTGTTTTCTTTGCAGAAAGTTTTAAAAATGTGTTTTGTCAGGACAATGAGGAGGGGATATTAGTGACACTGTGGATTCATCCCACCCTAGTGGCTGAGCATGGATGAGTTGTCCTTGTAGAGGGAGCCACAGGAGGATTGTGTCACTCTAGGTCTTCATTAGGGTTGTTATGCACTATTTTAAGTTTCCTGAGCTTAAGTCACAGAAGATCTGATGTCTGGAGTCAAGGCCTGGCCTGTGGCTAGCAGTCCTTTGGAAAGCTGTGCAAAGATCCTCGTGTCTCTCCAAAGCAGTGCCCTGTATTTCAGAAAGGAACATTGTGAGCGAGGAGGACAAGTTTCAGATCACATGTTCCCCAGCAAATACTGTCCTTTCGATAGGAAGACTCGTTGGAGAATGTTAATTGAGTCCCTTTTTAAATGAAGGAAGCTTTGCTTCCTTCCCAAGTTTTCAAAACAAATTTTCCAAATACAGTGCCTATGTTTCATTCAAGTGTAAATCCTTTCTCTTTAACCTGGAAGTTATCCCAGAAAAAAGCCTATCCATTCACTGCAGGACAGACCTTTGTGGTTGTGGAGGAAAAAAAGGAGTGGATCAAGTTGTCCAAACAGGAAGGGTATTAAGAAAAGCCTTTGCTCAGTGAGTGGAGCTCTCATTTCAGATTAAATGGTGTCCTACAAATTCCACTTTACCTCTCCATTGCTTTTGAAGCATCACACAATGATCGAGGTGTCTGCTAAATTTAGAAATGACAATTTTTTTCCTGCCAACACGCCAGCCTAGCTGGAGGGATTTCAGCATGTAGTTATGGAATTGATGCAAGTGGTGATTTGAAATTTACTGGCTTGTTATCTCATCTGACTTGCACATAGCTCTGTCCTGGTGGGGATTTAATACCTTACACTGATGCCTTTTCATTCAGAGGGCATTAGTGGAAATGCTTTTCTGGCAGATCCAGGTGCTTGTGCTGTTTCACATTCGGTGGAGCTGAGGTACTGAAAGGATCCAGCGTGGTGTGCTGAATAAAATGAGCTCCCACCTAAACACGTTGAAATTGTGCTTTATTTTGAGCAGTTTATGTGTAGGATTGTCACTCTTTTACTGCAGTCAGATGGGAAGGCTGTGGAAGCAGAGATAAATCACAAGTGTCCCAATTCACAGTTTCTACTGTTTACCATATGACAAATCTTCCTGCTCTGTGAAAAATGTCTTAGATCTAAAATACATCTGTTTTTTCTTTCCTCAGCCTGTGGTATTTAATTACTCTCTTTCTGAGCAACATTTCATCTCAGTTCTGTGAAGCTTTTGAGGCACAGTTTATCCAGAGGATCAATACTAAAGTAAACTTCCCTTTGTTTTGGTAAAATGTCTTGATTGTCACAGAGAAGAAACATTTTGAGTTAAGGTGTGTCGGGAGAAATGAAAGGCACCTTGCAGCAGGGGTAATCCATCACTGGAGTGCATCCCACAACACTCCAGGCTCCACTTTACCTGCAAGGCACTTAAAACCTCAAAGCACAAGAAGTCGACTGGAGGAGGTTTTCTGTTGGAATCTCCAGACAAAATTTCATCCTCGGGCTTTGTTTTGAAGTTTGCAATAAGATGGAAACAAAGGTGGAGGTGTCATTGTTGTGTTTTCATCTCTTTCCTCACCCACCCTTCTGTTTCTTGTCTTTGGTGTTGTTTGACCTTTAAAGATCCCTAGCAGCCCCAATTATTCTGTGATTCCATGATTCATGAGCTGTTTCTGCTCTCTGCTCCGTTCTGCACTCAGGAGGAAAATCACTCGGGGGGGGGGGAGTCGTTCCTGTCGCTTTACAGCAGGGATGTGGTCCTGTCTAAGAGAATTTCCATGGCAATACTGATTTCCTTTGGATATCTCTGGGTGACCTGAGTGCAGACAGTCTGTAGTGACGAGACTCTCTTTGCTTTTGTACTGAAATATTTCTTATCATTGTACTCAAACCCATGGGGAAAAATTCCCATCTTCTTCAAGGGAAGCTTTTTGGGGCCAGACAGCCACTCTGCCAGCCATAACCCAGCCTTCAGGATCTAAGGACTTGACTCCCAGCCTGAATTCCCCTGCCCTGGGCTCTGTGCTGCTCCAGGGTGTGTTTGTGCAGACAGCAGGATGGAGAAGGCTGCGTGAATCGCAGCGTGCCGAGGCCAGCCCTGGGTACGTGTCTGCTGCCTCAAAGCTGGAACATGTGGTTTGTTTAATGCTCCAGCAAAGCACGAGCCCAGGGAAAGCCTCTTTGATACAGCTGCACCTGGAGAGACATATTTTTCCTGGAGTCATGTCTAGTCTGTTCCAGGCTGAAGTTGATCCAGTTACTGTGGGAGTAAATCCATGTGGTGGTTGGCTTTTTTAATTCTGGTTCTCTTCGCATAGTGTTGTTGTTGGATTTAATGATTTTCCCTGTGGCTTGAATGGTAAAGATGTGGTAACTGCTTGGGGATGGCTTAAAATCAAAGATTCAGTGTGGGTGTTGCTTTCAAAAAGAGAAGAAATAATGCTATTTCGAGAGCTGTGCTGCTATTTCAGGGCAGTTTGGTAGGTCTGGGTTCTGAGAAGTGGTGAGGAAAAATAATTGTTTTTGGCTATCGTGTCTCATATAGTGTGTCCTGAAATGATCCTCATGTACACACAGAGCTGGAACCCATACTGAGCCTCTCTGCATGGGGATTTGTTCCCTGTCTCACCCTCCTGGTACAGAGGATGGGAGGAGAAGAAAAGATTCCTGTTGAAATTTTGCTCCCAAGCTTGCTGCAACGAATTTAAAACCCCAAACCACAGCAAATTCCCAAGTGTAATATGGACACCAGTGTTTATTTGACTGAGACATGATTGTGTTCTGAGTTGTGCAAACACAGGCATATTTCCCATTTAATTAAGGCGCGTTTTATGAATTAAGATTCCCAAACAATTGGAGAAAGAAGGAGGGTGGAAGAGATAAGATCTCAAGGTTGTGCAGATGGGATAGGGTACAGCTCTTTTTGGCAGCTGGAATATGACTTTTGCAGGAAACTTGTTTGCAGCATTGTTCTGTTAATTATGCCAGTGTTTTTAGCTTATAACCTTTTTCTCCCCCTGTAGTTTACTGTCTGTCTTTCCTTCCTTTTACAGTCCTGAAACACCAAACTTGGCTTCTGTCAGGAGTGTAGGAGTGGCAATACCTCCCAGTGCTCAGTGTGATTGAGGAGCTGGAAATAGGGGTTGGCAGAGCTGGAAATAGGGAACGATTCCCACTAAGGGTCCACCAGAGCCTGGCAAGCTCCAAAGACACAGAAAAAGGCAGGCCAGTTTGGGACTGGTTGTTGCTTGTCCTGTTTAGTTCAACAACTCCAAGTTGTTCCTGAGCTGTCAACCCTTTGTCCTGTCAGGCTGACAGTGCCAAACTGCAGCTTGATGCACTGCTTTTGGTTCTGGCCAGCTGTTGCTAGATCCCTGGTGGTCAGTAGGATTTGGAGACCAAAGGCAATTTGGAATTCTTGGCCTGATCACAATTTCTGGCACCAAGGTTAAGATGGGACTATCCTGTTCGCTGTGGCAGGTTGAGTACAACTGGTGTCCCCCCATTCTTCAGCTTCTCCTGACACAGCAGGGGAGTGTTGTGGCAGTAACAGCTGTCTCTGTGATGGGTGGATATTGTGGGATGCATTCTGGGTCGGTGGGACCTTCTACCCATCCGCAGACTTCTGAACAAGGGGATGCTGATGGGCCAGCTACGGCACGTGCTTGTTCAGTCTGCAGGGGATTTGCAGAGCAGTGGCTGTACTGGATTGGCTCCTGTGTTGCCCAAGGAACATGCCAGAGCTGTTCTTTTTGTCACTGCAGTGGAACTCCTTTCAGCTGTGTATTACTGTAGCCTCAGGCGCATGAACCACAGCGTTGCAGTTCTGCTGGTGCTGGATGCAGGGACAGGAGGAGCTCTGTAGCCCAGACTACATTCTCAGCCCATTTCTCTGGGCATCACCTGAGGATGATGACTGCCTCCAGAGGGGGTTTGTGATGGTGGAGACAATCCTCCAGTCTTTCATTTTATCCCCACACTGTAAATCAAGATGCTGCCCCACTCACCAAGGTGTATTCCTGGTAGCAGCTCCCGTCTCAGCCCCTGGGAGCTGGCAGAGCCTGCCACATTCTCATGGTACCCTTCAGCCAGAGGAACAAAATTATTTTCATTTCTTTTTCCTCAGATGAGAAGGATTTGAAAAACACATAATAGTGCATTTTATCAGCGAGTTTTAAATGGTGTGATTCATCCCCTGTGCTCTTAGTGTGACGTTCCTTGGTTTATTTTTTGGATATCCGTGCAGTTCTGTCAGTGCCAAGCACTGTAAGGAAGTGCCCCGTGGCAGACAACCTGCTCTGCCCATATGTTCCCTTAAAAAAAAAAAAAAAAAAATCCCAGCTCATAATAGGAAGTCTTTACACTGCATGCCAAGACGCTTGGGGCTTGTTAAATATATTCTACTTGTCAACAACTACCCAATTTAAAAAGTAGCCTTGGTGTGAATCAGCTTTGAACAAGTTCATTTGACTCAAGGGATATTTGCAGGCATTAAAACAAGTTGGATCACAGTGGTAAAAATGTGCAGTGGTTTCCTGATCAAAAGCACCATCCAGTGTCCTTTTTTTTTGTTTTGTTTTGTTTTGTATTAATCTCCTTCAGACCTTCAAAAGTGCAGAGATTTTCCCAGCTGGTGATTTTGGAGGTTATTTGGTCTAGTGTTTCTGGGGACCACTGTGTTGCTGGAATATCAAGTGGCAAAGGAGGTGCCCAGTGCCTCCAAAGTAGCAGGAAATCATGTTCTGGAACTTTTCCCACCATCTTTGTGGATTGAGAGTTAATTATAAAATGTCAAATGTCGTGGTTAAGGGTCTTTTTCAGCCTGAGTGGTTCTCTGAGTGCTGTGGTTTATTCTCTTCCTCCCTTCTGCGTTTTTTCTGGATGATGGTGTTGTGGAAAGAGGCAAAGGGGATGGCTGTCCTGGATCATACTTGCAAAAAAATACCATTTCTCAAAACAATTTTTTTTGTTGTTGTTGAAGAGCTCAAACATTTCTGCTTCACTTTTTGGGCCAGCAGTGCAGGACCACAGAGTGGTGCTGTGGTGGCAGCCTGTATTCTGCATAAGGTGTGATGGCCTCAGCTTTAGTATCCATCAGCTTCGGGCTTCTTCTCTTTCATAACTTTTGGAGTAGTTTACAGAGTTTATTTGTTTTGTGTGCACTGAAGAAGCACAGCTTCTTCCCACTTGGGAAGAGGAAACAATTTAGTATGGCCTCTTCCCTGTCTCTCCTGAGGTGAGGGGACGGGAAATTCCTGCAAGTGAGAGGGTAAATGAAATAAGGCTTGGTAAGGTCATCTTCTCAGAGTAAAGGAGACCTGAGTTTGGACAGGCAAAGGTTAATGCTCTGTTTCCCTGTCTCTTTTTGGGATGTGTCCAGAGGAAGAAGAGCACAGAGCCAGCCTGAAAGTCCCTGTTGTGTTCAGAAAACCAGTGCTGAGGAGGTTTGGGAGCGAGCTGCAGGTTTGGTGTGTGGGAAAAATGGGAAGCATTTTGGCATGCTGCTGTCCAAGAGTACACGTGGTGTGTCATTAATGCCTTTCCTTCCTTGATGTCTGTCCAGCCTGAACTCCCTGTGTGTCAGTCACTGGGGTGGGTCAGTAATTTGTAAATGGAGCTGGTGATGCTGATGTAAGATCAGCATTTTCATTGCCTTGAGCCACACTTGTTGGCTTGGGCTTTTACAGGGATAAATTGTGGTGGATGGTAGCATTTATCTTCAGTTCCAACTTGTTTTTGTCTTGCAGCCACCCCTATAAATTCCAGCAGCTCTCTGGAAATCAAGCCTCTTCATTTCAGACTCTACCTGTGGAAATACAAGGCAGGACACAAGTTACTTGTTGGCACAGGAGTGCTGGCTTGTTTTTGGGAGTCTGTGTTCCTTGTACCACCATGGTCACAAAGATGAACCTGGTCATCTTTCCATCCTGAGGGCTGGTGGGCAGAGATGAGGCACGTAGGATAAATGGTGTGGGATGCAGCAGAGAGGGTGCTGCAGAGATGATGGAGATGTTCCACTCAAAACCCCCTTGAGACCAGGCAGGATTGCTGACTCAGGCTCACATGTCCCTGTGCAGCATCTGCAAGGCTCTTTGCTCTGCACAGGCAGGAAGAGGTGATGGGGGGATGGAGTCTCACTGGTAGGACAGGCAGGGATTTTGCATGTCTCCTTTGTTTCAAGTATTGGAAAACTGTTCAAGGAGAGCATGCTGGTGATGGTCCTACTTGGAGCAGCAGGTTGGAGCAGAGCCTTTCTGACCCACAGTTGAGTTGCTGTCAGCTGTCAGAACGGGTCTCTGCCCACACCTGGCAGCTGCCTGCAAAAGAGGGGAGCAGAACTGGGCTGGGGCCAAGTGACTTGTTCCAACTGCTGCATCCACCTGGCAAACCTGCTCACACTAAAATCCTGGCTTGGATAAAGCCTGAGCACAAGGCTGACAAGGAAGTGTCACTCTGCAGGTGGTTTCAGCCCAGCAGCTGGAGGTGAGCTGCCAGCAAGTGCAGGTGTAACACGAGTTAACTTTGATCCCAGTGCTGCTATACTGTCAGTGACACAGGTTTATGAGCTTGGGAGGGGCTCTGGCATGTGCACAGGAGGCTGTGGACCATCACCCTGCTCCTGCAGCTCTGCAGGTAGCTGAGTTATCGAGGTATGTCTGCTTCCAGTGCAGTAAAGCTCCCGTGGAGCTGCAGACACAGCTGGCTTGGGTTGGTGTTTGCACAACACCTGTAGAGAGGCAGCTTGGAACAGCAGACTGGTGTCATCCCTGTGTCTGACTGATGTGGAGGACTTGGGATCAATTAATAACACTCCTGAAAGGGTGTAAGTGGTGATTTTGAAAATGGTCATGAGTTTGGTGTACAGCCTGCTGGAGGGAGAAGGGAAAAAGAGACACATCTTCCAGTTTGACATGTTTGCAGCGTGGAGAGCTTGGAAAGAACATCTTAAATAACAGGCAGCAAGGATTAATGTGCTTGTGTTTGAGAAGGCTGATGAAAGGGGGAAGGAGGGAGAAGTTACAAAATTGTTTGTTGTGCCAGGAGCTGTGGAGAATCACAGCTCACAGCGTTGGGAGGCACTGACAGGCAGTGCTGGAGCCAGCCCAGAAATCCCTTCCACTTTACTTCTGTATCTGCTCAGAGATATAATGTGTCCTGACCTGTGATCAGGGAACAGTCTGAGTCTGAAACCTGCAAAGGTGTTAAAGGAGATAAAATTGCTCCAACCAGAATAATCCTACCAAGCTCTTCTCCCTCAGCATAGGGAAAAAGGTGCATTAGAGATGATGACTGGAAATTTTGTTATTGCAGTTACTTAGGTGAGGGTTATGCACTGCAACCATGCTCAGCACAAGGAGTGCTGGGCTGTGCAATGAGTTAATGGCCTAACAACTGCAGTGTCTTTACATCTGCTGAGTAAGTCACCTGGCTCTTTCACCTTTCTCTTTCAAAAGCTCTTTGGTGGAGCTTTTGCCTTCAGGCTCAGCTAACAGTGCTTTCAGATAAACACTTTTCCTTATGCAGCTGATGAAATAATGAAGGTTATTACATCTATTGGAAAAAGGCTTTTGAAACTCTGGATCAACAAGTTTGCTGGTATTATTATTTGTAAAAATTTTTTTACTGTTTTCATCATGGTAGATTCCTGAGGTGCAAAGGCCACACAATTTTGTTTTGCAATTCAAACCTGGCCATCTCCAGTGAATTGGCAGGATAATTCCCAGCACCACAGCTGGGTCTTCTGCTGGGACTGGAGTGTAAATGTTTATGACAGATTGGATCCTGAGTTGAAATCTTCAACCAGTATCCTCTCTGTCTTTAGAGGAAAGTATTTCAACAGCTGATTAGTGTCATTGTTAAAATTAGATATTTTATTTTTGTTGTGATTTTTTTCTGGTTTCTGCTCTTGGTTTCTCAATCTCACTTTGTGACTGCTTAGATTGAATTAATTTGGTGTCAGATTTTCTCAGTAAACACTTTCAGGCTGTGATGACAAACCTGTATTATAAACACATGTGTGTGCAGTGCCCCTTCATGTGTTGATAGTATTTTGAATAGCTGCACTCAAAATAATGAGGAAATAGTAGTGTGTTTATTTCTTGTGCTTCCATTTAGTCTTTCAGCTGACTCTTGTTGCTTTTATCCAAGCTCCTTTCAAACACATGCAATATCATTGCTTAGCTTTCTGATTAGGGATGATGCTTAATTCTCATTAAATAAAAACCTACAGGGAATAAAGTGATTCTGGTAAATTTTTCTGCTGGTCTGTGCAGTCAGCAGGGAATTTGTTTGTGTTGATGGTGCATTTCTCACCCTCCAGACTGGCTGTTACACTTGTTAGTGTGAAGGCTGTTGATTCAACACAATTTTAGAGCACTCAGAAAGGTCAGGTGACCTTTTAAACTGCCTGTAAGCTCCCTTCCAGCTCAGGCATCCTGAGACAGGAGTGCCAGAGGTCAGCAGGATGGATCTCTCCTCCTCTCCATGCCCTCAAAGGCTGTGGGCAGCAAATGCCAGCTGAACACCTGAAATAGTGACAGGGGTGAGATGGGTCCCTCTGGGATGACCGTGAATTTGGTCTGGGAGTGCCTGCAGTCCCAGCTCATGGGTAAATGACAACCTGCTGAGTGATATAGATCTGAAGGAAGGTCACTTTTTAAAGATTAACCAATCCTGGTGGAAAACCCCAAACAAACCCCCAAATCCCAACCAACCTTCAGCCAAGCCTTCAAGCACACAAGCCCTGTTTTCAGAGCATTGCCTTGCCCAGGTCTTTGTGTCATCAGGGCTACAACAATACTGCCACAGGAGGGCTAAGAATAGCAGATTTCCTTGAGAAATGCTTTTGTTTATTTTGGTTTTCTATTTTTAAATAGTTGGAGCCTTAGTGACCTTTTTCTGAGGGGTCCTAGAAGAATTGCCTGATCACAGAGTATTGTTGTAGTAAGGAGGGCAGTTGGGAGCTGCCTTAATTCTCTGGCTTCTTCCTTGTGACCTGCAAGGTTTTACTGGCAAAATAAAGGGGAAAAACAATCATGAAGCTGTGAACCCCACTGAACTTGTAGCAAGTACAAATGCTAGGAATGGAAACCCATGATTCTGGCTTGGTAGAATGATGCCCATCTCAGAAGATATATTTTTGCAAAGATTTGTCTGCTGAAAAACAGCAGTTATGTTCAGGATTTTTTTTTTTCTTTTTGGGGGGGAGGGTTTTTTTTAGGGATTTTTTTAAAGGTGTTCATTTGAGTTTTTTTTTTGAACGAAGGAAATGGACAGGAGTGAGAGGGGATGAATGGAGGGTAATTTCTCTTAAGGAGTAAGGGATAGAATGGTGATAGAGACTGAGAAAAGGGGGCAAGTCTGGAAGTGCAAGTGATTAAAATATCCTGAGTGAGGCACTTAGAAGCACAGGAGCTAAGAGGATTGAAGCTGTATGTTTTAGACAAAAGGAAGATGTGTATTTGGATATTTTCTTCTTGTGGGTAACCAGTGCCTCTTGGCTGTCTCACAGGAACGCTGTAAGCAAGACAAAACAGGGGAATTTTACTTTGAGTGAAGCTGTGATTTAGTGTTACCCTTGCTCTTAGATGGACACCAAGTGAAATTACAGTCTGAGAGAGATTCACAGTACAACAGCCAACACACTTCTTACCCTGTGATTAAAAGAGAAAAGAAAGAAACAAAATAAAAGAGAAACAAGCCTTTTTGGCAATCAAGAAGAAGTAAAAAGCAAACTGTCTTTGTGTCAGAGGACCTGGTAATATCCACTGGCTCGAGAGCCCTGACTGGTGGCTTGGCAAGTGCTGAAGGGAGAGCACTGCACACAATGGGTGACAGAACAAGAGGACAGTCTCAAGCTGCACCAAGGGAAATATAGGTTGAATATTAGGAAAAAGTTTTTTATGGAAAGAGTGATGAAGTAGTGGAGTTTTCTGCCCCGGGAGGTGGTGGAGTCCCCATCCCTGGGTGTGTTTAACAAAGCCAGGATGTGGCACTGGGTGCCAGGGTTGAGTTGAGGTGGTGGGGCTGGGTTGTTCTGGATGATCTTGAAGGTCTCTTCCAACCTGGTCATTGAGTGAATTCTGTTTTATGTGCTTGTCTCACTCATGAGCCTACCAGAGGGAATAATTGATACTGAAATAAAGTGTAGTGGGGGCTTTCTGTGTTTATACCACCTGTTCATTCCACTGTGGAATGTGGATCCTGGTTGGAAAGCTCAAGCTTTTGCTAAATTTTAATTACCTTTCCCTGCTGATCATATGGTACAGGTTGTTGGCTAATTAAGGGTGGTTTCCAAATCAGGGTTCTGTGCACACAAAATACCCTGCTATTTTCTCATCTGTCTAGATAGGTCACCTAATCCAGTATTAAAATACTGAAACAGGAGGGAAAACATTTTCTAGGAGCTTTCATGTGAAGAATTCACAGGAGCTTGCCAATGCCAGGATGAGGAAAGCTGTGCTTAAAGAACTGAGCTAAACCACTTCCATTTCTACTGGATATAGATGGCAGAAAAGATGTTCCTTTACTGTGGCAATGAAAATACATGGATCAAAGTGTTATTGGGAGAATGAGAAGGGGAGAAGGTTGTAGAATGTCTGTGGGAGGGAATTCTCCCCTTCTGTTCTGCCCTAGTGAGACCCCACCTGCAGTGCTGGGGGCCCCAACAGCAGGACCTGGAGCTGCTGGAGAGAATCTGGAGGAGGCCACAGAGATGATCCAAGGGCTAGAGCCCCTCTGCTCTGGAGCCAGGCTGGGAGAGCTGGGAATGCTCACTTGGAGAAGGGAAGGCTCCAGGGAGAACTCAGAGCCCTTCCAGGGCCTAAGGGGGGCTTACAAAAAATACAGAGAATGACTTTTTACACAGGCAGATAGTGACAGGACAAGGAGGGAACAGTTTTAAACTAGAGAGAGCTTTAGATTGTACATTAGGATGAAGGTCTTCCCTGTGAGGGTGGTGAGGCCCTGGCATAGGGTGCCCAGAGAAGCTGTGGATGCCCCTGGATCACTGGCAGTGTCCAGAGCCAAGTTGGATGGGGCTTGGAGCAACCTGGGCTAGTGGAAGGTGTCCCTGCTCATGGGAGGGGCTGGAATGGGATGAGCTGGAAGGTCCCATCCTTGAGAATTCTGTGATCTACCTTCTGTTGGGCTGTGGCAGTTGGAAGCTGCTGCAGTGGCAGTTGGAGCTGATGCAGGGCCAGCTGGGACAAGCTGCAGTGGCAGAATCAGAGTTTGCACACACTGTGCAAATCCCTCTTGCAGGTGAGTCCACAGAAGGGTGGATTGAGCTGAAGGTGTTTCAGTTGAAACCAAACATTTTCAAAAGAGTTGTCAGAGCTCCAGTGGGACCATTCTCCTCTTCATACCACTGCCTAAATCCCTGCTGACTGCAGTCTGGTGTCAGCTCCCTTACAGAGAGTGGATATTGTTTGGTCAACATACATAAATTCTCTGAAATGCTGGAGAAAAAGGAACTCTCCAAATGAAACTGCTTCATTAGTTCTGTGATCATATACTGCAGTAGGCCAGCAGTGTTTTAAGTCGACCCTTCTGGTGATGGAAGAGAGGAGTAGGAATCTTTGTCAGTGGCCAAATGTTGGGAGAATTGAGGAAGAACTCAGAATGGATATCCAGCAGCTTGGCAACAGGTAGAGGCAGCACACTGTGAGCTCCTTGGATATCTCTGTTTGGGGAGGGAGGAGGCAAGGAATTGTGTTTGTGCTTTATCCAAATTACTGGGCATCAGCTGATTCCAGGGCTGATAAATCCTGGGCTTTGTGTTTATCCTTTGCAAGTTGGGACTCATGTCAGCTCAGGTCTGGAGGGGTAGGAATCTCTGCACCCTGTTCTTCGTGCTCCTGAAGGCAGGTGTGAACCACCCTGAACCAGGTAAATACATGCTGGCTTTTGTGAATAAAGACATCCTGCACTGGAAATCCTGCTTAGGGCTGAACCTTGACCATGGGCTCAGGCCATGGTCCCACCTACTAAAATGATGTGATGGGACCTGAGAAATAAGGGTAGATAGCAGTAAAAAGGTGTCTGCTAGGAGTTTGCCAAGGAAAACAGGGTCCTGCTTGGAGGAGCAGTGGAATATATTGGTAGGTGGAGGGTTGGGTAGATTTGGACTAGTCAGGACTGGTGTCGGTTTGAATCTCTCATCTAAGTCTGAGGCTGAGCCTGATGTAGCAGGACAGTGTTGGCTCCAGGGGCTGCATTTTGTGAAATTTTGGAGTGGCCCTTGTTGACTTCCATCACTTGAAACATATTCCTGTCTGTCCCATTTCTATAATGGCTGGCTTGAGATCCAATGTCCTTGCTTTGAGCTAAATCCTCCTTACCTCCTCCCCTACTTAAAAGATCTGAAATTCAGGCTTTGTGGTTGCCACAGTGGCAAAGTGGAGCTTCATTGCTGGGTTGTGGAGCTTGTCAGCACTGGGGACATGGTTCTCTTTCTTTTAAAAGTCTTCACCACAAAATTACCACTTTTGGAGGTTATATAAAAAGATGGGCGTTTGAAAGTCCTTTGACTTGCTTGGAAATACATGGCATGAAAGGGTGGAGATTTCTGGAGTTCTTGGTGCTCCAGGCTAAAAAGTTGTTTTGCATCCCAGCCTGACCTCAGTTATCCTTTCTGTGCATCCCATGTTGAAGGCTGGGTCTAACTCACCAAGTTTTTATTTTCTGCTGGAATTCATTTCATCCCATGTTGAAGGCTGGATCTAACTCACCAAGTTTTTATTTTCTGCCGGAATTCATTTCATCCCATGTTGAAGGCTGGGTCTAACTCACCAAGTTTTTATTTTCTGCCTTCTTCATTTTTGATCTTTTTGCAGAGGATAAGCTGGATCTGAGCTCCCTAAACACACCTGTGTCTGCTTCCTCCTACAGGTTCCTTAGAAAGAGAGCTTGGACGGCATGCAAAGTTGTGAAATATCTGCAGACAGCACGGATGATCCTCTTAGTAGTGGCCTACGGAGAAAGCGACAGCCTCGAATAGTCGTGATCGGTGCTGGGCTCGCGGGCCTGTCGGCAGCCAAGGCGCTCCTGGAAAGCGGATTCACGGATGTAACAGTCCTCGAGGCGACCGACCGCATCGGGGGCCGCGTGCAGAGCGTCCGACTCGGTGAGGGGATGCACCTTGGGTTTCAGCTTTCTGGTTTTTTTTTTGCTTTGTTCTTCTTTTTGATTTCGGGCTGCTTTGGTGTGTGGGTCTGTGTTGGGTTTGTTGTTGCTGGAATGGCTCCTGAGGTATTAAAAGTCTTTTTTCCCAGCCCAAAGACCAAAGAAGAAATGGGGATTCCTTGGCTCTGGTTCTCAAGGTTGTTTATTTTCTCTTATCTAATACATTCTTTTTCTGACCTGCTGAGATTTGTCCAGCAGGTTGGGTTGAGGCACACTGACCACACTCAGGGCAGTGTTATCTTTTTACACTAAAATCTACCTGTACTTTATTTACAATGATTTTCCAATACCTATCACCTGTGTCAGACAGTTTGTCTCTACTCTAAACCAATCCAAAGTGCCACCATCACAGCAGAAGATGGAGGACAAGAAGGAGAAGGAGAAAGACAGAACACACCCAGATCCCTCCATCTTCCCTCTTGAACCCCCATTCTAAAATCCCCAAAATTCTACTTTTTCACCCTGTGACAAATTCACTATCATTCTTCTCATACCCTTGTGGCTTGTAAATCTTCACACAAAGTTGGCATCTTTTTCCCTGGGCTAAAATCAAAGGCACAGATGTTTTTGACTCTGTGCTAAGTCTCTGAGCCCTCCAGGGCAGGGTCTCGAGTCCTCCAGGGCAGCCAGAGGAATGTCCTGGGTTCCAACAAGTCTCGGTTTCATATAAGGAGATGGTGAGCTCTCTTCATAGAGTAGGGAGACACAACAATGCCTTCTCTAGCTGGGGGACCCAAGGGCAGCTGGATCCAGATCTCAGGCGCAAGAGTATAAACGACATGGACTGAAGAGAGAAAAAAATGAGAAGGATGGGATTTCATGGGCTGGGGCTGTAACTGGACAGTTAGCTCCAGTATGCTAATGGACCAAAAGTTATAAAAATGTGAGATCTTGTGACCAAGCCCTCTTTTTGCTTCCATCTTGGAGCCATCCAGGCAGAGCCAAAGCTGTGGCTCTGGTACTGCTGGGGTGTGGCCTTTGAAGGCCCTTTAATAAATATCCTTTTATTCCCCTTAACTCTGTCTAGCCTCTGTTCCAGCTGTTTAAGGCATCAGCTTCTGGAGACCACAAAGGGACAGTGAGGCATCTGGAAATGGCATCAACACCTGCAGAGGGCTGCTGTGGGGTTTGTGTGGTCAGATGAACCTTGGAAATGGGGCTGTGGGCGTGTATGAAATGGTTTGAGGTGTGGCAGTGTCAGGAGAGTAAATATTTAAATCCTTATGTGCCTCTCGGGATGGGTGGGTGGTTCTGTGCTGTCTTGTGCCTCAGTTGTGACCCAGGGCTGCTCCCAACCTGTGTTTCCATGAAATAAAAGGTTTGGGTGATTGTTTTCTCTTGCACAGGAAGAGCTCTGTGTAACAGGTCTGTGACTGAGTAACTGTATGCAGACGGTTTCCACCCAGGTTTTCCAGCTTGACTTGTTCCCAGGAGCAGCCAGTAAATCTCCAGGCTGTTGATGGGTTGTTTCTCAGGGCTTAGAGCCCTTGGAAAGGGGAAACCCCGAGCTGTTCTGCTTCACAAACAACCCCATTCATTTCCCTAGGACTAATTTATTGTCTAGGGCACTACCCACTGGGAATCAGGCTGCAGGGAAAACATCTTCAGTATATCCCTTTATCCTGATTTTCATCTTTCCTACCTCTGCAGCCTCCTTTCTTAGTGTGTAATAAAGGTGCAGACTCTGAATATTTGAATGCCAGGTCAATTTAAAAATCTCTACAGGCAAAACTCCTGGAACAAACATTGTCCTTTGTAGTACAGGAGTCACTGAAGCTGTTCCTGGTATCCGGAAGGACATTGCCTGTCTTTTCTGCAGGAGGCATAAAGCTCTCTGCTCTTCCTGAATTGCTTTCCTGATTTCAGTTAACTAATTCTAGTTCTGATCCCACTCTGGATATTACCTTTGCCCTCTTGCTGCCCTGCTTTATTTTTATTTCTTAGGTGCTTACATCATTTACTGTTTTTTGCTTCATAAACTCACCACAGTAAATAAACACCGGCCTCCTGTGAACTTGCAGAAGGGAAACCAATGGAAAGGCAGTTGGAAAAATCTAATCTCTAGAGGTTTGAGTCGGGCACTTTACACTTTTTTTTCTCTGCTGAGACTTGGCATAGAGGTTAGGATGGGAAGTGTGTCCTTTACACACAATCCGCTGTATTAAAAATATCCTGGATGATGCCTGTGAGAGGAGGGAAGTGTGAAAGAGCTGAAATCTTTGGGGAGCCACAGATCATTCTCCCAGTGCACCTGTGAAATACTTCTGGTGTTTTAGTAAGGAGCCTGAATCTCTCATCTTTGCCCACCTTCACCAGTAACTCACATCTTCTCTGGGAATACACCTCCTCCTCATTAACACCTCTTAATTAACAGGAGAGGAGAGCAGGTGTTTCAGTCTGGAGGCAGTCTCAGAGTTTGTAGATGTCACTGTTGCAGAACAGAGGCTGGCATCCAAAGTCTTAGTCTTTTATTAATGTTTTAAAATTCCTAACTGTCTTTCTTATCTTTCTCTTATCTTCTTACCTGCCAGCTCTCAAGGTTGCCCTGTGTGGGTGTGGGCTGCAGTTCTATGCCAAGGTGGATCCGTGTTCTGGCTCAAGCCTCTCCTGTCTGCACACTTGACTAAAGATCTGATTTAAATTTCAGCAGAACTACTAATTAGGAAGAAATTCTTCCCTGTGAGGGTGGGGAGGCCCTGGCACAGGGTGCCCAGAGAAGCTGTGGCTGCCCCTGGATCCCTGGCAGTGTCCAAGGCCAGGTTGGATGGGGCTTGGAGCAACCTGGGGTGGTAGAAGGTGCCCCTGCCCATGGCAGGGGTGGGAATAAGATGATCTTTAAGGTCCCTTCCAAACCCCAAACCATTCTGTGGCATTGTGGCACCTTCTCAGGGTTTTATCTGAATCCATCCCCCTCAATGAGCCACGACTTGCAGGGGACAGTATTTTCCCTCAGGTGCACAGACTGTTGTTTCTCAGCCCAGGTGAGTAATTTGTATATTCAGAGGTTTGATTCTAGCACAGGTGAGGCAGAGGGTTTGTGTGTGTGTGCACTGTGTGTTCCCTGCACATGACCTATTACATCTGGAGCCACTGCAGCTATTTCACAATTATCCAAGAAATGGCCAGGGCTGCAAAGGGAAGTGTCAAAGTTGCCATACCTATCCAAGAGGCTTGATGTACAATCTGTGTGTTTCTCTACTTTTTTTGGGTTTTTTTTTTTTTTTTGTTGTTGTTGTATGGCATGATTCATTCCAAACAGATTAATTTTGAACCTAAAATCCTTTAAGGCCCCGAAAGTAAATTGGCTGTCTCTGTTTAAAAGAATTTGATTTAATTTTACACTTTAAAATAATTTATCATTTAACTTACACCTGGTGAGATCTGGCTTACCTGGTAGTGATGATAGTGAGCATGAATATTACAGGCAAGAATTAGTTTTTAATTTATTGGTATTTGATTATGTTCCACACAGCTCAACAGGAGAACTTGGAGCACATCATCATGGTCACCAAGCACTAAGGCAGCAGCAGGACCTGCTGGCAAATTGTTTCCTTTGAAAAATCAGGTGTCTCAGCAGGATTGCTGTGCAGCAGAGACCAAACCCCTGCCCTAGAGCAGGAGGCAGCATTCTTCCTGCTGCTTGGCTCAGCCTGAGTTGCAGGAGGATTGCAGTAACCAGGGGGCTGCCACTTGCAATATTGATGAGCTCTCTACCTTTGGCTGCCAGTGCTCAGTCATCTCCACCTGGCTGGGTGCTCTGGGCTGTGCTGGAGTCAGTGGCACCTGAAGTGCTCAGATCTGTGTGTTGGTGCTGCTCTCTGGGGCAGGTGCTGTGGTGTACAAGCCTCCTGCTGTAGTGCAGGTTTTGAAGAGCAGTCAGCACAGCTCTCACTGACAAAGGGGCTGCTTGGAAAATGAGATCCGTGGAGCTTCCCTCAGAGGCAGGGGCTCAGCCAGGGAACAGCATTCCTTGGTGCTTTCACCCTTTAAACCTGACTGCAGCACAGCTCAGTGCTGCAGTGCCTCTCTGTCTGAGCATACATTTACATGTTAAACAGCAAATGATAGCTGGAAACTGCACCATCCTTTCTTCAGCAAGCAGGATCCTATTAATTGTCCTGCTTAATCAGGCATTCCCACACTGCTGCAGGGGTGCTGGGAGATGCCCAGCTCTGTCAGACTTTAAACTACCTTTGGCCTTCTGAGAATCTGTCAAACTATGGGGGGATACATGACCCAAAGTTATTTTTAGCACCTTCTTTCAGCTGCTGAGCATCCCCCTGTGCTCTCAGCCCAGTCGAGCAGTGCTGGATTTGGGGGGAACAAAGCCCTGGTGCAAATCCTGATAGTTGTAAAGGATGGGGAGAGTGGGGCTCACCACATTCTTTGTGTTTTTCAAGTAGAAAGAGTACAGGTGATGAAAACAAAATGCTTTTGGTGTTTAGCCTGACAGTGCCTCTTTCTAAAGAACCTGATATATAAATCTCCAAAGGCATAAGCCTATTTACTCATTTGGGGAATGGAAATGCATGTTTTATTGCAGTTAATCCGAGGTGTATTTGTAAATAACAACCATTTTAGTCACAGGACAAGGTTGAGTATTCAGGCCAATGTTGCAATCCACATTTTCCTCCATCTCCCTGCTGGCAACAACCTTGGTGAGAGCTGGGAACTGAGGAAAGCTGAATTTCTCCTTAAGTATCAGAGGTGTGTCACTGTGAGGGATCTTTATTGCAACATCCCATCCTTCTGGCAGTACCCAAACCTGTATCCCAAAGGACCAGTTTGAAGAATGCTGGCATTGTGTCTAACAGAGAAAAACTCCCTTAAGGGATGTTCAAACATGTGCTGCCCTTGGGCAATTCTGCTTTTGCACATTTTATTCAAGGCTGATCGTGAGAAGCTTCCAGGAAAACAGGCTTCCATAACCAGTTTGCTTGGCTTCCTCTCCTGCAGGGCATGCCACTTTTGAGCTGGGAGCTACGTGGATTCATGGTTCACATGGAAACCCAGTCTATCATCTAGCAGAAGACAATGGTTTGCTGGAAGAGACCACTGACAGCGAGAGGAGCGTTGGGCGGATCAGCCTTTACTCCAAGAATGGGGTGGCTTATCACCTCACCAACAGCGGGCAGAGGATCCCGAAAGATGTGGTTGAAGAATTCAGTGATTTATACAACGAGGTTGGTGTCCAGCTGCTTTGTCAAGTGGTAGATTTGCCTGGAACACTGAGGCCCCCTTGGCAGTTAGAACATTCCAGGACAAAGGTAGAAAAACAGCGATGTCTTTAATTTCTTTGGGGAAAAAAAACCACCGATGCTAAGTTTTCTCTCATCTGCTTCACTGCACCCCATTTGTCCCTGATGTGGGATTAACTCTCTGTGGTGAGGAAGAACAATCTTCCCATCTTTGTAATCCATTTAATCACTTCCAGCAACTATTTCTGGGGAGATCCAGTAATTTGCTGGGGAGATCCAGTAATTAATCCAGTGCTTCATTAAAGGAGTAGTGGAGGTGTGGTGGTGTTTGCAGGGGTCTTAGGATGAGGGAAGAGATGAGAATCTTGACTCTATGTTTCAGAAGGCTGATTTATTATTTTATGATCTATATTATCTTAAAAAAATGATATACTAAAACTATACTAAAAGAATAGAAGAAAGGATTTCATCAGAAGGCTAGAAAGGAAAGGAATGGAATGATAATAAAATCTTGTGACTGCTCACAGCCTCAACACAGGTGGCTGTCATTGGTCATCAAGTAAAAACAATTTCACATGCTGGGTAAACAATTCTCTAAATCTAATTCTAAGGCAGCAAAACATGGAGAAGCTGAAGCTTCTCAGCTTCTCAGGAGAAAAGATCTTAATTAAAGGATTTTTCATAAAACATGTCTGGGACATGGGGGGATCAAATTGCTAAACAGAGTAGAATGCAGAACTTTAGCAACAACCAGCTAAATATTGTATCCCTATGACTTTTTATTGGTTATAAATACTGTGAAATGTTGTGTGGTGTGCCAAAGTCAGTGCAGTTTCTTAGGAATTGAAAGTTTTTTTGCATCAGAAGGAAAGGAACATCTTTTCTGGGAGATTCAGACCAGCATGGACTTCAGTTGAAGGTTATTTAAACTCTTTTGCTTGCCAAAGTTAATTATAATTATTCCCCACATTTTTTTAATGCTGCTTGTGAAGTACATTTAGAGGGGTCAGTGCAGACTGTCTGGCCCTCCAGGTAATGTGATCTCTCAGTGGGTTGTAGAAAATGGAACAAAACATGAATATTTTCATCAGGCTGTAGCTGTGCCTAAAACCTTCAGATTTTCATCTGACAGCAAACTTCAGTATTTGACTCTTGGCTGAACACTCACTAGATTCAGGTTACTCTTGCATACTTTGTTTAAAAATATGTCTGGGAGCATTAGAAAAGTCACTGTAGCCTGTAAAGAATTATCAAGAATTGGGTGGGGAGCAGCAAAAGGGATTTTTTTTCTTTTGAAAAGATTTTTGGCACTGTCCTGTGTTCTTGAATTGGAATCAGTGATGGGATGGCACAAACTCATTTCAGTTTGGGAGAGGAGTAGTAGGAATTTCAAAGAAATCTTGTTTTGGGAAGGATTTGTTAACCTGTGGACAATGTCTTGGACAAGTGCAGGTGGATATAATTCATCTGAACAATTTTTCATATTACTGGATTAAAAAAACAAATGAGACTTTTTCCAGGAAGGAAAAAAAGACAGGTGAGATATGTGTGGAGGAAGATTAACAGCAACTGTTGCTAGAAAGAGTAAATGAAAATACTGCAGAGTGCAGCATTATTTATGTAAATGGAACACTGCCAAACTGCATGCAGGGCTCGGTGATCATCCTGTCTGGAAGATGATAGGAAAATCTCCAGCAAAGGGAGGGCAGACTCCAGAATGAGAAGGGAATACAGAGATGAGAGCCACTTAGCTTTGAGATAAACCCAGTAAGATAAAGGCCACAACAAGGTACCAGTGTTTTAGAAATGATTAATTTGGTAAATCTACCCTTTCTTTTAAAGGGGAGAGAAAGGGGCAGCCAGTGACATGAGAGAACAGCACATTAAAAGTTAATCTTCTTTACACAACACCTAATTAGCTTATCATTGCCACGGGATATCTTTATCACTAGGAGACAGAAAAGGCTTTCACATTTGTGGCTTGTAAAAATGTCTGCAGCCACTCGTGGTGATAAAAAATACTTGAGGGACAGCTGGAGCCAAGCAGGGGACATCAGCCAGCCCCTTAATTGCTCTTGCTGGGAGGGGCTTTCTCTGCCTTCCTCCAAAGCCTGCTGGAATTTCTTGCAGGAGTAGCTCATGGTTTTGTGGAGCTGCTTGTCTCAGCCTCTTCGGGGTGCCAGGCTGGAGGATCTGTACTGGTTTGAGGCTTTTGGCTGTGGTTTATTCCCTGCTCTGCCTGGGAAAAGTGGGAATTCAGGCAAGCTATGTGATCTCATAAAGATACCCAGTCAAAATGGCTGTAAGAAGTACGAGTGCCCTGGAGGGAGGGCAGCCAGGAGCAGATGTGTGGCTTTGGGGACATTTTCCTCCGGCATAAAGTGCAGGGGGTGTTCCACACATGCTGAGTGTGGCAGGGGTGTTTCTGGTTTGTGTTTTGGAGTGTCCCCCACTTCCCCAGCATTACTGTGAGAGTGCTGAGAACCTGGCACAGGGTGCCCAGAGAAGCTGTGGCTGCCCCTGGATCCCTGGAAGTGCCCAAGGCCAGGTTGGAAGGGGCTTGGATCAGTTTGGTTTAATGGAAGATGTCCCTGTCCGTGGCAGGGCAGTTGGAACAATACAATCCTCCACGTCCCTTCCAACCCAACCATTCTGTGATTCTGTGAGGGGGTTTTTGCTTGTTCATTAGAGGTTTTTCAATTTTTTTTTTTTGGTCAAAGCTCTGTTGCTTTAACTGGTGGTGAAATGAATACTGGGGAGGAACAGCAAGAATTTTCAGTTCTGCATCTCTGGTTTTTTTTTTTTGGGAGGCAGGTTTTGTGATTGGTGTTGTTAAAGCATTTTGAAGTTGTCCAGGATAAAAAGTCATCATCCAGATCACTAAATCCTGAGGTCAGGATCTTCCCTTGTCTCACAGGAACTCCCAGGCCTTTCTCAGGTTTTTATTAGCAATCCCACCATCATGTCATCTCATCCCTTCAGAGGAGGCTGAGATAGCAAAGGCTGTGACACACCCTGTCCTGAGCAGAAAAGAAAGAACCCCCCCACAAAACAGCCAGCAGCCCATGATGGATGCAAAGCCTAATCAGGGATGCAGGTCTGGCATGAACAGTGGAAAATGTATCCCTGAATGAGCAGGGCTGAATTTGTCACCCTTCCAACGGGCTGCCCTCCGTGCACAGCTCCCCCTCACTCACACCCTGCCTGGCTTTCCCTGCAGCTGCTGCTGGGGCTCCAGCCTGTGCCTTCAGCTCTTCTCCAGCTGGGTCTCTCTAGCCCCAGGTATCTTGTCATCTGGACACCAAATTCTAGGGAATTCAGAGTGCATTGGGGTCTCCCTTGAGTTTCACTGGGCCATGGGGAGTCTCTGAAACTGCATTTTAGCAAGGCATGGTTTCTCTGTGCTGAATTTTCCTGGAGTGAAAGGCAAAGCACCCCTGTACCTCCAGAGCTTTGCCTCACTAATTCATCTGGAAAGTCCTTAGGCTTTTTCCAGGCACTGATCCAATCCTTTTTGGCTGGCTTCTTCTACCTCAATACAAGTTTTGCTACATTTTTGTTTGCAGTAGCCTGAATTTTTAATAGCTGTAGGGATGTCTCACAGGAGCCTTTATTTGGTTACGAGGAAATGGAGCAGTCAGACTGCTTGAGGACTGCTCAGCTCTTCATTTCTCCAGCAGAAAGTTCCTTGGCTGTTGCCCTGCACTGGGGTCAGTCAGGATTTGTCACGAGATTGACTTAGGTGACCTGAATTCTCCTTGTGGAAGCAGGGCAGTGCCTTCAAGGAAGGTCTCCAGTCCTGCAGAGCATCCACCTGGATTTCCAACCACACATTACCAAGGGAAGCACCCTGAGACAGGGCAGGACTTTCAGGATTGTCCTTCTTAGACCCTGTGCTGTGTGAGACTGGCACTGCTCAGGGTCCTTGTCACTCCATTTGGTCAGTCTCCAGAAGGAAAGAGGCACCAGCACAGGGAGGTTCCCCAGGGTGTGATGCCCACATCCTGTATTTGTCATCTTCCCACCTTCCTCTCCATTCCTTCTAGGATAACTGGGGCAATCCTGGGGCTGGGAGAGGAGTTTGGTTCTTCTTGCTTATCTGTATCTCTGTCTTGCTACATCTGTATGACTCTCAGGAAAATGACCACAGGGACCTCTGAGGGTAACGTCTGCACCTTTGGGGTCTGTGTGTGTGATCAGCTCCTCAGAAAATGTGAACAGGGACAATTTATCTCAGAATTGTTCCTCTGTCCCTGCCAAGTCCTCATTTCCCTTTCCAGAGAGGTGTTTAAAGCCGATTCCCAGGTATCAGTGAGAAGTGGGAAGTGGTGAGCTGGACGGGTTAAATGCAGCCGAAAAATCACAGTCCATCATTGCCTGATTTAGAAGTGCCTGCTTTTACTTCAGCTTTTCAGCAAGGATGTGGTCCCTAAAGAGCTGCTTCCCAGGAACCCTCCCTTTAACAATCAGCTAATTAATGGCCTTGTTATCTGTCAGCTTTCTCCTGTGTGCTGCAGCAGCTTCTGGGGGAGGGCTGCAGCCAAAGAATGACAACGTTTTTCATCCTCCACACCCCCACCCCATGCTGGGCTTCCTGCCATCCCCAATTAAGCTCCAGTGCCTTGCCTTGCAGTTATCATGGACAGCAGGACCAAAGGGCCACCGAGAGTCACCGTTCCCTCCCTGCCTCTATTGCACTGACAGATGTCTGGCCTGGGAACAGCACAGCCCTATCTCCATCAGGGCTTTTTACTGGACAGGGATTAAGTCACGGCATTTTTTAAGCCAAGTGAGCAAAAGACAATGCTGGGCATCGTCAGCGGTGCTGACAGGAAGGAGTGTGGATGGGGATGTGCTTTCCTGACCTCCTTCAGTGAGGAGAAACTTCTTTATTTAGCTTTGTTCTTCCTAAGAAACTGCTTTTTCCTGTGGTGGAGGAGCACGTAGGTAGTAAATAAACACGTGGAGGAGGAAGCCTGTAGGTAACAGAGGGGACATCCCTGCTGGAATCCACGTTCCTTGCACAGACCCGGGTTGTGGGATGCCCCAGAGCTGGTCAGAAAGAAGACAGAAGATGAAGTGAAACTGTTTTAGGACTGTGGACATTCAGTTAACTCATTTTAATTTCTTACCTTCAACCCCTTCTGTCTTGCAGACCCAGGGAGCTGGGGTTGTTCAGCATGGAGAAGAGAAGGCTCCAGGGAGACCTTCCAGCATCTTCCAGGGCCTGAGGGGCTCCAAGAGAGCTGTAGAGGGACTTTGGACAAGGGATGGAATGACAGGACAAGGGGGAATGACTTCCCCCTGCTAGAAGGGGTTAGATGGGATATTGGAAATGGTGGTGAGGCCCTGGAATGGATTTTCCCAGAGAAGCTGTGGCTGCCCCTGGATCCCTGGAAGTGTCCAAGACCAGGTTGGATGGGGCTTGGAGCAACCAGGGCTAGTGGAAGGTGTCCCTGCCCATGGCAGGGGGTGGGACTGGATGGGCTTTAAGGTCCCTTCCCACCCAACCATTCCATGATTCTCTGAATTCCCTGGAGGATTGTGCATAAGCCTTCAGAATGAGGGAAGGAAGAATGCTTAGAATGAATGGTTACTTGAGATCTCTCTTTTTTCAGTCAGGCTTCCAGTGACACTTGTTCTGTCCCAGCCCAGGGGAACTTTAGAGTGAGAAATGTTTAGGTCATCCTGCTGGGGTGTGAGATTGCCAGTGGTAAGAGATGGGAGTTGATGCAGTCTGTCCTTTGGTTTTGCTCCCTGCTTGTATCAGATTTATGATAATAGAAAAGCAAAGGTTGGCTGGACTGTCTGTGGTGTAACTCTCCTTGCTGGACATGGACTCTGGTTTGGATGCAGGGAGATTTTATAGGGTTAACTAGAATATCAAAATCTTTCAGTTCATCCTGCTGTTACCTTTCCTCAGGATCTTTGAGGGAAAGCCTATTCCTACTCTCTCAGGAACCCTGCTGCTGCAATGCTGAAATGATGGGAGGCGTATGGGTTTTCAGATATCACAAGTGCCTGTTCCCAGTGACCCCAGGGGTGGTCCCTTAGGAATGACAATGCTTTCCCCATCTGGGAAGGGAATTCCTGGATAATTCCAACTCCAGACAGCACAATTTTCCTCCTGCTTCATTGGAAATCTACCTTAAATGAGGTGTCCTAGTGAAGCTTTTCCATAGCTTCTTACACAGGATGTGTTTGCTGCTCATGTTCATTGAAACATACATTTCAAGCATCTTTTGCATTCATTTATTCTGACCATATATCTCTCAATGTAGGATCTGCTGTTGTTTCTCCTTTTGCTTCTTGCCTACAACAGCTTTGCCTCCTGTTCTTCCTCAGATGGTTCAGCCCCCCCGAGAATCAGAACATCCTGAGTTGGAAGTGATGTAGGAGGATCATCAAGTTCAGCTCCTGGGCCTGCACAGGAAAATCCCCAAAGTCACACCTTGTGTCTGTGTTCTCCAAATGCTTCTTGAACTTGAAAAGCAAGGAAATAACAGGAGAAATAAGAAATCCTGGTGGGGTTAAACTTACCTGCTGTCTGATCAATGAGATGGCACCTCCAGGAAAGACTTTCCCTGATGGTTACAGCACAGAGAACTTGTGCCTTCCTTCTCTGCTCCCTGTGGGGCAGTGAAGAATATAATGGTTAACAAAAACATAGTCAGGCTCACTTCTCCTATGGGCTAAGTGGTGACTTGGTTTTAGCAGGGCTTTGCTTGTCCTGTGAGTTTGTTATCTGCTTACAGAGCTCAATCAGCTTATGAAAGCCGAGCTGATTGTGCTGACGCAAGGTCTGTGCAGCCCAGACCTGCTGCAAGTGCTTGAGGCCTCAGAAATCCAGGGACCTGAGAACCAGGGGATGCTGGAGCTGCCAAAGTTTCCTTTGCTGAAAGCCTTTGTTTCATACAGGACATTGGGCCCCACCTTTCTTGTCTGGGAATCTCCTTGGAATGGCCATGTCCCAGGCAGTGTCTGCAATTCTCTTCTGTCTTTACCAGTCCCAGTCATTTTCCTTGTGGTTGTTTCTTCTCTGTTTTTATCATTTATTTCACCCCCCTTTTTTTGGTCATTCTTTCATTTATTTTCTTCAGTTTCCTCCTCATCCCTTCTCTGTCAACTCACCTTCCTCCATTTGCTCACAGACCTCCTCTCTCACTCCTACCACTGCAATGTGTTTGTCCTCCTCCCTTTCCTCCTCTTCCCTCTATTTTGCCTCCTCAATTTCACTTTATTCCTAAAACCCAAGATAAAGTCAAGCTCTTGGGGAAAACTGGAGTGGGAAGAACATAAACCATAGTGGATTAGTGCTATCAGCAGGGAATGGAAAGCTCCAGGAGCTTTTTGAAGGCAAGGCTGCCACAGTTTTTTACCAGCTTTGTACCAGATATTTACTGTAGCTTTCAACTTCTTGACATATCCAAATCATCTGTCTCCAAAAAATGATCATAAAGTGTAATCAAACCATCTTTGACAGGAAAAACTCCCCAAACAGAGATGTAAGAGTATTGTTCACCCTGTGGCATGATGTGAATGAGAAGGGGACACATTCTGGACAAACAACTCATTAATGGGATGTGCTGCATTTCTGAGAGGCATCTCTTGAAAGCTTTCCTGTGTTAAAAGATTCCTCTTGAGGTTTTTTTTTCTTCTATAAAAAGGAAGAGCAATGATGCAATTGGAGGCTCTTGGCAATATTGTAGATGGAAATATAAGTTTTTCCAGACAGCCACAAGCAGAAGGCTGATGTGGATGGTGTTTCCTTGCCTTTTATGTAGCTTGTATGGAAAACTGGGGTTAAAAACCACCAGGAATATCTTGAAAGAAGAACAATTTGTTACAAGGGATTTTTACTGTGGCTCCTGGTGAGGGGCTCTAGAGATGTCACTGTTTTCCATGGATTTCTGCCTGTCCTGTGCTCAAGTAAAATGTGTGTGCATATAGAATTCCTCTGCTGTTTGTTGCTTCCTGATTTCATGGGATGTTGGAATCCAAAATGCAGGGAGTTCTCAGAACTGTAAGCCAAAGCTTAGAATTGAACACAGGATTTGATCTGAGACCTTGGAAAAGGCTTCCAAACTTAAGCACTCGAAGCGAGAATGTGGATTTATAGTTTAAAGCAGAAGTGAAAAAGAGGAAAGTTTAGAGTTTTAAAATTTAGGATATAGAAAAAAATAAAAGTAGTTACACAGGTAAACAAGAAGTTTAGAATACAGTACTCTAGGTTTATATATCATAACATATTAACTAGGGAAGCTTACACTGTAGCATAAGTCCATAAAACTAAATATTTAGGATTAGGTCAAAAACATAAATATCTTTATTAACAGTGTTTTATTAATCTATAAATCCTTAAAAGGTCTTATAACTAGAGGTCTTGTGGCCTTCTAAACCATGCAGTAAAGGTGTGAGCCAAGCTTACCCATCCTATCTATGCAGAATATAAGAAAAATAAATCACATAATCTAAAAAACTCAAAAATCCCATTTCTAACTCATTCAAAATTCCTTCAAAAATTCCCATAAATGGGATAACAGAAAAACAACTGTGAAACTGAATTCACCCACTCTGGTGGATTCCTTCTAAATAATAGAGAGGATGGAAGGGCTGGTGTCAACCTGGGATTGCACCTGGGACACAGAGTTAGGAGAAGAGCCGGTGCTTTTTATCAGATGTGAGGAAGGACGTGGCTTCTGCTGGGAGGAGGAGGTGAATGTGCTGGGTTGGGACAGCTGAAGGAGCATCCTGCTGGATGATCCCATCCCTGTGTCCTGTCTCTGGCCAGGTCTATAACCTGACTCAGGAGTTCTTCCAACGAGGTAAACCAGTCAATGCTGAGAGCCAGAACAGCGTGGGCGTTTTCACACGGGACGTCGTGCGCAAACGCGTCAAGGCCGACCCGGATGACACGGAGGCCGTCAAGAGGCTGAAACTGGCCATGATCCAGCAGTACCTGAAGGTAGGTGTGCACATCATTGGGGTGTTTTGTTTTTGGAGCAAATAAATCCCCAACCTCAGGCAGCTGGCTGAGCCCTGCCCAGCCCTGGAAATTGCTTTCTGTGCTCTCTTGCAGTTTGTGTTTCTGTTGACAACTTTCCCTTCTGATGCAGGTCCAAAGACAGTGGCCTGCAAGGAATAATGCCTTTACTCTTTTTTTTTTCCTTACCTTAAAACCCCAGTTGTCTTAATAGAAGAGGCTTTCCTAGGCCTTGTTAAATGTTCTGGTGCGATTTAGTTTTTTTCTGCCATCTGAAGCTACTCTATTGTCAGGTTCTTTTAGTAATATCTTATCTTGTGACTTACACCTGCACTCTCTGATCCTGCCTGAGTGTTTTTTACCTCTCAGAGACCAGAAGAAATGTAACTTTGATGCTAGTAATTTGCTGAAGAAATCCCAATAAAGCATTTTGAAGGTAAAGCTATAAAATCCAAGATAGACTGTATAAAACCAGCTTTCCACATGGCTTCCATAGTTCTTTTTATCTCCTTGGTGCCTTGGCTAAATGAGTTCTCTGTGGGATGAGGACTTAATATGCTGCATCAAGCACTCCATGAGTAAAGTGTATCAGTCATTTTTATTTCAATTAGAATGACTTAAAAGCTTCTGAAATGAGGCAGGGGAGGCAAGCAGCACTTTGTCATGTGTTCACTGTTTTCAGGTGGGAAGCTAAACCAAAGAGGAATAAACACCTAAAGAGTCTTGCAGGAAATTTGAGATAAAGCTGAGGTTTGAACCCTGGTGTCCTGAGCCTGATATCTCAGCATCCTCACCCAAAACCTTTTCTCACAGGGTGTCTCCACAGCTGCCATGTAAAGCTCAGTTATTCATTGTGTTAGCCATCTAGCAGCACCCATGCAGACAGGGTTAAGTCATTGGATACAGCTCTGGGTTTCCTGGTGGTTTTTCCTGTGCTTGCTCCGGGCTGCCACAGTCAGAGCTGTTTCTGCAAGTCTTGCAAATCCCTTCTCATGCAAATAACTGAGAACAACAAAGCTTCTCATACTTTAGACTATCAGATGACAGAGTGGGGATTAACCTGTCTTTGGTTAGAGTCTTGGTAGTTGCTTGTTTTTCCCCCCTGGCATTTTGCCTTCGAGGTTGAAAGAATCCAACAGCCACCAGTGTTTAACTTCATAGTGAGGAGTGTCCTGTTGGAGCATCCAGGCAGGGTGAGGATCCTGCTGTGTGCCACAGCATTTTGTGTTGTGTCACCCTGGGGGAGGTCTGGGATGTGCTTGGGTAGGGTGGAACTGCATCACAGTCCAAAGATGGGTCTACACTCAGTCCCCACTGGAGTCCTCAGGCAGTGACCAGGACAGGGAAGGCACCTGTTGGTCCCTGCAGGCACAAGAGCAGCCTGGGAGCTGCTGGTACACCCCGACTTGTTGGCTTTGTCCCAGCACAGAGATTCCTGCCCTGTGCCAGGGTGCTCCACAGGGAGAAGGTCTAGGCTTGTCAGGCTTCCAAGCACAGTCATTAAAGTGTGGAAAGGTCTGGAAAATAGGTCAAAGGTTGAGGCAAGGAATTGTAATATTCCTTAAAATGCTTAGAGAATTACAGTGTGCAAGTGATTGTGACTCCGGTGATGTGAAGATTTTAAGATCACTGTGTCCCGTGCATCAGGATTATCATTAGAAGCTTATCACAAGACAGGCCAAACATCCTGCCTTTGTTCCAGGGATTGTTGGGAGCTGCAGCTATGCTTAATACTCCTACAAACATTAACCAACAGGTTAATGGATCTAAAGCTGTGGTAATCACATCAAACACACGTGGCTCACATCTTGGCATTTCCCTTTTCCGTCTCCTTGGGTTCCTCCTGTGCTGGGTCCTCTCACCTCTGGCAGATTGTTAGCTGGCTGATTGCTGACTGTTTGACAGCATGCTGAAAGCTGCAGACAGCACAAAGAGCTGCCAGAAGTTTTTTGTGGCTCCTCGTGGGAACATTTATTAGCGTTGGAATGAGCCTCTGATTAACGCAGCTCCAGGTTCTGCTGTAGTAGCACCAGGCAGCAGGTCCTGGCCACTGCAGAGGGTTTTAAAGGATGGAAACCAGAACTTTAACCCAGAATTGTGCAGAAGCAAAGACATCACGGAATTAGAGATTCACAGAATGGTTTGGGTTGGAAGGGACCATCCAGTTCCATCCCCTGCCGTGGGCAGGGCACGTTCTACTATCCCAGGTTGCTCCAAGTCCCATCCAACCTGCCTTGAAAACACTTCCAGGGATCCAGGGGCAGCCAGAGCTCCTCTGGGCACCCTGTGCCAGGGCCTCACCACCTTTACAAGGAAGAATTTATTCCTCAAATCTGATTTAATTCGACCATAGTTTAAAGACATAATTCTTTCTCCTGTCACTCGATGGCCTTGTTCAAAGTCCCTCTCCAGCTCTTTTGTAGCACCTTTAGGTACTGAAAGATGTCAGGAGGTCTTGCTAGAGCTTTCTCTTCTCCAGGCTGAACAGCCCCAGCTCTCAATTTGTCTTCAGATCAGAGGAGCTCCAGCCCTCTGGTCTCTGAACTCTGAATGATGCGACTCCAACTCTTTACCATGACAAAATGGTTTCTCTGGTTGCAAGAAAGGCTAAGGTGTGATTTTTGTCAGATCCTATGGCCAAGCACTTCTTTACTAGCAAAACTAATCTGGTTTCACAGTGGGATTCATCACTCTCATCTCATGCAGCTCCTTTGTGCCCTTGCAGAGCTGTGCAGTGGCTAAAGGAGTTGCTCTGTGGCAATGTTGCTTTTGTGTTGCTTTTCCTTAGGTAGAGAGTTGTGAGAGCAGCTCCCACAGCATGGATGAAGTGTCGCTGAGTGAATTTGGGGAATGGACCGAAATCCCCGGGGCTCATCACGTCATTCCTTGTGGTTTCATTAAAATCGTGGAGATCCTGGCCCGCTCCATTCCCAAGTCTGTCATTCAGCTCCGCAAGCCGGTCAAGTGCATCCACTGGAACCAGTCGGTCAGCAAGGAGATTGAGAGGGTGGCTGACCACAACAGTGACCTCCCCGAGGAGAACAAGGGCTCCAATGTCTTCGTAGAGTGCGAGGACTGTGAGTTCATCCCAGCTGACCACGTCATTGTGACTGTGTCCCTGGGAGTCTTGAAAAAGCGCCACGAGAGCCTGTTCCATCCCCGCCTGCCTGAGGAGAAGGTGATGGCCATTGAGAAACTGGGGATCAATACCACTGACAAGATCTTCCTGGAGTTTGAAGAGCCTTTCTGGAGCTCTGAGTGCAACAGCATCCAGTTTGTCTGGGAAGACGAGGCGGAGAGCGAGAGCTTGACTTATCCTGAGGAGCTGTGGTACAAGAAGATCTGCAGCTTTGATGTGCTGTACCCACCCGAGAGGTATGGCCACGTCCTCAGTGGCTGGATCTGTGGAGAAGAGGCTTTGATTATGGAGAAATGTGATGATGAAACTGTGGCAGAAACCTGCACCGAAATGCTACGTAAATTTACAGGTCAGCTGTGCTCTGGTGGGAGAGGGAGCGTGGGGCTGGGGAATCAAATAACCACAAGGAAGGAAATGCTTTAAAGTCATTTTTAGTTCTTTGGCATTTTGTGTCCCTTTGAATGTGCGTGTGCTTCCAGCATAGCTCCTGCTTGGGTGTGCCTGAGAGCTATTTATACAGAGGGGCTGATAAACCGGCTCAGGAAGTGATGGGCAGAAGTGCTGGAGGATTCCACATCCTCTGCTTTGTTGAATCACAAATAACTCCTCAGCAGCTGAAGCTGTCGGGCTCTGAGGGCTGATCTCAGCTGTGGAGAGCAGCATGGCCCCTTCAGAAATTGAACCTGTTTAGATCAGCTAAGGTGTGGTTGAATCACCCCCCTGACTTCCATTCAGTATCAGATCGATGGAAATAATCTCCAAGACCTAAATTTCAAAAAATTCATAGATCTTGAGAGTTCCCATTTTCTGGGTGCATCACTGAAACCTTCCTGGACTTCACAGATTTCATGTGCTGGGATCAAACATCACTTTAAGGGCAGCAGTTGGACTGAGGCAAACTTTTCAGTGTATTACACTGAGAAAATCCAAATGAGATCACTTAAAGCAATAACACTTGGATGCCGGGCTTCAGTTTGTCCACAGTCACTTCTCTAGAGGTCACACACCTTCCCAGGAAAGGGGTTTTTTGTATCTTTGGCATCCTCTGATGGGAGACACTGTGCAAGTGCAGGTGTAAAGTAGTAACACTGAAAGAAATAGTGGTGGAATTAATTGCAGTTTTGAAATAAGGGTTTTGAATTGATACAGAATTGCAAGCAGTTATAAGAGGAGTCTCCTCCAAGATTAGATGTACTTTATGCTATTTTAGAGATGGCTCTTGTGATTAAATGATTTATGTCTTCCTGCTAGCTGGTGTTAGCCCAATCTCAGCACTCAGGGGGTTTCCAACCTTACCTCTTGTCCATGGAGCTCCAGCTAACTGGAGACATTTGCCTTCACAAGTGCAGCTTTCTTCTGTCCTGACTGACCATTTGCTACCAACAATATGGAGATCCAGAGAGTCACAGAATCACAGAATATCCTCAGTTGGAAGGGACCCATCAGGATCACCTGTCCGGCTGCTGGCCCTGCACAGGACACTCCAACAATCCCTTTGTGCCTCAGAGCATTGTCCAAATGCTTCTTGAGCTCAGTCAGGCTTGGTGCTGTGACCATTCCTTATGGAGTCTGTTCCAGCACCTCTGGGTGAAGAACCCTTTTCCTGAAAGGGCCCTGGAATTTGAGGACTTTCTGCAGAGCTCACTACGACCAAAAGAGGTTTTACCACTCTCTGCAGGAGCTGTAGGGTAGAGACTCTGCATTCAAAAGCTCTGATTCAGTGCCCAAGCTTTCATCCTTGTTTCAGCTGTGCCTCCTGAGCTGGTGGTGCTTGGGGGTGTTTCGTGTCCCCATGTCCTGTGTCACAGCAGTCCCCATGTGTCATCTTTCCCCTGACCCCAGCAGGGAACTGCTGCTCTACCCAGGCTTAGCAGGAGGCTCTTCTCTCACAGGCCAAGTTGTTGCAGTGCTGAATGTACAAACAACCTTATTTCTTGCAGCTTTTCTTGCTTAAGGCCTATTAAAAAAAAAATAACACCCACTTCAAGGCCTATTTCTTGCTTAAGGCCTATTAAAAAAAAAATCCAACACCCACTTCAATCCATCAGTGGGAATTTGGCTGTTTGGGTCTGTTGTAGTTTGGCAGGTGGGAGTTTGCTCTCCCTCTTCCTTCTTGGGCTTTTTCACAGTTACTGTTTACATGTGTTGGACGTTCCTCTCTTCTCAGCATGGAAATATGTGGCTCTGGGCCCTGGGTGTGTGCTGCAGTTGCTGTTCCAGCTGATGCTGCACCTGGTCACTGTCCATCAGGCTCTTCCACACAGCTAATCCCAGGTTATCTCTCCTTGGAGAATTCCAGACTGGATTTACCAGGGCCTTGCCCTGAAATGAGCATTTTGTGCATCAGCTGAGAAGTGGCTTTGCAGCTGCTCAAAACTGTGAGAGGAAAACCTGCTCTTGGAGCACCCATTACCCAACATGACCTGTTCCACTTTCTGCCCCCAGTCCCCTTGTTGGTAGAAAACTTTTTCACAGCTCTTGCAGGATTCCCTGGCTAAGGGAGCTGGTTTTATCCTGTTTCCCTTGCTCCTGTTTTCCTCAGAGGTTCCCAGAAGGAGCAATACCTCAGGGCTGATCTGGGCCAGGTGCCAGGCTGGCTGAAATAACAGAAGTGCAGCTCCCTTCTCTGTGCAGCTCCCTTCTTCCCTGCTGATCTGTTCCAGGGGGAGTGTGAGAGGGAGTTAGATCAGCAGCCCATGATACACCTACAGCCACTTCTGAGCACAGCTACACTCCTCTGGTCCAATTAGCACCCAGCTTTGAAAGCCTTTCCCACCACTCAGGTTCACACAGGTCAGCTAACCAAGTTAGGAAACTAGTCCTGCCAGGATCCTGAGCTCCTTGGAGAGCCTGGATCTTCCATAAGGCAGCTCAGATCTTCCACACCTCACCTGGTGCTCTGTGACATCTTCTGAAGCAGCTTTTCTCTACTGAGTATAGAGGGAGCCTTATATTCAGTCATGAAGCAGATACCTTGAGCCTTTTAATGTTCCCTTTGCCTTTCATGTGCTGGGTATGAAATGCCCCATGCTCTTATTCTTCTGAGACAGAATTCATACATTACCAGGTAGGTTCCCATTTTTCACTGTGTTTTCCCAGTCTGTTGCTCATGGTGGCCTTTCCTTTGGCTTCAGAGTATGTTATACCAGTTTTAAGTGAAATCCATTCTTTTAGGCTCACACTGAGAATCTCTCTGAGAACTGACCTTGAATTTTCCTCTCAGGTCGGTGTTGGGGATTATCTGGCTTTGCTGTGAAAAGCTCTGAGGATTGTTCTAAGAACCACCAGCAATTACTGCTTTTCACAACTGGATGGTGAAAAGCAGTGTCCTCCAAATCTGATTAAATGGAATACCTCTGAGCAATTAGGAGCCTTGCTCTGTCTTCTTTGTTGGATAAGCTCCTAAAATAGGAAGCCAGAGGCCCCCTGCTGAAGGGATCACTGGAGCCTGGCAGGCTGCAGCTGGAGATGCCCTGAGTTTTCCTCCCTGACCTCCAGCTATTTCTCTGGAGGGGAACAGATCTGTTTTGGGTTCTGCATCACAGCTCCCAGTCCCATGTGGGTGTCTGGGGTAGCCACTCTGGTGGTTGTAGTCACTGGTATGGGGGGAGTACCACAGATCTCCCTTGGTGGAATCACATCCTGCTCTCAGGTAGGCAAATAAACTTGGGTGCCTTAATTTGGATTGGTGAGTTGATTTTATGGTAATTCAGTCAGCCCCATAACCAATAAACCTTTGTATCCACACCTCCCAGGAGCTGAAGAAAAATGGGATTGTGTGAGGCACAGGGAGTTGTCTTCCATGGCTTCAAAAGCAGAAATCTATGGCTTGAAGATATGTGCCTTCCTGTTTAAGTGAAGGCCAACATCCTTTCTTTAGCCATTTAATCTCTTTGGATAGTGGAAACGGAGAAGTTTCCACACCTGTGTTGTTACTTTTATCTGTAAGCAAAGGCTGTTTACCCTGTTTAAAAGCAGAATGAGAAAGTCCAGTGAAGTATGTTCCTTGAAGGACTGTAGCTCTCATTCTTTGTAGTTTCTATCTTCAAACAACAGCTCAGAATCAGAGTTTGTGCTACGTGCTCCTGTCTGACCTTCAACCAAACCCCCCTCTGGGTCTCCTGATTTTCCTCTTAGAAGCAGCTGCTTGCATTAAAAGGTGCAGAATTGCAGAGTGCAGGGGCACAGTTGCTGCACAGTGGACACTTGGGTCTTGCTACCGTGGCCTCATGTGCTGGAGACCCTGGAAGGAGCTCATGTGGATGGATGTGGGTATGGAAACATGCACCAGCTCTGGAAGAGGCACCACCAGGCCAGTGCAGAGACTCCTTTTATCTGAAAACTCCTAGTGTGCTGGTTTTGTGCAGTGCAGTGGGATGGGTGGCTGCCTTGGCCCTGCTTGGGGAGTGTTCTCTGACAGCTTCCATGGTGTGTTCCCCTGGGCTTTCCCACAGCCCTCAAAAATAAAACATGATAACTTATTTCCTTGACACATTTGAGAGCTCCCAGTTCTCAAACTCCCTTGGGCTTTCCACTTCCAGGCATTTCTGCTTTGAAGAGTCTTGCAGGAACATATTTTAGAGGCCTTTGTTATGCAAAGCTCTTGCTCCTGAAACAACATTGCTTTGTAGGATGTGTTTTGTTTGTGGGATATATTTATTTGCTAGTCTGTGCCATATTTTGATCTGGGCCCTGGTTTTAAAGTGTTCACAGAGTACTCTGGGCAGGCCATCCTCTGCTTTCTTCCAGCCCCTTATTCCATAGCTCTGGCTGACAAGATACTCCTGACAGCAGAAGCTGAACCAGGACCTGCTCTTGATTTTAAGGAATTGAAGGCACAGCTAAATAATAGTTCATGAAAGCTAAATAATGCAGTGCCTAAGCAGGGTTTACATTTGGGTGTCTCCCTCTACACTGGGATGAAGAAAGTAGGGGAATTTGGCTTGTCTCATGGCAGGCTGAACATCTTGAGTTGTCACAGAGTCAGGGTCTGAAGCAGGCATAGGATGTGAACATCTCAAAACTCCTACTTCTTGTGCTGACTGTCTTCTGGAATCACAGAATTACTTGAGTTGGAAAAGCTCTTTAAGATCATCAATCCCAACCATTCCCCCAGCACTGCCAAGGCCACCACTGACACATGTCCCCAGGTGCCACATCCACATGGCTTTTAAATCCTTCCAGAGGTGGTGACTCCGTCACTGGGCAGCTCTGGCAGGGCTCAACAACCTTTTCCATGAAGAATCATAGAATGGTTTGGGTTGGAAGGGACCTTAATGATCATACAGTTCCAGTCCCCTTGCTGTGGAAGATTTGAACTCAACCCAAGTAGCTGAACCTTGCCTGGTATGTGATGTTGCCTCAAGGGTGGATCTTGGCTCCTGCAGAGGGAATTTCTCTTCCCTAGAATTCTCCATGTCTCTCTGTTCCTCTCCTGCCATGCCAGGTATGATCATGGAATTCCAGCAAAAGCAGTGACACTGAGATGGTCCAAAACCAGCCCAGCAAGAGGATCTCCAAAGTGGGACTCTCCCTCTTTGTACATGAGGCTCTTGTGCCACCAGCTGGTGGCTGCAGTCCTGGATCTCGTGTTCTCCAATGTCTTTGGGATGGGAACAGTGGCTGATGATGACCCTGTTGTGGGTCCATTCTTCACCTCTAGGTCCTACATCCTCTTAGCAGTGGAAATCCTACAGCGATCTAGAAATCCTGCTTCCAGCTTCAAAAGCCTTCTTTCCATGCCTTGTGCATTAAATAAATAGAGTCTTCTGGATTTTAGCTTCATTTGGGGGGGCAGCTGTATGGGAAGCTGTTGGAATGAGTTAATACTTGCTTAGAGAACTTCCTGACAGGTTTTTCAATACCCCCACATAATGAAGATTTGCCTTCTTTTCTCTTTGGAGACTCATCTCTCTCACAAGGCTACCTAAACATCCAGTTTAGACTGGGCACTCAAATACTTAAATTTTGATGAGATCAATCATATGCTTGATTATCACCAGGTCCCCACTGCAAATGTGACCAGAAGATGCTTTGTATTTCCAAACCAGGCTGTGTCCAAGGTTCCCTGAAGCTCCCCAGTGTTTTAGGAACCTAAAAATTTTAATGCTCCTTTCCAAAACAAATCACAGAATCATTTAAATAGGAAAAGATCTCCAGGGTCATGGAGTCCAACCTGTGGCCAGTTCCTCACCTTATCAAGCAGGCCAGGGCACTTAATGCCTCATCCACCTGTTCCTTGGACACCTCCAGGGGTGGGGACTTCTCCAACACCCTGGAAGATGGAAGAGCTGAGATGGAAAGGGAGGCAATTTCTGTTATATAAAGAGTTAAAACTCAGTGATGGAAGAGACATCTGGTCTGGGGACTCTGCTAGGATGGATGTTGAATAAATAAGATGGAATCCCTGGCACCCACACCTTGCTCAGACACTTCCCTCTTTCCTCTTGGACACAGTCTGACTTTTTGCCTTCCTCTTTCCACCCAGGGAATCCAAACATTCCGAAACCTCGCCGGATCCTGCGGTCCTCCTGGGGCAGCAATCCCCACTTCCGTGGATCCTACTCCTACACCCAGGTTGGGTCTAGTGGGGCCGACGTGGAGAAACTGGCAAAACCACTGCCTTATGCTGAGAGCTCCAAATCTCCTGTGAGTATGGCCCAGATGGGGCCTGGGGCAATAAAACTGATGTGACACTGGGCAGCAGCTTTTTGGGGAGGGAGGTTGGAACAGAAAATCCCTGCTTTGGCATCTAGTAGTGTGTTTCCCCCTTTTTATTTTGTACAAATGATGTGTGTAGGATTTTACCTCTTTAACGTTTGGAATGCCAACGTTTCAGGGATTCCCTCATCTCTCCCTGAATTCATCAAGAGCTGCTCATGTGTGTGACTTTTGGAATTGTGATATTGTCATTTAATGACCATCAGCCCTATTGTCCAGTTCAGAATTCCTCAGGGAAGCACGTGCTAATTTGTTTCAAAGATCATTATTATGATGATCATGCTAAGGTCTAGGTCTGAATGTGTCAGGGGTGCATATTAGGAAATCTTTCCGTGCTGGCAGTGCAGGCTGAGGGAGGCCCAGTCCTTGGCAGGGGATGATGAGTTTTCTCCCCAGGCACTGCCTTGGCTTTCTGAATTTAGCAAGGAGAGCTGGAGCACACATGGAGGTGGTTACACAGCTCAGGAACACATTAAGCCAAACTCACCCCATCACTCAGGGTTATGTGTCCAAATCCAAAGGCTGACAAAAATGCAACATTCAAGCAGCTGCCCAGTCCATTTCCTCCACCACAGCCTGGCCTTGAAATAATTTTATTCACTGCAGAAATCTACTTAAGAAAACCCAGAAGGAGCTTTAGGAATCTTTCTGTTTAGCTCCCAGGAAAATCCTCCCAGAAATTCCTGCCTCAAATCTGAGTTGTAGTTCTAGCAAACACCTCACTATTGGTATAAGAGATACAATGCTGTTTCACACCCTCTGGGTTTTGAGACTTGGCTGTTATTCTTCTGAAGTTGCTGTCCAGAAGAAAAATTCCCTTAATGCCTAAAAGGCTGAAGTGTAATTTAGGGCAGCAAAGGGAGGAGATGGTACTGAGCAGGTGCTCTGTGCTTCCTGCAGGTTTGTTAAGGTTTTTGGAACTGGTATCTTGTGGTGCATCTTGTGGGGGTTTTGAGAGCCAGCACTCCAAAACAGATGAAAGCCCCTGGATCCCTGGAAGTGCCCCAGGCCAGGTTGGAGAGGCTTGGAGCAATCTGGGATAGAGGAAATTGTCCTTGCCCATGGCAGGGGGGTGGCACTGGATGATCTTTCAGGTCCCTTCCAACTCCAGCCATCCTGTGTGGGAGGGCACAGAAAGTTTATCTCCTGTTATCCTCCCAGCTGCTCCCCAGTGATCTGTGCTGATCTGTGCCCCTTGTGCTGTGCCCTGCAGCCCATGCAGGTGATGTTTTCGGGGGAGGCCACTCACAGGAAGTATTACTCCACGACCCACGGTGCTGTGCTCTCGGGGCAGAGGGAGGCTGCTCGGCTCATCGAGATGTACCAGGACCTGCTGCAGTGCCCAACCTGAGGAGCCCTGCCTGACCACCACCACCACCTCCCACATCCTCCTGCAGCTGTGTGGAGGGGTTCTCTTTTATTTCAGTTCGCAGTAGAAAGCCTTCTATCTTTTCTATTAAAAAAATAAAAAAATAAAAAGCTCTAATTGTTAAAAAAATGTTAGTCATCAATAGCTTCATTTCCATGTGCTGTATTGTTAACAGGGAAGGGTGCTCCTTTTGGTCTGGTAAACTGTTTCTCTGTCACTTTAATTCTAATTTCACTTTTGGTGCCTATCATGTTCGTTTTGTTTCTTTTTTCTTTCTGTATTGTAAGTGCCTTCTATACTAAAATAAATGTTGTAATAAAAAGACTGGGTGCTGTGGTACTTCCTGGACACTTCACTTGGTAACTTCAACTCTTTTAAAATTCAACATCACAAAAATAGGCTTTTTTTTTCCTCTTCCTATAAAATTTGGAGTAGGAGGAAAACAGGTTGAAAATAGGTCAGAAACACATTACACAAATGGTGTTTGTATGGAATAATCTCTCCAAACTGGAGATTTCCTCTGCCAGCAATACAACCCTGACCAAAAAGGGTCTGGTTAGGGCAGAGCTGCCAGCACTGTGGTCAGTGTGGTCACTGCTCCACGGCTGGCAGAGCTCATGGAGCGTTTGGACAATGCTCTCAGGATTCTTGGGATGCCCTGTGCAGGGCCAGGAGGGGGATTTGATGATTCTTGTGGGTCCCTCCCAACTCAGGGTATTCTTTTGTTACCTTATGGTTGTGTAACAGGAGCACTCACCCCATCCAAGCAGCCCCTGGACTGTGCAGATGTGTGCCACTAAGTCCAGATGTTTGTGACTCCCAAGGTTTTGTCTGCTCCATGTGGAAATTGCCCTCAGGAATGAGAAAAAAAAACCCTTTTTTTTTTTTTTTAACTTCCTCAGAGAGATAAATCATGTGTTTCTTTAAAGTCAAGTGAACACAATGAGCCATCAGCATAGTTTAAAGATATCTAAACAGTTTCCAAAAATAAGAGTTTTCAGGGTGAAGACCATGGGCATTTAGCCACTGCCTTATCTCCCTGCATTCCTTTTCTCCATCTGGCTGGCTGCTGGCCTGAGCTGCATGAGAGGAGTGAGGGATGTGTCTGCTTTGGCATCTGCTGCCCCATGTGAAGCCTCCCTTCCCTCTGTGTGTGTGGGGTGGGAGCTGTGCTGATAAATGAGTTACAGAGGGGAGGAAAAGGGACAGAGAGAGGGAAAAATCTCCCTCCAGAGGGTGAGTCAGTGCATCTCAAGATAAATGTCTGCAGAGGAGGCACCAACTCTATCTGGTTCTCTCCAAGTTCAGCTGAGCTTTGCTGATTCCCAGCTGTAGTGTGGAGGTGGGATGCCTTCCTGGCTGCTGGAGAGCTGGGAAGGATGGTGGTATGTTGAATTTATTGCTGTTTTTCTCCCATTTTTATCTCTTTTCATGCTGTTACTGAGTTGAGAAGGAGTTGGGCTGAGGGCAGCACACTTGATTGAAGAGAGATAAAAACTCTGCCCAGCTTCAATCACTCAGAGGTCAGGCTCAAGGAACCAGAGCTGATTTCCCAGCAGCCAGATCTGTTGCAAAGTGGAATCTGAGGAGAAAACCAAATCCCTTGGGCAGATGAGCCTATGACACAGGAAGAAACAAGGAGTTGCTTTTTCTCTTCAGTGAAGAAATTTAGGAAGAAATTCTCAGTGAGTGGGTGGTCAGACCCTTGAAGGGGCTGCCCAGGGAGGTGGTGGAGTCCCCAAGGAACACTCAGTGCTCTGGGCTGGGTGACAAGCTGGGGATCAGTCAAAGGCTGGACTTGTGGCCTGGGATGTCTTTTCCAACCTAAATGATGCTGTGGTTCCTGTGGCTTCTTTATCATGGGACATCCAAGGAAAGCTGCTGTGCTGGTGGCCAGAGTTTGAGAGCTCCTTTTTCTGCTCTGTGCAGATGGGATGATGATGGTGTCTGGCTTTGCTGAGCAGGGATCTGGGTCAGGCCAATCCCCCTCACTCCTCTGCTGCCATCACTCACCAGCAATCCAGCCTTTAAAATGATGCTCATGTTCCAGAGACACTAAATTTAGCAGCTGTTTACTCAGAGGTATTTAAAATTAGCAGCAAAGGCCACCCTGAGCACGTGACAAGGAGAGGTGCTGTCACCACGGGGCTCTGTGACCCTCCACACTGCTCTTCAAGACCTGTGGCATCTTCATTCCAAGAGCTCAGTGATGAAAGTTGGTGGAAAGCAGATGGAGGTGCTGGGAAGGTAAGAGGCACCTAATTACTCAGAATTAATTAGGGATTGCTCCTCCTGGCTGGCTGTGTGGGGAGGGCAGCAGGGTGCTGGCAGAGGTGGGGCTCCAAACCCCCCTGGGTGGTGGTGCCAGGGAGAAATGGGCATGGCTGTCCCTGGCTGCCCCTTTCCTGGGTGACCCAGGAAAAATCATCCAGAAAATTTTATTCAGAAAATTATTATTAAGGAAAATTTCATTATGGAAAGGGTTGTCCAGCCCTGGCACAGCTGCCCAGGGTGTTGTTGGTGGTGTCCCTGTCCGTGGAGGGATTTAAAAGCCATGTGGATGTGGCACTTGGGGACATTTGTGGTGTTGGCAGTGCTGGGGGAATGGTTAAACTCAATGGTCTCAGAATTTCCCAACCCAAACAATTGTGTGGTTCTGCTCCTTGAACTCTGTGTCACTGTAGGACACCAAATAACACAACGTGGACACTGCTCTTCCCAGGTGAAAAGAGAATTTTTAATTTCTGACTCCAGCATTTATAGATTTCCAAAAGTGACAGTGGATTGCAGGGTGACAGTGCCACCTCTCCAATGACACTGGACAAACCAACCATCAAATTTCTCCTCCTCCATAAAAGAATGCAAAACAATGTTATTGACATAAAGTGTGTGAGAAAGTTCATTACAAGAATGTAAACGTCGGAAGACTTAAAAAATCAGGGCTACAGCAAAAAATGCGTTAAAAAGAGGTTTTTCTACAAAAGCTGGAGAGGATGCTCAGGAGAGTGGTGGAATTACGGAGCAGGTTCTGGCTTCTCCCTTCACACCCCTCCTTGCCCAAATCCGGTGTGAGCAGAGACCCCCGTTAGTGTCACCGTGTGGCCAATCCCAGAATCACGGAATGAAGGTTGGGAAACACGGAATTGTTTGGGAAACAGCTCTGAGCTCTCATCCAGCCTGGCTGGTGGCACGAAGTGACCTGTGGCTGTCCATGCACAGAGGGGACCATCAGGACTCTGCAGCAGCACATTTAAGGCCTCCAGCAGGATCTTTTGGCACAGGGCTGTGGATATTTGCAGAATTTAGCCCTTTCCCCCTGACAGGAGTGTCCCAGGATCCTTACTGGGCTCTGAATTGTACAAATGGGCACCAGCCAGGCTTTATTTCATAATCAGAATCACCTGATTCTGATTTTATAATCAGTGGATTCTGATTGTAAAATAAAGGATGGGGCTCAGTGCCCAGGGAATTCCCCTGGTGCTGATCTATCTGCAAACACAGACCCAGAGCAGAGAAGGAGACTGGGAGCCACGGGGAGATCCTGAGACAAAGCCAGTGGAACAGCAGTGCTGGCAGTGAGTGGGTCTGGAACTGCAGGGATGGAAAAGCTGGGTTCTGGCTCTGAACTTGGAAGGGTTGGATATTTTCTCCTCCTGAGGTGAGACCACTGAGTTCTCCGTGGTGCAGGGTCCGGAGCAGCTTCTGCAAGCTGGGCACATCCCGGGAAAGGTGATTTTGTGCTGCCATCTCGTGGCACTAAAATATTCTCTAGAAACAGTAAGAATTGGACACTTCCCAGGAAATACCTGCACACTGACACACGAGGATGTGAGGGAAGAGCGGTGGGAGCCCCGAGGGGTGAGCACAGACATGATCCTTTAGCAGTGGGTTCTGTTTCCATTCCTGGAGCGCTCTGGAGTGGCTGAGATATCCCTGCAGGGCTGGCAGGAGCTGTGGAAGGTGGATGGAAGAAGCTGGATGATCTCCCAGCTCAAAGAGCTCACCTGTGAGAGGTTTTGGCCACCCTGCAGCCTCCCAGGACACCCAGAGCCCAGGGTTTGGTGTCTGGCTGGCTCAGGAGCCTCCCACCCCCCAGGGAATTCAGGAGTCCCTTTGGAGAAATAACTGATTAATCAGGTCCTGTGTGAGATCCTGCTGTGATATGGAGGATTTCTCTCAGTTTCAGGGATGTAGAGTAATGGAATGTTTTGGGTTGGGAGGGACTTTAAGGCTTGTTCCACCCCCTGCCATGGGCAGGGACACCTTCTGTTGGGACCCTGGGTGCTGAGAATTTCAGACTTTCTGTGCTGCCAGGCTCTGACCCCCAGGAGAGCACTGCAGTGACCTGAGGGCATGGAGAAGACTCCAAAATGGAATGACAAAACTGGGATTGTGGGTGTGGAGTTTGAATAGGAATGTGTAATATCACAGGGTGGAAAACTTCGAGTTTAAGGATTTAGAATGTAGTAATAGATATATAAAGCTAAGATGGAGGTTTTAGGGTGGAGGCTGGTCCTTCTTCTCCACCTTCTTCTCCATGGGTTTGGGTGGTTTTGTGTAATTGGATAAAAGAGTCCACATTGCAGGGCATGGGTGGTTGGTTGTTGTGTTAAAAGTAAAAATAATTTAGGTGTAATTTCCTAATTGGACAGTTTATCCTTAAAAGGGCTTGTGGAGAGAGAGATGGGGCTCCATTTTTACTTAGTTGGAGTGAAGTGCTGCAGAACTCAGGGTCTGTGAGACTGTGACAGAGATAAGAACTGATAAACATCTGAGTCTGAACAGGAAATACCATCTCACACATTTAATCCTGACCCTGACAAGAAAGAAGTTAAGACTCGACAGCCTTCCACTGGACAAAGCACAAGGGGTGAGAAACTGGTGTGAAATGTCTCCAAACAAAGGACTCTGATACCAGCTGCAACCTGATAAATCTGATAGCAGCTACAACCTGATCCAAAGCAAAACCCCCTCCAGAATCCTTTTGTGAAGCACAGGGAGAGATTTCCCAGCCTCAGTTATCCTGGTGGGTTCACAGCAGGTGGTTTGCTGTGAGTGCCTGTAAGATGAGAGACACGAGTGGGAGAACAGCAGGAAAAAAAAAAAAGAAAAATAGGAAAAAAGGAGGAATTATGCTTGGAGAAGGAAGAACAGTGTCTCTTTTCTCATGGGCAGTGTGGCCCTGGCCAGGGTGGCTGCCTGAGGGCCATTTGTCAGGCATTTGGCAACTGAGCACTGCCAAGAGAAAAGACAACAGCAGAGGCAGGGGCTGGAAAAACTGATTTATAAGGAGAGAGATTAAAAAAAAAAAAAATAGTGGAGCTAAATATGTCATGTTTGGCTGGGCAAGGGGTGAGGGTTGAGCTGGTAGATGCCAGGAACTGGGAGGGGATTTGGGATGCTCAGGGGAGGATTTTTGGCTGTTGTGGGTGATGTGGATGGGTGCAGATGCTGGCTTAGCCAGGAGAGAGGGCTCTGACCCATGCTGAGATGGGAACACGGATAACAGCGGGGCTGAGCTCCGAGTCACCAGCTGAGGGCTGCAAATCTCCAGGAAACTCCAGCACAGGGACAGCAAAGCAAACCTTTCCTTCCCTGCCCTGCCTCGCTTCATTTGCAGCACAGCTGCCAACCCTGAATGTCCCTGCTTGCAGGTAACTCCCTTCAAAGTCACAATGGATGCTTCCTTCCTGCTTCAAAATCCAAATGGATGCTTCCTTCCTGACCTGGGGGTGTTTTCAGACCATCTTGGTGACACCTGGATGTGCTCATAAATACAGACAGCAATCTTTGCTTGCTCCTGGCCCTGCTCCTCTTCCTGGGCCACTGGGTTGAATTTTTGTGATGACAAATTTTGAATTTTGAATTTTTGCTCCAGTGTGGTAGGAGCAAAAGATTCCTGCAAAAGCCAGGAATCGTGGAATAGCCTGAGCTGGGACCTACAAGGATCATTGATCCAGCTCCTGGCCCTGCACAGACACCCCAACAATCCCATCCTGTCCCTGGGAGATTGTCCAAATTCTCCTGGAGCTCTGGCAGCATCAGGGCCGTGCCCATTCCCTGGGGAGCCTGGGCAGTGCCCAGCACCCTCTGGGGGAAGAACCTTTCCCTGATATCCAACCTCAACCTCTCCTGGGACAGCTCTGGCCATTCCCTTGGATCCTGGCACTGTCACAGGGAGCAGAGATTGGAGTTGTCCCTGTGCTGTCCCTCAGGAGTAGCTGCAGTCCCCAGTGAGTGCCCCCTCAGTGTCCCCTTCTCCAGACTCCATCCAGTCCTTCCCTGCCACCTTCTCTCATCTGGCCCATTGCTCCCCCTTCCTTGCTCACCTGAGCTCACCTGAACCTCCCTCACACATGGTGGGATGTGAGCTGGCTGTGTCCATCACCTTGTGCTTCCTTGCTGGGACTGGTGTTCCCAGACACCCCAGAGCTCGTGGGGAGGGTGGTGGTTGGTGTTTTCAACCCAGACCTCATGGGGAGGATGGTGGTTGGTGTTTTCAACCCAGAGCTTGAGGGGAGGATGGTGGTTGGTGTTTTCAACCCAGAGCTTGAGGGGAGGATGGTGGTTGGTGTTTTCAACCCAGAGCTTGAGGGGAGGATGGTGGTTGGTGTTTTCAACCCAGACCTCATGGGGAGGATGGTGGTTGGTGTTTTCACCCCAGTGCTCATGGGGAGGATGGTGGTTAGTGTATCAGACACTCCAGACCTCAGGGGGAGGATGGTGGTTGGTGTTTCAGACTCTCCAGAGCTCATGGGGAGGATGGTGGTTGGTGTTTCTGACACTCCAGACCTCATGGGGAGGATGGTGGTTGGTGTTTTCACCCCAGAGCTCATTGAGACGATGGTGTTTGGTGTTTCAGACACTCCAGAGCTCATGGGGGGGATGGTGTTTGGCCTTTCCAGCTGTCCCATGGGGTGGCACAGGGGTGTTTTGGACCCTCTGCAGAGCTGGGGCTGCACTGGGTCGCGGTGCAATTTGCAGTCAGAAAAACGAGCCTGAGCAAGGACCTTGTTTTGGGGTGTCCTCCTTCTTCATCATCAGTTTGCACCCCTTTTTAGGGTGAGCAGGAGAATCATCTCACCTCGGAATCTCTGCTCCTGCATGGATTTCTGCTCTCAGTGTTGTCCTGCTGAGGGACCACAGTCTGGGCAGGGTCCTTGGCTTGGCAGTGGCTTTGTTGATGTGCCCTTGAGATGGTCCATGGACACCTGGATCTCTCTGCCAGCAGAGCCAGAGCCTGAACTGGACATTTTCGGGCAAGGATAGACCCAGAGCCCGTTTTGAAGATGTCTGAGGTGACCACCCCATGTCCTGCCTGTTGGTCCCTGTGCTGGTGGCACCATCCTGCTCCTCCACCTCATTCCACCTCAGCCACACCCTGACACCTTCCTTCTCTGCCCCGGCTTAGGGACAACCTGAGAGCTTTGATCCTTTAATTTCTGCTGCCCTCTGCATTAAAACATCAATTTAATTCCCACAAAGTTCTGACAGGATGGCTGGGGAAGGCAGGGAGATCCTCCATGACTCTTCCATGATGCTGATCCCAAAGAAACCCTTTTGCCTCCACTTTTAAACAACAAAAAAACTCCCCCATCCCTGAAGAACAGCATCATCAAACTGCCTCCTGACACAATTGGCTCTAACTAAATGGACATACTTTAAAGCTTATATGTGGAATTTGAGGTAAAATTTCTGTAGAATATATATATATTTAATATATAAATATATTTTGATCTAAAATATAGACACATTTTAAAGATTATATGTAGAATTTGATGTAAAATTTCTATAGAATACATATAAAATATATAAACATATATATAAATACACTCCTAATGAATATACACACTCATATTTTTGAGTATTTTTGTAGATAAATATATAAATACATTTTGATCTAAAATATAGACACATTTTAAAGATTATATGTAGAATTTGATGTAAAATTTCTATAGAATAAATAAAAATATATATAAACATACATATAAATAACTCCTAATGAATATACACACTTATATTTTTAAGTATTTTTATAGATAAATATATAAATATATTTTGACCTTAAATATAGACACATTTTAAAGATTATATGTAGAATTTGATGTAAAATTTCAATAGTATATATACATTTATAAAAGATATATAAATATGCTCCTAATGTATATATAAACTCATATGCTTTATATATTTTGATCTAAAATATAGACACTTTTTAAGTATTATATGTAGTATTTGATGTAAGATTTCTGTAGAATATAATTTTAATATAAGATTTTATACACACACATATATTCAAATATAGAAATATAAATAGCTAAATGTATTTATAGTTATATATTATGTATAAAGAAATAAATATACAAATATAAAATGGCTAAATATAGTTTCTATTTATATATTTACATATAAATATATAAACACACAAATATAAAAATATAAACTGTAAGTAAATATATAAATATAAATATATAAAAATAAATGCATTTTAGTTATAAAAATATATTCATAAATATATATTTTTATTTATAAATAAATAAAATTAAAATAAATAAAATATAAATATATGCGCATAAAACATAAATATATAAATACATAAAACACAAACATATCACTGCCAGAGCTCTCTTGAGCTGCCCTTGCTGTGGACTTTGCAAAGTGCCCTCATGACCTGGAATTCCCAGGCCAGTCCTGCCCTCAGCCTGCAGCAGGATCCCTTCCCAGAGCCCTGCAGCTCCTCCCGTGCCCCAGCCCATGCTCGGTGTCATCTCCTTGCTATGCAGTAACGTCACTGCAGCCACGCCTGCTGCTCCAGGACAAATATTTCCACTGGGAAATGCAGGAGTGGGAGAGAAGGAGCCTTGCTGAGGAGGCTCAGCACTGCTCAGCCCTGCTCTGGGGACAGCTGGGACATTCTACATGTTCTTCTTGACTAAAGAAGTGGATTTTGGTTTGGAAAGCCAGGTGTCTGCTAAGGAAGGCAGGAGCCTCCCTTGAAACGGAAAATGTAACCCCCTGCCTCTGAATTGGTATAAATTTGAAATTAAGGGGCTCTCAGGCATAGATATGGGAGTAGGAATAACAATTCTTTATTAGGGAAGAATATAAAAATAAAATAAAAATGCAGTGATACAAAACAAACCACTGCCAGAGTCAGAGCAGGCCCTGTCCCCCTGTGTGTCAGGGTGGTGGCACAGTCCCATCCCAGGGTGGCTCAGGGTGGTGGCACAGTCCCATCCCAGGGGGGCTCAGGGTGGTGGCACAGTCCCATCCCAGGGGGGCTCAGGGTGGTGGCACAGTCCCATCCCAGGGGGCTCAGGGTGGTGGCACAGTCCCATCCCAGGGGGGCTCAGGGTGGTGGCACAGTCCCATCCCAGGGGGGCTCAGGGTGGTGGCACAGTCCCATCCCAGGGGGGCTCAGCCCTCCTGCAGTGCCAGCTGTGGCTCTGCTGGAGCAGGGATCCTGCACAAGGGGGGAGTTTTCCTCTGGAGCTCCAGGGCTGCTGGAGATGGGCCTGCTCTCCCTCTGGGAATGCAGGGCAGCAGAAAGCTGCTCCTCTGGGAATGCAGTGGGCAAAGGCTGCTGTGCTGTTCCAAACCTCAGATTGTATCCAGGTAGGAATGCTTGGCTCCTCCCCTGGGTGGAGCATCTCCCCATGGGATGGTGGAATTTGATCAGCCATGCAGGGACACTCACTGGCCATTAACAGAAGACAATTAATAATTAATGATCCATGAACCGCAGAGATCTCCTGGAGGGAGGATTGGTTGTGGAAGAGATAAAGAAAACTGCCCATGAACAGCAGATAACTGCCCCACCTCTGACAGGTGGGGATAGAATCCACACTGCCTTGCAATCTGGGACGTGGGCCCACCTCAACTCATCCTGGGCTGGGAAAGGTCTCGTTTTCCTGGAGGATTTGGGTCACAATGGATGTGCCAATCCACTCTCCCAGAGAACACAGGCAGGAGTTCCTCTGAGGGTAAGGCGAGAGAGAGAGCAAATGACAAGGTAATTTAGAGGTTTCTCTCTAAATTTGGATGGGATTGTGGAAGAGAGATCTCCATGAGGCAGGGGCTCTGAAGACAATGCCAGGCACATGAGTTGCTGGATGGAAATACCACCAGGAAGAAATGCAGTTTTTCACTGGGCAGGTGTTCTTGCTCCATATTTCAGTGAGAAATTTTCACAGAATCACAGAAGGGTTTGGGTTGGACAGGACCTTAAACCCCATCAAGTTCCACCCCCTGCCATGGCAGGGACACCTTCCACTATCCCAGGGTGCTTCAAGCCCTGTCCAGCCTGCCCTTGGACACTTCCAGGGATCCAGGGGCAGTCACAGCTGCTCTGGGCACCCTGTGCCAGGGCCTCCTCACCCTCCCAGGAAACAATTCCTTCTTAATATCAAATTTAATTCTCTCCTCTTTTAGTTTTAAACCATCCCTGTTTTCCTATCACTCTCTGACTCTTTAAAAAGTTTCTCTTTTTTTCACAAGCTCCCTTTGACTACTTCCAGTAATGCAGCACCTCCTGGTCCATGGAATGACAGTGATATGGGAATGCTCCCACTGTCAAAAAACTTATTTTTCCTTTTTTAATTTCACATCCCCTCCTGCCAGTGGCTGTCACCTCCAAAGGCCAGGGGGACATGGGTGCTGGCAGGCCCTCTGAAGCCCTGTACCTTCCTGGTAGAGGCTGTTTGCTTTTGGGAGCCACAAGTGCTGCTGCTCTGACCAAACACAAGTTTTAGATGCTTGATCATATCACTGGCCCTTTTCCAGGCAGTCAAAACCCCTGGTAGCATCAGCCATATGAAACATTTGGCAGCTTCTCTTCATAGTTTGAATTATTCATGGATGGGCAAAGATATTCTTTGCTGGATTTTTTTTTTTCCTGACATAGGCAGTTTCTGGTGAATCTGCTCTCAATTTTGTCCCTTCACATGTGATTATTCAGCTTTCTTCACTGATGGATTTGGGCAGGGAGCTGGACTCGATGATCCTTCTGGAGCCCTTCCAAATGGAGATATTCTGTCATTCTGTGTGGGATGCAATCAAAATGTTGAAATCCCTCTGATGTACCTGGCAGGGAACTGGCCTCTCTGTGGTGTCTCTGGTTTAATCTGGTGGGATTTTGTGATGTCCATGCCACATGAGCTCTCCAGCAGATCCTTCAGTGCCAGGAAACACAAGATATCTTTACAATCCTGGGCTCTGCTTCATCCTCTGGCCTCATTCCACCTCAGTGCCAGGGCAAGAGCTGAGGTGCTTGTGGAGTTCTGGATGCAAGGAGACCACAAATCATGCAAATCTTAATGATTTCCAGCTCATTAGTGTGGGAATGGAGGAGGAATGGTGGCCTGGAGCAGATCCTGCTGCTGTGGAGGTGAGAGATAAATTGGATACTGGGGAACAAATTTGGGAGTGGGAGATTTCCCCAGTCCCTGCATGAGTGGAGAGTATTCTGAGCACCACCAAGGTCTTGGAAGGAGGTAGAGAGAGAAGGAAAGGTGTGTCTCAAAACTCCTAATTAGAGAGAGATCTGAGCCAGCCACAACTGGGAGACACAAAACATTGTGAGAGGTGAGGATCAGTGGGCTCTGATATGGGAGTGCTCACAGCCAGCCCTCCCAGAGAGCAGAACAACTGTCAGATTTTTATTTATTCCCTTTGGAGCTGATTTTTCTGCACTCAGTGCTGCATTTTGGGCCTCTGTTGAACTGCAACTCTCTTAGATCAAAGCCCTCCAGAAACTGGGACCATTTTCTTCTTAGTTCAGAGTCATTAAGGAGGAGGATAAAGAGGAGGAGAAGGACATGGAAATGAAACTGTGCACCTCATCAGGGAGAGTCAATTGGTGGCACAGGTGACCAGGGACAGGGTGATGGAAGTGTGGCTCCTCTGTGAGCCAGCCTCTGTCTTCACACACCTGAGCAGATATTGCTGCTTGCTTTGCATGAAAGCCACACTTTCCAAAGAGAGAACAGGGAAGAATTTATGGAAAACAAAAAAAAAAGAGGAGAGAAAAAATAAATTTTTTTTCTCTGTAACAGTGTATGTACATAGAGAATATGGAAGTGCTTTTAACATAAACATCAATTACAGTAAATAAAACCATTTTTCATATTCACTGGGGAGGCGGCGAGGATGTATTAGCATGAAAGTGACTCAGTCTCTAAGTCTAGATGCTTCTGAGTGCATTTATTTTCCACTTTCAATGGCAAATTTCACTTTCAGTCATCAGCATTTTTTCCTAGCTGATGATATTTACACACTTTTTTGTTGTTGTTGTTGTTTTTCTGGAGAGAGAGAGCGAGAAAAATCCAGCCGAGGGCGGCATTTTTGCTTAACTTTCTCCATTTCCTGGGTAAATGCTCTTTGTGCCCTCAAATGGCTCCCAGACCCTGCTGAGGCTGGAAATGTGAGCTTGATGCCATCCATGTGGTGACACCAACTCCTGCTGTGCTCCGTGGACTCCTCCTCTCCTCCTGGCATCCACCTTGGTGAGACTCAAACATAAATACTGGGATTTCAGGGTGGGAGGGTCTTTCCCTTGGAAACACACCACTTGACCTCGGTGCCCTTTCAGTTTCTGACCCTTCTGATGATGGGAAAGATGTAACAAAAAGCTCTGACCAGCCAGAGCAAATTTGGGTGGTGAAAACTTAGGTCATCCCTGATTTATGAGCGCTGCCGGGGTGCAGGGTGTGCCGACCTCCAGAGCATATCTGAAATTAAACAACAGGGACTGCCTTCTCCCCCTGCTTGTAAACAAATCAAAACCAGCAGGGGAGAAGAGCACTTTTACTTCTTTTCTTTTTTATTATCTTTTTAATATCTTGGAAGGCATCCAGTGTTTCTCAATGAAGTATCTTTAAAACTGTGCCCAGCCAAGTCTGGCTGTTTGAGGAGTGTATGAACATCTGCTGAGGCCTGACAGGAGCTGCTGCTTCCGGGGCTCTTCAGAGCCTCTAATCTGGTTGTTTCTCTCCAGGAGAGAATGTAAAGCTCTGCCCTCTGCACCTCATGGAAGAAGGGATGGCATTTCTCACTCCAGACTAAGAGGAATTTCACCCAAGACAAAAGGTGGCCTACAGAAAAACCCATCTCCTAAATCTGGACGAGATGGGCTACAGAAAAACCCATCTCCTAAGTCTGGAGGCCTCACACAGATGGTATCTGTTTTCCAAAGGATTGTAGCACTGAGGAATTAATGATGTTGGAGGTCTTTAATTCAGCCTTTGCCCAACCCTGGGCCAAGATCAAGGTGCCCAGGGTCTTTTTCTGTCTAGTTTCAGGTGTCTCCAAGGTGTAGCTGCAAAGTCCTTCTGGATCCCTGTCCTTGGGCTGCACTGGACTCAGAAGAAATTGTTTTTATTTGTTTATTTGGAATTCCCCTTGTTGGATGTTGATCCCATCACCTCTGAGGGCAGCCTGGCTCTATTCTCTGCACCCCCACTGTAGCCAGATATCCACCTAAACCCCTCTTTTCTGTGGAGTGGATGATCCCAGCTCCCTCAGCATCTCCTTGAGTGCATCCTCCAAACTCCTGGCCATTTCTGTGGCCTCTGGGCTCCCTTGTCCAGGTCACCTGGTCTTCCAGCAAAGTGGCATCCTTGTCCAAACTCCCTATCTCAGGGAAATCTCCTGGAGAGCTGCTGATCTCCAGGATGTCTTGTATTTGCAGGGTGCCCCGATGAAAGAAGGAATGATGAATCTGACTCCATGTTCTCAGAAGGCTCATTTATTATTTTATTATACTATATTATATTAAAGAATACTATACTATACTAAAGAATACAGAAAGGATACTTACAGAAGGCTAAAAAGATAAAAATGAAAACTCCTGACTCTCCAGAGCCCTGACACAGCTTGGCCCTGATTGGCCAAAGAGTGAAAACAACTCCCAGCAGAATGCAATGGAACAATCACCTGTGGGTGAACAATCTCCAAACACATTCCACATGAGCACAGCACAGGAGAAGCAAATGAGATAAGAATTGTTTTCCTTTTCTCTGAGGCTTCTCAGCTTCCCAGGAGAAGAATCCTGGGCAAAGGGATTTTTCAGAAAATGTGAATGCCACAAGGATGGAAGCCCAGATGTCCCTGGATGGGGAAGCATAATACTGCTTTAACTTTTCATTGATTAATTATTTATGGCCTATGCAATTGCTGAGGTCCTTTATCTTTCTTTTTCCTTTTTTATTCCCCTTTTCTTTTCAACTCATGCTGATATTCAGGTTGTTTTGTTTGATCTGAGACTCTCAAAGCAAAAGGTTCACCCAGATCCTCTTTCAGCCTGCCTCAGAATGGGCTCCAGAGCTGGGAGCCTTTTCCTCCTTTTGTTCTGCACTCAGTCAAGAGATTCCAGTTTCATTTCAAGATATTTCATAATCCTTTTTCAGTTATTTTGGTGCTTTATCCCTCCATTAGATATTACCTCTTGAAGAAACCTAGGGTTTGGAATATTTTTGAGCTCGGTTAGATATTTCTAACCTAATTCAATTATGGATTTTTGGTTGTTTTTTTTTTTTTTCCTATTTACTTAAATTATTAAAATATATAAACTAATTCTGAGTTCTGTATGTTTATTTCTGTCATTCTGTTCTGTTCTAGTCTGTTTAGTCTCTCTGCCCGTGACTTATTTTTTCCTGTGTTGCCAGTGGTATTTTCAGAAATACATTGTCACAAACACTTTATTTATTTTCTTCTTTAAAATAAATGAACAAACAAATTCTTTTGCTTTGTACTTGCCTGTCACATTGGGTTTTGCTGTTAACCTGCCATTGCACCAATGGAAAAAAGTATCTGATTTAGGGAAGTTGGAATGTGAGATATACTGTAGACAGTATCCATACACTGATGGCCTTTGAAAAAACCTCTCCTGTGATATTATTTCCTCTCTTACCCATTCCTCTTCCACAATTCTTTCCCATATAGTCAATATTGACTTCCTTTATAAAGGTTTATTTGTGTTTACAGCCTTGATTCTACATTCAGCAGTTTACCCTGAAAAAGTTCCCATCCCTCTTAGCTGTCACAGGATAAGGTAAAAGATACACTAAAGGTTTGATGACAGAAGGAATAAATGGAAGAGAAGAAGAAAAAAGTATGATTAAAGTAATTTCTGAGACTGGACAAAGTTTATTAGATCCCACAATCGTTGCTGTATTCCAAAAAGACCTGGGAAAAAGTGTGAGTACAGAAGTTTGGTGACAATCCTTTGTTGTTCAGGGCAAAGCTAATGCTAATTGTGAATATTTGTGAAAGAGATGTCTCACTATTGGATCAGCAGGTGGTGAATTTAATGCTGAGCTGGTTGTGCACTCAGGAGAAGGCAGCAGCACCCAGGGAAGGGCTGCTGGAATGGGAACCTCAGCTCTGTGGTCAGAAGGGCCAAAAAAAAATGGTAGTGATTGCTTGGAAAGGAATTGTGAAGAAAGAAAATATCATTGTTCCAGGGGCATGGTGGTGTTATGGATGTAGTGACATCCCTGGAGGAGCTGCTGCTGAAATAGTCAGGTTGTCTTTGGCCACATGTTCCTAAAAATGAGGGAACAGACCTAGAAAAGGTCAAGGGAAGGAGGGAATTGAGAGGTCTGGAAAAACCTCCTGCTCAGGTAGGCTGGGATCTGCACCCCTGGAGGTGTTCCAGGCCAGGTTGGACAGGGCTTGGAGCACCCTGGCACAGGGAAACTTTCCCTGCCCATGGCAGGGGGGTGGAATTAAGTGATTTTTAAGGTCCCACCCAACACAAACGATTCTGGGATTCTGGGACAGGATTCCTTTGGAAAAGGGATGGTGGGGCTGGACATGATGGTTTATAATTTGTGAATTAATTACACACATCCATGGACAGCAGATGGGAAGCAGTTATTGCCACAGGATAGCTGGGATCCTGAAAGTAGATATGGGATGAAAAAGGAATTAGAAATATCCAGTGATTTGAAGCCCATTGGTGAACCCGTCTTTGCATGTCCTGAGTGTCAAAATCCAATTTCTTGGTTTAAAGAGTGGTTGGAGTGAGAGAGAGAGAGAGAGAGAGAGAGAGGGAGAGACTTCTCAGGTTGTCAGTCAGGTTCTCCTCTCTGCTAATAAATCCCTCCAAAATAAATACCTACATGAAAAGGGTCAAAAAAACCCAAAAATAACTGATCTGGCCAATACCCAGCAGCAGAAATAGCTGAGGGGGCCCTTGAAGAAAAATGTAATGCAAAGAGAATGGGTGCTAAAAATAAAGTAAAAATTAAATAAATTTCTGGAGAGGAGAGGAGAGGAGAGGAGAGGAGAGGAGAGGAGAGGAGAGGAGAGGAGAGGAGAGGAGAGGAGAGGAGAGGAGAGGAGAGGAGAGGAGAGGAGAGGAGAGGAGAGGAGAGGAGAGGAGAGGAGAGGAGAGGAGAGGAGAGGAGAGGAGAGGAGAGGAGAGGAGAGGAGAGGAGAGGAGAGGAGAGCTTACCTTTCCCTTCAGGCTCCTTTGGGCCATGGCAGAGGCCTCAGCACATCATTTTCTCTGATGCCAAATAGGTGCAATCTCTGGACAATACTTTAAGCTCAGCAGCACTTGCCAAGTCAGGCAGAAAAACTTTAAAGGGCAGACAGCATATTTTGATAATTGAGCCTGACCTCCTTTATAAGCAGAGCAGGGGAACAAATTTTTACATTAAACCCATTACTTTTCCCTCAACCAAGTCCTGCATTGCAAAAGAATTCTCTCTTTTCTCCCAAGTTTTGCATTTCATTCCCCCGGCCTCACACTTTTGAGGAAAAGTGTGTTTGTTAATAATTCCCTGTGCTAATTTTGCCTTTAATTTTAATTTAATTTGAATTTTATTATTTAAAAAAAAATTAATTTTATTTTATTTTTTTTTTTCCATCTCCCTTCTAGAAATGTGGGTTTTCTGTTCCTTTGCCTGCTGAATGACAGAATCCTGCTTCCCAAAAGGCTGGGATCACTTGGAGCCTGTGAGACTCTCAGGAGCAGCTCTGTGCCAGAGCAAAAATGTTCATTTAGCGGCTGATTGGGGAAAGTGGAGACTGAATACCAAAGTTAAATCATGTCTCCTGGTACATTAATCAGCAGGGGTGTGTTTATTCCTTTCCACAGGCAATTTGTTGGCACAATTATTCATCTTTGCTCAGTTTGAAAAGCTGGAGGTGGGATAAATACCTGTTTTGCAAGCAGAAATAGATAGCCAAGGCACAAAAATTGAAACAAAACCTCAGTTTCTAATTCCTTGGGAGTGTGTTGTGAAGAATAAAGCCCTGTCCAGCCTGACCTTGGGCACTTCCAGGGATCCAGGGGCAGCCACAGCTTCTCTGGGCACCATGTGCCAGGACTCAGCACCCTCACGGGGAAGAATTTCTTCCCAATATTCAACTTAAATCTGCCCTTTTTCACCTTAATGCCATTTCCCCTCATCCTGTCATTATATATAAAAAGTTGCTCTCCCTCTTTTGAACTAGCTCCTAAAAAAAGAGGTGAGAGCAAACACGTGGAACAGCAGAGAACATGGAATTATGCAGCTCACAGGAGCCTCAGAAGCCTCCAACCCCTTCCTGTCTGAAATGCCACCTGGAGTCCAGGGGTGGAGAATCCACATCCCCACATCCCAGCTGGGCAAGTGATCTCAGTAGTGGAATATCAGAACACTCATTATGGATTTCTTGTGTGGTGATTCAGCAGCTGCACTGAACACATGGGATTTTGGGTGGTCTGAGGAGCACGTGGGACCCAGGACCATGAGTGCTTTGGCAAAGAGAGCACAGAGGGAGGGTTGGAAGGTTAAATTCTACACAAATTTATCTGTGTTAATGTGCAGATCTGAACAGACAAATCTATTAATACAAATATATGAATATACACCTATATAAAACCACATTTATACCCTGTCAGCCCCCCTCCCCTGCCCCCTGAAGCTTTAAGAAGCATCATTTAAGCTGGAAGCTCTGAAGCAGCTGAGAAATGAGAGCCCCACAGCAATCAAAGCGAAATTGGATTTGCCCAGTGAATCATCTGCTGAGGACTGCAGTAATAAACACACATAAAACAATGGCAATTTACTCACATATTAACAACTGTGCTGTCAGGGCAGCAAACCTTTAAAACCCAAAAAACCACCTTGCTGTGAGGAAAACAGGGCTGCCCATGGGGGTTCCCTTTTCCCAAGGATGTGTGGAAAAATTCCGATTTCCAACTTGCAAATGAGGGAGAACTTTTGGGGTACCTTGGCCAAAGTGAAGTTTGGATTTTTGTTCCTGTTGGTAAACCCTTCTCTGCTGGGTTTGGGGTCTTTTCTGGTGTTCCTGTGAGTTTTGTGAATTTCAAACATCTCCTGCAAACTTTGGGAATGGGAAGTCTCTACTGTCAAGGAGAAAGACCATGGTGCTCCTCTCCTAATAATTCCAGCTGAAGCCTCCTGGCCATGGATGGGGCTAAGATTTGGGACCTTCTCTTTCCAAAAACACTCTCCTGCCACAGCTGAACTCAAATTCCTGATCCACCCCTTGCTCTGCCAGGTTTTAAAGCAACCATGGAGCTGCCAGGGGAGAGCAGAGGGGTTTGAGCAGGCAGGGCTGTGCCTCTCAGCAGTGCTGCTGCCACTTAAATATGATCATATCTCAGTGAGATTTATCATCATCTATAGCCCTCAGGGATTTTATTTTTTAATTATTTTTTTTTTCCTTTTTTTTCATCCTGAAAGCAGCAGCTGTAGAAGAAAGAAGAGTTAATTTCCAGCACAGGAGCTGGATCAGGCCTTGATTTTCTGTGAAAATCCCAAATACTTTCTTTTGGTCAGCTGGACTAAAATGGGCTGAGTCCCTCCTTGCCTCAGTCCTTTTGAAGGCAAAGGAGAGGAGGGAACAAAGTCCAGCAACCTCCAAACTGTGTGAAATGTCCTGCTGGAGGCTGTATTATAAAAAGTTAAATTGGAGATCTGGGCACAATAAATGCCAGATCATGTTCTGGTGTTTCCTGCAGGTTCCCTCTGCCCATGTGAAATTGAAAACTAAAAGCTTTTCTCTGCCCTTCTCTAGGTTTCCAAGTCACCAATCATATCCTCTAACAACTGCAGTAAACATTTTACTTAATATGCCCATATAGACTTACACATGTAATTTATTATTAAAAAAGGTCCTTACCATTTAGAGGTGTGTTGTGATCTTGTTAGGCTTCTATAGCTCTTATTATTAATAGGAATAAAAGGAAGACATCTCTTTGAATATTAATATTCATGGTTGCTTTAAAAGCAAAGCAAAGTTCACCCAGGCATAAAACCTGTTTTTGATGCCTACACCCTTCCCTCAAACCCCAAGACATCTCTTACCCACCAGCATTGCACACAAGAAATCTTTAAATCTGGGCAAGTTTGGTTTATTGAACTCAACAGAACTGAATATTTTTGCTATAAACCTTTATTTTTAATGGCCTCCTGGGACCTCAATGTCATTTATACTCTGATTTATCCTTCCTGGCCTCTTGGCAGGACTCTGTGTCCCAAGATGTCACAAGGGCTGTCCTGGGATGTCACAGGGGCTGGTGGTGGTGGTGTCCATTCTGATCTGACTTTTGGTGATGAGTTCAACCACAGTGAATATCCTGTGTCCTCTTTTCCCAAGGGAAAAGGAGGGCTCAGACTCTGAGTTTCTCTCTGTCCCAGCCCAGGTCCTTCTGCCATATCCTGAGCCAGTTTTGCACATCAGATTTTCTGTCCTATTTCCTGATGTGTGCAGATGTCTTGGATAGCCTAGAATGGCTCAAATGGCATGAAATGTCCATATTCAATCCAGAATTAATTAATATTTTTTCTCCAATGAAATTTAAACATGTCTCATTCATAGACACCTCATTGGAATGGAGATGTTTTAATCCATGAGCTGAATCCCACAGGAGGTACCAAAAAAACCCCCAAACCTTCTTGTCAGTGACCTTGGTGTCACTCTGTGTGTTGTGAGGCCCCAGGGAGGGACCCTTAGAGGTCTGAAAGTGGAAAAAAAAAAAAGGAAACCTTTGTCACTGTCATATTTTCTGAAAAATCTCTTTGCCCAGGATTTCTCGCCTGGGAAGCTGAGAAGCCTCAGAGAAAAAGGAAAACAATTCTTATCTGATTTGCTTCTCCTGTGTTTTGCTGCTTTGGAATGTGGTTGGAGATTGTTTATCCAACAGGTGATTGTTTATTGGTTTCATGTGAATTGTTTTAACTTAATGACCAATCACAGCCAGCTGTGTCAGGGCTCTGGAGAGTCAGGAGTTTTCATTATTATCTTTTAGCCTTCTGTAAGTATCCTTTCTGTATTCTTTAGTTTAGTATTCTTTTATATAATATAGTAACACAAAATAATAAATTACCCTTCTAAGAACATGGAATCAGATTCATCATTCCTTCCACCAATGGGGGTCCCAGAAAATACCACAAACCTTCGCCCAGGATGGCTGAAGTTTCTTGGGAAACCTCTGGGGCATCTCCCAGCCCCAGCTACAATCTCTGTCCTGCTAAAAGATCACAAAAGTCTGTTTATTGAGGGGGTGGTTTTCAATTTCTGAGTGGCAAAATAAATTTCCCAGCAGGAACTGGCACACTGGGATGGCAAAATCTTTTGACCTTGATGATGTGATTTCCATTTGGGACTAAATTTGAGTTTTCCATTTTTTTTCCCTTATTTTTGCCTATGGGCAGGGAAATGCAGGGTGGAATTTTGGCATGGATGGGCTGCCAGTGTGCAGAGGGAAGGGACACAGAGAGGGCTGGACCTCCCCAGCGCCTGGCTCATTCTGATTCCCCTCTCTGAATTCTGAAATTCAGAAGGGATAGAGGGGAAAAAAAAAAGCCAACAGTGAAATATCCCTAGAAATATCCTCCCAGCTGACAGCAATTCCTGCCTCAGGGATTTCTCAGCTCAGAGATTATATAAACGTTTCCAACTGCCCTTGATGGGTTTATCTGTCACCAAGACCCCTAATTGCTGTTCTAACCCCTACAGACAGAAGCAATATCTCGTGGTGATGAGTTCCACCCTTCAAAAATGAGCCATGAGAAGAATTACCTCGCTCACTGGGTTCATTTTGATAATTGGGTTTGATGTCACTTAGTTCTTGTACCGTGAGAGGCAGTGAACATGCAGTGAGCATTCACTGCTTGTCTTCTCCCCAGCACTCCTGCTTTTACAGACCTGGATTCTCAGTCATCAGAGTGCCACTTGATTTAAATGTGTTCCCTGGATGGAAACTGTCCTGTAACTTTGGTCCATTCTAAACCCATCCCACCCTTTTTGAACTGAATAATCCCAAAAGCAAACAGGAGTCAAATTACACATATTCAGAGGTGCAAAGATATTTTCAAGGTCATTCTCAATCTCTTCCGGTCTCCATTTCTTCCCCCAAATAATTTTCACCTCTGACTGCTATCAAATATTAATCCAGTTTTTCATGCTAGATCTCCTTTTGATTTTCCCTTTTTCCTTTCCTTTTCCAGTCTCAGATATGCATCATTTAAATAAGAATCCCAGAATGGTTTGGGTGGGAAAGGACCTTAAAGCCCATCAACTGCCACCTCCTGCCATGGGCAGAGACACCTTCCACTATCCCTGGCTGCTCCAAGCTCCATCCAACCTGGCCTTGGACACTTCCAGGGATCCAGGGGCAGCCACAGCTTCTCTGGGCACCCTGTGCCAGGGCCTCACCAGAATGGCTGTGAAGAATTTTTTCCTAATATCTCACCTAAACCTGCTCTCTAGATGTGGCTGGTGCATTCCCTTCCTGCCTGTGTGTCAAGAAACTGAGAGTGTTCTCTCCTGACTTGCTTTTATCATTAATTCTTTCAAGTGGGAAAGATTATCCCTGTGAAATTGCAAAAAAATGTCTTAGAGAAATAAGCAAGAGTGGATAATTTTCTGGCTTTTCTTCCTCCCTCCTCCATCCCCTATAACCCTTGTTTTAAAAATCAGACACAGCAACAATTTACAGCAACGTTTTAGACAGGTTTGTGCATGTATTTGGTACAAACAAACAAAAATATGTGCATTCTGTTTCATAGAGCTTACATCAATCTGGCAGAACCTGAAACACAAAACAGAAATACTCTGGCTAATAAATACATCTGGGGATGAAAAATAAAAATCTATACATAAAAAATTCCAACGTTCTGCTAAAGAAAATGTACACTTATATACACACTGTAAACAATAGTAAAGCAACCCAGCTGCAGCCCAGCTCAGGCTGGCAGGGACCTTCCTTCCCTCACGGACTTGGGAGAGTCCAGTGACACAAAATCTCATTTTCTAGCCCCAGCTCTTGGTTCCTTGGAGCAGCAAGGTCTGAGAATGCAACTGTGACACGGAGCCAGTGCAATGAGGTGGGATCTGATGGATAACTCAGGTGCAGGTGCTTTGGGAGATGGCCTGCCTGGAAAACTTGCTGGAACAGGGCCATTCCCTCAGCTGGTCACACCCTTGTGGATCCAGGGAAATCTGTGGGTTTGGACTGAATTTACCTCCTGAAAGTCTGAGCCCGTTTTCCAAGCTTGGGAGATCTTGGAAATTAGGGGATTCAAGGAGAAATGCTCAATTCCAGACACTCAGTTTGTATTTCATACAAGTTTTTCCTTCCTCCCTGCCAGCAAAGACAGCCCTGTCTCCTCTAAATGAAGCTCTGCATGAGCAGCCTCAGAGTCCAGTCCTGGCACTGCTTCTGGTGCAAGATGCCAAATGAAAGCAGGGGGAAAACCAAGAATTTTGCCTGAATGCAGCACAGCAGAGCTCAAGGCTTTCCTACAGCTCCTTCCAGGGCATCTCTTGGGGCCAGATCAAACACAGTGAGTAACTGAGCCAGAATTTGGGCATTCATGTGTGTGTGTGTCATGTGTGTGCTTAAACTGACTTGATTTTCTCCCTTGTAGGTCTGTAAAGACTTGGGATGGACAGGCAGCAAACCTCCAGACTAATCCTTTTATCCTTCTCAAAAACCTTTCAACGAGCTGGAGGCTGTAAATATAAATATTTCAATACTGGGGAAAAAAAAGAAAGATTATATTGAAAAGAGCAGGGAGAAGTGTAAGCAGTAATACCAGCTCATTTATGGGAGTGCACTGCTTGCCAGCATTTGCTAAATGTTCATTTATGGAGGGAGGTTTGCCCATTTGTAGGAGAATGCCTGGTATTTTGGGAATTACACATTTATATAAACACAGTGAAGTGTCTATGTCTGTCTGTCTGTCTGTCTGGTCATGGGTGTCCTCTCCCTAGTCCTTTCTCTGCCACATCCCAGTGCTTCCCATCAGGATCCCAAAAACTCCCAGGAAACCAGTGGCAGCTGCAGTCCTCACACCACAAAGTGACTTTTTGTGCCATCCCATCATCACTGTAAGGTCTCACTTCCCTTCAAAGCCAAATAAATGGGGGAAAAAAAATTATTTCCCCACCGAAGTTCCCGTGGGGTGTTGGGAAGTCCCCTGCTTTGGTAGAGCAGAGCTGGAAACCTCAGGCTGGTTTTGCAGAGCTGGGGAACATGCAGGTGGTTGTGAGTCTGAGTTCAGTCTAAGTGCTGGGATTTGCTGCTGGGAGGAAAATATCTGGACAAAATCTGCTGGTATTTTTGCAATGATTGGTCCAGTTTGTCCTGCATCAAGTAAAGGGTGTTGAGACAGGGCCAACTCCAGATATCTTGTCCCAATATGCACTGCACAAAAGAGTAAAAAATTAAAAATTTCCAACTTCCCTCCTGCTCTGTTTTCCTTTAAAGCAAATCAGAACATCAGAAAGAAAGGTGACATTCTCCTTGCTGTGCCTGGCAGCCTTTAATCTTCCTTTGGCAGCAACCCTTAGTGGGATGAGCCAGATGTGCTGCAGGCACTTCCATGAAAGGCTTCCATGAAAGGGTTTGAGGGGCAGTGCTGATGTGGAGCAGTTTCCACCCAGAACATGTTCAGTGCCATGTTTCCACCCCTCAGGACTTCCCACTCCTGTTCTTTAGTTCCCTGCCTTGGGGCACTTCACCTCAGATCCCTCCTCTGCCTCCATCACCTACGTGTCTCCTGCTCATGGCTGAACCTGATGGTCGCTCCTTGGGGCTCATTATCTGGAACTGGATTAAACCACTCTGAATTTTGGAACCAGTGCCTGCAATCCACGGCCAAGTAGAGTTTGGGTGACCATTTCCTGAGCTGCCTGGTCAAGGTGGGCTTGCCATGGCTTCAGCTCCTGGAGTCTGCTGGGGGAGGCTGTGGTGCCCTCTTGAGGGGTGTTCACACTCTGGGACTGTGAGCAGGGACAAACCCACTTTAATTGTCATTACTTTTGCCACAACCAAGGCAATTGTTGGCAGCCACCAGAAGTTTGGTGCATGAAGCATGTGGGAAGTCCCTTGGGAGAAGGATCATGAGTATGACCCTGACTGGGGAGATCCCTCTACTTGAGGGAGCTCCAAGTGCACCTCAGCTCCAGCTTGGACTCTACAGGCAGTAGAAATGCAAATTTCCAACTCAGCCATCCCACCTTTCCTGAGCCACAGCACAGGCTGGCTGAGGACCCTCATTACAGAATCATAGAATCATTATGGTTGGAAAAAACCTCTTGGATCATGGGATCCAACCATCCACCCAGCACCACCCATTCACCATTAAACCACCTCCTCCAGGGCCACATTCGCAGTCTTTTGAACACTTCCAGGGATGGTGACTGCACCACTGCCTTCGGAAGCCTGGACCAGTGCCTGACCACCCTTTGAGTGAAGAAATTCTTCCTAATATCCAGCCTAAATCTTCCCTGGCACAACTTGAGGCCGTTTCCTGTTGTCCTGAGTGAAACCCCTGGGATGCATTTTTATCCTGCCTTTTTTGAGAAAAACAGCGAGAGCAAAGAAGGGGACAGGAAGGTCTGGGGGTGGCTGACACCAAAAGGAGCTGGTTTCTCTGTGTGTCACAGATGGATGTTCACCAAAGCGAGGTGGGTTGCAAGTGTTTCACTGGAAAGTGAAATGCAAAATGCTTCACAGGATGGAATTAGAAGAGAGAGACCTGCACACCCCCTGGCAACAGTGCACACATCTGGAATACTCCTCTGGCCTAAAACCAGGTGATGTGGAAGGGCCAAAACTGTGGCCACTGCAGAGATGATGACTGAGAGCTGGGATCCCTCCACCTTGTTTGGGAATACCCCAGTCTGCTCTCCCTCCAAAGCCAAGGCCTCCTCCGGATGTCCTGTCCAGGACTTCTGAGCTCTCAGCCCACCCACATAAAGGATCAGCTGCCAGCTCCTCCTTGTCCGTGTCCTTCCTGACTGCTGCCTCTGGATGGAGACATGACCACATGTACTAAGGCAAGGTTGGCAACTTTTGGGATTCAACCTTTCCATTAGATTTCGCTGTGGTGTTTTTAAGGCAAAGGAGACATCCTGGTTTCCCTTATCTGCACAGTTCTTCAAAAGCCAAAGACAACCATCCACCAGAGGAGACAGCTCTTGCCCTAAGGTCATATCCACACCTTCTCCTCCTGCTGTGGCTTGTTAGAATGGGATATGCCACTGGCTCTAATCTGAGGAACCCATAACCCCACAGAAGGGGCTGAGCTCCACGTGGGGGACGCTTGGACAACCTTTGGGCAACTGCATTTAATACCTGATCGCTGCTTCCAGCCTGCCTGACAGACCCACAGGTGGTATCCCTCCATGTTTCTTCTGGATACCTCTAAAGAAACCATCAACAGCTGCCCCAGAGGCTTCAAATATCTGTTTCTCTCAGCCCACAGCAGTCTGTTAAGTCATGGGTTTGGTAGTCGATGGTTTCTGTGAAATCATGAGGGATCCCAATCGAGACAGACTCCACCTCTGTCTTGTAGGTAGCTGTGGCCCCCCCTTTGCTGGAGCCCCCCCGGATTTTGTTAGAAAGGCTGTTCATCTTCTCCTTCAGCTGGGTGGACGCCGGCTTCTGGAAAGGCGTCAGCATCTTCCAGCCCTTGAAGCTGAGCGTTCGCCTCTTACCGCCTCTCTCCTGGAAGGAGGAGTTAAATATGAAGGAGCTGTTCAGGGTGTTAATCCTGGGCCGTAGGTCTGTCTCTGAGTCCTGCACCGAGCTGTTGATGGAGGCTCCTCTCCAGTGGTGGTCGTAGACCCTCCAGAGGGGCCGGCGCCGCCGGCGGCACTGGCACTTGAGCAGCCGGATGAACGCGCGCTTGAACTCCTTGCTGGAGCACGGGTAGATGATGGGGTTCACGCAGCTGTTGAAGTATCCCAGCCAGAAGATGATCTTGAAGACGATTTCCGAGGGCTTCAGGGATGGGAAGAAGGAACCTTGGGAGAGATTGAAAGGGACATGGTTAGAGGAAGTGGAAGGATGTGGCGGAGTAAGGCGATAACGTGTCGTGGGCTGACAAGGAGGTGAGTTTTCTTGGGAAGTTATAGCCAAGATTTGCTGGAACCAGTTCTCTCAGCTTCCTGGAGGATGGTTTTCCTCCAGCAAACAGCCCAGGGAGCTTTTATGTAGTGTCAGTCACAAAGCTGGTGGTCAATCCAGCCTGGAAGAGGGGAGATGTGTAGAAAAGGCTGATGGTGTGGTGGTGGTGAGACCCTGGAATGTGTTTCCCAGAGAAATTGTGTCTCCAAGGCTAGGTTGGACAGTTCCAACCTAGCCTTGGAACTGTCCAAGGCTAGGTTGGGTGGGGTTTGGAGCTACCTGGCCTAGTGGGATGTGACTTTCAGGTAATTTACTGCCTCCAGACTTATAGACTTCAGCATAAAAGTACGGCCACAGCCCTGTCACCTGCACTGAGAGAAGAGCAACACCCCTTCACCTCCTCCTCTCGTGTATTTTGGCCCATCAGTGTCACACACCCTCTGTTCAGATTCTGTGGTGATGCTCAGATAATATCCACTGCCCCAAAGCTTGTCCTGGATACTTAAAAACACGTTTGTCCACCCAGTCCCTCCTTAGGTTTTTGCAGCATTTCCCAGTGGTTTTCTCAGTGAAAAAGCTGGAGACATTTTTTTTTTTGAGCCAGAAGATGTCAGTGTTGCTCCCACATGGCCTCAGAACAGCATTCCCCACTTGGATCTGAAATAACTTTCTGACTCAGCCTTAATTTCTTTTAATTTTAGCTCCAGATGACAAATCATGCCACCATGTGACTGAGCGTTAATTTGTATTTTAGTAAATAACATTAACTCCAGATATCATTATTATTTTCCCCCACGCTCCTAAGCCTGGTGTCAAAACAGTAAATCAGGTGCCAGGAGCCAGAAATTCATGACTGACACTACATAAAAGCTCCCCAGGCTGTTTCCTGGAGGAAAACCATCCTCCAGGAAGCTGAGAGAACTGGTTCCAGCAAAGCTTTTGTACACCCATCTCTAAAAAGTGGAGAAATTTCAGCCAGACTCAACATCAGGTACGTGGGCAGCTCCACCACGGCAATGTGGGAGAACACAGACACATCCCAGCATTTTATGGTGGCTGGGCAGGCAAAGCAGATTAAATACCTGCTGAAGGCACACCCAAGGCAGGCAGGAGCTCAGGCTGGCTGTCGGTGCATGCTGAAGGGGACATGGAATAAGGACAGTGAGCAGGACTGACATCTCTGTGCTGGAAAGACTCAGGGCCTTCCTGGAAATGAAGGCAGTTGCAGCTGAATGAGCAGCTGCTGGTGGTGGCTTTGAATGGAGCAATGATCATGGAATGATCATTGGGCTGGATGGGATCTGAAAGATTTTCTTGTCCCAAAGCCCCTGCCATGGGCAGGAACACCTTCCACCAGCCCAGGGTGCTCCAAGCTCCATCCAACCTGGCCTTGGACACTTCCAGGGATCCAGGGGCAGCCACAGCTTCTCTGGGCACCCTGTGCCAGGGCTCCTCACCCTCACAGGGAACAATTCCTTCCCAATATCCCATCCAACCCTGTCCTCTGTCAGTCTGAAGCCATTACCCCTTGTCCTGTCACTCCATGGCCCCATGAATAGTCTGTCAACTCCCTTAACACAGGGCTCAGTTCTGCAGAGGCAGTGACCCCACCTTGGTTGTTTCAGATAAAAAGAATTTATTCTTTTGGGGACAGTGCTGAGATTTTCAGGTTGCCTCTGGGCTGCTGGGATCACCAGTTTTGATTTTAACCCCACCAGAAACACCTCCCTGAGTGACAGCCAGGGGCTTTGAACCACCCCAGGGGTGCAGGGGCCATACCCCTTTGCCTTCCACACAGCATCTCCAGTCTTCATCCCACCAGGGCTTTGACCATCCCCCCTTTTTCACTGTGCCCCCAGCCCACCCCCTGGACCTACAGGAACCATGGATGTGCCAGGAAATGAGACCTAGGAAAATGAAGGGCTTCACTGAACATACAACCCTGCTTACTCCCTTGTCAGGGAGAGGTTTCCTGCCTCAGTTTCCCCACTGAGAAAGGGTTAATTACCAGGAACTCCCCACAGTGTTGCTGTGAACCCTGTTTGCAGCGTGCTCTGGGTTCTCAGAGGAGCTGCAGCACTGTGGAGCATTTTTTTTTTAGCTTCAAGAGAGAGGAAAAGAAAACAAAAAACTATGGTAACAAAGCAAATAAAAGAAGGGTCTCTTTTTAAATTCAGCTGGTAATTACTGCTTGAGCCAGGCTACTTAAGAGATTGGTGCTTGCCTAAACAGCCTGATGGTTGCTAAAATAATAATTTCTATCTGGTGTTTAGCAGTAAAGGGCACAATGCAGTTTCTGTACTGTGTGCTTTGTCTTTTGCATCCAGATAGAAAACACAAATTGAAAAGGAAAAGAAGCTATGAATTCTCTGAATTTCAACTCTGGCTGGTTTTCACCCAGCAAGAACCTTGTGTACATATGAAGACAAGGGGCCCATTAGCATCCTCATTACTATGCAAATTAGCGTGCCCCTTGGAAGGGACGAGTCCTGAGTGCAGCCACAGTTTCCTCATTTCCTCACCCTGGGATGAACAGAACTGGGCAGGGAATCCCCAGAACAGCTTCTCTGCACATGCTGGAGCATCAGAATCTTCTGATGGGCACTGGGAGGCTGCACATATGAGCACTTGAGGAGTTTTTTTAGGGAATGAGTAAAAAAATCTAAGAAATCAGCTCTTGCTTTCATGCCCTTGAATATGCAACAACACTTTGAGGGGTTTTGGGCTGGGCTCTGTGACGTTTTCTATATAAATAAGTGAAAGTCAGTACTGAGGGATGGACACTTGAAGAGCTCAGGAAACACAGAGTGATGTGTCCAAGGTTCAGAAATGTGAGTAAAAGATGAGTAATAGCAACACAGAGTAATACACCAGCACTTCAGTCTGTTATCTTGGTGTAAGAGCAATTTTTGGTGATCTAGCCCCAAAAGCATCAAGGTCACTACAGGGCAACATCAAAGAACAGGAAACTTGATTTCTGTAGGATCTGTATCACAATCCAACAGGAAACTTGGTCTTGTTTAAAGAGGAGCTTTTGCTGAGCACTCAAAATCAGCCCTCTGGGCTCCTCTCCTGGGCATCCAGCTCAGCACCTCGTGGGGTGAGGGAGGGAGGAGGAGATGGTGACACCCACCTTAGGGACATCCATCAGGATTTATAATAATAATGCTGGGGTCCTAACAGTCCATTTGGGGATTTTATTCCTTCCATCATTTTATTAAAAGATTATCCTACATCTTGCAAGGTCTGAATCTGACAGAGCTGGGTCAGGGCAAGGGCTGTATGTCCTGTTGTAACCCTAAACAATTCCTGTTGAACCCTAATAATCCTCAGGACCATTCAGAAATTAAGAAGGCTGCAGGTGAGCTCAGGAAAAGCCTGCTTGCACCTTGCAAAATGACTGAAGTTACAGACTAAACATGATCTGAAGATTGAGCTTCAGTTTTTTGGTGATGCAGAAGTTGAGCCAATAAAGTATGTGCTCATATCTTTTTTAAAAGCTATTATTACTTGTTAATGTCACCATGCTCATATTTGGGGAAAACCAGGCAGGTAAAAATCCCTGGAGCCATGGGCATACTTCCCAAAACTGTGATTCTCTGTGGTGGGTGGCAGTGGATGCAATCTGCCCTCCTTGAATGCAAACACATATCCCATTTTTTTTAGGTTGTTTGAGCTAACACAATCTCATGATCTCTCCTCGCCTGCCCTTCTCCACCCTGCCCTCCCCATGACTCACTGGAAGGTGATATCACTTGGATTGTTCAGAGCTGCTGGTCCAAGTGTTCAGCACTCAAAAAAATAAAGCAAAACAAGAAAAAAAAAAAAAGAAAAAAAAGCCAAATGCACCAATGCAAATGGAGCCAGTCCAATCTAAATTCTGGCCCTGGCTCCCAGTGTACAGCCAGAATTCATGAGCAGGCTTAGTTGGCAAGGGCATCTTTGTTGTGAAAGGTGCCTGCTTTGCAGCATGTCCTGAACAGTCCATGGAGCAGGAATGATGCAGACATGGGAGCAGGTGAGAAGAACAAAGGGACAAAGTCATGTCCCAGTGCTGCCCCAGCTTGGAAATGCAAGGACCAGCAGGACTGCTCAGCACTGATAAAGGTGATGCTGTTGCTTGGTGTGGGCTTTGTATCAGGAATGGGCTTGCAAAAAAAAACAACTTTTGGAGTGCTGGGCTTTACAGGTGTCTTCATGGGAGAGGGAAGGTGAAACCTTCCACAGGAGGTGGCAGGTGAACAGCTAAGAAAAGGACATGGTTCATCTCACTGCAGGTTGCTCAGCTGTGGACGTCCCTGCAAGCAGGAGGTAAAAATGGATTGGCCAAAATAATGGAAAAATAAAAATAAAAAATTAAATTAAATTACCAATGTGTGAACCACTCTGTTTCTGAGCTAGGAAGCTCCAGAAATTCATCTGTAGGATTAAGACTGGTGGGGACAGGTGTGTCATCACCTGAGCTTCTCCTGGACGTGCCTCAAAGGTTCAGGAGGGGATGGAGACCTGCCTTGGGAGGTATCAGAGCAGCTGGTCAGAAGAATTGCAGCTGGATAGAGAAAAAGCCCTGGCATAGGAGGTACCACAGCTGCTCACTGTGGGTCCTCCTGGCCAAAGGAAGTCAGAGAATCAGGGAAGGGTTGGGAGGGATCATAAAGCCCATTTCATTCCACACCTTCCACTAGCCCAGGGTGCTCCAAGCCCTGTCCAGCCTGGCCTTGGACACTTCCAGGGATCCTGGGGCAGCCACAGCTTCTCTGGGCACCCTGTGCCAGGGCCTCACCAACCTCATATTCAAAATCCTTTCCCTTGTATCCAACCTAAATTGACCTTCCCTCTCTTCCGTCTTTTTTTTCCCTGACTCTTGCGAAGTAAATTAATTAAATCTGCTCCAAAGGAATAATGAACTGCCCCTTTCTGCTCAATACCCAGCTTGCATCTCTCCTTGCCAGCTCCTTCCTGGGCCCCCATGATGGACAACCTCCCTGGTGCAGCTGCCAAGCTGTGGGAGAAGGGGCTGATTTCAGCAAGGACTTCTCCCAGTGGTGGGACTCAGATTCTGACTGGTCCTTCCTGACCTTCTCCTCTGCTCTCTATTAGCCACCTCCACTGGGTATTTGTGGGCATGTCAGGGTCCCTAGAGGGTTAACACCTCCTTGGTGTGTCTTGGAGTGATCAGGGAGGTCACTGCCCTGCTAGGATGGATCCAAGAGCTGCTTGGCCTGGGGAGGAGGACAGCATGTTCACAGCCACTCAAGCATTTTCCCTGGAGGACGATGGCATTGGGATATCGGGTGGAATTCCTCAGGCCTGTCAGCCCTCCAGCCAACCCCATAAACAATGTCACAGATAAGCAGCAGCTTCCCCATGAAAGCCCCAATGAGCTGCCTGCTTGTCTCTCTGCTGCCTGTGAGTCCAACTTCTGCATCCTGGTCTGGCCCAAGGAGAAGCAGGGAGGAGCCACCACTCCCCTGACCACTGCTGATCTTCTAGGCAGTGTTTTGTCCCAGGTCATATTTGGAGAAGTGCTCCAGGAGAGCCCCTGGCCGTGCCAAACCTGGTGTGTGGGTCCTGGTGGGGAGGGAGAGAAGCTTTAGGTGTGATGGAGATCAACGAAACTTTTGTCTGGCAGATTGCAAAGGGAGGAGAAACCAGTCAAGGGCTCTGAAAAACACCAACACTCTCAAGCAGGATCTCAAATTTGAGGTCTGAGTGTGGTTTGTGTGTCAGCAAGAAGAGGATAAGGAGTCAGAGCCTTGCTCTGGTCATTCACTGTCAAATTCATGGCCCCCAAACCTGTCTTCCAACATTTAGCAGTATGGTCCCAGTGACATCCCCAAAACATTTCTCTAAGGTGCTGCACATCAGGAGGACTTGGACCAAAGTTGCCCTTTATTCCCCTCAAATATTGGAGATGATCTCAGAGTAATCCTGGGAATTTGGACCACTGGTGGGAGTAATTGATGTGAGGATGTTTATGAGGCATCGAATTTCCTGAAAATTGTGGCTCTTGTGTGAATCACCTGCCTGAGTTCAGGCATGTGAGCAGGTCCTGGGGCTCCTCTTACAGTCACTGGCTTAGAGGGCAAATTTTGTGATGAGAGTGGAGGGATCCATCCCATCCTGAGTGTAAGCCACCGGGCAGATGGATCACAGCAGGTTTCAGATGATTGGACTCAGACTCCTGGCTCATCACAGGCATCCAAACTTACTCCTGGTGGGTTTCACCCTCAATGTCATGACCATCTGCTGGTCTGGTGCTCTCTGAGAAGTTGCCAAAGCTTCCCATGCACCAGTTTCTCCCCTGTGTGGGACAGGACTTTGATCACAGGGAGAAATTCACCAGTGGAAGATGAAGTGAAAAGCCACACAGGTTCCTCTACACTGTTCCCTGACAGAAATTTCACAATTAATTTCAAGAATTGTGAATAGTGCTAATTTCCTTAGCGTGGTCCAGCCAGACCCCTCCAGATGAATTTGGTCCAGGGAACAATTTACTCCAGAGCCCATCTCAAAAAACTAAAAGGAATTGACTTTGCAGCCCCCCAGCATTGCCCCAGCAGACTCTGCTCCCTTAACCACCTCCAGATGCCCTGGTGCCACATCACAGGGCAGGGAATGCAAAGCTTCTGCTCCTGGATCCTGCAGATCCAGGCTGGTGGGCTGCCACACAGCCCCCCTGCTCTGCCAGAGATCCTGGACTTCACAAGGCAGGAATTTGGCTGCAGGACCATGGGAGCACTGCATGGGGCACAAGACAGGCTTTGGGCAAGATCCTGGGAAGAATTTACTCTGCTCTGCTCTACAGATCTTGCTCCAGGGGCTTGAGATCATAAACTGGCTTTTTTCCTTTATTTTTTCCTTTATTTTTTCATTTTTTTTTTTTTTTTTGGACAGTATAGCTGCTCTTAGTTTGATTCCTGAGCAAGTTGTAGCTAAACTTTGTAATTTGCTGAATATTATTAGGAATGTGATTTTTTGAAATGAGGTGAGGGGGACTTAGAGTTTAAAAATATAGTAATATATATGAAACAAAATAGAAGTTTTAGAGCAGAAACCAGTTATTCTTCATTACCTTCTTCTTCCTCCTTCTTCATAAATTTAAGTAATATTTTGTAATTAGACAAAAAAGTCCACATTGCAGACTTTAGGTAATTAGTTATTAAGTTAGAAGTAAAAATAATTTATGTGTAATTTCTTAATTAAATAGTTTAACCTTAAAAGACCTTATAACAAAAACTAGTTAACCGTTTTGTACCTTGTTATTAAAAGACTACAGAACTCACTGCTGTGAAACTATAACATAGATAAGAAATAATGAACACCTAAGTCTAAACACAAACTATCATCTCGAGTACCTTCAATCCCAACCTCAACAAAAGTAATAAAAAGAAAGCAAAAACCAACAAGGGTGTACAAGGAAGGTTCAATCACACAATCAAGGAATGGTTTGGGTTGGAAAGGACTGGAAAGATCATTTAAGTTCCACCTCTCACTATCCCAGGTGGCTCTAAGCCCCAATGTCCAGCCTGGCCACTTCCAGGGATCCAGGGGCAGCCACAGCTTCTCTGGGCACCCTGTGCCAGGGCCTGCCCACCCTCACAGGGAAGAATTTCTTTTAATATCCAATTTAAACCTGCTCTCTTTCAATGGAATCCATCTCCCTTTTCCTGTCACTCCATGATTTTGCAAATAGCCTCTCCCTCTTTCTTGTATCCTTTCTCTTTCTCGTATCCAAATCCTCTTATATACCATCTTTCTTGGGAGGGCACTGACCCTTCACCTGGGGACTCACAGCTGAAATCATCATCTGCAACTCCCCAGAATCTCATTTCATCCATTGCATTCTCCTTCCAAAGACCTGGATATCCCATGCACAGAACCTTCTTGCCCTGCAAGGAATACACCACATTCCATCTTTCACGAGGGTTCTCTGAAGAAGAAAGTCATGTTTTAAACAAAGGAATAACTCAGGAATTGTGGCCTGGTTCTGCAGAGGGGTTGATACCAAGGTCTGTAAGGAGAAAGTGTACCTGCAGCATAGAGTGGATGCCACCAAAAGAAGCCCTGAGTGGTGCATCTTGTCTGACTGGATTTCTCCAAGGGATTCCATATGGTTTTGCACATGGAAAGTGGAAAGTCTCCTGGAGGAACTGATGCACTTTGGTCTGGAAAAATGGTCAGTGCAGTGGGTGGGGAACTGGCTGAGAGGGCACACCCAGGGAGAGGTGGTAAAAGCTTCTTCCCAAAGAGGCAACCTGTCAGCAGTGGGATTGATATCGCTCCCAGAGCTGTTTAACATCTCCTAAGTGAGCTGGATGATGGGATCAGCTGTAGCCTGGTGAATTTTCCTGATGATACTGATGCCTTGTGAAGGCTGACCTAGAATGGAGACTAGACTGAGTTAAAGAATAAAGCAAGGATTTATTAGGAAGCCTCAATGCATGCACCTTGGGCAGCACAGGAGCCCAGCCAGGGCAACACCCAAGATGAACCAAAATGAGCACAAAATGAACCCAAGATGAACCAAAATGGTCACAAAATGCATGACAGCTCACGGGGTCTCTCACTGTGATCAGTTCTGCTCCATTTGCACCTTGCAGTTCATTGTCCCATCCCAGCTTTAGCCCAGGCAGTCCCACCCTGCTTGTTTTTCTCTCTCCAGCCCACGGGGTTTGTGCTCTTGGGCTGAGATTTGGCTCATTTGTCCTCGGTCCCCAGCTAGAGCAGGAATTGTTTTGTTTCCCTCTCTGTGCAGAGACCTCACCATCCCCTCATATAAAGCCCAGACCCACACACTAAAGCAGCACGGAATCTGAAAAACATAAAGGCCAAAACCTGAGGCATCAATGCCAGAGAGAATGAGGAAGTGGACACTTCAGGAGCGGGGGCCACCCTGCAGGAAGACCTGCATCAACATGAGCATCACCAGCAGAGATGGAGAAGGAATTGTCCCACTCTACTCAGCGTGTTCAGTTTTGGTCCCCACCAGGTAAAAAAGATGTGGGCAGGCTGGAGAGGGTCCAGAGGGTGCCCAGGATGATGATCCAAGCACTGGGAAGCTGCCATGTGAGGAAAAGCTGAGAGAACTGAGCTTGCTAAGTTCTTGAGAAAAGAAGGCTGAGGGGGAGGTTTTATCACTGTGTGGCTACACAGAAACTGTGGCTCCCTTTTTACAAGGAGTCACCTGGAAAAGATGAGGGGTCATGGGTACAAGTTATTCCTGGGGATATTTCTATTGCACACAATTTTTCACCATGACAACCATCAGCCATCAGAATAATTTACCCAGGGAAGTGGTGGATTCCACTTTTAAGATTCAGCTGGCCATGATGCTGGATCATCTTGTGCAGATTGTGCTTTTGCCAGGAGAAGTTGGACCAGATGTTCCTTCTAAGCTGAAATTTTGTGATTCCATGAGTTTTTCCTGCTTCTTGATTTTTAACAGGAGCTCTGTGGACTCCACCCAGGCAGGACTAAGCAGAAGGAAGGGAGAGAATTTCTGATACCAGTCCTGGGCTTGGATACTGCAAACCAAACTCTGTAAGAAATCTTTTAAATGGTTAAGGCAATGCTTTCATGGCAGAATCACAGAATGGTCTGGGTTGGAAGGGACCTTGAGGACCATCCAATTCCAACCCATACCCTCAAATCATTCTGCTCCATCCAACTCACTTCAACACTGCCCTGAAATTGCCTTTTTGGCTGTTTGTTTCATCCTCCAAGAAGAAGGCCTGGGCAGCAGATTCAGGACACAGATAGTGCTGAATAAAGCGTGGTCAACAGGAAGATGGACTTTGAAATTAATCACAAAATTTAAAGGAAGACGAAGATGTAGGCGTTTGACATCTGACTTTTAGTACAGACTCCCTTAAAGGTAATATTTTTGCAGTGTTCCTTATGCTTGGGAAAGATGCATGTGTGTCCAACTCCCTGCGCCTTGATTCACAAATAATAGCCTGACTCCAGCCCCAGAGGGGAGCTTAAAACAAATCTTAGAATCTTGAGACTCAGCAAAAGGACATAAATAAAATTAATGAAAAAAAAAAAAATAAAGACAAGACTGACCAGTCTAGCAAATCCAAAGGGAGATATCAGGAAGGTTCTTATTTACCAGATGTTAATGAGGGGAAAAAAAAAAAAAAAGAGTCTCCTGAGAGAAGGAAAAAGTCAGGGCAACCGAGCTGCGTGTCAAGAGCTCTTGTCCTGCTGTCTGAGCAGGAAGGAGACTGGGATCCATGTGCTGATGTTGGATTGAGCTGAGATCCGTGCTGGGATGGCTCACAGAGGAAACACGCTCCGGGCAGCCTTTAAAAAGAAAATTTCCATCTGGCTCGGGATCTGAACGAGCACAATGGCCTTGTGGGGTTGCTAAGCTCCCTCCAGGGCAGTGCAGAGCTTGCTCAGAGAGGAGCATTCCTGGGGCTCTCTGTGCTCCAAACTGGAGCATCCTGAGCTCGTGCTGTGCCCGAGCCTGGGAATCTCTTCCCTGAGCACACCGTGGGGAAGCACAGCCAGGATCACCAGCTTGGGGAAGGGAAACATTTACAGACAAGCTGACTTGCTGCCATCTCAGCAGGAATAAGCCAGAGGTAGAACGTCTCGTGGGCAAAAATCCAACAAAAGGCATTGATTTTACAGGAGCAGTGATAAGATGAGGGGAAATGTTCTTGAACTGAAAGAAGAGGGATTTAGATGAGTTACCAGGAAGAAATTCTTTGCTCAGAAAGTAGGGAGGCTCTGGAACTACTTGCTTAGAGAAGCTGTGGCTGTTCCTTCTCTGGAAGTGTCCAAGGCCAGGTTGGACAGGACTTGGAGCAACCTGGGGTCGTGGAAGGTGTCCCTGCCCATGGCCAGGACTAGAATGAGATCTTTAAGGTCCCTTCCAACCCAACCCATTCCATGATTCCATAACAAACTGTTAATCCTCAAATTTTCTTGCTGGCTGGCTCCGCTATACTCTAGTTTTCCATGAACCATTTACCAGGCCTTTGTGGACTGTCAAGATCTGGAGAGCACAGTTTGGGAATTACAGTTCCAGACTACTCCTTGCATTTATTGACAGTGGTACTTTGTGGTGAGAGCTCCAGTTCCTTCTGCTGTTCAACTCCTTTTAGCACCTTCCTTTAACTTCCCTTTGCAAGGAGCTGTTGTTCTTTGGTGGCTCCTGCAAACACAAGTCTGGCTTCCACTCACCTCCAAGATAAAATGTCCCTTTTCTATCAAGCTGCCTCCTCCACTCTGCTCAGAAACATTGGGAACGTGTAATTTTTTTTCCCAAATGAAAAGGTAAGCTTGGGAAATCCTCTGGAAAAGGAATGGAGGGGAATGATTCTCAAGCAAGCCATCCAAGTCTTGGAAAAACCACTGTGTTTGCTGGGCTGGGCCCAAGACCACTCTTTGTTTTTCCAACTCAGAAGTTCTTTTCTCTGCACTTGGTTTTCTAAGAATGTGAACTCACCCGCCCCGTCCTGTTTACAAGCTCGTAAATATGTAGATCAGATTTGGCTGCAGGGTAGGCCTTGGAAGGGCTGAATCCTGCTGGGAACACATGGCATTTTATGTACAGCAAGGCCAGATCTGTGCTGCACAGAGGAAAAAGCCAATTTTTCATTGGGACCAACCCAGCTCTGGGAAAAAAAATTGAACCCAGGGCAAAACGCGCAAATCACGACTTCAATTTGAAGCTCAGGGTGAGCAGAACTCACTGGGGTGGGTGAGTGTGGCCAGCACCCCAACTGAGGTGACACCACTGGTCTGGAAGGACCCTACAGTGAGCCACGGTGGTGGCTGATGGCTGGGAATGCTGGGGAGAACGTTGGGATGTCGGCGTTGGGAAAACGCGGTATCGAGAGGAAGTGTGGGAGCTTCCTCGGCACATTTCCACCATGCCAGCCCCCAGGGCTTTTCTGTTTGTACCAGAACTGGGCAGACAGGACGTCACTGGAGCCTGTGTCCCCTCCCAACACTGCCAGCTCTGATGGATGCTGGACAGCATCCTCCAGAGAGCCGCACCGTGGCGTCACGGAGGAAAGGGTGGGGGGAAAAGAAAGGATGGGGGAGGTGGGTATTTTCAGCTCTGACAAAAAACTGTGGCTGGTTTCGCAGGCTCAGGAGGGGTTATTCAAGATCAGCCAGCCAGCTTCTTATTTCTTTGCAGGCTTGGAGGGGAAAATCCTCCAACGCCTGCCCTGTTTCCGCACTCGGCTCCAAGGCACAGCCCTTTTGGCTTTACTTTGCATGGAAAAATCCAGGGTTTCTCATCGCTCACTTTCTCTTTCTTCATGTTTTTTCCTGTGATAAGAAGGGAAACTTAAAACCCCAAACCATATTTCCGTCTTTTGCCCCAACCTGGAAATATTCAGGGGAGATAGCAAAGAGTTGGTCTGTCTCTCCCCAGCCCTGAAAGACATTTTTCAGCTGATATGGAGCTCCAAACACATTGCACTTCAAAAAGAGACATTTTCCCCCCTCTCTCAGAAAACAATGGGTCAGTGGAACTGAGCTCCAAAAATATATCAGGAGTGGTGAGATAACAACATCCTCATCACTCCCAACAGTTCCTGAAGCCCTTAACTTGAAGGGATAAATTCTCCTGTGAAATGCTGCACTGATTGCCTGTGAAGGACCCCTCTGACTTGGTCCTTTCCCTCACCTCCACAGGGAAGGTCACATCTGTCTGATGTGACCACAGAATTGTGGAATGGTTTGGGTTTGAAGGGACCTTAAAGATCATCTCATTCCCACCCCTTGCTGTGGGCAGGGATGGCACCACTAGAGCAGGTTGCTCTTCTCTGGTTATTCAGCAGTGATGCACTTAAGCCACGTATTTTGACACAAGAGGCAAAAATTGGCTGCCTGGTTGTCTTTTCCATGGAGCTGAGCCTGGGACAAGCAGAGAGATGATGCTGGGAAGGACCAAGAAAGGTGGGAGCAGATGAACCATTACCTCACAGTGGTTTTGTACAAGCTTTAGAGCCGCAGGGAGTTTTAAGGAGGTATTTCAGGAGAGGGAATGCAAAAACCATGCTGCATTTGCCTGGTTTAAATGCCTGCACAGGGCAATGGGATCTCTGCTGTGGAGAGAAGAGTGTCTCAAAGTGTCTCATTATGATAATGAGGCTCTCTCTCCACTGACATGCTTCCTGCTCCATCTCAGCCCTGCCCCTATTTATTTTTTAATTTCTGAAGCTGGAGGGAAAGGATGAAGATTTGCATTCCCTTTTCGCGCCACTTTGAGTACTGCCCATGAGATTCTGTCCGCCTCTCTTCCACCTTTTCCTTGGATAAACAAGTCTCTTTGCTCCCATGCTCTTCACTCCCTGCTCAGAAATATCAGACATGGCACATGGGGTACTCTCCCTGCCTTGATATGGCCTTGATTCCTAATTAGCTCTTGGATATTCAAATTTTACATGTTTACTTCTCATTCCAGGGAAGTGACTCTAGGTAAGCTTTCAAACTCTCCTTGAGAAAGTGCTGCTTTTGTGGACAGCCCTTATCAAGAAAGGAATCATCCCAGGAAATTATTATCCTCTTTTTTTTCCATCATCACCAACTAGTTCCTGACTTGCCACCTCCCTCTTTTGGTCACTTTGATGTGTTCTTACTTCAAGGGAACAAAAAACCCCATGCCATATATGACTGGCTGTGCTTGTGCACTTCCACCAGCAGTGCTGTCTAAAATCTGGGGGGACACTGGGGAGGTCCCTGTTGGTCCCCAGGGTGTCTTGGTCACAAGATCTTAGAGCAGAGCTGTTCAGTCCTCTCTCTGTGTGATGAATTTAAGGCTGGGTTAGGAGACTCTGCTCTTGCTGTGAGGCAGGACTGAGCTTGCCTTCAATGCAGATCCTCTACAAATTTCCTTCAGATATCCAAAAAGTGCAAATTCCCTGGCAACTGAAGCCATCTGGCCCAGACAACACCACTGACCTGCTTCTTTGGTATCATCAACCTGTTCATAATTAAATATTCTGTACTACTCTGTGAAGCTGAGCCATGTGATGATCCCTAAAATAAAGGTTGTGGCACAGATTTTAGAGGTTGTTACACACTGAACTCTGACAAAACTCACGGGCATTAAGCATAAAAATATCTTCTGAACATGAGAGTTCCCAGAATTAACCCCAGTACTGAATCTATTAGCAATAATGTCAGTTCTGGGTCAGTGTTTGTGCTCACCCTGAGCAGTAGCACGTGTGAAAATTTTGGTTAAATGATTGATTGGAGGAATGTTTTTTCCTTCCAGGAACAAGTGGATGACTTGCTCTTACAGTCACCTCCCTCACAGAATGGCTGTCAGTGCTGTTGGCAAAGAGACAGGTGTGATTCACCTAGGAGCAACATGTCACAGAGAATTTATAAAAATAACTCATGCTCAGATCATAAAATGCCAAGAACGGGAGCAGGTGAACCAGACCAAGAAAGACTGAAAAATGGAGGTTACTCACATGGAAAATCACATCCCTTTTCTGTGCCCACAGAGCAGAAAAGGAGCCAAGGGGACAGAAAATGCTCTGAGGAGATCTACAAGGCACTCAAAGGTCTGGAAAACTTGACTTAAACCATGAGATTAAAGGGTTTGATGTATTTGCATTACCCAGGAGAAACTGAAGTGATTTGCTCACACTTCATGGTGAAATACAGGAGAAGCTGTTCCTGACAGCAAACATATCTTTAATCTAGCCAAGAGTGGTAGAAAAATTTAATGGCTTGAAGTTACAGCTAGATAAATTTACTCTGGGAAGAAAGCAGCCATTTGTAATAGCAAGGATATAAAACAATTGGGAAAAACATAATTGGAGGCAGGGATTCTCCATTATTGGCAGTCCTGAGTTAATGCTGAGTGTCTCTTCAGGGAGAAAACTTGTCTTTGAGTTATGGGGGACTAGAAAAAATTATTGAATGAAGTGCTGAGGGTGATTCTGTCTGTGAATCACTGCAGACAGTCGGAGCAGTCCCTCCAAACCTTGGAACTCCATCCCAAAACGTGGTGGTTTTGAATATAAAAGAGTTGTAAAAATTATCCTGACACAGAGAACTTCAGAGATGATAAGGGCAAGGACTGTTTAAGAAACTGCTTGTCTGCTCCAGAAACTGCTTTAATTAGGAGTAGCAGGGACCTTTATTCCCTGCTGTAAGATCTTTCCCTGTGTTCCACACGTGTGCTGTGATGTCTGCATTTCCATGCATTCCATTGCACTTGGAGGCACTGACAGTGAGTCAAGCATCTGTGTCATGGGGTTTAATTTGAGCATAATGAAGGTTTTGCTTGTTGGGGGATCATGTCAGCATTTAATTAATTACCATGAACTACACTGTTGATATTTGAGAGCAGCGCTCTCATGTCCAGACTTAATATCCTTGGGTGCACCAATAATTACCCAGAGCAAACAAAGCTGGGAAGAAACAAGCACTGCAGAGGCCTTCCTGGGCCCTTCCTCACAAAGAAAGCTGCTGCCACTTGCTGACACAGGTGTCAAGGTCTGCAAGGACCTTGTGAATGCCATGAGCAGGGCCCTGAGCCAGCTGTGAGCAGTCATTCAGGTCCCAGCAACATTAAAGCTCCATTTTTTTTTTTTGTTCTGCTGAGAAAATCAATCTGTGACATTCAGAGTACTGGATGTTTGGAAGAAATTCCTCTCTTTGTTGGTGGTGAGGCCCCAGCACAGGGTGCCCAGAGAAGCTGTGGCTGCCCCTGGATCCCTGGAAGTGTCCAAGGCCAGGTTGGACAGGGCTTGGAGCACCCTGGGCTAGTGGAAGGTGTCCCTGCCCATGGAAGGGGGTGGCACTGGATGATGTTTGAGGTCCTTTCCAGCCCAAACCATTCTGTGGTGATTCTGTGAGATGCTGAAACTGCCCTGCAGCTCTGGGGGCAGCTGTGGGGAGCAGCCTGGGCTGTCCCTGTGGTGCTGGGTATCTGACTGCTGATACAGCCTTGTGTCTGTGGGACACACAGCCCACCTGGGAGTGGTTCTAAGCACCCCCCAAGGAGCTGGAAAAGCCGATGTATTAATGGACAACATCATAAAAAAGAGCTTTTCTATTAACATGCCTTTCCTCTGATGTGTGAGCTTTCCCCTCTCAATCCAGTAGAATATGGATAATCAAGGTCAAGAGAAGTAAAAACCCTCAAACACCCAAAAAGTTTATTATAAACATCTCCCTTCCCCTTCTCACACCTAATGCTTTCTCTGGGGACACTTTTTGAAGATCCCCATCAAAATATTCTCTGTTCCCTGTCAGGGCAAGGAAGCAGCACCTGCCACTGACTCTTTCCTGTGCTTTCCTCCCTGTGGTGGCACCTCACTCTCAGGGACAGGTGCCACAGGGCAGGAGCTCATCCCTGGCCATGCCCCAAAGAGGAAAATCAAGCCCTTGCAGCCTTGCCTGCAAGCAGTTGGCAAACCTTTTTCCATCCCAGTGCTGCCTCTCCTGCAGGTGGGATGGGGATCACCTTGTTTCTCCATTCCCTCCTCAGGATTCCTCTCCTTGAGTTGTTCCCCCCTGTGACTCAGTTGGGGTGAATGTCCCCTGAACCTACAAAGTTTAAGAGAAATCCTTGAGGGATGGTTCTTTCCAAACCTGGCTGCTCACCTCAGTCAGACTGCAGAGCTGGAGCTCCTCCACATTCCCAACTAAAATTAATATTCAGAAAATAATAAAATACAAATGTATCTCTGATGAACTGGCCAGGATGCCAATTATGAGCTATAGAAGAGATGGGCCACAAGCCTGAGAGTGAAGGTAGAAAAGCAGTCCCTGGGAAGCAGGTCAGCACAAGGCTAGGAGAGAAAGGGATGGCTCTTTTTCAGGGAATATCTTCACAAGCACTGCAGGCCAAAAAACACACACATTGCTCAGTGCCAGCTCTCCAGCTGGAGCTGCAGTGCCAGACTCATCCTGGATGGCTGGAAAGGGGGTACACAAGGCCCTGAGAAAACACACAGATTGCTGGAACCCTGGGTGCTGAGAATTTCAGATTTCTGTGCTGCCAGGCTCTGACCCCCAGGAGAACACTGCAGTGACCTGAGGGCATGGAGAAGGCTTCCAAAATGGAACGATGGAACTGGGATTGTGGGTGTGGAGTTTGAATAGAAATGTGTAATATCACAGGGTGGAAAACTCAGAGTTTAAGGGTTTAGCATCTAGTAATACATATAAGGCAAGATGGAGGTTTTAGGGTGGAGGCTGGTCCTTCCTCTTCACCTTCTTCTCCACGGGTTTGGGTGGTTTTGTGTAATTGGATAAAAAAGTTCACGTTGCGGGCACAGGTTGTTGGTTATTGGGTTAAAAGTAAAAATAATTCAGGTGTCATTTCTTAACTGAACAATTTGTCCTTAAAAGGCCTTGTGGAAAGAGAGAGAGAGAGAGGGCTCCATTTTTAGTTTGTTGGAGTGAAGTGCTGCAGAACTCAGGGTTTGTGACACTGTGACATAGATAAGAACTAATCAACAACAGGCTGCTGAGCTGAGGGGCCAGCTGCAGCTCTGAGGGGCTTTGCAAAGCCTGGCCTGGCCTTGTGTCCCTGCTGTCCCCAAGCCACCACTGCTGAGGATGCCCTCAATAAACGCAGTTTATTCCCAGTGTACCTGGATGTTGGGCCAAGCCTGATGGCACACAGAGTGACCTTCTGCCATCTGCCTCCAGAGGAGAGCACACAAGTCCCCTGATCCCAGCTCTTCCACTTGCACAAGCCAATGGATGCCAATCCCAATTATTTATCAGGCCACACAGCATCAGGGGGATGCTGTGGTCTGAATTCCAGAGTGCATGAACCCAGGCAGCCAGGACCAGGGCAGGAATTACTGTTTGCAGCCACACAACTCTTCTGCTGCATAAAAAACCCATTGCTTTTCCCACTGAACCAAGCTCTTAAAACCTGGATGAGCCTCTGTGTGTGTTGGGGTGAAGAAAAATTGTCTGGGCTCCTGTTCCTGTATATGGGCCCCAAATCAGAGAGTATTTGAGGCTTGGCACCTCTGCCTTTAACTTGGATATCTGGAGGTGATGCTTTCCCTTGCACCCCTGAGTGTTTTTGGATCCTCCTGTCACACTTGGAAGGCCCAAATCCCTTCACTCCACAGGTGAATTTTCCATGAACATGGGGCTTATTTAGTTCCAAACTGCACACAGCCATGTGGCTGCCCCATGATGAATTTCTGGGGATGAGTTTTTCCAGGTGGATTTCTTTTTTTTCTGCTGTCCTCCCAGCTCAAAGGCTCATAGATGAGCTGTGCTTGCTCATGTCTGATAACATCTTTAATATCTCTTAAAAGTACCTACAAAATATCAATAGCCTGCCTAATACTGTTAAGTCCATGTCTGAGAGGAAAAGGAGGAGCTCCTTGTCAGGCATGAAATTGAGCCTGGAGACATCCTGGATCCAAATAAAATCTCTTCTGGAAAGCAAAGCTGCAAGCTGCTGAACAGATGTGGCCTCATCCATGCACAGGGAAAAACATGGACAAATGAAAGACTGACATGTCATTCCTGACCTGGTAAAGAAATGGGAATGTCAGCTCAGAGTCCTTCCTTGGTGACAGCACATCCATTTAAAACAGGCTCCAGGGATCCCAGATGCATTCTCAGACAGCTGGAAGGGTGAGGATGTTGGAAAGATGGAAGGTGTGTGTTGTGTGTATGGGAGTCTGGGATAAAAAAAAAAGTCACTTTTGAGATTGGGGCAATGGGGCTGTTGGGAAAGAGGAGGCAGCAGAGGCTGAAGTATTAATCAGGAATTGGATTTTGGGTGAATTTGTGTCACACACTCTATATTTGAACTGCTGTAAGATGGAAAAGCTTTTCCCTCAGTGATAACTGACTTGTGGTGATGCAGATTCTGCCTGGATTACACCAAGCAGCAAAAGCAGATTTGCACACTGCAATCAGTTTCATAACATCAGGACAGCCAGAAATTCCCATGTGACAGAAATGCTCCACCACATGCTCCTCTTATAGATCTATTTCCTCTAACCTGAGGTCAAGGGAGGGACCAGATCATCTTTTAAGACAGTTTCCATCCCCAGGCATCTACAATTCCACAAAGCCAGTGGCCCAAATCCCTGTGATTTTAATGTGACGAGATGGAGCTGTTAAGACTTGGTTCTTTTGCAGAATGTGTCAACCCATGCTCAGGAACAGAGCTACCTGGAAATCCAGATGTGTGGTTTGGGGGGAATTTCAGTGTTTGATATTTGTCTTCTTTCAAAGAAACAAACAAACAAACAAAACCAAACAAAAAAAAAACCCAAAAAAACCTTCAAAAAAGCAACCCAGCAACAATAAAAAAAATCAATTAAAATTTCTGAGGAACTATGAATTAAAAAAAATAAAAAAGAATTCATAGAACCTGCAGTGCACACTGTTGTCTAGAAGGGATTCCTGGGAACCTGACAACTACCAGCTGACATGGAAAAACTTGTAAATCCATGGAGAAAACCATGGCAGCAGTCAACCACCACTAGATAGATCTGCACAACCACCACTAGACAGCCTGCCCCCTCCTCTTTCCCAAGCTTCCATAGACACAGAGTGCTGAAAATCAGAAAATCACAGTCTCAAGCTGCACCAAGGGAAATACAGGTTGGATATTAGAAAACAGTTTTTTACAGAAAGGGTGATAAAGTTCTGGAATGTTCTGCCCAGGGAGGTGGTGGAGTCCCCATCCCTGGGTGTGTTTAACAAAGCCTGGATGTGGCACTGGGTGCCAGGGTTGAGTTGAGGTGTTGGGGCTGGGCTGGACTGGATGACCTTGGAGGTCTCTTCCAACCTGGTCATTCTGGGAATTCTTTGGATTCTGTAAAAATGCAAACTCCTTAGCTAAGTACATTCCCTGGGCTTTCCCTGGACTGAACCACACAGGAGCTCAGGCAATGGAAGCCCTGCAATCCCTGGAATTCATGAATCTGGCTATCTGGACTGTCCTGAAGCCCTCCAAATTAGCATACTTGCAGCAGGAAAGCCTTGAAGCACGAGAAAACCCTTTCTGGAGCCAGGATGCTCAGGGCTTCCAGGTTACTGGCGTTGAATCCAGGAGTCAATCCCGGGTTAGCCTGGAGCTGCCAAGGTTTCACTCTGATGGCTGCATGGTAAGAAAGCCATGGAAACTTGGCATGGAAGGGCTGCCCTGGAGCTACAAGGAGTGATTGAAGTGGAGGCTGTTAAACCTGGGACGTTTCCACTTGGTTTTCCAACTGGCGTTTCCCAAGGGAATCCTCCTTCTCTGGCCAGCATCCAGAGCAGCTACTTGGGAATCTCATAAATTCTGCATAAATGTTTCACTCACTTTGGGCCACTGCAGCCAGGAGAGTGGCAAGTGCAGGAGGCTGAGGCCATGGCCCAGATATTACAGCAGGAAGATCCAGTGTGACCGGTTTGCATTTATTGCTGACTCTGGGTTGACACTGGGGAGCTCTGGACCTTCTGGAGCAGCTCATCAATGAAGGAGAAAGGGAGAGGCTGCACAGATGGATCTGTTCTTCATTCCCACTTTAACCTCTGCTTAATTCCCACTTTAACCTCTCCTTAATGGTCTTCTTTTCTTTTTTCTAGCTCATTCTTCACATATTTAACGCATCACTTCCCAGCAATTTAAAGCAAGAGATGCAATCAATCACCTGAAGGCAGCTAAACCACCAATTTGGGAGCTGGAATAGCCATTTCCAGGGTTTGAAAATGCAAATAGAGGCAGGTTTGTGCTTTGCAGCAGCACGGATGCCACCAAACATTTCAGCCCTGCACTCCTGGCTGCTGGAAAAGCCAACACTTCCCTCCCCAGGATGGATGGGAATCAAGTTGGCCACTGATTTGGAAGAACAGAAATGCTGCAAGCAATGGCAAATTGAGTCTCTTATTCTTTTGGTCTCTGATGAGAATAGAGGACAAAACACTTTTGCTCAGACAATTTCACCTTCTGTTGGAAGAAGGTTTTTTCAGTTATTGGAGATGGTCAAATCATGCCTTGAAAAATGGGCACTCCCAGGGGTGGGGAAGCCACAGCTTCTCTGGGCCACCTGTGCCAGGACCTCACCACCCTCACTGTAAAAGATTTTGCCCTTAAATCCAATCTCAGCCTACTCTTTTTTAGTTTAGAACTGTTGGCCCTTGTCCTGTCATTACAGGCCCTGGTAAAGAGCCTCTCTCCATATTTCTTAAAAGCCCCCTATAGACACTGGATGTAGGAATGTGCCCTTTGTTCATGGAGTGACAGAACTACCCTTGGTCTCCTTAAAAAGGAAAAAAGCCCAGAAGTTTCTCTCCTCAATTTGGTGAAAAAGGCATTTTATAGGACCTGGGGGACTTCACCTCGAACTTTAGGATAGCCAATGGGACAGAAGCCAAAAAGTCCCACCTGAGCAATTCACTAGAAAAAGAAGAGAACAAAGGAACTAATGGCTTTTGTGAGGTGTTTTACCAGGAACAAGAACCTCTTGCACCTGGCTCCAATTTTCTCTGTAAAGAGTTTTGTTACTTTGCCTTTTATTAAAACTTTTTTGTTTCCAACAATGCCACAGAAGCCATCCTGCTGATTTTTTGCCTTCTAAGGTAGCTGAGCTATCTTGGGTGTGAAATAGATCTCCAAGAGCTTGTGAGACCTGGCTGGAGGAGACCATATGTCAACTGGAAGAGGCTCTGGCTCTCCCAGGATCCTTCTCTTCTCCAGATGAGCACCCCCAGCTCTCCCAGCCTGGCTCCAGCCCTGGAGCAGCTCTGTGGCCTCCTCTTGGCTCTCTCCAGCAGCTCCAGGTCTTTCTAGTACTGGCCCCAGGGCTGGAGCAGCTCTGCAGGAGGAGTCTCACCTGCAGAATCCCCCTGCCCTGCTGCCCACGCTGGGGATCAGCCCAGGATGCCCAGGATGCCATTGGATTCCCAGGCTGTGGACACATTGCTGGGTGGTGTCCAGCTGTTCCTCCCCCAGCACCCCAGGGGCTGCTCTCCCTTCATCCCCCAGCCTGCTCTGACATCCTGCCCTGCCCTTGCACTGGGCCACAAAAACAAGATGAAGGAGTTGGGTGACAGAAAATATTCCCCTGGGTGACAAATCAATCCAGAGGCCACTGAAGGACTCTCTGCCCTCAAGGAAGGAGGAGGGGTTGGACCAGCTGGGAGATTCTCCCTGGAGGAGACCCTGGGGTGGAGGTGGTCTCTGCCCTCCTCACACCCTGGAACATCCACGATCCTTTGCTGTCCTTTTGGACCTCCCTTGGTTCCCTCAGAGACCTCCTTGTGGAATCAAGAGGCCTGCTATCAATTAGGCCTGTGAGACAGCTGGTTATAATCTCCTCTTTGATGTCCTGGCACTCAGAAATCCCTGGATGTTCCCACTGAGGGAGGGGAAACAGCCCAAGTTATGGGCTGGCCCTGCAGCCTGGGAATCTCCCAGGTCATGAACCTGCCCTTGTTCCTGCTCTCCTGGGGCACTGCTGTCCCAGCCTGGCCAAATTGAAGAGGTTTGGGTGATGCCATCCATGCCCAGAGCAGCAGAGAGGGATTTGGAGGTAACACTGGCAGGGATTTGTCCCTGTGCCTGATCCTGACTCAGTGCCATAAATTTACTGGTGGCCTCTTTCATTCACATATTGGAGGAAGCAAAAACAAATTTTCACGTGGAGAAAAATCATCAAATTATTTTTGCCAAAGCAGATGAGAGAGAAAGAAAGAATTTGGAAAACAAAGGCAAAGTTTCAATATTGAAACTTTTCTAAGCAAAACTTCTCTTTTGGGGTAGGGAGGAACACACATGTCAAAGTACTTTATACTAAAATTCGCTTACATCTAAGTTTACAAACCAAACCAAACCTAATCAACACTCAAGAGGAAATAGAAAATTATGGGTAATTTTGAAAAAGAGAGTTTAATTTTCTTTTGGCCCAACTCTCCCCTCTCTAGATTCTAAATCTGTGGATAAAGGACCATTATGAGCCTTCTGTACCTCCCCTGGGTGCTGCCACATCCTCATTATCCAACTTTTCATTGAAAACATAGACATTTTAATGCTTGATATTCTTCTGTGCATCTGCTGTGGTAGCCCCACAAACTAATGGTACCCAGAGGTCAATGATTTGCACAGTTAAACTCGCAAAAACAAAGCAGTGAACTCTTTGGAGTGAGGAATCATCATTTTACAATAGGAAATCCAGCTCCTACCCTCATGTTCTTGGATAAAACTGCACTCCAAATAGATTTTATGAGTAGGAATAACAAATAACAAATAACGAATTGTTCCCAAATGATCACATTCTTGCATTCTTTGTTGTTTTGCTGTTTGTTTGGGTTGTTTTGTTGGGGTTTTTTTCCTGTTTGTAAATGGCAATAAACAGCTCAATTTGCTTTTCATTTGTAGGCTTTTTTTGAGTGGTTTCGTGGACATTCCCAAATTTAATGGAAACATCTGTCTAGTGGGATTGGTTTTACTCCATGCCAGTATTTGGGGGAATGGATGGCTTAGCACTGATGTCAGACTTGGTGGTTTCTGCTGAAACCTGCAGGGCCCAAACTCCAGTTTACCTGTCAAAACTTGCCACAGGGTTTCTGCTTCCTGCAGGGAATTAAATGGAGGAAAAGCAATAAGGACAACCAAGGAGAGGATGGAAACAAGGAAAAACCTGCTAGTGCTGAAACTTTTCTGAGTGACCAGCCTAGCACCAGCAGAACTGGGACAAAAAAGACATTCAGAGTGGGGTGGAGACCAACAGCCACTCAAGGAGGAAGGATTTAACCTTGAGAAGGAAGAAAACAATCTCTGGGTACAAAGATCTCTACAGGCACCAGGGTGACAACAGTGGTGACTCCAATGCACACACCTAAATTCAGTGTCTTGCTTTGCAGAGCCCTTAGAAGGGCCCACAGCATTGCCTGGGTGCCTGCCAGACCCTGAAGAGGGTTTCCTCAGCTACAGCTGGCTCAGTCCCTCTGTCTCTTCACAAGCAAAGTGATTTCTCGTGGACTCTGACACCTTTTCCAAAGGTGTGTGGTAGAGCTGCCTCCTTGACGAGGCAGTTTGGAATAAAATAAAGGTTCCTTAGTCCCCTATGAACCTGAAATGCAGTCACTCCTGGGCTGGAGAAGAGTGAGAGGAAGGTGAAGTGTCAAGAAATAAATGGGGAGACAGAAAAATGGACTTTCCCAGACCATTTTGCTGAGGTGCTTGAGCCAGTCCCCATGGTGACCATCAGGCAGTCCTGGAGAGGGAGGATGACTCACATCCTCACATCTGGCAGGGCAGCAGCATTTCTTCATCCCCATTTCAGCACTGCCAGATGGGGACCTCAGGGCTTCAAGGTGTGACTCCTCCAGTGACCTGGGGAGGTGTTTCCAGCTGAGTTTGGAAGAAGGATCCTAAGGAAAATCCCTTATGGAGCAAAACAGCAGTGAAAAAGATGAAATTAACTTATGCTCAGGCTTACGAAATTAACCCTGAGCATGAGCTTGGGCATGGCAGGGAGCAACCATTTAATTTTTGGACACTTTCCCTTGGGGATCTCTGTGGCATGACCCAGAATTGTCCAAACCCAGTGCCAGCAGAGCACCAAACTGCAAAGCCTGGGCAGAGGCAGCCACAGGGGACATCCACCACACAACCTAGATCCTTCTCTTCTCCATCTCTTCTCAGGTGGGAAGTGTGGTCTGTCAGGATCACTGCTAACAGGGACATCAGGGTTATTACCACACAGGGCTGCTTGCCCAGACACCCACTTTTTCTGCTGTATCTTCAAGAGTTTGAGTGTGAAGTACAAGGCTGGTCCCCCAAAGCACCCAGTGACCTAAAAGGGAGTAAATCCAGAGGGATCAGTGGGGGAATATGGAGATAATCATCATGTGGGATGGATTCAACCAAAAGGGCTTACAGGGGGAGAAAACCTCTAAGAAGTTGTTTGCCAGAAGGGTAAAATCCAAGAAAGGAATCTAATTACTTAAAGAAGATGACACGGACACAGAACAAATGAATTTGCAAGGAGACACGGATCTGTTCCTGCTGCAAAGAATAAAATTTCCAGGAATTGGATGCAGTAAGATCCAGAATGGCCTCTCCCAAGGCACAGCAGCAGAGGTTCAGGGACTGGCACACACATGATGCCCACATGGTTTTGAATGGGATCACAGCTGATCCACGGGGATTTGCAGACACAGACAATCCTTTCTCCCAATGTCACAACTGCCCATGGTATTAGAGCCACAGACAGGAGGAGAATCAGGAAAAGGAGAAGAAGGTGAAGAGTTACAAAGGAAGAAGGCACCTGAGGGTGTCCCAATGCACCTGGTGGGATGGCAGACGTGATCATATTTCTGCAGTGCTGCTCTCCAATGGCTGATCTGGATTTTGCTGTGAGTCACCCAGCTCGGCTTTGAGCAGTAAACGCTCGGTTTTGGAGCAAATTACTTTTGTTCCATACATTAGGCTGTTAATTTAATCACCTGTGGTTTCTCTGAGTGCTTGCTGAGGGGTGTGCAGAGAGAGTACACAGGGAAGGAACAGACCTTTTCCAGCTGAATATGTGGAATTCGTCCTGACAGGCTGATGGCCCCATTTAATGTAAACACTCTCCACTCAGCCCCCATCCCTCCCTGCCTTTGGAGCAGCCACAGACACTGGGAAAGTTCTGTTTTGAGTGTAAATACTTTCCCTTGCCCTGTCCTTGCAGCAGGAAAACGAAACCACCCACGTCCTCATTCCCCTGACCTCTGGGGGAAGTTCATGGATCCTTCCTGCAGGAGAGCAGCAGCCTTTGGGGTCGTTAATGAATCCCAGGAAGAGTCTGAGCATCACATGTGTCAGAAAATCATGGAATTGCAGAGTGGCTTGGGTTGGAGGGACCTCAATATCATCCAGCTTCAACCCCTGCCATGGACAGGGACACCTCCCAGGTTTCTCTGAGCCCCATCCAACCTGGCTTTGTGTGTTTGTGGTTCTCACATCTCAGCATTAGCAGGTGGGCAAAGACCTACAGCTGGGATAGGATGAACTTTGTGTGCACCACCACCCTGTCCAAGACCTTACTGTCACTACCTGTCCTAAATGGAAAGGCCAAACTGGCAGAGAAATCCATGTTTTCCATCTGCTGACAAAGTCAGTGAGATCCTGCTTTCCTGGAGCACAGGTCAAGTGATGGAGATTGTGAAAAATGCCTATTTTATGATTGGCTTTTCACAAATATTAAAATGAATATTATATGTGTTATGTTAGAAAGTTATGCTGTATTAATTTGCTTAAGTAGTGTGTTAAATATAGTTTTAGGTTAAAACATAATCTTATAATAGAAACTGTGTTATGTAAGATACTTTTTAAAGAGAGGAATGAGGTACTTGCACCGAGATAGCAGCCACAGGACACCTGAATCTTTCAGAGAAAAAGAATTTATTGCTCCATTATCAGAAGAAATGAACTTCTTCCTGCTTGCTCAGCCCTGAAGAGCCGTCAGGATGCAGAGGAAGAAGCTGACACCGCCCAGACAGAATCCTTTGTTTGAATGGAATTTATGCATCATGTATGAGGTGTGTGAATATGCAACAGGCTGTTGCTTTTAAGGGTTAATCCTCTGTTAATGTGTGTCCTTTTTCGGGCTTATTTTGCCCAGAAAGAGGTACCTGGACCATCTGTAACTCTTTGTTTTTATTGTCTTGTGTTGTCCTAATCCTAATTGTCATTACTCTAATTATATTACTATTTTAATAACAATTTTATTACTATTAAACTTTCAAACTTTTAAAAATGAGTGGTTGGTGTTTTCCACAAAGACTACAGAATAAACAGTCAGGTCAGACCAGTAAAATCACATAAATTACTTTTCTTTTCTCTCTCTGCCCATCAGCAATAATTAAGCCCTTCCTTCAGAGGCTTTTGTACATATTTCCTACTGTTGCTGCACTGAAGCAAAGATGTGTCCTTCAGTGCTTGGCAGCAATGTGGAGGAAGCCAGGCTGGCTCCTCTCAGGCCATCTGAGCAGACAGCAGTGACCCCTTTATTTTAATTTTCACGGCACAGCTCCAGAATCCACCTGTGGAAAGGTGCATCTGAGGGAAAGGCACTGACATGCCAAGGTACCAAGGTGCAGGGCTGATCCCAAACTCCAGGTTTTGGGATAGAGGATGAAATTTCAGTGTGGGGAGGTTACTGGATGTATTTCCCATGAGGGTGTCTGGTTTTCTTTTTGATTTTTTGGGAAAGCAATCCAGGGTGCAATGCAGTCATCTGAAAGCAGACACTGAGGTTGTCCATGTGTCTTGTGCCACTGGAGATAAATGCCCTGGATGTCCCTCCTGGACCTTGAACGTCCCTCCTGGACCCTGGATGTCCTTCTAGAAGAGCATGGAGTTTCTCTCCATCCTGCTTTGCAGCCAAAACCTCACGTGGTTTCCTCATGAACCTCAGGGATGGCACTGGGCATATTTCAGGGAAGAAAACTGCAACACAAGCTGGGTGAGCAATCAAGGCTCTGTAGGCACAGACAGTAATGGGAGCTGGCACATCAACTCTCCACAGAAATCTTCACTTGTGAGTCCTGTCCCAATTTCTGTGTCTGCCTGCACACCAGGAATGATTCCATTCCTTGTCTACCATAGATGAGGAGGGAGCACTGATTAAGGAGGTGCTCAGGGAAGGGGACTCAGGGAGGTGGTGGCAAGGGAGGTGCTCAGATGCAATGGGAATTGTTCCCTTCTCTTGGGTGGCTTTTCCAGGAGAGCAGAAGTTCTCTGCCAGTATCTGCACCACTCCTTTGCCGAAATGCTGGCAAAACTGCAATCTGCCTGCATGCAGATACTCCAGGGTGCTCTCCTGCCTCCCACATCCATCTGGATCCACCAGTGTGCACTGCTCCAGTCTAGAAATAACATTACTGTTTGAACAGCCCCTGACACAGAAGAGGCTGAAGCTCCTGACTGATGGGCTGGTGCATCATGAGGGATCTCAGATGCATCAGTCTGCAAAGAGCCCAGGAGTGCTGCACCTGTGTGCTGTCACTGCAAGTGAGGCACAGCATGATTTAATCCCAAATAATCCATTTTTTTGCAAGGCAGAAGAGAGGGAGAGATGCAATATTTGGAAAATCCTGCACTTTGATCCTTCTTTCTCTTTCTCATTACTGACAAGGGGGTGAGGCCCTGGCACAGGGTGCCCAGAGAAGCTGTGGCTGCCCCTGGATCCCTGGAAGTGTCCAAGGCCAGGTTGGACAGGGCTTGGAGCCACCTGGGCCAGTGGAAGGTGTTCCTGCCCATGGCAAGAGGTGGAATTGGATGATATTTGGGATCCAACCCAAACCATTCTGTGACTCTATGATAATCTCTGAGTGAGGAATACACAGGAAACAAAGCCTGAGATGTAAAGTCACTCTGCTTTGTTTCCCCAAATGCCCACAAGTCCGTGGCAGGCTGCCAGCTGGACTTCACTCTGCATCCTCACAGCTTTCCAGATAATTCCTATGGAAAGAACCCTGGGAACAGAAAGAGCCCATGACTGAAAACCTTTTCTGGTGCAGTTTGGAAAGTGTCTCTGAGAGATCTTGGCTTCAAAGGCTGAGAACCAGAAGCTGGAAGCTGCTCTGGACCCAAGTCCTCTGCTCTCCAACCAGGACCAGGGGCAGCTGATGGGGCCACCACTGCTGTGTTTCCTGTGTGCCCCATGCCCTTCCAAATTGCCTTTCTGAGAACACAGCTGGGGGAGAACACAGGTGTCAGGTCTCTTGCTGGGCACTCAGGGGAGAGGGCAGGAAATATCTCCATTTCCAGCTTCTTCTGCTCAAAACTGAGTCCCTGAACTTTGGGGTCAGTGCCCTCCATGATCCCTGCCATTACTCATGAGCTGTTTCTCAGTGGTTTGTGGAGCTGCTCTGAGGAAACTTGAGCTGGAAAACAGCCAGGGATGAGATGTGACACAAGCCCACTGTGCTGGTGACATCCTCCCCTCAGCAGTGCCTGGCTCCACATCATCCTCCTGCTGCAGGGGAGACTCCTGTCCCTTTCCTGGCCCTTCTGCCCCTCTTGCCTCACTGCCACAAAGATATCCCCATTCCTCACCATCTCTATGCTACAAGCCATCAATTTTAGGCTTAGGATATGATTGTCCCCAATTCCAAACAAGTTTCTTTTTTATCTTTTCCCCACCTCAATGCTTTCACCAAAGTTTGCCCCTGTCTCCTGGACTGAGCTCTGGCACAGCCCTTCCAACAGAGTCTGGGGCCAGATTCTTGTGCAGTGGGGGCTGTTCCCTGCTCAGTGTTTGCATAATTGATCATTTAACTGGAGATCTCTTGCAGGCCTGCCTTATGGCTGGTTTTTTTCCCCATCATGGACATTTTTTTGGAAGGTTTGCAGCTTTTTTTTGGGTTTCTCAGCACTTGCAGTCCTGCACTGCAATAGCTTTGCGGAGTAATACAGCCAGGAGTTCTTTAATTCAGTTTATCAGACAGGGAAGCCCCTGTGATTTGCTCCAGCCTCTGACTCATTGGGGGAATAACAGGTCCCATAAACCATGACAGATAAACAAACTGGTGGACACAAGAGGAGCAAGTTTGATTCCAGGTCCTGAAACCATGTGGCACCAACAATCCCATGTTCCTAGCTCCAAGCACGCTTCTTGGCAGATTTGTGTTGGAAAGAGCTGTCTGGGGCCAGTCCTGTTGATCTTCCTTAACTGAATGCCATCAATGTGCTCACTTGAACAACAGGAAAGGCGGCTTGGACTTGTCCAGTGTGGGGATTTCTCCCAGCAGGAATCCCTTGTAAATGTTTCTCTTTAATTTTTTTCCTTTTCCTTTTCCTTTTCCTTTTCCTTTTCCTTTTCCTTTTCCTTTTCTTTTCCTTTCCTCCTCTTTCTTTTTCTTTCTTTCTTTCTTTCTTTCTTTCTTTCTTTCTTTCTTTCTTTCTTTCTTTCTTTCTTTCTTTCTTTCTTTCTTTCTTTCTTTCTTTCTTTCTTTCTTCTTTCTTTCTTTCTTTCTTTCTTTCTTTCTCTTTCTTTCTTTCTTTCTTTCTTTCTTTCTTTCTTTCTTTCTTTCTTTCTTTCTCTCTCTCTCTCTTTCTTTCTCTCTTTCTCTCTTTCTTTTCTTTCTCTCTTTCTTTCCTTTCTTTCTTTCTCTCTCTCTCTTTCTCTCTTTCTTTTCTTTCTCTCTTTCTTTCTCTCTCTCTTCCTTCCTTCCTTCCTTCCTTCCTTCCTTCCTTCCTTCCTTCCTTCCTTCCTTCCTTCCTTCCTTCCTTCCTTCCTTCCTTCCTTCCTTCCTTCCTTCCTTCCTTCCTTCCTTCCTTCCTTCCTTCCTTCCTTCCTCTCTTTCTCTCTTTCTCTCTCTCTCTCTCTATTTCTCTCTCTCTCTCTTTCTCCCTTCCTTTCTCTCTTTCTTTCTGTGTTCTCTCTTTCTCTCTTTCTTTTTTCCCCCAGCTACTGGAGGGGTTAAAAATAAAAGATGCATTTCAGGGGCCCTAATGACTGAGCTGTGAATTGCCTCGGGTTGAAAGCTGCCCAGGAGGAGGAAATGCCCTCTCTTGATCAAGCTGGCAGTTGGTTTCCTGCCACCAGATCTGGTGGTTCTTGGGCTTGGCTCCAAAGGCATCAGCCGCGAGCCCTCCTGGAGAAAGGCTATTCATTAGGAGCAACTAAAAACCATCTCCTGTTCCAGCCACTCCAACCCTGGGCTGATCCCACCCATAAATTATGGTGCAGGGAGAAGTGCAGCCTTCTGTTTCCATGTGACAGCTTCACAGAGAACCAAACCAGCGAACACAGGGCAGGCAGAAGTAGAATCAGTGAATCACAGAGCCATTCAGGTTGGAAAAGCCCTCCAAGATCACAAAATCCAACCATTCCAAGTGCCACATCCACATGGATTTTAAATCCCTCCAGGGCTGGGGAGTCCACCACTGCCCAGGCAGCATTTGCTGGTGTTTGACAACCCTTTCCATGAAGGAATTCTTCCTAAACATCAGTGAAAAAATCCTAATCAGTGAACAAATCTGATTCACTGCAATCATAGAATCAATATACCAAGTTATCCTGTAAGGAATGATGGAAATAAATCTCCTGCTCTGTACCTGCAAGGATAGAGACTCCGAGAACCAAACCATGTGTTTTGCCCATCACCTTTCACAGGTGTGTCCATCTCATGTTGTCTCACAGCTGGCAGAACAAACTCAGCTTGTTACAAAGAATGGAAAAGTTCACCTGATAGATAATGTTTGACACCAGAAACTGGGACTTTATCCCAGAAGGGTCCCATAATATTAAAAGTCCTACCTAAAATACAGCACAGTAATCCCAGCAGGTAAAACTCCTGTTGATCCATCAGGAGATAATTCAGGTTGCTTTCCCAAGGAAATACACTGGTTTTGCCAAATATAATAAAGCCATCAAACCCAGCTTAATATAGATGAATTTACTGTTATGTGGTTTATTCTGGTATTGGTTCCAAAACTCCTGTTGAGAGATTTTGTAACATTTTGCTCACTGAATCCCAGCAGTTTCAATTTTTTCAGGGTCTATTTTTTCCTTGTTTGTGGTACACTCCTTATAGCAACTGCCTCGAGATGCGTCAGGACTCTGCTATATAAAAATGGATATTTGGCTTTAAATAGTTTTATTTGGTGGTGGAGGGGGTAGACTGGAAGTAGAATAATCCCTTACACAAGTCGTGGAAGGTCTGAGTCCTGCTTCCAATCACTGCATTGCTTTGGCCAGGCAGAAGCAGAGCAGATGTTCAAATCTGGGTGTCCAAATCATCAGCTGAGGTGCAGAATAAGGCATCTGTTATAACAGCAAAATCTGCACTGAGCCCCTCTGTCCACCCCTGGCTTCCCACACAGGTAGGAAACATTGGGCTCCAAGGAATAGTTTTTGGCTGATTATTTCCAAACAGGCATGGAGTGTTTCCCTGTTTTTCTGCACCCTGGTGTCTTCTGCACTCGGGCACGTGGAGGGACTCAACACTGCCTAATGCTTTGTCTGCATGATTTACTCATAGGCTTGTTATCCATGTGCCTACTTGGAATTGTCTCCTGTGCCCCTCCTGCAGGATGAAAATGTGTTTTCCCTGGAGGGAAACCCAGCTCCCAGGTTGTTTTTCCACAGATTTTCTCCAGACAGACACAATTCCTGCAGGTGAATCCACTGTTCCCCCAGAGGGAAATGTGGCTGCACATCTCCACAGGTCCCTGAGCCTTTCCCACTGCAGACATCCCTGCTGTCATGCCCCAGGAATGACACTCTGGCAGGCTGCTACACAGCCCTGATGCTCTTGCGTGGGAAAAAGAGAAGCAGAAATCACATCTGAGGGCTGCTGAAGCAAAAGCAAAATTTGTCAGGGAAAACAATGGATTTCCCCTCACCTGAATGCTTTAAGAATAGTCATGAAATAGTTCAGGAATGGTTTGGGGCCAAGTGTTCTCTTCTTGAGAAAGGGAGATGGGCTGGAAGATCCATCCATCCATCCATCCATCCATCCATCCATCCATCCATCCATCCATTCATCCATCCATCCATCCATCCGTCCATCCATCCATCATCCATCCATCCATCCATCCATCCACCCATCCATCATCCATCCATCCATCCATCCATCCACCCATCCATCCATCATCCATCCATCCATCCATCCACCCATCCATCCATCCATCATCCATCCATCCATCCATCCATCCATCCATCCATCCATCCACCCATTCATCCATCATCTATCCATCCATCATCCATCCATCCATCCATCCATCCATCCATCCACCCATTCATCCATCATCTATCCATCCATCCATCCATCCATCCATCCATCCATCCATCCATCCATCCATCCATCCATCCATCCCCTATAATTAAAGGATTTATGATAATTTGGCATGAGCCCATTTGATGGGAACATCCTGTGGTGCCTCTTTCCTGGAAGGTGTTCAATAAATCCAGCCAGAGCTCGGTGCCAGCAGCTTTTGACACCAGCAGTGTCTTTGCTGGTGTTTTTAATCAATGTGTGGTTCCTGTGAACCAGGACCAACGGGGGACATGTGGCAGATGGCATGGTTCATCCCAATTGCTCTTGTTCCACTTTGATCTGATGCTCTGGGCCATAGATAATTATTCCAAAGCAATTTGCATTCCTTCCTCTACATCAGTTATGCCACTTCCACCATAACTCAGTAAATTTCAGGAGATAAAGGAACTGCCCTGACAATCAAAGTAATTAAATGTATTTTTATCCTTCTGCTTTCAAATCACCTTTTTTTTTAATCAGGTCCTCCTCTGCACAACAGCACTACAGAAGTTTGGGTTTTTCCTGGGATTGTGTCTTGTGGCAGATTTTTAGTATTTTCTGGTGTCTAACCAGGTGCTGAGCTCGCTCTGAACCTTCCTTCTGTGAGGGAGAGTACAGGAGTTTTCTGTCCTTCACCCATCTGTCCATTTTTATAGGAATTTGGGATATTGGAGCACTTTTAGCACTTTTTGAAATGCAACTGGGGTTGATGATGGGCTCCATCCAGAGCAGTGTGACCAGGTCAGGAGAGGGGATGGGACTTGGAGCCACCTGCTTTGGTGGAAGGTGTCCCTGCCCATGGCAGGGGTGGAATGAGATGAACTTTCGGGTCCCTCCCAACCCAAACCATTCTTTGATTCTATCACAAAAGAGTTCATCATGTGGTGAGTTCATCACAGGCACAGAGTGATAACATAAACCCTCTTTCTATTAGAAAACCACGCTAAATGCTCTTTTATCAGAGTAGAATTAGACGCTCAATTCCTACCAGAACATGATCTCACATGAAACGTGCTTTCACAGTGTTTCCCCATCATTTATTTCACAAGTGGCACTTCCTGAAGTTGAGCACTGCTGCAGCTCTGCAAAATGTTTTGTGAAAGGTCTCCTGCCCTCTGTCAAACAGCAACTCAAAATATATTTATATTTTGGCTTGAAGGAGACCTTTCAGAGCCTGGCTGGTGCAGCAGCTGCCTTTCCTTCAGGGTGCAGGTGGAAAAGCCAGTTCACTGCTCTTCTGCATCATACCTGGAAAGGAGCAGCAGCTTCCACTGCAAACCCAGCAAGCCACCCACCCAAGGCAAAGATCAGACTGTCAGTCTGCAGGGTTTCATCCATGCTCAGGGATCTCTCCAGGCATTCTTTGGGTGATCTGCTGCTTGTGGATGCTCATGATAAAGGAAGCCTCGGGTTGTGGCCTTCATCCTTGTGTGGCACTATGGTATTTCCTCATTTCTCACTACCTGTCTTTCTTTTTCACACCAGCCTTGATTTCTGGCCAAATCTAAAGAATAACAAACATGGGAGCCCACTATGGGAGACCAAACTAGACCATGCTTAAAAACCTCAGGCACTGAGGTACATAAATCACCATCCTGGGTACCAGCAAGGCCATCCTTGATCCCAAGGGATGGCTGTTTCCTCCTAGATCCTTCTGAGGAGCTGATGGAGAAGGTCTTGGCCTCCACTCCTGGGATGGTCCTGTCTGAGAGCTCGTATTGACTTCAGGTGCTCCCCAGCTAAAGAGTGATGGGAATCAGGCCTCCATCCCTCCTCCTACTCTTACTTCCATCCTCCTGGATCAGAAAGCAGGTGACTATCTACCTGTAGGAAGTTCTGGTTCCCTGACCACCTGGTATGGGTGTCCTACTACAAGGACAAACTCAGCACCTAAATTTAACAGGATTTTCCATCAGCAGAAGAGCCAGTGAAGCCTCTATAGAGCCACGGAATTGTTAAAGTTGAAAAATCCTTCAGAGATCATTGAGTAAAAAATCCAGACTAGGATATATCCCACTTTTCTGCAAAAACCTGCAGTGCAGACACCATCAGCTCATTAGTTGTGCCTGGATGTTTTTGTAGTCATAGAATCACCACAGAATGGTTTGGGTTGGAAGCAACACCACCCCTGCCACGGGCAGGGACAAATCCCACTATCCCAGGTTGCTCAAGCCTGGCCTTGGGCACTTCCAGGGATCCAGGGGCAGCCACAGCTTCTCTGGGCACCCTGTGCCAGGGCCTCACCATCCTCACAGGGAGGAAATTCTTCCCAATCTCCCATCTAACCCTGCCCTCTGTCAGTTTAAAACCACTGCCCCTTGTCCTATCACTCTCTGCCCATATAAGAAGTCGTTCTGCCTCCTTTTATGAGCCTCCTTTAGGCACTGAGATCTCCCTGGAGCCTTCTCCTCTCCAGGTGAGCACCCCCAGCTCTCCCATCCTGGCTCCAGAGCAGAGCCCCAGCCCTTGGAGCATCTCCACAACCAAAGGGAGATGAACTCTATTCTACAAACCAGCCTTAAACTCCTGGCCCTACATCTCTGAGAAGTCTCCAGCAAAATTCTCTCGGCAGGTGTTTGCTCAGGGAGCAGGAACCCTGCCACAAACCCCAGAAGCAGCTCCCAGCACCCCAGGAGAGCTCCACTGCTCTCCACACTCGGCAAAGACAGGACCCAAACACAAACTACAAACTAGGATTTCACCTTGGCTTGAACAACCCGCTGCTAAAGATCCTCATTAGCCACAGAAGCTGCTAATTGTGTTTAAACTGCCGGTGATAGCACCCCGTGCTCAGGGCCTGTGATCACACATCCAAGAGGGACTTAAATTACTCAGCTGAGAAACAGAGTGTGGGGTATCGGGAGTTTGGGCTGATTTAAAGAGAAATCATTGTAGATTATGTGAGCATGGAGGAATGGCTGACAACATTTGGCACACACATTATTTGAAAATTTGGTTATTTCAGCTTTTCAACACCCATGTGACAAATATTGCTCCTGTGTAACAAACGTGGGAGCTGCTCTGCAGAGTGGCAAGGATGTGTGCAGGCTCAGAGACACTGAGGACCGAAGTTTCCGAGTGCTGAAGGACTTTAAAGTGGAGCTGAGAGTCTTTTGTCACTTGAAAAATTTAATTTTACTACAAATTTTAATCAGACATCAGTGAACAGTGTGACTCAATGATGACTTCCTGCAAATTCATGTCACAGAGAGAAAAAAAGAAGTCAAAACATTTGGATAGTTTCAGAAGAAAATAGATCATGTGTTCATTTCACTTGGATGCGATTTGAAGGCTCAATTTGAAATGTCTCTGACTTTTAATAAATTCCCATTTACTCTGAAGTTGAAACAATACATTGCTCTTCAATTGAAAGTTATTTTGTTTTTCATGGGAGTTTTACTTTCATTTAAAGTGTGTATCAATATAATTTTCTGTTGGTCCTGAATTCTTTCACCTAATTTTGTCTTATGAAATAAATAAAACCCATTCTATTTTACCACTTACAACCTTCTTTTTTAGCAGAGTTGGCTGCAGCATGTTTCAGCTTGTGGATTTGTAGTGAAATTTCCTGATTTCTGCAAGTTTCAGACCTGTCTCCTGAGCTGCAAAATCCAAGATAGAAGTTTCTGTTCCCTTCTTGACAGCACTGAAGGATTCTCAGATTTGAATAGGAAATTGCCATTAATAAAGGGGAGGGAGGGGAAATTGGAGGCAGCATATTTTGTAGTCATAAAATAAATGAACTTTTGCCGTGTTTATATTATACATATAATATGGCAGGAAGTAAAGATCAAAAGCTGTGTTTATAAAGGACTTGGCCAGTTGTGTGCTCGGAGGAAGCAAATGGGTTCGTGGGAGGCACCCAAAGAATGAAGTTTGGATTTTTGGCTGGTGGAAATCAGTGTGCCTCCTTTGACTTGTCTGATTTACATCAGCAGGGAAGCTGGCACAAGGGTCTCAAGGCAGAACAGATATGGTAAAACAAAATAAAATTAATTTTTAAAATTAATTTTTAATTAATTAATTAATTACTACTGAAAAGTATTTGCCTGAGGTTCCTTCTCTGTTTCAAAGTACTGGGCGTAACTCAGAGGAACAGGATCCTGATTTCTAGTTTCATTAGCTGGAAGGCTGTCAGGTGGTTGGATCTAAACAATCTTTAGAGTCCCTTCCATCCCAAATCATTGAGTGATTTCATGATTTTAAGGTGTAAAGGTGCAGATGAGGTTTGGAGCTGGTTCCTGCCCTGGTTGGCCAAGGAAGGGAATATCAGAATGGGGCTGCTCAGTGGGCTCAGCCTTCAAGGACTGGCATCTCCCTGAGCCCCACAGTTCCCAAGCTGTTTATTTGCAGGTTACACACCTCCCCTCCATTCCCCCCAGTACACATGATCACTGAAAGGGAAACTGAGGCATGGCCAAATGGGATAATTCATCCCAGGTCTTGCAGGGAGAGGAGTTCAGTGCAGCCTTACTGCTCCCTGCCTGAGTTATACCATCAACTGCAATGCTCCCACAGGGTGAAAATTCCTCACAGCAATGATTTGACCTTGTGGAGAGCTGAGCCAAACCCCCCCAAACACCACCCTCACCCACAGGAGACACTAGAGAGGCACCAGACAGCAGCACGGTGACAGCAGACACACACAGCCCTGATTCACCACTCCAGGGACACCTCAGCTCTCCAGGCACCATCAATCCCAGGGGATTATCCCACTGGAGAGTGTCCCACAGCCCTAGGCTCCAGCTGTGCCTGGGGACACAGCCCAGGGAAACAGCCCCAGAGCTGGAGGGAGCTCAAAACCTCAGCAGGTCAAAATCTGTCCCGCAGCCACGATGCTGTTCCCACTGACTTGAGAGGCAGCCCCGAGCCAGAGGATTTGAAAAACCCTGAGAAAAAGTGCAGCCCCAGCTGGGATGAATGCTCCTCTGGCTGCAGGGTTGGTGGGACTCAAGTCCCCCATGGGCTGTGGGACACGTGGGTCCCAGCAGGCAGATGGAATGACAGACCTCCCTGCTTTGCTGAGCTCTGTGCAAAGGCTGCTGCTGATACTCAGGAATTATTTTAATCTCGTTTTTCCCAGCTCCAGGTTTAGCTGCAGCATTCCAGAGGGTTAATCGGGTCCCCTAAGCTGGGTGCCTGCTGTCAGGGTGAGGAGAACTGGCTTCCCTGCACATCCTGGGTCCCTGGTGCTGGAAGGGGACATTCACACACATCCCTGGTGGGCTCTGTGCCTGCTCAGCCTGCCCTGCACGCAGGGGGGAGCATCCTTTTCACAACCAGCTTGCCAAAACTTTAGAGCACAACACGAGAGACGGCCCTAAATGAGCACACGGGCACTACAGCAGGGCCACAGCTCCTGGGGGTGGTGGATCAGTCCTGGAAAACCACAAGGGATCCTCACCCACCACCCTCATGGATCATACCCGGTCCTGCTCCAGGTCCCTGCACAACAGCACCACCCCGGGAAGTCAGGATTTGTGCTTCAGGCTCTGACACACTCCTTGGAGGGAAAAAACCTCACTCATCTCTAACAGAGGTGGGAGCCCTGGACCCACAGGGGCATATCCAGGTGCAGTTCCCAAAATGGGAGAATGAGAAGATAGCAAAGCTGTTGTTGGAGACCACTGTGCCATAGAAACAGCCTGTTTGAAACAGAGCTGCTTCCTCCTTAGCCTAAAGTTTGTTAGTTAAAATGCTGAATGCAGAATGAATTAATTAAAACAATTATTATTTATAGCTGCTATTTTATTCATTTGCTACCTACTCTGATTGATTATATGACTTTGCTTAATAAATATTGAATAAGTGTTAATTAATTGAATTAATTCACCACTGGTTTATTCACTCACCTATCCCTTATCAGTCACCTATCCCTTATTTCTATGCATGAGTTGTGTCCTGAAAAGTTTGTCCCAAGGAGCAGGTCCCCAGGGGCTCAGCCCCAGGCAGCTGAGCTGGGATGGGGTCACTTACCAAAGGGCAGGATGAAGAAGAAGGGGAACCAGCAGAGGATGAAAACACCCACGACGATGGCAAGAGTCTTGGCTGCTTTTTTCTCCCGGGAGAACTTGAGGAGCCTGACGGAGAGGGAGCTCCTGAAGTTGTGCCCCTTGCTCCGGGTGCTGGAGAGAGGCTCCTCCAGCACGCTGCGGCAGTGGATGCGCAGCACCACCTCCATGGACTTGTTCCTCTCCTTCTTGACCCCTGCCTCCAGGCTCCGGGTGGTCCGCCTGGCCACCACGTAAATCCTGAAGTACATCACCAGGATGACCATGAGGGGCAGGTAGAAGGAGAAGAGGGAGGAGAAGAGGGCATAGCCCGGCTCCTCCGTGATGCTGCAGATGCTCTCGTCCGGCGGCGGCGGCTCCTTCCAGCCCAGCAGCGGCCCGATGGAGATGACCATGGAGGAGAGCCAGACCACCACGAGGATGACCCCCGCCTTCCTCTCGGTCATGATGGTGGGGTACTTGAGGGAGTACTTGACGCCGATGTACCTGTCCACGGAGATGATGCACAGGCTCATGATGGAGGCAGAGCAGCAGAGCACGTCCACCGCTGCCCAGATGTTGCAGAAGATGCGCCCGAACACCCAGAAGCCCAACACCTCCAGGGTGGCCGAGAAGGGCAGCACGGTGGTGCTGAGCAGCAGGTCGGCGATGGCCAGGTTGACGATGAAGTAGTTGGTGACAGTCTGCAGGTGCCGGTTGCAAGCCACCGAGAGGATGACCAGGATGTTCCCCACGATGGCCGAGAGGATGAAGACGGCCAGGAACACCCCGACGCCCACCGCCTGCACATCCAAGGCGAAAGTCAGCGTGGTGCCGTTGCCCTCGGGGGTCTCCTCCCCTTGCAGCCCCCAGGACCGGTTGGCAGCGCTCTGGCTGCCTTGTCCCGTCCGGTTCCCACTCAAGCTGCCATTGCTCAGCTCGGGGAAAGTCATTGTAGAGAAAGTCCGGGCTCCATTGAGGGCGAGGAGAAAGCGGTGCCGAGGCGCAGCTCCCCCAGCATGATCCCCGACTGGCAGCCCCCGCCAAGACGCGCTCCGCACCTCGCTCCCCCGGCCGGGGTGGAGGATGGAGGGGGAGACAAGGACGGAGGGATGGAGCGAGAGAGAGCGAGAGAGCGAGGGAGGGCAGGACGCGCTGCCCGTCGCCCCCCGCCCGCTTCAAGCCGTCCGCCCGCGCTGCCCCCCGTCCCCGCTGTCCCCGCCGCTCAGCCCCGGGGGGGCAGCGCGGTCAGAGCCCCCCCGCCGCCCTGGCATGCTCCGGGGGCTGCGCTGGGCACGGCCGGCAGCGCCCGGCGGCTCCGCGGCTCCGAGCTCGGACCGGGAGCGGCGGGAGGAGCCGGACGGGCCGGGGGCGGGCGGGAGCCCCGCGCGTCAGGTGCCGCCGGGGGAGGAGGAGGAGGCGGCAGAGCTGCTTTCCAGGACGAGGCGAGCCGCGGGGCAGAGTGAAACCGGCAGCAGAGCAGGAGGAGAGAGGAGAGATGACGGAGGGGGTCCAGGCGAGATGATGATGGAGGGGGACCAGGCGAAATAATGATGGAGGGGGTCCAGGCGAGATGATGGACGGGGGGTCCAGGCGAGATGATGATGGAGGGGATTCAGGCACTCTCTGGGAGAAGGCAGCTCCCGGAAGGGTCTCGCAGCACTGGGGTGCAGCCTCAGGAGGAGCACTCAGAACTGGGGTGTAGCCCCAGGAGCAGAACTCAGAATTGGGGTGGAGCCCCCAGGAGGAGTCATTCAGAGCTGAGGCGCATCCCCAGGAGGATCACTGAGAACTGGGATTAAACCCCCAGGAAGATCACTCAGAATTGGGGTGCAGTCCCAGGAGGATCACTGAGAACTGGGATTAAACCCCCAGGAAGATCACTCAGAATTGGGGTGCAGTCCCAGGCGGATCACTCAGAACTGGGATTTAACCCCCAGGAAGATCACTCAGAATTGGGGTGCAGTCCCAGGAGGAGCACTCAGCACTGGGGTTTAACCCCCAGCAGGATCGCTCAGTACCGGGGCGCAGTCCCGGGGGGCAGCGGTCCCACCCGTCACCGCCGGAGGGCAGCAGAGCGCAGGGTTTGCCCGGAGGGTCCCGGGGCTGCGGGGACAGCGCGGGGACAGCAAAAGGACAGCAAAGGGACAACAAGGGGACAGAGTGGTGACAGCAAGGGGACAGCAAGGGAGCAGAGCTGGGACATCTCCATCCCACTGGAGAGCACTCTGCAGCATCCCAGCAAGAGGATGCCCTGCCAGTCTGACGTGCCCCTCTCCCAGCGTCTCACCACAAGGACCTCCTATATGGCCGGCACGTCCCTGCCAGCCTCAACATCCCGCCAGGAGGATGCCGTGCACAGCTGTCCTGTTTTCCCCAGCCCCAGCACCCCACAGAAGGATGCCCTGCAGGTCTGACCATTCGCCCCCAGCCCCAGCACCCCACCAGAAGGGTGCTCTGCCAGGTTTCCTTTGTGGTCCTGCATCCAGCATCCCTCCCATGCCAAACCCTGTTTTCCCAATCCTGACCCCTCAGCCCCTCAGGCATCCTGCTCAGGGTGCAGGCATCCCCTCATGAGCTCATTCCCAAAGCAGAGGGGACAGCCAGGGTCTTGCATTTGAGGACAGCTCCCTGCCAGGACTGAAACTTGCAGCACAGCTTGGACGCAGCAGCTCGTGACTATAACATATAACATATAGGAACATATTTCTGGCTAATTTAAACAGCACTGGGTTTTTTTCCCACTGATAAAAGCAGATCCTGTTTACACTGGTTTCCTCCCAGTGACCTGCCTCCATACATTGTGATGGGGATTGACCCTACTGGTGAACAGGGGCTCTCCCTCAGCTTCTTTCTACTGTACACAGGAAATATTTCCTTGGACTGTGTTTATCCATGATTTTTCAACTTTTTTTTCCTTGAAAAAATAGTTGGTTTAAAGGGCAGGTCAAGTGGACAGTTGGGATAATTTAACTGGTGCTGTCAGAGCATGGGAGATTGGGAGATTCACTGGGTATCAGTGGACAAAAAATATTACAGCTTCTTTATTCCTTTATTTCCCTTGATAATCATTACAGGAAATGACACAGTTTTGATTTTCCTCATTTCTTTCATGCACTTTTTTTCTTCCTTATGATTTCACCCAACTTCCTTGAGCTGGGATTTTGGCCCTGCTGAGAACGAGAAAACTTGAAAATACAAGAAAATAGGAACAAATACTGCAGAAGGAAAATGCTCATAAGGGTGGTTTTGCTTAAAATAACCAACCCAACAAACACTTAAAAGCTTTTTTAATGTGAATTTTTTTTTTTTAAAAGCCCAAACACTCAACACTCGAGGTCAGATTCATTTTCCTTATGTTTTCATGAAAACATGTCAGCCACCAAAATGAAGGATTGTTTCTTACTGGGATGCTAAACTCAGCATGGGAAGATCTCATCCATGGAATTTCGTAGCCCTATCTTTGCAGCAACACAGATTGCTGTGGAGATATATTTATCTCATCTAATCTATCCAGTGACACCCAGAGATAAAGAAAACATGTGCCTCTCTCCAAAGTGAGGGCTTGAGTGAAGCTTCTCATGTACAGCAGGATTTTAAGCACGTAGGAAGAAAAGATGAGATGAAGATTTTGAATCTGCCCTGGTCCTGCCTGTTGGGACCCTGGGTGCTGAGAATTTCAGACTTTCTGTGCTGCCAGGCTCTGACCCCCAGGAGAGCACTGCATTGACCTGAGGGCATGGAGAAGGCTTCCAAAATGGAATGATAGAACTGGGATTGTGGGTGTGGAGTTTGAATAGAAGTGGGTGATATCACAGGGTGGAAGACTCAGAGTTTTGGTTGTAGAATATAGTAATATATATAAGGCAAGATAGAGATTTTAGGGCAGAGACTGGTCCTTTTTCTTTACCTTCTTCTTCACCTTCTTCTTCACTTTCTTCTTCACCTTCTTCTCCATGGGTTTGGGTTGGTTTTGTATAATTGGATAAAAAAGTCCACATTGTGGGCACTGGTGGTTGGTTTTTGGGTTAAAAGTAAAAATAATTTAGGTGTCATTTCTTAATTGGACAGTTTATCCCTAAAAGGCCTTGTAGAGAGAGATAGAGATGGGGCTCCATTTTTAGTTTGTTGGAGTGAAGTGCTGTAGAAATCAGGGTTTGTGAGACTGTGACAGAGATAAGAACTGATAAACTTTTGAGTCTGAACAGGAAACACCATCTCACACATTTAATCCTGACCCTGACAAAAAAGAAGCAAAAGAATCCTCACCTGCCCTCCCTGGGGGAGCTCTCCTCCTCTCCTGAAGTCTCCAAACACAACTTGTCCCTGTTGCTGAGAGGTTGGAGCTGGCATGGACTGCAGGGCTTGAATGGGGTGCAAGGATGGGATGGGAGAGAGGAAGGGGCAATTTTTGGTGGGAGTGAGAGCCTGGGGGCTGCCACTTCTGCCCCAACCACACAGAAAACTCTCGAGGTTGCTCGGATGCCTTTGCCCTCCCCACCAGGACAGGGAGAGATCACATCCTGTGCTGTCACTGTCAGCTAAGGCACATCAGAGCTCACTGCCACACTGTCACCTCCTTGCTGTTCATCTCTTTCTCTCCAAATCAGGGCCATTGTGGTTAATTTAAACTAATGAGGAACAATTTAGTGTTGATGCACTTAAACACAAATAAAAGTGTTGGGGTAGGTCTGCATGGAGGGATAGAAGTAAACACATACAGAGATGTGTGAACACCTGGGATCTTCCCTCTCGGTCCTTTTCATCCCTTTCCTCCCTCTTTTTTTACTCTATTGGGGCAGAGGTTATCCTGGGATTGAGGTAGTGCCATTTGGTGATGTGAACAGGGTTCTTTAGATAGATAAAAGGACACACACACACACCTGCTGAACAGTGTTTGTCATGCTGTAATTACATGTTATGCCCAAATCTTGGAAAGGAAAAGCAATTTTTTGGTTCAAAGCACCAGAGCTTAAAGGATTTTGATCAACATTTGCAAACACTCTGGGGTCTGTACCAAGGAGAGTGGTACTGTGGGTGGAAGGTGTCCCTGCCCATGGCAGGGGCTTGGAAATAAATCATCTTTAAGGTTCTTTTCAGCCCAAACCATGATTCTGTGACTCTACCCTTGCTCTGCAAAGGAAGATTATCCATGGTGCATCTGCCTGCAGATCTCCTGGATCCAGAGCTAGGAGAAATGGATCCAGCTCACAGCCAATGCACATTCATAATATTTAAGGCAAATTAATAATATTTAATGTTTGTAAAGATGGGTTTGAATTACCTTGGGCAGGGCATCCAAAAATCCTCTGGAAAGCCAGGATCAATCTTCACTGCTGGTCCCTCTGAGGTCCTGTCCAGCTCTGCTGGCTCCTGGGCTGCTCACAGGTCTTCAAACATCATAAAAATGAGCTTAAAGTGATTGCAAGGGAGGGTTCAAACCTGTTCTGCTGCACCTTTTGTTTCCAAACATGGGGGTTCTGGAGAAACTGGGGATCTGGGCAATAACTGGGAGATGTAATGAGCAAAACCTGGGTTGGGCAATTGATGCAGAGCATTAGAAATGTGGGAATTTTGATTTTAATTGTGAATGAGGGGTGGGGTGTGCAGAAATGTCCACCTTTGTTGGTGCTGTGAGGTTATTCTCTCAACCTAAATGATTCTAAGAAGTTATTTTGACTTTGTTGAGGTAAGTGAAGTTTTTATGATGAATGCATGTTTTGTTAATATTTTTGTATTCTTGCAATTTTATTTAAGTCTAAGAGAAACCAGGCTATGCTGTGAATGTTTATGGCTTAATAAATGAGGCGGGAAGGAGAAGAAAATAGCTTTTATTAATTGAATGATAAAGGTGGGGGAGAAGAAACTCTGAGCATCCTCTAAACCTGCTCAGATATGGATTACAATTCCCTTTCCCTTTGCCTTCCTGCTCCCACAACTCATCCCAGCCATTATCACATCTTACTACATTTACTATTTTTTCCCAGTTTTCTCCCCTTCAAGTGACTGAGGCTGCTCTGGGTATGGTTTGGCTTTTAAACGTTTGTTCCCCTACTCAAGTGCTGGGATCCCAGAGCCCACGATGGAGATCTGGGGTCCAAGCCCCTTTCCTGAAGATGGATTTGTCTTTTCCAAAATCTCCCCTCATGGTGGCTTTCTCCTCCTTAAGTGGATTCCCTGTCCTCCTGGTTGGAAGGTTTCTGGTCTAGTCTAAACTTTCTTTGCTCCTTGCCAGCTGATGCATAGAGGAATTTATTACCTCCCTCTTACAGGTTTTTAATTTAATTTTGGAGCAACTGAATAGAGGAAAAAAAAAAAAGGAAAAATAATCAGAGAATGGTTTGGGTTGGAAGGGACATCAGAGACCATTTCTTTCCACCCCCCTGCCATGGGCAGGGACACCTTCCACTAATCTAGGTGGCTCCAAGCTCTGTCCAGACTGGCCTTGGGCACTTCCAGGAATCCAGGGGCAGCCACAGCTTCTCTGGGCACCCTGTGCCAGGGCCTCCCCTCCCTCACAGGGAAGAATTTCTTCCCAATACCCCATCCATCCCTGCCCTCTGGCAGTGGGAAGCCATTCCCTGTGTCCTGTCCCTCCATCTCCTGTCCAAAGTCCCTCTCCAGCTCCCTTGGAGCCCCTTGAGGTACTTGTAGGGGCTCTGAGCCTCTCCAGGCTGAACAATCCCAAATCTTTCAGGCTGTTTCCATAGCAGGGGTGCTCCAGCCCTTGGAGAATCTCTGTGGGCTCCTTTGGACCCCCTGTAGCACATCCACATCTTTCCTGTGCAGAGCTGGACGCAGCAATGCAGGTGGGGTCTCACTGCCCTCCCCAGGGGAAAAGAATTACCAAACTCATGAACTCCTTTCTGCCCATGCTCTTAGTGCAGGGAAGGTGCTGTGGCAGGTCCCTGCTGTGATTTACAGGGAACTCTCTGAGAACCAGAAATTATTTTGTCTTCCTGGACACAAGAGCTGACACGGCAAGTGGAGGAAGGAGGCTGAGGCAAATTGTAGCCCCTCCAAACTCCAAAAAAAAAGGGGATGAAGTGAGGTGGCAAAGCACCTTTCAGGGCATAAAGTGAGGTGGTAAAGCATCTTCCTGTATCAGGAACAGGCCAGCAGGAGCAGGAAGGTCATTCTTCCCCTATTCTCAGCACTGGTGTGGTCACACCTTGAGTGCTGCGTCCAGTTCTGGCCCCTCAGTTTCGGAAGGACATTGAGACACTTGAGTGTGTCCAGAGGAGGCAACGAGGCTGGAGAGGGGCTGGGAACACAAACCCTGTGAGGAACCACTGAGGGAGCTGGGGGTGCTCAGCCTGGAGAAAAGGAGACTCAGAGGTGACCTTATCACTCTGCACAGCTCCTGAAAGGTGCCTGTGCTCAGCTGGGGCTGGGCTCTGTCTCCAGCAGCACTGACACAACCAGAGCACACAGCCTCAAGCTGCACAAAGGGAAATATGGGTTGGATATCAGGGAAAAGGTTTTCATGGAAGCAGTGATAAAGTTCTGGAATGCTCTGCCCAGGGAGGTGGTGGAGTCCCTATCCCTGGGTGTGTTTAAAAAAAGACTGGGTGTTGTGGCATTCATATTTTCTGAAAAATCCCTTCACCCAGGATTGTTCTCCTGGGAAGCTGAGAAGCCTCAGAGAAAAGGAAAACAATTTTTATCTCATTTGCCTCTCCTGTGTTGTGCTCATGTGGAATGTGTTTGGAGATTGTTCACCCACAGGTGATTGTTCCATTGCATTCTGCTGGGAGTTGTTTTCACTCTCTGGCCTATCAGGGCCAAGCTGTGTCAGGACTCTGGAGAGAGTCAGGAGTTTTCATTATTATCTTTTTAGCCTTCTGTCTGTATCCTTTCTGTGTTCTTTAGTATAGTACAGTTTATTATTCTTTAATATAATATAGTATCATAAAACAATAAATTAGCCTCCTGAGAACATGGAGTCAGATTCATCATTCCTGCCTTCATCTGGGGGGAACCAAAATACCAGAGGTGTGGCACTGGGTGCCAGGGTTTAGTTGAGGTGTTGGGGAATGGGTTGGACTTGGTGATCTTGAAGGTCTCTTCCAACCTGCTCATTCTGTGATTCCAGACCATTAGCCATCAGTGCCTAGGAACACACAGGGAATGTGGGCATTCAGGAGGTGCAGGCCTCCACGCCATGTCTCAGCTCCAGTCTGATCCAGTGGGCAGAAGCCAAGGAGAGGGGCTGGAGCTGCTGTGTGGAAGGGAAAGAGCTCCGAGTGCCATGCTGCTCTCTGGGAGGTGATGGCAGGTAGGATGAGTGGATAGAACAAGCAGATAAGTGCGGTTTATAGAGCTGGTGGGACATGTTTGTTATTTCAGTGTGAATGCTGATGTGTTCAAAATGAAGCATTCCTCAGGGATGTTCTTTTTTTTTGCCTTTTGCTCTGTTAAAAGCCATATAATAAAACACTCCAATACCAGGCAGAGCATTTTAGATCCACATTGCAAAACACTTTTATTTTTTCAGGGAAAAATGAGCAAAACATAAGGCAAATTACTTCAGATTTACTGGGAGAATTAGCAATTAGCAGAAAAATGGCTAATGACGGTGTAAAAAAAGCAGTCTCTGATGTATAGAATGAAATAAATAACAGCATAAGAGATAAATCACAGCAGAACCAAATATATAAATAAAAATGCTACAAAAGGTCAAAATTGCAACAAAGAATTGCTCTGTTATCGCACAAAAAATATTTCTGTTGGCAGTTTTATTTCTTTGCGAAATTTCACTTCACCGAAATGTCAGCGTTTATTTGCCATTACTGTATATTTTCCTACCAGTTAGAAATCCAGGCCATCAACTGCTTCAAATGGCAGGTATGGAATGAGCCCTGAACCAAAGCCCCTCTGATTTGTCACAGTCTGCCTCTCATGGTTGATTCTTTGGCTCATAAATAAAAGCCTGAGAAACATTTTTTGGAAAAGAACACCAAACTAGGACTTCATCAAATCAGAGAATATCCTGAGCTGGAAGGGAGCCACAAGGATCATCCAGTTCAACCCCTGTTCCAGCACAGACACCCCAACAATCCCACCCTCTCTCTGGGAGCGTTGTCCAGACTTTCCTGGAGCTCTGGCAGATCTGGGGCTGTGCTCATTCCCTGGGGAGCTTGGGCAGTGCCCAGAACTCTCTGGGAAAGGAATCTTTTCCTAAAATCCAAACTAAACCTTCCCTGGGACGGCTCCAGCCCTTCCCTTGGATCCTGGCACTAACGTAGTGTCTTGGTTTGAAAAGCCAGGTGTCTGCTAAGGAAGGCAGGAGACTCCCTTGAAATGGAAAATGTAAACCCCCTCCCCTTGAATTATTATAATTTTTGAAATTAAGGGGCTCTCAGGCAAAGATATGGGAATAGGAATGTCAGTTCTTTACTCGGAAAATTAAAAATACAAATGCAATAGTACAAAAAAAGAAACCAACCCACCTGCAGAGTCAGAGCAGGCTCTGGCTCCCTGTGGGTCAGGGAGGTGGCACAGTCCCATCCCAGGGTGGCTCAAGGTGGTGGCACAGTCCCATCCCAGGGGGGCTCAGGGTGGTGGCACAGTCCCATCCCAGGGGGGCTCAGGGTGGTGGCACAGTCCCATCCCAGGGGGGCTCAGCCCTCCTGCAGTGCCAGCTGTGGTTCTGCTGGAGCAGGGATCCTGCACAAGAGGGGAGTTTTCCTCTGGAGCTCCAGGGCTGCTGGAGATGGGCCTGCTCTCCCTCTGGGAATGCAGGGCAGGAGAAAGCTGCTCCTCTGGGAATGCAGTGGGCAAAGGCTGCTGGGCTATTCCAAACCTCAGATTCTATCCAGGTAGGAATGCTTGGCTCCTCCCCTGGGTGGAGCATCTCCCCATGGGATGATGGAATTTTATCAGCCCTGCAGGGACACTCACTGGCCATGGACAGAAGATAATTAATAATTAACGACCCATGAACAGCAGAGATCTCCTGGAGGGAGGATTGGTTGTGGAAGAGATAATGAAAACTGCCCAAAGAACAGCAGATAACTGCCCCACCTCTGACAGATGGGGATAGAACACCCCCAAACCACACCTTAGAACCCAAGACATACAGAGAGGAGAGAGCAGAGCTGCCCCTGTGGAGGAGCTACAGACTCTGATGAGTCTCCCCTCAGTCTCCTGTTTTCCAGGCTGAGCCAAGCAAGGGACCTCAGCCACTCCTCATATGGCCCCTCCAGACCCTTCACCATCTTCACAGCCTATTGGTTTCTTGAGGTCAGGATTGAAGGTATTTGAGAGGGTAGTTTATGTTTGGACTTAGGTGTTTATTATTTTTTATTAGTGAAAGAGCTTCACAACTATGATTTTGGCAGCTTTTCATCAGCAAGGTACAAAATGGCTAACTATCTCTTGTTACAAGGTCTTTTAAGACTATCTAATTAAGAAAGGACACTTAGATTATTTTCTCTTTTAACCCAATAACTGATCCTTAGAAGCCTGCAATGCAGACTTTTCTGCCCAATTACAAAACATCACCCAAACCCATGAAGAAGAAGGAAGAAGAAGGTGAAGAAGAAGGTAAAAAATATCAACCTGCCTCTGCCCTGAAACGTCTATCTTGCTTCATATTTATTTTTATATTCTAGACCTCCTAACTCTAAGTTTTCTACCTTGTGATAATACACACTTCTAACCAACTACACACCTGTAATCCCAGTGCTATTAATCAATTTTGGAAGTCTTCTCCACAGCCTCAGGTTAAATGCAGTTTATTCTTGTGAGTCTGTGCCTTTCAGCACAGAAAGTTTAAAATTTTCAGTGTCTAGGATTCCAACATCAGCCCTCTTTTGGACATTCTCTAATAGCTTTATGTCCTTCTCCCAAAGAAGTTGTCATGACATGGTTCCATCCTGTCAGTCATAAGATAACCAAAAAACTTGAAAAATCATTGATTGTCCCAACAGCTATTCTCCCGGGTTCCCTAGCTGCTCAGAGTGACCCCGAGATGAGTTAGAAAGTCTCTTTTCCCAGCCTGGTGGTTGAAGAAGGAGTCAGAACTCTTCAGTTCTCATTCTCAAAGTTGTTTATTGTTTCTTATCTATAAAATTCTTTCTCTGGCCTGGCAAAGTCCACTCAGCAGGACAGACAGAGGCACTCTGCCTGCCCCCATGGCGGTGTTTTCTTTTTATACTAAAAACTACCAGTACAATTTTTACAATTACTTTCCAATACCTATCACCTAAGTTAGACAGTGAGCTTCTACTCTAAACCAATCCAGAAGTGCCAACATCACCCAGAAGATGGAGGCCAAGAAGAAGAAGGACAAAGGCTGGACATGCCCAGATCCCTCCATCTTGCCCTCTGAACCCCCATTCTAAAAACCCCAAAAATCTATTTTCCACCCTGTGATAAATTCACTGTCATTCTATTCAAACTTTTGTGGCTTGTAATAATTGTTCATATAAGGCTGGTAATTGTTTTTTCCAAGGGCTAAATCAAAGGCACAGGGGTCTTGGGCTCTGTGCCAAGGTCTCTGAGCCCCCTGGGCAGGGTCTCGAGCCCTCCAGGGCAGCCAGAGGGATTTCCTGGGTTCTGACACTGATCTTTTGGTGGACAGGGAGTTGGGTAGAGAAATGGAGATGCTGGGAGGAGAGGAGGATTTACAAAGAGGATCCTGAGTGTTTGGCTTGAGGACTTGCCTTCAGCCATCAGGAGCAGGGGACACTTGCAGGACATCAGAGTGATGCTGGGGGGCCAAGGGGTTGCTCTATGGGCAGAGGTGTGGCAAAAAGGTGACCACGAGTTTTAGCCTAGACCAGGAGGGTGCTTTAGAAAAAAGGTAATGATCTTGATTCTGATAAAACCCAACAGACTTAAGCTTTTTTGCAATGTTCTTTTTATGAAGGTAAATAAATATGTACTATAAGTTCAAGTTACATCGTAATTTTTCCCAGGAGCTTGTCTGCTTTCTTAAGGGAGCACAGGGAGCTTGCAGGCTTCCACACTTCAAGTTAACACAAGTAAGTAATAGTAAATATTAAAACATGGCACAAAAATGAGTGGCACGGGCTCAGACTAAAATTAGTCTGCAAACTAAAAGGTGGTGCTCCTCAATTTTGCCTTCAGTTGGAATTAACCAGAGTTACTTTAGGAGCTCGTGGCAGACTAAAAAGATCTGGGTTCAGTGTGTGTGAGGCTCTGGGTTGTTTTTAACCAGCCACCTAAAGCACTAAAGGATGAGGAATAAATTTCAGACTCACTTATTTCTGTGGCATTAAGGAAGTTCACCCCTGTCTGGGCTCCTCACCTCATGTCCACCTCGGGTTAGGAGTCAATAAAATTTCTGCTTGAAGCTGATGACCTGAGGGCAAGGACACGTGGTGGGGGTACAGCCATGCCATGAGGGTGGCTCCCTGTGAAAACACCTGCAGGCCAAAAATTTCTCTTGCACTGATGTTTTCAGTCACCAGCTTTGTGTGCCTCCTGCTTCCCGCTGGTGGTTTCTCTGTTTTCTTTTCAAAGCAACGTTTGGACTGAGCTCAGCCATCCCTCTGCATCAGAATCTTCAGGGCCTCTTTGGCTCTATGACATGGGCAGCGAGGGGTTGAGAGAGTTACATCTCTTCTGTGATGCCTGGCATTTTTCTCCTGATCAAATGAATCCATTGCAAAGTGGAATCCTATGGCAGCACTGACAGCAGCAGGAGAACATCTTATCCCTGTTTCAGCACCTTGTTGATCAACTCAGCCTCCCCTGGTGTTCCCATGGAAGTCAGAAATGCATTTTTTTCTACTTGAACCCTCATGTTTTGCAAATCTCCATATTAACCCAACAAGAAATGTCCCCTTGAGTGATGTTAATGTTGCTTAGTCTGGGAGTATTATTTCCAACAAAGAGATTGCACCTGAGTAAATATCCAGGTTTGAGATGTATTTGAATAATGTCTCTAGCTGCTGGTCTGAATATTGAATCTGCTGCAACCCACAGAGCTAAAAGAATAATGAATTTAGCAACAGCCACAGCCATGGCCATGTGAAGGCATTAGCCAGATGTTTGTTTTTAGCAGGGCACATGTGGGATTGCCTTGTTCTCTTTCCCCTGGCTCTCAAGTAACTGCAGGGCTGCATTTCAGCTTTAGAAGCCAGAAGGGCACAACAGATTTGTCCTGGCCAGTAAAAGCAAAACCAAATTACTGAGCTCTCTGGTCTGGAGGTGAATGGGTCAGAGAGTCACAGAATCACAGAATTCCCAGAATGACCAGGTTGGAAGAGACCCTCAAGATCATGGAGTCCAACCCAGCCCCAACACCTCAACTCAACCCTGGCACCCAGTGCCACATCCAGGCTTTGTTAAACACATCCAGAGATGGTGACTCCACCACCTCCCTGGGCAGAACATTCCAGAACTTTATCACCCTTTCTGTGGAAAACTTTTTCCTGATATCCAACCCATATTTCCCTTGGTGCAGCTTGAGGCTGTGAGCTCTGGTTCTGTCAGTGCTGCTGGAGACAGAGCCCAGCCCCAGCTGAGCACAGGCACCTTTCAGGAGCTGCAGAGAGTGATGAGGGCATCCCTGAGTCTCCTTTTTTCCAGGCTGAGCACCCCCAGCTCCCTCAGCCATTCCTCACGGGGCTTGTGTTCCCAGCCCCTTACGAGACATTTTGCTGAAGGAATGACCTTATTGCAATGGCTCTGGCATTTGCATGGCAGCATCAGTTTCTTATTAGCTGTTCCCAAGTGACCCTGGGCTGCTCTGTCCTTGCAGCCCATGAACTTGGCTTTCCAGGGCAGGGCTCTCTGCTGGCCAGAGAAGAACGGGCAGTGGAGAGAGAAAAACGTGCCTGTGGCTCCAGAGCTTGGAAGAGCAGCTGCTTTGGGAGCCAGGGGCTGTATGCAGATGTATTTTCCAGGTGGATGCCCATCCAAGGATGTAGCAAGGCTTGCAAAGCTTAAATTAGATGCCTTGAGTCAGACTTGCCAGTGCGGGGATGGCTGTTCAGGTGGGGAAGGTTACGGAGCTGCAGCTTCCAAATTTCTTCACTGGTGGTTTTGCATTTTGGTACAAGTCCTGTTCCTGCAAATGGAGTTTGGGAATCGTCCGTGTGGTTCCCAAATCCCATGGAAGCGCAGCAGCCTTACCAGTGGCTGCTGAGAAGGGAAGATGGTCACCTCCTCCTCTTTTTTGCAGCTCCAAGGGGCCTTGGGCAGCACTGTTGGGTGAACTTTTAAACCCAAAGCAGAAACTTTTCAAGCAACCACACAGTGATTGTAGCATGCACCTTATTTTCTGACGTACCAGCTAGATCCAAACCCCAAAAGTGGGATCAGATCTCGCACTGGTGAGGAAGTAACCTCATTGACTGAGCGTGCCTTTCAAATTATACATTCCACATGGAAGGAAGGGGTTGTAATGTAATTCAGAAATATTTGGCATGTTTTCCCACAGTTACAGACAAAGAAACAAAGGTGTTAACCAAGCTCCTTCAGGGAAAGGAGCCAAATTTTCTGTCTCAACATTTAGATTTCCTGGGCTGCCATGGTCCCTGTTGAGCCAGGCTCAGTTGCCCCTCAAGGCTGCAGGTTGTGAAGTCTGAGAGAGCTGAACTTTGGTCTGAGGATATTTTGACAACACCAATGTGCAAAGAGCCACCATTTACAGAGACCATTTTTGCCTGGGGGTATCCCATGTACCTCCCTCTTTTTTCTTTTCAAGCATTTCCTTGGAAGTCATAGAGGTTTGGGCTGGAAGGGACCTTAAAAATCATTTCAGGACATTTGGTAGGTCATGATTTCTTCAGATAGGGTTTCTCAAGAGAGATGTAGATCAGGAGTGTACTCCCAGAATGATCTATTGAAATTAATCCTGATCTTGGTGATCAGGGTTCTTGAGATCTAATGAGTCAATCAGACAAAAGATGTGACTCCCAAAGACTCATGGAAACTGCTTTGGAGAAGACAATGAATTATCTGCTGAATCAGGTCAAAGAATTCAGTCATCATTAAAAATATCATCATTATTTTTGGAAGGGACTAGAATAAAAATATACAGAGAGGAAAATAATTAAAATACATTTCTGGAAAAGTGTGTGTTATCAGCAGCTTGACAGCCAGTGGGAGAAAATGGTACAGATTAGAGGCAGAAATCTGGGAAGTGAGGCAGAGGGAAATTAGAAAGAATACACTGAAAAACAGTAGGAACTCGACACATTTTTTCCCAGCTTCTGGATTGGAGCAGCAGCTGATTTCCACAATGCAAGAGTGAACAGGGAAGTGCAATAATCTGACACAGATGTCCCAGCAGTGAGTGAATCCTTGGTTTTGACAGCAGTTCTCTGGAATTCAGGAAATTACTGTGGTTAGATGCTAATGCTTTCTCCTGCTTTGCTTTGCTTCCAGGATGAGGGAAAACAAAACATGAAAAATGAACACAGATGTTATGGAAAGCTGAGAGGCTGGTCATGGAGTTTGTTTTTCCCTCCTGATGTTTGAAGCGGTCTTTGCTGGAGAAAGTGTGAGGAGCAAATGTTTGCCTTAAGTTTTATTTGTTTATGGAGAACATAACAGCCAATTCCTGGAGCCAACAGAGACCAGAATTCAGGTCCTCACCATCCAGGAATGCTCCCTCATTCCAGATAACTCCATGTATTGGGGTTACATTAGCAGGGTGCTGAGGGGTCAGGAGAGAGGGTGAATAATTCAAAATTAGCATGAATCATTAGTTTGTTGAATCCTAGGAGAATAATTTTTTTAGTACAGCTCTTACACCCAGTTGTGTGTTTTCAACCCAACAATATTTGAAAATCTCTTTGTAGAACAGTGGCCAACCTCTGATCACTTCTTATTTCATGAAACAGTTGGGTGCAGCATGGTACCAGTGAGAAATTCTGGATTTTCCTGCACAGTGGACACATTTTGACAGTGATGGCTGTGGCACAGCTGCCAAATTATGATTATCTAAGGCTGGATATTCTTTTGGCTGCAGATTAGCTGTTAAAGCAAAATTCAGACAAAATTGCCAAGAAATGCATTAAAGGAGAGCAGAAGGGCTGGTGAGGGTACCAAAGACAGAGATAAATAACAGGAGAAGTTGTGGATGATCCATCCTTGGAAGTGTTCTAGGCCAGGCTGGACTTTGGAGCAGCCTGGTCTAGTGGAAGGTTTCCCTGCCCATGACAGGGATGCAGACTGAGATGGTCTTTAAGAATCCTTCCAAACCAAACTTTTTTATGATTTTATGATTCTGTGATATCAACTCTGCCTCCAGCTGTGAGAGGAGAATTCACCTGGATAGTCTGGTGAGAATTTGGGTGGTAAATACTCAGCAGAGGATACAGGTGTGTGACCACATGCTTGCTCTGCTCTTAGATTCTTTCCTAGGCTGTTGCCACTGCCAGAGGAAATTCCCCAGGCTTTTTTGTCATCCCAGCAAGGCCACTCTTCATGTTCATACTGGGGAGAGGAGGAGTGAGGCTGTTGCATGTGATGATTCACTAATCTCATCCCCCCAGAATTTCCTGTGAAAATGGAATAATGAAATTGTTGTACAAAAACCAGAGATACAACAACCTGCTACAAGCCAAGCTGCAGGACTCAGATAACATGTAGAGCAGACTTCTGGTCTCCTGAGCTTCCACCAGGATTCAGAGAATCCTAAGAGTTGGAAAAAGGTCTCCAACCTTTGAGCAAACACCACCTTGCCAACCAGACCAGAGCAAGGGGTGCCACTGCTCATTTCTCAAACACTTCCATGGATGTTGAAAGCACCCACAACTTCCCTGGGCAATCTGTCCTACTCTTTCTGGAAGAAATTCTTCCTGAATTTATCTTTTTTTTTATGGTATTGATGCAATGAATTCTAAAAACATATGGAACTGACAAAGAAGGGACCTGATGGCAAAAATTAGTGTAAAAAACCTTAAAACTCTTCATGTTCATAGTTCAGGTAAGTGTTTTTGAACAGTGCCATGGGCATTGGGTAATTCTTTAAAAGCAATGAGCTGTATTCATGAAGGAGAACCTAATTTGGATTTTTTTTTCAGCAGCTTGAAGAGCTGAAGCTGAATGTGGTGAGAACGGTGTGATACATCCAGCTGGAACAATGTCTTCAGGTGTGTCAGTTCAGGGACTGAAGGAATTATCTCCTGTCACACAAGACACCTAAAGATGCCACAGACTCTTGGCTCTATAACAGGTAATTCCATAAATACCTTGGGTTTCTGTGAACCAGCCCAGAGCTCAATAGGGTAAAACAACAAGCACCACGAAAGTTAGCAGTGGAAAAGCAAACACAGACCATGGTGGCACTCCATAAATCAGGAAATTCTGAGCTGAAAGCAATGGTGGACTGAGGGAATGGGCTGGAGGATGTGTCATGTTTTCATGCCATGTTCTGGCTCTCCCTGACTCTGTACAAGGCAGACAATTTTAAAGTCAGGCCCAGGAACGTCACCAGTGGAGAGCCCTTCTCAACAAAATGCCCATATTTGATGCCTCCGTGCCATGTGGTGGCATGTGGAAGGAAGAAATTCAGATTGTAAAGAAATTCATTCAGGTTGTAAAGAAATTCAGAAGTATTTGGCATATTTTCCCACAGTTACAGACAATGAAAAAAAGGTGTTAACCAAGATCCTTCAGGGAAAGGAGCCAAATTTTCTGTCTCAACATTTAGATTTCCTGGGCCACCATGATCCCTGTTGAGCCAGGCTCAGTTGCCCCTCAAGGCTGCAGGTTGTGAAGTCTGAGAGAGCTGAACTTTGGAGGGTATTGTCACCTCAGCAGGGCCCTATCAGGAGTGATGTGTGTCACTAACTTGTGCTGCCCCTTCCATGCCCTGATCCACTCCAAACCACAGTCCAGGACAAGAGTGATGGGCTCAGTGGGTGCCAGGGCTGCCAGGAAGGGAGGTGGCCCTGCCATGGTCCTGGTCCCACTCCTGACCCCAAGGCAGGCTCAGTGGGTGCTCAGCTCTACAAGCCAGGCTGAAGGAGGGGAGGGGAATCTGGGACTGTCTTCTGGGAAGTAGATTGTGAGATCTGTCCCAAGGCTAAGACGAAGGGTCTAAATCTCTTATCTAAAGTCTGCCTTGGTCCTCTTGGCTTTTCTGGCCATGAGCATTGTATTTTCCCATAATGACTGGTTCAGGATCACCAGACTGGTTAATGACCTGGAATAATTTCATAAGAGATGAACTTGGACTGGGATTCAGCCAAGACACATAAACGGTTCAATTACCTGATTAGGGGATGAGCCTAAGCCAATTTGCAAGCAAAAACAAGGTCTCTGGGATTTAAGTCAGTTCTTATCGTGGTCATCATCTCAGGACAAGAAATGTAAGAGAGATGAATCTCCCTGTGGTTGGCAAAGATTAGAAAATGTGTTGTTTCCTTCTCATATGACATGCTTAATTCCTAAGTATCTGCTGGACAGCTTGGGTGGATTCTTGCACTGCTGACTTTCCCAAAGTCAGCAAAGCAAGGTTATATCCTTCCAAAAATGTGCTCAAAGCAGCGTGCTGCTATTAGGAAAAACTACACAGAGGAGGGATTTGCTTAATTGGAGCTTCTCTCCAGAAACTGGGTTGGCTCCTCAGTGGCAGATCCCAGTGATGGTCATGGAATTGTAGCCAGAGCAGGACACGCCAGGGTGTGATACAAACTCAGATTACTGGGATGTTCATCCAAATGCTCTTACACAAGCTGACCAGTGCTGGCTTATTAATTTTGTACATTTGTATTGTATTGTTGCCTCTAAGTCTTGGCAATCACCATGAATCATTATGGACACCCCACTCAAAGAATATTATTTTAGCTAGATGCATTCAAATCAAGAAGAGGAAAGGAGCATGGTTCACCTAAAACACTCAGAAAACTGCAGGATTTTATAAAAATTCACAGGCAGTGACTCTTTGCTTAACAAAAACTGGTGGTAAGATCACAGGGTGCCCAGAGAAGCTGTGGCTGCCCCTGGATCCCTGGAAGTGTCCAAGGCCAGGCTGGATTGGACTTGGAGCACCCTGGGATGGTGGAAGATGTCCCTGTCCATGGCCCTGGATGATTTTTAAAGTCTTCTCCAACCCAATCCTTTCTGTTTTTCTAGGACATCTTCACCAAGTGCCAAAACCATCTTCCAACTCTCAGTGTGAAATGCAGCATTGAATCAATTTCTGGAAAATTAGCTGAATTAATCACAGTGATACCTCTTGGTAATGAAAGGAATTCTTTGACATGTCTGGAAAGGAGAGTGCAGCAGGATGTGTAAAGAATCTGGAAAAGCCTGGATGTTAATAAGCCCTAATTTTTGATGGGCAGCTAAAAAAATAAACTAACCAAACAAATCTAAGCAAAGGAAAAAGATGTTACAACTTTTAATAGAATAGGTAGAAACAGACTGAGAACATGAAGAAAGAGGAGAGTCTGGATGAGACTAAATCAGCACAGATGTGCCTTAGGAGAAAAGGGCAAGATATTGATGATAGTCTTCAGAAAAATGCATTTGCTCAAATGGAAGAAGTTAAGACTCAGAAGAGAACTTTTTAAGCTGAAAAATTATGGAGAACTGGCAATGCCTCAGGAAATTCCTGTTAAAGGAAGACATGGAAAACGGCTCAAGGAAGTTGTAAGAAACTTCCTTGTCAGAATTAACATTACTGAAAAGAAACAATAAGTCAGACTAAAATGGGAGGAAAAAAAATTGTATCAAGGAAGTGTTTCCAAGCATCTGGACTTGACACCATTCACCTGTGTGTGTTATTGGAGGTAACTGGAATAACCAACAGAGTTATGGAAATGGCCTTTGGGAACATGGGGTGGGGCTGGGGTGGGAAAAGAGTTACAGGGTGCCAGTCTTTGGAAAGAAGAATACAGTGAGACAGCATCATTCCAGTTTTCAGAATAATTTTGAAATAAATCCTCAGTTTGTAAGTGTGAAGAAGACAACAGAGGGATGAATAAAAAACAAAACTTTTAAATTTTTTAAACATACCTACACTGAAGAATTTTAATTTCTTTTTTTTTTTTTTTTTTGGACAAAACAGTAGGCCTAGAGGATTGAAAAAAAACCCATAGATATTACATATGACTTAAGGTCTGGATATTATTTACTAAATAGTGTCCTAAGCAATTTTAAGACTTGAAGATTAGATAATTCTGCTATTTATTGTACTGGAATTTGACTGAAAAATAGCAAAGCATTTATAACTATTCTCTGAGAAGTACCAGGCCACAATGATGTATTAAGAACAAAAGCATAAATCTTCATAGGGCAGGTACCAGTCAGCAATTTTTATTAATGAGTTAGAAATTCTGCAGAACGATCACATTTGCAATCCATATGCACAGGCAGGACAAGACTGAAATCCAAAATTGTCTCGGTTGGGAAAATCACCTGGAAAAAAAATAAAGTCAAGTTCAATAAGGCCAAATGTAAAATTCCAGCCCCAGAAGGAATAATCAGCTGGGTGATGCAGGGGAATGGATGAATGACAGCAGCACACGAGGAACATTTGTCTGGAATTCTCACTGCTGTGAAAGAGCAAAGTACCCTGCAGAGATGGGAATGCACCAGGCTGTAAATAAAAATCAATCAACTTCATAACAACTGTTTTTCTCTCTTAAACCATTTTAATATGACATTACACTCTTGAAATGGGTGTAATCATATTGCTGGGAATCTACTGGGAATTATTTTAATATTTCCACATTCTAAGATTTTTCAGGGTTTGGTGTATTCTTATTACATCTTCTTAAATTTTTAATTTGGATATCAACAAAAAAAGGAGCAAAGAGAGACAATGGGAAGGTTTTCTAATGATATGGTTGATTTTGACACAGAACTCCTGGTGATTTTGGTCTATAGAATGTTTCTTGTTTGTGATGAGCTCTTCTGTCAATTCAGAAAGAGGATGGCAGAGGGCTGTTGATGGTAATATGTACCACACCAGCAGTTTTTGGCTGGTCAGCTGCTCTCCCAAATTCTGGGTGGTGCCACTTTTCCCACAAAGGGGACCACAGACAGCTCCAGGTGGGCAAGGATTTAGAATTTAGCCACTGTGCCACATTCATCTGACCACATTTCTTAGGTCCCAGTCACTCCCCTGGCAGTGAGGATGTCTGGCCAACACGCTGGTATTGGCTGGGAGGGTTCAACCAGAATTTCATGGAACCATAACTCCAAGTTTTAGGTTGGAAGGAGCCTCCAGAGACCACCCAATCCAATACCCTGCTCAAAACAGGTTTCACTAGACCAGGCTGCTCAGAGCCATGCCCAGATGGCTCTGGAACAACTCCATGGATAGATAATTGCTTTCATCAACTCTGTTTTCCCAATGTTTTTAGAAGGGGTGAAGGGGTGAATATCGAGATCAATTCGATCCTATGATAATCCTCAAAGCCAAAAAAATTCAAATGATACAAGTTAAAGATGCTGAAAAGAATGAATTGCAAGTGCAGAATAATTAAAGAAAATTTAAAAAATAAAAGGATAGGAAGCAAGAGGGAAAGAGTTAATTCCCCTTTTGTGCAGATTTCAATATGTACAGATAGAAGGTAAAGATGCTGAAACCAATGAATTGCAAGTGCAGAATAATTAAAGAAAATTAAAAAAAAAAAAGAAAACAAAAGGATGGGAAGCAAGAGGGAAGGAGTTAATTCCCCTCTTGTGCAGATTTCAATATGTACAGATAGAAGGTAAAGATGCTGAAACTAATGAATTGCAAGTGCAGAATAATTAAAGAAAATTAAAAAAAAAAAAGAAAAGAAAAGGATGGGAAGGGAAGCAAGAGGGAAGGAGTTAATTCCCCTCTTGTGCAGATTTCAATATGTACAGACAAAGAGATAACAGGGTGCTAATGTCCCGAGTCCTTGACTGTTTTGATTGGCACGAGCAGCAGAACGAAGTCAGCTATAGTTAGATCTTGTTCCTACATGTCCAGACAGCTCTGTAAAAACCCAGGAATTTAAGGAGGGGTGAATCCTGCCAGCTCTTACCCAGACATGTGAAACTGCTGAGTCCAGCTCCTCTACCTCAGTGAGGAAAAGTTTTCAAGACCCAGCGCCAGGCAAGTCCCTTAAACAGATATTTCTGTGATCCTTGCTCAGCAGCCTTTCCAAAGTGAATCCGATTCCCAGACCCTTTGGAAGACTCACCTGGCATTAATTCCATTTGTACTTACAAATGCTGTAAATTATAGGTGTCACATGGACTGATAGCTGCAAAAAAGGGCTGTTATTTTTCATACTCTATGGTCAGAAATAACGAGTCTGCTCGTGGGCCAGAAAGCATGATTTCCCATTTGGAAGAATTTAAAGAATTAATTGTTTGGCAGAACAAATGTACTTGTAAAATTAAGTGTCAGAACACATTTTGCCCTTTGATTCCCTCTAAAATTGTCAGATAAACCCACTTAACCCAGATACACAAATCACACACTTCAGCTGTCCAGCAGGGAAAAAGGAATGCTATGCCTAAAGGAATAAATATTCTGGATTTTAAAGGAGATGAAGCAACCTGAGTTGTCTGAAAAAATTTTTGATCTACAAACAATGTAAAAGCATTTTAAACACATTTTTTTCCTTGTTTTTTTACAAGTTTCTCGATGGTTATTGAAAATTTTGTGCCTGGAATTCAGGGGGAGTTGATCAAGAACCACACACATCCATTCATTTCTAATCCAGGAATCCAGACAATATCATGAAAACTTGTTAGAAACTGAATTCAGTAAGAATCATTCCTGCTCTCCAGCACTGTGCTGTAAATCCCAGCAAAGCACATAAAGAGGATTTATGTACATACCTATACATATTTATGTATTCATTGAAAAGAAATAAAATATTGGTTTGGGTTGATTGATTTGCAATAGATTGCTTCAAGCAATTTTTTTTTTTTTTTTTTTTATTTTGAGAAGCTCTGAACAAAAAAGGCAGAAGAGGAACTGGAATTCACTGAGATCAGGAACTCTGGCAGCCACATCACATTTTGGGAATACTAAATATTCCCAAGACGAAGAGCAGCTTGTTTCTGGGATGTGTCACCCAGTTTACAGCTGCAGCAGATGTATCTATACATACATGGAGAGGGATTTCTTACAAGAGCATGGAGTGATAGGACAAGGATGTACGGGTTCAAACTGAAAGAGAGTTGGTTTAGATGGGATATTGAGAAGGAATTGCTCCCTCTGAGGGTGGTGAGGCCCTGGCACAGGGTGCCCAGAGAAGCTGTGTCTTCCCCTGCATTCCTGGCAGTGTCCAAGGCCAAGTTGGATGGGGCTTGGAGCAACCTGGGATAGTGAAAGGTCTCCCTGCTCAGGAGGGTTGGATGATCTTTAAGGTCCTTTCCATTCCATAACTCTCTGATTCTATGATATCTAGGAGTAGATAAAGTCTCCAAATGTAGCAGTGCTATTAAAAGCTCCCCCAGGCTGTTTATGTGCTGATGTATCTCTAACCCGGCTCATGCTGCAGGAGGTGACACACTCCCTTTTGCTTTCACTCATGAAATAATACCATGAGCGTGTGGCTCCAGTATGGAAGCACCACAATGATGGCTGTACTTAGACACAGATCAGAGGGTTTTCTCACAGCTCACACTAATCAGAGTGGTTAATAATGTAGTGATGGATGAATCAGGTGCTAATAGCACCTGCACTGTGACTGCAATTTGGTAATTTGGGATTTTGTTTGCATAATCACCCTGTGCCAGCCCTGCTGCGCTGACACTGATAGAACTTGCAGCAGCACCAGGAGAAAGCTGATGGAGTTACTGCAGGACAACATTTGTGCTGGGTGAAATGCCTTCCAGACATGCTGAAAACCTCAGAGCACTGAGTCAGGACACACAAAAAAGTGAAGCACATTCCTTTGAGGGCTTTCTGCTTTACCCCAGAGTTAGTGTCCTAGATTGCCAAGCAATGTGTGTGTTCTATTGCCATCTGTCAGAGGTGGGGCGGTTATCTTCTGCTCATTGGGCAGTTTTCTTCATCTCTTCCACAACCAATCCTCCCTCCAGGAGATCTCTGCCGTTCATGGGTCATTAATCATTAATTATCTTCTGTCCATGGCCAGTGAGTGTCCCTGCATGGCTGATCAAATTCCATGATCCCATGGGGAGATGCTCCGCCCAGGGGAGGAGCCAAGCACTCCTACCTGGATACAATCTGAGATCCTGGGACACCAGAACAGCCTTTCCACTGCATTTCCCAGAGGAGCAGCTGCCTCTTCCACTGGATCTTCAGAGGAAGAGGCAGGATCCCTGCTCCAGGATCCCTTCTCCAGCAGAACCACAGCTGACACTGCAGGAGGGCTGCAGCCACAACTCCAACTGGACTGCTGCCAACACCCTGACCCACAGGGTGTCAGGTTGTGTTCTGACTCTGTCAGTGTTATTTTGTATTACTGCATTTTTTCTTTTATTTCTTTTAGTTTCTTCCCTAATAACTGTTATTCTTGCTCCCATATCTTTGCCTGAGCCCCCCTTAATTTCAAATTTATAGCAATTTGGAGGGAGGGGGTTACATTTTCCATTTCAAGGGAGGCTCCTGCCTTCCTTAGCACACATCTCTCTTTCCAAACCAAGACAGTTGGTCATGGAGGGCATTTTTAGTGCTGATGGAGATGTTGAGTTTGTAGCCTGCTGAAATCAGAGTGTGGGGTGGTGGAGAAAGTGGAGCCAAAGAAAAATAAAAGACGATTTTTCTGGGTTTCTGTAGTGGCAATGAGTATTTTAAGAATGTGAGGAGTTAAAAAACCACTCTATGAGCATCCAGAGATCTCAGCAGCTCTTAGCTCCTAGAGCTGGATAGAGGGAGACAGGGAAAGGCAGAGGGTATGGAAAGCAAACACAAAGCAGGAATCTATGCTTGCATTGGTGTAGATGAAAACATGGGAGGAGGAAGAAGATGAGACCAACTTCTTGTTTGGCAGGTGAAGAACAAGGTGAGAACAGTCAGAGTGTCTCTTACACTTGACCTCCCATTTTTGCACAATTTAGGATGTTTTCTATGAGGGGAAGGAAAAAAAGTCTTTGTACACATAAAAGGAGTTATAGTGGAGTTTTTTACAAAGAAGTTACAAGGCTCACTCAGAAAATACAATTGTGGGCAGTTAACAGGCTGGAAAATTCAAAAGAGCTGCAAAAATATGCTTGATTGTGCAGCAAACAAAAGGATGGAGAATAAAAAGTGATAACAAGCTGCTTCTTTTGGTGCAGTCTGCCTTGAAATGTTGGGTCCCTTATAAGCTATAAATAAACTGCCCATCTTTGTAGAGATCATTGAGTGTTACTGAAAACCAAGAGAGATGGTAAAAAATACACATAATTGGAATTACAGCAACAGGAATGGGAGCTGTGATGGTCAGGGCACAGATGGTCTGGAGCATTGGGGCTGTCATTTATGAACCTGACCTGCAGAAACTCCAAGGCTGTGCATGGCAGAAGTGCCTGTGAGGTGCCAACACCCTGGATTATGTCCACAAATTCCTTTCACTTTCCCAAAGTGGGGTCATCAGAGTGGAAACTGAGGCACAGGTTGCTTCAAAGGCTTTTTCTCAGAATCAAATCACAGAATCACAAACTCATAAAATCATAAAGGCTGTAAAAGCCTGAAGATCATCAAAACCAGCCTTCAACCCAGCACCACCACCTTTTTCACCTCTTAGCCATATCCTCCAGTGGCATATCCACACCATTTCAGCAATTCCAGGGATGATGACTCCATCAAATCTGTGACTACTTCTTATATTTCCACCACACTTTGTTGCCAATTCCTATGGCAAATAGAATAGAACAGGAATATTATTAATAAAAGTTAAATGCTAAAAAATAAAATTTAAATTTATTCAGCTTGACTTTTTTTGGTTTTTTTTTTTTTTTTTTTTTCAGAAGAATTACACTGCAGAAGACTTCTGGATCTACCAGAGGTGGTGAAGTTTCACCTGAGAACACCTGTGGCATCCTACAGCTTCCAGAGAGGGAATAATTCCTGTGCTGGTTGGTGGCTGTGGCATGGACCAACAGGGGAGATGTCAACACCACTTAACTATTAAACCTTACAAAGATTATATCGTCTGGAGGCTGCAGCAGGTGGAAGAAAGCCACCAAGATTTCTTACCTCCCTCCTGCTTGCAAAGAACTTCTGTGGATCTGTTATTACTCCACGGGCACATTGTTTTATCTGGCAATCTGTAATCACACCAATATTAATTATACATAATGATTCAGTCAGGCAAAGTGAAACCTGGCCACAAGGGAGATATTAGAGGTGATGTACTTATTTTTGATGTGCATATTAATGTGCTAACTTTAAATCTAAGGAACATTGTTTGACTGGAAAAACACTCATTACTAAAATTAGGCTGAAAGTTATAAGGCAGAAGAGATTCTGAATGATCTCATGTGGCAACAGTGATTTACAAACATCCATTATTAAAACCAGAAAGAGGCTGTGTTTCCATACTTTAATTATTCTGCAGGCAGTATCTGATTCAGTTGTATTAATCTTCTGTTTGCTTGTTTTCTTGACCTGTTGCGAATGGCACAGGAATTTATTAACATTTGTCATTTGCATCCATTTATCAAGGATGTCAAGGTGATAGAGCAACCGAGGTAACAGTGCTGGGAGGGGGAGAGAGAATAATCAGTGTCTACTTCAGCAGAGTGTACTTAAGCAAGTGACAGAACCAAAATGTTCCAAAGTTTTTCAATTGTGTTAAACTTGACCAAAACTGCAGTGTTTCTCAAACTTCAGTGTGACATCAAGCCAATGACTCTCCTAGTACTGAAAACAGGTTTATGTTAATGAGAAATTAAACAAAATAAACCATATATTTCAAGTTACACGACTGACTTCAAGTTACACAAAGCTGCCCCTAAGACAAATAAGAGAAGGGTGTAATCCTAAATATTTTAGGAGTCCTGTGGCAATGTGCTTGTCTTAGTCCAAAGGGATATAACCATGCTCCTTATCTGAGTATCCTTTCCAGGGCAGATTTGAGATAACCCTCATGGCTCTGCTCTCCAAGGAGAGAGCTATGCCTAATCCACTGCAAAATGTGCCTTTTGCTAATAATCTAATAGGCTGAGCCAGCTCTGAAACTTGGAGTGCCAGTAATATTCAACCATGGATTTAGGGCTATTTCAACAGAAGGTGAAAGAGTGTCATGTCACAGAGGCCACGGAGTCAGAGGGTGGAGAGTGTCACAGTCCAGCAGAGAACAATTGAGGTCTTATCTGAGCACTCCAGTGTCACCCAATCCCCATTAAATAGCCAAATCCATGGGAGCAATTTGCAGAAAAAGCCCTGCCTTGTCACTGACATGTTTATGAAAAATCCTTTCCTTAGGATTTTTTCCTCCTGAGAAGCTGAGAGGCCTCAAGAACAAAATGCAAACAATTCTTTTCTGCTGCTATGGAATGCAACAGGTGGATCTGGGATTGTTCTCATCTGGTTGTTTCTAATTAATGGCCAATCCCAGTCCAGCTGTCCAGACTGTCTTGGTCAGAGACAAACCTTTGTTATTCATTTCTTTTCTATTCTTAGCTTAGCCTTCTGATGAAATCCTTTCTTCTATTCTTTTAGTATAGTTTTTAATATAATATATATCATAAAATAATAAACCAAGCCTTCTGAACATGGAGTCAACTTTCTCATCTCTTCCCTCATCCTGGGACCCCTGTGAACACTGTCACACTGCCTAATGCTAGCCTTGGGATGGGGCTGAAGATGCAGAAGGTGTAAGGTCACTTAGAGAGCCCAATGTCAACACTGAGATGCCTTCCAAAAAGCATAATTTATTTATTAGACTGACAGAGAAAAACTGTAAGAAAAAGGGCACATGGGCAATGCACAGCAACAAGATGCCAGCCAGCTTAATAGTTACAGCATTTTCATAAGACTTTTGCTCAATAAATTGAAAAACTGTGAAAGTTCTAAAGATCTAAAGGGCTGCTGGCAAAAGCCACATGCTTGGAAGGTGGGTGCCTGACTTTTAACTCCCTCTGTGTCAGCCAATTCTTCAGGCAGCTCTTTAAAGGGCACAGCAGAAGGAATTCAGTGGAGTGTGCAGTGACCTGTTTGTAGAATCACACCATGACAGAATGGTTCAGATTGGATGGGAACATAAATATAATCTCATTCCAACCCCCTGCCATGGGCAGGGACACCTTCCACTAGCCCAGGGTGCTCCAAGCCCTGTCCAACCTGGCCTTGAACACTTCCAAGGATCCAGGGGCAGCCACAGCTTCTCTGGGCACTCTGTGCCAGGGCCTGCTCACCCTCACTGGGAATAAATTTTTCCTGTTATCTAATCTAAACCCACTCTCTTTCAGTGTGAAGCCACTTAAAACACAGGTTGGAGATGCAGAATCTCTCATGAGCTCTTTTAGTAAATCCAAACTTAATTTAAAAATGAGAATTCTCCTTCCCTTTGTGGAGTGGAAGGGGGAGTCAGGGCTCTCGCTGGGCATCCAGCTGGGAAGACACACAGAAGTCTCATATTCCCCATCAGGTGGGACTCATGGAAGAAACACCATCACTCAGCCTTGCTGTGCTCTGTTTTCAAGTTATCCTCTTGATGCTGAAGAGCCTGGCAACAATCTTCATTAGCAGCCGTGCAGATGAGCTTTGAATAAATCAGGTTCACTTCCCTGAGGAGCTCCAGAGTAAATATTGGAGCCAGCATCATGGAGCAGCTGTGCACCAGGGCGTGTTATTCACACTGGAATCTGTTTTGGAGAAGTTCACCCATGTAGCACTTCCAGAAGAGTCCAAAGCAGTGAGATTTGATGGAGCTGTCCGGGCTGCAGCAGCCCTGAGCAGACCCCTGTGGGATCAATGACTGGTTATGTTAAAAAGCTGGGAGAATGGCAGTGTGCCACAAAGCACTGGGCTGTGCTTAGCAGCTCTTTTCTTCTGGAAAATGAGGCTGATTATTCAGATACACTGATAATCAATACCTGTGGATACCCCTGAAATAGTTTAGATCAACCAGTCCTGTGAAAGCTTTGGGATCCAAAACTTTTGTCCCCTCTGTCAGCCACCCCAGTGAGTCACCACAACTGTCCCTCCAGCAGTTTAAACTTTTACAACAAAATGGGGAAATGGCCAGGCAACAAAAACGCCCCCAAAAAAGAGCTAAATAAACTTGGGAAGTCATTCTGTTAAATTTCATTTCAGCAAAATCATAACAATATTTTAATATGCATTTGGGTGAATTCTGAAAGGGGTAAATAAAGGATAGAACCTGCAGGAAACCGATTAGAAATCCGTGTTTCATTGTGCCAGAGAAAGCAGGTGGTGGTGAAGCAAGTCCATGCTGGGATTCTTACACACGATGGGATTGGCACTTCCAGGGAGCAGTGCTTGCACCCCAGTCCAGTTTCAGCCTTTCCTGCTGGGCAAGAGCCTCCTCACTCTTAAAGGAGAAAAATAAGGAGGAAAAAACCCTCAGACAGGTCAAAGAGTTTAATTGCTTCAGTTCTTCTCTTTTGCAGGGACTTTTGAGATGAGCATTGTCTCCCCAGGGCTGAGGAGGATGCTGAGCTGGCTGTGTTGATGGGGTCTGGAAGATGTGGTGGGATTTCAGACTCCATGACCCCAGAGATCCCTTCCTTCCTGGAGTCCCTAAGAGACCATGCTGACCTCCTTCTCCCTTCTCTCCCCCATCACCTCCCACCTCCATCACTGTCTGCACAGTCAGAGCTGCCCAAAATTCAGCCCATCCCAGGTCTGCTGTCACCTGAACATGCAGAAATGGGGTCTACCCAGGTTTCTGAGAGGCTGTGCTTCACTTTCTGCCTCCAGCACCTCTCTCCTTCAGTACACAAGTGAAGAGAGATAGTTTTTCACTTATTTTGTTGTTTAATTCTCTGCAAAAGTCTTGTGTTTGTTTTTCCACAAGTCAGAATCATTCCCAACCCTAGTTTCCAATAAATATGTCTAATTGTGGGTGAAGTCACACCTTGGGAGTTTTCTCTGTGATAAGCAGAAACTTAGGGAAGGACTGAGTAGATAAAACAGAACAAAAGATAGAAATGACATTTATGTGCTTTTTAAAGTCACTACTGACTCTTTTGCTCTTTCTTGCTGCCTCTGAGTAATAATTATCTGCAGCTTGTTTTAGTAATGCTGGTTTTTATATTCTAATGTTGATCTGTTATGGGTTTTTTAAAATCAGTGGTTTTCAAAACATTTTTTAAGTAAGCAAGGCAAGATTCCTTACATCATTTAACAGCTGGTGAAGTGAATTGCCCCACTCATGTATTTTATGCCATTGTCAGAGCTGGAAATAGAACAGAGTCTCTTGTGCACTGCTCTGCCCACTCTGCTCCACTGCCTGAGAAAGGCAAAAAAAACCCACTTTAATCCCCCAGAATGCTTTATAAATAAATTTTCCATAATGCATTGGCATAAAAATGATTATTTTTTTTATGCTGAAAGAGCCCTCCTGGCACTTGGTGATTAACAATGCCACAGTCCCACGTAAAAACCTTTTCCCCATGCAATGATCTCCACATCCAGCAGAGCTGGAAGTGGCAGCAGAATTTGGGCAGGGCAGCTTGAAAACGAGCTTATTTTTGTCCATCTGCACAGAGCCTGTGGGAGACGGCTGCTCACTGAAATGGTCACAGGGAATGTTTCACAGACCATAAAATTTGTGAGGGATCATTGCACATCTCCCCCACGAGCTGCTCTGCAGCTCAGGCTGAGGAGCAGTTCTTGGCACTGGGATGCTCGCTGCTCTTGGGCTGTGTGGCACGGCAGCCCAGTGGCCCAGATTATTGTATTTTTAGCCTGCTGCTGACAGATATCTGAGGGGGCCTTTCCTGCTGATTTCACACTTGATAATGCCTGACCAACTCAACTGGCCGTGCAGGAAACAGCGAAGAAAATCAGCCTGAAATTTTGGCCTGAAAGGTGGCTCTGCCTCACGTCAGAGAAGGGCTCAGGGGCAGTTAAAGCAGAGCAGGGGGTGATGCCTTAAGGAGCTGGAGCAGAAGCTAGAGGGAGTTTGATATATGGTCTCCTCCAGCCAGGTCTCACAAGCTCTTGAGGATCTATTTCACACCCAAGATAGCTCAGCTACCTCAGATGGCATAAAATCAGCAGAATGGCTTCTGTGGCATTGTTTTAAAACAAAAAAGTTTTAATAAAAGGCAAAATAACAAAACTCTTTACACAGAAAAACCAATCCAGGTGCAAGAGGTTCTTGCTCCTGGTAAAAGACCTCACAAAAGCCATTAGTTCCTTTGTTCTCTTCTTTTTCTAATAAATTGCTCAGATGGGACTTTTTGGCTTCTGTCCCATTGGCCATCCTTAAGTTTGAGGTGAAGTCCCCCAGGGCCTATGAGGTGTCTTTTTATTGATGAGAGAAACTTCTGGGCTTTTTTTCCTCTTTAAGGAGACAAAGGATAATTTTGTCACTCCATCAAGAAGGAGCACATTCCCACAGGAGTTAAGAGGAATAAAGTGGATATTTATTGATATTTTTTGAAGGGCCTTCAAAGGCCCCACCCTGGCAGTACCAGAGCCACAGTTGTGGCTCTGCCTGGATGGCTCCAAGGTGGAAGCAAAAGAGGCTTGGTCACGAGATCTCACATTTTATAAGTTTTAGTCCATTTGCACATAGGAGTTAACTGCCCAATTAATAGCTTCGGATGATGAAGTTTCATCCTCCTTGCTTGCCCACTCTCCACTTTTCATGTTGTTTGTGCTTTGGGCCTGAAGTTTGAAGAGTTTGTCTCCAGCTGGAACAGGATTGTTTTGTCTTCACCCCCCTGTGACAAGATCCCAGTAACACTTTATATAAAGCTAAAAGCTGCACACCAAAACAGAACAGAAAAGCTGAAAACCCAAGGTATCAGGGGCACAGCCCATTCCCATCCTAAACACACTTGGGTTTGCTTTAAAACTCCTGCTGCCTCCCATTTAATCTGCCTGCAACTCCAGCACTGTCAATGGTTATAAATAGCTCGAACAAAACGACGCTTTCAATGCCTCCAGTTTTCTGTCAACAGCCTCTTCCAAACACGACAGGATTTTCTCCCAGCAGAGCCATTGGGTTTATTGGTGTTTGCATTATTCCTCCTCTCTTGGACACGACGAGAAAATAAAGACAATATGTGGTTTTGCTTTGCTTTTTTGCCTCTCTTGCTTCAGTGGTCTCCAGAGGTGGAAAAGAGACGTGTGAAATCCCCAGGACAAGTTCTGCTCTCTGCCAGCACCTCATCAATCCTAAATGGCAAATCCTGCCTTTGGCATTTGGGGCTGAGCATGTTTGTACAACAGAGGTTTGGGGACAAAACTGGAGTTAATTAATAGAAAACTCCTCTTGAAGGGCCCATGGCCAGCACAGGCTGTAGACAGCCAGGACTTGTTCCAGCCCCCAGAACATGGCTAATCCATGTCTGTGCATCCCTGAACTGGCTCAGGAGTGCCATCCTGCAGAATGATGCCACCAAACAGCCCCAGGAGCAGTTAACAGCCCTGGTTCACCACCCTGTACCCCCTGGGTGTGATTTCACTATGCTGGTGCTTTCCTAGACAGAGGTTTCAGGGGATGCCATCTGCCAAGGATCATTCCCAGAAGGCAGGACAACAGAAAAGGCAATCCTGTTTGGGGAGAAAAAAAGGTGTGAATGCAACGTGTGCCTTGCAGCTAGAAAACAAGCTCTGAGTCTTTTTATTCTTCACAGTATATGTCAAAAAGTAGAGAATTAATGTGTGAAATCTCTGTTTGTTCCTTGTTTACTACTGGGGCAGCAATTGGCACCTGTGGGCAGGTGGGTGCTTGGCAGTGGCTGGTCATGTTTTGGATGGAAATTATTTGGACTTCATGGCTCTCAGCTCATCCCTTGGCATCTCCAAGCTGGGATGTGCAGGACAGAGCACAGAAAAGGTAAAAAGCCTCACTGCTGAGTTTTGGAAAAGGGCAGACCATCCACTGGGGCTGTTACAGCTGCATTCACTGTTTTAAGAGTATTGGCTTATTCTGCAATAAATAAATACACAGGCTGCTTCTGCACCTCAGTTCACCCAGAAGCAGAAGAGAGCTGATTCCAGGGTGCAAGGACTGTGCATATAGACCAGAATTGTTCTGCTTTGGGAGTTCTCCAAAATGCTATCATTGATTTTCTGCACCCTGTGGCAAATGTTTAGCACAGCTCTTGAGTGTTTGAAGTATTTTCATGCCTGGTGGAAAGTGTGGCTGCAGGAGTCCCATCCACAGCAGAACAGAAAGGGCTTGAATCCCATTCACAAAAAAAAGAAAAAAAAATACCAGTTTTGGAGATGAAACCTTTTATTTTATCTCCATGTGTTTTTAATCTGCCACACAAGTGGGAGAGATGTGCTGAGAAAGACAGCAGCATGAATAACAAGGCAAAGATAAAAACCACACTCTTTGCCCACTTGTGCTTTAATTTTTCTCAGCCTTTAGCTCACATTACCCTGTCTGCAGCATTTTGCCATTCTGGGCTGAAAAGGATCAGCAGAAAATAAAAGCTGTTTTTTTCCCTTTAGGAGCCATACTGGTCCTGGGGTTGGAGAGGATCTTGCTCAGAGGGACAAGGGACACAAAGAAGGAGCCCAGATATTGTCCATGTCTTTTGAGAGGAGAATATCTGAAGTGAAACAAGCTGCAGACTCCTCCATTCTCATCACAAAGGCACTGGGGATCATTCCCAATCAGTATTTTAATGTAAATTTTATCTTTAATGTACCATAATATCTTCCAGGCTTTACCCTGCTTGTCAAATTTGGTTAATGCTTTAAAAAGGGCTAAATTTTCTTTAGGGCTGGGACAGGAAGGCAGACAACACACACAGCATGACTGTTCAGCCTGATTTCCTGGGGAAAAGAGGCTTAAAAGGAAGAGACCTGCTCAGAGTGCTTTATTCCTCAGTTTCCCTTCTCCACAGGGCTGCTGAAAGTTTTCTATTTTCTAGAGCAGTGAGCAGAAACTCCCATGTCACTACAAACCAATACCATTAAAATTGACTGGATTTTATTTGTTCATTTGGCAGATGAGTGGTATCCTCACTGGAGCTATTCTGCTTCATATGTCTGCGAGATGTTTTTATAATTACTGAACATCTGGCCTGCCACAGGTCTGGGGACTTCACAGAGCCCTGAAAAAATGTTGCCACAGTGTCTGAGGCTCCAAAAAAAAAAAAAAACAAAAACCAAATCACTTCAAACATGCCATTCTTCTAACTTTCAATGTGGTTTTGTGAGAATTTGTTTTAAGGCTCTGGTCCTTATAATTCCTGGAGTCATCACAGCAGGTGGATGGATCACTGGGGTGATGAGCTCAGTTTTAGCTGAGATCTGCTCACATCCTTCTTCCCCTTTCCTCTGCACTAAGTTCCTTACTCCTTGCATGCTGTCAGACACCTGGGAACCTTCAACCCCCTCCAAATATGAACAATTAATCCCCATTAATGATGCTTTAGCAATGGTGAGAAACAGACAAAGGAGAAGGGGGAATGGCTCCACGCTGACACAGATTTTGGGAAGAAAGTCTTCTCTGTGAGGGTGATGAGACCATGGCACATGTTGCCAAGACAAGCTGTGGCTGCTGATGCAGTAAAAGCACATGAAAAATTGAGTTTCCACGCAGTTAAATGCAAGGGGTTGAAGCTACTCATGCCTTCAAAGCAGTTTCCAAAACTAGATCCTCATAAAAAGGTGAATAACAGTTCTGCTGGAGCTTCTATAGAGGTAACCTGGGAAGTGGAACTCTTAGAAAAGCAAACTGGCTTTGTGCTGCTGAAACTCTTCTTAGCTGGATGGGGAGAGAAATCCTCTCAGGGTGTTCAGGGCTGGCTGAGGGGCCAGAAAGCAGGAATGGGGAGAGGGGAGATGGACTGAGCTCTTTTCTGACTCAGAGATGGGGCAACTGAGAGGTATTTTAAATACTTTCATTCTATTTTCAGTCTCATGTGAAGGGTGAGACAATACAGGTGTTATAATTCACACCATTTTAATCAGGAATTAACTATTTCTTAATTACAATACATTATAAGCATTTCTTGGCCTATCAGATTTAGCCACACCATGCTGTAAATGCCTTAAAATCAATCATCAAAAATTACTCTTTGTAGGTCTTATTACATTACATCTTTCATAGTTCTATTTCTCCAAAGTATCTAGTCTTATTTGCAAGGCTACTTTTTGAAACTTGTTTCTAGCTCCATTTCTCTCTCAGCAATGTCTGTCCAGTTCCATGGCATTTCTACCTCAGCATTCCTATCTCAAGGTTTGCATACAGATGCACACTGTGTGAGCCTTCTGTCAGGCTCTGAGAATTTCCTACAAATCCATTTCCCACATTTCCCCCTCTCTCTTGAATGGAAAAACCTTTTTTGATGGTCTTGTTCATTGATTGCTGTGTACAGTGAAGTACACAAGGCACTAGTACTAATATGGTTACTATAATAATTAATGTATATAAACTTGCTTTGTAAAGCTCTTTTAGTGAAGGTGTAAAACTATCTTTCAAATAAGTCATTTAACTATGATCTGTTGTTTGTTTTAATTTGTTAAATGTCTCAGTTTTTGGCCTTTAGAAGAGAGAAAAAGAGAAATTGAAGAAGGTGTTTTTTCCAAGCCTTTTTGGGAGAGATTGATAGAAAAGCTGAGGTCACTATCAAACACTGGTGAGCCTCTGAATGCAGCCGGGAGGGCAGGAATGATGGGGCCAGGCAGGCTGGAATGTGGAAGTGAACAGGAAATCTGTCCATCTGTCCAGATGGGGTGACCCAGTCCTGGGCAGTCCCACACACCCCAGCCCATGGGCTGGGCTCTTTACAGTTAGTAAAACTGGCTTTATTTCTAACCAAAATCTGCTTTCCTGCACAGGAAATTAATTAATTTCTGCCCTGCCCCAAAGGGTATTTCCTAGATACAAAAAAATTGTCTTTTTATATCCAGTTTTGTTTTGGGTTTGGCTTTTTTTTTAGCTGGGCAGACCATTATATCCTCCCTTCAATCTTCTTACTTTTAGACTAAAAAAGCTTTCTTTACTATCTCAGCAATTCATTAAAGTCACTTTTTAACACACCTGTCACTCTTGCTGAACCCTGGTGTTCCTCCAATTCATTTCTGACTTGAAGAGAAGTCTCCTGGCTTGATGTGAGATTTCAGATAAAACTTCACCCACTTCTAAGAAATGAGAATTAATTTCTTTTCATATCTAACTCAAAGAATTTTTTAAAATCCCAAGAATGGGGTATTTTTTTCATTTTTTTGGCAACAGTGTGTAAAGAAATGGAAAGGAGACATAGAAAAGAAGAATTCTTTTCACAAGTCATCCTGTCACCTGTGGCACCTCTCACTGCAAGGTGCTGTGGATGCCGAATATTTACACAGCTTCAGAAAGCAAGGAAATGGAATTCTGGAGGGAAAAATTAACTGGAGAAATGTTCAGTCAGGGTTATCCAAGTATGACACTCTTCCTGCCTGGGGAAGGTGCATCCTCATGAGCTTGACCCTTTCTCAGTCAGGTTCTTTCCTCCGCTGACTGAGGAATTGTGATTCATGTTTGACTGAGGAATTGTGGTTCCATGTTTTGGAGGTAAATTTAATGGTCCATTGGGGATGGTCCTGTTTTTGAGGGATGTTATCTTGATGCAGAAGGACTCCAGGTATTCCTGTGGTTAATTTGGTCTATTCTCAGGGTAATGAAGTCGAGTTGGGAAGAGGGGTGGAATGAAAAGCAGGATGTATGTCCTGTACCACAGAGTGCTCTCTGCCCCGTGCCTGCAGCCCAGCTTCCTTTTAATTTAGGAATTCTCTTGCACAGAAGTGAGCAGTGACTGTTAGTCCTCAAAAATCCACCCACCACAGGAATTCAGGGGTGGTGAATGGTCTCTTATTCCAGCTGCTTTCAGAGGAACTGGGTGAGGCAGTGTCTTGGTTTGAAAAGCCAGGTGTCTGCTGAGGAAGGCAGGAGCCTCCCTTGAAGTGGAAAATGTAAACCCCCTCCCCTTGAATTATTATAATTTTGAAATTAAGGGGCTCTCAGGCAAAGATTTGGGAATGGGAATGTCAGTTCTTTACTTGGAAAATTAAAAATGCAAATGCAATACTACAAAAAAAAAAAAAAAAAAAAAGAAGATGAACCACTGACAAATTCAGAGCAGGCCCTGGCCCCCTGTGTGTCAGGGTGGTGGCACAGTCCCATCCCAGGGTGGCTCAGGGTGGTGGCACAGTCCCATCCCAGGGTGGCTCAGGGTGGTGGCACAGTCCCATCCCAGGGGGGCTCAGGGTGGTGGCACAGTCCCATCCCAGGGTGGCTCAGGGTGGTGGCACAGTCCCATCCCAGGGGGGCTCAGGGTGGTGGCACAGTCCCATCCCAGGGGGGCTCAGCCCTCCTGCAGTGCCAGCTGTGGTTCTGCTGGAGCAGGGATCCTGCACAAGGGGGGAGTTTTCCTCTGGAGCTCCAGGGCTGCTGGAGATGGGCCTGCTCTCCCTCTGGGAATGCAGGGCAGGAGAAAGCTGCTCCTCTGGGAATGCAGTGGGCAAAGGCTGCTGTGCTGTTCCAAACCTCAGATTGTATCCAGGTAGGAATGCTTGGCTCCACCCCTGGGCGGAGCATCTCCCCATGGGATGATGGAATTTGATCAACCATGCAGGGACACTCACTGGCAATGGACAGAAGATAATTAATAATTAATGGCCCCTGAACAGCAGAGATCTCCTGGAGGGAGGATTGGTTGTGGAAGAGATAAAGAAAACAACCCAGGACAGGCAGCATCCTCCACTGCCTGCCAGAAAGGCTCAGCTGTTTGGATTTGTCAGTCCAGCATGTGCAGTGTTGCTCTTCTCAGTAATTTCTCACTTTTCTGTCCCCAGGTACTTAAAGGGGCTCAAAGAGGGCTGGAAAGGCAGTTTTGAAAAACACATGGAATGACAGCACAACGGGGAATGGCTTCAAGCTGGGAGAGGGAAGATTTAGATTAAGGAAAGAAATTCTTCCCTATGAGGGTAGGGAGGCCCTGGCACAGGGTGCCCAGAGTAGCTGTGGCTGCCCCTGGATCTCTGGAAATGCCCAAGGCCAGACTGGATGGGGCTTGGAGCCATCTGGGATGGTGGAAGATGTCCCTGCCCATGGCAGGGGTGGCACTGGATGGTTTTTGAGGTTTTTGAGGTCCCTTCCAACCCAAACCATTCCATGATTTGGTGACCTTGAAGGTGTTTCCTAACCAGGGGTCTCTGCTTCTCATGGGATGCTGTGGCACAGGCAAAGGGCAAAAAGCAGCAGCATTTTCCCCATTCTGAGTTTGCAATGTGAATTTTTTCCCACACATCCCAGCTCTCTCTGGTTGTCTCTCCTTTGCAGCTCAAATGAAAGTGGTTCCTGTCTGCCTTTTAGGAATGGGGATTATTTTAATACCTTACAGACACTCCAACTTTATGTTGAGTGGCCACAGCTTATGGCAGGTGGCACTGGAGGGAAATTCACTGTTCCAGCAGCACAAGATCTAATGCAGAAGGAGCAAGAAAAGCACTTTTTGTGAGAGGACATTTTGGTTACAAGGTAAGGATGAAATAGTAATGAGGAGAGCAAGAGGCAAACACACATCTGGTAGCAGGCAGCCCATGAAAATCAGCACAGGCTGTAAATGACAGTGAAAATCTTCCAACAGAAATTGGAATCTGAATCCCAGACCTGTCATTTCTGCTGGGGATTTTTCACACCACCGAGGGAAGAAGCAAAGTGCTTGGAGTTTCTCACAAAAGGTCACAGTGGGTAAAAGCCAGAGCTTGTCCATTGCTGGCAAGAGATGCAGGAGTGCAGCTGCTCCACGGGGGCTGTGGTGCTGTAGGAAGAAGAAATGCACCATCCCCTGCAGTATTCAGCTGAAGTGAAGGTGTTAGAATTAACAGTTCAGCTGGAGGTTATGCTGGTTTAGGTAATTTCTTTTGTAAGTTCCACTTTCTGTAAGTTCTCCAACATTTTTCTTGGTTTGTAGGCACCTCAGAGCTTTCTGCTGAGTCGCAGATCCCCAAGTAGCAAACTCCAGCTCGCTGACAAGAGTTTTGATTTCTTAATTACTTTTCACGGGCTGTGAGGCAGTCCAAGGACCACGTTTCCCTCTGGGATTTGCAGACAACAGCCTGAAGGCAGCTGATAAGTTTATTAAAGATTCTGCTGTTACTTTGAAGCCCTGGAGCCTCTATTAATATCCCAACGACACCGGGTATGTGCTCAGGGGAGGAAATTGTCCCCCCGCTGTCATCCACCCCTGAATAAACCCAGTGGGACTCTGGGGCTGCTCGTGCCCCTGTGGAGGATGGGGCATTGCAGCAGGAGCAGCAGGTCATGCTGGGCAGTTTTGGGATTACACAACTCCTCAGCCTCATCAGCCTGGCCTGGGGGCAGAGTAAGGGTGTGATGGTTTATCCCAAACATACAGCAAATTTTGCAGTGTTTAATCCCAACAGGCAGCATCACATCTACCTTAACCTCCAGCTAACAGCAGAGAAAGGACTTCCTCTGTTGATTCTTGAACCAAATCCAGTCATTTGTTTTCTTAAACGAGTACTTTCAACCATGTCACTCTGGCGGGCTCACAAGACTTCAGGGATGAAAAGGATATTTGCCAGAAAACTCACCTTTAACTCTATAATAAAAGAAGCCAAACCTTAGTTCTCACTCAAAAAGCTCTCATTCTATCTCCAAACCCTAATTATGCACCTTCAGAGAGTTAATGGGTAGGGTTGGTGTTCTTCTCTCTGCTGATGTAGGAACACATTCAGCGCTCTCATTTTGATCTCCATTTAGATTTAAGGAGCACTCTCACACCCAGGGGGGGAATTGTTCCCTCCCTGCAATGGAGTGAATCATTTGCTCTATTGCAAGGGAACTCTCTCTCAGGAGCACCTGATCCTGGCTTTTTAACACCAACATTTCATGGCTTATGGCATGAACCAGCACAGGCAATGGAGGGGCAAAGTTACAAGGAGCACACGTGGAGGAAGAAAGGGAAAGAATGTCCCTGGTTCTGCTCTCTGTGTCAAATTCTCCAGGGCTTTGCACCTGGAGCAAATCCCAATCCTGTTTGCACCACTGCAAACCAGGTGCATTTGTGGGGCTGGTGTTACTCTTTTTTGAAGGAGAAACTGGTCCAGTAAGAGATGCAGCAGCATCCCTGCCTCTGGCACAAGCACAGCCAGGAGGGAGATAAAAAACCAAACATGGTGAGCCTGTTTATGATTTCAAAACCAACATCTCTTTGGGGAAGATCTTCCCAGTAATGGCAAAAAAAAGAAAAAAAAGTGTACTTGTGGATTTCTACCCCAATAAGTTTGATAACAGAATTTAATAAATGAAGATGACAGGGGCTGTGGTTGAAAGGAGGTCAGATTAGCAAGCCCTAAACAAAGAATCTTATTTCCGTAGGCTGCATCTCGTGTGGGAGATAACATCTTTCCTCAGCCTCAGCTTTTACTGGATGCTTTAATGAGAAAAATGTTTCCAGGACCTGGAAAAAGGATTATTGGCCATAAACATGGGGGTTTGTGTGGTTTTTTTTCAGGTGACTTAAAAAACAAGCACAAACCTTGTCTTATCTATGCCCTGTGGCCGCTGCCTGCACTTCAGCCACCACTTTGCCAAATATATCACCACCCCACCATCCTATGGTGGACCCCCAAGCAGTGCCCAGCAGTGTGAATCTCCCAGTTTGGACTTTGTCAGAAGGTGGGAGAAGGAAAACAGCTTCCCACCCTTGTGCTGGCTCAGACTGTGCTCATTAAGAAGTCTTTTGCCCAAGAAGCAGGATGCTGTCTCTTTCTCTCATCCATTCCCCCCTGTGCAGGTTGAAAGCACAAGCCTTTGTCTAACATGGAAATGGATTCAGGAAAATGTGTTGCTGAGAGCAATTTTGCAGAGCTGGAGGGGAATGTCAGTAAGAGATCAGCTCTTTTCTGTCTGTATATTCTATTATTCAGCATCACAGGCTTGATTTTTCTACAGCACTCAGCCAAACGCTCACCTGCTCGTCACCGACCATCAAAGCAAGCTTTTCAAAAGAGTTCATCTGCTATTTAGAGTCTGAAATAAATTTTAGGAGGAAAAAAAAAACCCTCTTTGCCTCCCTACTTCTAAGCCAAATCCTTTGTAAGGCAGCATTAGTGCAGAGTGGGAGGCAAGGTGAATTTTTTGGAAGCCAAGGTGGGCATAACTTTGGGTGCACAGCAGGAAATGTGCAGGGATGGTTTCCCACAAGGTGCCTCAGCCACTCCCTTGCAGGTAGAGTGGCAGAATCTCTATTCCACCACCCCTCTTCTTTTTCCTCCAGGAATTACCACATCCCTGCATGTTTGGGGGAAAGATGTGGGGAAAGATGGGCTTCACTCAGGGTGGGATAATCTCAGGTTGAGTAGGAGTTCTGAGGACTCCATGACCCTAAACGTCCCTCTGTCACCTCAGAATAAATCCCCACTTGTGAGTTTTCCAACTGAAAAGGAAAACCAGTCTATTACTGACAAACCAGGAGCACAAGTGCTTCCTTTTCAAGGGAGTTGAAACAGTAGAAAGCTCTTCTGGGGCATTGATAAGCCCACGTCTGTTTACACTTAACAGCTCCCAGAACATATAACAGCATAATTAATGAGTAAAAAATAGAAGGCAAAACCCCACCAAGCCCCAGATCTTACTGCAATTACAGGCAGAACAGTGAACCACTTCAAAACTGCTTTGTCCACACAGTCCCCCACTGGCTGAGGGGGAAATGCACAATTTCTTGTATGCTTTTCAAAAAATATGCAGCAATTCCCAGAATCAGGACAGGGTTATGTTTTCTGGGGTCATTTTGGGCTTTTTTTTTTTTTTTGCTGTACCTGGGATGAAATATCACCAGAGGTAATGTTCCCCCTTACATCTGCTGGTCTTTAATACACACAAGAATGTCAACAGGCTGGTCAAAGAAATCCTTAATCATGCTTGGTGATCTGAATTTGGCCTGGATCCTTTGAACTCTGAGCATTAAACTTCAAGGCAGTTTTATTATTCAAAGGGAAGTTCTTGTGTATGGGCTGAAATTGTTGTGGTTTTCCTTGCTCTGCCACCACTGTGTTTTCTCTCATTCAAAATAAAAATGAGGAGTTGAGTATCATCCTGAGGTTGTTTGGGGGATGATGCAGACTTTGAACTGCTCTGTATCAGAGCACTTTGGTTTACAAATCAGTGAATAATTTTTGTGTGGTGGCTTCAATACTCTTTTGTGTGGTGCTTCAATACTCTTCAATACTCTGTGTCCACAGAAACTGTTCCAGGCACTCCCAGGAGCCATTATTCAGGTTCATCTCATTGCAATTCCTTGGTTTTCTGGCCTCACAATCACACTCCTTCTCCGTGATACCCTTGAAGTCACAGGGCAAAAATTCTTTTGGAAGGGTTGGGTGGAGAAACAGGGGAAAGGTTTTTGTTTTGGAAAGAAAGGGCCACCAGAGATCTTTGACTATGGAGAAAAATATTCCTAAGAGGTGCTCAAATCCAGACTTGGGTGAACTTGCCAAATGTTCAAAAATAAACTAAAAAGTTATTTCCTTTTAAAACTTGTCAGGCTTTTCTACATGGGACATTCTGTGTGTGATTATTGGGAGCTGGTTCAGCTTAGAGCTGAAACCAAGCTGGCATTTGCCTAACAGTGCATCTAATCACAAACCCATGTCACTCCTGTCTGCTGAAAGGCATTTTCCATGTGCTGCTTCCCTTTCCCTGAGGGGTTCCTGTTGCAATCCTTTCCTGAAATGGGGGCTGCAGTGATCCCTGCTCTTCTGAGTGCATTTCTGATAAAGACAGATATTATTTCTGATAAATTCTTTGTGCAAAAACACCCTTTGCCACATCTTGCTTTGGTTTTCATTTGAAGTGTTTTCCTGGTCACCTCTTCCCAGAACTCGATAAATTAAATGTTTTATGTATTCCTCATAAGACTGGGGCCTGTTTGGTTCTCAACAGAGAAAAGAATAAAGCACAAACAACTTGCTAATTAAATCCTGAAGCCATCTGGATTTAAAGGCAAGGGCCAGGCTAACTTTAATACCTGCAGGGCTGTCCCATGGGGACAAGGAGCAGCTCTGATTTCCCCTCCACCCTTCCGAGGCCAGTCTGAAAACTCACCCTGGATCCTGGAGCATGGAAAATGAGGGAGGAAGTGAGGAGCAGTCTTCCCATGGAGCAATCCTCTGCTCAGCCACTCACTCTGCCATCCAGCACAGCTCCTGTGAGCTGTGATCCATCCCACAACAGGGTGGGAGGTAATTAGCAGAGGTAATTAGCTGAAGTCATCCTCTGGCCAGGCTGCACAAACTGTGATCCCCAGCAAAGGAGTGGGAATGATGGGTCCAAAACCTCACCAATCATTGCAAATTCCCAGACAGAACACTCAAGGCTGAAGGCATGATGTGAAGTTTTAATCTATGCTGTACCAGCTGGTTGGGTTTTGGGGTTTTTTGGTGTTTTCATAGAGAGAAATGGGGATTATTCCACCCAAACCTTTCTGTGATGAACTATCCACAGCATCATTTGCTTCTGACAAAAATGACTGCAAAAAGCCCAGCCCAAAAGTAGGATTTTCTGCCTTAGTTTATGAATTACCTGCAGTGGCTTTAGAAATACTTTTTCCCTTGATGTAAAGTATCAATTTTATTTTCACTAACATTTTGTATACACGCCTGCAGAGCACATATATTCTGCCTAGCACAGTTTTATTGCATTGCTATTTTATTTACTTCCTGCCTTGTGAGGTGTGTTGATAGGTAAACCTCTTATTTCTTAGTGCAAATGCCTGATCTCTTTGATGGATATTTCTTGAACTCTCTTCACTTGCAAACAGTGCTTGGGGTTCAAAAAATATCACCAGCCAAGCCAAGGAAACTTCAGAGAGCCTCAGCTCATTGTCAGTCCTACATCCCATACAAGGAGCTGGCATTAGTTTGTTTTCAGTTGTGGAGTAGTTTTGTAAGCTCAGTTTTTCAGGGCCTGCAGGTTGAGAAGATGTCAGTGCATTGTGGAGATGAACAAGTGATGGCAGTGTGAAAATGCTGCCACTTGGGAATGGATCTGGGTACATGTGGAGATAATCAGGAATCACTTTTAATCACACACTGTTTAATTTTGGTGCTAATTTTCAAATTTATACAAGCTATTAGTTATTGGGGAAGCAGGTGGATCTTGTCTGTGTTGGTTTCCTGTTCCTCTCTCTGACTTGTGCAAAATCTTCTCTGTGTGGTCTGGGCTAAATTCTCTTGGTCATTTTACAGATGGAGCATTTTATTGGAATTTTGCTGCTTCTTTTGTTTTTGTGTCATCAGTGAATTCTGGAGTGCTTGATCTCCACCAGAAAATAAAAACCATGGAAAAGCAGGGCTGAAAACCTGTTGGTGTTGTTTGGTTTGGGGTGTGCTTGGTCAGGAAGCACCCCAGATCCTGAGGGTGGGATTATTGGCTCTCTAATTATTGTAATTACTGGTTTAGTAATCCCTAATTACTGGTTCTGTCCTGGACAGGGCTCTGGGTTGGAGAGCCACTGTTTTAATGCCAATGAATCAATTTATGATGTAAAAAGAGCAGTTGTGCTACAACAAAAAAGGACTTGCAGGGCCACAGAACATCACTGGAACAACTCTGAGCAAGTGATGGTCTCTTTCTTCCACCCAGCCCTGAGGACACCCCTGTTTGTGGGGGTCCTTCAGCTCTGGCATGCAGAAATGAGCTGGCAGAAGAGGATTTGGCAACCATTTTTGGTTGCCAGAAAACAACCTGCTCTCTGAGCACTGATGAGGCAGGACAGGCATTCCTGCATGGAGTTTGATGCCTCAGGTTTTGGCTTTTCTATTTTTCAGATGCTGTGCTGCTTTAGTGTGTGGGTCTGGGCTTCATATTATGGGATGGTGAGCTCTGTGGGGATGGTGAGCTCTGTGCACAGAGCAGGGAGACAAAACAATTCCTGCTCCAGCTGGGCACCAAGGACAAATGATCCAAATCTCAGCCCAGGAGCACAAACCCCATGGGCTGGAGAGAGAAAAACAAGCAGGGTGGGAGTGCCTGGGCTAAAGCTGGGATGGGACAATGAACTGCAAGGTGCAAATGGAGCAGAGCTGATCACAGTGAGAGACCCCATGACCAGGTGTCCATTTTGGGACCATTTTGGTTCATCTTGGGTGCAGTCCTGGCTGGGCTCCTGTGCTGCCCAAGGTGGGTCCTTGGAGGCCTTTTAATAAATCCCTGCTTTATTCTTTAACTCAGTCTAGCCTCAGTTCTAGGTCAGCTTTCACAAGGCATCAATTTCTCCACGTGTGATAGACCCTGAGGGAGTGTGCCTTTGATTTTTTCAGCCCTGATTGCACAGAGGAGGCTGCTTAAGGAGCAATTTCCTATTCAAAGTGGGAAGCAGGATGGAATCTGGCCATTTAGCCTTTTATTCTATGAGGGGAAAAGTGCAATTTTGAGCACATTAAGCAGCGTCACTGAATTACAGAGCAGGGAGTTATAAAAAGGTATGGAAAAGTTCTCCCAGGTCTGCTCTTCACAGCCTCGTGGAGCTGTAAAAGGTTAGCACTTAGTTTATTTTTGCACCATGGGCATGCAAGGCAAGGTTTTGTGGTTTTCTGGTCCTTTTGTATGGAAATCTGGAGTTCCAGCAGATGTCACAGGATCCCAGGATGGGGAAGAAGAAGGGAAGAAGATCCTGCAGAGGATAAGGAACAAGAAGCAAAGGCCTCTTTGCTTCCATGTGTCAAAAGAGAAAGAGTGAGGACCTGGAGCAGCTGGGCAGCCAAGAGAGGTAAAAAAGGTGATTACACACAAGTTGTCCACACTTTGGGAATGCTAATGGTTAAAAGTCTCAGCAAAGGCCAGTATGAATGTGGGGAGGGAACAGGATGAGGAAAGGGAATGAGAAAGCCCAAAGAGAGGCAAAGCACAGAGGTTTTATTGATCACCAAGGAAGAAAAGTCAATTATATCCATCCCAGGGATGTGGAAGGATTCCCACAGGGAACTGAAAATGGAAAAGTACCACAAACCCTAACCTGACTTGCGTAGGGAGATTTGGCAGGACATGGGACCTTCATGTGGTGCTGCTTGTATTGCCCTGCTGTGCTCTGCACTATCAAAAACCTGAAATATCCAGAGGCAAAGAAAAATGGTAGGTGCCAGTGCCTTACCTTTGCTGGTGTGGGCTGGGAAAGCAGAGGAGTAGGGAAACCATCCGTGCTCAGCTGATGACCAAGTTTGTAACTGAAACTTCAATTTACAGACCACTTTATTGACAAAAAGAGCTGATTTTTTAAAGTTTCATAGAGAAACTCAGAAAGTCTTGCATAAACCAAGCACTGCATCTCCACTAATAAACCAAACAGAGCCAGAAAACATGGTATTATTGACCAAACAGTCTAATTTTTAATGTTTCCCCACACATGTTCAGTCTATGGAAGACTAAGAGTCTTCCAGACAATACCAGGGAAAGCATAAACCTAAACTGTTTTGGGGCAGGAGTCTCTAAGACTAGTCTGGCTTTATTTTTTATTATAAAAGGTGAAATATCAAGGTCTTCCTTCCTTCCTTCCTTCCTTCCTTCCTTCCTTCCTTCCTTCCTTCCTTCCTTCCTTCCTTCCTTCCTTCCTTCCTTCCTTCCTTCCTTCCTTCCTTCCTTCCTTCCTTCCTTCCTTCCTTCCTCCCTCCCTCCCTCCCTCCCTCCCTCCCTCCCTCCCTCCCTCCCTTCCTTTCCTCCCTTCCTTTCCTCCCTTCCTCTCTTTAGAGATTACATTAGAAACCCTATAAGTATTTAAAGAGATTTTAAAATAAGGATTTAAAATGAGGTACAAAAAGCTCCATCCCAGCCTATCAAGGATGTGAGACCCTGTTTTCCCAAGCTAAAAAATGCTCAAGGATGATGTGGTTGAGAGTCTTCCAAGAGTTGTCCTTAGGACATTCCTCCTGCCCTTCCCTGCAGATTTCTGGTTGTATTTAGATGACGCACAAAATTGTCACTTTAATGGTGTCTGACCATTTCACGTTCCTTCTTTAGAGGAGGACATTCCTTCAAGTGGAATGTTCAGCAAGAGCACCCAAAATAGGACCTTTAATTCCCTGTCCAGCCTTGGCTTCGAGCGTCGGACTCCTCCCAGGCATATTTCATGTGAGGCTCCAGACAGTCTCACTCCAGTAACCGGACACTTGATGGCTTGGCTGGCTTGCCTATCCCAGGCTTGTTTGGAAAGACAACAGGTAGAGAGACAGGCTGAGGGCTGCAGGCCAGGATCCCTCCCAAAATTCCAGGGAGCTGCTCCCTCGGCCAGCGTGCGGCCCGGTGATGTTCATGGCTTGTGTTGTATGAAACAAAATGAAAACTGGCTTTGTTTAGGCACTGGTTTTGAGGGATGAGATCATGGGGTGACTGAACACAGCAAGTGTGACTCAGCAGGGTCTCACACAGCAATGACCACATAGCTGAGCTCCCAGCTCACATCTGCTGGAATAAATCCCTGTCCCAGGGCCAGCTCGCTGGGCACCACAGTTCCCTGGCCCTGTTTATGAAGACATCTTTGTTGGATGCAATTTTTGCCAGTCCCCTCAGAGGCTGGGTAAATTATTCTTGCAATTTCTTCTGCATGAAGCCATGGGAAAAATTCTACTGGAGGGATGGGAGCACCAGAGACAGGAAAGAACTGCGCAGGAGTTGAAGAATGACAAAACCTGAGGAAAGGACAGAAGTGGAGAACTTCTGCAGAAAAAATGTCATGGGATATCCTTAGCTGGAAGGGACACACAAGGATCATCAAATCCAGCTCCTGTCCCTGCACAGACACCCCAACAATCCCATCCTGTGGAGCATTGTCCAAACTCCCCTGGAGCTCTGGCAGATTTGGGGCTGTGTCCATTCCCTGGGGAGCCTGGGCAGTGCCCAGCACCCTCTGGATGAGGAACCTTTCCCTGATATCCAACCTTAACCTCCCCTGACAGGGTATTGTTGCAGTTTTGGGTTCTACAATATAAAAAAGATTTGTAGCACCTGAAAATATGCACAAACCTGAATAGTTTCCGAGGAGAAGGGGAGGAAGGAACATGGCACTGAGGGAAATCTGTATCTGCCTAGAGCTGATCTCTCTGTAGGAGCTACAGAAGTCATCCCACTTCTGTGGGTGATGGGAGAGGAGAGCTGTGCCTTTACAAGGATCTTACAGATCTTCACAAGAAGCCCTTAGCCACTTATTCCAGCCTTGGTTTCCTGGATGTCAGGAAATGCCTGTTGGATTAGAGAGATGACAGATGACATTGCCAGATGATTTTTTGCAGGGGAGGTTTCAAGGAAGAGATGGCTCAGTACAAATGTATTGAAATGTGTCCTGAGCAGAAAAACAAGGTGTTGATGGAACGAGGATGTGGGAATAAAAGAGGGTTATTCAGGTGGGACACAAGAGGCTACAGCCACTTTGGATGGCAGGAGTGAGTTGACTGACAAAAATCAGGTAGAGAAGTGCAACCAGGCCCTTTTCTCCTCTGGAGGACAATATTTTATCTGTTTTATCAGATTCAGAGCAGGCTTTCCTTGCCTTCATAGACACCAAGGCCTCAGTCTCCAGTGGGATTTCAGAGCACTGTTGCACCCTCTAAACAAACCCCATCTCTCATCATGAAAGAAGGCACCACTTGGAAATTTCCACCTCTCATTGTCTCTGCTGCTCCTTTCTGTATATTTTGTCTCCAGTGAGCGATCAGAGCATCCTGACAGCACTTGAGATGTGAGCTATGAAAAAAAAATAGTGCCTTGGGATTTCAATCTTCCTTGGGACATTTGCTTGCAAACATCTGCCTGTTTGTGCAATCTGGCTTCTTGCAGCAGCAAACTCCTTCTAGAGCATTTTGATGAACCCTGGGACAAGCTTGGCTCTGGCAGTGGTGCTGTGCCTGTCCCCAGAGCAGGGGGAGGGATGGGAAAGGGGGGTGGCTCTGGCAGATGCAGGGAAGTGGCTCTGACCTTCCTGTCATTTCAGGGGAGGATATTAGCAGAGGGTTTCCCTTGGGCTTCATCCACACCATCCCTGCTCTCTGTACTGACAACAGCATGAACAACAACCACTATAAGTAAGAAAACTCATGGCTGCATCCTCCAAGGGGACAAGGCAGTGAAAGCACCTTGCAGAAAATTGTTGTGGGCAGAAAATCAGAGATTTATGGAATCATGGAATGGTTTGGGCTGGAGGGAACCTCAAAGTCCATCTCATTCCACCCTCTGCCATGGGCAGGAACACCTTCAACCATCCCAGGATGCTCCAAGCCCCAGTGTCCAACCTGGCCTTGTATAAAGTCACAGAATCACAGAATAATGAGGTAGGAAGAGACCTCTAAGATCATCAAGTCCAACCTGTGCCCTCACACCCCAACCAGACCATAGCACCAAGTGCCATGGCCAGTCTTTTTTAAACACATCCAGAGATGGTGATTCCACCACCTCCCTGGGAAGAGCATTCCAGTACTGTATGATTCTTTTGGTGAAAAATTTCTTCCTGATATCCATCCTGTCCCTTCCCTGCTGTAGCTGGAGACTGTGTCCTCTGGTTCTGTCAGTGCTGCCTGGTGGGAGAGACCGACCCCACCTGTCTGCAGCCTCCCTTCAGGAAGGTGTAGAGAGCAATAAGAGCACCTCTGAGCCTCCTCTTCTCCAGGCTAAACAGCCCAGCTCCTTCAAATGTTCCTCACAGGGTTTGTGTTCCAACCCCTTCACCAGCCTCGTTGCCTCCTCTGGACGTGCTCAAGCATCTCAACATCCTTCCCAAACTGAGGGGCCAGAACTGGACATGGACAAGTCTGCCTTGGGCACTTCCAGGGATCCAGGGGCAGCCACAGCTCCTCTGGGCACCCTGTGCCAGGCCTTCCCACCCTCACAGGGAAGAATTCCTTCCCAATATCCCAACTGATTCTCTATTTCAGTTTGAGGGCAGCTGAAGCATGGCAGCACTGGCCAAGAGCAGGGCTGCCTCTTTCTCCCACTGCAGCTGAGCTCACCTTCAGCAGAGTTCCTTGGTGCCTTCAACCACTCACTGCTGAAGCTTCCCTCAGCTGCACAGAATCATTATTCTCATTTTCCATTATCCTCATTTTCTATTATTCCCGTTTCACAGATATGGCACCAAGGAGAGGTTACAGGGCATGATCCTCTCCCTTAACTTTCAGAAATCTAAAATGAGATGTTTTGCCCTAAGCCTGTTACTGTGACCTTCCATTAGAGAGAAAAGGGTGAAGCTGGTGCCTCCAGGGGAGAATTCTCCTGATACACTGATGAAAACTCAGTTTAGGAGGAGATGCATCACCCTTTATTGTGTCTGGGTAGCTTTTCATGGATGCTAAAGCAATCCAAGGGTGACTAACTCACATATTCTCACCAGACTCACCTGCTGGGGCTGGAACAGACCTAAGTACCTCCAATCCCACATCCTTATTTTCCAGGATTACTCAGCTTTGTCTCAGCACTCAGCTGCACATTGAGGATTTGAGACAGGCATTTAGGCTCTGCTCCTAGCTGACTCAAGCCCAGGGCTGTCTTTTATTTCATTAAAAGCAACTAAATTAAATGCAGTGCTGGAAATATGGAGAACAAGGATTTGTGTGGTCTCCAGTGTTGTGTCAAGCTGCTACAAACAGCCTATTCCAACAGAAATTCCTGCTGCCCCACAGCTGAGCAGCTCTGCTTCCTGTCAGTGCAGCACTGCTTTGGTGCTGGTCTCTCTGCTGGGGTTTTCCTGCTTTCCTTTGTGATCTGACACAGCCTCCCGTGGCAAATGAAAACCTAGCAACTGGTGGCTTTGACAAAATACTCGCTTGGCTCACTGCAGGGAAGCATGGATTTACTCACTGTGGAAGGAGAGGCAAGGAATGTTTCTCTTTTAATTCTGCTTGGTGAGAAGCTCTCCCTCCTCCCCTCAGGACAGAGCTGTGCCTGTTCCAGGATCCCCTGATCCCCCTGTAACCTCAGGGGGGCCTTCTTGCAAGAGCAAAAAAGGGCCCCTGAAAAAGCCCCAGCCAGGCAGAAGCAGCAAAATGAGAGACAGATTCTCTCTGATTTGGTCATAAAATCACAGCCAGCTCCTAATTTAGCCTCACATTTACAACCTGCCTCCAGCTTCTGCTCTGTCTTCCTGAAGTTACTGTTGATTCTCACCAGATCTTGCTCCACTGACTTGGGCTTCACTCCAGAAAACTTTGCTTTCCTCTGTGTCCAAACACATGGGTGGGAGGTATCTATACTGCTGAGTCTGTTTGCCCTGGACCATTTGAGAAAAAAAAAAAAAGAAAAAGAAAAAGATGTAATTTAATCCTTGACAAGAGCTCCTTCCATTTAGAACAGCTCAAGAGGGTGAATGAAGACTCAGAGACCACACAGCTGAATGGGCAAGAGTTGCATGAGCCAGAAATGACAAATCATGTGAAAATCTAAATAACTAAGGGCTGTTTCTCCTCAGCAGCTCTCCCTCCCTCCATCTTCATGTAACTGAGATTTACTGGGAGTCACTGCCCAGAGGAACTCGAGGACAATTTAACAGCACAGGGCAACGCCCTTGGAGGATGGGTCAGCTCTGGGACACCAGCAAACCCAGCAGGAACATTTTTATTTGCTGGGAAAGGCTCAGTGACAAAGGGTGGAAGAGAAAGAAGTGCACAAGTCCAGGCATGGGTGACTGATGCCATGGCTGAGTGGCTGAGCAGTGTGTCTGGAAAAGTGACTTGATATGCAAGTTTTCCCACTTTTTTTCCCAGCTGGAGGAGTGTTTTATACCCCTGCTCTACTTTTATACCCCCAGTTTATGCCCTGCATTTTTATTTTTTGAATGACACTGCTGAAAACATCAAAATACAGATTAATCTGGTGACCCTTAAAATAAAAATTTGAAGATCCCTTCTGAGGTGAAATTTCACTCATACCTTACATTTGCTCAAACTTAAATTTCACTTCAAATCTTTCATCCAGGTTTCCCTTTTTACACTGATTAGTTTTAGTACTTCTAATCACTCAACTTTTTTTTTTTTTTTTTTTTTTGTTTCTTACATATTTGGGAATAAAAGGAATGTTTGTCATTTACATATCTGAGTTGTCACAAACCAAGTTCAAGAGGACTGACTAATGATCCTGATCATTAATCTTTTTAACAGGTGCAGACAAAACGCACATTTCCCGTAGATGGAGAATAATTTCACTCTTTGCTTTCTTTGATGCAGGGCAGAAAACATCTGGCTGACATCAGAGCATGCAAACCCTGCTTTTACACAAGCATCTGGCAAGGTGGACTTATTACACAGAGTCTCACTTGATTAGCAGTAATTAAATATAAGCTCAGATCTCAGTGTTTATACGCCGACACCAGCTTGGAATGAAAATCAAAACCAGGGGCTATTCCTGTTGTGTCTGCTTGGTGGAACTGTTCCCATCAGCTGGGAGTGAGTTGTCCACCCTGACAAGAGAAGCTCAGGTTGATGGATTGAGGTCCCCAGGGCAAGGAGCATCAATGAGGGAGGAAATCATCAAATCATCGTGGCTGTTCTGCTGACTTGTTGTGTGTCCAATCTTCCTTGCTTTCTGAAAAGGTAGACTGAATGTTATTAATTTACCTAATCCTTTTTGATAAATTTTTCTGGAGGCTTGCAGGATGAGAGCCTGACACAGTTTGAGTCATTGTCTGGTTGTGTTGTGCCAGTGGTATGGATCCAGAAGTGAGGCTGAGTGTGTGAGAGTGGAGACCTCACAGAACTGGAATAAACCAATTCCCTCTCCCATCTTTTCTCTTAACACCCCCTAAAGAGAGCAAAACTCAGAGTGACAGCTCTGTGTTGGGTGACTCAAGGGGTTGTGGAAAAAAAGGGAAAACACAGAACTTTCCTTTTCCTGCTCCAGGAAGAGCTCTCAGTAGCCCCTTGCCCTCCTTGACACAAAGGTTTACCCTGCCTCCCTTTATTACTGGCTCTTCTTGCTCTGTGCTGCTTTATGTTCTTTTTTATGCCAAAACCAAACCAAAGTCAACCTTGCCCACCCACAAATTGTAGTTTTTTGTTTAGAGTGCACCAAGATTTGCATGTAAAAGGAGTTGCAATCTGGAACGTGGTTTGTTGTTGTTGTTGATGTTGTTTGTTTGTTTTTTTCTGACATTTTCTGCTCAGTCTGGGTACAAATATGTCAGCTCCCTTTCAGAGGGTCCAGCACCAAGATTTTATGGTGTGGATGCTTTCTCTGACGCACAAATGAATGTTGTGCTGATAATGGAAAGCTTCAAAATTAAGGAAGTTTCTGAGAGGCCTTCCTGGGCCTTTTCAGAGCATCAGGGAATCACTCAGGTTGGAAAATCCCTCTAAAATCATTAGTCCAGCCATTAACTCAGCACTACCAGAGCCACCATGTCCCCAAGTGCCACAGGTACAAAGCCTTTAAACTCCTGCAGAGATGGGGACTCCACCACCGCCCTGGATATCTGTGCCAGGGCTGGACAACCCTTTTGGTTCAATTAGGTCCCAAAGTTTCAGTTATCTTGAGTCATTCCTACACCTCCATGGGGGCAGTAGCCAGTCTGGGGGGATCTCTGTTGTGTGGGGTTGGAGGATGGGGTATGCTTGCAATTTGCAACCCACTTGGGCAACAACCTTGTCTCTCTTCAAAATTTTGTGCTTTGAAAATTAATTTTTTTTGTCACTTCATATTTTACAGGATGCCACCAGACGTACACAGGGCTGGAGATCTTGTTGTTTTGTGCCACCTCAGTACCTGTTGGTTGCTTCATGCTTGGTTCATAATTAGGAGACCAGCTTCCTTTGGTCATGGGAAGGGGAGTAAAGGGCTGAGAATGTTGATTCAAAGCAGATGAATCCTTCCAAATTGCCCATTTTGAAGAGTAATTTTCTTCCACAAACAACATAGAAGCCACTGCCTGCATCTGTTAACTGCCTACAGCAGACTCTGTAGAATACCCCCAAGAAGGGATTTCCTTTACCTGAAAGAATTTCCTGGAAAAAGAAAGCTTTCCCAAAGCGTTATTTCACTAAAATCCACTTTTCCACTCTGGAAACCCCTGTGGCAGAAGCAATGATGCAACGTGTTGGAGGTGCTAATCTGGCTGCTTCAGAACCAGGCTGTTCATTTGTTCAGTGTGTGTTTCAGGGCAGCCTAAGGGAGAAATTCTCAAACACACTCCAGTTTCCCTCTCTCACAGAAATTTTATCTGAAAAAAGGCAGAGCCTCTGGCTTTGTGCCACCTTTTCACAGCCCTTTGGATATGTGAACACTGAGGGGTGCACAAATTCACTGGTACTGTAAGAACAAGGACTGGCAACGTGACCACCTGAGTTACTGACCTTTGCTGGGGCTGCACTGACCTCAGATGCTCCTTTGGCTGTGCAGCAGAGCCTCATCTGCCTGGCACATGTGGCCCCTGGATTAAACAGGTTGTACTGAACAGAGCACAAAGAACTCCACCAAGGCAGATGATGAGATCTGTCCTGGTCCAGCCAAGGAGACACAGCCAAGCCTGCTGACGTCGGGATGGAGCACTATCAGCCTGCACCAGCTGAGCCCCTGGGCCTTGTGATTTCCAACCCTGCTCAGCTTGGCAGCTGTGAAATTGCATTAGTGGAGTTAGAGGCATCTGGGTTATGAATTTCAGCCGACTAACAATGGGCAAGGATCTTTCCCACACCCACCAGAGAGGTCTGTGGAGCGCAGCTGGAAACCACGGGTGAGTCAAGAGCAGTGGTTCTCTGCTTTCACTGACACTTACACCAACCCAAACACATGGAAGGCTTCCAGTTTCTCTTGGAGTAAACAAAGGGAAGCACAAAACCCTATTATTTCCTATAGCTCTTTGTTCAGGGAGTATTTTTAGTCCAGCTGACGATGATTTTGTGTATCCAAAGTGTTTAATTAAGTACATTCATCAAAATGAAGACCCCCCCCAAGGAAATTTTTGTGAGTGTTTCTCCATCCAGCAGGTCACTCCCTTGCAATGCCAATTTCACATGTCACTCTGGGAATCCAGGCATGGGTTTATTATCTTATTTCACTATCAGAGTTCAATAATTTATAACAAAAATCATCACATCCATCTGTCAGTTCTGGGAAAAAACCCTCTTCCTATCCATGGTTACTACCACTCTTTAAAACCAAGAGAGCATGCAGAAATAGAGAGAGGAGACAAAAATATCTGTTTAGAACAAAAGTCCCATACTTTTAGGATGCATTTATGATGCATGAGATGCTTGTTAAGCCAATTCCAGGTTATTCCAACCCCAAATCCTGTTTGTTTCTTCTGCAGGCTCCTATCAGTTTGCTGAAGTGAAACAGAGCAGGAATATCTGGAGGAACATCAGTAAAAGCAGCTGGACAGTGGGCTAAAATAAGCTTAATTTTCCACAGTAAATCCACACCTCTAGGTTTATGGAGAGGTAAAAGGCAGACACCACGTGCTGACCACAACCACAGATGATGTCTGTGCTGCAGCTTGTAATGCCCCCCTTCCCAAACTGGTGTTCCTCCATCCACACAATGAAATTATCACATTCCTTCTTGAAAATTCATTGGATCACACGTGGCAAGTGCTGGTCAGACACACAGGGAGTTCTCCCTGTGCCTTGACTTTATCAAATTCCAGACTGAAGGGCAAGAACACTTCTGTTAGGCAGGAGAGTTGTCCATATGTCAGTGCCAGTGCTGCTGCAGGTTCAAGGTTGGACAGAAACACCGGATAAAACCAGAGGGCTGTGTCCAAAGGGCTTAAATTCCTTCTCTAGGCTTTCCTCCTGCTGGGCTCCTTACCACACAGGCTTGGGCCTTCAAAATCCAAAAATAGCCCAAGACATCACTGGAGTTTTAAAAGTCTTCTTGTTTCCTTTTGGAATCACTTGAAAATGCACTTTTGAAGCTCTCCTGCATGGAGATTTATCTCATTCCTTGAGACTGTGCTGCTTCTGAAGCAGTGCTCTATGAACAGTGGCAGGGGAGGAAAGGAAAGGCTTCAACCCCACCATAACTGGAGCAATCCAGACCAAAGAAACCTGGTTTTATATTCCTTTTTTTTTCCCCTTGGAAGCCAAAAAACTAAACAACAGCACTCAGGTTCATTAATTGGAGTGAAAGCACGAGATTTACTCTCTCCCAAGGTTAACCTCCAGGCTGCTTGGAGTTTGAAACTGCAGCCTGGCACAGGTCCAGCTCTGAATAACAGCTCATCCCTCCAGCTTGTTTCCAAAAAAAACCCAACAAAACATAAACAAACCAAACAAGAAAGCTCGACCCATCCCCTCTGTAATTCCAGGATCAAAATGTTTGGGGCTGATTGCTCCAGAATGTCCAGGAGACACAGGAACGCAGAGGATACAAGCAGAGGGAACACTGCTACTCTATGATCTTCCCTGTTTCCCAGTAAATTTATATGGAACATTGGAAGGGGTAATGGTCTCTGTCCTTTGTGCCTCATGTGGAGCTCAGTAGGTGAATAATGAAAACACAGCACAAAGTCCAGCTTGAGGAAAATGTTCATTTTCAGCTCAGAAAACTGGAATCTCCTGGAAGATGTCTGGGAAGAATTGAGACCACTTATCCTTCTACATGTTGGAGCACCTCATCAGAAGATTAAAATTCCCTTGAGGTCCCCATTTCCCTGGATCTGTCAGAGCTCCAGAGCATCAGCTGGGATCAGGAGTTTGGGCTACCTTGAAGGACCCCACAGTATTTTGTAAGCTGCAAACGATGCAGAAATGCAGCTGCCCCAGGGTTAGGAACTCCAGACAATAAAACAACAAAGCCCCTCAATCCAGTTAAATCCTAAAATCTAGACAGAAGAACAAAATATCTCACTGTCCAGTGAGTTTTATTTTTATTTTGGAAGAAAGTTGCTAGCACACCTGGATGTTCACTGGGTGTGTTGGGGATGTACTGGTGCAGCTCCACAAAGAGTTCAAAGCTGTAAATAGACTTTACAAATCACAGACCAGGTGCAAAAGAGGAGGAAAGGTGGCTCTCTTATCCTTGTTTCAATCTTTAAAAGTAGATACTTGTATGAAGCAGCAGCAGTTTTATTGTGAAAGTTTGTTTCGTATGAGAAAATATCAATTTTTCTGGTGGAAGTGTCAAAGATAGAATGTGTAATATCACGGTTTTCCTCATGTTTTCTCACAGATATTCTGTTTTAGAAACAGGCAATTCACTGAAATCAGGTGCTTCCTGTAAACAGTTTTGATTGCACAAAATTGGCTTACTTCTGAATACAAATCCAAAATAAACTTCCATCCAGTGGCAAAATTTGATCAACCGAAACACGGAATAAAGGTATAATAAAAAAGGCATTCAGCTTTGTGTAGAACAAAATCCTGCTTCCTCACTAAAGATCCATCTCAACAATAACATGGAGCATTTTATTTCAGGTTTATGCCCCCAAGATTTGTTGAGGTCATCAAGGAGGTGTCACATACTCTGAAGGAGCACAGTTCTTCCCCTGCAGGTTCCATGGAAAGCACCAAAGAGTCACCTGGAATAAAAAGCTGCTAGATTTACAGAAGCTATAGTGGTTTTTTTGTTCTTGTTTTCATGTATTTAGAACACCATTCACCTGTATTTTCTTGTATGGGTTGGTGGTGTAATTTTGGTGTCTGGCCTTTGCAGAGGCCTCTGAACAGGCTGTGTTTGAGGAGAACTGAGATATTGTCAGGGGGTAGTTTGTGGGATGGAAGCTGGCAAAAATTGTGGAAGATGAATTGTCCCTGCAAGGACAGGGGTGGGACAAGATAAACCATGGCCAGTCTGAGGAAGTGCCCAGTGAACCCTCTCTGGAAGGGTCCAAAAAACATGTTGTCTTGGTTTAGAAAGGCAGGTGACTGCTAAGGAAGGCAGGAGCCTCCCCTGAAATGGAAAAATGTAAACCCCCTCCCTCTGAATGGCTATAAATTTGAAATTAAGGGGCTCTCAGGCAAAAATATGGGAGCAGGAATTACAGCTCTTTATTAGGGAAGAAAATAAAAAGATAAAATAAACAATGTAGTAAGTCAAAACAACACTCACAGAGTCAGAACCTGACCTGACACCCTGTGGGTCAGGCTGTTGGCAGCAGTCCCATTGGAAATGTGGCTGCAGCCCTCCTGAGGTGTCAGGGGTGGTTCTGCTGGAGCAGGGATTCTGTAGAAAAGGGTGTATTCTTCCTCTGAAGATCCAGTGGAAGAGGCAGCTGCTGTTCCTCTGGGAAATGCAGTGGAAAAGCTGTGCTGGTGTTCCAGAAACTCCAGATTGTATCCAGGTAGGAATGCTTGGCTCCTCCTGCTGGGCCGAGCATCTCCCAGTGGGATGATGGAATTTGATCTGCCCTGCAGGGACACTCACTGGCCATGAACAGAAGATAATTAATAATTAATGGCCCATGAACAGCAGAGATCTCCTGGAGGGAGGATTGGTTGTGGAAGAGATAAAGAAAACTGCCCAATGAGCAGAAGATAACTGCCCCACCTCTGACAGATGGCAAATAGAATCGATCTTGCCTTGCAGTCTGAGACACATGTGGATGTGTCACTGGAGGACACGAGTATTTTTGGGAAACGTGGTGGTTGACACCTGGACTCGATGACCTTAGAGGTCTTTTTTCCCCTCAGTGATTCTGTGGTTCCATGATTCTGAGTGGGTCAGGTTTAGCAGGATCCACAGGATGAGATTCCAGAGGGGAACGAGGCAGCAGGGAGGGTGTATGAACAAGGAAAGACTTGTCTGGGAGCAGAGCAAAGGTGAAAGAACAGGATGTGGCAGAACTAGGATAACACTCCGAGGATAGTGAGGCCACTGCTTCTTGGAGCTGAGGATCTGCATTAATGAACTCTGGAAGTGCTCTCAGAAAATTGGGAAGGGAATATCAGAGGAACTCTGAGTCCAGCTGGTTGTATGTGCTTGCATCTCTGTAGAAGTTCAGACAGTGCCAGACAGAGGTTGGTGTGGGCCGAATGGGAAAACAACTTTCTTGTTTCATACAGAAAAATAATTGCTGCTTGCTAAAGATGCTGCTTCCAAACCCTCTCCAGCCCTCAGGGATGATGCCTCTCTCTCTTATGCTTCCTTTGCTGCAAATTATGGTAGCTCTTGGTTTTCCAAGATCCCATCAGGAGACCCAGATGCTTCCTCTGGTGGCTAGAGAAATATCCATGTAAGGAGTTTACAGGCCTCAGCTCTGTGGTTGGAGCAGCTCGCTGTGCTCACCACGTTTACAAACACAGAAAGGCATCACCAGCTTGTTTCCCCCTTTGCAATATGGGGGGGGTGAAGAAAAATCAGTTGTTCTGTTCTCTCACCTCTATGAACATTCCAGCACCTGAGGAGGATCAGCCTCGTGCACCCCAGGCACCAGTTTGTGCTGGGGCCATTCAGCTGGAAGAAGTGTGGCAGGAAAGAATCTGGGAATCTTCACGAGAAACAAATCTGTCCCCTTCAACCTGCATCTACCTCATACTAAAAAGATGCAGAGTTACTTTTTTCCTGCCAAATCTGAATGCTATTTTGCTTTGTTTTATTTTATTTTATTTTATTTTATTTTATTTTATTTTATTTTATTTTATTTTATTTTATTTTTATTTTATTTTATTTTATTTTATTTTATTTTATATTTTATGTTATTTTATTCTCCTTCCTCCCCCATCACCACCTGAATTTCTGGAGCAGATCTAAGAAAGTTCAGAGAGACAGCTGTGTGCAGTGGGTGGGAGTGTGGGTGTGATATATGCACACCACACAGGCGAGCAGGTAGATAAAAAATAGTATAAATAAAACACTGACAGCCTCCTTTTGTTGCCTCCTTCATCATTGCATTTTACAACTTGGGGAAATTATTTTGCAGAATGTTTGACATCAGTTTGATACGTGTTGTTCCCATGGCAACAGGTCTTTCTCACACTTTTTGTTTTGCTTTGGTTATTTCTCAGAATATCTCATTCTTCATTATTTCGGGATTTTGGTCAGGCCAACCCTGCCAGAGTTGAAAGAGCATTGGGACAATGCTGTGAGGCACAGGGTGGGATTTTTGGGGTAGTCCTGTGAGGGGCCAGGACTTGGACTGGATGATCCTTGTGGACATTCTGTGGTTCTGTGACTGTGCTCCCCTTCATCTGGCACGGATGGAAGGCAGAAGAAATGACTCATTTCCACCAGGAATCTGGAGTTCTGCTCCCCAGTCAGGGCAGGGGCATCACTGCTCTGGTTCTTCATGTTCATTTTCTCCTTAAATGATATTCCACAATCCCACCCTTTCACACTTCATCTCTGTGTCATTATTAAAAATAAATCCTGTATGGAGCTGTAGGGTGGGGATGAGGAAGTTTATTTCATCACCCCTAATATTTTAAATAACCTAAAGAGTCTCTCTGCCTCCCTTTTCTGCCTCTGATGGTGCTCCATCAGAAGGATAAATACAGCCACAGGACTCTGTTTTTGTGAGGAGACAAATACACAGCTCAACAATGCCAAATTTGCTGCTTGAGCACGTGAGTGCATCCACCAGCAGGAACCCTCATCCCAACACCAGAATTAAGGAAAAGCTTTTCTGCTTATTCACCCAAATATGAATTTGTGAGCCATTCTTCCAGAGCTGCCATGGCACAGGCGTGTCACTAAATGGCCAGGCTGGGGATGCCAGGGGATCCATCTGAAGTGTGTGAAGGGGCCGGTACCAGTGGGACAGGAAATGGTGAGGGGGTTCCCGAGGGAACAAACACAGAGTGGGTCAGGAAACATTTCATAGTACTGAGAGCTGCTTGGCTGCACAGCCAGCTCCCAGAGGAAGTCCTCTTGGAGAGTCTCCAAACCCTTGCATGGCGGTGCACAAGATGCATGAGAACACACGTTGGATAATGTTGTTATTGATGATGGTTTTCATGATGGTGCTAAACAAACCAGTGCAGGAAGGATCATTAATAAAAACTTCTGCATGGACACAGGGGCTGTGAAGGGCCATAACCAGGCTGGATCTGCTTCAGCAATAAAACTCTCCTTCCCTCATGCTGTACCAGCCTTAGGAACGCTCTTCTGGGACATTCACCACCCCAAAAAGATCAACAGTCATGTCCTTGCCTCCCAAAAAAAGTAGGTTAAAGGGGTCTGGTGGGGTTTGGAGAGCTGACTCCTGGCCTTTGTGGAATGTCCCTCAGAGGCAGCCTTGGGAACCTGCCAGCAGTATCCAGGTTTGCAGGGCAGGATGTCTGAATGCCTCTGGCAGGGATCCTTTCTGGCTAACAAGCCAAAGATGCTTGTAAGGGTCTGGGTGAAATATTTACAAAGAGCAAAAAGAAAAGCACAAGAGTGGGAGCAACAGGCTTGCTGCAGTAACTCCTTCTTGGGCAGCTGGAACCCTCTTTAGAAACCTCTTTAGAAACACCCTCTTCTATGATGTTATAGAATCATAAAATTGGTTAGGTTGGAAAAGGCCACCAAGATCATTGAGCTCAATTCTCCCAGCACTGCCAAGGCCACCACTGACCATGTCCCCAGGTGCCACATCCACAGGGCTTTTAAACCCCTCCAGGGATAGGGACTCCACCACTGCCCTGGGCAGCCTGTTCCAATCTTTAACAACCCTTTCTGTGGAGAAATTTCCCCAATATCCAATCTACTCTTTCTGTGGCACAACTTGAGGCTGTTTCCTCTTGTTTTATCGCTTGTTACCTGGAGGAAAGGACTGATCCCCACCTGGGGACTTATCATACCTTCATCCCCAAACTCCAGCCCTTCAAATCTGTCTAGAAGGTTCCCTGCAGCTGCAGTATGGGCAGGGAGTAGGGGCACTAGAAAAGGTTTATTAGCAGAAGACAATAAAGAAATTAAAGCAGAACTCCTGCGCACAGGAAGTTGTGCACTTTTGCAAGCTCATTGCTCTCCCTGTATTCTCCTTACTATTTGTTGGAAATGACAAATTCAGCTGCTTTTTTTCACACTGAGAATGAGGATTTCTGTGTAATTTTTGAAAGCTCGCAGGACAGTCATTAGAAAAGAAAAAAGGAAAAAAAATCTTTCACTAATCTCAAGTAAAAATACCTTGCCTGACAGTCTCAGCTCTCTTAGTGGGTCCTCCTGGCCCTGTCCTATCATGAAGTTTCCACTTTAAAAGTGGAAATGCCATTTTTTGTGGAATAACTTTGCCCAGCAAGGGATACAGAAGCAGTTAAGCAAGGATGTGACGGGACATGAGCTCTGTATTGGGCAATTTAACTTTTTTTCTTATTTCCCTCCAGTTTCAGGTGTTTTCATTATGTATGGCAATCAATGGCTCAGAACTTGGTATTTTGTCTGCCACTTTTTCTTATTTTCCCCCAGAAGAATGGGAAATATGAACTTTGGGAGCTGCAACAAGCTCAGTTTGAACCTTTCAGTGTCCAAAGGTTGAATGGCTTTTCTTAACACAAGAAATTTAATTGGTGTCCTTACACCTTCCCAAAAGGAAGAGTTTGTCAAAAGAGAAACTTGACACAAGACCTGCTCTGTGCAAAGTGTTCTTTCACATCCCCAGGGCTTCCTTCAAATTCATCCATCCCTGGCACTGGCGGGGTCCTGTTAATGATGGGCATGACCAGCCCTCAGATGTTATTTATTCTTGCATTTATCCAGTCCTGTGAGGTAGAGCAAGGACTGGAACAAAGGTGTCACAGATTGTCACAACTGAGCACTACAGACACCGAGGACAAAGCCCCTGGCTCACAAAAGTACATGGCTAAACCTTGCCTTTGCCTTTTTTGAGGCAATCAAGAGGCCACAGAGGCCTTTTCTCACCTCAGAAAACCTTCAACAATTTAGATTCTGCTTCTCAGCCTAGCTGGAGATGTGGTGGAGGAGCTCCACAGAACCACACCAAGGTTAAATAACCCTGGGATTCACAGAGTAGCTCTTGCTGCTCGTGCTGCCCCAAGGGTGTGATCAAATCACATTTAGAGGATGACAGCACTGACTGGAGCCAAGAGCAGGAGCCACATCCCCTTTCCTTCAAGACATACCCAAGAGTAAGGCACTTGCCCCTTTTGCAAGCAGTGTTTTGGGTTTTGGAGCTCTCCCCTCTCTGGGAATGTGCTTCTTAATCTTGAGCTTTTAATTTCTATCTCCAAAACTCCAAAACCAGAGTCCAGGAGAATGGACAAAAATAGACTGGGACATCTCTGTGATCCTTTCCATCCACTGGAGTGGGACCCCAGCCATGGGACATTGAAAAGAAGAGAAAGAGAAGTGAGCCCTGAGAACTTTGACAGAGCTAACAACAAAAAATCAATTTATTTTTCAATCCCTTCGTTGAAAACAGCACATTGTCTCTGATGAACAGCTAGCTCTGGAGAACATGGAAAAATGAGGACACTTCAGGAGAAAAACAGCCAGGAGGATAAAAAGAATAAATCAAAAAGCAGCTTGTAAAGATGTCCAGATTTATGTCTAGAGAATGCTGAGCAGGAGTTCCTTTCAGTCTCTTCCTACCTGTGATTTATCAGTCTTGCTCTCAGCAGCTTCCTCCCACAACCCAGCATGAATTAACTGGCAAACCTCCTCCAAGTGTGCATTTCCTGGGAAGAGTTTTGTAGCCACATGGAAAAGAGGTGTTTTACACCCTAGGTCTCACCTGCCATGGTTCACGGGATCACAGAAAGCCTGGAGTGGGAAGAGACCCTGCACAAACATTTTCTGTGCAATTAAACAGAAAATGGCCCAAGTGGACAGAATCAATTCAGCTGTGCAATGTGAATGTCATCTTAGAGCCAGTGATGTGTCCTGTCCCCTCCCCTAATTCCTATCATATTTTTTGAAAAATCTTTTTTGCCCAGGAATTTTTCCTGGGAAGCTGAGAAGCCTCAGAGAAAAAGGAAAACAATATTATCTCACTTGCTTCTCCTGTGTTTTGCTGCTTTAGATTGTGGTTTGGAGATTGTTTATCCAACAGGTGGTTGTTTAATTAGTTTCATGTGAATTGTTTTAACTTAATGACCAATCACAGTCCAGCTGTGTCAAAACTCTGGTGAGACTCACGGGTTTTTTATTAATATCTTGTTAAACCTTCTGTAAGTATCCTTTATTCTTTAGTATAGTTTAGCATAGCATAATATGATATGATATGATATGATATGATATGATATAATATAATACTATGTAATGTTATGTAATATAATACAATGTAATGTTATGTAATGTTATGTAACATAATATAATACCATAAAATAATAAATTGACCTTCTAAAAACACAGAATCAAATTCATCATTTCCTTCCTGCCACGAGGAACCCTGAAAATACCACACCTGTTCACAGATACATCATAAAATTTACTGAAATCATCCTGTGATCCTTTCATTGCCAGAGAAAAAGTCAAGAATTTGCTTTTCTCAGGTCTTGATCTGGATTTTGGGGGGGGGGGGGCTGGCCCAAAGGGATTAGAGGTGACAGACTATGTCAAGATATTAGAGAAGAAAGTGGCTTTAGCTGCCCCCTAAGAAAGAATTGGCCTTTAATCAGGGCAAAGAATATTAGCAGCTCATTAAGACAGATGCAAGCCAGGCTTTTGCTAACCCATCACATAGATTTGAAAATAACTTCAGCCCATGATGCAGGACATTTCAAGTAGGTGTGACTTATTATAGGTTTTTATCTTCCTTTGAAAGGTAGCAGTGATCAGAGAATGAATAACAGTGGTGGGAGTCTGGAGAGGAGGAAAGAGAGGGGTTTCTGAGGGCCTCCACTGACTAATTACACTCAGATCAGATTGTGCCTGTGATCTTGCATGCAGTGGGCGTGTCTTTAAATCCCCTCCTACTCGTGTCCCATCTGTCTTTGCTTGGAAATCCCTCATTTGCAGGAACTTTGGTAGGTATTTAGTGAGATGGCTCAGGCTTAAAGATCAGAGATGGCAAGGTCTGTGCCATTTCTGGCTTGGCTTCCTCCAAAATGAACTTATTTGTCTGAATTAGGTGTACAGCCAAGTATAAATAGATCCTGTCTAGACAGACAATGCAATAGAGAAGTGAAATAAAAGGTTTTAACCATACCAGGCTCCTGTTTTTAGCAAACCATTTCAGAGACATTTCCAGACTGAACTGGGCTGTCAAGAATGGAAAGTGGAAACAATTCACTATAAATGTATCTAATTGATTTTTGTTCCTTGAATTAAAACAATCTAGGAGATTAGACCCAAAATGAAGAGGGGCTACAAAAGTAATGTGATAGCCAAGGTGAAAACCCCTGTGAGTGACTGATCCCCATGCCAGGTCATCTTGTAGTACCACAGCACCACGAGCACGGCAAAGAAATACCATTGTAATGTCTCTGCTGGTTTAAATGACAGAGTTTTAGATTTTAGGCAGCTGAAGTAGGAGGTGAACCATCAACAGGTGTGGAGTTCAAACACAGGCAGGTTTCCTTTGTCCAGCCTGGATCACCTTTCCAGGTGATAAGAAAGCCAGGACAGAAAAGTGCAGGAACATCAACAGTCCCAGTGTCACTGAACCCTTAAACACAACAAGTGAGATCAAGCTTCCACCTTCTTCCAACTTCTCTTACCCCCTTTCCCAAGGAGAACTGATACCTCCAAGTGACTTTATTCCACTCCTGCAGGGTATTTCTTGAACAAAAAGTGGCATAAACATCAGCATTTTCCTCTGTTGGCCTGGTTGAGTGAAAAATTTCCTCCAGGGATTTGAAAGTGCAGCACTAAAGGGGTCAAGATCCTCCACAACAGGGTTATGGTGGAGAAACCCTTGAGTGGCACAAAGCTTCTGCATCTATGGCCAGTGTGATGCTCTGACATCCTGTTAGAGGATTTTCACATGGGTTGTAGTACAAATCACAAAATCACAGAATATCCTGAATTGAAAGAGACCCACAAGGATCATCAAGCCCAGCTCCTGACCCTGCAGAGGACACCCCAAAAATCACACCAGGTGCCTGAGGACATTCTCCAGATGCTTCTTGAACTCATTACATCGAATGCAACCTGAACTGGAGAAATTGATGTTTTTACCCAAGTCCAATATTTGTATTTCAGTGAAAATACTGAAAAAACTGTAAAAGGTTTTTTAAAAAGCAGCAAGAAGTCACCTTAGATGACAACTTTTATCAAGACACTTAAAAGCTTTCCCTTCTGCTTCACTCTTAAGGAGGTTAAGAGCTGACTTGGTCACATTTCTTTACCTACAGAAATATCCTTGCTGGGAGGATACAGCCTTTCCATGCAGGAGAAAAAGACATTGCAAGAAGTGAAGGTCAGTCTGCAGCGAACTTCTGGAGAAATTCAGATCAGAAATAAAGAAGAGATGTTTCAATAGTGAGAGAAAGTAATCACTGGAACAACTTCCCCAGAGATTTCTTGATTCTTTGTCACCTGGATTTTTTTTTTTTTTTGAATCCTTGTGGGACAGGTTTTTTTCTAAAAGTTATGGATTCACTGCAGGCATTTTGTCACCCAGTTCTGCTGTCTGGTAAAGATCAGGGTGTTGGGCTCAGATAAAGATGGAGATTTTAAAAGATTTTAAAATGCAGATTTTTGGCTTAGATAAAGAAGCAGAGGGGCTTAACAAGCCAGAAATTGCACTGGGTACCCCAGGAATCAGAACATCCATAGTGGTGGAGATGTTGGCTCTTGTCTGATGTCAGAGCTGTTTTGCTCACTTGTGCCTAATCTTGAGCTCATGCAGACCTGGACTGGAGTTTTCTTGTATAGATAAGAATGTGAAACCAACTTTGTGCTGCCTTTCAAATTTGTAAAGGCAGATTTCTCTTTTGGAGGGAAGTAACACCAATTAACCCAAATAAATGAGATGCACTTCAAAGGCAAGAAAGAGCAAAGGAGCCAACAGAGGCAAGGAAGGTTTATTTCCTGTTAGTTTTAACTGCAAGTCAGAATCAAAAATTTTTAAAAGTATGTTGGATTTTCATAAGATACAGTAAGAAAAAAACCTCCATTTTCTGCTTCAGCTTTTAGCCTGGGCAGCCAGGAGTAGTAAAATCCCTTTTTTTCTGCTGTGGCCCCAGTGTGCAGATTGCAGGGTATTGTGCAGATAAGGTGTCAGGCAGGATGACTCACTCATCAGCCTCTGCGTAGGATCCTGAATGCACAAACAACTGAGAGTCCCACAAGACCTCCTCGAGATGGAGATTTAAAAGTCAGTTTATTTCCATGTGAAGTATTCTCAGACTGTAAAAATAGTCCTATACCTGGTCTCAGTGGAGCTTTTCAGAAACCCAAGTGGGCTAACTAACGTCATCTAAAAGTGATTTACTCACAAAGTTTTTACCCTGATGGCAAAATTGCTTTGAGCTTGTAAAGTAATTAGGAGATGTGGGGCAGGAACTCCATCACCACAGTCAGCATTGCTCCATTTGGCTGAGGAAATTATTGTTCCTTTTTAAAAAGAGCAAATATTTTACGTATCTGTGTGTTTGTCATAACATTGTAGGAGATCAGAAAGTGGTTGGTGTGGGGGCCAAGCTGAATCTGGGTATTCAAGAAGAAATCTCCCATCAAGAAATAGGAACCCTGCTTTTAAATTATTCTGGAATCTTAGTTATGACAACAAACCTGAACAAAACCAACAGTGATTATTATTCTGTTCAGCAAGATGACAGCTTACTGGTGAAATCATTTAAGTTTCCAAAAATTATCTGGAACAGGGTCTCCAAGGAACACATAAGAGTTTTACAATTGATTTCACACAGCAAAGGATGTGGGACTTGAAATTAATACAGGGAATTGTTTGACAGAAATGGCTGAAGATAACCTGTGTCCTGCAAGGCTCTGTTTCCCAAACAGTTATGGAAATTTGCAGTGTCATCTAGAATGAGCAAAGTGCTTGATATTGGAGGTATTTGAGCTGTCTTCCCAAGCCCATAAATCTTTTTTGACCCAAATGGCAACTGCAGTGGCCCCACTGCCTGAACCTGGGTGATGTTTGCAGTTTTTGAGCCCCAAAGACATCAGAGAAAGGCTAAAAGCCTCAGTCAAGTCAAGGATACACAAAATTCTACAGCACTGAAAGGATGACATGGATTTAACCCATCTGAGCACCTCAAAATAAAAACCTCTTCTGGATAGTGCCTGTTTTTGAGGGAGTTAAAAGTTCTGTAGTTATTGCACAGCACCTTGTATTTAAAGGTTGAAGAAGAAACAGAAAGGACAAGATGATGGATGAAATTCTGAAGGTTTGGAAATCCTTCAGAAATTCTGACTCCCATGGAGACAGGATTTTACCTCAGGTATCCTAGACAAAAACCTGATTTTATAATGAAAATCTCTAGCAAACACTTCACAAAGCTAACAACACCTGTCCCTTTTAATGTCTGATTTTGAGGCATTGTTTTACTCAAAAAAGCTGTGTCTTCCATGTGAATTTTCAAGTGCAGAGGTCCTCAGGGTTCTTCTACTTCCCCCACAAACTTGATGATTCACCAAGCAGGGCCTTTTAGGGATGGCAGGATTGAGATGTGAGATTTGTTCACTTCAAGAAAATGCTTTTTTCCCCTCTGCTTAGAGGCAGAAACATTTTCCTTCTGTTTGGTGGTAGAGAACTAAAATGTATTTTGTATTCATGTTGCATCAATGGGAACTATTGAAGTGTGGCAAGTTGTTTTTAGGAAGGCTGAGTGGTTAATTTTAGAATTGTCTGTCTAAAAATACACCAGTATATTTGAGACACCACAAAACCTTGGCAGGATTCATAAATACAACATTTAACCCTTGAGATCCTCTTGCTAAAATTCAAAAGCTCTGCAGAAAGGCTGCCCTGGCTGTGAGATATTCGTGGCTGAAGCCTCCACTCCCCATCCCGCTGTGGTGCTGAGGGGGAGGAGGGGGAGAATTTGGGAGTGAAGATTCCAGTTCATTTGCTGCACCTGAAGAGGAAGCCTTGCAGTGAATTCAGACCCAGCTTGTTCCACCGGAAGGTTCTGAAAGTCTTGAGAGTTTCTGCAAAGCCCTGCAGAGGTTTCTGAGTTATGTAAAAGCCATGTCCTACATGTGCCTTCCTATTTCCATAGGCTGGCAGGGCTTTGCTGGTTCTCTTCCCCTTCTGTGACACCCAGACGTGTTTCTGCTCATCCTGCCATCCCTGTGTTTCTTGTTGCAGGTGAAGGGACTTCCTTGGGGTCTCTTCTGGGAGCTGGTTCTCCTTCTCCCAGGCTCTCCTGTCCTGCAGGTCTCAGTCTGGTGTCCAGAAGAGCTGTGCTGCTGGAAAAGCCATTTTTACAGCCCCACAACATTTCTGTGTTCATATTTTTTGAGATAGTCATGAACTGTGGACTCATTTGCAGCCCTGGATGCAGTCCAGGCTGTTGCTAGATGAACTCCCACCCCTTTGATGCTCAATGGTTCCCTCAGGAGTTCATGTTCCCACTTCACCACAGCGCCTGCATTTTTGTGCTGTCACAGGATGCTCCTGCAGCCAGACAGCTTTGCTTTGGCTCAGTGTCTGCAGCAAGTCAGAGGGATCCTGGGGCAGTGTCTTGGTTTGAAAGGACAGGTGTCTGAAGGAAGGCAGGAGCCTCCCTTGGAATAGAAAAATGTTAACCCCTTCCCTCTGAATTGTTATAATTTTGAAATTAAGGGGCTCTCTGGCAAAGATATGGGAGTAGGAATAACAGTTCTTTGCTAGGAAAATAAAAAATACAAATGCAATAGTACAAACAAACAAACAAACAAAAACCCAATAAAACTAAAAAAAAAAACCCACTGCCAGAGTCAGAGCAGGCCCTGGTCCCTGTGTGTCAGGGTGGTGGCACAGTCCCATCCCAGGGTGGCTCAGGGTGGTGGCACAGTCCCATCCCAGGTGGCTCAGGGTGGTGGCACAGTCCCATCCCAGGTGGCTCAGGGTGGTGGCACAGTCCCATCCCAGGGGGGCTCAGGGTGGTGGCACAGTCCCATCCCAGGGGGGCTCAGCCCTCCTGCAGTGCCAGCTGTGGTTCTGCTGGAGCAGGGATCCTGCACAAGGGGGGAGTTTTCCTCTGCAGCTCCAGGGCTGCTGGAGATGGGCCTGCTCTCCCTCTGGGAATGCAGGGCAGGAGAAAGCTGCTCCTCTGGGAATGCAGTGGGCAAAGGCTGCTGTGCTGTTCCAAACCTCAGATTGTATCCAGGTAGGAATGCTTGGCTCCTCCCCTGGGCGGAGCATCTCCCCGTGGGATGATGGAATTTGATCAGCCATGCAGGGACACTCACTGGCCATGGACAGAAGATAATTAATAATTAATGGCCCATGAAGAGCAGAGATCTCCTGGAGGGAGGATTGGTTGTGGAAGAGATAAAGAAAACTGCCCCATGAACAGCAGATAACTGCCCCAGCTCTGACAGATGGGGATAGAACACACACCCCCAGCCTAAGACACAGAGGCAACCTGCTTTTTCTTTCCTTAGCCCTTGTGAGGTTTCTCTCCCCTTCTGAGAGGATGAGACCTCCTTATCTGAATTTTTGATCAGGAAAAGTTTCCAACAGGTCACTATACAGTGACAGAGAAGTGGTTCAATGGTGGCTTAGCATACAATAAAACTCACGCCAATTTTTGGTTCCTGAACTCCGGCTTGCAGACCAAATATTCAAAGGTACAGAGAGGAAAAGGATTTATCCCAGTTTACCATTCCTACGCCTTGGAAATCTGATGATCCTGCAAGCTTTCTGGAAGCAGTTAGGAAACTGCATGAGAAGAAAATTTAATTGACATTTGTGAGACAATTTTAATACAGCTGGAAACAACCTGCCAAAAGACACCTGGGTGTGAGAGAGCTGGGTTTTGTGATACTCCACACAGAGCAGTGATTATCATACCTCTGACAGAAAGTATTAAACAGTCAAACAGAATATCCATGAGTGAGAGATTCCCAGCTATTTTTCAGAAGTGCAGTAATTGATCATCCATCTTGTAATTAATTTAATTGGAGAAAATTACATGTCTGGCACCTCTCAGCATTACACCTGCCACAACCCGTTAGGAGTTCTGGGGTCTGACTCCAAGGCTGCTTCATCTAAACCAGGAATATTCAAAAACATCTCTGCATCATTTCAGACCTCTCTATTTTATGGGTTTGACTCCAACTTTAGTGTACTCTGTTCCTGAGAGAGACTCAGCCTCATATTTGCCCCTCTAGCCTGCTGATGAAATTTTAAGTTCAGAAGAAAATAATTTAAAAACTCAGAGCAGAGACCCTGTATGAAGCAGAAGACAATTCCAGGACTGTAGAGAGCTCCTGCTAGCACAAGATCTGTATCTCTAAGATAAGAGTGAGATGCAGAGGTCACATTGGGGGGCTTTTTGTGAGAGTTTGAGGGGGTTCTTCCTTCAGAGAGGCCACAAAGCAGAATTTCCCTCTTCCGTGTAGTCACATAATTAAAAAACAGAAGAGGTCATAATATATATCAGATGACTCTCCTTCCATAAAATCTTATTAAACTTGGCTTATAGGGTTGAGAGTTGTAGAGGAGTGTCTGTCAGTGTTATTTTCATCCATAACTGAACTTCCATAAGTCTTTTTCTAGTGTCTAATCCAGGCTTGAAGAACGAATAACCCAGAAGCATTAATTTCAGACATGCAGGATCAGTGGATACACTTATTTTCCCTAACACAGCTTCAGCTTTTTTTTTTTTTTTCAGTTGGATATTCCATTTGTGTATAGATAAAAAGATAACACCAAAACCAAAACGCAAAAATCTCCGTATTATCTCCTAATTTTCACTAGTTTCATGCCACTATTACATCTCTGAGTTGGAAAACACAGGCAAGGACTAGAAAAATTTTGTCTCCAGGCAGCTTGAGTTCATAGAATCATTAAATCTGGAAAAATCATAGAATCATTAAAGCCGTAAAATATCTTTAAGATCATCAAGTCCAACTGTCAACCCAGCAGCACCACAACCATGTTCATCATTAAATAATGTCTTCAAGTGCCACATCCACTCAGGTTTTGGACACTTTCAGGGATGGTGACTCAACCACTTCCTTGTGCAGTCTGTTCCAATCTTTAAAAACTCTTTCTATGAGAAAATGTTCCCAGATGTCCAACCTGACCCACCCCTGGCCCAGCCTGAGGCCATTCCCTCTCCTCCTGTCCCTGTTCCCTGGGAGCAGAGCCTGACCCCCCCCCCCCGGCTGTCCCCTCCTGGCAGGAGTTGTTCAGACCCACAAGGTCCCCCCTGAGCCTCCTTTTCTCCAGGCTGAGCCCCTTCCCAGCTCCCTCAGCCCCTCCTGGGGCTCCAGATCCTTCCCCAGCTCTGTTCCTTCCCTGCGCTCTCTCCAGCCCCTTCAGGTCTTTCTTACTGGGAGGGGCTCAAAAACTGTCCCCAGGACTGGAGGTGCCCCAGCAGTGCCAGCACAGGGGACAGGCACTGCCCTGGCTGTGCTGCCACCCCAGTGCTGCCACAAGCCAGGTGCCATTGGCCTTCTTGGCCACCTGGGCACACCTGGCCTGATATTCAACCACACGAAATGTTTTAAGGGTATTCCCAGGACTGTTGCATGGTTGGCTATGCATGGTTGCCATTACTGTCTAGAGAAGAATGTGTCAAAAATCATCAGAGGTGCAAAATCATCAGGATGCAGCAGCACCTCTAGAAATGGGCAGGGTGAGGACATCATTATTCCTGTGTTAATGCCAGAGCTGTAAAAATGTGCCATCAGTCTGATGAAGAAACAGAGAAGATTAAAACAAAAACAATGAAATAATGTTTGCTGTGAAGCACAGCAGGAGAAAGGGAGGCTGAAAGTCTTACCGTGCAATTATAGACTCAGAGATAATTTTAAGCCAGGAAGGGGGTGTGCACACAGATCTATTAATGTGCAAATAAAGCCTTGTACAGAAGGATTTTTGACCACAAATGAAGAGCCATTAATGGACCTGCAGATATAAATTTCCCTCACATCTTCAAGGATAAGGGGGAGAGTGGGACTTGTGGGTAATGAAGGGATGAAAGGGGTGTGGGGAAAGTGAAGGTTCAGGAAGGAGGAGATGCAGGAGGAAACTTGGATGTCTTCTCTTGAGCTTTCACCTTTACTTTCCCCTCTGCCTTTCCACCTTCCCTCTCTCTTGCCATCACTCTTCTCATTTTTGTATCTCTGTAATGTCTGTGAGGAGCAGATTGGAAAGAAAGTAGGATTAGACTGGATATCAGGAAGAATTTATTTACTGTGAGGGTTGTGGGGCACAGGTTGCCCAGAGAAGTTTTGGATTCCCCATCCCTGCAGTGTCCAAGGCCAGGTTGGACAGGGCTTGGAGCAATCTAGGATCGTGGAAGGTGTCCCTGCCCATGGCAGGGGGTTGGAAGTTGATGGTCTTTAAGGTCCTTTCCAACCCAAATCTTTCCAAAAGTCTGTGATCCAGGAAGGACAGGATATGGTGGAAAACAACCCATCAGCCCTGAGGTAAAGCACAACTCGATTTCTTGGTAGACTTGACCATGGTGATTAAAGGATGTATTAATGTGGACATAAGACTCATTATCTCAGTTCTGGTGTTCTTTAATCATCTGAACAAGGAGACTCTTGATGTTTTGTAGAAATATCACTCTTTTCCTGTTAGGACACAGAGATATTGAAAATCATCCCTGTGGGAAACACTGCTACAGTGAACTGTAAAAACCCAGACATTGTTTTCAGATGGAAAGGGCAAGGATTTTTATTACTGCCGACAGATCATGTCTCCCTAGATTTTTTCAAAAGAAAATAACCATTACATGCAATGAATTTCTCTATAAACCAGGCAGAAAGATCACTTCATCTGGGAATGGGATGTGCAGGGAAGCAGTCATCCAAGTGGATGGCTACGGAGCCTGTATTCTCAGCAAACACGTGTGTCCTTTAAATGTCGTGCTTCTCTCCCTTTTGCACTCAATCCCTTCACACCCAAAGATTTTTGTGTTTAAGGTCAGGAGTCTCCTGGAGTGACCTGTTGCAGAACAAAGGCAGGAGGAGGAATTTCACAGTTTTCAGGAACTAAATTGTTGAGCTGCATCAGGTTGTTCTAGAAAACCAACTTGCCTGGATATAAGGACTTAAGAAAAAGTGACCTTGTTATGTCTTGTGGTAAACTGGCATCATGTTTTGCAACTTTGGAAGTCAAAAATGAGAGTTTTGATCTTCCATCTGAATTTGCTCAGCTTTTCTGGCAGATACCCAATCCTGCTGTGAATCTTTCTGATAAATGGAAGTGTGCAGTCGGATCAGAAATCTGTACTCAGCTTGGCCAAGGACCTGGCATCAGGAAGGCTTCCAGTTTTTTTTCTGGATAAATTAAATTGAACTTCTGTAATCTCACATATCCATGAACTCAAATGACATTTGAACAGTTAGAGAAATGCAGAGAAAATTACACAACAGCTATTGCAGCACATTCAATCTTATCTAGAACATGACTTTCACCATCACTATTTTCCCCAAATTGGAGAAATTCTAATTTCTCACCCAGCATCCTGACAATCCAAAGGTGATCTGTCGCTGTATCCCCACTGCTATTCCCAATTTTATGTACAGCAAAGGCATAAAGGAATTGTATCTCCAAGTTAGGCATTAATACCTCTTGAAATGAGACACACACAGAGCCCTTATGAGGTTTCACAGATTCTTATCAATTCTGCTGCTCAGTGTTGCATAAAATATTAGCAGTTCTGCTGTGCAGTTTTGCTGTAATATATGCTGCATATTGCTATAGAAAATCAAGAGGAAACTAATAATTTTTCTGGTCCTTGCTCTGAGATATGATTGCCTCCTGTTTCTGTTTTTGGAAAGTTAAAATTTAGTCTGGAAGCTAAAACCATGGATGAATAACGTGCAAGATGTCTCCTGCCCTGTCTTCTACCACTGCAGGCTTGTGCTTTGAAACATTCCCCAACTGCCTGATCTCACCTGCTTTGGAGAGAAATCATTTTTCACCAATAACTCCAGCACCAAGTGACCCCGGGGCAGTAAATAGAGCCTGCAGAATTCTTGGCACCAGGCAGAGCTGTTGGTGTAACCTTGGCTGTGATTGGGGCACAGAGCAATTTGGCAATTCATGGTAAAAATGGGGTCCTAAACCCAGAAATTCACGTAGCTGCTCCATAAATAATTGTTTAATATAGACATTCCCCCCTCCACCCTCTCCATACCCTTCAATGTAGGGGGATGACAGGAGCTCTGGCATGTCTTTTATGGTTGACAAAATGGGAAGATAATTCTGAACTCACCTGGCTGCTTTCAGAGCAAAATCTTTTCACTGCTGTGTGTAATCTTGTGATCTCTTTGGAATGAAAAATGCAGAAAAAGATGGTGCATTTTTTCAGGAGTTAGACTTTGAAGGACTTGTGGTGCTTAAAACCAAATGGCATCTCACTTACAAGTAAATGCAGAATAAACCTCATAATGGTGTGGAAAAGTTACACAAACACCCAAAGCCTATAATTCTGGGTTTCTGTTTGTCTCCATTCCTGCACAGAGTGGAGGTAAAATAAAGATTTTTGCTTTTTAACAGAGCTATTTCCATGACATCATCTGAAAGACTCTGAGTTAGTCACAGATCAGATTTCTGACTTCAAGACTTTTAAATATGCTCAAGAAGTTTTCAGTCACTCCAATGCTGGGCCCACGTTCTGGAGCAAGGAAACCAGGTGCCAATCCCTCTATCAAAGCTTCTGTGAGTAAAGAAAGAAAATTAATTGGAGGCTCTTCATTCCTGTGACACTTAAATGGATTATTTTTCCACAGAATAGCTGAGTCCAATGCTCAAACTGGCAAGTTTTCCACCTTGCCCTCCCAGAGATCAGGACAGCACACCACCAGGTGAGAGCAAAAGGTGAGCCCTCAGAAAAGTGGATTGCCACGAATTTATCCATGAGTATTTCCTGATAAGAATTTTTATTCCAGAGCCATGACTAAGGCAAAATTACTTTCAAACTCTGGTCTTTCTCCAAGAAGGTCCCATTCAACTCAAACTATTCTATGATTCCATGATTCCATGATTCCATGATTCCATGATTCCATGATTCCATGGTTCTATGATTCATACAATAGAAATAATATGAATAGAATAAATCATAGAATTCAATCGTAGAATTCAATCATATGCTTCTGGAATCTTATGATTCCATAATTCTATGATTCTGTGATTCTATGATTCTATGATTCTGTGATTCTATGATCTTATGATTCCATGATTCTGTGGGTCTGTGATTCTATGATTCCATGGCTCTATGATTCTCTGACAAGGGGTCATTGTTAGTTAATTTTCTATACACCAATGCATTTCACTAAGGCACATAAAATAAATTCTAACCCATTACTTTCCTCAGTTGCAGAACAAATGCTGTTAAAGCAGTTGGGCTCTTGGCAAATAAAAAGCAAACCTCAAACAATAATCAGTGATTCTTCAATTCTGCCTGAATTTTTTTTTTTCCTAGGAAAACCCAGACTACCAGTTCAGAGATTCCTGCAGGAAGGAGAATGCAATTGCTTTTGGTGAGGGCTTGTGCTGGTGATTAAATATGCACAGAGAAAAAAATCAAATATATATATTATCACATTGGAGTTTTTCTAGCTTCAGCTTCCCATTTGTTGCTAATTTTTGGACTAGGAGATGCTCAGAAAACCAAAGCTTGATTCACATCTGTGTGTGAGGGAACCCAGAGCCAGCAAATCCTAGCACCAACATGATAAAGGAGAATTAAAGTTGATTTTCCAGCCTTAGTCACCTGACCTTGTTCAGATTTACAGAGGTTAATTTACTCTGTCACATACATCTCTCGACAATGTTGTTGTTCTTCCCCTTCCAAAAGCTTGGAAAGGGAATTCCATCTTCTTAATGTTTTTATTAAGATAAAACACTGCAAATGGATAATCTTTATCTGTCAGTGAACTGAGTATTTATTTGGACAGGTCTCACTTTTTGATAGGTTTGTGAGAACTTTCCAAGGAAAATGCCCTGCTTTTAGTGCTAACAGTAATTCATGTTTTCATCTCCTTGTCCTCTTTGAAATGCACTGCAGAAACTTCTGTCAAGGATTAAGACTTCAATAAACTGGATGTGGAACCTGAAATCACTCAAACCAGCACAAAGGCCATGTGTACATTTAGTTTTTATGGTGGCAGCCAACAGAAGAGCCAAGAGGGGCTGAAAATCTAGGAAATGAATGGATTTATTTTATTTTAAGATGACTTCACACCTCTTCTTGTGCATCTGCTCCATGGAGAGCAAGGCATCCTTCAAAATGATCTTCAAGGAAAACCCTGGATGTTTCCTTCACCCCTCCCCCTGCAGCCTTTAAAGATATTTAACCCACAGCCATTCTTTTTTTCCCTAATCATTGCAGCTCCAGCAGCCCCAAGAGCTTTGAGCAATGTGAAAATGGCACTCGGGGAATCATCTCAGGCTGAGACACTCCATGGCTTCCCCATAAGGTCTTCCCATTATCTGGGGATTGTTCTCACGCTGTACAAGTGGCAAAATTGAAGCCACATCTGCTTTGCTGACCTCGTCTGAGGAGTGGACGTTGTTTGCATGTTCTGTGAGCTGGAACACTCTGTGTAGCTCCTGCACTGAACTGGGAAGGAAACATTTTTCCCTATTTCCTGCGTCCTCTGTGAACTTTTCCATTGTGAAATATGTGCTGCATTGTTGGTTTTGGTTATTTTTTTTTTTTTCCTCTCAAGGAATTGACTGGAAATCGATATTTTCCATCTGATACGGTCATTTAAAATTCACCCACAGGAACTCTGTGGCTTTTCAGCTGGTATGGGAACTTTAATTAAAAAAAGCCAACAGTTCAACAGATGATGGAAAGGGAGGAGATTTGGGAACAGCCATAATCACTGTTCATTGGATAACATATCATTTGTGCCATTAAAATGCCTCCTGCAAAAGGCTGTGGATGTCTCACTTTGAAACAATCTGACGGCTGCAGGAAACCTAAAAGCAAAACATCTTTTTTTTTTTTTTTTAAGCAGAGCAGGTTCTAAGTGACAAATGCACACCTCCAGCCTGTCACATTTCTAACACTCAGATGCTGTTGTGCCAGCAAGTTAGACACACACTTGCTAAAAGGCAAGCCTACCATGGGAAAATTGTCATCTAAATAGAGGAAGCAGAAAAAAATTGGGTGAGCTCAACCATTTCTTCCAGTTTTACAAAAGCCTCACTCCAGAAGTTAAAACCACCAAAAGTTAGGATTTATCTCAATAGGATTTATCTTGAAAAAGTGAAAAAAAACCCAACCGATGTCTTTATGCAAGACACTGGATCTGATGGAGTCTTTGGGAGGCCACAGGAGGATGGAGAGAGAGGAAAACCTCCAGCCTGCAGCAGTGCTTCACCTAGCTTAGGGTAGGTGACAATCTTTGATGGAAGCTCAACTTTAAAAGGGGATTAATAGGTGGCATGAACACCACAGAGTCACAATACCTAACTTGTAGCCATGATATTTTCTGAAAAATCCCTTTGTCAGGATTTTTTCTCCTGAGAAGCTGAGAGGCCTCAGAAACAAAATGTAAACAATGATTATCTGCTGCTGTAGAATGCAACAGGTGGATCTGTGATTGGTCCATGTTGGTTGTTTCTAATTAATGGCCAATCACAGTCCAGCTGGCTTGGACTGCCTGAGAGTCACGAGCTTTTGTTATCATTCCATTCTTTGCCTTTCTTTGCAAGCCTTCTAATGAAATCCTTTCTTTTATTCTTTTAGTACAATTTTAATATAATATATATAATAAATAATAAATCAAGCCTTCTAAACATGGAGTCAGATTCTCATCTCTTCCCTCTTCCTGGGACCCTTGTGAACACCACCACACTAACTCAGTGTTTCCTGACTCCTCAGCTGCTCCCTTCAGTCTCAAGAAAAACATGGTTTCAAGAGAGATACTCAACACCTGACAGACTGAGAGTGGAAGACACCAGCACACCCCATCCCTGGAAGTGTTCCAAGCCAGGCTGGATGGGGCGTGGAGCACCTTGGGATAATGGAAGGCGTCCCTGGCCATGGCAGGGGGTGGAATGGGATGATCCATAAGGTCCCTTTCAACTCAGATCAGTCTGTGATTCTGTGATTCTGTGATTCTCTGTGTCTTAAGCTCTTCCCTTTACACAGATTTGTTGTGTGGCTCTTGCACACCAGGATCTTTACTATCTAGGCCACCTCTCCTAGCACTAAGTACATTTTTGCCTTTGAAAGAATGAAACAGGCTCTCTCTGCTCTCTTGGGGGGCAGCAGAGAGAGGAGATAATTGCTGCTGCCTTTCAAGCATATCCTGGGAAGCTGAAAGCCTTCCAGATCCTCTCTGTGGAGGTTCAAACTCTCCTACAAGGCTCCACTAATGGCTTTGGCAGCAGGTAGCCTACGTGTTGGGGAGGCAGGGGAGAGCATTCTTTGTCCATTGTGCTGAAACTGAGACTTTACGCAGCAGATCTGGGATTAAATCTCCTCTGGATTGAAGGGGGGTGGCAGGAAGGCCATCTGCAAGCCAAAGGACTTGATTGGGCTGTCTCCTGAAATGTGGAGGTTGGTTTCCAGTTCCTGTTCCAAGAACTATTTATACCTTTTTATCTGGTAACTTCTACAGGGTTGATGATGAGATTGTGATTACACAGTGTCCTTCCTCTGCTCCACAAATAGGTAGGAAAGCCTGGAGCCAAGATATCGGCCTGTCCACGCTGGAGAGGCAAAAGTTGGAGCCAACTTGGAGCTCAGGCTCCAGTTCTGTCTTCATCCAACTGCAAGAAACCTCTTGCTGTTGGATTTTCCATCAAGCAACATTTGCTGGAATAAACCCAAGCTGCACTTAGAAGCGGGAAGAGGTCACGTGGACACGAGCTGCAGGAACAAGCTTCTGTCCAAAGTAAACCCCTATGGAATGAAAGCTGAGCTCCCAGCCATGGGAACTTCTCCTACAGGGAACTCTTGTAGAGTGGGAGGCATGGAGATGTTGGGGTGACATCTCCCATGCCTTTGTGACATGGACCTGCAGTCTCAAGGCTGTTGGATACACCACTTCTCCCTTATGTTCCAGAACATTCCATTTCTCCTTCCTTTATCACATCAATGGAAGTTAAGCACCCATCAAACAAATATATCAGAGCAACAGTGGACAGAACATCTGCTCATCAAATCATGCTTTCAATGAGTTAATCTCGATGGTAAACCCTTTAAGCAAAGTTAAACTCAAAAAAAAAAAAAAAAAGTGAAATAAAATTTATGGACATTGTGATTCTGCCTGCTGGGAAAAAGAAACAAACAAACAAACCCAACCCAACCCAGTTTTGGGAAAGCTTTATTAACAGTTCCACAGGTCTAAAATGTTTGCTAAGGGTTTGTGAGAAGCATGCTCAAAGCCAGGCTTTAAAATGTATTATTACTGATTTTATTCTGATTTTAGGGTCTTGGCTGGGATCCAAGGAAGCTTCCACACAAGATAAGAAGTGTGTATATATGGAAGGCACCTCTGCCTTTCGGAGACTAGCAAAGGGTCCCAGAGCCACAGGGAAGAACTGGAAAACTATTTCCCTTTGGACTTGAAAGGGAAATGGCTGGGGTGCTGTGGAGGAAAACTGAGGTGGAAGAAACCCTCTCATCCTATCCAGGGTGATGCTTGGAGAGCAAGAACCTGCTCAGGCTGTGTTAAAATTTAAGGAATGGGACCTGTGTACATTCCCAAAGACCCTTTCTACAGGAAAATAAAAAGGTTGGAGTTGGGTAGTAGGCTCAGGAGAACAGCAGCTGTCATTCAACAGAAATTTAAGGGCAAAAAAATCTGAATTTTTTACTGATTTTATACAGAGGAGCATAGAGCAGCGAGGCTGGAGAGTAAACATAAATTTTTATTTCCAGAACAACTGTAGGCAATATCAGGATTGTATTTAGATTTATTTTATCTTTTGAGCACATAAAAATGATTTTTATCTCAGATGTATTATGAGAATAATACTGGCTGTATGAAACACAGTGTCTAGGGGACTGTTAGCTTACTTATATGGAGATTATGGCTTATCTTCAAATCCTAGTTCTTTGTGTTCTTAAAATTGTAAAGTGGATCATGTCCATCCCTATCACAAATGAAACAGGCTTGCATAAACAGCTTCAGATTAAAGGAGCCTGTTTAATAGCACTTGTCAGAGTTCAGTCACAAATCAGAATTATTTGTTCCTGTAAAAATTTTGTCAATTAACTGCAGAAAAGAAAAAGATGTGTTTGAAAGTGTGAGAACTACTAAGTACCACTTCCAATTGTGAATTTATGCTGAACTCCATGTGAAAGCAGGAAGAAGGCATCTTATCAGAAAAATGTCCTTGATTTTCACATATATGTGTGCAGAGTAATTTTTCTCTCACCCCAGAAAGACGATGACTCTGCACCGAGGATTCTTGTGCTTGTTCAGATGGAAAAGCCAAAAATCACTGGGGAAAAAAACAAACAAACAAACAAACAAAAGGACTGGCAGGAAGCCACAGGGATTGTTTACTATGTCCTGTTCTGGGAGGTGTGACAGGCCTGTCCCTTTTCCAAGGGATTCCTCCCACTGCTGGTGCTCTGGCTCCCCGCAGACACAGCTTTACCCAGAAGGGTTTTGTTGAGCCCTGGGGCAAACAAATTCTTGAGTTTAAGATTTTTGTTCATGTTTGACTTTATGACGTCCTCCCCAGTGACAGGAGCATAGTTTTACCAATTAAAGTAATCGTGGAAGCCAGGAAGTGGGAAGGACTTCTTGTCCCCATGGTTCTCCCTGTCCCTGCTGAGGTATAACAATGTCAAACATAGCTGTGGTGCTGTGGCTCCCAAGGGCTGACTATTTAAACAGCTGCAGGCTCCTGGGAAAGGCCATCCCTAAAACTCATCTGCTACCATCTGACCAGAAACACTCAGAGCTGGCTGCCCACAGCCAGTGTGGGGTCTGGATGGGGCTCTGGGTGACCAGGTCATGTGGAAAGTCCCCAGCCCATGGCAGGGGGGTTGAATGAGATGGTCTTGAGGGTCCCTTCCCACCCAAACCATTCTATGATCCTAAAATTCTGTCTTGGATAGAAAAATCTCAATATAATATCAATAAAGATAATATCAATTAGGGTAATAAGCCCTGACCAGAAAGACACACCCTCAAAAATTGCTGTTTTCTGCAAGGCAGGTCTGTTTAGTCCCCATGGAGATCAGACTACAAACGTCATCCATAATACACCTGCCCCTAAATGTCCACTTTACAGACCAGGCCTGAGCTGGAGAAATAAATTTACTTGACATTTTCCCTCTATAATTATATTTTTTTCCCCCCAGACCTTTTGTTATAGAATGTGACCATTTTTTGGTAAAAACCTGCTGAGTACTGTACTGCCTGTCATGGGTGCAAACTATGCAGGATGCCCTAAGTGTCCCTAAGCACAGGAGCTTTCAGAGAAGGGTTTGTTATCCTACTTGCTGGATTGAGGAAATCCCTACTTTCTTCTCCTTCCATTTGAAGTGGATTCACACCGTGGTGGTAATCTGTGGATCACAAATCTAAATAGTAGTAATAACAACTGGCACTTCCTAAATTCAGTCTCCAAGCTTTTATTGTTTATCCTCAGCTTGTCTAATGACCATAGACACCCATTATAAACAGATATTCTGGTTGGGTTTTGCAGCAGAAGGCCCTAAAAAGAGGTGTATTTTTGTGAGAAAATTGATCCTTTAAAGGCTAAAGCTGCCCTGCCACTTTTTGGAGGCAGCAGATCAGACATGATGGAACATCTTTGTGAATGTCCTTTCTGACAGCTTAGTACAACCAACTGGCACATGAATTTTTCTCTGTCATTAGCACTGCCTCATCCATGTGCTAGTTAAGTTAAAATTGGACACGTGTAGGACAATATTTTCTTTAACAATAAATGGAGGCATACGGGCTTAGCTATTTTTACAGTCCTACTCCACAGAGTACCATGCTCAGATATGGTAAAGTTTAGGCCATGGCAGTGTCTAAATACACCTTGTAGACAGATCAAGCACTGATTCATGCATTTCAGAAAGTCTGAGTCTGTGTCTATCAAGAGTCCTCACTTATTTCTAATACTTCTGAAAAAAATGGAGCACAAGAGCCCATCCTGCTGGGCAAGGTAATAACAGCAAATAACCCTGACATCCAGAATAACAAATAGATACCATTCGTGTGGGAGATTTTGGAGAGAAGGAGAAGAGTTTTTCCAAGTCTAGGAAGGAAAAAACGAAAAAAAAACCTCAAAGAAACTTTGGAGGATAGCTGAAATATTACCAAAGTATCCATCAGATCCACATTTCAATTAGTTCATGCTGAGCCAGAGTCCAGTGCTCTTTCCTGAATGCACAGTTTAGCACACCAAGAGCTAAAAATTCATCTCAGCAGATAACTTAGGGCTAATATCAACACCAAATAACTCTTTGGGATTTAAAAAAAAAAAAAAAGCAGCCTGAAGCAAAATGCCATTCTCTCTTTCCCCTCTCTTTTATTTAGTGAAAATACAAATCTTCTGTTCATCAGTAACCACAAAGAACCAACATCTCTCCTGCCCCAGAGGTTTTCCTCCACTTCCAGCCTACAATGGATAATTCAAGTGAAAACTTCTTGGTAGGGAATTATTCAAAACACCTACAACGTTTTCAGATCCCTCCCACTGCCTTCTGCTCTTTGAGGGCCACCACAAAAATCTCAACTCAGCCTCGTTCCAGAGTCAAAAACCATTCCCACAGACACAAGCATCAGGACGAGCACAGGAATTAAAAATGCAGGTGCTCCTGCCTCCAAATGATGGGTTTGATCTTTGCAGTTCCTTTCACAGCACCATCTTTCACGTAGGTACCAGGATTCCCTGGGCTTTGCTCATGCAATTCCCATCATTCTGCACCTGTCTCAGCAAGTCCTGTGTCACACAGCTCCTTTCCTGGCCACAAGAGCCAAAGGCAACCACTTTGATTTGTGACTCATGGACCAGCTGTGGCTGCTACTTGTGGTGGAGTGGAAAAATCCTTTTCATCTTTGCTTCCATTTTAAAGGGAAAAATACTTAAAATAGCGTGGGGCTCAGGAGACCTGCTCCACCTGTGTGTTCATGCCCTGTCTCCTGCTCTGTTGTGTGACCCCTTGCCAAATGAATCCCAAATCACCCCTGAACTCTAATTTGTCTCTGGCACGGGGAAATGCAAAGCTTGAGTGGCCTTGCTGGGTCACATCATTAAATAAATCAAAGCAGGGCCAATTTTGAAGCCGTATTTACTGAAGATATTTAAACTAACCCGCAGATCCTGTATAATTTGCCTTTTTCACCAATAGGTGGTGCCAATAATTTATGCATCCCCATCTGCTGGGCAAAGAAAGGGCTTGGAGCAGATCATTTGTCTGTGCTGGCTACGAGCAGAACATCTGGAGGGAAGAGTTTTGACCCAAGAATCTGTTGGGAAAGGGAATTTTGTTGAAATAATCATGCCCTAGAGGTGGAAAATGGTGAGGACAAAACCTCATGACAAAACCTCATGGTTTAAGGCAAAAGTCATACAACTGAAGTAGAATATCCTTCCTTTGCATGATTCAGAACAAAGAGCTCTAATTGGCAATGCAGACACCAATATGTGCACTTCAGCACAAGTCTTCAGGTATGAATCAGCCTTAGCCCTTTTGCACTCAGTCAACAGCAGCGTGCCAGGGAAGGCAGGAGGAGACACCCAGAGGGAATCTATTGATTCATTGAAAGGAGAAAGTATCAAAAAATATCCCTTTGACAAAGCCTTTTGCCTTAAAACCCACAGCTGGCATTTCTGTTGGCACTCAGATCAATTTTAGCCGAGCAACAAAATGCCAAGGCTTACCTCTTCAGGTTGGATATCACATTCCACGTTTAAAATAATTGATGTGATTGTGGTTTGGTTATTTGTTATTTGGGGATTTATTTTCTTTTTGCATTTTGCTGGTATGTTTGCTCTTCTTGACCCGTTCCCATTATCATTTTGTGATCTTGGATTAATGCTATAGTGGAATGAAATGTCACTAATTCCATAAAAGGTAAGATAACCTTTGGAAAACATTTAAGCAACTTAAATATATATTTATGTATTTTTTAAATTACCAGATTTAAAGCCAACATATTAGGTATTTGTTGGGAGAAGGAAGGACTGGATGACGCCAGCAGAAGTCGGAGTGCCAGAAAGCAGATTCTAGAAGCCAAATCCTTAATTTAAATTTAAAGTCTAGTTGGCTTTGAAAGACTTTATCATTATAGCTCAACTTGAATAAACTGAAAAAAGTGTTTTTAAAATGATACCATTCCCTGGAAGGAAGAGGCAAAACCTCAGTAGTTTCTTTACCAGTACTTGTGTACTGGTAAAAAAATAAATTAAAAAATTAAATTACTTTCTCCCTCCCAAATAGAAACCACCTCCTCTATAAACCTCTGACTTTTTAAACTTGGAAATCCTGGGGTTTTTTGCTGTCATCTCACATAAGAATTCTCTTTGTGTCTTTACTGCTGTTAATCAAAAATCAGTGTCCTTGTTTTTGTTCTGAGTGTGGAGGGGAATGGAAAGCTGTAATCTATGGCCTGGCCAAATCGTATTTATTGTCTCAGTGCCTCGAATGTCAAACCTGCAAAACAGAACAGTTTCTTTTGCTGTTGTTGATTTACTACTAAAATAAGTTTTCCTATTCCTTGTGGTTGAGCCAGAGTGTGCCAGGCAGCTTTTGCCAGGTATTTTATGTCAAATTCACAAAAGACACAATTTTTTAAAGTGAAATTTTACATTTCCAGTGAGAAGAAGTAGAGAAGGGAAACAGGTCATGAGCTGACAGCCACCAGTACAAGAGTGTTTATTCACTGAGGCAAATTCCCAGCCAGGATGGGATGGTGGAAGCACAAAAGACCTTGCAGTGATGATTAAATCAGTATATCTCTTGTTTCTGACAGTAATAAATAGAAATCTGTAGGTGCCTGATCCATGTTGTAAATATTTATTACGAGTTTTGAAATATATCAAAGCAGGGGATCTTCAGGGGATGAGGTCACATCTCAGGATCATTCCAGCCCTTTTCTTAACATCCCTGAAGTTAATCCATGCCCAAAAGTCATCAGTTCAGCAGCAACCTCCTCATGCTCCTGTGGCCCTTTAGCCACAGAAAATTTCCAAAATGAAGGCTGGAGCAGCAGCCTCACCCTGCTTTAAATTGAAAGTGAATTAATTGAAATGGAACCTTTGATCAGTGAGCTTAACAGAGTTTTCCTTGCACACAGCCACCTGTCTGGCCCAGAGGTCATTGCTTTAATTAATTTTGGCTTCAGTGTTATCATGCTAACATGGTGACCTTTCATGTGTTTACCCTTATTTTTAACTTATATATGAAAATACTGATCATTCTATTAAATGTCCATTTGATTCAACCACAAGAGGAAATCATCTGAGCTAATATTGAATTATTTCTTCTGGGTAGATTTAGTGAGGTTACAGCTGCCTCACCATTTCTTCAAATATTGATCTCTCTGCAGCTCCCAGAGGAGCTGTCCAGAGAAAATCAATGAGCTTCAAGTGAGGAAAGGAAGAAGAGGCTGAAGAGGCAGTTTTCACATATGTAAATTGACACCTTTTTTCACCAGAATGAAGAAATTCAGAGTAAAATTAAAGTCCATAGGAACATATGTTACAAAATCAAATGAGTCTCTCTAGCTCCCTGCAGCAAATAATCTGTAAGAGCCTCATGGAAGAAGAAGGGAAATCCCTAATAAATGTTATTTAATTTCTTCCACAGAAAGACATGGATCATAAACTTGTTATTTTAAGTGCATCACAGAAGTAGTAAAATATATGTACAAGGAATAACTTTTGCATCTCTAAATTTAGTAACTCAGTACCAGCTCTGTTAAGCCTGAGATCCTTATCTGGAGCAGCCAGAAGATGCGGAGCACCAGTCCCTCATGTTTTACCATCTCAGGGACTTTGTACAGAGAAATAATGAGCTGTTGACATGAGACAACACTAGAATCCAGTTTGCAAAGCTACCCTGAAGTTGTATTTGTCCAGAGCTGAGCTCTTCATTTGTTTGGGTTCTGTTTTCTCTCACAACTAATGAGATGTGCCAGCTGCCTTCAGAAAGCCTCGGGCATCCCAATCCCTGCCCTGAGCAGCCCAACAAGTTCTGCCTTCAGTGGCTGCCTCGTGACTTCCAAAGGTCCCTGAGGTTCTGCCTGAGACATCCACTCTGTCTAGAGTCTACCCACTTTTCTGGTTTGCTCTTAAAAATATTACATTTATATAACAAAAGTCTCTTCCAAACCTAGGAACTCTGGCTCTAGTGCCTGTTGTTATCATGTCCCATCCCCTCTGACCTGACAGGCTGAGTCAACACCTTTTTGCAATGGTAAAGACTGGAAGGAATTACAGGAGTAACTCTCAGTTTGTTTGCTCTTTCACCCTGGAATACTGGATGCCATCATCCTGTTGTACCAAGCTATTTATTTTCTTCTGTGGGTGAATGTATTTTGATCAGTTAAAGTTGTTACTGAGATCTACAGACCAAAACACCATTTAAGAAATGGCCCAATAAACAAGGATTATGTGCAAACACATCTACAAAATATCATCACTTCCATTTTTCAAACTCTCACAAGTGCCCAGCCCTGCTTTATCATGATTTTTGAGAGAGTGAACACTTCGTTCTCTGTCACTTATCTCAGGAGCAGGTGCATGAATCCCTGTCTCCCATCAAGCAGTTATTTTCTATCCCTTGTCTTTTCCATCTAAGCTGCAAGGAACTGCTGGAAAATATCTAAATGTTGGCTCAGAGATTTTCAATTAAACATCCAGTAGGATAAAGATCAAATGTTCACCTGCAGGACCGTGAACTGTGATCCTCTGGTAGATCACAGAATCACAGAATCATTTGGGTTGGAAAAGAATTTTAAGATCATCAAGCCCAACTGTTTCCCCAGCACTGCCAAGGCCACCACTGACCCAGGTCCCCAAGTGCCACATCCACATGGCTTTTAAATCCCTCCAGGGATGGGGACTCCACCACTGCGCAGCTCTGCCAGTGCTGGACAACCCTTTCCATAAAGAAATTTTCCCTGATTGCCAATCTAAATGTCCCCTGCCACAAAATGAGGCCATTTCCTCTTGTTCTGTATTGGGTTGGAGTGTGATGTGCTTGAAATTGGATCTTCTTCAGCAAACACAACCATGCTGGGGTTGGTGTAACATAAATCTAGCTGAGCATCACACATCCAAGGCTGGACACATTCTAACGCTGGCTTATCCTTAGAATAAGACAAGGATTAGTCCTTGTATTGCAAAAAAATCCCACAGAATGTGATATTATTTTGTTAGTAGTCAGATAAAAAGGGATTTTTTAATCCTTATTTCAGGAACACGAGCAATGCTAACATCCCCTTTATTTGTCTGAGGAAAAAAAATCCAACCAAACAACTAAAACTATTTTAAGTGGAAGAGTTGTTTTAAGTTATGAAAGAAATTACAGTGAAAAAGTGGTTGTTTTGGACCTCTGAGAATAGAGGTGGTTTTAAGGGTAAATATATTCATTCTATGGGTTGCTCAAACAGCATCCCTCACTGTAGGGAAAAGAAAACTGTGCTAGGATTTGTTTCCCTGGAAAGTGGAAATGTGCAGGAGAATAAACCAGATGTGAAATCCTAGAAAGACAATGCACATTTTGTGCTGGTCTCGTACACTCTGTTCTCAGCTTATGGAAGCAAAATGAGACCTCATTAAAAGGTCAGCTTGGAAAGAGAGGAAACAGGCCAGTTCTCAGGAGATATTTTTGTCAAATTTCCAAGAATCCAAATGCAGCCTGCTCTGAGAAAGGGCCCTGTTCAATAGAATAAACTTCTAGAAAAGAACTGGAGGGTGAGAACGATGTCACCACAAGTTTTTAGTTGCTCTGAGAGTCACATCTCTGTTACCCTGCCAGACTTCACTCCTTCAGCAATCCCATGTACTTACCCCAGCTATTTCTGTTTCTCAGCCAAACCGCTGCATTCTCCTGATTGGATTATTCTTCTGTCTTCCTTCCATTAAAATATTATCACTCATTTAGGAAAGCTGCCACTTGTCAGTCTTTCAAACACAGTCTTGTCCTGGATTGCCAAGAAAATTGTATTCTGTTTGCCATCTGTATGGCAGTTGTCTTCTGTTCAGTGGGCAGTTTTCCTTATCTCTTCCACACCTGCCTCTCCCTCCGGGGAGACACCTGCTGATAACAGGCCATTGATGTCACGGCATGGCTGATAACAACTACAGCATCCCATTGGGAGATGCTCCACCCAGGGGGAGGAGCCAAGCATTCCTACCTGGAGGGAATCTTGGAATTTTAGAACACCTGCATGGCTTTCTCCACTGGGTTTCCCAGAGGAACAGCAGCTGCCTCTTCCACTGGATCTTCAGAGGAAGACTCCACCCTTCTACAGGATTCCTGCTCCAGCAGAACCACCCCTGACACTCCAGGAGGGCTGCAGCCACATTTCCAATGGGACTGCTGCCAACAGCCTGACCCACAGGGTGTCAGGTTGTGTTCTGACTCTGTCAGTGTTGTTTTAGTTTACTGGATTGTTTATTTTATCATTTAATTTTCTTCTCTAAATAAAGAACTGTTATCTCCTGCTCCCCTATTTTTGCCTGAGAACCCCCCTTAATTTCAAATTTATAACATATCAGAGAGAAAAAGTTTACATTTTTCCATTTCAAAAAAAAGCTCCTGCCTTCCTTAAAAAAAATCTATCTTTCCAAACCAAGACAAGTCTTTGCACTGAAGAGTTCATGCTTTTGTGGGCACTGTCTGAGCAGGACACAGGAGAGAGCCGAGTCCATGCCTGGTTCCTCTCCACTGGCTCCTGGATTTGCTGAGGAGCAGGAGCATTATCCCTTTGGAAGGAACATTTAGCAATTAAGCACCATCTCCTGTGGGACACTGAATGGTTGATGTTTTCATGGCTTCAACAATGCTAAAATTATGGGAGGGTTTTTGCCTGCTGTAAAGCAAACTGCAAAGAAATAACTGCTCAGCTGTGACCACTGAAGCCACCCTTCGCCAAATATGCCTCCTGACTGGAATTTGGGCTGTGACAGGAACTGGGGACAAGATAAAGGGGATATTAGGGTCCAATCCAAGATTTAAGGAGAAAAATGTATCCAGAAGTGATCCTGGAAGAAAGACTAGGATGCTGATGGCTCAAACAACCAGAGGGAAGCTGCTGCTGTGTAGAGTACCCGAGGTAGACACAGCCCAGCCCAGGCTACAGCTGGTGATGGATGAGATAAGGAAAGGGGGAACCCTGTGAGGCAGGAACTTTCTCCTTGTCCTTATCAGAGAACTCAGCTGTGGTAACTCCCCTGCCCAGGAGGTCCTGGGGCATTCACAGGTGGCCTGAAGGTGTTCACTCTGCCGAGGGGCCAAAATGGGCCCAGCTGCACTCATGTGATTGGCAGCAGTATCAAATTAGAAGGGGTCAAATTCTCCTAAAGTATCCCCTGATCCACAGCATTCCATCATCCAGGTGTCCCTGATCACAACAGTCCATCATCCAGGTGTCCCTGATCACAACAGTCCATCATCCAGGTGTTTCTGATCACAACAGTCCATCATCCAGGTGTCCCTGATCCACAAGAGTCCATCATCCAGGTGTTCCTGATCACAACATTCCATCATCCAGGTGTTCCTGATTCACAACAGTCCATCATCCAGGTGCTCCTGATCCACAGCATTCCACCAACCAGGTGTCCCTGATCCACAACATTCCATTATCCAGGTGTTCCTGATCCACAACATTCCATCATCCAGGTGTCCCTGATCCACAACATTCCATCAACCAGGTGCTCCTGATCCTCAACATTCCATCATCCAGGTGTCCCTGATTCACAACATTCCATCATCCAGGTGCTCCTGATCTACAACATTCCATCATCCAGGTGTCCCTGATTCACAACATTCCATCATCCAGGTGTCCCTGATTCACAACATTCCATCATCCAGGTGCTCCTGATCTACAACATTCCATCATCCAGGTGTTCCTGATCCACAACATTCCATCATCCAGGTGTCCCTGATCCACAACATTCCATCATCCAGGTGTCCCTGATCTACAACATTCCATCATCCAGGTGTCCCTGATCCACAACATTCCATCATCCAGGTGCTCCTGATCTACAACATTCCATCATCCAGGTGTCCCTGATCCACAACATTCCATCATCCAGGTGCTCCTGATCTACAACATCACCAGCTGAAATTCCCCCCCCTCAGGGGAGGTACCTGGGTGTTCCTACCTGAACCTGAGTGAATATAAAACCAATAGATGTGGTGTTTTGGGGCTCTTTGTCACCATCTCATGGGTTCAGTCTATGGCCAGTGGACAGTGAAATTATTCTAAGTCTCATTGTGGATCTTGTGGGCAGTGGGATCTTTTTGCTTCTTTTCTGCTCTTTTTTTTCTACATTTTGTAAAGTGATATTTTTATGCTTTTATGTTGCCATTTACTATAGATAATAACAACCAAAATGGCTCCCCAGCAGTCTTCCTGTGCAACCAAATTGTTCTGCAATAAACCCTGGATGTGTGCATTTACAGACACTGGTCATTCAGTGTCATTTCTCTAATCCACTCTAAGGGATTTATTAATGAGAACCTGGGTTACCCTCACATTCTAGGGTGGGTTGTAACATCTCTCACAGGGTGAGATTTCTGCAATCAAGTTAAAGCACAGTATCTTAGCATGTAATGTATATAAGCAAAGTTCAGGTTTTCTGAAACTTGTAGACAGCTGGAAATGCAAGTTGAAAAAAATTCCAGAAGTCCCTGAGCTCCTTAATTGTGTGGTGCTGGTCACATGCTGTAACAATGTGTTAAATACCACAAAATCATGTGGAGCTGAACAACATAAGTGTTCTCCTGAGAGAGATTGTCATCTCTCATCCCAACTGCTTCACACTAAGCTGTGAGAGCAGAGTGGAAAATGAGAGCAGGATATCTCGGTCTGAGATCAGTGCAGAGCTCATGGACTCAGAGGATTTTTTTTTCTGTTGGAGTAAAAGAGAGAGATAATATATACACCCTTGACTGAGAAAAATACTGAAATATGGAATGAGACAGATCAATGAGAAAACCAAAAAAAGGAACAATCTATTTAAACCTCAGGAAATAACACCAGCTGAGGCAGGGAGAAGGCTTGGTGACACCAGTCCTTTCAAGCATCAGCATCTCTGATCAGAAATCTATATTGGTTTTAAAATACCAGGTTCCTCATAGCCAGTTCAAATTACAGAGCAGAAGCAGAGCTCATGGAAAGACAAAACTCCCTTTAAAGGTTAAAGGAAGGAAGTGACACAGATTATTTTCATGCCCTGTTAAATCCTGTGCTGCTCAGTTGAGAAGCAGGAGAGAAATGTTAACTATTTTCTTTTCTTGCAAGGAGGAGACATTGAAAGGGAATCTGAAAGGTCAAGGCCTGGCAAAATGGATCTACAGAAGAGAGCAGTGCCTTGTGCTGGCCCATCACTTCTCCCCTGAGGAATTCCCAGTGTGGTTACTTGCAGCTCTCTGGAGAGCTCTGCTGGGCGTGGTGAGAGCTGAACCTTGGCCTGTCATAACCTGTGACTGCATTGGGTCAATTTGCAATTAGGTAAAAGAGTTAATACTCATATTCAGCATGGGGAAGACAAGGACCTCTTGGAATGAGTCCTGAGGAGGCCATGAGGGTGCCGTGAGTGCTATGGAAACAAGCTGAGAAAGTTTGTGGTGTTCATCTTGGAGCAGGGAAGGGTCTGGTGGGACCTTATGAGTCCTTTCCAGTACCTGAAGGGGATACAGAAAAGATGAGGATGGAATTTCAGCCGGGTCTACTACAATAGGATAAGAGTTTTAAACTAAAAGAGGTTAGGTTCAGACAAGATATAAGGAAGAAATTTTTTTACAATGAGATGATGAAACACTGGCAGAGGCTGCCCCATCCTTTGAAATATTCAAGGTCAGTTTGGACTGGGCTCTAAGCAGCCTGACCTAGCTGAATGGACCCTTCCAACCCAAAGCATTCTATGATCCTGTATTTAAAAAAAACACCCAAGAACACTCAAGCTTTGTCACTTAGTTGCTTGCAAACCATTCCTGAACCTGCTTTTTAGATGAGGGAAGTGGGTGAGGCAAAGTCTTTGACAGGGAAAATGAGCAGAGCTCTCTGTGCAGCAGCAGTTGCCAGTTAGGAATGTGTCACATTCACATTTTCTGAAACATCCTTTTGCCCAGGATTGTTCTCCTGGGAAGCTGAGAAGCCTCAGAGCAAAGGAAAACAATTCTTATCTCATTTGCTTCTCCTGTGTTGTGCTCATGTGGAATGTGTTTGGAGATTGTTCACCCACAGGTGATTGTTCCAGTGCATTCTGCTGGGAGTTGTTTTCACTCTTTGGCCAATCAGGGCCAAGCTGTGTCAGGACTCTGGGGAGAGTCAGGAGTTTTCATCATTATCTTTTTAGCCTTCTGTCTGTATCCTTTCTGTATTCTTCAGTATAGTTTAGTTTAGTATTCTTTAATATAATATAGTATTATAAAATAATAAATTAGCCTTCTGAGAACATGGACTCAGATTCATCATTCCTTCCTGCCACGGGGGTCCCCACAAATACAATAGGAATGTGGTTTAGACCCTTTTAAAAAAAACCTCCTTGCTTTGATGTGGCTTGAAGCTTTTTCTAGCAAGTGAAACAGCACTCCAAGCTCTCCTTTACTGCAGATAACATCCTGGAGAGCCAAACTTGCTGGCATTCAGGGCACAATCATTGCTGCTGACAGAGACAAGACTGCTCAGCAAGGTACTGCCTGGTTTTTGGAGTGCAAATTGTGTACTTTTGGGGGCTTCTACCCACACTAAGAAACAAGCATGGCTAAGTAGGTAGCTGAGCAGAGTTGTGATGCTCACACTGATTTTCTGAGGGATGTCCTTCAGCCTTTCTGGTCTTCAGAAGTAGATTAATCTCACTGTCCCAGTTCACCTTTCCTTCCAAACATCTTATACCACCCTGCAGCAATGAGGAGATCCTTAAACTATCACAGAATGGTTTGTGTTGGAAGAAACTTTAGAGACCATCCAATTCCAACCACCCCTGCCATGGGTAGGGACACCTTCCACTATTCCTGGTTGCTCCAAGCCCTGTCCAGCCCCTGGCCTTGGACACTTACAGGGATCCAGGGGCAGCCACAGCTTCTCTGGGCACCCTCACAGGGAAGACTTTTTTTCCTAACATTTAATCTAAATCTCTTTTTGATTAAAATCATTCCCTGTTCTTCTGTTGCTATTTGCCAGTATAAAAAGTCCCTCTCTCTCTTTCCTATAGGTCCCCTTTAAGTACTGAGGTGCCACAGTAAGATCTCCCTGGAACCTTTCTCTTCTCCAGGCTGAACAACCCCAACTCTCAGCCTGCCTCTGTGTCTTTGTGCAACAGAGCTGGGCTCTACCTCGAGGTTACATTTAATGAGCTGGTGAGGGCCCAAACCCATGGGGAGGTGTAGACAAAACTCTGGGCTGGTCCAGAGCTGTAAGTGCAAAGTTCTAGCAGTAGATGATGATTGAGAGACTTCATATCCTGATGACATTCATTGGGTTTATATGTCTGGCTCAAGCTGTCTCAGGTCTTCAATATCTGGGAAAAAACTAAGGAGTGTAGTGTAGTTCTGCAGAACTAGAAGAGTGTCTGCCTCAGGAAAAAACAGATTATGCTGAAAAAAATATCCTGGTTATGAGTGTCATTGCCCTGGATTCCAATTTTGTTCCTGTGGGTCATCAGCTCCACCAGTGAATACCAATCTTCAAATACTGGACATTTTCCAGGTCCTTTGCATTCATGTGCAAGAGGACAGGGACAGCACAGTGAGGAATACCAATGAAATATAATTCCTGAGTGTGACTATTAGAATGGATCTATCTCACTCCCATGATGGTTTTTTGACAAAATGGATTTTACCCAGGAAGCCAAAATCATAAACCTCTCCACCAAACCCAGGAAAATCTATCTGCTATTTTCTTAACTAGCTTAAATCAGTGTATATTCAGTAACAAAATGTTTGAGAATCTGGACCTCAATCAGGGGCTTTTGTTTTTCTAAAAAAGGAAACAGGAAATGAGACGCCGTGAATTAAAAATATATGCAAATAATGCAATTAGTTATTTCTGCCAACAGCTGAGAATTGGCCCGGTGTTACATGCAGAAAGCCTCGAACCTATCACTCCAAAAGTTTTTCCAAAACAAGATTGTTTTCACAGATACTATTGGAAATCCATGAGCCTGCACCAAGAAAAGCAGTTGCCTGATAAAGGGATGAGTGCTGCTGGCACAGCCCTGCCTGCACCGAGCACATCTATTATTGCTCTATAACGTCACAGAGCTGAGATATGGTGACCTGGCTGACACCTGGAGGAGATGAACCTCATGTTCTGAAGCATCCAATTTTGTTCCTTGTCCTCAAATCTGCAGCTCCAACCTGCAAGATCCCAATCTGCGTCATTCTTCATTTGCATGAGCGTGTGGGTTCCTGCAGCACTCGCTGTAGCCAAGAGGATTTTTACTGAGGAAATGGAAAATACTGCTAGCTGGACACACAGAGGGTGAATATTCCAGCTGGCACTGTTTTCTAGGAATACTAAAAATTTCCATCAGAACAAGGAACCCATCTCACAGCAGCAGGGACCATATAAGTACTGAAAGGAGAGCTGAGTCTGCATTAAATTGGAGATGAGGAGGGGTTGTGGGGAGGGGAGCATCAGCCCAGAGGGTGGGATGGGGCTCTTCCCTCTCACCACAGGTTCTGGAGGTGGCTGCAGGAATGAGTTCTCCCTTAGCTTGCCCTCAGGACTCTCAGGGCTGTCTCCTAAATTGGAAGGGGTGTGAAGTTCAGTCCAAAACATGAAAGAGCTGGCACTCGCTTTCCATTAAGACAGAGGTTGTGCCAGATTGCTGTAAATCCACCTCCTCAAGCCAGGCAGTGTGAAAGCTGAGGAGCTGCACCCTCTAACCCAGAGAAAGGCAGACAGGAGCCAAGCCAAGTTACACTAAAGCAAAGACAAGGAGTCTGACTGATAAGGGCTCTCTGACACCTCTCAGGAGGAAATGGGTCACTTAAGAGCAAATCAGTCACTTTTCCTGGAAGGTGAATTAGCCAAGCTGTGTGAGCAAAAGGCGTAAAGGGCTGCTGAAGAAAATGTTTGGGCTTGTAATGAATAACCATTGCCAGGAAGGGATTTCCAGTGATTGGATTCCTTGTTCCATCTCCTGAAAACTACTTTATTTATGGCTGCAATAAATAGAAAATTGGTGTATCCTATGGCCTAGCAGGGTATGGGAAGCAACACATAGCTCTGTGATTCACAATCAAAATAGTCCAGTATGTGAGTAATCATTCCTTTCCCTTCTTCTCTTTGGAGAAACTACAAAATTTGAAAGTTGGTCATGAGCCCTCTAATTACTTGTCTAAATTCAATGCCATGCAGGTGTTGGTAAGGTCACAAACCTCTGTAAGCTGGTGGTTATTTGGTTTATTGCAAGGATTACTGGGTGGGATTCCTGCATAACCCAGGCCCTGGAATCTGGAGCGACCCATTTTTTTTGTGGGGTGTGCTTATTTCCATCAACTAAGGATCCTTCTTGTTCCATTTAATAACTGCAACCTCAACTGGTGATGAGGAGAAAACCTCAACAGTGAATTTCTGAGAAATTTCAGAGAGAGGTCCTTGAAAAAATAAATCAGTCAGAAATGCCTAAATTGGGAATGCACCGTTTCCATTGTTCCCCTTCTCCACACTCACATCTGGAGTGGAAGCACTAGAAATGGTATAAAAATTGTGTGGCTACAGGAATCAATAAAACTCTCCCCCTCTGTGCACGACCTTTATGTATTTCTGATTAATTTGTATGACTCACTGCAAGTTTTATTCAGGATTGTATAGGACAAGGCTGACAGGAGCAGCATGGCTGGATGGTGGGAGCAGGAAGTGTCTCTTACAACAGCCCTTAACATTTTATAGTTGGACTTGATGATCTTAGAGGTCTTTTCCAATCTTTGAGCTCTGTAATTGGTGTATTTTGGTCTTCATGTATTCTCAGGACTTAATTTTCCTATGCAAGACATCCTGAAGAACTTCTATGAAAATTTCATCAGTTATTTATAAAATTCCATGTTATTGTTGTCTTGATTAAAACTTAGAAAATCTCCCTTGCCTTGGCCACTCACCCTGACTGTACCTATATTTTCCATGGTACTGCTTGAATGGGGGGAACAGGGGTTTCTCTGGAGGACTAAACTCACCCTGTCTGTTAATTAACATGTCCACTTCACTCAACTATTTATATCTATTCTGCAGCAGAATCACAGAAATATTCTGTGTGTTTGATCCAACAGAAGATTCCCTGTAATAAGGAGAAAAATCAAAAATGGAAGAGTGACAATTGGAATAGAGTAAATCTCCAAACATATTAATTTACCCCTTTGTTATGGTCATTTTGTCCTCTCCAAGTGTGAGAGCTGGTAGCCTGGAAGACTGAACATAGGGTGATCATGTCCCCATCATCTCTTCATCTTCAGTGCAGCTGGGCAAGTGTGGAGGCTCAGAAACCTGCTTGCTGTCAAAAAACACCCAGGCAAGCTCAGAAATCATTTGTCAGTCAAGTGGAAAGAGGCCACAGGGGGATAGAAGAGAGAAAATAGGGATTTGTAGGAAAAATAAAAATAATTTCATTCTTGCCAGGACAGAGAGGCTGTTCCCATCTGCAGAAGGAGTTGGCATTAATTTTCTGTGTGCTGCTCTCTGCTGATAAACTGGAGACCTGCCCTCCTCCCACAGTGAAATGGGGAAAGGGCCATCCATGGGATCCATCACCTTGTGATGATGGTGAGTTTCTGTTTCTTCTTTCCCAAAGGAACACCAAAATCAAAGGATTCAATTCATCTGCCCTGTCTCTTTAAACGTGGTGTGATGTCAGAGCTGGAACTTCTTTTTTAGGATGCAAAAGTATTTCAGGATAAGGATTTTTTTTCCTCCCCAGTGTTTCTTAAAGACTGTCAGAACCTCCCTCTGTTCCTCACACCATCTTTCTTCTCCATGCCACCTGCCTTCTGTTGGATTAAATCCCACAAGAAAGGAAAAAGTAAAAGGCCCAAGATGAATAAATGTTGATAATATTGAAAGACCTTTAAAAAAACCATGCTTTTTAAAGAAAATGAGCCAAACCTCACCTCTCAGTGAACCTAAGGAGCTCTGCTTGCCTTTTCATACTTCAAAAAATCCTCTGCCAGGCTACAGTTATCTCTGTTGCTTCCCAAGGCTCCAAACACTTCCCACTCACTATTTTTACTCCCAGCGCCACAGCCAGAGTGCTCTGGCTGTCCAGAGGGAAGGTTCAAGAGGGGCAGCCTGAGCAGATCCCATTATGGATAAGCCAGGATCACTTAAAACACTTTTCCTGCTCCCTGGAGAGTTGTTCAAGAGGAGGAAACTCCTTGGACTCACTGAGGGCATGGAAAGGGCTGCTCCTTGTACATTGACCAGAGGGAAATGTCAAATGCTCGTGTCACACTCTCCGTATTTTTTGTGCTGTCACCCAGCCCTGTCCTTCATTTCGTTGGTCATTTTCTTTGTAGGTTTTGGCAGCCTTGCTACAAGTCTTGTTTTACATGTATTTCTTTCTTAATATCTTTTATGACTTTCATTCTTAGCTTGAGATACTTGGACTCTCCCGTTTGTCCTTCAAGAAGGTTTTTTCTCCTCTGTGTGGGTTGGGATCTGATCTTTTCAATGCCTCCAGATGCTCAGATAAAGTTCCTGTGTCCTGTAGAATACACACACAAGTAAGGCCCAAGCTCTTTGCTTTTAGACTCTATTGTTTCTCAATAATTAAAGAAAAAACTTGATCCCAACAAGCACATATGATTATGGAGGTTGTCAGGAGAATGTCCTGCCGCACCAATAAAAATGAATTTAAATAAAGTGTCAAAATCTCTAACACATCATTAATTTGGTTACTCATGTATTATTAGCATTCCCCAAATCAAACATTCCCACCTTTCTCCAATATTCACAAAAGCAAATGGAGAGGGAAGAAGAACCTAGGAAATAGTCATTTAGTATTATTGCATACATGTGCTTTAAAAAATCCCAAATCATAATTTATTAGAGAATTTCTGATGAGATGGATATTAGCTTCCCCATTCATGATGATTCTATTTACTGCACTTGATATTTTTACTTTTGTAGTCACAGGGTTCAACAGTTTTTTCTTTCCTTGACACTGTAATATTATTAAGTTAATCTTGCAATGCAAAGAAATATTGCCATGTAAAAAGCAGACAGTAAAAAGCAAAATAACCTTGGGAATACAGGCAAGCTTCTTAAATTAATGAAAAGAAAAAATATTCAATGCAGTTTTCAGTATCTGATAGAGTGAAAGAGCATTGCAGGAGAAAAATAAAGCCTGTCATAAAGTGACAAGAAGTAAAATCTAAGAGCCAGTATCAACTGGAGTTCCAAGCCATAATTAATTAAAAAAAAAACCAAAAACAAAACAACCAACCAACCAAAAAAAAAAAAACAAAACCCACAAAAAACCCCAAAAACCACACACGCACAAATCCCACAAAATAAAAACCAAAAAACCTGAACCACAAACCAAAAACTCCACTCTTTTCAAATGTTACTAAAACCCAAACTAAACTAAGTATTTGAAATACTTTGCCTTGCACTTGCCTTAGGCTAAACATGGTCACACTGCTGTATACCAGGGCCAGCTGAGATGCAATAAATTCAGTTAGCTAAGCTCTCTGTCTCTCAAGGTAATTTGCTTTTCCCAAAATTATTTTTCCCAATGTCCAGGAGCAAAAAACAGAGGTGAAGCCTGCAGAACAGCTTCTGTGTGAGGAACAACTGAGCTGGATAAGTTTGTCTTTCAAGTTGCAAAAAGTACAGAAGGGGGAATGCTGAATATTAAATCTAGAATTTTAAATTGGGGGTGAAAGATTTGGGTTAATGCTGGTGTGGCCACCAGTGTGGAGATAACCTGAAAAGTTGTTGCTGGCTTTGGAAGTCCATGGATTCCAAAATCAGTGGAAGGCAAAGTCTTTGAAGACTGCTGAAAACAAAGATTTTGTTTGAAATTCATGAGTCACCAAATGCTAGGGTAGGAGTCCTGGCAGAAGAACCAAGCTTGCCTCATTTCTGTACATTTCTCTAAGCGTCTGCCAAACCCCACTGTTGGACAGGGAATTAATTAATTATTAATAAATAGTTTAATACAATTTTTTCTCCTGGCTCTGCTCAGCCTGCTGGAAGGAACTGGGGGCTGTGCAGGAGCTGCCCCCACTCAGAACTGAACACATCAGCTTAAATTTACAGAAATGTACATCAAATAAAAAAATAAATTATTTTTATTTGGAGCCAGCCATCAAGAGAAAGATGGAGCCAATTAAGTGATGCCAGAGAGCAGCATAAAACTCTGCAGTCAGGAGCAGAGAGGGCTGCAGTCAAAGCTGGAGGTTGAGAGATGTGGAGAGCCTCCTCTCCAGTGAGATGACTCACTGGGCAGCCACAGCAGCTTGGCTGATCCAAGTGATCTAAGGAATTTCTCACTCTGGAACGATGGTTGAAACAAAATTCCTTCATTTTGGACCTGATCCAGCGGCATCACATTAAAACCTTGGACAGCACATGGCACAACAAAATGCCTTCCTTTGTTATTCTCACAAGATCTTTGCTGTTTTTTGTGGTCCTGTCTGGTGACTTCTGTACTGAGCCACAAAAAGAAGAGTGAAGGGAGATAAATCTTCTAGCTGAGCCAGATTTTTGTGGAAGTAGTTGTTCCCTGAGCTAATTTAATAATTCATTTTAGATATGTTCTCTCTTGAGTCCTAAATTCTATCCTTTGCCAAGGAGTTCCTAGGTCTACCTCATACTGTAGGAAAACTGTCTTTTCCACCTGAATACCTGCTGGATCAGGCCTTGAATTTGATGAGAAAATAAGTAATTCCCTACTCCTCTTTGCCCATGGTTCTGTACACCTCTGTCCAATTCCTGAATTCAGGTTTTTTTTCCCAGGACAGAGAGGCCCAGCCAATGCAGCTGCAGTTTGTATGGAAGTCCTTCCATGTCTTCAACTGTACTCATTGCCAATCCCAATGGTTTTTCTATTTATAACAATCCCTTCAGCACACTGAGTGGCCAAATGCCTCATGGAGCTCAGAGTCTGGGAGGACCATGAATTCATACAGTGTCATAATGATCTATTTTCCTTTCCATTTCTTTCCTAATGAGTCTTAGCATTCAATTCAGCATTTTTTGATTGCTCTTGAGCTCTGCAGTGAGGCTTTCGTGGAACTGTTGCCACCCTATCACTCTCTCACTCGAGTCATAATGGTTTGATGAAAGCCCATCAGATTTGTTTTCAGGCATCCACCTTTACATTCATCTCCCCCTTCACATTTCTCCACAGTGAATTTATTCTGTGCTTTTATTTCTCACTCAATCTTGTAATGTGTTTTTCCAATTCTTCACAAGGGGCTTTTGTACCTATTGCTCTGAAATAGATTCACATCTGCAGAAAATTTCGTCAGCCTCACCATTAATACACTTCTCTTGGGTCACTAATGCACATATTCAGTGCAGTTTCCTACAGAATCTTTTTGTTGCTTCCCTCCCTTATGAAAGCCACTCACTCCTACTGTTCAGTTCCAATTTTTTAACCATATCAGGACTATCACTTCTGGGACTTGCAAATTCCCTCTTTTCAGGTATAATAGCAGGACTATCCTGGGAAACATCCAAAGTGGCTCCCAGTGCCCTTTAGAGGAGCTCATTAGGTTGTGTTTTCTGGTGGGTAGAAAGAAGGGTTCTTATCCTTGCAAAACCTGCTAAAATCACGAGGAAGTGTTTAACTAATCAATTCTCTCGTGGATTTTGGAAGGAATGTGATGTTTGAAGGTGGAACTTGCAAGGTTCTTCTCCCTCACTCTAAGCCTTGAAAGATTTGTACTTTAACAGCTTTATGAATCCAGAGGAATTTTCAGCAATATAGCAGTGACTACTCAGCTACACTGTCAAAGGCCCAAATTCACCTTGGATCAAATAAGTCTAGATTTTTACTTTAATGTTTCTAAACTTTAATATTTCCAAACTGTGGTCTGCAGTAGGAGAAGATTTATTTCTGCTCTATACCTGTTTTGGGATAGAAGGGATATCTTAAAAGCTATTCCTCTATTGATTTCAGGGAGAATGTTGACAAAGTTAGCCAAAAATGTGGTGGTGGTGATCAGGGGTGCTGATCTGTTCCCCTCTGAGGGCACCCAATGCTCCATCAAAGGTAACACGGATCATCCTTGTCCCTGCTCCATCCAAGTCATGCCTCTGCAGTCAGTTGCTTTTTCTTTGTCTCTGCTGGGTATTTCTGATTGTGCCAAGCAGATTGAACCCTTCACAAGAAAACTGTGCAGTCTGGCCTTTAACAAGCAGATAAACAGCACATCTGATCCATAAACTCCTCCTGTTGGTTATTCCCTGGCAGTAATCTACAATACAAAAGCCACAAAAAGCCCCTGGAGAGCTGGCAGTGCCTCCATCGGCTGGTTCTGTGCCTGATGCTGCAGCTCACTGTCATCGTGGGCAGCTGGAGTCACCACAGAGACACTGGATGAGAGGGAGCCCTGTCATCCCAAAAGTGCTTCCTGACAGTGCAGCAACTCCCTGACACAGTAATTGGCTGTGGGAGACACTGGGAGCTCTGGATGCTGCCACAGAGTACCTGGAGGAGAATAATCACCAAGGAAGGGAGGGATTGCCATAAGCAACATATTTTTCTGAGATTAAAAGCGTTTCATGAAAGCTGGGGAACAGATGGGACTGGATAAAACGCTGGGCCTAGAGTGAGCAGTGAATATTTCACAGGTATTGCATCCTCGTGAAACACAGCTGAGCTTGGTAATAAAGATATTTTTCCCACCTTTGTGAATCAGCCAGTGCTGAGAGCACAGCAGCACTGAGGGAGTACAAAGAAGTATTATATGGTGGTTTTTTTTGGAGAAATCTATGAATAATATAGACTAAAGTATTATGGAGGATATTTATTGAATATACAACAGAGTATTTTTGTATATTTGATTAAGACTTGACATTATGTTAATTACCAAATAACCGTCCAAAGTTAATGTTAGCCTTGACTTCTGCTGGCAGAAGTCAAATGATCAAATGTGACTGAGGGCTCATCTGCATACACAGTCATTCCACACCTTCCACACTGACATCATTAAATAGCAACTGTGGAAATGCTAATTGAATGGGAACTCTAAAGGTTTTGAATTCCTCCTGAATAACACAGCCACTCATGATGCAGGTGTTCCACTGTTCTGCCCATAAATGGTGTGCCCATTTCCTATCCCATAGGAAATGCAGGTTAGTATTCACAAGACCAGCTTTCATTTTTCATAGAAATAAAAGACTGTCCCAAGGAGAATCAACCTGGACTGATATAGAAATCCTCATCAATAATGCATCTCCCCACACTCCCAACTTCAAATAAAGGACACCACGTACTTTTAACTTGAACTGAAACTTGTTTTACATCACAGAGTGTCAAATCTTTGGTTATCATTACAAGAGCTAATTAGGACAGAGTCATAGGAAATACAGACTCCTCCTCAGAAAGTGATGGTGTGAAGTCCTTTTTCAGGGTTTGCTGCGTGGGTTCAGAACCTGATGGGGTCATTAAACACAGGCAGGAAATTAGCACACCCCCACGGAAATCAGGACATCAGATGAGCTTCCACATGAGCAACAAAGAGCTCTGGAAATCTGGAAAATTAAGCTCCCTCTTGCTGGCATTTAACCTCAGTCAGTGGAACTGTTCCAATGAATCCTGGCTGGACATTATAGAGCATATGCAGTCATTATAGAGCATATGCACTGCATATCCAGAGGTACTGCAGGGACCAACTTTTCAACATTCCATCCTTGTCACTATTCCTGAGCTGGGAGACAGCAATAGAAAGGGAGAGCTACCAAAACATCCTTCCATAATCACCATTTCAGGGCAGGGAGTCTCTTTTCACTGTGAAACCTGGAAGGATGTCTAAAGTCCCAGCTCTGGAACAACCACCCTGCAGGTGTTACAGGCACAGGATCAAGGACAAAGCTAAAGAACAAAACATCAATAGGATGGGATCATGTTATCAGAGAGTCTTACATTAGGACCAAAAAATTACAGAGAATTGTGTTCAGACAAGACAGTCCTACCATTCACTGCGTATTATTTGGATTCTAAATATCTCTTGTTTCTTTGATCTTCAATACAAGAGGTACAAAGAACAGGACTCGAAAATTGAGCAAGTAAAATCTTCAAAAGCAGCAAGCAAAGAAAATATGTTCCACAAAATTTTCCTGTTGTTTTTCTTTTCTGAGTAACTACATAACTCCAAAAGGTTTGTAATGGGGCACTATAAATTGAAGGGGAATTAAATACGTGTGCATACAGATACACACCACCACCCCCTAAAGATGTATTAGACAACAATAATCTTCTGCAAGACCATTTCCTTAGCTAAATACCAAAGCTCTGAATAATAATAAAAATTAAAAATGAAAAATAACCCTATTCAATAGGCAATGCAGCCAAGAGACTGAATGCCAGAGGTAAAAAAAAAAAGTAACATCAGTAACCACAGAAATTCTTGGGCATTTTACTAAAGCCTGGAGGTGTTAATTGAAGACAATAAAATCACTACATATAATGATTATGACTTCAATGTATTTCTCATGGAGGTTAAGCTGTTTCCACTTGCTCTCAGCAGTTGCCATCACTTGCACTCAGATCCTCTTGGTCCACCAGTCTATTAATCATTTATATTTCCCACTTGCTTGCTCAAATCTCTCTCTGGAGTAATGGTCTTTTCCCAAAGAGCAAGACACAGAAGAAATCCTGATAGCTGCCCCTTTTATTGCCCCATTTGTCTTCAGTGTCTTTCTCCTCCAGCTGCTGATTTGTGCAAAAGGTCTTTTCCACATCCTCGGCTCGCTCGTTCTCCAATTTATTGTCATCCTTAATTCTATTGTCCCTTCTAGCAAATTTTCTTTAGTTTAATGGAGTTTCTTGAGCAATTCTGCATCACGAATTGCATTATAGATGCTGTAGTTACTCATGTGGAGAGCTCTGCTATTACTCCTGGAGTAAATATTGGTTTTTATACATTACAAGCTTTCATGTTCTTTGGATTATTGCTGTTTGGTATCACTTAAATTAATATTTCTACACAGAGGTCATCTTTTAATCATTTTTCAGCCATCTTTTCCTGCTCATACCTTGGTTCATAATATTTAACAGGCTGAAGTCACAGAGTTTGCTCTAAATTCAGATTTTGGGGGCAGTAAATGGGCTGTACATGTTCCTCAGCTAAAGGTTTCAAAACAGGGAAGGCTGGTGTGGGCTTGGATGACTGCTGAGCTCCCCTTGTGTGGGTTTTGAGGTTGGGATTGAAGGTACTTGAGAAGGTAGTTTATGTTTGGACTCAGGTGTTTATTCTTTTTTATTAGCGAAATAGTTTCATAACTATGAGTTTTGTAGTTTTTTATTAGTAAGGTACAAAAAATGGTTAACTATTTTTTGTTAGAAGGTTTTTTAAGACTATCTAATTAAGGAATGATACTTAGATTATTTTCTTTTTTAACCTAATAAGTAATCTTTTGAAGATCGTAATGTGGACTTTTCTGTCTAATTACAAAACATCATTTAAACTTATGAAGAAGAAAGAAGAAGAAGGTGAAGAAGAACAACTTGTCTCTGTTTTAAAACTTCTATTTTGCTTCATATCTATTTCTAAATTCTAAAACTTCAAACTTTAAGTTTTTATACTTTGTGATATTACACACTTTTAACTAATTACACACTCGTAAGTTTAGTGCTGTTAATCAATTTTTGAAGTCTTCTCTATGCCCTTAGGTCAAATGCAGTGTTCTCTTGTGAGCCTGTGCCTTTAAGCACAGAAAGTTTAAAATTCTCGGCATCTAAGATTCCAACACCTTTGGGGACAGATTTACTGACAATTAAACTCTCTCTGCTGCGTGGGATTGTCTACTGGAATTGAAAACAGGGTAGGAGGAGAGATGCTGATCTTCTTTCCATCCTATATTCTAAAGCTTTGACAGGGATAAAGTGGCATTAACAGCCACTGGGACTCAAATCAAGATGTACCCTTGGCTGTACCTGCGTGCCAAAAAAACTAAGAGGAGGCTTCAGCATGATGATTTTCACGAAAAAAGTAATTTCCACAGAATTTTCAGGACTGTCCCATGGCTTCAAAGTTCCTTTAGGATGCTTCAGGAGCCCTGTCTGGCACAATCCTGAGCTTACCTGTGTCCAGATGCTCAGGGGTCACATAATTCTAATTCCAAACCCCTGCCATGGGCAGGGACACCTCCCACTATCCCAGATTGTTCTAAGCCCCATCCAACTTGGCCTTGAACACTCCCAGGGATGGAGCATCCACAACAGAAGAGGAGGATCTTTCAATTCAGGGATGCCAACTTGCACCTTTCTCTGAAAAATTTATGGAAGAGAGTGGGAACCATTATGGCCAGTAAGACCTGGTCATTTCCAGCATCAGTGGACTACAGAGTTTTAGAGAAAGGCATTTTGTCCCACCTTCTTGGCCCAGAGTGAATTATCTGGGAAAAGGGCAGGAATCTGACTGAACACTCAGGAGAGCTGATTAATTTTAGAAGCATGGGCAAGTACATGGAACACTAATAATGCATCAAATTTGATGGGACCAGTCAAAATCATTCTGTCATTCTGTGAATTCTGTGAAAATGCATACAAAACAGTGAAACTTCAAGGGCCCCTGGTATCCTGTTTAACTATAAGGACCAGTTGTTTCCATTCATTCCATATATCTGTAGATCTTTTGGTTCTGTGGCAAAACCATTAGCCCTCCCAAAGCCAATTTCTTTCCCTCCTCCCCTCAACAGTCCTGTTGGTATAGAATAAAGAGCAGAAGGTCAAATAGCTGGAGGTGTACAAATAAGTTGCCCAAATACTTCTCTTATTACATCATTAAATGGATTGGCCATCAGTGTTTATTAAAAAAAAGTGGATCTGCACCCTTTGCTGGCAAAAGTTCTGCTCCAGTTCCAAAAATAAAGGGAAAAAAAAAGCCAAGGCTATTACTGAATTTTAATATTCATTCAGCCTTGCCCTGCAGCCTTTCAGCAGTTCTCCAGCAGAGGAAACTCTCTTTATCAGGTACCTGGAATATACAGTCCCCAGAGACTCTGAGATAAGAAAGCACATTCTCAGTTTCACATTTGCTGCGTTGTGATCTGAAGGGTGATAACATTTCTCCAGCTGGCTGTGAGAATCATTAATTCATTATTCAGCTGTGTCTTCAAGCCCCCTTGATCAAGGGTCCTTTTTCTCTCTGTCAGGCAACTGTTCTGTTCTATGTTCCTGATTTCTTTACATCTCTGCCTTCAGTACTATTATCTCTAACTTAGACTATCCCAGTCTTCAAACGTTGGCTCTTTTTTTACCTTTGTGAGAAGAGACAGAGTGAAAACAATTATGTGATGAGTGTTGAATGTATTTCTGGGAGCTATGTGCTGCTCATTTAAAGTCTGGACTTTCACAAGAATGCTAAAAAGAAGAAAAGCAAGCCAAGCGTGAAGCTGCCATTTTTCTTTTTTTACAATTTCTTTTTACACTTGCTGTAAAACCCTCTGCTTCACTCTTCACTCCCTGCCTTTACATTATATTAGTTAATGATGTTTCTAAATGTAATTGCTCTCATCTGTTTCTCATCCTCCCAAACCTCTCTCAGAGCTCCTGTGATTGGAGCAGAGTGACGCAGTTTGTTAGAGCTGGGATGAATCATGGCCTCGTCATTTCACAACCTTTTGTGGCATTTTAAACCTATTTGCAAACAGAGGACATTTCACAGGAATTCCAACATGTTATAATAGAAAAATGGACTTATCTCATCTGCAAGTTTCATTCTTGCTAACAAGAGGAGACATTCAAATCTTTTTATTGAAGTTTCTTTCTGTGGTCACCCCTTGACATCTGCAAGGGTACCAAAGAGTTTGGGACACCCAAAGAATCACTCAGCTACAGGAAAGGAATGGGACAGACTGCAGGAGTTGCAGTTAAGCTAATTTTCCACTTGACTGCTCAGTCTTGGCAGATGATGTTGTGTTAGGCAGACTGAAGTTCACAGTTAAGTGCATTCGGAGGTGGTGAGCAAAATGCCCACCCTGATCTTTAAAAAAAAAAAAACTTTTTGTACTCTGCAGTTCTCAAAGACATTTCTGTGTAGTGTTGCTAGACTTTAATTTGAGAAGAAAGAACATTGAGGATTGATGATCTTCCCATGTTTAAAAGAGTTCACAGAGTCACAGAGCAGTTGAATTTGGGAGGGATCTCTGGAGATCTCTGGTCCAACCTTCTGCTCCAGCAGGGTCACCCAAAGCCAGTTGCAGGGGACTGAGTGTAGTTGGGTTTTTTTAGTATTTCTTAGGAAGAAAACTCCACAAACTCACTGGGAAACCCACACTGATTCTTGATGATCCTTAGACCAAAAATGTGTTCCCATTTTTTTAGATGGAAGATTTTGCATTTCAGTTTGCACCCATGGCCAGTGGTGATAGACAAACTTACCAACAAAATTTATGGATGGTTGAATCAGGTCAGAAAACATGACTTTGAATACAGAATAACAATTTTCAGTATGTACCATTTACCATTAAACTTCTTTGCTCTAGCCTGTGAAATTTGGACAGTGACCATAGTAATTTAGGCTTACAAAAAAAGAGAAGCAAAAATTAATCTCTTAAGAAATTTGTGTTTATAACTGTTTTCTTTAGCAGAAATTTGCTTATGTGTAGAAACTGATGCTTCATTTATCATGAGCTCTGAAGAAGGTTAAAAGAACAATTTACATATTTATGTCTTCTAATTCTATATAATTTAGTGCTTATTAGAAAACAGTATTTATTTTTGGTGGCTGTTTTTTTTACCTTTATGTGCTCTTCAATGTACACCTGTCCTTACCTATGTAGAGGATCATCGAGTCTAACAGGAACCTCAGACACCAATTGTTTGAGGTGGTGGTCAGAATGATTGAACAGCCCAATCTAGAGGATAATGAAAGATTCCTGAATATATATCCTGACATATGGTTCCTCTCCTTCCAAGGTGTGTTTTCTACATAATCCTGACATGCCTTGTGAGGATTTATAATCAAAGCAGCTGATGCAAAGCCAGTTCACTGAAGCAGCATGGAGAGGAGTCTAAGGGGTGAGTTTTACCCCAGACTGCACCAAACCAAATCATTTCTGTACTTCAAAGTCCTCCCCTCCACCACACATTTTTTCACATCACCACATTAACCCTTTTCTCAACAAGCCTTGGCACAGAATATCAACTGTTTCCAGAAGCATTCAGGCCTTCTCTAAGCCCTTGCTTTCCAATGAGAACAACCACTTTGAAGCTATGGTTCCACATTTTGAGCTCTGAGAAACCTCTGGTACACTCCGAGGCTGCCTGAGAGAACAACGACCCGCTGTTGTGAAGAATGTGACAGAATATACAATTTCCAAATGGCGATGCACAAATGTTAATGACATGGATTTCCTGCCCACACTCAAACCTAATTCCACCACAAAATGGTCTGTTCCATTACAAACAGCCCAAAAAGGTTCCCAAACCCCCTTATTCTGATTAGATGGAGAAGCATGCACAGGCACCACATTTCCTGTTTGTTGCTATCAGTGTATTGAACTATTCCATTTCCCTCTGGATTTGGATCAGAGGCCACCAGCTAAGGGATGTCAGATTGCACAAATGTTTTTGGTCACAGTTCACAAGCCAACCCTACTGGAAAGGTCCCAAATGCCCTCAGAGAAACCTACATCCAGTTTCTTATGATTTTACTTAAAGCATCCTGCCTGTGAATGTGTGGTCAGCTTAAAAAAACCCTCTTGAAATGACCCAAAGTCATGAGCACCCTGTGGCTGGTAATTGGCCTCAAATCAGCTTCTTTTTGCCTCAGTCCTTTGTCAGAGGCTCAGTTAACAGCAGATTCCACTCTTGCTAGGCAACAAGAGGAAAAATTGAGTGGGAATATTGAATTGTTCAGAGACCTCAGACCATTCCTTCTCAATGAAAGTATTTTGTATTGCCAAGTTCTGTAATGTGGTAGATTACCTACAGAGAATGTTTGCTCCTCTTGGTGCTGTCTGTATTCCCTTTCCTCCCCAAATCCTTGTCTCACTCCCTCCCTTGCTACAATGAGCATCATTTTGGGCATCAGTCGTGTCACTCTACTGGGTGAGTACCCAGGAACTGCTGTCATTGGAGAGAATGAGGGAGCATTTTTCTTCCTACTCATGCTATTATGAGTGGTAAATGGGTAAAGAAATTAGGAAAATAAAAAAAGCTGCTCTTAATGGTAATTCTCCAAGCACTGGCAAGCAATAAACAGATTGTGGATATTTATATGACTTTAATGCATGGAACTATGTAAATATTAGTTGGAAGAAGCTTCTGGAGATGGTCCCCTCTGGCTTTGCAGGAATCTTGGGGGTTCAAACATCAGCTTTGTGTTTTGGTCTCATTGCAGGGAATGTGCTGTGTCACCTCTTCCAGAGCATGGCCTCTGGGCCCTGCAGGTGTGTGAAGGCAGGAGTGTCATTCAGGGCTGAAATATTTAATAAGTGAGATGGATCAGAAGCTCCACAGGGCATCCATGCCCCATCACACAGCAGGAAGGGCACTGTAGGAAGTCTTTTATGCCCCAAGATAGACTGTCCTCAATTTCAGATCATCCCAAGTCACCCCAAACAAACAGGTTGGAGATCTGAGTTCCTTTATCACGAGCCACCCCAAGGTACCACCCAGTACCATCCTCCAAGCAGGGAGATCACAACACTCCCAAAATATCAAGAGGCTTCTGAGGATCTCTTTGTTTTGTGGTGGTTGAGAATGAGCAAAAGAACTGTGACTTTCTGTTGTATTCCCAGGGAATGCCCTGACAAAGGAAGGAATGCTGAATCTGACTCCATGTTCCCAGAAGGCTAATTTATTATTTTATTATAATATATTATATTAAAGAATAGAATACTATCCTATACTAAAGAATACATAAAGGATACTTACAGAAGGCTGAAAAGTTAATAATGAAAACTCCTGACTCTCTCCAGAGCCCTGACACAGCTTGGCCCTGATTGGCCAAAGAGTGAAAACAACTCCCAGCAGAATGCAATGGAACAATCACCTGTGGGTGAACAATCTCCAAACACATTCCACATGAGCACAGGAGAAGCCAATGAGATAAGAATTGTTTTCCTTTTCTCTGAGGGTTCTCAGCTTCTCAGGAGAAAAACCCTGGGCAAAAGGATTTTTCCAGAGAATGTGAATGCCACAACTTTCAGAACTAATCTTGGCAGAAATGATCCACTGCCCTTTCAGCAGCCTCAGGCCAAAACCAAAGCTGCCTAATTTCACCTTTCCAAGTCACCAGTCTGTCACACCTTCGAATGCCATTCAGAGAGTGCCCTGATTTTTTTGGGTTGTAATTTAATTAGGGACAAGTCTGGGAAAGTTGCAAAGGATTGTACCTCAGAGCTGGGTGTAATCCAGCTGGTAGATGGCAAATGAGCAGCTCTGCAGCTCCTCTTTGCTTCTGTAACTCTCCCACATTAAACTAAAAAATCTCCAATCCATCTGCTGATTCTGGGCTCCAAGGAGAGAGCAGAAAGGCTGCAAAATCTTTACAGTCAGAGGGTGTGGAATCCTCTGAATCATTTCTACCACCCTGCCACGCTGCAACAAGAGGGGACCTGGAGTGTTGCTGTTCCTGGTTTTCAATGTGAGAATTGAGAATGTAAAGAGTGCAATGCTTCCAAGAACACAGATCATAGTGTATAAACTCAAACATACCAAAAATCAATTCCATTTTCTTGTCTTTCCTGGTCTTGCCCATAAAAGAATTGCACTGAGTTATACAAATTCTGGGGTTTTTTTAGTTCTTAGACACAAAAGAGATCATGCATTTCATCTCTCCCACTGTCCTACATGACATACTATCATTGCATTTTCAGACATTAATAACATAAGTGTTTCTGTGAAATAGTTTTATTCTCTTTTTTTTTTTTTCCTGCCAAAGTCCCTCTGTGCATTTACAGACCTTTAGCTGTAATCCCAAACTAAGAAAGGACCTTGAAAATTAAGATTCTCTCCACATTACCTATATTCACAGCTAATTCATCAGCAAGAAGGACCTACAAGTGTGGCACTCTGATTTATCTGAATTTTTGGTGTCACACCCCTGAAAATAGAAGTTAAACTGTGCTGTGTATGATGCAATGAATTAACAGAAAGAACTAATTTGTTTTGTAGGAAATCTTCATTAATTAAGAGCATCATGATCTTCCTGAAGTTATATAGAATTACTTTGAATTCCCTCCATAAATTTTCAGCTGTTCACTTCAAATGTGCACTTGGGATTGCATTCTGGCCAAATGTTCTCAGGCCCTGCCTCCTCAAATTTTTCTCTGTGTTCTTATAGCCCTTCTGAGAAGTTTTTTGCAAGTTCATCTCAATTCTTTCTGGGCTCAAATTAATTGTTGATAAAAATAAAAGCTGTTTGGACAGCTACATTTTTCACTGCAGTGCCACAGGCAGTAGTAAGATTCACAGCATGTTAATTGTTTCCTGTTGTGCATCTGCTCTTGGAATAAGTCACATTATTGGGTGGCAATTTCTCCATTCATGTCTCTACTAGGCTTAAAAAAGCACTGAGGAGCAGGTTGCAGTAGCAGCTAAAATGGATTATTGTTTTTCAGACTGCTTTACAGAATAAATTTCAGCTTTAGCTCTGTTTTTAAACACATCCCTAAAATAAGCACTGTGTTTATTTTTGGCTGATGACCCCTAAATATGGTAATTGTGGTAAATACCCCGAGAAGATTCCACACGGCATCTGAGTGGCTGAACTCATCCTTTAGTCAGAAAAACTAAAGTCACAGAATTACAGAATCACAGAATGGTTTGGATTGAAAGGGACCTTCAAGATTATTCAGTTCCAGCCCCCTGCCATGAGCAGGGACACCTTCCACCAGAGCAGGTGGCTCAGAGTCCCAAACAATCTGGCCTTGGACACTTCCAGGGATGGGGAATCCACAGCTTCTCTGGGCATCACATACAGGGACAACCAGTGAAGCTGAACATGGAGAGAATTCTTATCCTGCTCCAGGTGAATGAGACACAGGAGTCACACTAACCTGTCAGCGTCACATTCATATTTTCTGGAAAAATCCCTTCACCCAGGATTCTTCTCCTGGGAAGCTGAGAAGCCTCAGAGAAAAGGAAAACAATTCTTATCTCATTTGCTTCTCCTGTGCTGTGCTCATGTGGAATGTGTTTGGAGATTGTTCACCCACAGGTGATTGTTCCATTGCATTCTGCTGGGAGCTGTTTTCACTCTTTGGCCAATCAGGACCAAGCTGTGTCAGGGCTCTGAAGAGAGTCAGGAGTTTTCATTATTTTCTTTTTAGCCTTCTTTCTGTATCCTTTATGTATTCTTTAGTATAGTTTATTATTCTTTAATATAATATATTATCATAAAATAATAAATGAGCCATCTGAGAACATGGAGTCAGCTGCATCATTCCTGCCTTTGTCGGAACATTCCCAGCAAATACAACATTACACCACCCTCTAAGCCCTGGCTCTTGCCCAGCTTCAGCTTCCATTGCAAAGGGATGCCCTATAAACTACAGCTCCTGCAGAAAGCACACAAGTGTGAAGCAGTCCTCTGTTTCCTCATCCCATGCCATGTTTATTTTGTGGCTTTTGGTGTTTCATTAGGACTTTCCAGTCCCTCACAGAGTACTGGGGGGTGATTTTATAGCTGTTTATGAGCTGGCTGCAGCCCTGGCACCAGCAGCTGAGTCTCTCAAACCCTGCTTTGTTACAAGCTTTCTCTCTACCTCCTCCTCCCTTTAATTAACTTTTTCCACTGAAAACTCAGAGAAGATACCTGGGTTTGCTGCCAGCCGTTATTCAGTCCATACTTTGCCAGAATTCCTTTTGAGATCTCTTTAAGAGAAACCTTAAAGGCTCTGGTATCTCATGCGTTTAGCTATGGAAAGTGTCTCTATTGAGCAGTACTGCCTTCTTACAGAAGGAAAATGTTTATTTACAGTGGTATTTGGCCCCCTCCTCCACAGACCCATGTTACAGTCCCCCTTGAAAATCCTACACTCTTGGCTGGGCATGCAAAAGCTGACAGGAAATTAAATTCCTATGGAAAACTGGTTTATTCTCATTAATGACAACTGGTGATATTGAAGACAATGCTGAATTTGGTTGCCTTCTGTCCTTGAAATGTGAGCAGAGTTTCCCTTTGAGGTTAATTCCTATTAATTTTTTTGCCACTTCTATAAAAACCCTCTCCCACCCCAGAGGATGGGACACATCCTCTCCTATCAGATTATTAGAATTAGACTGAATCATGACCCAAAATTCTGCCATACCCCTTCTCATCAAAAAACTGCTTTTTTTTTGCTGAAAGGCTCTTTTTGTAATCCCCTCTGGTGCTATTCACTGTTAACACGTCTTCCTCTTGTGGTCTTCCAGATTTTCAGTGTTGGCTGAGCAAGGCAAAGGGAACTCTAAATATTGGAACAATCCCTGGAGCAGCCACCAGTGAGAATGCAATCCCAGAGGGTCAGGAGGAGCTTGGATGCCTTTTGGTTAACCAAAATTCCTGCACATTCCAGCTGTCAAGGCAGCCATGGCCTCTTGAACCAGCTCTCAACTGAACATTTTTAATCATTCCCCTGAGTCCTCTTCCACAGCAGCAAACTTGTCCCAGGAAAGCTCAGTTGCAAAGGAAATTATCAGTGGGCTTGTTAGTTTGTTGTTGAGTGTGTGGGAACAGTTTACAAAGACAGCACGAGGTGCTTTTCCTTTGGGAGGCGCTGGGAATCAAAAGGTTAAAAAAATTAATTTGCAAAAATGAGTGGTTTGGATTCCTGAACAGCAGACATTTGTTTTTGCTGCAGGGTGTTTTTGTTAGCTTGGATGCTGCTTACACCTCTTATCCATCTGCTCAGAGATGAGTGTCCTGGGAGTGTTGCTGTTTCCTTCCAGAGTAACCTTCCCAAATCCTGACTCAGCAGCACTCAGGGACTGAAAGACAAGTCCTGCATTCACCAGGCCAGCATGGGGAAGCTCATAAAACCAAGATTTTCTCAAAGCCTGGGATGTTTTCTGCCCTCAGCCTCACACACCCATGCTCTCCCCAGTGCAGCCAAGCCTGCAGGTTACCCCTGGCATCCAGCAGTGTGAGGATTCTCCAAGAAATGTCCCAGGATCAGGAATCCTCTGCTATATCTCACTCCATGGTGATGCTGGTCAGTTGTACCAGGTACCAGGGCATGGGCATGCCAGGTTATGTTCCTTGAAGTTGTTAAAAGAAGAGAGATATACCAATATTTCCTATTGGAACCACATTAAATTAAGAGCTGTTTGACCAAACCCTTCTGATCGATGCATAATTTGAAACAGGAGCAGCCTCAGGGCCACTCTGCCCCAAAAATCAGAAGGCTCATTTGTTTACATGCTCCAAAATCCAAATATTTGCTGGCATGAGGGAGCTGGGAAGGAGCTCAGCCTGAAGAAAAGGAGGCTCAGGGGGGACCTTGTGGTTCTGCACAACTCCTGCCAGGAGGGGACAGTGGGGGGGGTTGGGCTGTGCTCCCAGGGAACAGGGACAGGAGGAGAGGGAACGGCCTCAGGCTGGGCCAGGGAGGCTTAGATTGGATATTGGGAGAATTTCTTCACCCAAAGGCTTGTCCAGCCCTGGCACAGCTGCCAAGGGTAGTTTGGAGTCCCCATTCCTGGAGGAATTTAAAAGCCATGTGGATGTGGCACTTGGGGACATGGTCAGTGGTGGCCTTGGCAGTGCTGGGATAAAGGCTGGGATTGATGATCTTAGAGGACTTTTCCAACCCAAACCATTCTGGGATTCCATGATCCCACATCTCCCTGAAGGGACTATAAACCCAGGATGGGAATCCAATTAATTCTCAAAAAAATCACCCTCTGAATTTGACTGATATTTGCTCACACTAAACGTGTTCTGGAGGTCTCTTCCAGCACTTTATTTCTATGATTTTGAGCAACATATCAAAAATAATGAGCCAGTAGGTTGTTGGGAAAGTATTTTTTCCCCCAGTGAAGTAGGCAGCAGTTATAAATATTCTGCAGGCAGACTCCAGTGCTCAGCAGTGACCACTCTGTGACGCCAGCAGACGGTGCCTCAATAGCAGGAGACAAGTGAGGTTGCTTCTGTGAAAACAAATTTACCTATAAGCTCAATTTCAACAGCCACAGGGGGAAATCCAACTTCTTTCCTGCTGAAAAAAATTACTTTTCTGTTGCCAGTGCTGCAGCATCACCACTTGAAAAGTATCCCCATTATTCCACCAACTGATTGATTTCCTCCTAACCGTGCTGCTGGTGACTGAATTCATTTTGGGAGCCAATTACAGAAAAAAAGAATATAGTAAGTGTTGCAAGAAAACCCCAAATTACTGTTTTAAAACTTGTTTTTTCTCTTTTCTTCTTCCTTCTATTTAATGAAAATAAATAGAAAGGAAACATATTCACAGTAGGAGTAAAGACCAGTGTAAATCAAACCAAAAGAATTGAATAATATGTATTTACTTGTATATTTTTTCTCTGTTGAGCAGAATGCATCATTGGGCTTAACCTTTATTTAAGTTTTATGAATACTGACAACTTTCACTGCAGCTTGCAGTCTTAAAAAAAACAACTATCTGTGGACAAGTCCTTCATAACACACCCCCCAGTATCCTAATATTTGATATTTTATATCAAGTATATATATTTACATATATTTTATTGGAATTTGTGCCATGTACCACAATGAACAAAATGAAATGTGAATGCCACTGGGAAAAAAACACACCACTTTTCTAAAACAACACCCAAGAACAGGAAAAATGTACTTTTTTTTTTTTTGCTCACTGCAACATTAGATATTTTATTCTGGATTGTTATTATTTCTGTGTGTCACAGGCAGAGGAACTTTTATTAATGGAAATCAAAACCCACAGCAAGGAAGAGGCATTTTCCATCCTATTTCTGACTGTTCCCAGCTGAAGAATATGTCAGACACAATATAACTTTGATGCTACACCAGCCTCTAAGAGATGCTGGCAGATATTTTGAGAGTTTGGCATTCTGTATCAATAAGAAAACAAATCTGTGACAGTTTCCCATCGAGTCAGAACAATACAGGCACAGGACAGAATATTTTTAGCATGCTTGTATTCCATATCACGCATCTGAGGCTGAATTTTTCCCCCCTCTTTTTCTCCACTGAGTTTTCCAGCAGTCTATTGACCAATTTATAGTCAGATGCACTTAGAATTCATTGACATCTTTCTCCTGTGGAGTTACATAAATGTCTCGAGCCTCCAATAATGGCAGTTTTTGTCTGCATTGACAAGGAGAATGAACTAAAAATGATGAGTTTTTTAGGGCTCTGCCCTCAAGGGCATAGGGGAAATCCAGAGCCACCCAGAGGAGCATCTCCACAGCTCCTGTCAAGCCAAGGGCTCCTGAAGTTACTGGTGCATCATGGATTCCTGTCAAGAAAATTTCATTTACAGTCAGCATCATGTCTAGAAAATGGGTGAAGCTGAAGAGGGGAAAAGCTCACTCTCCAGTGATGAATTTATACATGAAATAAGCTCATTCCCCATTAAGATCATTGTTTGAGCAGTTTTGGGTTGAGAGGATTCACCTACCTGCAGTTTTCCTCTGTATAATTTCATACTTTTATTAGAGTCACCTACACCTGGGTATTTGAGGTCAAGGCTTCCTCTCCTTTCCTGGAGATGTATCTCAAATTAGCCTTTGCATTTTCCCCTTATCTTGAAGGGTTTCAGTTTTCCAGAGACAGTTTTCGATATTGCTGAAATGCACTTTTTCTCTTATTTGTGAAGAGTTTGGAGCTGGCAGCAACAAAATTTTGGACCCATAAATTTATGATATGTTTATAGCATTTTGAGGACCATGATGCATCTCCAGTGATAAATACAAGTAGTTTTGACATGTTGATTATTACTCATCGTTTTCTGAAGGCAGAATATTACTGAAAGTTTAATTAAGGGAAATTCTGACAAATTCAGACAGTCAATATTAAGCTGAAAAACATAGAAGGGTTATAAAGGAGTTGTTGATCCCACTAAGATGGAAGAGAAGGTGGTCTCAGGCTGCCTTGAATAAAAGTATGGATAATTCATGGAATCATTCAGGTTGGAAAGGATCTTTAACATTGCTGAGTCCAACCATTCCCCCAGCAAAGCCAAGGCTGCCAAGTGCCACATCCACATGGCTTTTAAATCCCTCCAGGAATGGGGACACCAACACTGCCCTGGGCAGCTGTGCCAACCCTTTCCATGAAGAAATGTTCCCAATATCCAATCTAACCCTCCCTTGGCCCAGCCTGAGGCTGTTCCCTCTCCTCCTGTCCCTGTTCCCTGGGAGCAGAGCCCGACCCCCCCCGGCTGTCCCCTCCTGTCAGGAGCTGTGCAGAGCCACAAGGTCCCCCCTGAGCCTCCTTTGCTCCAGGCTGAGCCCCTTCCCAGCTCCCTCAGCTGCTCCTGGGGCTCCAGACCCTTCCCCAGCTCTGTTCCTTCCCTGCACATGCTCCAGCCCCTCAATGTCTTAATTAGCAGAAAATCCTGTCTTCCTCACCAGGTCCCTACAACATGGCAATGCAGTGGAAGACCTGAAGAGGTAAAACTCCTGGATTTATGATGTGTTTATTAAAGAACATTTATTATTTGGTTTATTTTTAGGTTATATTTTTTATATGGTTTATTGAACCAGGATATTGGTTCTGATATCACAGTGATGTGGGCAAACAGCTGGTGTTTAGAACACTCTGGAAAAATCAAAGAATCTGGGTCATCCCTTCCCATCAAGGGGATTTTACCCCTGTAATTATGATGAAATAAATGATTTATCTAGTCCTCTCACAAAGTTTCACGTGATTTTGTGAAAACACATTCTGATCATGTTCCATGATTATATATGGGGGAAATAGTCTGGAGTTCTTTTAAATCTTTGGGTGAAACAATCATGTTGAAAGCTAAGGAAGATCTCTACTTCTAAGTTTTGAATCTGCATTTTTCCCTGTGTTTTTAACCTGAACACATTCAGCCTCCACTGCATCACATGCCCTGAACCTGATCAGCTGTTGTTTTTCACAGTATTTTTCACATTTCCTAAGGTTATTCTCCACCTTTCTCATCTAAGGTTATTCTCCACCTTTCTCATCTCTGCTGTGTGAGCTGGCCAGTGCCCACCCCCTGAGGATGATTTCCTTGTGGCATCACACCCCTGGCCTGCACACTGGTGTAAAAGGAAAAGTGATGCCCAAACCATCACAGAGCACAAGACAGGAAAATGAAAGCAGTCAAGTCTTCTCTCAAGTGCAACTCATCATTTTCCTGCTGACACATTTGGTGTCACAAGAAGAAGAATTGCCCTGTTTTGCTTAACACCACTATCTCTTCCTGTTCACTGCTGTGCTCAATTGCATCAAGAATTCAATATGCTTGAACATGGAACCAGTTCATTGAGTGGAAATACCTGAGCAGTGGCACCAAAACATGAAGGATTTTGCACCAGCAGAAGCTTTTGTAGAACCAGCTGTTTACTTGAGCAGATCTACCTGTTCCTATCACTTGAAAGTTCAGTCCAGTGAGCAACTTCATTATTTGAACACTGTTGCTGATCAATACAAAAGCATCACCCAAACCCTTTGGTATTAATGCACCTTATTTTTGTGTTTACATTGGCTTTTTAATTTTCTCACCTCTCTCATGAAGGGAGGTTAATTAGCAGGAGAGCTTCTAGTTTACATTGACTTTTTTTCTTTGAGCAATGCTGGAAGAAAGAACAACAACCTCCCACTAAATAAAATAAAATTATTATCCTAATCAAAGTCCTGTTCTACTGTTGCTAAGGAACATGTATGGAAATGGCCTCTGATTCTGAGTGTCCCCACCCTGCACTGACAGCTGATATAGAATTTAGCATGATCTTGTCTTGCTCTTTCCTGCAGTCATCCCATGTTTTCTCTGTCCTTGTGAGACACAATTAGTCTCCTCACCTTACAGTCCTGCTTCTAAACAAGTTGTTCCTTTGAATAATGCAAGGGGAAAGGTCTTCCTGCCATGGCAGGGGGTTGGAATTCGATGTTCTTTAAGGTCCCTTCCAGCCCAAACCCTTCCAGGATTCTGTGGCAATGCAGGAGGCACACTTTAAGCACATCCATTAAGCATTTTAAGCACATCCAGGCCTTTGCCTTTTGTGCATTCCCAAACTGCAATGGCTGTGTGCACACTGGGGACTAGCATGGATTTCTGCATTCCATAAATAAGGTTTCAGATGCTCAGAAGGCCCTGCAGGCATAGAAGAGAGGGGACACTGACTGTGATTTAACTTTGACCCTGCACCACTGGAAGGTGTTTAGAGCAACCTTACAGGAGAGCTGTCAGGGAGCTCCCTCCTCATCATGGAACACCTGAATGTCTTTCTGGGCTGGAGAGGGCATGGAAAGGCACCCAAAGCCTTGAAAGGTGCTTCTGCAAGTGCAGGCCAAGGGTTGAAGGGTTGGTGCTGATTCCTAGCAAGTCACAGTGCAGTAAAAGCAAGAATTTTTTGAAAATGCCTTCAGAGAAGTGTAGGTTTGCAGCTCTGTGATGATCCCTGGTCCGAAGCTCTGAAGGCTGTTTGATTTATTCTGCACTCAGGAAAGAGAGAATTACCTGACACAAGCAGCCAGAGGAGCTGGTTTGTTGGTGACAAGGGTTTTTCACTCGCCTTTATTTACTTCCATCCATGTTGAGCTTATTTGAACAACCTAAGATTCTTCTAGCACTGGGAAGAGCAGGAAAATATGAGGATACTCACAGGGCAATTCATCCCACCAAGCTTAAAAAATCTCACTCTCTCCGTTACATCCGAGGTTGCAGAACTTACTAAGAGAGAGCCCAAAAGTTCCTCTGTTAAGTACATGAAATTTGTCAATTCCAGTGAAAAATACCCAGAATAAAAAGATTAAGTTAAGGGGAAAGTACAAGAGAGAATAAAATAATTTCTGGGCCAATTCATCCAGAACAAGTGTAAAAGCATTTGTGGCAGCTTAATGAGTAAGGCTCCAAACAATTTGTTGAAAGAGCAGCTGGGACACAAACCTTACCTGTTTTTGCAGATCAGGAGGGAGTTTTCTGTGTTTATGGGCTTGGCTGTGTGCCATGGTTTCATCACAGGGGTGAATGGCAGGGCTGAAAATCCTGGGATGTTTTTTCCAGCTTTATCTCAAACCATTGTGTTTCCTGCCCTCTGTGAAAAGCGGGTTGGAGAAGGTGACCTTGTACTGCTGATGAGAGCAACTCAAAGCCTAAAGAAATGGCAGAGATAAGAACTGCTGTGCTAGATCCTGTAAACATATGCAAAAAGAAAAAAAAAACCTCACTAAAAACCCCAAGCAACTTTGGAGATACGGCATAATCTCCTCAGTTCATGCAAAAAGAATTCATGTAGGGTGGTAATTAGGTTTTTTAAAATTATACTGTAACTGTACTTAATGATCCTTTTGCCATCTAATCAAGGATCTCACACTGACATTTTGCAATATTGCTAAAGCTTCTCATACCAGCTCATTTGTCTAAAGAGGTTTCTATTTATAAACCTCACTTGAAGTAAAATTAAATTAATGAACAAGTCTCTCTCATTTTTCTGAAATACAAGAATATATACACAGAATAGTTGGGGTTGGAATGGACTCTCAAGGTCATTTAATGCAACCCCCCTGCCAAGGCAGGGTCACCTAGAGCAAGTGGCACAGATTTTCTTGTACTGAATTGGTATTGAATATTTATTCAGCAGTTCAGGCATCACTCATCATGATTTATTGAGAAAACATTTACTTTTGATTCAAGCACTTGCACACAGAAACGTTAGCAGAAGAGAAATGAATGTATTAACACTCTGCTGAGCAAAAACAACAAATAATCTTTTTCAGGAATTCAGGGATTTTAATCCCATTTAAATATTTAATAAATAAACCTCTAAAAAGGAAAATAACAACCATTTACATTTCTCATCATCAGTGACTTAGTGTTTTAATAGTTGATGGCTGTGAAACATACACTTGTATGACCTTGGGGCCTTTTGAATATGCTGATACAGACTAGTAACATCCATTTTATGGCACTTGCAATCATGAATTAATGCAGAAGAAGTTGGTTTTTAGAAATATTTCACGGTCTCCATCCTTGAAGGCTTTCATGACCACACAAAATAAAGTCCTGAAGAGCCTGATCTAAATTCAGTGTTGGCTCTACTTTGTGCAGGTGATTGGATCAGTGATTCCCCACCTGAATTATCCCATGGTCTCTGCTCTGACATCAAGGCCAGCCAAGTAATTTTCACTGAAGAGGGTAAAACTGTGTGCTGCTGTTTCCTCAATCAGCTTGAAATAAAAGGAACCAGCAGCCCTGTTCCCAGGGAGGCTGTCCAGAGTGAAGCACATTTCTCCTGAAAGGTTAAGTGCCCCATTTATCACCACTGGGAACAAAAGTTTGGCTTTGCCAGTAAGTGGCTGCTCCAGCTCCACTTGCTCAGCTGCATAAACAGTGAAAAATAAATAAATTTCACCAGCTGAAGGTTTAGGCATGTCCCTGCCTATCAGGAAGTCTCAGGAATGAGTGTTTGTGTAAAGGGCCCAACAGGTGAGGTCTAAATCACTTTTGTGCCCAGAGCTGTTGAATACATCACTGCTGCTGAGAGCTGGGAACTTATTGCCTCCCTGGGTACACATTTGCAGGAGGACAAGGGAAAATAACTCTAACAATTTGAGCAAAACCAGAGGAAACAAGTCCGAAAATAGGAAAAGCTGGAAGGTGTTCTGGCTGATCTAATGGAACACAGTGGTTTGTCAAATATTTACAGTTTTATTCACTCTCTGGTTTGTTAATAAATTTGCATAATTTTGGGCCACTGGGAAAAAAACCGAAAACTTGTCAGGTTTTGCTGCTGGGATTTTTTTGTTGTTTTCTTTTTTTCTTTTGACAAATAGACTGTGAGAAAACCCTGCTGGCTTGGTGATAAAGTCATGCATACAACAAGAATGGCTTTTTTTTTTCCTTTCTTTCTTAGAATTAAACTATATTGCCAAAACTAATGAAAAACTAGTGTTGAATTACAAGCTAATTCTGTCCTTAGGATTCAGGCATATATATCTGATTATTCAGCTTTTAAAAAGAAAACCTTTGAATACCTCTCAGTCAATAGGCTTTCAGGTTCCTTCCTGCTCCAAGAAATACCACCCCTCCCCTCCCTGAGAGATAACTAAAGCTTTTGAAATAAGGAAAGATTGCTGGCATTTATGAAAAAGGTAAAAATAAATCACACCTAGGAACCCTGCATGACCTGCTAATGTGCTTGAGCAGAAAGAGAAAATTTTCATGTACAATGAGGGGCGATAGAAAGAAAAAAAAATCGATAATAAGCAACATTAAGATTTGCCCAGGAAATCTTTATTCCACCCACCTCTGAATGTGCATTAGGAAATTGTTTTTGACAGTGTTTACAACCTGCACAGGGAACAAGTGCGTCCTTTAATGAATAGCTGTTTGCTCATGGACTGTTTGTGCACTGAGCAGAGGTGACTCAAATGAAAAGGCCCTAAAAGGCAAGGATGGGGGAAGGATGGCAGGTGGAGGCTCCCACCGAGCTGGGGAAGAGCAGACTTTAGTGACTGGGGTGAGGAGAGGGATTAGATCCCTGACCTTGTGAAACCCAGCACAGCCAGTCAACCAAACAAAGCCCTTTCTCCACTGTGCTGTGGGAGATACCAGGTGTTTGGGGGGTGGAATTCTTAGGGGGTGCAGGGACAAAGAGGCTTTGGGGGTGAAATGGAAAATGTTGGGAGTGGATGGAAATTGCTGTGGGGTGTTCAGAGGAAAGGACAAGGGGGAATTTCTGTGTCCCACCACTCACCAGAGGCGTCTCACCAGTGTCCCCCTCCTGCCCAGGACAGTGAGCCCATTAATAGATGCAGATTGCCCATAGCTCCAGGAGAGTTTCTGTGGAATTCACAGGCAGAGTGTGATGCAAAAAAACTCCACCAGAAACATCAAGAAATTGTTTAGGTTGGGAGGAACCTTAAAGACCATTTTGTTCCAGCCCCCTGCCATGGCAGGGACACATCCCACTGTCCCAGGTTGCTCCAAACCCCATCCAACCTGGCCTTGGGCACTTCCAGGGATTCAGGGGCAGCCACAGCTTCTCTGGGCACCCTGTGCCAGGGCCTCCCCACCCTCACAGGAAAGAATTTCTTCCCAATATCCCATTTAACCCTGTCCTCTGGCAGTGGGAAGCTCTATCCCCTTCTCCTGTCACTCCAGACCCTTGTAAAATGTCCCTCTCCATCTTTCCTGCAGGACCCCTTCAGGCACTGGAAGGCCACAATGAGGTCACCTCAGAACCTTCTCTTCTCCAGGCTGAGCAATCCCAACTCTCCCAGCCTTTCCTCACAGCAGAGCTGCTCCAACCCTCTGATCAGCTTGGTGGCCTCCTCTGGACTCACCCTCTGACAATGCCCATCTCTTCTTAGGGAAGGAAAATTCTGAATATTTTTTATTCTGCCAAAATAAAGCTGAGAACTGAACAGTAGAAATACCCCCACATATGTGAAAAGAAATTCACAGCTCGCTGGATTTTTATTGCAATAACACAAGAAACTCCATATGTTTTTAACTTTCAACTTTTGCCTGTTCCCTTAACGTGGGCCATAAACATATCTATTTCTGAGATATTCATACAGGAGCAAATCAAGAATTCCTCTGCTTGGAGTGAAATAAACATTGACATCTGCTCTGCCTGGTGGAAATTCTACCAGGAACTCAGGAATAGACCAAAAGTGGGAACAATAAAGGCAGATGTGAAACCTTTCTTTGCAAAGGAAGCTGGAGAGTTTAACATGTTCACTTTTGGGCCTCTCACAACAAGGCTCTGAGGAGCTGGGGAATGTCCAGAGAAGGGAATGGAGCTGGGAAGGGTCTGGAGCCCCAGGAGCAGCTGAGGGAGCTGGAAAGGGGCTCAGCCTGGAAAATTGAATGTCAGGGTGTTCCTCTCTGCCCCTCTCTCTGACCTGTTGAGGTCCCTCTGAGGGGTCACACAACCCTCTGGGCCACTCCCAACTTGTATCAACATAATTCATAGCGGGTGAGGAGAGCCCAAGGGCAGAGTGAGGCTGCTGTGGTGTGGGCATGGATGGAGATCTGCACACAGAGTCCCTGAGACCCATCAGCAACCCTGGCAGAGGTTGCTGGAAACACAAACAGCTCAGGCACCCAGACTGCTTGGCTGCAGCAGGGTCCAGCCTGGGCTACAAAATCCCTCTGGATAACAGATTAAGTTAAGCCCTGCTGAACTCTGCCTTGCAAAGGCAAAGCTGAGTTTTGGCCCTCACAGTCTTTCCCCAGCACAATATTCCAATATCAGTGCTTGCAGCTGATCAGAGAGGAAGCTGAAGGGCTGCATGATGTGCAGAGTCATTTCAGATTGTCACTTCCATAGAGTAAAAATATTTCACCTAAACATTTGATAGAAAGTGTGTGTTTATTTGTTTGTTTATTTAAGGTATTGGCATATATTTATATGTTTGTTTATTTAAGGTATTGGCACAGCAACTTACAGCTGAGATTCACACCCAAAAAATTCCACTTTGTATGTGCAGTGTTTAAAACTGCAAATCAGTTTAAAGGCAAAGAAAAAAATACATCTCACTGGAGCTAGGAATAATGCCCTGAGTGAAGGCTGTACAACCAAACTCTGAGGCTGAGGCAACTTCCATTCCTAGTCTTCATAAAATTGGGCTGTACCTGGAGGAAGAATGTACATCTTGATTATATTTTAGGTCCTTTATTGTGACTCACAGGCTTCCCAAATATATTTTTAAAGGAGATAGAGTCAGATGGAACTCAGTCCTGTGGATGTAGCCTGGAATTTCTTTCCCCTCTTGACCCTAGCTCTGATCCAAGAGCTCCCTGGAGTGCTTATGGCCAAAGGAAGGACAGCAGTGACCCAGCAACACCAGCTTTTGTCAGGCTGCTGCTCTCCACTGACCAGAGGGGAACTTGCAGCCACCAGAGGGTGCAAAGAAAAGAATCACTCAGGTCGTATTGATTTGAAAAAAAAAATCTCAAAATACATGTGAATGAAGATTTGGGACAAAGGGGATGATGTTGCCAGCCTTTCTTACTAAAAACAAGAAATATGTTTGAAAGTCTCAATTTTAGTGGAAGAATATTAAGGGATAAAAATGTGGAATGCTTTTAATTTATGTTCTGACCCCAGGACCCTCACTTTATCTTTACTTGTTTGTCAGTAATTTAGTTCTGGACTCATAATTGTGAATTCTGAAATTCTGGAACAACCCAACATTAGAACTGAAGTTCCAGGAGTCAAAACTTGTGCTGGATCATCCTGAGCTTCCTGACAGTGGTTCACCCTCTCTTCGAAGACAGCTGCAAAAATGCATCAACATTGAAGCACTGAGAGATCTCCTGTTGTTTTATGGTGAAAATCCAGATGGTGACATTCGTAAAAAGGTTGTGGTAGAACACTGCTGCATCTTAGGAAGAAATTCTTCCCTGTGAGGGTGGGGAGGCCCTGGCACAGGATGCCCAGAGAAGCTGTGGCTGCCCCTGGATCCCTGGAAGTGTTCAAGGCCAGGTTGGATGGGGTTTGGAGTAACCTGGGCTAGTGGAAAATATCCCTGCCCATGGCAGGGGTTGAAATAAAAGGTGTTTAAGGTCCCTCCCAACCCAAAACATTCTGTGTTTCTATGACCTTCACAAACAAAGAAAAAGTGGTGGAAACCAGGTCTCTTGTGAAGATACAGAAGGTGGTCTGTGGTAAGAAAAATACTGAGACTTTTAAGAGTGTCCTTGAAAGTTTTCATGCATTGGTGTGCACTGGAAACCCTCCCTGTGCATTATTCACCCATAACTTTGCAACTGTGGGGGAAAAAAAATTCTGGAAGATATTTGAGACAATGCAGACAAGTTTGTCATACCTGAAAACACCCTTGGTGCTACAGCTGACAGCTGTCGTGTCAGCAGCAGCTCAGTGAACACCCTCCCACTAAAACCATGGAGGATTTCCCAAAAGCCTTAGCAGTAACCTCACATTTCCCCTTCTTGAAGAAACTGTGGCCATGAGGTGCAATGTGATAAATTTCAGCAAGAGCTGCGAGGCTGAGGAGGATTGAAATAAACATCAGGGGAACGCGCGCTCGGCATGCCGCCCGCGGCGTTTCCGTCAGGGCAAGGAGGGTCAGAGCATTGCTCTCCACACAAAATACATCTTGTTCTCCAGGAGCATGGCAAGAAGGCAGAGAAGGACTCCTCAGGTAATCTTTGCTCAAAGCTGCACAGCAGAGAGCTGCCAGGTACGGGAGGTATTTTAAAAGTTCTCTGGGTAGAAACCCAGGCAGAATGTGAAGCGCTGGAGGATCCAAAAATCCTCTTTGCAGGGCTTGTGTCACAGCAGCCTGCACGTGGCAGCAAGGGCAGGCAGATGTTTGGGACAGCCCACAGCTGGATGGGCAGTGCTGAGGGATTGGTGCTCAAGTTGGAAGTCATCAGAGGCAGAATGAGAGAGAAGCATCAAAACAAGCACAGAAAGAGAAATACGCACACGCCCCCAGCTCACAGTTTGCAGGAAGGTCAAGAATTTCAGGGCAAGTGTTTTATCCATAAAGAAAAGACTGCTAGCAAAAATCCAGCCTGTTTCTTCTGTGGATGAGCAGCAGAGGAAGAGAAATTGGACGTGACCTAATAACAAGTCTCAGGTCCAGGGAAATTGTCTAGCAAATGGATTGCTGTGGAATCCCAAATGGTGACATCCTCTTTATCCAAATCATCTGTTTGCCCACTCTCTGTCCCCCATGGGGCCCACTGAACCTTGGAACCTTCTTCTGGGAGATGTGCTGACAGGGAAACAAAGAAGGGCTCTGCCCACCATGGAGAGGCAGCATTTAGGAAGATCCCAAAACAAAGGTGGCCAATTTTGCCTGCATCAGTCCCATCAGTAATGGGATTACAGATTAATCCCACATGCCTGAAGGAGTAAAAGTACTTTAAAAAATAAAAAGTGCTTCCTGCAGTAAAACAAACCAGTAGTCTTTGGGGAATACTCCATTCAGATGAATTAGTGACCAGTTAAAGCCTTGGTGAGAAATAACCTTACCCAACCTCTGCATTCAATTCCTAAGATTATTTTAAACCAAATATGAACAACAGGAATACTGTTGGAGTGAGTCCTGGATGCTGAGATTTTTAAACTTTCTGTGCTGAAGGGCACAGACCCATAAAAAAATACTGTGTTTGACCTGAGGCCATGGAGAAGGCTTCCAAAATTGATTGATAGCCCTGGGATTAAGGGTGTGGAGTTTGATTAGAAGCGTGTAATATCATTGGGTGGAAAACTTAGAGTTTAAGGTTTTAGAAGATAGAAATATATATAGAGCAAGATGGAGGTTTTAGGGCAGAGGCTGGTTCTTCTTCTTTACCTTCTCCTCCATGGGTTTGGTGGTATTTTGTAATTGGACAGAAAAATCCACATTGTAGAACACGAGTGATTAGTTATTGGGTTAAAAGTGAAAATAATTTAAAAGTGAAAACAATTTCTTAATTGGATAGTTTAGCCTTAAAAGACCTTGTAACAAAAGAGAGTGAGCCATTTTGCACCTCGTTAGTAGAATGCTGTAGAACTCACTACTTGCAATAGAAATAAGAAATAATAAATCTAAGCCTGAACTCAAAATACCATCTCAAGTGCCTTCAATCCCCACCTTGACAGAGGCAGAAAAAGAAGCTGAGAACCAGCAGAATATGAGCAAATAACACAGGCTGGAGTATAAATGCTTATTGAAGCAGAAGAGGGGCAGCTCCTTCCAGCTCTTGGTAGAACACACACTTGTGAAGGGCTTGGGAACAGGGGCTGAATCCCACACAAAACTGAATTTTGCAGTCCCCTGTTACTGATCTGCTTGCCTTTAACTTTGGGGACTCACAGCAGTGCCCAGGAGCTTAGGGTTGAATTACCCTCTGCACACCCAAGCACCAAATCAGCAAATTGGTAGTTTTTTCCTCAAAACTCCACATAAATTTGATAAGAGGATATTTTCAGGTGCTGTGTTTTGCTTTGTGCAGGCACAGGCTTCTCCAACACTCATCAATATTTGGTCTCATTTAAGGGTCAGGACACTGTCAAGTTCCCCACTTGGAGCCAGTAAGAAAGAAACTTATTTTTCCTTTTTCCTAACTCTATTTTAAATTGAGGCAAACCAACTTTTCATCTCATACAGGTTACCAACCAAGTTATTTACAATTTTTCTGATATGTTTATCATTTTCAGTCGGGGTGCAATGTGAATTTTTAAGCTAAATTTTAAAATGAGGACTACTTTAATTATAACCACCAGTGTGTTTAGTGCTGTTCAATTGAGCCTTGAAGGAAAGAAAAAAAATTAAAAATTGACATTTCTCCAAATTCTGTTCAATTTGTTCCCCAGTCTGATGCTTAAGGGGATTTTCTCAGAATTTAGACCATGCAATGCATATGCAAATTCATATCAGAGTCTTAAACCACTGGGAGGTGTCTTGAAGAGAAGTTCAGTGCCTTTTGTATTTCCAAAGAGCAAACCACCCTGCCTGAACAGCTTTCCTTACCCCTGGAGAAGGAAATGCTCCAAACCATTTTTAAAATTCAGATTAGCAAAATGTTTATGCCTAATCTCCCTTTGATGCCACCTGAGAGAAGCTCAAGGAAGGAGCACAGGTTCCAAAGGGGTTGATGGAGGGACCTGCAGCAGGTCAGGTGGATGAAAACCCAACTTTTTGATTTAAAACTACCTGAAGTTCACTATTTTCATTTATGCCCATAAGGGAAAGTTATTTTTGCACCTTTTCTTTCGCCTTACCAAGAAGAGATGAGAAAAGGTGCAGCAGGTTTTGCCCTCACAGCAGAGACATCATTTCTAAATTGGGATTGCAGTGATTTCTCTACTACAGCAGCTGCACAAGAACATTATGACCAACAGAAAAAGGAAAAATTACTATGGAATTATTATTAAAATTAGTCAGGAAAAAGCTAAGGATTCAAAAGTCAGGACACCTATTTTCTTCCTGCTTTATCTCCCAAGATCTTTATGTAAAAACCTGGGAGTCCCAAAAGAATTTAACACCACCTGGAAATATCCAAGCTTTGTCCCCTTTCATGCTGTGCAAATAACCAGAGGTGTTGGTATTGTCATAAATATCTTTGTAATTAAAATTAAAAATCTAGGAACAAATACCCAGTTCTGAAAAAAACTGAAAAGCCAACATTAACATTAAAAATAATTGATTTTTTTTTTTTTCAGGAACGATATTTCAGTCCTATAAAAGCCTTAAACAAAGCTACTGCTTTTATACCTGCAGGTATTCTCTCTCCACAAAGATAACGACCCGACTTAATTGCCAATTAGTGGAGCTCCTCCCAGTGAGACCTTATTTTATAAATGAGTCCTTCTGAGTCAATAATCCTTCTGAAATGTATTTAAGCTTTTTGCATGTATTTAGGAGAAGCTGTATTGAAGTGAAAATAAGGGGGAAAAAGAGAAGTTGGGGGTTTGTTTGTTCTTTATTTTCATATTTTAATGAATTTTAATATCTGCTGGTGCCAAGCAATTTTCATTCAAGAGAATTTTTTTGTTTTTTAATAAAGGAACAGGTACTTTTAGAGTTTTAATAATATAGCTGGGCTCCTTTGGTACTTCTAAATTGGGCACACGGGAGAAGGAAAACAACTTTCGCTAAATAAAATAAAAAGAGAAATTAAAATTTTCTTGGTTGGTAAATTTCTTCTGAGGTCATCAAGGCGAGGCCAAGTAATTGTGCATGTAAAAATCAAGTCATAATTTTCACTTCTTTCCAAGACATTTATTGGACAATTTTTGCTTGAGCACAGCAAGGAGAAATAAAAGCAGCAAAATTGTTGAAATATTTTAAGTTCTAGGCTGACATGAGGGTTTCCAACTCACTGAGACACAATTTTCTTTAAAAGAGAGATTTACTTTTCTATTACATACAATTAACCTCATTTCATTTACATGGTACAATTTTCCAGCCTGTTATAAACAATGTTTTAAGTATTATTAAATATCAAAATAATAAGATATTTTCAATTCATGGTTTGGGCCTAAAATTCCTTATCAAATATTAGTAGAGAAAATTGTTGGATTATTTATAGTTTTAGTTATGTGGTCACTTCAGGAAAATAACTTGTAAGCATTGTTTATTCTGCATTAGTGTGCTCATGTTTTAGACCAGGTGTTCAGGTGTTGTGAGAAATCAGATTACAAGCCCATGTTGCAACTTGCTGCCTACAAATCCCTGAAATAATTTCAACCAGAATGATTTAATCTGAGACAACTGAGGAAAAACAGATACTTCTGTTTTGGTGACTGAGTTCTGATGCAGAGCCCCCTTCCACTGCAAAAGTTTCACAGCCCAGGTGCAGAAGAACAGGGAGAGGGAAGAAAATCTGGATTTTGCCATTACATTTGCTGTTATGAATGTACATGTTTAAAAAATTAAAAGGCTCCTGGTGCTGCTGTTGATCTGATTTTAGCTTAAATTACCTAAACTGAGCAATGGAAATATGGCACAAGTGGAGCAGACAAAGCACTGGGACCCTTGGGCAGCTAGTGAGAGAAACAGGAGCTTGGAAAGGACTTCCATCCCATGAAAGGTGATTTTTCTGGAATAAAAAGGAGCCCTATGCACCTGCATTTTTAAATTTATTTTCATTTTGAAAACCTGAACAAATTTTTTTCTGGTGATTTATTCTGAGTATGATCAGAGGAAGAATATAAATCGAGGAAATTATTATAATTCTCTTCCCCAGTGAGAATTCTGGAGTAATAAAACGTGTTGCAAAAGAAGCTACTGCATCCAGGGAAGTGTGCCAGAGCTGAACTTGGCCAGGACAGTTTCACACAGTGGTAGTAGCACAAGAAAAAAGCAAAAAACAAATGACATTTAAATTTGTCCATGCTGCTCATCTGCTCACAGGGAACCATCATGAATTTTGTGCAAGGATACCCCCGAAATCTGCTGTAATGGGGATAACTGTGAGCTGCATTTCAAGTGTTACACAGAAATGCAAATTTAGGCTATTTCTTTAAAAAAGCAATCCTTTTCTGAGGTAAAAAAGAACAATTATTGCTTTAATTACCATTATAGTTTACCAATATTTAATATTTATTTTCATAAAATATATAAAATTAATGTTTTATTTCATTTTTATATTTTAGTGTTTATATTTATTTGTATTTATATTTATTTTTAATAGTATTTTTGTATTTTGTATTTTTAGTTGTATTAATTACATTTATTTGTATTTATATTTATTTTTATTAGTATTTTTGTATTTTGTATTTGTATTTTTATTTGTATTTATTATATTTATTTTTATTTATAATTTAGCATCCATATTTTATTTTATAGATACCATTTATTTAATTTATTTAATTTTATTTAATTTTAATATATAATAAATTATATACTTATTTTCATATATATATCCTTAATACCACATTTCAGCAGTCACAGGCAATTCATAACTGCTTTACCTATTTCAAGCAGCAGCAATTCCATTAATGAAATTTATAAACTGGAGAACTTTAGGGACGTTTCTTTTTGAGATTTTAGATACAGCAAAATGAAGAATAAGCAGCTCTTTCCTTTAACTTCTCAAAATTTAATATATTTTCATCACAACTCCTTGTATTCATCCCCTCCTTCTGTAAACAATCCTACAATCTTTCAATCTCTCTTTATGAAATTTTTATTCCAGCACCCTGATCATTCTCATAACCAATTTCTGCACCCCGTGTGATTCTGTAATATACTTCAGGAAGCTCTTTTGTATTTTTTATGAGAGGTAGAATAACAGCTCCTTTTGCTGCTCTAATCTGCCTTCCAGCCTCAAACTATTTTCAGTCTCCTCTACCTGCTCCTGATGCTTTATTCCCGTTTTGTCCCTCACATCCTCTCCTGTATTTCCCAGCAGGAGATAGGATTTGCGTCAGCTCTTGCTGATATCCCAGACTTTGACATCTCCATCTAAGCTGCTGGCAGAGCCAGAGCAGGGTGTGTAGATTTCTCTTTTGGAATTGTGTGAGGCTGATTTTAAAATGAAAAATATCATGTGTGCGCGTGTTATCAGGGAAGGGGGATGAGGAATAGGAGCTGCTGGTGTTTAACTGCTGGCAGGAAGCAGAAAAACATTTGACAGATCCAATAAAGCCTGATTGAATACTAATATTTTGAAGATTTCTTATATTTCATTTCAATTATTGCCCCCCAGAGCTGAAGTTAAAAGCACCCAAAAGGGACCATCCCTCTCCTTCTCCAAGGTCACCTCTATTTGCACCACAAATTCTTTATATTTCTTTATGTTTGTTAATAAAATCTTCTGTTGATAAACACACAACTTTCCCCTTTTAGCCTCTTTAATATGTTCACTCCATGTTTTTTTACCTTTTGTCCGACCAAATCTTCCATTCTCCATTTTTGATTTACATTACTCAATAGCTACAAAAAGATTCTGTCTTCGCAGCAATCTTTCCAACAATTAAAGATAAATGTTGCATTGCTTCTTGTGTCATCTCTCCATTAACATGTTGCAGAGAGAGAAGAGCCTTGATTTTCATTATAAAATATAATTCAGTGGCTTATCTTTCTCCTAGGTATTTAGAAACAAATTGGTGGGGTTTTTTTTCCAGATGTGTTACTGGGAATGGAAGTCAAAAAAGCTCAACCTGTGTGATTGTATTTTCTCCTGTTTCCTGTTTTTAAGTACCTGGAGAGAGCCTACAAGAAAGAAAGAGGGGAAGAGACTTTATACAAGACCATGTTGTGGTCTTAGTTACAGTTCTTTCTGTAAACCAATTATTTAGTTTTCTTTACTTTTAGAGCTGAATTTATTCACACTTGTGTACACAGGTGTCACTGACATGTTTAATAAAAATCCTTTCCTTAGGGTTTTTCCTCCTGAGTAGCTGAGAGGCCTCAGGAACAAAATGCAAACAATTCTTATCTGCTGCTGTGGAATGCACCAGGTGGATCTGGGATTGGTCTCATCTGGTTGTTTCTAATTAATGGCCAATCCCAGTCCAGCTGTCCAGACTCTCTCAGTCAGAGACAAACCTTTGTTATTCATTCCTTTTCTATTCTTAGCCAGCCTTCTGCTGAAATCCTTTCTTCTATTCTTTTAGTATAGTTTTAATATAATATATACCATAACATAATAAATCAGCCTTCTGAACATGGAGTCAACTTTCTGGTCTCTTCCCTCATCCTGGGACCCCTGTGAACACTGTCACATTCAAGTGCCAGGTCTCTCTGACACATTTGGGACAATAGCAGAGAGGAGTCTCCACAGGAATTTAAAATTAGAAATTAAGATAAGATTGAAGATATTAATGTCCCAGAGGGAGTTAGCTGGAAATCTGGTCTGGTAGTATGGAAAGCAACTGTAAAAAACCCCAGGATCCAAATTCTTTCAGGTCCATGGGTTTTGAATCTCCCTGCCTGAAAAAAATACCCCAACTTTGTCTTCTGTCTTGGAGAAGATTAGTCCTGAATTGTCAGAAGGGTTAAATCCACTTCTGCTCAGTGGAATCAAATGAAAAGAAAAATAAGTCTGTTCATGTATTCAAGGCAAGGAGGAAGAAAAGCACTACAATTACAGCATCAGAAAATAGTTTTGAAGAGAAAGGGGCTCTCCTTCACTAATGTATTAAACTATTTAGGTATGTGTCTATACATATCCTTCATAAAAGCTATTTGCCTTTAAAATGGACTCGCTGATTATTCTTAAACACATTTTTCTGATATTATTCTGCATCCCTTCAAGTACTTTTATTTGTTACAATGAGGTTCTGCAGCACTTAAACATAATGGGAACTCAGTGGAAGACTCCAGGTGCTATTGTAAGTAAATGTAAAGGCAGCCAGCAATGGCTGAGCCCAAAGAATGAGCTTCCCATGGAAACAGGGCTAATTTAACCCAAGGCCATAAGGAATGGTTGCATCCTGTAAAGATTAACTTTTCTTCTCAAAAAGTCTTTTAAGGTTCGAAAAATGGTCGTTATTTCATTGGTCATGTGTCAGCTCAGGTTCTTCAAGCTGTGTTCTCCTGTGATTTCCATTCACAGCAATTTCACAAAGATCCAAAAGTCTGTCAGTCACAACTTCTGAGCAGCTCACCCTGGGATTTCAGCATGGGGCAGCTGCAGGAAACAGAGGAGTTTAGAATGCTGTTGGTGTTGTGACTCAAGACATTTTTAGGTAATAGAGGGCAAAAAAGTGAAGGAGGGAAAGTTTTATGATCCAGCTGATGATGTGAGATTTTTAGTTTCTTAATTGGTGCTGGAAAACAAAATGGATTAGTTCTGCTGGTGTCAGCATGAGTCTGAATTCAGTGGGAGACAATGATTTTATGTCAGTTTGCTCCATCTGATGCTTTGTATTCTAGTTAAAAAGCCTGACCCAGAATGACTCTTCCAACCAGAAAATGTTAACAGCAGCAAGTAGCAGATAAATTAATTATCTCTGTGATAATCTCACTGACTTTGGCTAACTGCTTGCTCAGAAGAGATGAAACTACCCAGGGCAGTAATACAGGGCCTTTACTGAATGATCTGGCAACAACAAACAGATGCAGGGAATCATTTCATTGAGACACTTTTGAGAATTTATTTTGTGACTCAAGGAAGAACTAATTGCTGATGAATTTGTATCCAGAGCTGTCTTCTGCATTGTCAGGGCATTGACAGCACAGGAGTTTGTTCTGACAGCTGTTCTGCCTGTGCTTTGCATCTTAACCAGGCAGTTTTCAGAGAGTTACAACAGCATTTGCCACATGCCCTCCTTTGCAAACATTAATTAATTAAGCAAAACTCTTTTGAAATGGCAGAAATTGCAAAGTCTACAGAGCGAACGTTGAGGGGGTGAAGAGATGAACAGCAACAGCAAACAGGCAAACTCTCCACAACTGCCTGGGGCTGTGCTCTTGGTCTGCCCAAATCTCAGGTCAGCTGCCCTGGGTGTCCTCATGGCCTCAGTTTGAGGTGTTTTCTGAGGAAGGGTGGAGTTGCCTTGCTGCTGTGATGTGGCTGTGTGTGATATGGATTATCCAGACTGGACTTTTCAACAATACCACTGCTAGCTTGGCCATGTTAGACAGATAATTGCCTGACAAATTAAGGGTCTGTGCTGACAAACTGCAGATTTTGTCAAATCAAAGCTGTTGGGACCCATCTTTTTTGCCTGTGTAGCTGAGTTAATGATTTTTAAATCAATATTTTAATATATTTTAGAGTAAATTGTCAAAGTAATGCCTACGTTATACCTATTCTTGTAAGGAAACTCAAATGGCACCTCCAAATCTCAGTAGGCAAACACTTTAAACATGATAAAGCAGGTTTTTGACATGGAACTTTTAAATAATTTTTTTTTCTCTATTTGTGGCTTCTTCTGTTTGGAGATTGAGTTGTAATGGATCTCCAATTTCATCTTTAGGAGCTCTAAGTTCTTTTTGCTGTTTTACTGAATTAAATAGGGTCGCTGAACAACCATTTTCAGAGGGGAATTTTTGTTATGAAAAGACAAAAGAGAAGCTGTGGCTGCCCCAGGATCCCTTGCAGTGCCCAAGGCCAGGTGGGACAGGGTTTGGAGAAACCTGGGATAGTGGAAGGTGTCCCTGCTCATGGCAGAGGGGTAGAATGATGTTGATTTAAGGTCCCTTCAATCCCAAGTCCTTTTAGGGTTCTGTGATTTTATTTTGAATCTGTGGGTTTTCTTTGTGGAAGAGCTGAAATTGTGGGCTGCAGTTTGAGAATAGGCTTGAAAAGGGAATTTTGAGGGAATATTGGTTTTATGAAACTTTTTTTTCTTCATGATTAAATGCCTAAAAGATACCAGGGGAGGAAAAGAAGACTTTGAGATTCCTCTGTCCCAGGTGATATCTGAAGATGGCCCATAACTCGTTACAAGGGTCAGTCATGTTAAGAGCATTGATTTAGAAGGAATATCATTCTTGTCCCTGATCCAGTTAAATTTAAAAACCATATTTTAGCTCTTTGAAAACTCCATCACCTTTCCTCAGTGGTGGCTTCCCACCCATTTTTCCATGGTGGATTGTACAGTGGGCATTTTTAAGATTATTTTGTGTTCCCCCTTTCCCAGGAAGACACTGTCCTGCTGCTGTTGGGTGGGAAAAATTACTCAAATATATTTTATTGTTTTTTATCTGAATGCTCCAAACAGTGGCATGGCTGATTCATCTTCATACTTCCCAACATGACCCCAGTCCTAAACTTCTCTCTGGGGTCGCAATCACACCTCAACATTCACATTTCATAATTCTGTGAGTTTGGTAAGACAGAGCCCACATCCAACAAACAAATCTCTTCCTTTCTCCACGTCCAACTTCTTGGAAATAAGAAAGAAATTCAGTCCTAGGAACAAATTCTCCTTCTTTTTCTTTCCAGTGTCAGAGAGGTGTAGTTCTGATGAATGCTCATTATAATCTCCTTGCTTTTAGAAACTCATCATCTTCCATAAATTCCAGGTAGTGCTCAGAGCAATCAACAGCTGAGCAGGGGAGGGCTGAGTTGTTCCTCACATGTTGAAAAAGATTTTTTAAAATAAGAGTTTTCAGTGTTGATCCCACTATTGTTTTTTTTTTTTCATTGTTCTTGATACATTTCCTGCCAGACTTGTGGCTGAGTTTCATATTCTTCCTCTGGCCACTTAGAGCAGTGCTGCTGTCCAAAGGATTTGAGCTTGGCATGGATCTCTTTGGGTTTGGGAGAACATTGATCATACTAGTTCTCTTAATTTAATGCATCCAAGTTGCTTTGTCTGCTTTGTGATCTCCCCTAAAGACAGCCCATCATTCCTTACTGCTGACCCTTCCAATTTTTATCAAGGAACCTGTTCACATCCCCTTTTTTAACTTTACTCTCATGGAATTCACCTGTTCCTTCCTAAAACATTACTTACTAATGACCTTTTGATCCACATCTTTCTTTTCTCCTCCCCTGCTCCAGTAATATTTCAAAGTTAAATATGCCATGTGGCAGCAAAGAAATGAGTCATCTCTTAGAACAGGGGATTATTTTTTTCTAGTCTGGAGCAGGAATTTCCTTGCATTAAAAGGAAAGGTCAGAATTCAGTGAACAACAGGCAATGACAATGGAGTGAATAATCAATCTGGGCGTGCAGCAGAAGTGTGTGTGACTGGGATTTAAACAGGGGGAAGAAGTTTGAAGAAGTAATATTTTTTTTGACAAATAATGCAGTAGAAATGAGGGACTAAGAACTAACACCCTGAGCAGGCTGGAAGCTTTATGTTTTGTTTTTTTGTTCACACACACTTTCTCTCCTGGCTTTCAAAAACTTTTTAGCATCACTAACTTTAATCTAATTTTTGTTTTTCTTGTCTCTCCATGGCAGAGACTTTGCTCTACAGGTATTTTCCTGCTGAGGATCTTTGACTTCTGCAAATAATGGCAGGAATAAATACTCAGAGTAAATGATATGTACAACATCTGTGTGTGTGATTTTGAGGAGGAGCCTGGCTGGAGATTACTGAAAACATTAAATGGATCCAATAACATCTGTATCAAAACCAAATCATCCTTTTCTGTCTTCTGTTCCAGAAAAAAAACCCAACTCTGAATCAAACCAAGCACACTGGATCAGGTAAGAACAGGAGGAAAAGGCAATCCTTTGGATGAAATCCTTGTGTTGCTGCTGCAGAAAAAAACCTCAAATGATGAGGCTCCTGAAGCTTTTCATTCTCACCCTAAAAGGAGACAAAACATGCTGGGAATGAGCTCGTGATCCAGAGATTTCAGTGTCAGCCTTCTCTCTGTACAGACTTGTTTGCACACACTGGGAATTAGCAAGAAGAGATTATTGAGGGCCATCAAGGACCCAGCCAAAGTCCTGATTTGCTTTGGCACAAGTGCAGAGTGACATAAAGACACAGATCAGCCTGTTCTGCCCAGCCTAGAAAAACTCTGGCTGGGATGGATCAGCTGGAGGAGTGGGTGCCAACAGTGGGGAATCTGTGGTGATGCAGGAGATGAAAATTTCCTTCCTAGGCTTTGTCATGATCCAGAAAAAATGTGGCTAGGAAAGGTACAAAAGTCCAAAGCATGCTGTTGAAAAGATCACAAAGAGAATCCTGAAAATAAGTAAGAAAATACACACTTGGGCTTCTGGAAAAGCAGCAGAGTAAGGATCCATTATTTGCTTGGGTTTAAATGCCTCCATGCCCATGGGACACACATCAAATGATGCTGCAGACTTCTGGCTTTGGCTCCCTTTAGAGATCAAAATTACTGAAACTGCAAGGATTTTTTAGGTTTCACAGCTGATGTTGCTGTGAGACTGGGAGCACTGGCACAGCTGCCCAGGGCAGGGGTGGAGTCCCCATCCCTGGAGGGATTTAAAAGCTGTGTGGATGTGGCACCTGGGGACATGGATCAGTGAGTTAATGGTTGGAATTTATGATCTTAAAGGGCTTTTCGACTGATTCTGTGACTTCAGACAGAGATTTTGCTGCACTGGACATCAGGAGTGAAGTAGGTAAAATAAAATCCTACAAAAACTTTCCTTGTGCTTTCATTTCTGTATTCAGGTGGCGAGCTCTGAGTGTTAGAAATAAAGAAAGGCTCCCCTGTGCACTATCAACCACTTAAGAAAATGATGCCCCCTTGCCAAAAGCCCTTTGGGTCATTTTTGGCAAAGATGTTGCAATCATTTAGATTGTGACTGTGCCTTTTTTATTTGTTATACCTTTATGCCTTCACAGGAAGGCAAAGTCAGCCCTCCTGTGAATGGCATTTCCAGTAATACTCACATTTCTGTGAGTGATGTCTCTCCCAAGACCCCTTTGATGGACATGATGTGCAGGTTAGAGATATTAAAAAAAGTGTGGAAACAGAATATTCAACTTGTCCATTCTCCCAAGTACAAGTGAGAAACTTTGGCCTTTGACCATGTCAGGCTTCATGTGTTTTCAGTGAGATGAAGTTTAGATTCTCTTAAATTGACAGAAATTGTCTAGCAAAGCTTTCAAGGCTGGGGAAAGTGCATTTGTGTTTTGCAGTGGCTGTCTCAATGAGTGACTCCTATCATTTTTTTTTACTAATTTAGACTGAATCCCTTCCAAATTCAAGTTCTTCACCAGAGATACCCGAACTCCATGAAAATGGGCAAAACTTGCACCTTTCTGTTAATATGAGAACTTCATCAAATGAAGAGAATTTCCTAAAATCATGTGCAAGCTTTGGGCAGAAAGACTCAACATCCTTTTTGAATTAGAAGGAATGTATGTCAATATGTCAATAAAAATATGTCAGTTTAAGGGTATTGAAGTGAATCTAGGTGTTAAGCTCCAAAGAGCTACACAAATTGTAGGACAGGTTTATCTCCTGAGGGAGTTCTCCACGGCACAGAAGAAATGGGCTCTCAGTGGGGAAAGATTGCTGTGGAAACAGACTTTTAAAAGTTCTTGTGTAAGATAGGAATTGTACAAGAATTTGCAGCATTCCAGTGGATAAACAAGGGTAGGGAAGCCTGGTAAGCAATGAGGAAGAGAAGCAGAAAAAAACATTTCAAATGGGCAGGGGTTTATTTATATAACATCATCCTATGAGGCCTTGGCAGCATGGGTGCAGTTTGGCAAGGGGGAAAAAAATCTCCCTGTTTGCCAAAGTCTTCTCTGCATATGGGATCATAAAATCTGTAAAAAGAAGGAAAAATAAAAGGAAAAAAGACCTTCCTTGTTCCTCATGTCATTCAAGAACTTGTGGCAGCTTTGGTTGACAGGCACTGAGCCCCTGTCAGTCCTGTGCCTGTCAGGATTTTGTAGGGTGTAACAGAACTTTTTATCTCCTTAAGGATCCAGCCAGAGGGCTGGAGAACCTATAATGCATCTTGATTCCAAAGCAATAAAATAAATGAGTGAAGGGTGTTTAAAATGCACCTCTAAAATAATGGAGTGAACCTCTTAAACCTGGCCCAAACACAAATTAATTTGGCATGTGGATATTCTCTAGCAAACTCTTACTAGGGCAGAGAATTCCCCTTTCCATCTGCAGTGCTTTTAAAACACCTTCAGAGCCAACCCTGAAATGGCAACTTCCAACCTGAGGGTTTCACTAATATATCAAAATAGCAAAACTCAAAGAGGAAGAATTTGAATACCTAATTTCAGGTGAAATGACAAGGTTAAATGCCTTGTTGGCATTTAGATACTGTGCTGAGTGCATTTGAAATGCAGATATGTTGCTGGGAGTTTGAGAAGGCAGCGATCCTAGGACAAAATTTATAGCCTGTCATGGTAGAAATTATTTAAAGAAAAATGGAGCATCTCTGGAAGTCTCAAGAAAATATAGGGAAAAAATCAAGAGCTAAGAAAACAGCAAAAAAAAAAAATTGAAGATGTGTGATGGGAGAGATTTTAAAGTAAAAATTTGGATTTCATTTAAACACAAACAAAGAATTTCCGAAGACAGTTTGGGTGGTTTGTACAGCATAAAGAAGTTACAAACACAGAGTCAAGCCCAGGAAGTGTGTTATTCTTTGAGAAGCCAAAAAAAAATTATGGCATTATGGTGTGCAGAGTAAAAAACACACCAGAGCAGTAGAAATATGAGTGCTCCTCAGAACAACACTGATCAATTACACCAAAAAAGTGGGGGAAAGAATGGGTCAAAGGTTCTGGATAAGTGGAAAAGGTCCCCCCCAGGACCTGTCCTATTGACAAGGATGGAGATGGGCCTTTAGGGCCGCAAATGTCACACTTACAGGACTTACATTTATCTTCTTGCCTACCTGGATCTTCAGGCCCTATTTTGGAGAAGAACTCCTGGTGTACAACAGGGATATTTTTCTTTTTAAGTACAATCAGTAAAAAGTGTATGTGCAACTCCAGAGCCCACACTGGAAAAGTGGAATGAACATCCAGAGCTCCCAAGAACTTTTGAAGGAATCTGGCCATACCATAAAATATTTCTGCGGGGCAGAAGAATAATGGCAAAATGCATTCTAATAATTGCATTTATGCAGTCTGAGCTGCATAAATAAATTTGCTGTGGCTCCCCATTCCCTTCTCCAGAGCCTCTGGCAAAATGTAACAACAAAACTCTTCTCTGGCAAGAGGAACTAGTGTTTCTTCATAACAGACTTCTTTGTGCATCTTGAATTTCAAAATCAGAGAAAATGTTATTGGAAAAGAAACTCCAAGCAGCTCAAAACCCAAGGTCATTGTGACTGACAGGCTGCTGGAGAGCCACTGGCACTAAAGGATTTGACAGCCTTGCAAACACTTGCATCCGATGATAGTTTTCTTTCTAAATTAGAAATGTGCTGGTAGAAATCCAAAGGGGTCAGGAGATATTGCATTTCAAAGTTTAGATGCTTCTCACTTCTCACCAGGTTATCTTTGACACGGTGGTTTGGTGCAGAATGTCCTCTTTGCTCCAGCTGAATCTCAATCAGGTGAATCTCAATCAGGTGTCTCAGCTCCTCCTCCTCAAACACCCACCCTTCCTCCACCCGTGGCTGTGGCTCCCTTCTGACCTCATAAATTGGACAACAGGAGGGGAACAGCCTCTATGAGGCATTTTCAGATCTAGGAGCCCTCATTTACAGCCAGCAGCTAACCATTCTTTCAAAGAAAAAAGAAATCTGAGGAGTAAAATGAGGGCTTGCGAAGGCACTGCTGGAATGGTGGTGGTTTTCTGATTTTCTGCTCAGTGCAGGGGCTGAGATGGTGAGGGTAAATGTGAGGAGTTCTCTGCAGAGCATTCAGGGGCAGCACTGAACCACCAAATTCTGCAATTGCTCCCATGGCTGGAAAAGGGAAGGGGTCAGGAACAGCCCCAGCAGAGCTCTACAGCAGAAGGCTCAAGAAGCAAATTCCATGTGGGAAACTATCAATATTTTAGGTACTTTTGAATAATGAGGAGAAAACAGATTGTTGTGTGGTTTTTTTCTGTGTCATCCCAAACATGATTTAGCTCTGTTTTCTGTTCCTTTTCTGTTTGCTGGATCATTTTCTGTTTCTCTACTAGACATCTCACCTTCAACAGAGAGTTTGCCACTGGGAGTTTGCAGAGAAATGAAGCAAAAGTGTGTTGGTTCTGCCCTGAGCACACTTGAAGTGATTCCTAGATTTTGACGTGCCTTAGCTCCTGCTCCTTCAGTCAAGCAAGGAAATTTGCCTGTACAGAACACAAATATCTGAGCAAAGGTTTTGTTACAGAAGAATCTTCCCCAAAAAACCTCCATCGAAGGCTTGGCTTGCATTCCTGTCACTTTTCTTAAATTTAGGACTTCTTATGTAAACAGAAAACATTATGTAAAAACTGCTCTAAACCGAGTAAGGTCAAGCATTTACAAGTATTTTAGGGGAATTGAAGCACTGATGAGTTGTGTGTTGATCATACACTTGAAGTGATTGTGTGTGGGATGTCCTAAGAAATTCTCTTAGAGAAAGAAAAAGCATGGGTGTCACCGACCTGTTTTATGAAAAATCCTTTCCTTAGGATTTTTTCCCCTCCTGAGAAGCTGAGAGGCCTCAGGAACAAACTCTAAACAATTCTTATCTGCTGCTGTGGAATGCAACAGGTGGATCTGGGATTGGTCTCATCTGGTTATTTCTAATTAATGGCCAATCCCAGTCCAGCTGTCCAGACTGTCTCAGTCAGAGACAAACCTTTGTTATTCATTCCTTTTCTATTCTTAGCCAGCCTCCTGATGAAATCCTTTCTTCTATTCTTATAGTATAATTTTTAATACAATATATATAATAACATAATAAATCAACCTTCTGAACATGGAGTCAACTTTCTCATCTCTTCCCTCATCCTAGGACCCCTGCAAACACCACCACACATGGGCTCATGGAAAAGGAGGATGAAAGGAGGATGTTTCATGAACTGAAAGTGCTGAATGAATAGCTTGACTCACATTGAATATTTCACTCCATTTCAGGCAGGTCAGTCTCAGGGAAAATAAAAAAACCTAGCATAATTTGTGGAGGTGTTAATGTGCCTGACATTTTAATAGCAGAAATAGCTATGCCCCCTCTTCATCTTAGACATCTGAACTCTTCCCACACCAAGCACTAAAGGGAAAATATCCAGGTTTTCAAAGGGCAGCAAGGTCTGTGCTGGTCACAGTGATCCTGGGTGACATTTTGCCTTCCACAGCATGGCAGAGTGTGTGCTCCTCTCAAAGGAAATGCTAAATGCAGAGCTGGGTGAGTGCTAAAAATCCAGAACTGGGTTTCTGGAAAAGCTGACTCTAGAATAACAGAGAGCTTGGCTGTTTTCAGCTCGATGGATTCGTGCTTGTGCTGTGCTCAGCTGTCTGATAACATCACACCAAAAAGCACAGGCAGGACAGGGACATGCAGTATCTGTTATTCACTGTTCCCTGGTCTCTATTTTCCCAAACACACATAAAGTTTGGAGGAACATCAAGTGTTCTCCTAGGCTCTGAGACAGGAAGGAGAAGGGATGAATCTGCTTCCAAAGTGTTGGACAATACCTCATCTATCAATCCCCCAAAACTCTCCTCTCTTTTCTAGGCTAAAAAAAAATCAGTTTTTCTAAACCTTTCTCTCCAAGTCATGCTCTTAAACCTCTTCTCATTTTCAGTGCAGTTCTCTGAAAACTCACTCAAGTGTGACCAGAATTGTAATTGCAGTGCCCAAACCTGAAGGCAAAATTCCAGGTGAGGACATTGCTGTACAAATAGAGAAAACCAGTGACCTTATACTAATATAGTCCAGAATTCAACTTTTTCCATGAGAATCCATGCTGATTCTGCTTTTTCTGTGTTCAGCCCCAAAGTGTAGGGAGGGGACCCCTCTTAAGGCCCTTTTTTTTTTTTTTTTTTCAGAATTCCTCTTGATTCATTCTTAAACCACTTGGTATTTTCTTCAATTGAATGATTCCACAAGGATTTCAGAACTTCTGTCGAAGTTACCAAGCCAAAATTCCAATTCTATTTTCCAGAGTATTTTGAGGGTTTTTTTCCTAGCTCATTAGCCAGAAATGCTACCAGATTATTTTCTACCTCCATAGTCAAATCACCAATGGAAATACTGAAGAAAACAGATTCCACAGGACTTCCACCTGAAACATCCTCCCAAAAGCATGTCCTTTTCTTCTGCTCTAAGGATTTAGGGAACAACTTTCTGATTTATGAGTAAAATATAGTCCATATTCCCTAATTTTTGTGGAGAACGTCATACCAGAGCATTATGAAAGTTTTAAGACCTGTTTCCCCTTCTTCCTCTCCATTTATGTAGGCTAAATCATCAGTCAGAGAGGGAAATAATCTGCTTTAACAGAGTTTCTTCTTGACAGCTCCCCACTGACCATATTTTTATCACCTCTCTATGACGTGCTTGTGAAATGTTTAATAATTTAATTCCACCATTTCCAGAAACGGAAGCTGAGGGAGTTTGAGAGAGGTATTTCTGATTCTCTTTTTAAAGCACAGCCTCGCCATTCTCTTGTATCCCTTCCCCTCCCACCAACCAGGAGTTTTTTAAGAGTAGTTTATACTGATTCCTCAAGAATCTGTACAAAATGGTGTCTTAAAGGCAGGGTGAGAAAAGACTCTGAAATCCCAACGTGTCCAAACCCAGAGATGAGATAAGCTTTTGGAGATTGGTTTCTGTGTAAGTCTTATTTCTCATGGAGGCAAAATTAGGCTGTTAGTGTCAGGAAAGGTATAAATCTCAGAAGCAGCTGCAGAAATGACTCAGGTTTCTGAAGATACGTGTGAGATGCTTCAGATGAAATTAAAGAGTGTAAGGAATATATAAATAATAATAGAGTGGCGTGATTCTATCTCAGTTATCTCAGAGCACTTCTGGAAGAATTGAAAGGCAGCTGGTGAGAAATGTTATTCTTTTCTCAAAGGAAAAAAAGTCCTAAAAATGATTAATCATCTCACATGACCTTTTGAAAGGAAGTTTTGTGAGCAGGGAAACCAGACATTTCTCTACACTGAATATCTGGTGGGGTTTTTTGACATTTTTAATATTGCAGCTGGTTTAACATACACTGCTATGAGCAGACAAGCACCCTGCACTCCCCACATGCTCCTTCTGGAGCATGTCACACACCAGAGTGGCACCTTCTTTTTATAATTCATCCTTTAGATTGGAATATAAATGAAGTTTCAATAAGATGAAGCCACAAAACTTCATCTTTACCTTATTTATTCCTCCATTTGCCTGTCCAAGGTCAGTGATAATTTGTGGGCAGTGGCTGTTGCTGTGCTTTGGAGTCATGTTTTACCAAAGCCAATATTTCCTGTATGATTTCCTTTTTTCTTGGACAAGCTCTACAACACACCATCAAAACCCATGGAGGAATAAAGCCTGGAGAAATGAAATTTTTTTACCGGAAATCCAGTTCACATATTGCTCATGTCTCCTACATCCATAGCTGGTGCTGGGAGTGTTCAGGGATGGATTATCAAAGATTTTTAGTCATAATTAAACGATAAATTTAATTAAATGATCAATTATTTATCATTATAAATAATAATGATATAACAATATTCATAATATTATTATGTTATAACAATAAAAATAAATTAAATTGATAATTTAATTATTAATCGTAATTAAATGATACATTTCCCAACTATGAATAACAAGGTTAAATAATACTACATCACAAACATATTTTGGAAGCATTTCTATGTAACTTCTGTGCTGCTTGATTTAAAACCCCCTATTAGATTTGAAAGGTGGTTCATTTAGTCAGTAACACTCCTCACCATCACTCCAGTCTTCAACCTAAAATCTTAAGCACTTGAGCTTGAAATCAAGACCTGTTGCAAAGCTGAGGGATTGATTGTTTTCCAGCCTATGTATTTATTTTATATAGAAGCATGTTATTAAATTTAATAGTGCAATAAAACCCCCATTAAAGCATTTAGTGCCCAAGTGCAGTTAGCACAGTATCCTTTTTAGGAGAGTAATGAAGCAACATGTTGAGGAGCCCAGATAAATCTAGGAATTCTTTTCTCATAGCCTGCAGCCTTGTGCTTTTTTTGCTCTTTATTATAAATAGCACTAAAGTGTGTGTTTGAGACCCACCAAAGATGCCTCTATAGCCCTGAGCAAGGAAAAGATCACATAGGCAAGAACTGAATATTCCAAGAATGATACACTCTGAATATTTTTTGTGCTCTATGAACTACTCCTTCCTAAAAATCCCAACAAAAACAACAAAGGAAAAAAGCCACAAAATACACAAACCAGAAAGAGAAAAAAAGAAAAAACCTTGGTGCTTATATTCTAAACCCTCTTTTTTTTTTTTTTTTTTTTTTTCCATAAGTGAGAGGTGAAGTGTATAAAAAGCATCTCCTGAAGTGAGTTGTCATTTCTCTTCCCTTTCCACAAAACCAGGCAGGCATTGCTGAGAAGGGAATCCTTGCAGCTACTTTTGCTCCTCCTATGACAGGAGAAAAGTTTGTCAAGAAAGAATGCTGGAATATTCATCCTAGTCCACTTTAAGGTTAGAAAGTCAAGATTTGGCAAAGAATTTTCCTTGGGGTTTAGGGTTCCCCTCCTCAATGTCAGATAGTGGAAAATATGCTTTTGCTAGAAATTTCCTCTTGTCTAACCAAAATCTCCAAGCTCTGAAATGAATGCTAAACCCATGCATTTCAGGCCCCTATGACTGACACAGATATATTTCAGTTTGAACTCATCAGCTGATTTTTGTTGCAAGGTAGCTGAAGATTCATCAATAATCTTGTGGGGATTGTTGCCTCTCAGAGCTGTCTTCCAGGAAAACTTTATTATTCTCCTTTAAAATGAGTTTTAAAATGTGTTTTCTCCTGCAACAGGGAAGATTTCAGTTTTCTGGCTGTTCCAAACTGAACTCCAGTAATTTGAACACCAAGTGTTGAGCAATGATTGGAAAGAACCTTGATGGGTTGTGATGGATTGCACATGTAAGGATTTCAAGAGAATTTCAAGACTAAACTCTGGCTGAAAATATTCAAATACAGAGAGCTGTGCTTATTGTGCAAAAGTGAGTGTTGGTTGTTTAGCTCTTGCAAAGCCACCTAAAGAGGCTGTTGGGACCCTGGGTGCTGAGAATTTCAGACTTTCTGTGCTGCCAGGCTCTGACCCCCAGGAGAGCACTGCATTGACCTCAGGGCATGGAGAAGCTTCCAAAATGGAATGATAGAACTGGGATTGTGGGTGTGGAGTTTGAATAGAAGTGTGTGATATCACAGGGTGGAAAACTAAGAGTTTAAGATTGTAGAATATATCAATATATATAAAGCAAATGGAGGTTTTAGGGTGGAGGCTGGTCCTTCTTCTTCACCTTCCTCTCCACGGGTTTGGGTGGTTTTGTGTAATTGGATGAAAAAGTCTGCATTGGGTGGTTGGTGTTTGGGTTAAAAGTAAAAATAATTTGGGTGCCATTTCCTAATTGGAGAGTTTATCCTTAAAAGGCCTTGTGGAAAGACGGATACATCTCCATGTTTAGTTTGTTGGAGTGAAGTGCAGTAGAACTCAGGGTCTGTGAGTCTGTGACATAGATAAGAACTAACAAACATCTGAGTCCAGACAAGAAACACCATCTCATACATTTAATCCCAACCCTGGCAAAAAAGCAGCAAAGACTCCTCAGATGCCTTAGCTTGTCCCTCCTCACTGGTGTGTGTTCCTCAGAGCAGTCACCAAACCTCTGCCCTGCACTGAACTGTGTCCTTGCCAGGCTCAAATGCAAACTGGGATGGACTCTCCTCGTTCACCTTCCTAAAGCTTTGAGTGTTTTGCAGGCATTAGCAAAGATGCTTTTCAAGAAGTGTTATAAACAGAAAAGGACAAAATAGGGAAACGGACAATCCTGAGGACTTTAGTTTTGTTTTTGCCTTTGACCTAAATCCCAAAAGTTTTGCAGAAAAAACACACAGAAAAGATATTTGATCTCTACTAGCACAAGAGTTCTGCCCCCCCCAGTGAAAGAGCTGTTCTCTCTTACATGTGGGTGGAATATAAAGTTTTAATAAACTCTACCATTCTGAGTCATTCTAATCCTATTATCTCTCAATCCTCTCGCTGTTCTCTGTGCATTTACATCTGCAGAGGTTGGGCTGGACTTCTCCCGGGGCCTCTGGCTGATCTGAGTGACCCCAAGAAAAGTTTGAAAATCTCTTTTCCCAGCCCGGCGCTCGAAGAAGGAATCAGAGCTCTTCAGTTCTCGGTCTCAAGGTTGTTTATTGCTCTTTATCTAAAACACTTTTTCTCCTGTCCTTCTGAGGTCTGTTGAGTAAGACAGCCCAGGACACTCTGCCTGCCCCCGGGGTGGTGTTGTGTCTTTATACTAAATACTACCACTACAATATTTACAATTACTTTCCAATACCTATCACCTGTGTTAGACAGTGAGCTTCTACACTAAACCAATCCAAAAGTGTCACCATCACAGCAGAAGATGGAGACAAGAAGAAGAAGAAGGAGAAAGGCAGGACACACCCAGATCCCTCCATCTTGCTCCCTGGACCTCCATTCTAAAAACCCCAAAATCTACTTTTTCACCCCGTGCTACATTCACTGTCATTCTACCTTATTTGTTGTGGCTTGCAGATCTTCATTTAAGGTTGGAAACTTGCTCCACGGGTCATAATCAAAACCACAGGCATTTTGGGCTCTGTTCCAGGGTCTCTGAGACCCCTGGCAGGGGTCTTGGCTGCTCAGGAGAGCCAGAAGGATGTCCTGGGTCCTGACAGATTTCTCCTCCACTCCAGTCACCTCTGCTACTTTTCCACTGTGCAGAGAAGTGAACTTAAATCAGGAGCTCTGCCCTCCCTGATGCCACATTGGCCACACATCCTGTGCTTTCCACAGGGGTACCTGGAGGCCACCACCTCTCCTCCCAGTCCTGCCTTTATTTGGGTAAAGAGTGGTGCCTGGAGGAGGGGCAAGAGGAAATCCTTCCCTGGGAGGGTGCTGAGCCCTGGCACAAGGTGCCCAGAGGAGCTGTGGCTGCCCCTGGATCCCTGGAAGTGCCCAAGGCTGGACAGGGCTTGGAGCAACCTGGGATAGTGGAAGGTGTCCCTGCCATGGCAGGGTTGGAACTGGATGGGCTTTAGTGTCCCCTCCAACCCAAACTGTTCTGTGGAGATAAATCATCCACACATGAGGTGGTCTCATCCTGGTTCTGGTTTTTTTGGGTTTTTTTTTTTGGGTTTGTTTTTTTTTTTTTTTTTTTTTTTGGTTGTTGTTGGTTTGGGTTTTTTTTTGCAGTGATCTGCTTCCTTGGCAAAAAAACCCAGAAACAGCAGAAGTTGGGAGATTCACATATTCACAGTTGCACACTGAAAAACAGCACCACGTGCTTCAAATTTACTTATATTATCAGAGATTAATTAACCTCCAGGCTTTCACATTGTCATATGTTAGAAACAGTTGGGTTTTATTTTTATTTTTTTTTTTTAATCAGGCTATTTCAGTCCTCAATTCCCTTCCTAACTGTCTCATATCCCTTCAAATAAGTTGATGTCCTCATAAAGTTTAGCACCACGATAATGAGCAACGCTGAAATGTCCATATGGAAAAGCTGAGTGAGACTTTACACCAGAAATCAATATTTAGAACACCCTCAAGTGGCAGGTTTGCAATTAGCAGAGCAGTTTAAAAGATCAATTGCACGTGTTCTGCCATGTGGTAATTAGTCACCATGCCATGGAAATTCTTAAGTCCACAACATTATATTATTAATTAGAAATGACAGAAAAGTCTAGATAACTGCTTTTGACTGTGTAGAATTATCTGTAAAAGCTCCAGGGCTGCTTCTATTTGTAGACCAGCCTGGGAAAAAGGGAAATATTTTATTTTTGTTTTGTTGTATAATCAATACCAGCACATAATTTCATTAATGATGTCTTTTAAGCTCCTGGGAATCTATTAGATGTTGCTTTTATGATATTTTTGATGTGTATGAAGTTTGATACATTACTCCAGATTTGACTCTCTTGATGTGTCTTGCTTCTATGAAATATGTCCATCAGATTTATAACTTGCTTAAGAAACATTGCAACTTTGTTTTGAGTGGTTCTAAAATATTTGCTTGGCACAAAACCCAAATAAATTAAATTAGGCAGAATGCATGACAAGAATAAGAGGTAAAAACAATCAGGTTTTTTTCCTCTAAACTTTCATTAACTTCATTTATTTGAAGCAATACAGTTTTCCCTGAAACCAAACTGCACTGGGTCCCTGTGGATATTAATTTAGAAGCTCTTTTTTTCCAAAATTCTCACTGTTATTATTGCCCTTTTTTTAAGCTTTGAACTGCCCATGTATTCCTGCAGCTCGAGTTTTGGGAGAGGAGGCTGGGATATTCCCAGTGCCTGAGAAAAGCAGGATGTGATTCTCCTCACACCCTTCACTAACAGCATTGGTGGAGGCACCTGGGAAAGAAGTATTTAAACTTGACAAGAAGTATTTAAACTTGACAAGAAGTATTTAAAGAATCCAAAACTTCAATAAATGAAAACAAAGACAACATCTGAGCAAGACTCCAACAGCTCAAAACCACTTTTGTGGATATTGATCTGAACAAGCTCCCTCTGCATTGTCTGGGGTCAAAACAACAGAGAATAAATGCTAACAATGTCAAGGCTCCTCTGAGCAGCCCTCCAGCCTCAGTGCTGGGATTTATTGACCTTTCCTTGGTGGTTCAGGTAAAGCCACATCAGGGCTTTCAGGTGAGAGGAGAGGCAGAGGGAGAAGGGAGCTGGCTGATGGATCTCCTATGGAGATTTATGGCTTCATTTCCACTTTTTTCTCCTGTCTTATAGGAAGTATTGAAAGGAATTTGAAGGATTCCCTTCAGCTCTCTGCTCTTCTGAGTTCTCTTTTCTTTCTTGCTGAAAATGAGAGAAAATAAAGCAGTTTACAGGAAGAAAAGCTGTAAAATCCATTCTCAAAATATGTCTGTTTTATATTGATATGAAGGAAATTTTTGAAAAAGGCTTAAAAGCTCTGGGCCTCCCTTTCTGGGAAAAGTGTTGGGGGAGAAAAGAGTCACTTCATGCACAGAAACTCTGCATGAAAGTTGGGAAGATAAAACAAATTGATGCAAACCCCTCCTGAGTGTGTTCTCCAGGCTGACTCTTGATTTCTTTTACCCACTCTTCTCTCCACGTGTGTTTTCTACAGAACTTTGTAGCAAGGAATTTTTTTTATCTTGTTTCCATGCAGTTAATTATTCCCATTTAGAAGCAGTATCTTTTAATTTCCTACATTGAACAGCATCCTATTTAATTCAGACCATATCTTTAATTTCTTCAGATCATTCTGAATGTTATGCCTGTCTTCCAAAATTCTCATGGGATCTGTGAGACCTCCTAGTTTATTACCTTTAGCAAACTAATTGCTTTTGCAAGTCCTAGAGGGATGCTCTTCCAGAGCTACATTGCTCTGAAATGGCAAAAACCTTTCTAATTTCCAACCTAAACAAATTACTGGTCATGTTTGTTCTTGTCCCTTCCCTGTCTTAATTTCACTGGTGATTTCAATTCTACTTGAATGCATTTATGGATGGCAGTCAGACCTTCCATTCAGCTCATCAATTAATACACAAAATCCTTCTTGTTCTTCCCATGTTGAGATTTCTGTTCCCGCTCCCTCCTCCCAGCTCTTCTGAAGACTCCTCCAGTTTGACCTGATTTATCTTATTCTGGAGTGAACAACTGCTAAAATCCAGCAGCTTTGTTCCTGTATTTCAGGTGCAATCAGCACTTTAATGCAGCCTTACACACACACCCCCTTTCTAGAATATCTGTGTCTATTTAATAAAAATTAAATCAATTATTCTATATCTCATGGAACTGATTATGAAAGGTGAGTTTTTCCTGAGTTCACTTTTCAGCTTCAATAGATCACTGCCTAAAATACTCTGAAACCCACGGATTCTGTTGGCTCAGGAATGTAGGAGTTTTTTGCATAAAAGCACAGACCAGTTTGGAAATTTGTAAAAATCTTCAATAGCTGTTCTGCTAGCATTGGCAAACACAAAATATATTCCTCCAAATAGTGAGGAGCCCTGGCACAGGGTGCCCAGAGAAGCTGTGGCTGCCCCTGGATCCCTGGAAGTGTCCAAGGCCAGCTTGGATGGGGCTTGGAGCAATCTGGGATAGTGGAAGGAGTTCCTGCCTGTGGATGATCTTTAGGTCCCTTAAAACCTCTCCTGTGCTTCTGAAATTCTCTGATCCTACAGTCCACTTCCCAAGGTTCAACCATAACACCCCGTGGCTGTTTTTGGTAAATTGTGTTGCTTTTCTCCACTCAGACCTCTCACACTCCTCAATCCTCCTGTGTGTGTGGGATTAAAAACTTCAGGAAGTGAAAGAAGAGACAATCTCAGAGCAAGACTCCAACAGCTCAAAACCACTTTTCCTTTTGTGGATATTGATCTGAACAAGCTCCCTCTGCATTGTCTGGGGTCAAAACAACAGAGAATAAATGCTAACAATGTCAAGGCTCCTCTGAGCAGCCCTCCAGCCTCAGTGCTGGGATTTATTGACCTTTCCTTGGTGGTTCAGGTAAAGCCACATCAGGGCTTTCAGGTGAGAGAAGAGGCAGAGGGAGAAGGGAGCTGGCTGATGGATCTCCTATGGAGATTTATGGCTTTATTTCCATTTCTGCCTTCTTCTCTAGTGTTACAAGAAATATTAAAAGAAATTTGAAGGATTCCCTTCAGCTCTCTGCTCTTCTGAGTTCTCTTTTCTTTCTTGCTGCAAATGAGAGAAAATAAAGCAGTTTCCAGGAAGAAAAGCTGTAAAATCCATTCCCAAAATATGTTTTAGATTGTTATTAAAGAAATTTTTCAAAAAATCCTAGAAACTCTGAGCCCTTTTTTTGTGTGAGTGAGAAAAGAGCCACTTCACCTACGGGAAATTTGCAAAAAAAGTTGGAAAGGTGAAATAGATTGATGCAAAGCTCTCTTGGGTAAGAGGAAAACATCAGCTACAGAAGGAAATTTGTAGTCAATCAGCTTTTTTGTTTGGCCCTGTACTGTTGATTTTTAAAAACTAAAGAATGTAATTTCTACCAAAAATGAGTCACCAATATCTTGACCCATCTTGACCCTGCCTTCAGCTGTGACAAGATTTCTGGCACTGTTTCCCCCTAGTTGTGTTGTAGCTGTGCTGGGCATCAATAACTCTGTCTAATGATCTAATCTTTTTTGATTGAAGCCTAAAAGAAGATTAACTCATCAAATGTTATTAATTCTCAGACAAAAAAATATTGTGATAGCAGTAAGGCTGAAAGGATGAGAAACAATTAGAAAAGCAGTAAAAAGTTGATAAGGATGTGCAATTCCAAAATTAAACAAAATAAAAGCAGTAAAGTGCACCGGGAAATACAAGATATTAAGATAAAAAAACAGATTAAAAAAAAAATCTTAAACGTGACTCACAGTGGAATCAGGTAATAATTATATAAATAAGGGGATTGAAATTGGTGGTTTAAAGGGAAATAAACTTTAGCTTATTTCAATGTATATAGTCCCTCTACACGACATTGTATTTCCTGTCTATAATGAACATCCCAGATTTCAGTAGATTTGCTCTCAAAGCAGACAGCAGAGTCCAACCCTAGATCAGTTTTTGCTTTGCAAATATCAAGCCAAGTTTTGAGGTTTTTGTGTTCATCCTTGACCTGAAGGTTTTGATTACCTGCCCGCACACATTTTCTGGTTTCTTGGTGAACAGTTGGGTTTTTGTTTTTTCTCACAGGCATCCTTCACAACCTGGCAGGTGCCTAAAATATGCCAGGTGTGAAATTGCTGTCTATGAATCTCTCTAGAATCACTCCAACTCCACAAATCCCTGGTAGGACACACATTACCTAAAGTCAAAGGACTATCAGCAGCTGCCTCTCAAAGTGGCACAATTAGTAATTAAATCAACTCTAATTGGGTAATCTTCAAAATGTCCCATTTTGCAACCTTGCCTTCATAACTTAGTTTATTTTTTGAGCTATTTCTTTGTTTATAGGCCTTGGGAAAACTGGTTTAACCCAAAAGAACTGTTAGCACACACTGGCAGTTTAGGAATTTCTAGTAATTTCTAGTAATGCTCCCTGGCCCAGGTGTTGATAAGGCTGTTCTTGAAATGAGTCCCATTGTCTGACTCTATTTGGGAAAACAGAAATAACAGATTTCTCCATCTCAATGTCTCCAGGAGTCATAAGCAGCTTCTCCATATTTTTTGTGGAATTTCCTCTCTCCCCTGAGAAGGATGGTGGATCACAGTGTCACCAGACTGGGCTGGTACACTCACATGAAGAGTAAATTTAGGAGATTTCATCACTCAGGCCTCTCCACCTCTAGGACTGGCACATGGAAATGGGTTTGTGTTCCTCAAGGAAGTGTTATGTTCACCACTTTTTAATTACTGGTGGTAGGGGTGGAGAGAAGTGTCCTTTGATGGTATTGATCAGCTGGGTCATTCTTGGACTTGTGACCTCATGAGCCAGCAAGAACTTCTCCACAAATTTCATCATTCTCTCTCTTTCAAGGGATTTTTGTCAAGCACGTTTCATTTTTTTTTTTTTTTTTTTCCCAAAACTCTTCTTGTTTCAGCTCAGGATCAGCTGGATTTTCAGGTGTTTTCCAGACTTTCCTGGAGCTCTCATGCCCAAGCCTTCCCTGCCTGCCTTCTGGAAGTTGCAGACATTTGTTTTAAGTGAGTTCATGTAAAATCTGCAGCTCTTTGAACACTCAAGGGTCTTAAGGCCAGTCAAGCAGCAAAAAGAAACAACAGTTGCCATGATGAAATTCAAACCTTCAATTGTCAGGCTCAATAAATCCAAGCAATCTGAGATTTCCACAGCAGTGCTCTTCCTTACTGACAGCCACTGCCACTATTTTCCTGTCAAAAATTGCAGATACTGCCAGATCAAAAAATGCTGGTTCTGAGTCATCTTTTGAGACTTTACACCATCTCCTTTCCTTTCACCATTCTAAATCAATTCTGCCATTTGGATGGGCATTTTTAATGGCAGTGATTATCTGCTGGTCAAAACCTTTTCCTTCCAACAGCCAGGAGACACTTCCATATATTAATAAGTCCAAACCCACACAACCTGAAGCTCTTGGTTTTTTTCTTGGCATGTTGCAGAGTGAGCTGTAAGATCTTTCTTTTCTGAGCAGCTGGAGAGCACCAGAGCCCCTCTTTGTCAGAAGTTAATGGGCTTGTCTTTGCCAACCACATAGAAAGGAGCCACACAACTATTTGAGGACGGTTGGTTTAGTGGTGATTGGCCTCTAAACCAATATATTTTATTTATATATTATAAAATATATTTATCAATATATTTTATTTATTCAACACAATTTTTCCAGGGTATTAGTACCCCTTGAAGCTGTGAAGAGTCATGACTGTGGTCAGAATGAATAAACATGTTAAGACTGCTCTAAGTGTCCTTTTTAAACAAGTTTTCTTAAGATGTCTCTGTCCTGAATTTTTACCCATTTCTCCCATAATTGGCTGTAATTATAGATTTGATTCCTGACTTCTCAAATACATTGCTGCTTGAAAATAACCTTAGGCCTTGAAATGTTATGGCTTACTCTGAATTTTAATTCTAGCTCATAACTTTCTTCATCTGATTATGAAGAAACTCTTCTCAGAGGCAATGGCATTGGTTTTATACTCTTGATTTACGTTTTAATCTCAAAATATAAAATTTTGATTTTTTTTTTAAACTCTCTTCAGAATAACATTTTGGAGAAGGATATATGGCCATATGCTTTTGGTATGAACAAGCTATTTTCTCTAGCAACAGAGGCCACCCTTTTTGGGCAAACTTTTTCACTTCTTAAGAAACCTTGATCTAGATGTGGGGTTACGTCCAAATAATTTACCCAATCCTTCAGCTGAAAGGATCTCCATCCCTACAAAAGTCCCTGTTTAAGAAAGCACTGGCAAACAATCTAAATTTAAAATTTAGCTTGAAATTTAGTGAGAAAATCCCTTATTTGAAGACACTGTGAAAAGGCTTATTTGCCTCAGTGGCTCAGCTGTCTCTGGCCCAATCTCCCAACCTGCCTGGCCACTGCTGACAACACTGCCAAATCCTTTCCTCGAGTGCTTGCAGATGGCTCTGGAACCAATTATGCCCTTTTGAGCCACTGTTTGAATTCAGAATCCTTTGATCAGTTCCAAGCAGCTGCTAAGGCCACTATCAGAGGAAAGAATTGTTCTTCATTTAGTGCAGGCTCTGATAGAGCCCCTGTACATAATCCAGATTTAATTATACTCTATAAACCTCACATATGCTCACAATTTAATGGTGTCACACTAAAGCAATGCTTTGTCTGGTGCTATTCATGTCTAAGATGAGCTTTAGGTGCTGTTTTGCTGGGCAGTATATAAAATGCCAGTGTATGTGACTGTCCTTGTCCTAGAAAACTTCCTTAGAGCAAAGCAGAACGTGTTGGAAAAGAACCAACAGGAGCAGCACGAGAAAACTCATATTGATAAAATTGTAATGCTGCAATGGACTCTCCCTGCTGAGTTTGATTCCTTTTTCTCTGGGCATTTTGAGTTTGATTTAGAGGACAACAAGGTGATTGTCTGGATATTTACAGAGTTCTTCCTGCTCTTGAGGGCAGCGTGGGTGAAAGCACGACAACTTCTGGGAATTTTGAAGGGCAGGTCTGCAAGGGGGCAACCAACCCCTTGGGAGTCAATCCCACCTATGAGTAACCAGCTGTGACTCATCAGAGGCTTTGGCTCCTTTTATTAAGGCTTTTCAAAGTCTCCACATCCTAAAAAACCATGTGGGCAACACACGAGTGTGATTAAGTCAGAGCAACACTCAGGTCCACAGGTTATTACAGGAAATAACACCATTAATTCTCCTAAGTGCTTGTACACAGAAATAGCAAAGGAAGATGAACAACTTCAAGAGCTCCACAACCCCAGGCATAATGGCATTATAACAACAAAAAAAACCCCTGGTATCCTAGCACCAAACACCCTTTCTCTGTTCTCTGTGACTTTCAGAGTGCACAATGCTCCTTGTTGGCATCACTGCTCATAAACCAGATCCAAAGGGCAGGACTAAAGGAATCACACAGACTTGAGCAGTGGCTGCATTTATTCTGTCTCCTTTCCACAAAGTGGCTTTTGGGAGTCCCTGCATTAATTTTTAGTTTTGTCTGATTCCCAAAGCTTTTGGCTATTTCATGCTGCAATTCCAGGCTTCTGTATCTTTGACATGCAGAATTTGATTGATCAGACAGTAACAGCTTCTTGTCCCTGTACACTCACACCTCTCCTCAGATAAATTCACCAATTCCTTCACATTTCAGCTCAGCATTGGTTGGAAAGAAACGTTCAAAATGCAGAAAGCACTCTGACAGGCACTCTTTGTTTTTTGGAAGATGTGTGACACTTGCCAGCTTTTGCAGCTTCCTACTATCTGCCATCCCCAGCACCCATTCCTGGTTGCAGCCCTCTCTGTTCCCTCACAAAAAAACACCTTCAGCATTTTAAGCTAATTTTCAATCACATAACAATAGAATCACAGAATGGTTTCGAGGGTGTGTAAACCTCCCCTTAATTTCTGCCTAGAGATTAATAGGGGAGTTTTAGGGACCAGACTCAGTCTTCAAGACCAGGTTGGATGGAGCTCTGAGCAACCTGGTCTAGTGGAAGGTGCCCCTGCCCAGGGGTTGGAATGAGATGAGCTTTATGGTCCCTGCAGACCCAAACCCTTCTGTGATTCTGGGATGGGATATCACATGATATAGGGGTTTTTAGAACTGAGGTTAAAATATTACATGATTATATGATGTTTTTCAAGTGTGGAGAAGTTGGAATTGAGAAGCCGAGCAGTAAATGTGTGAATATGCTGCTATCGCACCAAATCTTGGTCACAGATGCCAAGGACTTGAAACAACTCTCAGATTTTTTCTGGCATCTGGGACATTATTATGTCTGATCAGTATTTTGATAGAAATGTCTGTCTTCATGTCACTTGTTAAGGAAGATTCTGGAAAATGGGAAGTGCCACCATCTTGCATGGTTGCAGTGGAGAAAAACTCCGCAATGTCAGAGCAGATGATTGAAGAGGTGACACTGGTTAAAAGATTTGGTTAGAGCTGTGTTCAGGATACCAATTCATTAACTGAGTTAAAGTAGATTAGCAGTTCTGAGACACTCTCACCCATTTCTTCCCTGCACTCATTATCTGAACTGTCCATCTAACATGAGAACCATCTCCCTTTTTTCCTAGTGTGTTCCAGTTTTTCCTCTGTGAATGTGGAACTGAATCCACCAGCAAAGCTGAGAAAATGTCGAAGTGCCCTGAAACCCACAACTTCAGTTCATGCCTTCTAAACTAACACCTGAATCCCAGAACCGAGGATCTCTTGGAAATGTTTGGATCAAATTTGACTTAATTTGCTGATAATGCTAGGGAAGCCCTGTTTTATTTTACAGAAAATGTGTGCTGTACAGAGTAGACAGAGCCTGCAGAGTCACCTAGACCTCCTTCTTCAATTTGATCCAAGAAACAGCAAAATATTCCTTATCCATTCTTTACATCTACTTGGTCTCCAAAACAGACTTTGTTCACTTTGCTATTGGTTTCCTATAATCAGATTTCAGTGGATAATGTGGGAAAAGCTCAGTATAAATTCTCAACAGAGCTAGCTGAGAATTTTGGAGTAAATTTAATTGGAGAAGAGTAGTTGCTACTGGTCTTTTCTAGTGCCTAAATCTAATGCAACACAGACTGAAGATTCTGACACCAACCTACTTCCTTTCTGAGGAGTTTTTGTCTACCCAAGTTGACCACCAAGAACAACAGTTCAATTATTTGCCATTGAAAATGTTTTCTGTAAACTGGATTGGCTCCACAGGAGGGAGAGGAATATTTTTATGGATGAACTTTCACTTCATTTCTAGAGGAAAGAGGTTTTATTTACAAGTTACCAGAAGAGTCAATATAAATAGACAATATAAAATATTTAAAAATCCCAGAACTTTATTGTCTTAGTCTCTCAGCTGTCTTCTTCTCAGCCTTTTTCACAAAACATGAAAATCTGGATGGTGGGAATGTCAGCTTTGCAGTCAGTCTCCTGCTGAAGGAGGGAGACAGACTGTGTGTGAACACGGGCAGTGCAAACATCCACAGCAGAGCTAATCACTCCAGGATTCCTGGCCATCTGCTGGGAACCAAGTGAGTCTCCCCAGATGAGTCTGGAGGATGAGTCAGCTCCTGATGCAGGTGTGCAAAGGAGGTCTGATGAGTCAGGATTTAAAATTGCCCAGTTCTCTTTGAATGCTTAGGAGAGCCTTGGGTGTCTAGCTCACACTGGAAAGAAAAAAAAAATAAAGGTTAGACTAAATTAATTCCAGCTGGAGACCATGTTTTTTTTTTTTCTTTCTTTTTTCCCCTTCATTTTTAAAGCAGAATTTTGAGGTGCTGAGCTGTTTTTTTGCCTTCAATAACTTCCCAGTGATCCATAAGAACAGGTTACAGAAGCTCATTGCTTCCTTACATGCTTAAAGCACCATTCAGCCAGCTGAGGCAAAAATAAGTTGTGAAAAAGTAGAACAAATATAAGTTTATAAATTAAAGCCGTCATAATTTAGGACACTTTCAGCAGACTATAATCATTACTCTTATGAAATAATCCTTTTTAATTCTTTTAATCCATTTGTGTTGCTGGACAGGAAGAGGGGTCAAATGTCTCACTGCAGACATTCCAGACTTGAACAAAATCTACTTTTCCATGGTACCATCCAATGTATTTTACATTGAAGAAGAAACCCACCACTGTAATCTGCAGATGTTCATTACGACACTGAAAAAATAGTCTTTTCTATTAACATAATTATAGGATGATGGCACTGGGCAAATCAGGGAGATGTTTGGGATTCTCAGATCTTGAAAACCAGCAATTATGACCACAGGGATCTCTGCTAGGAAGAGTTATAAACTGGTAATTGCCTGTGAGCACAGAGGAGCCTGTGAAAGCTCTCCTGAAATGTTTGCCATACTTTAAACTACTCTGTTACACAGCATTTACTGGAGTTTATTGCAAATTTCAGCATTGCAAACCAATTTTTCCCAGAGATGGGCTGTTTGGCGTGCTGAGCCATGGCAGGTTGTCAGAAATCCTAGGAACAGAGTCTTTTTTCCTGTTGAGGTTTCTTTGGAAAATGTAGAAGCCATAAGCTTGTAATTTGTGTGTCCACCTGTATTTGTGAGTGAGTGACCCCAAAACCATCCTCAACAAAGGACTCAGTTCTGAACAGAGACTTTGAATTCAGCCTTCCTGTAGAAATGTGCAATATTCTGCAGAAGGCTCCTGACATTTTCACAGGCACTGAGGTCCTGCCATTTTCAGGAAGTGGCACTGCCTCCTCTAAGCCCTGCTCTCTCAGGTAACACTCATTTCACAAGATTTCACTGCTGCAGTCGGGAGCAACCAAGCTGGAGTTCAAACAGAAGGGATCAATTACCCATGGCTGACACCACAGTGAGTGCTGGCACTGAGGAAGGGAACACAATGGGCAGGGCTGATTGGAACTGACATTAAACCAATCGAATATGAAGTCCCTGAGCTGAAACCCGACCTTGGAAGTGTAAATTGCTCTGAGGGCTGACAAAGCAGCTCTGATCTTGCAGCTCAGAGCAGGGTGAGCACAGCTTTGGACAGCTGCTGCCATCTCAAGTCAGATACACCCCTGGCTTCTGTCAAGGCCCTGACTGCCTCAGTGTGAGATATCCTTCAGCTCTGAAAACGAAACATTTGATTGGAAAACTGGTGCAGGCAGTGGTCAGAGGACAGAGCTGTGCTCTCTCTGAGCACATCCTTGCTCTCAGTGTCCTCTCACTTCCTAAATGGACCAATGTGACACCTACTGCCATTGCACTGCTTATTCTATTCACAGTGTTGATCCTTTCTTTTCCTTGTGTGTCTATATCACCTCTCTGCACTAAGGATTGTGCCTCCCACAGCATAACTTTAAATCTGTTTAGTCCTTAGTATCATACTGAACATGAGTAGTACAGCCCTGACCCTCAGGAAATCCATACCCCACTCCTTGATGGGATGGTTTCCTCCCTATGCTTGTGGAAGGAACCCTGAAGCTACAGTGGAAAAAAGAATTCATGAATCTTACTCCCTGTAGGGAAGGGCTAATTTTTTCTCTCAGGACCTCTGACTATTGTATTTGGAGTGTATCAAGAAATTAAAACCTAGGCTAGCGAGGCCTTGGCACAGAGAAGCTGTGGCTGCCCCTGGATCCCTGGAAGTGTCCAATGCCAGCTTGGACAGGGCTTGGAGCCACCTGGGATAGAGGTAAGTTTCCCTGCACATGGCAGGGTGGGACTGGATGGTTTTTAACATCCCTTCCAATCCAACCCATTCTGTGATTCCATGAGAAGAAGCAGCAGGATTTTGAACAGCACTTCCCAGTTATTTCCCTTGGAGGTGACACAACACACACTAGCTTGCTGTGTGCTGCACAGAAGTTAATAAAGGCTGGGACATCCATGAGAGCCAGGAGGGGCAGGACAGCATCAGCTCAGGCAGCTTCCACCTTCCCAAAAACCCCCCATGCAGGTCCTAGCAGGGAAGTTACAATGGAGGGAGAAGCCAGAGTGCTCATGTTTTTACCCAAGGAGCAGCTGCTCCTGCTCCAACGTCCCTCAGAAGCAAGAGGCTCAGCTGACAGAGGAGTTGCTTCGCTAATTCAGGAGCAACTGAAATAAAGAAGACTTAATTCTTCTCTGGAGTTCACAAGGCAAATTGTCCTGCAAACAACTCCTCCTTCACTTGCTCACAAGTAGCAATTGTGAAAACCTTCACAGTTTAATTAGCAGTGCTCATGAATGCCTGGGAGAGAGACACCCAAACCCAAAAGGAAATATTTATCTCCCTTAGCTGTGCTTTGAGGTGCAAATGAAAAGAAAAACCATGTTTGACATTTTGAACAATTGAAGCACCACCAGCCTCAGGCGTCACAATACTCCATACTTCAAGGAGGTGTTTTCATAACTACTTATGGCTTGATATTACATGAGTGAGATAAAATGCATTAAACATTTCATTTTGGTACTTCAGGCTGTGCTCCTTCTCTTCAGACCAAAAAAAAAAAACAAAAACAAACCAACAAACAACTGTCTAGAGTAATAGCTAAAAGGCTTTATCATCTTTCAGTGGTTGTAGTGTGAGTATTAAAATCATCACCCTGTGCAAGACTGATAACTGCTGAAAATCAGGACTCTCATGAAATTAGTGGGCAGCATACTCTGAGCTCCAAAATGGATTTACTAATGAATGCTTAGAATAATTAATGAATAAAACTGGAGGAAAGCTTGACATTGCATCTGAAACCAGCAGGGCAAGGACTGGAGATGTGGCTCCTTGAGTAAGGAATATCTTGAATACATAAAGAGAAATGAAATTCCTTTTATTTCTCTCAAAGTGTTTGAGACTACATAAAGGTAATTTTGTAGTTTCTCAATTATTTAAGGTATGAAGAAAGAATAATAACAGAGAAAGAAGTTCTGTAATTTGCCAGCTTAGAGAACAACAGCTGCCATCTGCAGGGAATCAATAGGTTTTATTGAACCAATGATGAAATAGAAGTATTTGATGTTCTAACACTTGGTCTGTGACTAGAAATATTTTACATTTATCATGTTTTACAAAAGGAGTCTTGGTGTTTCACCACTGTTCTCCCTTCTTCCAAACACCAGGTTCACTAAACACATTATTAATAAAAATGGTTTTTTCTAAGTCTTTCTTTCATCTATTTTAACAGACGGACTCTGATCCGCCTCAGAAACAGAAAATTTCCCCACCTTGGTTTCAAAGTGGTTTTCATCAAGGCTTCTGAATTGCTTTAACAGTAATTTCCATGTCAAAATGTTTTCAAAAAGATACTGAGTTTTTACAGATTTTTCCCCCCCACACATTGACCTGCTTGCAAATCAAATTCCTATAACCTTGCACCTCCCAGGTTATTTTTTTGTTAGCCATATTAAGTTTTCACAGATCAAGCTCCTGGAAAATATAATGAAAAAGCATTATTGATAATGAATTTCAGACAGTGCTTAGTTTAGGATTTCTCTCATCAAATAAATTATTTTAATTATTGTTTATTAGGGTTACCACAAAAATATACATACACATATATCTGTGTGTGTGTAATTTTTTTTCTTTAAAAAATAGTTTTTGTCATCAATAAGCAGTAACCATACCAAATTCTGCTTGTGTACCATGGGACACTTTGATTTTCTGTAATTTTTTTTTTGAGCCTGACTTTTATTCCCGGTAACAGCTGACTACAGCCCTTCTTTGTTTCACGAGCTCTAGACTTGGATTTCCATGTTTTTTAAGGCTTGTTCCAGATTGTGAGACAAGATGTATTCTATTACCATCTGTAGGGCAGTTGTCTGGTGTTAAGTGGGCAATTCTCCTTATCTCTCTCTCTGAGTGATCACAATCACTCCTCCCTTGGCAGGGGACACCTGCTGATAACAGGCCATTGAATGTCACTGCATGGCTGATAAGAACTGTAACATCCCATTGGTGAGATGCTCCACCCAGGGGGAGGAGCCAAGCATTCCTACCCGGGTATAATCTGGAGATTCTGGAACACCAGTATGGCTTCCTACTGGATTCCCCAGAGGAACAGCAGCTGCTTCTACTTCCATGGATCTGCAGAGGAAGAATACACCCTTTCTCTACAGGATGCCCCTGATCCAACAGAACCACACCTGACACCTCAGGAGGGCTGCAGCCACATTTCCAACTGGACTGCTACCAACACCCTGACCCACAGGGTGTCAGGTTGAGTTCTGACTCTGTCAGTGCTGTTCTAGTGTATTGCATTGTTTTATTTTATCCTTTTATTTTTTCCCTTCCCTATTAAAGAACTATTATTTCCTGCTCCCATATTTTTTTTGCCTGAGAGCCCCTGAATTTAAAATTCATAGCAATTCGGAGGGGTGGGAAGGGTTTGCATTCTCCATTTCAGGGGAGGCTCCTGCCTTCTTTAGCAGGCACCTGTCTTTCCAAACCAAGACAAGGCTGAAAAACGAACCTGCAGAAACCAATCAGATGCTAAAAGGCCTGAAGCTGGACAATGGCAAAACAACTCAAACTGACATTTTCTCTCCTGCTGAAATGAGCTCTGGAAGAAAATGGACTAAAACCTGAAGATTTTCACCCTGTTTCTGCCAAGAACTTGTTTGAAGGCCATATTAATCTCCTTCAGCACTGAAAACCTTAACCAGAAATTTAATTTGAGGTCACTTTGACTGGAGATTTTGAAATTAATACCACTTTCTTGAATGAAAATCTTCGGATGAAAGTAACTAATTATGACAATAATGATAATAATAATTATAAAATATTTAAAATATTCGAAACAAGTGATGCACACCTCAATTTCTCACCATCCACTGACTGATGCCCTGAGATCCAGAGTGGTGTCTCTGCTTTGTTTTTTGAGGTGAATAACTCTCTCTTCCCTTTCTTGCCCTCTCATCACTTCTTAGACATGACACCTGCACTTAGGATCTTCACAGATGTGAAAAACACCAATCACTTGTTTGTAGAATTTTTAAAGTTTAATAGTCATAAAATGGTTATAAAAATAGTAATATAATTAGAGTAATAAAAATTTGGACAATTAGGGTTAGGACAATATGAGACAATAAAAACAAAGATTTAAGGACAGTCTGGGTACCTCTTTCTGGGCAAACTAAGGACTCATGCTAACAGAGGATTAACCCTTAAAACCAACAACCTGTTGCATATCCACACACCTCATACATGATGCATAAATTCCATTCAAACAGAGGATTCTGTCTGGGCAGTGTCAGCTTCTTCCTCTGCATCCTGACAGCTCTTGAGGGCTGAGCGAGGCAGGAAGAAGTTCGTTTCTTCTGATAATGGAGCAATTAATTCTCTTTGAAAGATTTAGGTGTCCTGTGGCTGCTATCTGGTGTGAGTCCTCTCTTAAAAAAAGTATCTTACATAGCATAGTCTCTATTATAACATTATGTATAACCTAAAACTATATTTAACACACTACTTAAGAAAATTAACACAGCATAACTTTCTAACATATCACATATAATATTAATTTTCATATTTGCAAAAAGCCAATCATAAAATACACATTTTTCACAACAGACCTCAATTATTCAATTTAGTTTTTGGCCCTGGTGTATTAGAAAACACACAAGGAGCCTGGGATTGCTTCGGATCCTCTTAGATGCAGAATTTGCTCCTTCTTCATCATCCAGCTGCACCTGGTTGGAAGTAAAGACCTTAAACTAGGGTTGGAGAGCAGAATTACAGAGGCTTGGAAAAGCGTCTGCATCACAAAGTGCACTTGTCACCACAGAATGACAGTGAGCTGTAATATGTAGAGAAGGAATCCAGATGGAATTGCTGCCTTTATTCACATTATCCCCAGTAGACTGAAATTTGGGAAAATCAAGCTAGAAGTCCTCCTGTACCATTGGCAAAGCTGTGTTCTGCTTTCTTATAAAGTGACATCAATGGGTGAAGGAATTAAGCTATCACCTGGGGTGTCCAAACATTTGGAGATCTCAAGAATAACAAAGCATTTAAAGTGTGTTACATTCTGTACTTCAAATCTCCAGAACACAATTATATTTAATGCTGTGCCCTGCAATCTGTCAAGCCAAAGCCTTTCTTTCTGACGTATTGTTTGCACATTGTAATTTATTTTAGTGCTCTGTAGAGGTAGGAAATGAGGGAAGAAATCTAAAATATTCCTGCTGTCCTTCTCCTCCTCCTCCGAGAATCTCAGAGTAACTTGTCAAAAAGTGAAGGCTGGGAGGTTTTCTTAATTCAAATGAGTCAGTTTTAAAATGTTCCTAATTAGGGGATGTGCATATTTTGTCAGCTGTGGCTGGTACAGCCTGGATAATAGTGGGCAGTTTTGACACAATCTGAACAGTTTTTGCTATAATTAGACAGACATGCAGAACATCCTTCAGAGTAGAAAATGGAAAAAATGCAGCATTTGCTGGCACATTTTGGAGGTCTCCTGCTGTCATCTCCAGATGTCTCTTCTGTCCATCAGGTAAGCTCACAGAAAGGTTGACAAGAGCAACACAGCCCCAAAAGTGACCCCCTGAAACATCCCTTCATGAGAGCAGAGACCATGGGCAGTTCCACAGCCTTTGGTGGGTAAGGAAATTCTCAGAGCAAATCTCCTGGAACTCCTGGAGCAGGGCCAGGGGAGGCTGCACAGGTGATGAAGGGACTGAAGCATCTCCCTGCCCAGGGAAGGCTGAGGGAGCTGGGGCTGTTCAGCCTGGAGAGGAGCCCCAGCTGAGAGGGGCCCCCAGCCCTGGCTGTCCCTGGCTGTCCCTCAGTGTCCCTGGCTGTCCCTGTGTGTCCATGGCTGTCCCGGTCTGTCCCTGGGTGTCCTTGGCTGTTTCTGACTGTCCCTGTGTGTCCATGGCTGTCCCTGTCTGTCCCTGGGTGTCCCTGGCTGTCTCTGGGTGTCCCTGGCTGTCTCTGTGTGTCCCTGGCTGTCTCTGGGTGTCCCTGGTGTCCCTGTGTGTCCATGGCTGTCCCTGTGTGTCCATGGCTGTCCCTGTCTGTCCCTGTGTGTCCCTGGCTGTCCCTGGCTGTCTCTTGGTGTCCCTGTGTGTCCCTGTGTGTCCTGGCTGTCCCTGGGTGCCCCTGGCAGTCCCTGGGTGCAGGAGGGGCAGAGCAGGGCTCAGACTCTGCTCCAGGGCCCAGCAATGGCACCAAAGGAAGTGGCAGAGACTGAGCCCAGGGAGTTCCACCTGAATTCACAGAATTCACAGAATGACCAGGGTGGAAGAGACCTTCAAGACCATTGAGTCCAACCCAGTCCCAGCATCTCAACTGAACCCTGGCACCCAGTGCCACATCCAGACTTTTTTAAAGCACATCCAGGGATGGTAAAGAACATGAGGAAGAACTTCTTTACTGAGAGCCCTGAACAGATTGTCCAGAGAGGCTCTGGAGTCTCCTCCCTGGGGATATTCCAGAGCTGCTTGGACACAACCCTTTGCCCTGTGCTCTGCCTGAGCAGGGAGCTGGGACCAGGTGACCTCTGTGGTCCCTTCCAGCCTGACCCATCCTGGGATTCTGTGAAATTCAGGAAGAGTCATGAATCCGCTTGGACAAGATCTTGTTTCTCGTTCAGGATTGACATCAAGTGGGATTGAGGGTTAATTGAAATTTATGATAACTTGAACAGATTTGAAGACTTGCAGCAAACCTATCAGTTTAATTGCTCTGGTATTGAATTCATGGCTCCAGCCTGGAATTCCTCTGTGTGGTAGCAAAGATGTGCATGTTCTCTCTGAGAGCTGGGCCAAGGGTTATTACCTGAATATCCTCTAGGAAAATCATCAGGACAGAAGGAAATTTCTCATCAGCATCTTCAAGTTGCTACAAATGGGACGCAGGTTTATTAAAAAAAAAGATGTAACAAAGCAAACAAAAATCTCTATCTATATATCCATGTATATGTTGAGTTTATGTTCCACTGTGCATAAACTCTCTCCAGATCTCCATCTTAGAATAAGAACATCAGACACTGCAGCACTCAGCTGTTGCCTCAATTGTCTCTTCACGCAGGGAAGCTTTGGGATGAGCATGAGGGCACATGGTGGCTCTGGAAATCTGCTCATTAGGTGAGAGAGAGCAGAAACAAACACAGCTCCCCTTTGGCATTTTTTGTCTGGGATCACTCACACTGTTTCCATCTTCACTGGAGTGTATCTTGCTGAAGGTTTTGCTCAAGACCATGAAGACACAAGACTAAAGTCATACTGATTGTGCACAGGGAACTTAGAAATCTGCCCTCAACTGTTCCATATGCTTCTTGCAAATGTGATTTAAGTTTGTTGGTTTTTTTCCCTTGGGAATTAAGAGTTTCACTGTTATGCAAAGATGTGCTCTTGTCTTTCATAGTCTGTGCAGTCTTTTCTGCATGAGTCTCTCATATGGTTAGAAAAATCCACAACTTGTAAAATAAAATGAGATTCAAAATATGGTTTAAGAAAATGAGTGAACCAGAGCAAAAAACTGCCTCAGGCTACACTCCTATTCCAAAAGTAAGTCCAAGTTTAAAAACAAGTCTAAGATTGTTTTACCTTGCTCTTGCTGCTGCTATGGGCTAAGCCAGCACTACTGTGTGAAGTTAGAGGTCTCCTTAGCATGGCACAGCAAACATTTGGTATTGTCACATCATTAATTCTGCTTCCTATCTCAAACACAGCCCTCAGGGATGGGCATTTGAAGCAGGCTGCAGGGTACTGACACTGTTTGAAAACTCAAGGAATTCTTCCAGTACACAAACCCTGCACTGTTAAAAGGTGACTGTATTTCCTGCTTTTCATGTGCTGTGGATTGTATCCAGGTTGAAACGGCTTCTTGTTAGTCTGAAAGCTTCCCTTTTTAAATTCAGTTTTTGAGCAGGAGTGTGCATCATTAACAGCTTCATTGCAATAATGCTGGGTATGGATTGGAAGGAAGAAAATGAAGTGTTAGTGATCCCAAGGCTCTGAGGCACAGGTCTGAGTGTGCCTGTGTAAGCAACACTGGGTCTCTTGAAGTCTGTCCAGAAATATTAAAATAAATATGTCCTACATACCTACTCACAAATCTGTGAGACTTTGAGTTTGCCACTGGAGTCAGGGAGGAATTTAACTCAAGGATGAATAAAGAGGACTTTTAATAACTACTGTTCAATTCAATTACACTGCCTGACCTTCATGCAAGCCATGTTTTATCCCTGTTTTCTTGCCCAATTATCCACAGGTTCAACTTCAGACTGCTCTTAGGCTTCACCTGACCACTGTCACTGCAACTCTGACTTTGTGTGCTGGAAAACAACTGCTGGGACAGGTGGTCATGTACCTCATCCACACTTTGTCTTTAAAAACATTCTTTGACTCCTTCTGCTCACATTTGAAGGAAAATCAGAGAAAATCAGGCCAGCCAGAAGGTTGGTGTGAATTAAGGACATTCCTATTACTTTCTTGAGTTGTACTTGTCAGTTTAAAGGCAGTTAAGACCTGAATATCTTCATTCATGCTCTGTTTTCAGTACTTTGTTCTCTTTTCTTCCCAGTGACCAGACTTTTCATCTTCATCCAGCTGCCCTCAGCTTTAACCACCTGAATGCTCTGCAGGGAGCCATGAAATTCATTGCAGAGTGATAGGTTACTCTGGGAAGCCAACAAGAAAAATGGTTTGGTTTTCACCTTCCAGGTCCAAAATTAGATGCCTACATTTGGAAGTTGATCTCCTTTTCTTTTTTTTTTTTTTTTTTTTTAATCCCTACAGAAAACCCCTCTGGCAGGTGATTTATTTGGCCCCTTCTCCAAGCAAAGTCTCTGGAGATGCCTGACTTCCTCCAGTGATTTTACAGGGAAGACTAATGTAAATAAATTCAAGGACCTCTCAGTTCAGTCCATAAATCTGGGCTGCTCTTGTAGACTCTGGCTCCTTTAGTTAAACACTTTTTCAATAAAGAAATTCTGTCTTGACAAAATAATGTAATGCTGGGTCATATAGCAAAAAAAAAGGACATTCCAGCCTTCATTTAATTCCACTTTGTCAAGCCAAAGTTAGTTTGTGCTTCATAGAAAAACTCTAAAATTGTTGCTTTTATTCCAGCCCAACTTCATGGATTTATGGCCATAAATATTCCAATTACTTTCATTTAATGGTTCACTTGTCCTCATCTGGGCCAGAGCAGATCCTTGTGCCCATGTCCTTCACCTGTTGCAGTGGAAAGGAGCAGGTTGGCCAAAACTGCCCTCAGGCTCTGAAATGATGAAATCTAAGGTTGTGTGAGCCGGGCTGCAGGAAGTGCTGTGCTGTCCAGGGGCAGTGCATGATAAGCTGCTCTCACTGATGAATCATGCAGCGTGACTGGAGTCAATCAATATCCCTCTCTGTGATTTATGCCCATTCAGACTCTCTGACTCATGGCAGGGTCAGCACTCTCACACTTTTCCACTGTGGAGAAATGCTGCTAATTTGGGGTTTTTTCATTGTGAAGATCACCTGTTTTTTGGAAAGGACACTTATACTAATTTCCCTTTTTTTTTTATGTTGCAGGTCTTTTAGCAGTTACAAAACCAGGTTCAGAAATAATTTGCCTTCTGTATTCAAATAAACAAATAAATCAATAAACACTTTTATCTTCATGTTAAAGGGTAATGAGGTAAGAAATAACAAGCAGGCTGAGAAGTGGGCAGCTGGGGAAGAGCTGATGAAGTTGTAGCTGATGATGTTTCTTTCCTTGAGTGAGTGCAAAGAACACACATACAAAACAGAGGCTAATTAGTCTCTTTCCAGTTGGAAAAAGAACACAGTGAAAAATCAAGCCAAAGTACACAGTACAAGCAGTGCTGTTACCATTCTGGGTCCTTCCTGTATTTCAGAGTCTTGTGGAGTCAAGAAACTCCTCTGGAAATCAAGGAGGAGCCACACCAGGATCACCAAAATAACACCCAGTATTCAGCAAGTTATGTGCAAAGATGGCAAATTTCAGACCTGTAGAGCTGTGAAGGTTTGTGACGGTGTTCACAGGGATCCCAGGATGAGGGAAGAGAAGAGAATCCTGACTCCATGTTTCAGAAGGCTGATTTATTATTTTATGATATATATTATATTAAAACTATACTAAAAGAATAGAAGAAAGGATTTCATCAGAAGGCTGGCTAAGAATAGAAAAGGAATGAATAACAAAGGTTTGTCTCTGACTGAGACAGTCTGGACAGCTGGACTGGGATTGGCCATTAATTAGAAACAACCAGATGAGACCAATCCCAGATCCACCTGCTGCATTCCACAGCAGCATATAAGAATTGTTTGCATTTTGTTCCTGAGGCCTCTCAGCTTCTCAGGAGGAAAAATCCTAAGGAAAGGATTTTTCATAAAACATGTCGGTGACAAAGGTTAAATAGGGAGATCATACTCTGTGCTTTAAGGGGTGGAAACTCTTCATAAAAACCTTTGCTGACCAGACCTCTTCCTTTCCTCCTGCAGTCACTTCCAGAGGAACTCCCTTCCATTTCCAAGCTTAATTCAGTGCCTTTTCAGTGGTTTCAGAGAATAGAGCTAAACTTGGTCTCGTGAGGACACATTATTAGCCAGAAAATTTCCTTTCTTCTTGTGGATTTCTGGGTTTTTCAGTCCATAGCAATCATAAGCAATTTTTCCTTAGATGGATGTCTGGCTTAGGAAGGTCTCTGGTGAGCCACTAATTAGATAGACCAGTTTCTGAAAGGAAGTCAGCATTAAGAGGTTGTGCTCTGTGGTGCTGTTTAGGTGTCTAGAGGGAAAACAACACATTCAGAAGCTCTTATGTTGGAGAAAATTACTTTTTTTAGACACAGAGTAGTTCCTAAAAAAACATGCCCAATGAGGAAAGCCTGAAAGAACTGAAGCCTTTTATTCCAAGCAAGTGAATATTGAAATAGAATGTCTATAGTAGTCAGATATAGAACAAAGTGTGTATCCAAGGGGGAGAGAGGAGGATGGGGAGATGTTTGGAGTCTGAGATTAAAAGATAGGGAAGAGGAAGGCTGGAAAAGGTCAGGAAGAAGCTTTGCAATCTTCCCAAGATGCTGCCCTGCCATGGAGACTGTCTGCATGAATTAGGTGGCTCTGGCTCAAAGACATGCGGCAATCTTTCTTTTTCCCTTTTTTCTTTTTTAAAGGAAGAATTAAAAATAATAGCTCAATTCTGTCCATTGAATATATTTCCCATCATCCTAAGCACAGACACAACTTAAGGAAGTCCACTGGAGTCCTCCCCTGAGTGCACCAACAATGTGTCTATCAGCGAAAGGCGTCTCTGAGTAGCTTTTGGAAGTTAAATGCACAGGTTTTCCTTTAATGTTGTGTTAGTGTTTCCTCCTCTCTGATCTTTCCTCTGCAGCTTTCAGCAAAGCCACCAGAGTACCCAGAAGCTCAAACAGATGTGTCCTGGCTGCACATCTGCCCACCCACAAGCCCAAAGGCTCTGTGACATTCAGCTCTCATGAAGCTGCCACAGCTCCAGGTCAAAGAGAAGAGTCAGGGCTGTGGAGCTGCCCCATTTCCTCAGATGACAGAGCAGCTGTGGAGCAGCCCAGCAGCCAGCCAGGAATGGCTGCACATGGCACTGCAGGCTCTGCATCTCTGTAGATGTCTTGGTTTGAAAAGCCTGCTGAGGAAGGCAGGAGACTCCCTTGAAATGGAAAATGTAAACCCCCTCCCCTTGAATTAATATAATTTTGAAATTAAGGGGCTCTCTGGCAAAACTATGGGAATAGGAATGTCAGTTCTTTACTTGGGAAGAAAATAAAAATAAAATACAAATGCAGTGATACAAAACAGCACTGCCAGACCCCTGTGTGTCAGGGTGGTGGCACAGTCCCATCCCAGGGGGGCTCAGGGTGGTGGCACAGTCCCATCCCAGGGGGGCTCAGGGTGGTGGCACAGTCCCATCCCAGGGGGGCTCAGGGTGGTGGCACAGTCCCATCCCAGGGGGGCTCAGGGTGGTGGCACAGTCCCATCCCAGGGGGGCTCAGGGTGGTGGCACAGTCCCATCCCAGGGTGGCTCAGCCCTCCTGCAGTGCCAGCTGTGGTTCTGCTGGAGCAGGGATCCTGCTCAAGGGGGGAGTTTTCCTCTGCAGCTCCAGGGCTGCTGGAGATGGGCCTGCTCTCCCTCTGGGAATGCAGGGCAGGAGAAAGCTGCTCCTCTGGGAATGCAGTGGGCAAAGGCTGCTGTGCTGTTCCAAACCTCAGATTGTATCCAGGTAGGAATGCTTGGCTCCTCCCCTGGGCGGAGCATCTCCCCATGGGATGATGGAGTTTTATCAGCCATGCAGGGACACTCACTGGCCATGAACAGAAGATAATTAATAATTAATGGCCCATGAACAGAATATATCTCCTGGAGGGAGGATTGGTTGTGGAAGAGATAAAGAAAACTGCCCCATGAACAGCAGATACCTGCCCCACCTCTGACAGATGGGGATGGAACACACACACACCCCCAGCCTAAGACAAGATCAGAGCAGCAAACTCTGAATCACCAGCTGTAGCTGGGCTGGATTGCAAAAGGTGTCTCTAGTCAAGGGCAGCGGCTTGGGGACACAGAGCTGGTGTCCCCATGGCTGTAAGCAGGGTGTCCATGTACTTCTTTTACTTGCAGCAGGTCCAAAGAAGTGTCACAGAAATTGTTAGAGGGACGGAAGATGTGTCCTATGAGAAAAGAGTGGGAGAGCTGGGTGTGTTCGCCTAGAGCAGAGAAGGCTCCAGGAAGAGCCTAGAGCTCCTGCCAGTGCCTGAAGGGGCTTCAGGAAGGCTGGAGAGGGACTTGGGACAAGGGATGGAGGGACAGGACATGGGGGAATGGCTTCAAATTGGAAAGGAGTAGGTTTGGAATGAATATTAGGAAGAAATCCTTCCCTGTGAGGGTGGGCAGGCCCTGGCACAGGGTGCCCAGAGAAGCTGTGGCTGCCCCTGGATCCCTGGAAGTGCCCAAGGCCAGCTTGGATGGGGCTTGGAGCACCCTGGGACAGTGGAAGATGTCCCTGCACATGGCAGGAGGTGGAACAAGATGGTCTTTAAGTTTCCTTCCAATTCAAACCATTCTGTAGTTGTATGATTCCAAAACAGTGCAGCCTTTCACGGCTGTGTGTCTGAATCAGGAACTGGAGGCCATTTCCAGTCTGTCCATAACTTTTGCTTTTAAAAACTGGGATAGGATAAAGCATAGGAATCCTTTAAAATCTCCAGGGAATTTTCTTGGAAGTAATGAAGTCCCTGCTCTGTGGCTGGTGTTCTTCAATCTGTTGTCCAGTGTCCTTCCCTCCATACTCATCCCATCTTTGAAACCCTGACCCCATTGAGCTGTTACTATTTCCTTCAGTGCTGAACAGTGACTCTTACCCTCCCTAGGAAAGTGTTCCTTTCCTTCAGGCACATCTTTCCCCAGTATCACATCTTGCCAGCTGAACTGAGTTTGGAAGGGGAATGTTCCCATTTCTGTGAATTCAATCTGGCATGCTGGATTTGGAGATTTAAGTACTCTAAGTACCCACTTTCCAGGCCTAAAGTACAATTCCAAATTCTTTCAAATGTAAAGTTACTGAAATACAAAAGAAGAAAGAAACCTAGAAGTTAAAAAATGAGTTTTTAATCATGTTTGTTTGAAAACACATTTGTTTGAAATTGGGAGGTTTCATGTTTGATATTCCAGAACCAACAAACTTGAGTTGTTTGCACATACCTTTTTTTTTTTTTTTTTTTTTTTTTTTAATCTGAAAATTTGTCAGATTTCTTCTGGCCCACAAAAGCAATTCCTACTGACCAATGCCAAGCTCTGTGCTGAGTGGGAGGTATTTTTGTCAGGGATATTGCAGACGATGCCCCAGCTGATATGAGACTTTCCAAATCTGTCGGATTAACTTGATCTGCTCCAAGGGATGACATTTTGGAAATCCATGTCCCAGGGCTGCTAATTTAAGGAGCTCTTTCAAGAGCAGAAAGCATCCATGTGCTCCTCATTTTCCCCAGGCTGGGTCATCATCAATCCCTCCCTTGAGTAATACAATCGATAACACACAAAGCTGAACAGGGTTGGAGTTTTTGAATATTATTTCTAGAAGGCAAAGGTTAAAGGGGATAGAACTGATGAAATTTTTATGCTGTTTGCTACAGAAAAGAAAGGGGAAGATAAGTGGATTTGCGTGCTTTGACCTTGGCTAGAAGGGGTTTGGATATTTTCAAGACAGCAAAGTTCAAAAAGTTCCTGTGAGCTGTGCCCATGAGGACAACCCCTCCTCCAGGAACTTCTCCCTGTCCTCCAGGACACCAGTGGATTAAAAGGAATATTTTGTGAGAGAAGATTAATTCTTACTGTTTATTTTCACAAGCAATTTTATGAACTTTTTAAAATGGTAGTTTAGCTCTACTCCCCATGAGAACTCTGGACACTTGGAAGGTATTGGAGACTGAAGATAATCATAATAAAATAGCTTTGACCTTGGATTAAAAGTTTGCCAAGGTGACAGAGAAACACATGAATCAATTACAACTCATACACAAGATGCAAAGGCTGCAGTTGGTCAATACTTTGAGAATGCAGGACCAAAGGATCTTGCCAACAATCACAGCCAGATCCACAGCTCTGTGTCAGCTGCTCTCTTCAGTGCACTTTGATTTTTAAAGAAAACAACCAAAGGTGGGTAAGCTCAGGTTCACTCCTGCAGGTATAAAGAATTTTCAGGTATCCAAGGATGCTTGAGGAACCTCCACTTGCAGGCTTCAAAGCAAGGCACCAGGGATGAGAGGGAATTTGGGGTAGGATAAGGTCCCTGTAAGACTTCCATGATGGTTTTCCACAAAGTAGCATACTTAGATGCCTCTTTTGCCTCATTTGCCCCAGATGCAATATAGTCCCACACTGCTTTGTCAGAAGAATATTTCTAGGATGCTTTTTGAGAGCTTCTAATTTCTTTAGAGCAATTGCCATTCCCATTTGGCAGAGCTGCACCCCACTCAGTGCCTGTAAGGAGGAGAAAGAATAAAATACGTGGGATCTTTGTTTCTCAATAAAGAGAACAAAGCCCAGAGACAGACAAGCTGGTGCCATCATTGTGGTGACAGTGACAAAACAATGTCTTTCTCTGAGCTGATTTTACAAGATAATATAAAGCTTTCAAAACAAAGCATTGTAAGTGCTCCTGAAATACAAATAGAAGTGGTTTATAACCTCTCCAGCCCTGCAAAGTAATTCTTGCTATTTAAAATATGGCTGTGCTTAATGTTGCATATTTTCAGATGGTGAATTATGATTTGCTTTAAGTGGCTGCTGCGTCAGCTCCCCTTTTGCTCCACAGAGGACAATTTTGGAATTTATTAACTTTTCATTCAAGGTCTGATAGGAATATTTGTACAGCATTCCAAAGGGTGCTTGGTTAGCTCTGAAGAGACCTAACCCAGGCCCTGAAGGGGGTAATTTTTAATGGGATTTTAGAGGTGACATTAACAACAGGCTTGGGGCAACGAAGCGGAAAGATGACGAGGTGCTGGGATAAAATCTGCTTTCTTCAGGTTTGATTAATGTGTTTTGGCTCCACAGGTCCCTCCACAGCAGAAACTCTTCCCAACACACTCCTGTGCCTGAAGGAAAGCTGGCAGTGAGGAAAACCATCCTGCCCCACAGCATTTGGGGGAAGTTTCCCTGACCCCTGGGCTGTGCACGTCCATCACCCTCTGCTTTCTGCTGCCCCTACAAAGAGCCACTCACCAGCACCTCAGGAAATTTGGGGTCCTTCTCAAAGGGCACTTGGCACAAGGCTGGTCTTGAAGGCCAGGTGTGCCCAAATTCCTACTAAGTTACTGCTGGATTTGGGGTGGGAAGAAGTCTGCAGCTCTCTACTCCAGCCTGCTCAAAGAAGGAAGAACCTGAAATTTGCACGCTTGGCAGCTCATGGCCTGAACCAGTCAAATTTTGAGCATCTTCAAGGTTCTCCCAGTATGTGTTGTAGTGTTTGGTCATTGCCATGGTGATGTCAAAACCCCTCAGATTTTGAGTCCTCTGAATAGGAAATGGGACTTCCTTGGGCATTTTCCTTCATTTTGAGAAACCTGTCGAAACATCAATAAGTCTGCAAAGCAAACATCAAAGACTTTTATTATTTAGGCTCTTCTAAAAATAAAAACAGAGAGGAAATTAGGTAAAACAGACTACAACAGAAGGATTTAAATGCAAATCTTGTCTTGCTACTCTTCCCTTGCAGAAGAGCAAGAAATTGATTCTTGGTTAGGATTCAGCCAATTCACCTGTCACATCGATGCTCATTTTTAGGGGCTACTGAAGAAATCCCAAGAGACTTTGCCTCAGAAATCAATACAGTCAGAGAAACTGCCCCATTAATAAAAGCATTTGAAGAGCTTTTCAGAGAATATATTAATTTTATAGAGAAACTGAGAATCTGCTGTTAAAAGAACATCTATTTCTCTTAATTTTTCATGTTCTGTCTCTCTTTGCATTGGAACATCATTGAAAGCAAAAAGATGAGGATAAATTCATGCTGCCTCTGACCATTTAGTTCTGTATTTAGGAAGAAACCTCCTCTTTGTACTTGGATATTCTGTCTGCCTGCAGAACTCTGTTCATGCTTTCCATCTTGATAAATTTCAGGAATGAGTTTTATGATGACTTCTGGGTTTATAGCAGAATTTAAAAAGATATTTCTGGATGAACAGGTGTATTTATTATGAATGGTTCTCCTGCAGTTTCTCATCTACCCTCATCTTTAGCAGATTTGTCAGAAATCACTGTAGGGAATATCTATTACAAAACTGCCTGTAACTTTAAAAACATTTATCATGGCAACAGCTCTTCAAGAAAGAAGAAAGGTTTTTCTCTGTTGGTTTCAAGAGAGTAATGAATCTGGTGCTTAGTATCCTACCAGGTGCTTTACTGGGATTGAGGAGTGAATTAAAAGCAAGATTCCCCTCTCCTGGGTTAACATCCTGATGGCAAGAACATTTTCCTCTGTGTATCAGAGAGGAGAAGTCTCTGCCCTCTGGTCCCTGTGTGCTGAGGATGAGCAAGGATTAAAGGTTTCTGCTTTGGATCACAGTTCTATCTGTCATATACAGCAGGAAATCAAAGTATTCTTGTGCTCATTAAAAACTGGTGGCATATTTTGGTGGTTTTTTACAGGAGAATTCTTCCCTTCAATCTGCAGATTCACATTTAGATGTCTGTGCATTAGGCAGCAAATACATATTCATCCCCACACCCTGTCTGCATCTTCTGCTGTGCCATGTGTGTTTAACTTACATGGCAGCTGTGCATCACCTTTTTTTTCAGTTAAATAACAGTGAAATTCTCTTTAGTGCAGAGGTTAAAAGGTTTTAAAATGTCAAAAAAGCAAGGTGGCCTTGGTAATCGATTAACCTGAAGTGGTGCAAAGCTTCACCCTAAACCACTCAATGTTTAGTGGGTTTAAAGATGTATTGAGTTGTCTAGTGACTAATGATAGAATTAAATCTTAAATTTCCTTTGGTGTTAATTGTCTCTTACTCAGAATTTTTTCCTTGAGAGAAGAATACTATTTGAAAATTACCTAAAATGCACCAAATATGGTGTCTGTATAACTATTGCAACTCATTTGACAGAAATGTTTTAAATAAGCAAATAATCCCATGCTTTTTTGCTTATCAGTTCACCTACCTGGGCAATAAATATTAAATCTGTAGCCTAGAAAAAGGTATTTTATATAAAATCTACTGCATTGTAGGTATGCATAAATGGAAGGAACCTACTCACAGTTTAGCAGCATATGTTAGGCAGGGAATATGGAAATATGTCAGACAAATGGAGAGTTTTGGAGGGAAACCAAAATCCTTGGAGATCATGGTTCTACTACTCCCTGTTCTGTGCTGAATTCCCAAAGGGAAGGATGGGAAGAGCACCAGGACCTGTGCCTGAGGCCTCCTGTGATGTCTCAGAGGCTGGGCAAAATGACAACACCAATGAAAACACCAACTCCCCACTAGGCTGAGATGTTTGGAACTGCTCGAAGGGATGGAATGTGGGGTATGTTGTTTTTTTTTCCCCAGTATTGGAGAATTGCCAAAATGAACCAAAATTTATCATGGATAACATGGGGTCTATTGGGTAATCTTTTTACATAGGTATGAAACATCATAACAACACTGCTGGTGTTGATCTAATTAAAATTGTTTCTCTGATGGTCGTTAATAAATTCTCTTACATGCATTTCATGCAGATAAAACTTGTGTTCTCTGATTTTGTCATTTATGACCAGGAACACTTGACCAAATCACTTCTGGACATGCACAGGAAAGAGATACAGGAAAGGACCTGAAAATCACAACAGGTGATTATTATATTATAATAATAATAATTATATTATAATTATTCTAAAAATACCAGTAATGCTCACATTGTGGGAATGGGGACAAACCCAGTCAAACAAGAATTGTGTTTTTATAAAAGCACATGACCCTTCTCTTCCTTCCAAAGAACACATTGTAGGTACAATTTTGCAACCAGAAAAAGGCAAAGGGAGGATTTCCTGGTTACCTAATTCTGGCATCCATTATGTGCCTCTGTTTTGAAATTAGAGAATCACATCTTGCTTTTCTTCTTGCAGGAGCCCTGTGTCATTCCGGGCCTTGGTTGGACAGCACTCCCTAAAAGTGCTCATTCTTCATCTTCCTCCTCCTGCCATGAGTGATGCTCCTGCCTCCAGTACGTGTGGCTCAAAATAATCAACTTTCTTATGGATTTGTCAGTCTCGTTAATTCAGTTCTCTTTCTTCAAAATATTAATGTAGTTAACTTTTGCAACACCTCTTTGAGGTGAGCACAGGCTCCCTTAATTACCAGGTTTATTTTAATGAGAAACTGAAACATACAAAGAGGAATCTGCTAAATGTATCTACTGACTCTGCATCCTCTTTTTAGGACTTGTAAGAAAAAGGAGGTCAGAATAAAAGTCATGGTCTCATCTGACCTTAAACTTTATAGATTCATAGAAACACTGAAGTTGTAATCAGGTCATTGAGTCATATCATAAACCCAGCACCACCACCAGGTTCACCACTAAAATATATCCTCAACTGCTACATCCACACATTTTTTTTTTACACTTCCAGGGATGGTGACTCCACCATTGCCCTGGGCAGCCCCTTCCAATGCTTGACAACTCTTTCTGTGAAGAAATTTTCCCTAATATCAAATCTAAGCCTCCCCTGGCACAACTTCAGGGCATTTCCTCTCATCCTGCCAGTTGTTTCCTGGGAGCAGAGACTGAAACCCAGCTGTCTACAGCCTTCTTACAGGTAGTGGTAGAGGGTGAGTATGTCCTCCTGGAGCCTCCTTTTCTCCAGGATGAGCCACTCCAGCTGCTCCTGGTGCTCCAGACCCTTTCCCAGCTCTGTTGCCCTAAAAGTCTTTCTTGTAGTGAGGGGAAAAGTCTGGGGATGCTCATTAAATCCTACCTGGATATTTTTATATGGAAAACAGATTTCAGACAGATGCAAAAATTGTCTTTGAGGTAGCATGATACAGGCCAGCTCCACTCTGGACTTTGCAGGGGAACAAGATAAGGGTCAGCTTCTTTTCCCAGGAACAAGTGAGAGGACAAGAGGAAACGTCCTCAGGCTGTGCCAGGGGAGGCTCAGGCTGGGTATCACCATCATCATTCCATCATCAGAGGAATTTCTTCATGGAAAACATGGTCAGGCATTGGAAGTGGCTGCCCAGAGAGGTGTTGGAGTTCCCATCCCTGGAGGTGTCCAAGGAATGCCTGGATGTGGCACTCAGTGCTCTGGGCTGGTGACAAGGTGGGGATCAGTCACAGGTTGGACTCGAAGGTCTTGGAGAGCTTTCCCAACCTCAACAACTCTTTGATTCTGTGAAAAAATAAACAAGTTTGCACCTGCCTGCCCTGCTCCATGATTTCTGGAACCGTTTGGTCTGGTAGCATGAGATGTTTCTCCTTTCATTCCTCGCAAGGTGCTGTGGGTGTGGAAGAACGTTGGACCTGCAGCTTAAAAGAGGCAGGTGGGGCCTGAGCAGATAAAAAAAGGCTCCAGGAGTGGATGGCAGCAATCCCTGTGATGTATCTCTGACTCCCAACCTGGTGCCTGCTGTGAGCACAGGTGTAAGAGGAGTTTCTGAGCAGGAGCTGTTCCCTCCTGCCTCGGTGCACGCTGACCTGTGCCGCTCCTGCCCTGCCTCCAGCTGTGGGAATGAAACCCAGCCAAAGCAAGGAACACACACACAAATGGATCTGACCCAGGTGCTGCCAAGGGAAAGTCAAATCCTGCTCAACTCACCCCAGACACAGACCTCTGAAGCATGAATATTCAATATTTTCTTTATCTTAATGCTCGACAGAAAGGACCCTGAATGTTTTGAGGGCAATGCAGGCATATTTTGTTCCATCTCCAGTCCAAAGAGCTTAGCTGATAGCTGAGGTTAATTTTAAAATGTGGATTGAAGTAATTATTCAGTCTTTGATTCAATATTGATTAGGCAATGCTAGGCTTAAACTGAGATGTGTTCTGGAAGTGTTGCAAGCACAACGTAAAACAATTCTCAGAGTAACCTTTTCTTCTAATTCAGTCTCAGCTGGAGGATCCCAAATGAATGGGGTGAAGGGTTTAAGTGGTGCATTGAAATGGTGAGGCAAGGTTTTGGTAGAGGAGAAGCAGCAGCTACACCAATGGACCTTCTCAGTGTAGGGCATGCTTTCCTCCCCTTGAATAATTTGTGTGACTTTCCTGGATGTTAAAATATGAATTCCTGACTGGATGTAGCATTCCAATCACAGCAATGTGTTTCTCAAAGGTAATAGCAACTTTTTGGTGTTTAGTCAGTATTGGTGTTAAAAGTGTATCTTTATATCTGTGTTTTCTTCTATATATATGCCTCCACTTTAATCACAAGGGAGGCCTAAAACCAGAAATCTGTGTGTAGCACAGGTTGTTTATCAGGTTTTTGCTGACAGACAGACATGTTAATTATCTGCTCCTATTGAGGCTGGTGTGTGAAGAACAACTGGCTTTCCATTTCCTCCCAGTGCCAAATGGGGCTGTCTTTACACCTCCTGTATTATCCTACTCCTGAATTACGCCTTGGTGAGCAGGAATGCTGCTGGCTTGATGTGGAGGGTGGGCTGCACTGAGGAGAGACAGGAATGGACATGGGATGAGGGCAGGGGCACTCACTGCTGTGACTCCTGCAGAGGGGTAAAAGTGGGGCTCAGGCACTCTGTGGAGATGCTCCAGCTTTGGACAGCTGAAGGAGGAAAGCAGGAAGGATTGGATTCAAGCCCAGGTTGGATGGGGCTTGGAGCAACCTCATCTAGTGGAAGATGTCCCTGCCCATGGCAGGGGTGGAATAAGATGAGCTTTGAGGTCCTTCTGAGTGCAAACTATTCTGGGATTCTGTGATTCCTCAGTTGAGTCTGGTGAGGGTGAAGAGAGGATTTGTGGAGCTGGAAGTGAAGAGAGTGCCAGCCTGTGGCATTCATATTTTCTGGAAAAATCCCTTCACCCAAGATTTTTCTCCTGGGAAGCTGAGACGCCTCAGAGAAAAGGAAAACAATTCTTATCTCATTTGCTTCTCCTGTGCTGTGCTCATGTGGAATGTGTTTGGAGATTGTTTACCCACAGGGGATTGTTTCATAGAATTTCTGCTGGGAGTTGTTTTCACTCTTTGGCCAATCAGGGCCAAGCTGTGTTGGGACTCTGGAGAGAGTCACAAGTTTTCATTATTATCTTTTTAGCCTTCTGTAAGTATCCTTTCTGTATTCTTTAGTATTGTATAGTTTATTATTCTTTAATATAATATAGTATCTTAAAATAATAAATTAGCCTTCTGAGACCGTGGAGTCAGATTCATTCCTTCCTGCCACAGGGCCCCCAGCAAATACAACACCAGCCTCTGCCTGTCCCTCACTGTCACATCTGCCCTGGGGGTGTGTTGTCCACCTGAATATCCAGCTGGCTCCTTCCATGTGTTGGGGAGGTTTCTTTTCACAAAAAGGACAGGGCTGTTGGGGTACATTCCTGGAGCTTTATTTGCAGCATCAGCCTCATTACATGGTTGAGACAACAGGAAGATGGCACAGCTCACATACAGCAGCAACCAAAGATTTCTTTGTTACAGAACATTTTAAAACTTTCTAAGCAATAGCATTTTGCTAAAGCTCACTGACAATTGTTTTAGCCAATCACTAAGAGTACACGTACACCTGCTTCACACAATGCTTGCTTGTCATTCTATTGACAATACACAATACACCATTATTAAGCTTAAAACCTTCAACTGTCTTGCTAATCATATTTTCCTGCAGTCTTAAGGTCTATCTTAGCCAAGATAGGAAACTCAAGCTTTTGATTAATGTCCTTGCTTTCTATACCATTGTAACTTTTTCGACTTTCAGAATTTGCAGTTGCAGCTAATTCTCTGTTCTTTCAGTTTCTTAGGCCTGCTTTTACAGCTTTCTGGAGATCTTTTTACTATTTCCCACACTCCTATTTTTTTGACTTAAGCCAAAGAGTAAATCAACACCAAAGGACTGCAACGGATTGAGAGCTCAGCCTCAGCTCTGTGAATTCAAACCCTCACCTGGCAGTGAAGGTGCAACTTCATCTCTGTTGCTGTGGCAATGGACACCCACAGCAGCTCCCACATTTGTTTTTGGACATCTAGGGGCATCACAGGCAGAGCAACCGGCAGCTTTCTCAAAGCTACAGAAGTTCTACTTAATATTGTAGAAACAGGTGGTTCCTCAGCCAGGGAATAATGTGCTCTGACTCCATGATTCAGGAGGTTGAATAAATGTCTTATTAAGTTTTACAGTATTACACTAATATTATACTAAAACTATATTAAAGATATATTATAATACAAAGATACTAAAGAAAAACTCGTGACTGTCTCTAGACAGTCATGATGCATGGATTTAACTGGTTAAGGGATTAAAAAAATTTTCATTAGTGTCTAATTAACAAATCACTTTGGATAAACAATTTTTATAACACATTCTACATGTGCTAAACAGCAGGAGCAGTGAATAGAGATAAGAATTGTTTTCTCTTCTTCTCTGAGCTTCTCACTGCCTTTCCCAGGAAAAATCTTGGGAGAGAGTTGTGCCTGCTGCTGTCTGTGAAGAGAGCTGTGGCCACAACCTAAACCCAAATAAATGCCCTGAGAGCCCTGTGAAAGAAAGCAACACCTCCAGAGCTGGAATGAAGGTGGTGTCCAGGCCAGACATGATTCATTGCAGGATCAGAAATGCTCCTGAGGTAACCTTAAACCCACTGAGAAGTGAGATGGGAATTCTGTACCCCCAAGAGAGGTATGACAAAGATTGACCTGCAAAGTGCCTTTCTCAAATGGTCTGCCCAACTTGTAACAGAGCTCAGAGGGACACCCTGGAGCCCAGGTTCCTCCTTTACAAGGGGCCACCCTGCTTCTAAGTCTGAATCATGTTCTTCCACCAGCAAAACAAACAGACAATTTATTTGTACAAACCTTGTGCAGTCATCCAAGTTTCCCCATTTAATAGCAGAGTTTAGTGGGAAAAAGCTATTTCCTACTTTTAGAAACCTTAATTCAGGGTCAGTGAGGAAACTCTTACCTAAACACTGAGTTTTAAGAGCACATCTGCCATGTTATATTAGTGTCTCTGTTCCTATAATTAAAAAAAAAACGTATAATGAGCGACTAAATAAATTATTCTTGATGCTGACTGAAACAATTAACAATTATTATTAATAACATAGATATTCTAGAGTGAGTTATATTTAGTTTTCTCCTCAGCTCTGTCCCCAACATTTGCATTTCACTGCTCTACTGGTATGTTTTGGCGCCTGCTTTATTTTTGTCAGCAAAATCAGTTATTTCTGACATTATTTCAGTGCCTTGGGGGCAGAATGTTGGAACTGAACAACTGGTTCCCTCCAAGACATTTTCCAAGCCCACATCAAGTTTCTTTGCTGTTATCCAGAGAAGTTATGGAAGCAGGACCAGTGGAAGGAATGCACTGGTGGGGTTCACTTTGAGCTGGAAGCTATTTCATGCTGTGTATCCACAATTACCTCCGTATTTATAGATTTCTGTGTGTCCAAAAATGGAGATCTGAACGTGGACTCTTGCTTCTTTCAAGAGTGAACAGTTTTTATATTAATCAGAGATGCCATGGCCAAGTTTCCTTCCAGCAGGCCCTGAACAAAGGAAAGTGATCTTTTCAGCCAGGTGTCCTCGGTCAGCACCACAGACTTTTCTCCACTGCCTGTAGGTCTTGAAGGTTTTTTTCCTGGTGGAGAAAACAAATTAATCTCTGTAGTCATTCACAGCGTGGTGAAGGGACAGACACATTAAGCAAAGCTCTGACAGAACTACAGCTTGTGGCATGAATTTGTCATCTTACATCTCCAGTGCGTGGCCTTGACTCCTGTCAATGTCTCTGTCAATTGAAACCTTCCTCAGAAAATGCTCTGCAGCCTGAGATTTCCAGGACTGTCCCAGTTCAAAGTTTCATTTCTGCTTGACACTCCCATCTCTGCTTTTCCTCTGCAGAAGTAATCCAAAGTTGTTAATTCCTTTTGGATATGAAAAGGAGCAAGCCCTCTTAATATTATTTTCCATGATAAGCCCTTACTTACCTTGAAAATACCAAGTATCAACAACCTCGTTACACCTTGGAAGCCTCAGGTGAACTGCAGATTTTTCTTTATGTAGCTCTTTTTACTCTTGCCCATCCTTGAGATGAGTCACTCTTAATGGTAAATACAAATACAATGGCAATCTGGGAGCTGCTTTTCCTTTGTCTGCAGTTCCCCGATGCGTGCCCTTAACTGCAGCAATAACTTGGGAAAATCAAGAAAACGGGGCTGAAAATAGGTACAGCATCAGAGCTGGCTGGAAAGAGAGGTCTTTATCCCTCATTTGGAGCTGTTGATTCCAAGAGATATTGAACTCCCTCAACTTTCCTTGACCCCACGGAGAATTGATGGGACTTTGCTCCCACCCAGGCAGGCAGCATTGATTCCTGCTTGTTCCCACCTGGATGTTCATGGCAGGACTGGGAAGAGTCAGGGGGGAAGGGCTGGGGGGTTGATCTCTCCTCTGAGCTCCAGAGCATTTTTCACTCCAGATGAATTTGCCAATTACCACTTGGATATCTCACAGTGTTTCCTCTCTGCTCAGGGCAATCAGTGGGCAGAACAGGGAGAGCTGATCTGAGCAGAGAACTTGTCTTGGTGACACTCACTGTGCCAGCATTCCATTTATGAAAAATGTCTTTCCAATGACTTCAATCTGTTTTTATGTCTTTCAACAGAGTGAGGAGAGTTAATGTTTATGATATTGCAGATGGTCGTGTACAACACACTTTTTTTTTTTGATTCTTGAGTATTTTGTATATATTGAGGGAATCTTGAACACTGGAATTGGGGATGTTTGACAATCATGGCACCTTGTAGATCAGTAAATAACATTTTATCTGGATGAGTTTCCCTCATGTTCTGGTGACACTCAAATGATTTTATTAATTTCCTTATGCTGGTTGATATTCCCTTAACAGAGCTCTTCATCTCACATCAGTAGTGTGTATTTTCTAAGTGCCATTTCTCTGGGCAATGCCAGATGAAATAGTTTGTTCTTTTCCTTTTATCTCTGTGAAGTTTGTGCATCCTGGCTTTCCTGTTTGGAATGATGGATCCAAACAGGAAACTGTTGAACAGACTGCAACCTTGATTTCATTATCCCTCAATCCCACGTGCTGGGCCTTTTACCAAAGTTGTGTCTCTTGCTGTGTATAGCTCTGATACTGGGCAATTAATTTGTGGTGTCAGAATATTGTAAAATAGATAGTAATAAATTTCCCTGGAACATGACTTTTTAGGAGTTAAGAAATTTACAAGACCAAGGGGCTGTTCCCAGAAAAAAAATTTGTACTATTGAAGTAGTAAGTACTTCTTAAATTAATAAATATTGATAATTAGCATTTCAAATTGCAGCAAAAATATAAATATCACTAACAACACACTACATTTAATTATAAAATAGTATTAATATGTTGACATTAAAATATAGTCTATTATTAGTAATTGTTTTAGTAGATAAATATTGATTTATCAACACAGAGATAAGTTGTGTGAGGGTTGCTGTGGTAACTCATCTTTCTGATCTGTGGGCTGTGATTCATCTCATCAAACTCCTCATGTCTGTGATGTGTTAGGATGTGTCTGGGCTTGGATGGCCATTGCACAGTGGGGAGAAATGGACATTTCCAGGACATAATTCATTTCTGCTCCAGGAAGGATTTACCAGTATAAGATGAAGCCTTTCCCAGTGGTCAGAATGTCCAGATCTGAGGCTCAAATCCTGTCACTTTCAGCGAGGACTGATCAATGACAGTCTCCTGGAAGACACAAACCAAATAAATTTCATATTGTCTGTCTGTACAATCACTCTGCAAAATGCTTTCCATGAGGAAGCTTTCCCAAGCATTTCAATAGCTGATCTTTTCCCTGTGATTGATGTTAGTTGTAAACTACATGAACATGCTCGGAATTGTTTAATGCAAATCAACCCCTAAACTGTTTTCACAGGATGATTTTGTCTATTCCTTGCAGGAGAAGCTGTGCCTTAAGCTTGGGAAGCGCAGGGTTTAACTCCCTGTTGTCAAGCAATAACTCTCCAAAATGCTGCAAAATAGCTGAAATCTGTCTCATTCATCACCGTGTTGTCAAAGCACGAGGGATAGTGGGGCTTTGATTCTGTGTTCATGTTCATGTTTGGAAGAGGGAAGCAATTGATTATCCATTAATGAAAACATTAATCCCTCTTGGCAGGTTCTTATCAGCCCAATGCTGCCTCAGTTCATCTGGAAAGACAAACTGCGTCATTACTGAGGTCTTGCAAGTCCATTTGTATTGAACCCATGGTTTCCTGGAAATTACAGAAAATTAATCCAGTGGGAAATGCAGCTAAACCACCCCTGCATAGTTACTGAATTCCCCTATATGCCAGTGTTGGTCCTCATGAGCTGAATAAGCACATTGAGAAGAATTTGGCCTCCAAAGGTAATTAAGAAGGAGGTATAGCACTGTCTCTCCATAAATCTGCCCTTATCACTGTGGTTTGCTGTAACAACCTCACTTTCCAGGAATATGAAGTTTAAAACATTCCAAGAAGTACAAAAAATTCCCCGAAGCATGAATTCACGTAGCTTCATTTCCCACAGGACTCACCACAGGGGATATGGAAATGTGATGGCTTCAGCTTGGAGCTAAATGTGTGTCCTGCAAGCAACAGACAAAATGCATCAGGAGCTTCTGCACATCATGGGTGAAGCTGAAACTGCACCCAAATTTCTCCTTTGCATAAACACACAGTTCCTTCGTGAGGTAAGGAAAACCTTCCTTTATTTCTAGTCTAATTTTTTTGTTGGTTTGAAGGAAAAGTTATCTATTGTGTAGATCCTCTGCTGTCAGACATCAAAGTTCCTGTGTGGAGTAAAATATCAACTCCACAGCAGTGGCTGCATCAACCTTGAATATATTTTTTTTTTGTTGGTGTTGTACCTTTATCAGATGGAAATTTTATGGCTTTCTGTTGCTTGTTTTTGTGCTCTGCCAAACATAAAGAGAAGAAAATATCACATTGTTCCCTGTGAGGGCGGTGAGGCATTTGCACAAGTTGCATAGAGGAATTTTGCATGCTGCATCCTTTGGAAGCGTCCAAGGCCAGGTTGGATGGGATTTGGAGCAACGTGGGAGAGTGGAAGGTGTCCCTGGCCATGGCATGGTTTTGGAACTGGATGGTCTTTGAGAACCCTCCCAACCCAAATTATTCTGTGATTGTATGAAAAAAAGGAAGAATAAATCACAATTACATCTCTTGGGCTTCATCTTGAGAAATTGTGGCAAAAACCCCCCACCCAAACCCTATGCTAAATTAGTTTCTCTGGCACAGCAAAGGAGAAGTCTGACTTGTAGAAAAGGAGCTTAAATCTATAACATTTACATAATGGAAATGTCTATGAGAGGCCAAGGGTTAAGAAAAGACCATACTGGAAATAATTCAGCATTGACCTGGCGGCACCCTCTGCTTTGTCCTCACAGTCATGTCTCTGAGCACTGTAGGAGGAAAAGGTTTTAAAGGCAATGAGACCTGAGAATTCATTAAATATTCTGATTTTCTATCCCTTCTTTAAACCTACAGCAGATCCACATTGTTAAATACTGCTGTAGATACAACTTTACAAACATTTAGGATTCATTTTCAAGGTTCTTAAAATGCTGTAAGTCTCTGATAGGCCATCAAACCAAATGTGTTGGGTTTTTTTTCCCTTGAATAGAATGTAAGTGAGATAATCTTTTCTTACCTGTTACAATAAAAAACAATAAAAATGAATGAGGCAGTTTGAATATGCAGTTTCAAATTCTCTGAATTATTTTCTCTTGATAACCTGCTACTCCCTAATTGGTAATTGCATTTGGGGAGAGGAGGAAAAAACACTGCCACCCCTCCAGGGCTGCTGCCCCCATTCCTCTGGGTGCTGTTGTAGGGATGGTGCTGAGTCCACATTATCAAGTTGAGTAAATTTTGGGGTGAAAACCAACATCTTTAGCACCTTGGGTGTCTCTGTGCCGGTGCAGCCCCTTCCCTGGGACCTCAGACCTGTGAGGGCAGAGGCTTTGGTATATTTTCTCTACACATCCTTCCTGCTCTTCAGCTGGATCCCTGATAGAAATATTTCTGTGCACCACAGAGCTGGGGCTTCTCCCTCCTTTTATTTACTGATTCTTTGAATCATTAGCTTGGGAAATGTCACTGAGTGTGGTGTTGTGAGGTCCCCAGGACAAGGTGAGGGATGAGAATTTGACTCCATGTTCTCAGAAGGCTGAGTTACTATGATATGATATACTAAAACTATACTAAACTATAGAGAAAGGAGACATCAGAAGGCTAAACAAGAATGATAATGAAAGCTCGTGACTGACTCCTCAGAGTCTGACACAGCTGGCTGTGATTGGTCATTAATTAAAAACAATTCATGTGGAACTAATCAAAGATGCACCTGTTGGTAAACAATCTCCAGACCACATTCCCAAGTAGTCTCAGATAATTATTGTTTTAATTCTTTTCTGAGGCCTCACAGCTTCCCAGGAGAAAAAAATCCTGGCAAAGGGATTTTTCAGAAAATATCACAGTGACAACTGAGTCCAACCATTAACTCAGCAGCACCGTGTTCACAGCTGGATCCCTGAGACAAATATTTCTGTGCACCACAGAGCTGGGGCTTCTCCCTCCATTTATTTCATGGATTCTTTAGATCATTAGCCTGGGAAAGGTCTCTGAGTCCAACCATTACCTCAGCAGCACCGTGTTCACCACAGAACCACCCTCCCAAGCGCCACAGCCACGTGCCTTGAACCCTTCCAGGGATGGTGATTCTACCTGAACAGCCTGTTCCTACCTCCCAGTGAAGAATTCTTTCCTGAATTTCATCTAAGCCTCTCCAACTTGAGACTACTTTCTCTTGTTCTTGTCTGCTCCAGTGTTTTTTCCTGTATATTCTTAAGTTTGGTTTTGAAACTTCTCATTTTGGCTCCTGACATTTGTAAAAACAAGTTATGTTTTTGTATTGTCCCTTGTGAAGGGTGATTGATAGCAGAAGGGTCATATTTATTACTTCATTGCTACTTTCCATAAATCTTACAGGTGATATTAATGTAATAATGCATAAACAGGCAATGAATTGACTTTGACTGGAAATAGAATAATCCAGAGATCATAACCAAAAATAGCTATGTTTTTAGAGCAAGCTCATAACAACCATGTCTCCCTTTTAGAATGATGCATAATCCCATTATATTAAAAAAATCACCAAAAAAATCATAAAAATAGAAGGTAGAAGACATAATTATTGACTCTTTTTGGCCTGAAGGAATAAAACTCTGTTTCAGCCAAACAAGATAGCATCAAATTTTTATTCCTTGCATTTCATTACTTATGACTCATCTCTGGCCAATCCAATTATCATTCTAAATACTGCAACTGTTTTCAAAACTTATTTCACATCACTTTAGACAACTTCCCCTGTACTATTTACCGAAATCAAACAAATAGCAAATTAAACCAAGATGTGCTCGCAATGCACTGAGAAAGTTGGGATGGAGAACTGCCCAGAAAAAGAAAAAAAAAAAGTGGAAAAGCTAAAATAAAGGAGAAAGTCCTGGAATCTGACTTAAACCAGGTGACAGCAACAGAATGTACTCTTCCTGCACAGAAGGCTTTGTTCTTTTTAGGAAGAATGAAATGAAAACATAATAGATTGAAAATGAATTCAGTAGGAAGTCATAAGATTTGACGTTTTGGACAATTGCTGAAACCTGACTATTTTAGTTTGGTTTTACGCATTTGGGAGCAGCTGCAAAGCAACAGCTCCAAAGCTGCCTTAGCAATTTTGGGAGTCCTTCCCTAGGTAAGTTGTCACCATGATATTTTCTGAAAAATCTTCTTTGCCCAGGATTTTTCTCCAGAGAAGCCTCAGAAAAGAAATGTAAACAATAATTATCTGATTGCTTTGGAATGTGGTCTGGAGGTTGCTCACCAACAGGTGCATCTTTGATTGATTCCATGTGAATTGTTTTTAATTAAGGACCAATCCCAGTCCAGCTGTGTCAGACTCTCTGGTCAGTCACAGGTTTTCATTATTTATTTCTTGCTAGCCTTCTGATGTATCCTTTCTCTTTCTTTATTATAGTTTTAGTATATATTTTTCTTTTAATATAATATCATAAAATAATAAATCAGCCTTCTGAGAACACGGAGTCAAAATCTCATCTCTCACCTTGTCCTGGGACCCTCAAACACCGCAGTAAGTGAAGGTGGAGGTGGCAGCACATGGAAGCAGGAGCTTTGGCAGCAGCACTCCTGACCTCAGCACAGCCAGTGTCCTCCTAATCTTCCACTTCTTGCAGATCCTCAGGATTCATGCAACCCTTTTCCAGCTGTTTGAAAGGGAGAGAAGGACACTTGGGCTGCCATTAACCAAATCCCAGCTCCTCCTACTTCTCTGTGCCAGAATTCTGAGAGAGAAACCTGCAACTCATGCCAGGGCTACTCTGATTTCTGCAGCTCAAAGTTCTTGTCCAAAGAAACCTGTCAGCAAGTCTTTGAAAATGAATATACCAACTATATGATTATAATTGAGTTATTTCTGTCTTATCTATTTGGGTTTTCTTTGCTTTCCCCCCCTCCCCCCTCCTATTTGTTTTCTGGCTGAACTCAGAGTTCAATGTATCAAATATTTTCTTTTTGTATGAAGAGTTAGTGGGTTTTATTTCAGCTTTTGCCCCAAGGTAGAAAAATTCTCAGCTGCTGTTTCCCACAGTAAAAGCCCAGAGCAGTTAGACACAATTAACATATGTAAAAAAGGCATGAATTTGTTGATTGCACAGGAAACAAGGTTCTGGTTCAATGATGTGCAGATCCTACAAATCCAGTGAAGAGTTGAAGCACCCAGGAGGAGCAGCATCTTCATGCAACAACGGCAGAGCCTCTGGTGAGAACATAATTCAAGCTGTTGTTTAGTCCCAAAATCTCCTAGGAACCCATGCAAATTGTGAATAGAAAGTTTTTATTTGGATGCGTTTCTGAAGCCTTTTGAGGGAGGATGCAGAGGTGCTTGAGCCAGGTCCAGGCTTTCCTGGAACACAGGCAGGATTACACCTGGACTTGCTTTTCCATCTTCTTTTATCCATCAGATTTTTTTCTTTCAACAAAATAAGCTCTGCAGGATGTGGATTTACAACTCCTTAGATGCCTTTGTACATCTCTGGATGTCTTTGCAGCTGGTAGAGTCCTGAGGAAAACTCAAACCAAATTTCTCAGAGTCCTGCAGAGCCTGGTAACCAAATTATGGCCCACCTTTTTTTGATTAAAAACTATTCACGAGAACAGATATTGCAAATAACTAGCAGGTGAAAAATTAATACCTAATTGGTTCATAGAAACTCATTTCTCTGGCTTGATCCCATCTCTTGATACCTGTTGGAAACAGTATTTTGTGTAGCCAGAGAGGATTGGAAGAACTTCATGACATTTGCACCCTTGCTGTGAAATGGAAATCATTTTAGATGCTTTGTAAACAGGAGAGAAATCCTTAGAGGGTCTCACTCTGACACACTGTGAGATTTATGATAATTAATTAACTGGATGAGCTCATAAATGTAACAAATAATTGTGCCTAATGGGACAATGGCTCCAATTTCCCCTGGGTGTATTACCTGATTAACATTGATTTACTGTCCTGGGCTCTGTTGGATTAAATAAAGTTCTCACAAACACATCATATTTTAAGTAACTGCATTAAACCCCCTATTCAAAAAAAAAAAAAAAAAAAAGAAAAGAAAAAAAAGAAAAGAGGAAAAAATAGCCATGAGTTGTGTCTTTTATTCATTACCCTGAAAAGTTACAATCCAGGATTCTCATAAAGCTAAATGGCATTTTGAGAAAAAATGTAAAATCTCATCAAAATCTTTTTCAGGGAGCTCTTTTGATAGCTCTGAATGCTACCCCACACCGACTTTGTGTTCCACTTGGCACACGAAGAAATTAAGTATATTATTTACCAGACTTGTACAAGACAGTACTCCTGCAGAAGGAGCTGCAAAGGGATAAACAGCAATTTTAGCAGCACAAACATAGCAAAAAGTGAAATCTGATTCCTTATGCAAATAAATAGCACAAATCACCGTGGAAGGAACATTTCTGAGTTGAAAGAAAACAAGAGCAGATTTAAAGTTCTTGTTCTTTAAAAATTATTATTTTCCCTACATTTGAAATGCTGTAGAAGCCAGAAGCTCTTTGGGAAGGCCCCTAAACATTAATAAATACATTTTCAGGAATAACAGCTCTAAGTGCTTTCATTTGTCAATGATCACAGACAACTGATCCCCTCTGAGAATGAAGTTTAAATAAGATCAAAGAGGAAAACTCTGCTGGGGAGGGGTGACACAGCAAGGCTGGTGTTAGTCCTCAGCTCCTGGTGCTCCTCTTTTCCTGTTAATTCTTGGAGTGCTGGGACTGGCAAGGGGGTGGTTGTTAGGAGCAAAGCTGGTGTAAATCTCCTCCACATTTACACCTCCACACTTGCACCCCCTGCTCAGAGCCTGTGATCGGAGTAAATCCCCCACCCTCCTGCCGGGCTCATCCCTCCTGAAATACCCTGCTTTGCTCTTGAAAGCTGCTGCCTTTGGCTTCCTCTGCTTTTTCAAAGCATCCTTTTTGTGTGGTGAGCTCTCAGAGCCCCTCTAAAGAGCAGATCCCCAGCGAGAAACAAACAAGCTGTTGTTCTGCTAATTAATATCTCCAAAGTTTGGTCCTCCTGACCAGGGCACTCACAGGTTATTGAATGCTCTTGCCTCTGAAATGAAGAGGAAACCTCTCCACTTCCAGTGTTTTGGTGGGTGTTTATTTAAACCAAATTATTCACAAAGGCTTCATGATGTGGTGGATAGTAGAGAGGCTGTGGTCTACTGATTTTATTTTTAAAAAAATTTTAATAAGGAAAGATTAAATCCTGTAGGTCAAAAAAGAATGAGTAATATCCTTCCCTTTATGGCACTCTGCATTATCTGAATGCATTTTCTTTCTGGGAACATGCTAATCTACTTTTAATTAATTTTTTCCCCCAGAAACATGGATATTTTGAAAGAAATGTATGCCCAAAGTCTTAAGTTTGGGTGACTCATGTTAGCTACAAAAATATCTGTTCTTTATGGTGGTTTTATGAACCAATAATCTCTGCTTAGCATTCAAATTTAACTCATATATTTGCTGGCTGAGGGCCTTTTTGACCAACACTAAGTTAAAAATCAAATCTCCATAATGCTTAAACACCTATATTAAGAAGCTTAGCTGAAGTTTATATAACCTTTAGATTGCTGTAGTGTCTTAAAAATCTGTTTAAATGAAGCCTTTTGGATTATCTCTTGATTCTAATATATTTAGTGATTTTTTTTCTGGTTTTTTTATCTCCAATTTTAAGCTGCAGATAAAAACAGAATATTACTTTTTCTATCCTGCTTTAAAACAAGCAGAGGGCAGTTGGTGAATTCTCTAAAACTGCATTGCAAAGAAACAGAGTGCAAAATGTTGGGGTCATTTTCCTTAAATACTAAGCAGGAAAAAAGACTACCTTCACATTTTTTCTGGATGTTTATGGCAAAAACAGCCAGAAAAGTTAAAGTTTTAGTGCTTTGGGCTTCAGTGATGAGCAGCCAACTGCAATGGCAGCAGATAATAATTAGGGAAAGGGTGATGGGCTTGATTGTCTTCATCAGTGCATGTGGAAAAGAGATTTCTACAAAAACTCTTCCTCCAATTGCAGAAATGTAACACAAATCTTTCTACATGATTATTGTATTTAGGGAGTGATTTGGGCACATTTTAGGGTACTAACAGTGATTGATGCACGAGGGGGACTGGATAACCTGTTAGTGAGACCTGAGCAAAGATCCCAGTAAAATGCAAGGGGCTTTTTAAGTGGATTTTAATTTTGAAATCGATTTCATCCCAGTAAAATCCAGGTGGGATTTCAGCAGGCACAGAATGTGAGTGCCTGTGTAACAAACAGAATTATAGAATCATTTAGATAGAAAAAGACCTCCAGGATCATTGGGTCCAACCTTTAATGAAACCCCACCTTGTCAACTAAACCAGAGCATTTGAGAAGAATAATACTATTAATCTAATGATAAAACATTTGATTATTCTGCTTTTAGGGAGGTGGAGTAAAGCTGGGAGAAAAAAAAAGTATTTTTTCTCAAATGATGGTCTAAAATACAAGTTACTGCACTTTTCTTTTTCAGTTTTGCATTATTGCTTAGGAACTCCATAGAAGTTTCCTTCTGGGCAGCAAAGGAAACAAAGCAGAAAGGCAATCTTTTTTTTAGGACAAACATTAGATAGTCAGTCCTATGACAGAGGAAGATTTCCTGTGTGAAATAATGTTTCCAACAATCGAAGCATCTGAAATTAAGTCTTGTGCTATGTAAAATGACCTCTACATGGCATACATTAATTTAATGTTTTTTACAAGATTTTTTGCTGCAAGAAACCTTTTTTTTGTTTTTATTTTTTGTTTTTATTTTTATTTTTATTTTTATTTTTATTTTTGATCCCTTCCTTTGATTACACCTTTTTTTCCTATTTTTTCTTTTAAACATGATTTTTTGTTAGCAGTAATGTCAGACTGGCCCATTCTATCACATAGGTTTGTCAGCGTAGTGTAAACCATACCAAAACCTATCTTTGTGGTGCTTAAAAATATCCGTCAACATAATTTTGCTTTTGGGGATGTTTTAATTTAACACTGACAATTGAACTTTTTGTCCAGGTGTGTTTTTAAAGGAATGGGAATTTTTATCTCCCCAGGACATTTGGATTCAACATAAATTGAGTCTGATGTTATTATTTGGGGATCAGGTGAGAAGAAATCCAGTTGTGAAGGCATGAAAAATTCTTCATTAGCAGGTTTGTGAATCATCACCCTGCAAGTGCTTCATGCATTACCTTCACTGTAGGATTTTAATTAGCAAGATCCTCTCGTGCCTAATGACTGCAAATACTGGGTGTTATTTCTGTTTCCTCAGGCTCCTGAGCTAAACCTGTCATCAGGTCTTAATTACTTCCCATCCAAGCAATAGCTGCCATTTATCAGCACGATTTAAAGCTTTTCTCCTTGAGCCCACCTGCTAATTTTTGCTGTTCAATAAACCCCTGACAAGCAGAAATATGCCAGCTTGTGGCAAGGAAAAGGAGATACTGGGCTTTTTTCACTGCTGTACTAAAAAATCACTGGGATAAATGCAAACCAGCCTCTGGCAGCAGGATCTTGTCATTAGCATATTTTCAGAAAAACCCCTTTGCCAGGATTTCTTCTCCTGGGAAGCTGAGAAGCCTCAGAGAAAAATGAAAACAATAATTATATGATTGCTTCTTCTGTGTTTTGCTGCTTTGGAATGTGGTTGGAGATTGTTTATCCAACAGGTCAATTGTTTTGACTTAATGACCAATCACAGTCAGGCTGTGTCACACTCTGAGGAGTCAGTCACCAGTTTTTATTATTATCTTGTTAGCCTTCTGTAAGTATCCATATTCTATTCTTTAGTACAGTTTAGTATAGCATTCTATAATAAATATAACATATTATAATATATAATGTTATATAACATAATATATAGTATAATATAATATAATATAATATAATATAATATAATATAATATAATATAATATAATGTGTAATATAATGTGTAATATAATATGTAATATAATATGTAATATAATATGTAATATAATATGTAATATAATGCAATGTAATATCATGTAATATAATAATATATTAGGCTTCTAAGAAGATGGAGTCAGATTTATCATTCCTTCCTGCCATGGGGGACTCAGAAAATACCACAGCATCTCAGTGTCTCCGGTGAGTTGGGATTTTCAGGGATTGCCATACAAAGTCTCAGGTCTCTGACTTGGTGCAACTCAGTTTCTTTTTGTTTATTTTGACTATTTGTTTAAATGAAATTTACTTCAAAATTGAAATCCACTTAAAAAGCCACTTGCATTTTATTGGGATCTTTGCTCAGGTCTCACTAACAGGGTGTCCTGTCCCACTGATGCATCATTCATTGTTAGTACCTTAAAAAGTGCCCAAATCACCCCCAGCTGCTTTTTGGTTTTTTTTGCACACCCAGGTTGGTGAATCCCTCTCCAGAGTCCACCCTGCAGGTTACAGATTTTCCATGGTTGAGGGTAGGTTTCCCATTTCCAAAGGACTCTAAATTCTGGCATTTTGCCTGAAAAGTGAGCCCAGCCTCTGTCCTGAAAGGCCATAATGCCCACAAAGCTTGGGTGGATCATTGAACCAGAGGGATTCTGCACAAGGAATTCCACTGAAGACTGGGATTTAACCACTGCTAGGACTAGATAAAATTGCTTTAATTTTTATCCCAGATTTTTCGGACATGAGATCAGTCATCAAAGAAGCTGATCCTAATATTCCTCTTTGGGAATTATAATCAATTTTATAAGTGACCATCCCAAGGAAGTGCCATTGGAAGAAAGGAATTCCATTGTACCTGATTAAAACAGGAATAAAGAGGCCCTGCCACCAGCAACACAAGGACTTTATCAACACCATCATCTGCCATAAGAAAAAGTGAAAAAAACCCCAATCCCAATAACCCTTGAGGAGTAGAGAACTATTTTCCTTTTACACATCAACTTCCAAGGTAGTTCCATAGGCAAATTGAAGATTCTCCCAAACTATGAAAAAAGCAGAGTGCTCTCATACTTTAGTAATATCTGATTGCTTCTCTTTCAAGCTGTGACATAATAGAGAAATTAATTAAACCAAATGTCACTGTAGTCCTATCTATAATGAATTTCAGTGCCCTAAAACACTCCAAAAATTGACACAAGAGCACAAGAAATTGTATTAAAAGGCTATGGCATTTAGTAAGCACTTGATAAAGGGTAGTGATATAAATCACACCAACAGCTTTAGGTACTTGAAATAACCATTTATTTATACATTGGTTTATTGTCTGGAGATCCTGACTGGGACTGTGCCCTGCAGGATGTGCTGTGCAGAGAACCCTCTCCTCTCTCATACAATTCCCAGATCCAATGTTAATTAATAACTTTACCCTATCATAACTGGAGGACTAATAATGAAAGAAATCAAGCAGCAGTTGTGATACAGCATTCATTTCCCTTGCAGCTGCAGATTTGGGTATTTCCCGTGTTTTACTTCTTTTTCTAGAGGGAGTTTAGGTGCCTGGTTAATTAGGTGCCTGGTTAATTTGCCCTATTTAACCTATTAAATATGGATAACATACATCACCCAGTCATTATCTTCCTTTCTGAAAGGAAACACCTCTCTGCCAGCTCCTCCCTGATGGGTGATGGTGGAGAGAAACCCAGACACAGCCTGAGGCTTTGGTGAGGGGTCTGAGTGTCCTGTCCTGGGTTGCAAAATAGGTATTTATTCTATTTGCCATCTGTCAGAGGTGGGGCAGTTATTTGCTGTTCATGGGGCAGTTTTCTTTATCTCTTCCACAACCAATCCTCCCTCCAGGAGATCTCTGCTCTTCATGGGCCATTAATTGTTAATTATCTTCTGTTCATGGCCAGTGAGTCTCTCTGCATGGCTGATCAAATTCCATCACCCCATGGGGAGATGCTCCGCCCAGGGGAGGAGCCAAGCATTCCTACCTGGATACAATCTGAGCTTTGGAACAGCACAGCAGCCTTTGCCCACTGCATTCCCAGAGGAGCAGCTTTCTGCTGCCCTGCATTCCCAGAGGGAGAGCAGGCCCATCTCCAGCAGCCCTGGAGCTCCAGAGGAAAACTCCCCCCTTGTGCAGGATCCCTGCTCCAGCAGAACCACAGCCGGCACTGCAGGAGGGCTGAGCCCCCCTGGGATGGGACTGTGCCACCACCCTGAGCCCCCTGGGATGGGACTGTGCCACCACCCTGAGCCCCCCTGGGATGGGACTGTGCCACCACCCTGACACACAGGGGGCCAGGGCCTGCTCTGACTCTGGCAGTGGTTTTCTAGATTTTTTTATACTATTGCGTTTGTTTTTTTGTGGTGTTTTTTTTTGTTTTTTTTTTTAATTTTTCTGGTAAAGAACTGTTATTCCTACTCCCATATCTTTGCCTGAGAGCCCCTTAATTTCAAAATTATAATAATTCAGAGGGAGGGCGTTTACATTTTCCATTTCAAGGGAGGCTCCTGCCTTCCTTAGCAGACACCTGTCTGTTCAAACCACGACATGTCCTCTGTCCATTTCTGATCTGAGAAAGGTCAGCCTGTTTGGTTTGGACAACCTATCTTTTCAACATCTCCAGCTGGCATCTACTTTTTGCTCTCCTGAAGGAACAAAGAAAAGTAAATTGGTCACATTCAATATCTTCCCACTGAGCACATTGGAAATGTTAACAGAATCTGTTAGTTTGGCTAATCCAGCAAATTTATTGGGGGCTCCATGCTTTTCTTGCCCATTCTTGTCTGATTATTTATTCATTCACTCCTTTGTGTTTATCCCCTCTGCAAGGCAGCTTTTGTAGAGCAGGGGCTCCTCTTGTGTCTGGGAGGGTTTTTGGTACTATGAACCTCAGTAGTTTGGTTGTGTTCCTTCTTGCACAACTCAACAATGCCTGATGCCAATATAATTTTAAGAGATTTGATGTTTTCTTGCTATTAAACAAATAACATGGAGCACTGTTAGCACAGCCTTTCACACCCCTCCTGGTTTATACCCACTTGTTTACAGCTCTACAGACTTCAGCTCAACTCCATCTGCATGTTTTAAAAGGCATAAAAACGATGTATAAAAATACCTAAGCACCCTACACAAATTATCATAACTGAAGCCCATATGGCAATTGTAAAAACAGAAATGTAAAAAGTTCAAGGCAGACAACTCAGGAAAAAATGAAAAAATATTTCGAGTGTTTTTGGGAAAAGTTCTTAAAAATGTAGCTGGTCTCCTTGACACAAAGTGTAATGAAAATTTAGTTTCCAACCTAGTGAAAGATAAAAAAGTGCTTTAACCTTATAACCCATCCTGGTTAAAAAAGCCTTCAATTACATCTCATTGGCTAGTGCAGAACAACACACACTGCATAGAATTAGCAGAAATTCTCTTTTCCAGCCTAAACTTATGGTTTATATTCAATTGACTCATTGTCCTTGAATTATCAAGTACAAGGCTTTCAGAGCTGGGACTTTGCAGTCACACTCAGGACTGTGAAAGGCACTTTGAGTCAACAGAAGAGTGGAAGTCAGAGAACCAGCTGGAATGGAAATGCCAAGTGAGAAAAGGTGGCTCTTATTTTCCTTTCAAATTGCTCAACTCAGAGAGGGACAGGAAAACTTTCCCTCTTTAAACCCTTTTGTTTTCTGGAAGTTTTCAGCATCTAACACTCCTGGGTTACAGTGGAAATTCTCTTGCTTCTTTTAGCTGTGCTGTAATTTCCATGAGCAGCAGACAGCATAGCAATAACACTTACCATGTCATGCAGTGCTTCAAAGCCTTGCCACAAATACTGAGGAACACTGTGGAAGATTAGAAAAAAAAAAATCATAGTTAAACACAGCTGCATCTCAGTTAATATTTTTAAACTACATTTATTTACAAGAGGCATGTAATTAAAACTGGGAGGAGAGGATTCTGTTCTCACTGCAGGGTACAATTGTCAGTCAAACCATTTTTAGACCTTGGTCTGAGGCTGTGTCTACAAACACTCCAGATTGACAGGCGAGTTCCATCTCCATGGATGTAACAACCTATTTTTGAATAATAATGTGGGTTTTGATTGGCAGCTCAACAATGGCAGAATGCAGCCATCCAAGTACCCTTTTTATACCTGATTATCTGTGCTGTACCACTCCCCTGTCGTGCACATCCCTGCTGTCAATAAAAATGGGTTTAGTGCTCAACTCTGCACAGTCCACAGGATCAGAACATCAAAATAAGAGCATTAAAACCCAATAAAAAGCGAAATACTTTACAATTTAATACTCTGACTGCATCCTGAGCAGTGTGACTGGTGTTTCCAGGTCCTTTACAAATATATCTTTGACAGTTTAACCCTGGCATTGAGTAGAATTTCAAGGATGGCACAAAAGCCCAGACAGAGATGGGAGGGAGGGTGGGAGTTTGAAATGGTCAGCAGTGGCCCAGTTCAACGTGTCTTGCTGGTCACATCACCTTGGTAGATTGGATGCAGCATTTTGGATGACTCCAAACCCAAATGGCCCTGAGTTCCACACCGTGGCCTTGAATTTTTCATTTCCTCACAACAAAATGTTGCTTTGATTTACCAGGCAGCTTCTTCTCAGTTTTTGTAAAGTTTAGAATAGTCAAGCTTGTGGTGTGTGTCTGTTCTACCATGGACAGAACATTTTCTTTCTTCATTTAATAGGTCTTTGTTTATGTTGTGGTAATAGAGGTGTTTTCATGCATTTTGAAAAGCACTTTGTAAAATATTAGGCTTTACATCTTTGTCAGGTATCAGTGCTACAATTCACTTACCCATGGCTTTTAATGGAAGCTGGGTAGAGTTCTCCTGGCTTGAAATTTGGTTGTCTGGTACAAGTTATCCTCATAAACCTCCCTCAGTTTCAGCAGAGAGAGAGGCAGAGTTGGGAACTAATTCATCCCATCCATCTCAGCCAGTTTCCTTGGGGGGATGAATTGCCCCTGTTTCTCTGGATATTGAGCAACAGCATCCTGCATGTGCACCCTGGGCATTTCTCTTCTTCAGGGTCATCAGCTGATGATGACAAGAGGAAATTTTTAAACCAAGAACTTCTTGATCTCAGCCTTGCTTTAAAATGTTGCTGTGTGGGCTTGTAGGAGCAATTAAATATTAGCAAAAATGTCTGTCATGACATTTGGAGGCAGATGTATTTGAGCTGATTCAGACTCCCATCTAAAGAATAATTTCTCAGAGAAACAAAAATAATAAATTCTCACAAATAATAAATTTTCAGATAAAAAAACCCAATAAATTCTTAACAACAGTAAGTTCTCAGATAAAGAGTTCCCTGACAGCTGCCAGTAAAAGAACTTTCAGGAGATTTCTCAGGCGCTACCTCCTGACCTTTTCCATTCTCTCTCAGCCTCAAAAAGCAGTTTGGTTTTCCTGCTCAGTAACTACCTTTGTGACACTAATTTAAGGCAACATTTATCTCTAAGGACAATGAAAAACCATTCCAGCTTCAAGTTACTTGAGAACTTGGACAATTCATTTATCCAAGACCAAGCCTGATCATTCCTTGTCAATCCCAATGTCCCCAGCCCCAGTTTGGACTCAGTCCCCAATCTACAGACAGCTCATGAGCTTCTGCTGGTGGAAAGAGGCTGACAGACTGTCAGGAATAGCAGTAAATGATGGGATGAGCAACTGCTTCATCCCTGCTCTTTCTGGGAGTGCCTGAGGAAGCCAAAAGAAGAAATGCACGGACAACAAATCCCGGAATTGCATTTTTCAGGGCAGGTGTAGGAAGAGAAGGGGCAAAGCCAGTTTCAGTATTTCTGAATTAACTGCCTTGTTTTCAGTCAGTGCAGAGAACTTGAACTTCTGAGCTGAAAAGTCTCAGATTTGTACCTTTTCAGACAATGCCTATTAAAATTGTTTTGGTTTTTATTTCAATTTTACTGCCTTGCAGGCAAGATTATTGGGTGGCCAAGAAGGATAAGTAATTTTTTTTTGCAACATATTGGTCAAAAACATCCCAGAGAGAATATTCCTGTCCTGTCCCACTCCTATTAAATCACAGGTCATCTTAGAAACCTGATGTCCTCCACATGTGATGGAAAACATCCACTTTCTGATCTACAAAGTGTTCAACTTGTAAGAACTTTCTCTTTTTTCCTTCAATTCATTGCTTGATTTCTTCTTCTACAGTAAATGTTGACTTATATTTTCTAGGAAGGCTGAAAAATTCTGTTAAAAATACAGAAAAAAAAAATGTGATTAATGAACACTAACCATAGTTGTAAAAAAATATTACAAAATATTTATCTCATTAAAGCGCTTGTATGTTTAATCTTCAAAATTTCAATCAGTTCAAGTAAAGAGGTTTTCTTTTATTCTTTTTAATTAATATATTCAGTATAAATGACTGATTTTTATCTTGGTAATAAAATTTTAAGCCGAAGAAAGATAATTCAGGCAAAATAATTAAATTTGATAAGTGCCAAGCAAATTGAAACTTCACTGGAATGTATTTACGTTTGGTAACTTTCCCTCAGGAAATTCAGAATTTAGCATGGAAAGTGGCATTTTTCTAAATTCTTCAAGAGTTTAAGTAGAAGAAATAGCATTTCAACAAATTGATCTAGGAAAATTCTGTGACTGTGTTATATACTTACATAAATCCGCTTTGTCTTTTCATTTCCTGGCAATGCTCAGATTAGGAAGGGAAAACAAAATATATTAATCACATCAACTTTGATTTCTGATAGCCACACAGGTTTATAGCACAAGAGTGCTTGCACTTGTCTATTAAAATGAGCTAACTGTAGCTTAAAGGGGATGGAGTGATTAAGAATTTTCACAAAAACTAATAAAGCTGACTGTGTTTACATGACAAATATTGCTGAAAAAAAAATGTGACATGGTCTGGCAATTGTTATACATGCAGATTAAGAACTTAATACTTCTGAAAATTTTTTTATTCAAAAAAAGAAAAATTGTTTTAGCTCAAATAGTAGAAATCTCTGTTTTAATTTCAAGTTCTTATCCTTCTGTATAATCCATGAAGCAGAGAGGCTTTTTGTCCACAAAGTGCTGCTTTGATTGAACTGTTTATCTAAAAAATCTGAAAGGGTGAATGCTTCCTTCCAAAGGTGGTCTGGTTCCTGTCGATGTGATGAGGTTTCATGCAGAAATTATTTAGTGAAAACTTAATTCTGGAGGCATCAGCATAGGTGTGTATGAAACTTCCTTTTCCTGTGCAAATTTTATTGCTTTATTGCTTTCTTTCTCCTTATAAACCCCAACAGTTTGAATCATAAGACAACACCCACTGTGATTTACATGGTGGGGTTTTATTTATGGCCTTGAACATCATCGAGCCCAGCCATTCCAAGGCCACCATCAACCCATGTCCCCAAGTGCCACATCCACAGGTCTTTGAAATAAAAACCTGACAGCAATCAAAGGATGTGTACTCAAACATCTGTGAGTCCAGAGTGATGGAGAAGGAAACAAACAATGCTCAGTTTTCATGGAAGCTTGTGTTAACCAGTGGACCAATGGCACAAGCATTTCTGATCAAAGGTATTTGGAAAAAGAATCAGCTGAGATCACTGTTCTGGAGCCTGCTGCTTGACTTTACAGGTCATAAATTATTCCAGGAAAGTCTCTGTGCTGGAGAAGAGAGCTTGCAAATGAGCACTGATGAAACTTCATGGTTTTTTTCCTGGCTGGCAGATTCACTGCTTTTCAGATGCACATCCTGGTGAAGCTGTGAAGTAACCAGCAGGTAGATACTAACCCTGTTATTGCTCTGTTTTTCTGATTATTCACTTTATACCCCATCTGTCCTTGTTTGTTCTTCTGCTGGGAAAACAAGGATCCTCTGGACTGTGTTGGAACCTGCTGTGTTCAGATGAGGAAGGCGAGTGAGCAGAGGCAGTAGGTGGTTTGCCCCCTCAGGCTGCCACTTTGATTTTTTTAATTTTTTTTTTTTTTTTTTTTGGTACAAGAAAGTAGGGAAGTTTTTGTATGGATCCCCTGCCAGCCTGCCACAAGGCTTGTTTCTGTTTCAAGCAAGGAGAAGGATAACCAGGACTGAAGTGTTGTCAGCACATAATGCTGCAGAATAATGCTAATGCTTGCCCAGGTTGGAAAGATCATCCCCATTTGCTGGAACCCAGCTTATTCCTCTGACTACCCTGGAGGACTCAAGACCCTGGCAGGGGGCTCAGGAACATTAGCCTGGAGTAAAAAACACCTGTGCCTTCAATTTTAGCCCATGGAAAAAGTTACCAACTTTGTGTGAAGATTTACAAGCCACAAGAGTTTGAGTAGAATGACACCTGTGGCTTTGATTTTGACCAATGGAGCAAATTACCACCTTTATAGTCAAGAGAGTTTAAGTAGAATAATAGTTTGTCACGGGGTGAAAAATAGATTTTTGGGGTTTTAGAAGGGGGAGTCAGGGTCCCAAGATGGAGGAATTTGGGCGTGCCCTGTCCTTCTTCCTTCTTTTTCTTGGCCTCCATCTTCTGCTGTGATGTTGGCACTTTTGGATTGGTTTAAGGTAGAAACTCACTGTCTAACACAGGTGAAAGGTATTGGGAAGTAATTGTAAATAAAGTACACATAGTTTTTAGTATAAAAGACAACAAGCCTCTGAGGGCAGTCAGTGGAATTTCCTGGGTTCCAACAGGCTGTGTGTTGGTCTGAGAGCTCCAAAAATGTCTGTCTGGGAGCTCCAGGGCTGTGTGTCTGTCCAGGAGCTCCAGAGCTGTGTGTCTGTCTGGGATCTCCAGAGCTGTGTGTCTGTCTGGGAGCTCCAGGGCTGTGTGTCTGTCTGGGAGCTCCAGAGCTGTGTGTCTGTCTGGGAGCTCCAGAGCTGGGTGTCTGTCTGGGAGCTCCAGAGCTGGGTGTCTGTCTGAGAGCTCCAGAGCTGTGTGTCTGTCTGGGAGCTCCAGAGCTGTGTGTCTGTCTGGGAGCTCCAGGGCTGTGTGTCTGTCTGGGAGCTCCAGGGCTGTGTGTCTGTCTGGGAGCTCCAGGGCTGTGTGTCTGTCTGGGAGCTCCAGAGCTGGGTGTCTGTCTGGGAGCTCCAGGGCTGTGTGTCTGTCTGGGAGCTCCAGGGCTGTGTGTCTGTCTGGGAGCTCCAGAAATGTGTGTCTGAGAGCTCCAGAGCTGTGTGTCTGTCTGGGAGCTCCAGAGCTGTGTGTCTGTCTGGGAGCTCCAGGGCTGTGTGTCTGTCTGGGAGCTCCAGAGCTGTGTGTCTGTCTGGGAGCTCCAGGGCTGTGTGTCTGTCTGAGAGTTCCAGGGCTGTGTGTCTGTCTGGGAGCTCCAGGGCTGTGTGTCTGTCTGGGAGCTCCAGAGCTGTGTGTCTGTCTGGGAGCTCCAGAGCTGTGTGTCTGTCTCCCTTGGCTACCAACAGGGATGAGAGTAATGAGCTGAAATGCAGATGTCACTGTGAATGAGATGAGCTGCGTTTCGGCTGTACATGTCTCAAGCATTTTAAAAATCAATGCCAGTGTCCACAAAGTCACCCTAAACTCTGGTTCTTAAAGGAGATGGAGAGAAGATGTGAAAAGTGTCTCCCTCTGAGTTAAAGGCAGCAGAGATAGAAACATGTTCTTGGTGTTCACTACATGTGGGGAAAGAGAAATGGTTCGAATTACAGCGAGAGGGATTTGTTCTACCCACCCAGGAGGCTTTTCTTAGAGGGAAAGTTGAGACCTAGAAAAGGCTGGTTGGTGCAAAATTGCTCTACTGCCCACTAAAAGCAGTCTGGGAAACACTGTGAGAGTGTTTCCCTCAGATTTGTCTAAACATCAGTTTTGAGGCAGAGGTTGTGATGACCTCTGGAGCCTCTGCCAGCACTGTATTCCAGTGTTTGTCTGAGTTAAATGGAACCAGACTTTAAAATCGTTGTTTAACATATTGCTCCATTTCTTTCCTCTGTTTTTTGAAAAGGTATGTAGCTTATTCCTTCAGAATCTTGTGTATTTTCATGGCCCTGAATGAGGTCAAAACCAACTGAACAATGAAGGGAGCATATATCAATTATTCCTACTTTGCATTTGCATCCGAATTTTTCCTTCCCTTTCCCTTCCCTAACACTTTTGATTTTGTTCACAAAACAAAAACTTTACTTTTTATTAACCCAGAAATTCCCTCTTTGATAATTCAAGCTACTTCCAATATAACACCTCCCACCTCCTCTCTTCCTCTCTTTCCATAGTTAAATCACCTGTTTTGACTAAATTCAGCCGCCTTCAGCATTGCTGATTGTGAAAAATGCCTTCTTTTCACTCAGATGTTCAGCACTTTTAACAAGAAATCATGAATTCCAGAGAGATTTCTGCTCAGAGGGCAGATTTTCATGTGTTTGCAAGCAGAATTATGGTTACAGAGGAGGACCCTGTGGTTTTCACTCGCTATGTTTATTGAAAACTGCACTGCATCATCCTCACCTTGTCTGGATTTTACATCAAGTTGTTTAACTCAGGAACTTGAGTAAAGATTGGTTGATTTTCTACAGTAAAGATGAAATATGGGGGAGTAAAGTACTCATGTTTGCTTTCTTTAAAACTCTTCTCTTGCTCTTTGTGTTGATAAAGGCAACAGTGCTTCTGAAGAGTTTTCTGCCCAAGGTTGGATCCTCCATCAGCCAAAGGGGTAGGAAAATGTTCATTCAACCTTTTAACCAGAGTTCTAGCCTCATAGAGCTGTTCTGGCAGTTCAGATGGAAGAATGATTCAAGGTCTGGTATCCTGCTGCTCTAGGGTAAAACACCAAAGTCAGAGTCTAAAGAGGGGCAGCAAATTGTTATTGAACTGGTTTGTTCAGACCTGGACATCAGGATTGCTCATCTTCCCCCATGAGCTGCAAAGTCCTGGCCAATCCTTTCATTGTATCCCTCTTCATCACTCATCTGTGAGGGTTTAAGAGTGGCTCCAGAGGTGGGGGTGGGAACTTCTGGCCATAGAGTTACAAAAAATTAGTAAATGTTGTTTGTAAGCTGTGCTGGTACCTGTAGGCGTCTTCTTGAGTGCCACCATGTGCTGTGTGTTTGACTTTTCACCTGGGGCTTTTTCCAGCTTTGGGGAGAATTCTGTGTCTCTGTGCCTGTTTGTACTTGTGAGAAATGGCACTCACTTAAAAAATTTAAAAGGTTTATTAAAACCTTATCAAAAATACAACGGACGACTGAAAAGAGAAAATATCATGGTGTCGAGAGCAAAGGATTTTCCCCACCATGTGCTCATCCACACAATGGGGGTTTCACCTTTTAACCCTTTGGCCCCTCCCAAAGTTCTGTCCATCAGCTCCTTGTTGTCTGTCCAGTGGTGGAGATAACTTCCTGACATCTTGATTGGAGGTCAGATGTTGCCAGAATATTGAGCCAACCCTCCCAAATGTCCCAGCTTCCCTGGCTATCGGGGTGCCAGTCATTGGTTTTTATGGGTCTGGATTGAAGGCACTTGAGACAGTAATTCATTTTTGGACTCAGGTGTTTATTATTTCTTGTCAGTGAAACAGTCTCACTACTGTGAGTTCAGAGGCTTTTCATTAGAAGGCACAAAATGGCCAACAATCTCTTGTTCCAAGGTCTTTTAAGACTAAACTATCCAATTAAGAACTGACACCTGGATTATTTTCCCTTTTAACCCAATAACTGGTCCCACAGAGCCACAATGCAGACTTTTCTGTCCAGTTACAAAATTCCACCCAGACCCATGGAGAAGAAGGAAGAAGAAGCATGAAGAAGAAACCCAGGATGACACCCTGTGCCCTCCATCTTGCTTCCATCCACAACACACTAAAAATCCCAAAACCTCAATTTCTCACCAAGTGACACATCTACACTGCTCTTTATAATCTATTTCACACTTTTTTGGATTTTAGTTTATCTTGAAGTCTGGGAAACTTTCTCCATGAATGAGGGTCAAAGTCAGTGCTCCCCTGGGGGTCAGGGCACCCCAGAGCAGACAGAGAAATATTCCCAGTGCCCTGGGTTTCCACACCTGGCCATCTCGTGAGAACAATGCAAAAGGGGGAAACATAACTCTTAATCTATAAAACTTCTCTTAGCAAATACATAATATTTGTCCTTTAATTGTTAAAGCAAATTATTTCATTACTCTTTTATCACATACTTGTGCACAGGAAGCTCCTGGCACTGCCTGAAGCCTCTGTGTGGCCCTAAGTCACATATCCGAAGTTTTGAACAGCACTGTGTTTCAGCTCCTCTCATTCCTTTTCCCCCTCTCTGTATTCCTGGCTTTTGAAGCCTGTAGTGATCTCCTAGGTTTGACTCCTCAGTGCTGTGACAAGCAGCTCTCAGGTGACACTCAGAAAAGAGCATTTCCTCTGGCAGTGGCTGTGTGCCCTCACAGACCTCGAGGGAAAAAGAGCCAACCCACCAGGTTGATGAAAACTGGTGTATTCCCAAAGCTTTCCAAAAGCTGCTGTGTCTCACACTGAATTATCACAATCAGCTCTCCATGCTCCCTGTTATTTCTTCATGCTCTCTTTGAAGGGCTGTAAACCTCTTATGGACATTGTGATACCTTTTCAATTTAAATGTCACCAGATCTGGCTGTAAGGACCCCATGAACTCACAGCTCAGATAAAGGGCAGCTATGGCAATTCTGTGCACCTGGAAAAGGTGTCTCCAAGTTTCTGTACCCAAAGACCAGGCAGGACAGGACCAGGAACAATGTGCTGCCTTACCCAGCTTTTCTGTCTCCTAAGTGTGAGAAACAACTGCTCACTTTGAAAGTTTAAAGAGGTTTATTAAACCTTAACAAAAATACAACAAAAGGACTACATCAGGAAAGAGTCACAGCACTGGGAGCTGCCCTCGTGGATACCACGTGGCCAGTTCATCTTCAAGCTGGATGCTCAGTCTTTTATACCCCTGGGGGCTGCATCAGCCAGCCCTGGCCCTCCCAAAGTCTGTCAGGCAGCTCTTCTGTGCCATTTATCACTGGAAACTGCTTTCTTGTCACTGCATTGGAGGTCAGGTGTTGCCATGCCTCACCCCCTGTGCACCCCCTGAGCTTCTCCATCCCCACCTGCCCCAGGCAAGGGACACCTGTGCAGCTTCTTTGTACCTGTCCTGGCCAGCCCAGGCTGTCTGATGGCAGCAATACAGGGGGGAAAGGGAACTGTGGGGAGAACAGAGGACATCTAAACTACAACAACATAACCATACATCACTAAAGCTTTTATTAATAGTCACACAATAATTATATTTTAATTGCAAGAGCCAATCATCTCATTATCCATCTATAATACAAGTGAGAGGAATAGTGGATTTGTCTTTACAAACCAGCTGTGGGTCTGCTGGTAGATAAAACCAGCACTGGGAGATAAAAGAAATCATGCGAAGGATTCCAGTGATTGATGAATTGAAGATATTTGCTTTTAGAAATAAACTTTAGGTTTGCTGATAAATGAAATTAGACATTGAAAGATGAAAGAAACAATGGGGAAGAAAAAAGCCTAAATTCTGTAAGAATTAATTAAAAGGGAGAGTTATGCATTAGAAGGAAATCTCTGGTATCAGGAGTATTGGGAAGTCTGTACCTCTCAAGGACCTCAGCCAGTGGGGAAAGAGAGAAGGGAAATGCAGCCAGGAAATTGGGATAAAAAGGAGCCTGCGTCCTCCAAAAATCTGAGAGACCCCAGGGGAATGCCCCATGGCCTCTCCCTTTATTTAGATAAAGTAAAAAGACTCCTCTGTCTCCTTTTTGGACATAAACCTCTGATGTTTGTGGATTAGTTTTCCTAACACAAGGATGGTGAAAGCTGTACCATGGAGCTGTACAGAAGAACAGGCTGAGCTTCATTGCACAGAAACTGATGAACTCTTTCTGAGATGAGGTAATTTAGGAGGAGAAGACAGATGTAGCTGTTCCTAACTCTGGAGAATGATTTATCCAACCTTTAAGGGCCCCTCCTACATCTTTTTCCCCAACATGTTACAGTAATTTTCCTGCTTGTAGTGTCTGTAGGAATTTCTAATCCTTCTTGGAATTCTGCAAAAATGTGGGAGCTCAAGATACTGTGAGTTCTTCTAAGGGAGTGTTTCCACTTATCTGTAGTCTCCTAAATGTTTTACTTTCCTTCTTCTCCTTGGTGCATGGAAGGGGCCATACAGAAGTGGTTTGACTTCATTTGCCAAATAATTTATTAGTTTGTACACCTCATTTTTATGCTCCACTTCTTCAAAACCAAATATTGTCCACATTAACAAATATAATGGCAGCATTTAAGGATTGGAAAGTTCCTCTCATTTCACTTGCCCTTCAAGATTAGCCTAATCACTTTCTAATCCATCCCTTTTTGGCTCTCCATGATTCAGTTGTCCAAATCCAATTGCATTTATTTCCACTTAATCAGTTATTTTATGCTCCTATGCAAGACTGTCACTTCTCATAGCTGTTTTTCCAAAGTGTTTTAAATCATTTTAATTAATTTCCATCTAATCTCTCCAGGAGCTTTCGGGATGTTGCTTTCTACACCAATTAGCCTCCCAAATTACTGGCATGTGCTTGCTAAGAAGTTTCCTCTCATCTCTGAGTTCCTTTGCTGTAACTGTATGGCCCCTGTGATACCAGAGGGACGCTGAAATTCCCTTCTCTCCCTTTCTGTTAATGGGCTGGGCTCTGAATGTTGTTTGCCCAACAAGGAGGACCTCAAAGACCTATTTGGCACCTAATGACTTGGAGATAAATATCTGCTTCACCCTCACTTTTAGTCATGCTGGGGGTTAATGCAGGTAATATGCCCTGAAACACATCCTCAGTCTCAACAGGTTTATTTTTCTTTGGATCCTACTTTGATTCTTTGCATGTTAAGGTATAATATAGAAAAAAATCAGACTAGAAATATATGTACATAAAATATATCTAAATATATATTCTCATCTTTCCTTATTATTTGCAAAACTGTTGCTTGCCAACTGTAACCATAAAGTTAAAAATTTTCCATCTGTTTATGATGTCTCCATTTAGAGATTTATTTTGGATTATCAGCCAACCTGAAGATTTCAGTAGAACTTGAGCTTCTTGTTACAATTATTTAAGGGGGAAAGAGGAGCTCAGCAGAGCACAGAAGAGTGAGAAGGGAGCATGTTCCAATCCTACCTGGGGAGGGAAAACAGGGAAGGAGAGAAGCCCTCCCAGGCTGTGGGAGCAGCCAGCAGAGCAGAGGTCAGGGTGTTAAGTCAGTGTGGTGACCCAGTGCTGTGTCAGTGCACCTCCAGAATTCTGTGTGATTCAATATCAGCTGCATTTCACTCACTGCTTGCAGGAAATTATTTTACTTTACTCTTCCGAGAAGTCTTTGGAAGGAAAAGGACAGACACTCCCTCTAGTGTCCTACTATTTAGAGCAAAATAAAGTTCACTTTATTTATTTTTTGGCCATTGCCTGTCACCTCCCTTGATTTCTCACACACATGCTGATTTCAACCTGGCTTTTAAAATTCCTTCCACCACAATCGCTCCCAACTGATTGCACTGAGATGAAAGACAAACTTCTCTGTGAAAGTCCCTTTGAATCAGGAATGGGAGTAGTGGGAACAATCACCTGCAGTGCTGCAGGACTTGAGCAGCCTACTCAGAAACCAGGGGTGCCCAGCACTGTGAAAACCAGGATCAAAAATACCAACCCCGCTGGAAGAAGCTTGTATTTTATACATGAAGATGAAGGTTTCTCAAAGTTTCTCAAAGTCCAAGAGAAGCAATGTTTGACTACACAGTCATATCAGGCTCTGAAATAAAAACTCATTTACAGGCTTCAGTGGGCTCAAGGGGTCCCTTATTGTTGGTGCCAGTGGGCAGCATGTGCCTGGTGCTTTACCCTGCACAGTGCCCTGGCTCGGGAAAAAGTTATTTTGTCCTGTGTCTTGGAGCTCCAGAGTTGATTTTGGATTGCTTTTTTAACTGCCTGCTTCTGTGGAAAGACTAAGCAAATCCTTGGGCCATAAATCCAACCCCTGTGTCACTGGAAATGTCTTTGAAGCTTCCAGTAAAGCCTGCTTGTGTTTCTCTTTGACACAAAATCTGGGAAAAATAAGAGTGTTTTGCATGCCTTGATTGCAAATATCCAAAAGAACATTTATTCCTTACAGGTGCTCAGGTCAAACTTGCTTGTTTTTGGTATTCTGCTGTTTCACTTCTTTGTGTAGATGATTGTTTTGTTAAGTCAGGGGGTTAAGGAACAATTGTTCTTCACACAAACACTCCTGTTCAGATGTGGATGGACTGATTTAGCTGGAAACAAGGAAAGTCTTTGTCCATTACTATTCACTGTGTTTCCATGCAGAAGTCCAGGGAATTGAAACAGTGACTAATATCCAGTTATCCAGGACAGGTGTGTGAAATGCTGCAGCAGAACAATATATGGAATTTGACCCTTCTGCCTTAGTTTATCTCTGGGTGGGTGACAACATAGGTGGAGGTTGGAAAGCAGAAAGTCCCTGAACAAATAAATTATTGACACTAATCTACAACTTCAAAAATTATAGAGGAATAAAAGAGGAGTAAGTGCAGACACTGTCATGTTAGTGACAACCAACCAGCCCTTTTCTGTAAGAGGTGTTCAGAACTCGACTGAAAAATGATAATAAACGTGAAATGGTGAGAGTTTAACTGTCTCCAAAGTGTTACAAAAATCAGCAAGTTTTAACTTCCTGATCATCTTTGTGTCAGGGTCTTTTTCCTTGCTTTCCTGAGGATATTGACATGTTCTTCCTCTAGTAATACTTTACTTGTGTGACCTGTCAGCTGTGTACAGTCACATTGAGGTGGGGGTGTATTAAATAATCTTTAAGGTCCCTTCCAACCCAAACCATTCCATGATTCTAAACTGATTCCCTCTCCTGCCTGCTCTGGAATTTGGATGAGTTTCTCCATTCCCTCTCATCCTTTGCTCATCTGATTGGCCCAGTAGGGGAGAAGGAGAGTGGTGACTTCCAGAGCAGCCTTTCACATCACTGGGCACCAGCAGAGATGGAGTTGGTGGTTTTCAGGAGAGGATCTCAAGTAGCAGCAGCTCTCCAGCCCTTTTCAAAACCCTCCTCATGTCTCCCCTGGCACGGGACTGGGAGCTGGTCCTGCAAGTGATGTGGTGGTGTTGGGGACACCAAACTGATGGAGGCAGGAAATGGTTTGGGTTGGAAATGACCTCAAAAACCATCCAGTCCCATCCCTGCCATGGGCAGGGACACCTCCCACTGCCCCAGGTTGCTCCAAGCCCTGTCCAGCCTGGCCTTGGACACTTCCAGAGATCCAGGGGCAGCCACAGTTTCTCTGGGTACTCTCATCCCAATGCATGAGATGTGGTCATTTCTTGTGGCCCTAACATAGCACTGAGCCATGTAGGGATCAAAGATCCAAAACTGGAAACCAGGATGTCACATTCACATTTACTGAAAAATCCCTTTGCCCAGGATTTTTCTCCTGGGAAGCTAAGCCTCAGAGAAAAAGGAAAACAATTCTTATCTCATTGGCTTCTCCTGTGTTGTGCTCATGTGGAATGTGTTTGGAGATTGTTCACCCACAGGTGATTGTTCCATTGGATTCTGCTGGGAGTTGTTTTCACTCTTTGGCCAATCAGGACCAAGCTGTGTTGGGACTCTGGAAAGAGTCACAAATTTTCATTATTATCTTTTTAGCCTTCTGTAAGTATCCCTCCTGTATTCTTTAGTATAGTTTAGTTTAGTATTCTTTAATATAATATAGTATCATGAAACAACAAATTAGCCTTCTGAGAACATGGAGTCAGATTCAGCTTTCCTTCCTTTGTTGGAACTCAGTAAATACAATACTGGGATGAGGGGAGGAATACCTAAAGCAGATGAGGGGCTTTATTTCTCAAGATTTTCTGTTCAACAAGTCAGTGTGTGATAGAAAACATTGCACATTCCTGGGTGATAGATAAAAGAGGCAAGAAAGCAGCAGAATGAATAAAAGGGTAAAAATAGTACAAAGCAGGGGCTGCAGGGAGACCAACCACCTGAGGGGGTAAAGGAAGAGGCAAAATGAACACATTGAAATAGAGGAGGAGTGAAGAAATAGAATAGAGCAGAGAAGAGGTGGGTGTTGAGACGGATTAAATATTTAGTTCTATTAAATATTTAAATTTATATCTTCCTGGCTGACTTTCCAGGACAGAGAGTACTGGAAGAGGGATTACATTCTGCAGGAATGAGGAGCTTTGCTGCCAGGAGCCAATTGACCTCCCCACGCTTTGGTTTATCAGCCACAGAACAAAACAGAAACTGGTCTTGAGGGGGCATGGAGAGGTCCAGTGAGCTGAAACCCTTCCAATACCCCCAGGTGAGAACAGCCAGCCTTTGCCAGGAGAAGGGGGCTGATGGATCCTCTCATCTCTCTGAGGAGGAGCAGCCGAGCTCAGGGTGGATTCTGCTCCCAGGTTCATCTGCTTTCAGTTTGCTTTGAAGATGAGCTGGCTCAGAGAAGTAGGGCGGTTGTGCTGCCATGAAGCTTTCATCTTCCCATTTCCCTGGCCTTCATTTGTTGCTGTTTTGCTCTCATCTGGCCGCAGCTAATTCTCAGTGCTTTGTTTGTTTTCAGCCTTTCTGGATGAAATCCTACAGCGAGAGCACACTCTGGGTACCAGAGTCATAATAAGGGTTTCATTTACTTACCCAAATTATTCAGCAATAATACTGCTTTTGTTTATCAGGCATCCACTGCTGCAAAACACTCGAAGTCCATGTCATGCAGAGGCCCAATGATGTATTATTTTAAAGTGGCACAACCAACTTTTGGATTTTTCAGTTTAAATTTGCAGTGCCCTTTCTTTCCTGTGCTTCCTCAGAAAGGGCTCTTTGGGCACAGAGCCACTCAGGGGATTTTGTTATGTGGGTATAACAAAGGGAATCCCATCATATTACCCCTGTGTAATGTGATTAAACTAGTTTGGAAGTATTTAAGGCTTTGGGGTTTGTAATTTGGAGTTGTATTTAAACAGCCACTCACTCACACCCATTTGTTTCACAAGTCACTGATGTGCAAAATTCAAATTTCCATTTTGGATACTTGTTCTTCATTTGGATCACCTCCTCAAATATTCCCAACTGTGAACAAGTGGCATCTCCCACGTCTTGTTCCTCATCCCAAACACCCTTCATACATCCCTGCCCACCTGCACTGTGATCTTTCCCCATCATTTACCACACTCATCAAGGGCTTTGAAAAATATACCAAAGAGAGGCAATTTCCAGCTCAAATTTTAACTTTGCAACAAACACATAGGTAAGAGATTTTCCTGATGGGTTTAAATTGGAGGTGTTCAGGTTGGATAAGGCTTTGACCAACTGGTCTCATGGGTGGCATCCCTGCCATGGTAGAACTGGATGGATTTTATGGTTCCTTCCAACCCAAATCATTCCATGATTCCATGAAATTTTCTTGTACTGAATGCTCTGAGTAATGATATCCTCTAGAAATGACTTTCCTTGCCCATGATGCGATAGGAAAATGGAGCAGAAAATACCTGTTGAAACCCCTCTAATTTTCTCACTTTTTTTTTTTGAAGTGCATTAATATTTTAATTTAAGAATTCTCCATTTTAGTGCTTGGAGGGACAGAAAGGGCCAAGTGTGCACATGGGACACTGCTTCTTGTGTCAAGAAATGAACAGGGCCCTAGTGGGAATAATGCTGTGCACAGGATAAATCTCCAAAAAACACTTTTTCTACCTTCAGCTTTAATGCCTCAGAGATCAGCGTGTGTGACCAAGCCACCTGTTGGCATTGTGTGTTTGCATCTTTCTCACTTTATTGATTATCTCTCCTCACCCCTCAGGAACACATATTCATATTCCCTGGATTGGGAAAAAAGTCAATTTTTGCAAAAATGGTCTGAAGTCCTGTCCTTTGAGGGACACTGGGATCTTTAAATAATTTCAAACTTTCCCTGCAGCCTCCCCACTGCTCAGTTTTGTAGTCCCTGGCTCAGATGACTACAGCACAGCTTAATGGCAACAATTTATTATTTTCTAATATTAGATCTAATATTTATATATATATATTTATATATATATATATATATATATATGAGAATATATAAAAATATCTATATTTGTATTATTAAATAGTATTTGTATATAGTGTAGATAGTAATATTTTTATATATATATCAATCTATTATTTTATAATTTTTTTCAGATAATTATTGGGTTTTTCCCTTTTTTTCCCCTTTAAATTATGATTTTATGTCCTTTCTGTTTTTCCTTTTGGTGGTTGCATTTTGCTGTAAGGCTTCACTTAGTGTAAAGATGATTTTGATGTCGAGCATCAGTTCCTTGCTTCCATTATCCATTGCAGTAGGATTTTGGGAAAACTGGGAAAGGTTTCCACAGCACTGGAATGGGGAAATTAATACCTTTACCTATGACCTAGATTAGGAGACAAAATGTTCTTTATTTCCTATCACCTGGGGAGAGAAGAGGGTTCACAGAAATCATGTGTTCAGCTAGAAATTTTGCCCTAGTTTCCGTATTTCTGTGTTATTTTATTTTTGTCCAGAAATTGAAACTGTTGGGCCAAAGATTTTAGGAGTCTCTAGTTAATCTTCCCAGATTTACTGTGTCAGGGTTATTTTTTCTACAATTTTTGTTACAATCTGGAAACACCACAGTTTGTTGGTGTTTTAGATACAGCAATGGCACATGAGCCAAGTTTTTATCAGGAGAGTTACAATGGGTTTATTGCAGGATAACAGAAAACAGAGTTCGGGTCATTTATTTCTAAACAAAAAGTTTATTCAAAATACCCCAAGGCATTTTTTATGATCATAGTGCTCCTTCCAGGGGCACTCAGCAATCCCCAGAGAGAAACTCATTTTGATTTACTCTGAGTGTAAAGTCTTCAGGGCAGGTGGCAGATTTTAATCAGTGGCCTCTTGACATAAATCCACATTTTCCACTTTGAACTGCAGTTCAAGCTTCAGTTTGAAGCCAGCTTGCAACCTTAAGGTCCTTTATTTTTGCTTTCTCTTTTCATTTTGGATTTTTGTTCCATTAACTGTTGGGTAGATCTCCTGTAGTTTTTTATTTCTTCACATGTCTAACTCAGATATTTGTTTTTATTTTAAAAATAAACCATTCTTGCAGATTGGGACAGCACAATTCAGGATTTTTTATTACTATTACTACCATTGCTAACAATTTTTTTATTCTTTTCTCATCTGGAATCTCATCTCTGTCAGCAAAACCAACAAAACTTTACCAAAACTGAATCTGTTTTCAGTACAAGCACTTCTGTATTATGTTTACAGCAATCTGTCTTGCAGATTCTCCTGCAATAAAAACAACTTTTAAAACTTCCTTAATTTGGCTCTGAATACTGGATTGACTTTCTTATGGCTACTGTCTCTGAGAGTTCTGTGACATGAAGCTTTTCTGCATCAGAAAGTTTTGGGTGAGAAAAAAAGGCAGATGGTTCAGAAAAGAGGCACAAAAATGATTTTGAAGGTCTCACAGTGAGAAGGGGATAAAAATCAGAGTTTATCAGAGGAGAAGGTGGAGATTTGCTTTTTAAAGTGTGTAAGTAAGTTCCTGCACTGGGATGTAATATAAGGAAATAAAATACTTTTTGGTGAACAAGAGAAGATCTGGACAGGGTAAACTAGAGATAAATTGAGAGGAGAATTGGAGCACCTATTGTAACAGCAACTGGAAGCAGGAAAACAGCAGCTGTACCAATTTCAGATGGAGACTGGCTGTTTTGGGAAAGACAGATATTAGTCAAGAACAACGCATGAGGAAAGAGGAAAACCGTGGGATCTCTTCATGCAGATGTGTCCAAGGGATATCTGGTGATGGTTTCCTGAGGCTTTTGAGCAGATTGAAGCACAGCCCCTGCCCCAAGGCTATCAGATGGATGTTGATATGTAGCTTTTGGTTAATTTTTGCTTGCTGAGAGAAGGAGATCCTTCACATCCTGGACAGTGGAAATTCAGACCTATTGACATACAAGTTTTATCTCTCATGGTTACAGGAAAAATTCATTTTAGATTTTGGTATTCACATTCTCTGAAATAATCCCTTCACCCAGGATTTTTCTCCTGGGAAGCTGAGGAGCCTCAGAGAAAAGGAAAACAATTCTTATCTCATTTGCTTCTCCTGTGCTGTGCTCATGTGGAATGTGTTTGGAGATTGTTCACCCACAGGTGATTGTTCCATTGCATTCTGCTGTGAGTTGTTTTCACTCTTTGGCCAGTCAGGGCCAAGCTGTGTCAGGACTCTGGAGAGAGTCAGGAGTTTTCATTATTATCTTTTTAGCCTTCTGTCAGTATCCTTTCTGTATTCTTTAGTATAGTTTAGTATAGCATTCTTTAATACATTATAGTATCATAAAATAACAAATTAGCCTTCTGAGAACATGGAGTCAGATTCATCATTCCTGCCTTCATCAGGGCATCCCTGCAAATACAATACTTAGCTGATCAAATGAGCCTTTTGAAAAGAAAAGCTCTCTATGTAAATTTGTTAACCCCAAAACCAGGACAAAAGGTTACCCAGATGAAAACAAGAAGGGGAGGAAGTTGGAAACAACCCCCAAATGGAAGCAGAGATGGAAATTAATTTGTATTTACAGTGCATCCAGAGGTACATAGCACAAAAGTCAGGGAGGATCCTCAAAGCAGCTTTAGTGCTGTTGTTTCAAGATCTTCTTTTGCCTCACACATTCACAAACCCATCACCTAAAATCCTTACCTTCATTAAGTCTGATGTCCTGGATTACTTTAAGCAGGTATAAAGCTGAAACATTATTTCAATTTTATTTAATCTTTCTGGTCTAGTCAGCTTTAAACCCTTGGAAATCATGACCAGCTGAATTGGATTAATTTGATCATTCCGAGTTGTGCTAATATTTGCACAATCATGTTTTCAATTTTGCTTTTCCATTTCAACACCTACTGCAATTATAAATTTATATTTCCTGTAAGATGCCCTCTAACCCTCGAGCTATGAGCAGTGCTCATCCACATATTTAGCCTGAATTTTCAAGGATCCTAATTAAGAAGTAGAAATATCATTTATGTACATTCAGGTCTTATTGAAAGGCAGACACCCTCAAGCCATTTTTTGTAAATATAAATTAACTCTTCAAGCAAATACATTTTTTTTTTCCTAAGCCATATATTGTAAGCGTGGAGAGAAAGGCAGGAATTACTAGAAGTACTGAAAACCTATATGCTGTCTTTTTCATTTCCTATTCCAGCTTGTTGAAATCCATGTCTAGAAAATCCTGTTGTTGTAATATTTGATGGAAAAATATAATCCCATTCCCATGCCATAAATTTGCAAGAATCACTGCACAAGCACTTCCAAAGCTGAAAGCCAAACTCAGTTATTTGAAAGAGAACAAAACATGGAAAAATGGACCCTGCAGGTGAATATTCTGAATTAACTCCTTGGGTTGCAGGTAAAATATAAACACAGCAATCTTAATATGGAAAAAGAGGAAGAGAAACTGAGGGAAATAAATAGAGTTGGGAAGGATAATTTGGATTATTATGCATTGGCATGCAACCACAAATCACCTGTTTGCTCAAGCAGTGGAAACTGGGAGAGAAAAGCCCGGGATGAGGGAGATAGTGGGTGCATTAGCTGCAGTGAAAGCCAGCAGATGTTTGCCCAGATGTTTGTGTGTTTTCGTGCTGTTTTCCCATACAGGGAAAGCTCACATGCAGTACATCCTGGGCATTGAATTCTTAATCTTGGAATGCATTTTCAAGGAGTCATTTTTTACTCCTTGAGGCAAATGGCAGCAGGTGATAAGGAAAATAGACCTGTTGGGAAAGCACACTTCCATGTCTTGTTCCTTGAGAAGTGGCTATGGCAGCTATTCTTCTAGGGCACATTAAATTTCCTGTCTTAAAAATGTATGCACAGGTGGTCCCCTTGCATTTATCTGTAAAGTTAAGCACAAGTCTCTGTCTCCCCAGAACCAGAATTGCACACCACGTAGTCTATGTATCTACTGAAATATTTAAGGGGGAAAAAGTATCTTTAAATATTTTATAATTCATGTAATAAAGAAGATAAGCAGATCTTTGGCTCTGTGCTATGTAATAAAGAAACAGAAGTAATTCTTTGTCTGTACACTGTGGAAAGAGCTAGAAAATATCCAGGGAAATAAAGGAGCTTCAATGAAAATAAATATCTATATAAATTGACATAATATTGCCTGGAAAATGAAATGAAGAAGGGAGAACCTGAGTGTGTTTTTAGCATAAAAGATGAAGAACCTCTCTAGTGGTCCAGACAGGATCATAAAAGCACAACCATGAGTTACCTGGTCATGTACCAGCAACAAAATTTAGGGACTTTCTGTTCTTGAAGTGACCTTTTATTCAAAACTTACAATACAATCTGCACTATCCTAACTAGTAAAATAGAAATAATTAGGAGATTTATATTCCTAGGGCAAAATAATTGCAAGAAGCAATGTCTCAATGTCATGCTGTGAGAAAGAAAATATTTTAGGTTTACTACAACCCATAAAAACCATCAGTTAGCCAGAATTTTACCTCATTAGCTTGGGGCATACCAATAATCACAAATAAAGAATTTTCCTCCACAAGCCATTATTTTTTCAGTAGATACACTCAGCATTTCTGTACACCTGAGCTAATGATGCTTTCTTTGAGTGCAACTTCTTTAAAATAAACCTGAGACTGCATTTTTCATGTCCAGTCAGCAGGGTAATGTTTCAGTTTGGATGGGGGGTCATGTCAAGATTTCAGATGTAACTTGTTTCGATTATTTTGACTTATTTGGGCATTTATTAGTTTGAAAAAAAATGAGTTTGAAAGGAAACGCCACCGCCAGCGACATTTATGACAAGATCAGATGCCATGTCCAGCTTCAAGCAGGCTAGATGTTAATTCATTAATGCTCAATGTTAATTCATTAATGCTCGATGGTAATTCATTAATGCAAGATGTTATTCTGTGGACATTGATACAACTGAATGAATTGAGCAGAACCAAAGAGAATGTGTTTTAGTGAAGGACATCAGAGATTGGCCCTGTATATACCTAATCATGTACAGGAGCTCTCCTGCTCTTGGTTATAACAATACAACACGGAAATAACTAAAGCTAGAAGTCCATTTTCATATTTAGAATGTTTGCAACAGCATATACAGAATCACAGAATGCCAGGATGGGTCAGGCTGGAAGGGACCACAGAGGTCACCTGGACCCCGCTCCCTGCTCAGGCAGAGCACAGGGCACAGGGTCCAAGCAGCTCTGGAATATCCCCAGGGAGGAGACTCCAGAGCCTCTCTGGACAATCTGTTCAGGGCTCTTGGTAAAGAAGTTCTTCCTCATGTCCAGGTGGAACTCTCTGTGCTCAATCCCTGCCCCTTCCTCTGGTGCCATTGCTGGGCCCTGGAGCAGAGCCTGGGCCCTGCTCTGCCCCTTCTGCACACAGGGACAGCCAGGGACACCCAGGGACACCAGGGACACACAGGGACACCCAGGGACACTCAGAGACAGCCAGGGACAGACAGAGACAGCCAGGGACACACAGGGACACCAGGGACACTCAGAGACAGCCAGGGACACCAGGGACAGCCAGAGACAGCCAGGGACACACAGGGACACCAGGGACTCCCAGAGACAGCCAGGGACATCCAGGGACACACAGGGACACCCAGGGACACTCAGAGACAGCCAGGGACACCCAGGGACAGCCAGGGACACACAGGGACACCCAGGGACACTCAGAGACAGCCAGGGACACCCAGGGACAGCCAGGGACAGCCAGGGACAGCCAGAGACAGCCAGGGACACACAGGGACACCAGGGACACCCAGAGACAGCCAGGGACACACAGGGACACCAGGGACACCCAGAGACAGCCAGGGACAGCCAGAGACAGCCAGGGACACACAGGGACACCAGGGACACCCAGAGACAGCCAGGGACACCCAGGGACACTCAGAGACAGCCAGGGACACCAGGGACAGCCAGAGACAGCCAGGGACACACAGGGACACCAGGGACTCCCAGAGACAGCCAGGGACATCCAGGGACACCGAGGGACAGCCAGGGACAGCCAGGGCTGGGGGCCCCTCTCATCTGGGGCTCCTCTCCAGGCTGAACAGCCCCAGCTCCCTCAGCCTTCCCTGGGCAGGGAGATGCTTCAGTCCCTTCGTCACCTGTGCAGCCTCCCCTGGCCCTGCCCCAGGAGCTCTGTGTCACACGTAGAGATTTGTGTTGACTTTTGGGGATACTTGTTCCATCTGCCAGACTTGAGCCCTCTGCATGTTCCCTTGCTCTCTACAGCCAATGGTTGATGTCTGTGGAGCTGATCTTGATTCCAACCTCTGAACCCGAGGATGAATCCATTCCCTGGCACAATTTCTGGAACAGCTGTGATAAGCAATCATTCTCCTCTCTCTGAATACAACATACTGCCCAAGACCTGTCTGCTCTTGGCAGATGACAAGTGATGTCCCTTTTTATCAGCTGTCATCTCAGGACTTGTCCTTCCTCAAGGTTACATAAATGAACAAAGACTCTCTGGGGTTAAATTTGCTTTGTTCTGGAACACCAGCTGAATTTTATCTGCTGCAATTTTTGCCCCAGCTCTCTCTGTGTTGTTTTGCCTTTGTTCTCTCCTCTGCCCACTGAAAGGATAGAATCAGGTCTCATTATATTCTTTGCTGATTGGGAAGTATCTTTCACTAGCAAAAAGTCAAACCCTGTGTTAGCTAAAGCCCTGAAGGCCAGCAGAGCTGTGGAGCCTATTCAAAGAGGATGAATTTAATAGTAATTATAGATGAAAGCTTTGTTATGCTTATGTAACCCATAATAGCACAATTTTCCCATGACTTGCTGCTTACAAGATAGCTGACCTTCTACCAGTTAGACACTTTGTTACAAATCTGCACAATGTGCTTTTAATTAAAACTTGTCTTTGAAACGAGGTCCAAATGGGTTATCCCTTAAAAAAACCCAGTGAAATAGACCCCATCTCTCTGGTTTTACTCCAGCCAAATCCTGCATTTTTTACACCCACCATAAACAACATTCCTCTCAGTGTCATCCTGCTAAAACAAAGCTGTAAGAAAGTCTCACCTGGAATAACATTGGCAAGGAAGGGTTCTTGCTCTGCTGAAGTTGGCCAGAAATTATGCCAGGCTCTCCTCCAAGGACAGAGAGAAAGATGGAAGTAGGATCATGTTTGCTGAGGTTTTTTTACTTTCTTACAACCCATAAAACCATCAGTTAGCCAGAATTTTACCTCATTAACTTTGGGCTTTTTGGCTCATTACCTCATAGCAATAACCACAAATAAAGAATTTTGCTCCACAAGTCACTATTTTGTCAGTAAATACACTCAGCATTGCTCTACATTGCTCTGCTCCCTCAAAGAATTCCGATTTTTCCCACGAGATGTGGGCAGAAGAGCAGGGCTTTGAGATTGTTAAATAAGGAAATAATGATGAAAAAGGAGGTGGTTTCAGAAGAGCATCCCAGCCGTGTCTGGTAGGGGTACACTGCACTTTTCACAGCTGCTTGCAACACCAAGTGCTGCTTAAAAAACAAGTGATGGGACTCAGGCAGCTCCAGGAAAATTGAGGAGGAGCAAAGGATGCAAAATAAATTTGATTGAGAAGGTGTCAGAGCACATTACATCCACAATCTTCTTATCAGCTGGGAAGAGAAAGAGTCCAGATTAATTCTATGTTTCATTGTACATGTTTAAAAGTAGTAATAAGATAAAATCTACACAGTGCTTGTGAGAATCTCCAATATTTCTCCCAGATGATCCCCCCTGGAGAGCACCAGGTTTTGTTCCTTGCCGTCAGTGAAGCTTCAAGATCACATCACACAGGACATTTCTTTGCTGCACACAGAAAGCTGCAGTGACAAGTTTCATTTAAACAGGGAAGAGGAAGAAGTTAAAGTTAGAGGAAGCAACACTGTAAGGAGCAGTGTTTCTGGAAGTTCATGGCAATGGGCTTGAACAGAAATCCATTTTTTTGATTAATTTCATTTCAATCAAATTAACTGAATTGAAAAAAAAAAGCCATAATTTTATGAATAAAACTCAGTTGCAATTTTGGGCAACCCAGAGCTGAGCATAAGTGAAATAATACATAGGTGGGTTATTTCCAGTGGTTAAGAGATCATATGCAACCAATATTATTCTTTTTTTATGAAAAAGGGTCTGAAATTGCAAGATGCTCAAAGTAGAGCAGCACATTTCAGGGTTTTTTGTGCTGGTCAGTGGTGTAAACATTTGAACTTGAGCAGTTTAGAGAGGAGCTCTCATCATGATGTGCCACACAGGAACCCATCATCATCCCATCCATCTCCCAGGCTCAAGAGAGAGGAGTCTTTTCTCATCATGCTCTACTCTGAGAGGGTAAAAGAAGATATGCAGAGGTGCCATTATTTTCCATGCTGTCATCTGCCAGAAAAGAAATCATCATTGCATTGCTGTGCAGATTCAGAGATGAGCACTTAGCCAGGAGGTAATTTAGCCCAAAATAGAGAATAGTACTTTGCTCAGAAAGAGCATCCTCTATTCTTGTGAGAGATGGAAACTGAACTTGAATCCCACATGGCAGCTGGTACAAAACCACTTTTATTTCTTTTTCTTCTATTAAATGCTGTTCCAAGGCTTCAGCAGTCCTGAAGTGTGAAATCACAGAATCACAGAATATTCTGAGTTGGAAGGGACCCACAGTGATCAAGTCCAACTCTTAAGTGAATGGCCCATAAACCTTTTTGCTATCAGCTCAAAGGCACTCATTGCCGCTTCAAATCAGATGCTCTTGTTCTAAATTTGTTTTTTCAGCTTCAAATGATCTTTTCTGTCCCTGGAGTTTGTTCCACTGGGGTACTGACAGAGGAAAATCCCAGCTCTTCTTGGCCTTTTGCTTGGAATACCGAGGCTGCTTTTGCCTCACTCATTCTATCCAAACACATTGTCACGTTCTAGTCAACACTCATGATCTCTGTTTTCCTATCCAATTTTGGAAGCCTTCTCTACAGCTTCAGGTCAAATGTAATGTTTTCTTGAGGGTCTGTGCCTTTCAGCACAGGAAGCCCAAACCTCTCAGTATCTAGGATTCCAACACATCCCAAAGAGGGCTCTCACTCCCTAATCAGGACAGTCTTTCCTTACTCCTCCTCAGGGCTCAATCTTTGTTGGCCATGAACAGAGAGATGTGAATGCTGCATTTCAAACGAGATCTCTTCCATTTCTCACACCAGGCCAACAATTTTCCTTGAGTCTATTGGAAGCAGTTTTTGGCTGTTGCATTCAGCTTCCTCCTTGCTGGCATCAGCCCAGCATTTCCCCCTCACCCTCTTAGCAGCTGTGCTTCACCACTGCTCCTCTTTCTCACTCATTTCCAACTGCTGTGTTCCAGCTCACAACAGAAATGTCTCCAAATATGTAATCTTACTTTTTTCCCTTTTAAATTCCTTTCAGCTTTCTTTTAATTCCAGTCTTCGAGGTCATGCATCTTTCAGGATATAAAGTCCTGATTTTTCTGTTAATAGAAGATGACCTCTAGCTTTTCATTAGGAAATTGAATTATTGTGTCATTTTGTGCCAGTTCATAACAGAAACCATGACATGAGCTGAGGCCTGAGTCCTGTTTCCTGGGGAGCTCTGCCAGTGAGTTCTTTGCCTGCTGCCTGATGTCACCTCCCCTTTTCCTGGTGTCCCCTCAGCAGAGTTCTGGCTGTCCCCATTGCCCTGCAGCAGCTGCTGTACCCTACCCACACTCGCAGATTTAAATTTGTAATGCTTTTCAAGGAAAATCTTAATTTTTCAGAGAAAGGTATCAAGTTATTTTGTCATTATCTACCCTCACTAAGCCTGCATTTCATCTTCTGTTTTGTTTCTGACTCTTCACACGCAATGCTCCAAAGGCTCCTCAAAAGTTTCACACAGTCTAAAAGCCAACTTTTCTAGGGTGATAAAACTTTCTCTTTGGGGAAAACAGCTTCAGATATATCATCAGCCAAAAATTTAGAGAAACTCCTTTCTCATAGGCCTTTGGGTATTTTTCAGAACATTAGAATGGAGATTATTTGAATCTTCATCTTTGTATGAGCTTTTTTGTACTCCTCAGGATGCTAATTTTCTCCTTTTGTCTGGATTTTTCTGTTTTCCAAGCTGACACTAAACACTTTGAACAGGTTAGTCACTTAGCTCATGACATAAAGTGGGCTGGAAAATGACAGTTCTCCACTGATTGTGAGGTACTTAGAGACACAATAAAAAAAAAAAAAAAGAGCTTTAGACATGGAAATTGTTCTGTTCCCTGATGAATCATGGTCTTTTGAAAGAGTTCTGGCTGAAGTGAGTGAGTGTTAGATGGCTCTGCAGAATATCTGCTTTTAAATTTGCACCGTGCTCAATCAGTAATGATATGAGAAATAACTTCATATTGTTATGGTCCATGCAGTAAGGGATTTAAAGATACATCTTTAAAAAACCTATGTGGGGTCATTCAAATTGAGTTTCTAAGAGAAAATAACAAATACACGCTCAGGAAAGTAGAAGAAACTCCATTATTCTTTTTGAACACCTGCCCCATTCCCACAGCATGACAGCACTGACTGTTTTACAAGTTTATCAGCAGATCTCTCTTTTCCATTAGTGTGTGTTTCTATCAAGAATTATGAGATAAATATCTTCTATCCAAGCACATGGCAGTGTCTTAGATTACAAAGGTGTGGCTGTGGGTGTGGATTCTATTTGCCATCTGTCAGAGGTGGGGCAGTTATCTTCTCCTCATTGGGCAGTTTTCTTTATCTCTTCCACAACCAGTCCTCCCTCCAGGAGATCTCTGCTGTTCATGGGCCATTAATTATTAATTATCTTCTGTTCATGGCCAGTGAGTGTCCCTGCATGGCTGATCAAATTCCATCATCCCATGGGGAGATGCTCCGCCCAGGGGAGGAGCCAAGCATTCCTACCTGGATACAATCTGAGGTTTGGAACAGCACAGCAGCCTTTGCCCACTGCATTCCCAGAGGAGCAGCTTTCTGCTGCCCTGCATTCCCAGAGGGAGAGCAGGCCCATCTCCAGCAGCCCTGGAGCTCCAGAGGAAAACTCCCCCCTTGTGCAGGATCCCTGCTCCAGCAGAACCACAGCTGGCACTGCAGGAGGGCTGAGCCAGCCTGGGATGGGACTGTGCCACCACCCTGAGCCCCCCTGGGATGGGACTGTGCCACCACCCTGAGCCCCCCTGGGATGGGACTGTGCCACCACCCTGAGCCCCCCTGGGATGGGACTGTGCCACCACCCTGACACACAGGGGGACAGGGACTGTTCTGACTCTGGCAGGGTTTGGGGGTTTTTTATTTGTACTACTGCATTTGTATTTTTAATTTTCCTGATAAAGAACTGTTATTCCTATCCCCATATATTTACCTGAGGGCCCCTTAATTTCCAAATTATAACAATTCAGAGGGAGGGGGTTTACATTTTCCATTTCAAGGGAGGCTCCTGCCTTCCTTAGCAGACACCTGGCTTTTCAAACCAAGACAGGCAGGATTCCTGCCTTTTCAGGGTCTGTACCTGCTGCTGTGATACCTGCATAGTTGAACTTTGCCATTACAGCTTCCAGGGATTTCTTCTTGCTTTTTCCTTCCTCCTGGGAGGCCCCAGCTCACTTTGGGAGTCCCTGAGGACCAGGTACACTGAGGCTTCATTAAGTACTGCAAAGACTAAAGATCAAATACTTTATTTACTACTTGTTTATTCCTGCACCTGAGCTGCACCAAGTGACACAACAACAACAGTGGATATTGGTTTAGTCACATGCAAAAGTAGATTTCTGCCAAAACTGTTTTTCTAGCAAAACCTGTTTTTTAGGTGAATGGAGGTGAAGGGCTGCCTGTATAAACTTTTATCCTTATACTTGCATGGAGGGTTCTCTCCAGTCTTATAGCAGCTTTTATCATCTTTGAAAGCTCAATCATCACCCATAAGGAGTAAAAAATAACTTCTGATGGCTCTTAGTTCTGCAAGTGTCCTAAAGTGAAGTTAATTTAGCCCAAGCCTTTTGAAGACATTTAATGTACAAAAACCAGCTGAGATTCTCCCTTCCTTATCCAAGGCTGGATCTTTCCTGTGTTGTGTTGTTCCAGTATGGAACAATAAGACTTGATGGCAAAATTATACTGGAGTTTTTCTCAGAATATTTTGTACCATGTATTAAAAAAAAAAAAAAACCTTTTTGTTTCAACAGAATTTGATATATTTGAATTTCCTGTCTGATGTGAGAACTTCACAGTTCATCACAGAACTCCACTGGCCAGGGCAGTGATTGCATCCCTGTGCTGGGCACTGGTGAGGCCACACCTTGAGGGCTGTGTCCAGTTTTGGGCCCCTCTGCTCAGGAAGGACATTGAGGAGCTGGAGGTGTCCAGGAAATGGAGCTGGGGAAGGGTCTGGAGCCCCAGGAGGGGCTGAGGGAGCTGGGAAGGGGCTCAGCCTGGAGCAAAGGAGGCTCAGGGGGACCTTGTGGCTCTGCACAGCTCCTGCCAGGAGGGGACAGCCGGGGGGGGGTTGGGCTGTGCTCCCAGGGAACAGGAACAGGAGGAGAGGGAATGGCCTCAGGCTGGGCCAGGGGAGGGTCAGGTTGGACACCAGGAGGAATTTGGAAATGGAAAGGGAGGTCAGGCATTGGAGGGGGCTGCCCAGGGAGGTGGTGGGATCACCATCCCTGGAGGTGTCCAGGAGAGGTCTGGATGTGGCACTTGTGCTCTGCTCCAACTGGTGATCAGTCACAGGTTGGACTCAAGGATCTTTGGGATCTTTTCCAACATAAATTATTCTGTGTTTCTGTGATTCTGCACCTTGTTCTCTTCTGGGCACTGCTGAGCATGGCTAAGGGACATCCATGAGTTTTCCTGGCTCAGCAGTGTGTCCAAATCCCAGGAATTCTCTGAGCACAGGCCTGAAGGATTTGATGTGTCTGTTTGTGGTCTCTCCATATGCACAGCTCCTTCTTCTCAGTCACTTCCGAGCCAAAAGCTTCTACATCACATCAAAAACAACCACTATTGACCCTGCAAGTTCAAAGCCTTCATGTTTTCACTATTAAGTTCAGTCCTGGTGAGCATGGTGGTCCTATGAGGGTAATTTCAGCTTCCTTCAGTCCAGAGAAGTGAGGTTGAAAAGAGTAAACACTGATCAGCCTTAGAGCATTGAATCTGAATGAGAATTTTGTCTTGCCCACTCTTTTAAACACTTAGCTTTAATCAAGGAAGGATGGTTTTATTATAATCCTGTAATTCCTTAAATTAAATTTCTGTTTAATTATACTCAGGTGTTTTTAAATTCACAGTGACAGCAAATTAAAAAGATAAAAAATAAAAGGCGGAAATCTATCAAAACCAAATGTTGTCTTCAAATGTGAAGGTGAAATCTCAAAATCTGAAAACACAGAGGGTTGGTGTTGAACTGCTTTGCTCTTTCTTTTTGTCTTACACAGCAAAGCAAAATTTCTTCATTCTGGAAGAAAAATTAGAAAAGAAAAAACAATAAGAAGACAATATGATTGTCCCTCTGGAGTAAGACAAGACTCATTTAAAGCAGCTCTGAAACTGGAAGTTTTCTTGAAATATGCTGGTGCAAGCAGGGAGAGGAAAGTTCTAAAGTCACTTCAGAAGAGAAAAATCCACCCAACCATATGTAAATATGATATGTATTTTATCATATTTCACCTAAATACATTCAAGCAATGACCTAAATTCATGTGCTGCAAATACACCTTATAATTCCCTGGCAAGGACTCTCTTTTTGACAGTGCTCTCCACATCAGAGTATTCTGTAATGTACAAATTTTACTAAATAAAGGCACGATCATCAGATCCTTCCTTCCTTCCTTCCTTCCTTCCTTCCTTCCTTCCTTCCTTCCTTCCTTCCTTCCTTCCTTCCTTCCTTCCTTCCTTCCTTCCTTCCTTCCTTCCTTCCTTCCTTCCGCCACTTCCTTCCGCCACTTCCTTCCGCCACTTCCTTCCGCCACTTCCTTCCGCCACTTCCTTCCGCCACTTCCTTCCTTCCTCCCTCCCTCCCTCCCTCCCTTCCCAGTGGGATGCTCAGTGCCAATGTGCTGAGGAAGTCAACACAGACTAAAATAAAATGTGAGACTGAAAAAGAAAAAGGAAATCCATCCATACTGACAGGCACAGAAGGAAAACAGAATTTCAGCTGACTGAAGGTCATTGATCCTCTGGCTACTGTGTCCAAACATGCAAATAATCTCTCCTGAACATGGGAGAAAGTAGTTGAAGCAGTTTTTTCTGTGTTTTCTGTGCTTCCACATGAAGCAATTTGTCGCTTTGTGTCAGTGACCTGGAAGCACTGACTGTTGTCTGTGCTGAAGGAGCAGTGGAGGAGCTCACATCAACCACCAATATAGCATAAAATGCCAGGCAGCAACCCAGAATAAAACAAAGACAGGCTAAGTAAATAAAAGAAAAAAAGTGACAAAGATCTTGGAAGTGCCACTGTGATTATTTAAAAGGGGATAAAAAGTAGAGTTCAGTTCAAAAATGAAAGAATTTAGCTTTAAAAGGATATTTGCCTCCTAAATGCATCTGGAAACAAAATAGAGCAAACCTGTGGTGAGCTACTCAGAACTCCTGGTCAGACCAAGTGTGCAACGAGTTAAGAAGAGGAATTAAAAGGTGCATTGGATTTGCATGGCAAGGCTTTGGTACAGGAGTGGCTTCTGTGGGAAGCTGCTGGAAGCTTCCCCTGTGTCCATGGAGCCAATTCCAGCCAGATTTAAGACAGACCCAGCTGGATAAGGCTGAGCCCAGTGATGCCTCTGGGATGATGTGTGTAAGAGGGAGGGAAAACCTGCACAACTGCAGAGAGAAGATGTGAGAGGAGCAGCCCTTGCAGCCCCCAGTGGTTGGGGTCCCAGTTGTGGGTTTCTCTGGGTCTGGATTGAAGGCACTTGAGACAGTAATTCATGTTTGGACTCAGGTGTTTATTATTTCTTGTCAGTGAAACAGTCTCACTACTGTGAGTTCAGAGGCTTTTCACTAGAAGGCACAAAATGGCTACAATCTCTTGTTCCAAGGTCTTTTAAGACTAAACTATCCAATTAAGAACTGACACCTGGATTATTTTCCCTTTTAACCCAATAACTGATCCCACATAGCCCACAATGGGGACTTTTCTGCCCAATTACAAAATGCCACCCAAACCCATGGAGACGGAGGAAGAAGCAGCATGAAGAAGAAACCCAGGACCACACCCTGTGCCCTCCATCTTGCTTCCATCCACAACACACTAAAAATCCCAAACCCTCAATTTCTCACCAAGTGACACACCTACACTGCTCTCTATAATCTATTTCACACTTTTGCGGATTTGAAGTCTAGAAAACTTTCTCCATGAATGAGGGTCAAAGTCAGTGCTCCCCTGGGGGTCAGGGCACCCCAGAGCAGACAGAGAAATATTCCCAGTGCCCCGGGTTTCCACTGCCAGGGCAGCTTAGGAGGGGCAGGGGCTGTTCCAGGTGTCAGATCTGAGGTTCCTCCAGCCCCTGGTGCAGCCCATGGAGAGGCAGCTGTGCCCCTGCAGCCCAGGGAGCTCCACGGGGAGCAGAGATCCCTCTCTGTCTCATGGAGGAGCCCACTCTGGAGCAGATTTTCTGGCAGGATTTGTGACCCTGTGGGAGATCCATGCTGGATGCTCCCAGTGTGAAGGGAAGCAGTTCCTGAGGTCTGAAGCAGTTCCTGGAGGTCTGAAGCCCAGGTGAAGGACCTGTGTTGGAGAAGTTAATGAAGGACTGTGGGATGAACCCCAGGCTGGAGCAGGGGAAGAGTGTGAGGAGCCTTCCCCTACGGAGGAAAGAGCTGCAGAGACAATGTGTGCTGGACTGACTGCAACCCCTGCAGGCTGGGAGAAGGAGGAGAGCACAAAAGGTCATTATGCACCTTGAAAAGTCACATTTTTGGTGACTTCACTGTAATTTACACATTGGCATTGTTTTGGCAGTCGCTTTGTGGAGATGGTGGCAGTGACCGTGAGTATGTAAGGATAGAAGCCTAAGGAGAATAATCCTCCAAAAACTGAGATGAAATTCTCTCTACTATAATCAGTGCTGTTGTGTAAACCCTACTCCTCCCTGAACAAAAAGAAATTGGTTAAACATCAGCAGAGGCACACGTGAAGGAAAACGTGAAGCTTGTAATTAAATCTGACAGGATGTGAAACTAGGAGCTTCCAGTGTCCAGTGTTAATAAGGAGATGTTTAAATGAACAGTTAGGTGTGTTCAGAAAAAGGTCTGCAAAGTGGGAGAGAAACTCAATGCAATTCTCAAGAACAAGGAAAAGACCTGAGGGATTTTCCCCATGTATTCCAGAAGAATCTGGATCAGACAGTGTAGCAGCTCAGAAACTCTTCTGCATTATTATGAGATCTCAGAAATCCCATGGAACCAGGTAATGAATGTATTTATGGCCAGTTCTCTGCAAAAGCAGGTATGGAGCTTACACAACCAACTGTCTGCAGTGAATTAATGATATAATGAATTCATTATTTTGGAGCACAAGCTGTGGGGCTGGAGGACAGGGAAGCCAAGAGGAGTCAATGGCTTCTATCCTCACAGTGAGTATCTCTTTCCATCAGTATCCCACATTAACACAATTTACCTGGTGAAATTTTAGATTCTATTTGCCTTTGTTACCTAGAAAAAAAGAGATAATTTATCCTGAAGTTCAGCTGTGCTCCCCAGGCCTGGAACTCCAAAATTTTCACCCTTGGGTCTTTGTTGCCTCTGTGAAGCTCAGCTCAAAGGCAGAAGAGAAGGTAACAGCAACTGTAAAAAGGGAATTATCATGTGTAGAGTGATGGTGAGGAGTCACCCTGTTAATAACACCTACAAATGCTCCTGTTCCCTGAGTTTCACACATCAGCTAATTCTTGTTAGTGGGGTGAGTGAAGGGGTCAGAGGGTCTCTGCTGTTTCCATCTCATCCTGGATCTCTGCTCTGTGACTCAGAAACCTTTGCACAAATGCTAAATAGGCATTTTCCTGCTCCCCACTCAAAATTAGTATCAAATATGGTTTAATGCACCCAGTAACTCCTGTATGGCTGACTGTCACAGCAGATACTTGGTGCATTTTCTCTACACTTGCTGCAGACTTGAATCTTGGTATGTGAGCCAGTGACCAGGAAAATCTTCCAGGATCTTGGCAGATTTGAATTCTATAATTAATTGTAGAAATATAATGCTGAATGGGGACTACTTTATGGTACTGCCTATCTACACAGTATTACTTTACATGACATATGGTGTAAAAATTGGAGCACTGAAACACTCAGAGTGTGCTTAATGTGAACAATTTTCCCTGAGGTTTGAGGAATTTAGTGCTGGTATATGTAAGTCCTTGATGGTGAGTTGAAATTGGTGAGTTTTGTTGATATGAAAGGCAGAGGGAGAGTTCAATAAAAAACATATCTGTACTCCACATAAATTTTAAAAAAGATAAGAATTAAGAAGAGGATAATAAAGTTGCTATTATTGGCATATTAATAAATATTAAAAAAAGAAGTTAGGTCAAATTTAAAGATAGTAATGGTCTGTGATAAGAGGAAAAATTACCATGTGTCTACTGCAGAATTCACCTTTACTGGGAAAAGATCTGTTTTGTGATAAGCAGTTTCACTAAAATGCCAGTTATTTAATTAATCTCTTTTTGAATTCTCTGAAATTGAGAATATCACTGTACTTCCTTCTCTACCCTCTCAAAATTCCCCTGAAGTTATCACTTTCTAAGAGTTCAGCTGACTAAATGTTTTAGTGCCAATCCTTTAAATTTAAGATTAATTGGCCCTTCAAACAGCTCACACCAAAAAAAATTATTGCCTGAATTCCATCTTGTTTTTTTGCATGTTTAATTTCAAATCCTGGGCACCCTGGGGTGCCTCATGAGCCACCTGCTCCCCGTGTCTGAGGTGTCCTGGTGCATCCCTCACGGCTCTGCTTGCACAGCAGCTTCTCCTGGGGTGCCTTTTCTGGGGCAAATCCCCTGGGGGATGCACAGAGGGGGCAGCAGGATGGGTGTCCATGGAATGTCAGAGGTCTGTCAGCTCTGTGCACACCCAAAAGTGTCCTTTGACTCTTGGTTTATGGGAAATATCTCCAGATCCTTGAGGTTTTAAAGGAGGTTTCTAAGGATTAGTTGATTTAATTAGATTTATTACTGAAGGGGTATTGGGGAGAGACAAAGGTGACACAGACTCCATCATCAGAAGGCATGAAAACACACTTCATTAATAGAAATCTACAGTTCTTATAGAAACAATGGTGGACCTAAGACCTGACTGGCCTTTAGGAATCTTCTCTCACACTCTTGGTGAACAATGAACAGCACACCCTGGAGAACCACATCTATTAACAATGGTTACAGAAAGAGAGATAATAATTGTTTGAATTCTTTCCTGTGTTTCTCACAGCTTCTCACAATTTTCCAGGAAAATCCTGGGAGAACCATGTTTCTCTCTGTTCAGAGATGTGATTACCACAGATTTATGTCTGATTTCAGTTGAGGGAAGGCTTTTAAACAACTCCATGAACTCATCATTGAATATATAAATTGTATTGATTAGAACTGGTTCCAAGTCTTTGTGACTGCACTTTCACTGGCCTAATGCAGTGAAAAATTAATTGAGGCAAAAGATTCTTCAATGAGATAGATGCAATAGGATCTTCACTCAATTCAACTCAAATTTCATGAAGTTTTCTTAAGCAGTCGAAGCAAATTTATTAGGTGGAGGGTGAGTAAATAACTGACTTAGAACTGTAGACAAGAGTTACTTTTTTTTTCTCAGTCAAGCCTTGATATTTCCCATCTTTATGTTCATACAGGCAGAATTCAAGGAAAAAGGAATTGTTAGGAAAAGACTCAAATACTGGGGATAGCAACAGTCAGAACTGCTTATTTTCCCTCCCCTCCCTTATTTTAGCTGCCATGATTTTTAAGACTATTCTGGGTTTTAAACCTTGTGCTCCCTTGCTGTGTCCCTGCTCTCCTCTCCCACAGTGAAACCACCACTTCAACAGCACTTAGGCTTAGCTCCAGGAAAAGCTTTGAAATGCTGCAAGATTAGGAGCAAAGAATCCAAATTTTCATTGAAGATGGCGTGATGGAGAAGGATTCCACTGTGCATAACTCTTATCACACCACAGGAAAGGATTTCATTCCTAAAATTCCCCCAGCCCCATACTTCCAGGGTTTCATGCTAACACACCTTTTGACAGCCATGAGAATAGAAAAGATGTCTGCAGGCAAAGCACAGGAGTGTTCCCTGAACCCTGAGGGTTGCTTTGGCTGGATGGAGAGTCTGTTTTAGCACTTGGACACATCCAGCACGAGGGATGGGGCAAAAATTTCTATGCCACTGCTATGGCAGCTGTGCTCACTGACTGTTTCCAAGGGGTGCAGCTCCTGTCCTCCCAAAATCAGCTGTAACCCATCTCTGCCTTGAAATCCCTTCTGCTGTCTCCACAATCCTTCTGTTTCTGCTCAGAGAAGGAAACTGGAACACTGAAAACCGGAAATTGGAAAAGCATAAGTTCTGAAGGGAAATGGTGAGAGCAAATCTGGCATCTTCCCTGCATACCAAAGATGCACATCTTTATTTTAAACAACACTGTGATAGGTTAAGCAGGACAACAGCTAAACCCTTCCAGATTCAAGGGAAAAAATCTTGATGTTTTAGTGCTATCAGAAGAGTGGCATCAGCTGAAATCAAGATCTGCCTTGATATCCCCCAAAGGTGCAAAGGACCGGACAGGACTGACCATCTTTGAGCCTCACTTCTCTTGTTTCATAACAAATTCTGATGTTTCAACTGTTTTTCAGAGTTTCAGCATGGAAACAGACCCCCAAGACTTTGTGATTTTACCAGGAGGGAGTTACTGTTTATACTTAGGCATCACTGCCTACATGAATGACTTCAGAAAGACTTAAACTTTGTTAAAAGCAGGGAGGAAAATGTCTAATGTCTTTTTTTTTTTTTTTTTTTTGGCATTTAAACCATTTAAACCACATTGCTTTGTGCTTGTTCAGAATTCCACTCTGGCTATGATAATATCCACTGTGACTTACTTTGTTGTGACTCTGAACTGTGACTTTATGTCTTTAATTGTGCAAGACTTTAGAGCACTTTTGAAATATCCCTCAACAGGCCTTTTCAACTTTTAAATAGTTCTCAAACCACTTTTCCCATCTTTTCCTAGGGACCAGGAATGTGGGCAGACAGCACCCTCTGCAGTGAATGACAGGGAAATGATAAAATAAATAAAATGCCCTCTGCCAGGGAATTTTATGGTTTTCTAATGTATAAAATAATATATAATATATAATTATAATATATAAAATATAATATAATACAATATATACTTTATAATATATTTTATTTATATTTGCTGTACCAATTCCATCCGCTCCATCTCTGTGGAAGAGGGAGCACTCTTCCACACTCTGCTTTTTCAGTGGGTGAGCAAAATAATAGAGTTTGGAGCTGGTGTGAAAGCTGGGACAGGCAGTGGCATCTCAGGATACCTGGAAGCATCTGTGATGTGTCAGGGAATGGAGCTGGTGGATAAATTGATTTCAAAATATCCCCAAGTTCATGGCATGTGCTGTTTCAGGTGTTACTGTCTCTTTTCCCCCTAGGCTGTTACCTCTTGTTTACAATGACAATCCTGTCTCGTGCTAGAGATGTGAGAGTTGAGATTTTTTTCCAAGTTGCTGCTTTATGTGAAATTTGTTAAAGGAATCACAGTCAAGGGACACATCTGTTGCAAAATTGGGATCTGATCCAGACTCCAGGCAAACCTGTGCTGGCACAGGTGTGTTCAACCCTGTAGTTACCTTGATGTCCTGTCAAGGCTGACCTAAAACTGAGACTGGACAGAGCTGAAGAATAAAGCAGGGATTGATTAAAAGGCCTCAATGGATGCACCTTGGGCAGCACAGGAGCCCAGCCAGGGCTGTACCCAAGATGAACCAAAATGGTCCCAAAATGGACACCTGGTCATGGGGTCTCTCACTGTGATCAGTTCTGCTCCATTTGCACCTTGCAGTTCATTGTCCCATCCCAGCTTTAGCCCAGGCAGTCCCACCCTGCTTGTTTTTCTCTCTCCAGCCCACGGGGTTTGTGCTCCTGGGCTGAGATTTGGATCATTTGTCCTTGGTGCCCAGCTGGAGCAGGAATTGTTTTGTCTCCCTGCTCTGTGCACAGAGCTCACCATCCCATAATATGAAGCCCAGACCCACACACTGAAGCAGCACAGAATCTGAAAAATAGAAAAGCCAAAACATGAGGCATCAAACTCATATTTCTTTCCAACAAGGAGTAGGAAATCCCCACTTCCCTAGAAGTGTTCCAGGCCAGGTTGGATGGGGCTTGGAGCAACCAGGTCTAGTGGAAGGTGTCCCTGCCCATGACAACAAGATAGTTTTTAAGGTCCCTTTCAAACTAAACCATTCTATGATTCTATGTTAGAACATGAGAAAATTTTGGAACTACACAATAAATTCTATTTTCTGCTCTTTGAAAAAATGTTTTTGTTTCCAAATCTTTTCCACAATAGTTTTCAGGCTTTCCAAAGTATTCTGGTTTAAAGTTCATAGAGATGTCTAATTTTATTGAGAGCTAGGTTAGTCCTGGTCAAAATTAGATTAATAATGGTTTTAACAGGTGGGTTTTTTACTTGTGGAATGCTAGCACCTCCTCATAATTCAAATCATGTTGGAAATGTGGGTTATTCCTCTTTGATCTGAAGTTTGGTTGAACAGTAGAGATTGAAACAAATGTGAATTAATGTCCCTTGCTTTATATGGCCATATATAAAACTTTATGGTTTAGTGGGTTTGACTCAAGTTGTGACCTGACACAGAGAATAAAATAAAATTATTTACTCTCAGCATTTCTCCTCACTCTATCCAAATTTATGTAAGGCCAAAGGAGCACCCACCCCTGAATATGGGGCTGAAGGGAGTTGCAGGATGTACAGAACAATTTCTCCTCCAGCCTTCTAAGCTTCTGAGCAATTTGATATTTAAAGCAATCATTTACCATGGTCAATCAATGAGAAAAATCTGCTAGAGGATTTTTTTATTGCTCTTTGGTTTGCTTGCTTGAGGTTGGTTTTATTTCCTTCCCAGAGCTGGTTAAAAAAATCCAGAGTGATTGCACCACTCATCAACCAAATTCTTTTAGTCTTTTTCTTGACACAGCCCTGGAAAAGACTGAAGGATGCTGATGGCCACTTCGAGACCCTCAAAAAGATTTTTTTGCAAATACTGCAAATTCTTCCTCACTGCGTTGTAATGAAGAACCTGGTTTTGGTAGACTAAAAATATCCCAATGATCACAGCTAAAGATGGAGGGAAATAAACTGGATTTCACTGTGCTTTCATGCTCTGAATTACAGTCACCATGCCTTAGGATGATCTCACTCACACTTATTTCTAGGTAAGGTGTGGGTGAAGGCTGTTACAAGGTCAAGGAATGATCCCAATGTAGGTGGGAACACTTCAGACTGGAGAACAGGGTGCCACTCAATATTGCATGGAAGGAAAAGCCCTCCAAGGAAAATCTTAAAGCAGCCTTGTTGTCTTGCTCTAGAAATGTGTAAAAGCAAAGTTGTTTTCCCTGGTTTTGCTCTGATGAGTCATTGGAGAAAAAAATAAATGTCAGTCACATCTTAAAAGGGAAAAATGTCACCTGCTACAATTTTGCCAGGCTGCTCAGACTGGTGGACAAAGCAAGAAACCATCATGAGCAAAATTCAAGAGTAGCTCCAGAGGGATTTCTGCTTAAAATCCTGTCAGGTGGATTTTAGAATCTAAAATAGAGCTAGTGCTGTTAAACTCCTTTGTAAAGTGCTCATTTTCTGGACAAAAGGGAAAAAAAAACCAAGCTAAATGATGATGATGACTATTGAATTAATAATCTTGTTCTATCTTATTCTATAGCTGTTGAGTACATCAAATAGCTACTAAAATCATTATTTCAGCATGTAAATTTCCGTATAATATTTATATTTTCTATTCACAAACTATGGACTTTTCCTGTTGTACTTCTCTTTGTCACTTTCACCCTCCTATACTTCTTCCCATATGTATATATTTTATTTTCCTCAAGACATGAAGCAGCTTTAATACCATTGTGTTGTTCTTTGGGTCTTTTCAGGCTCAATAATGAGCCTGAAATATGTCTTGTTTGGGGCAAAGCTCTGGGGAAAAAAATGAGTTGTAAAGCAATATTTAGGTGAATTTCCATGAGCTGCAGCTGGGCATGGAACACCTTCCAGTATGGAGAACTCCATGATGTAAAACTAAAGTGGTGTTTCCCTGCAATAGATTTCAGTAATTAATGAAGTAATTCAAGTGCCTTTAAGGATTTTTAGCCTTGGTCTTCCAGGATGCTCTGGCTTACTTTTTAATTATTTCCCTTTTGGTTCAAAAAAGATGGACATTTGTGTGCTTTTTCTCCTACAAAAATTTTACTCCAGTCCTAAAATCACCACGTTCCCCTGACCCTCAGCAGTGCTTTCCAGCAGGGAGGTGGCAGGATGGCTCACTCTGTTGAACAGCAGGAGATTGAACATCAGTACTGCAGTGTTTGTTCATAATTATTTATATAATTATGTATGTGCTATTTATATAATTATGTATGTTCTGGAATAGAACTTGCTGGGGAGGAAAGAGAGGTACGGCCTCCCATGAGAAATATCAGCTCCCAGAATCTCATGTAAATATCTCAGCAAAGCAGTTTTTTAGTGTCCTAAAGTCTTCTTCACAAGATTTTTGTTCAATAAAACCCCCCAAAGAACTCAAAGTGTAACTGAAGAAAAGGAAAATGACAGAATGTGTGTAACAGTAACCCTGCCTGGATCCCCCAGGCAAACTGAGACAGATCCACAACCTAAACCTCTGCTTTAGGCTTGAAGATGGTATTTGCCTCAAATTTTAGACACTACCCTGACACAAAGGTTCCAGAAATCTTTTGTCCAGGACTTTATCTCCTTCTTGCAGCCCAAGAAATCAACTCATCACCATAGCAAGAACAGAGGAGGCAGACATTACTGAGGGTAGAAGTTACCTTCTCATCATCCCAAAGACAAGAAAAGATTCAGTCTGCCATCTGAGGTTCAGTTTTGGGAATTATCTCTTCATCTCATGCTTTTGCATGGGTAAGATATGTGTTTCCATACTTGGAGTATTAGAGTACATACAATCTGCTACATAGAAATGTGGAAGTGAAACTCAAAACTATGAAAATATCTAGATTTATATCAAGCCTGAGGACTGTGCTGCTGTGCTTGGGCACTGTCTGCCCTTGAGGGCAATATGAAGCTACACAAAATATTTTGCTTAAGCAAAATATTGTGAGTGATCCTTCTCTGTAAGATCCTCCATCATAAAACTTAGCACCTTAGCTCAAATACAAGAGAATTAAACTCTAAAATTCTGTATGATTTAAAATTCTCCACTCTGTCCTATCCTGAGTGAAGCAGGCAGGATCACACATTTCATGCATTTCAATTTGAATTTCAAATAGCTGCTTTGAAGTCCTTAAGGGAGCAGAACACCTGATGACCACTCTGGGTGTTGTGGACTCGTTTGCCAGCATTGATGATCTCCTCCTTGCTCCTTCATTTACTCTGCCTATCAATTAGTCTGGCATTGTTCTGGAAGTTACTGTAATTGGCAGGTTGTGCAGACACAGCTGACAGCCACTACCCAGAAAGGTGGGGGAGGATGAATACATTTAAATACATCTGCATAGTGAAAATGAGCCCCTAACAATAGCAAGTGCAGACAGCCTTAAAATAATTTTGAGAATACATCACAGTCAAGGAGAACAGCCCAAAGTATCCCACTGATTGCAATCTGAGAGGCTCAGAAGGAGATAAGAGAAGTGTTCAGCAGCTCAGGATGCAGAGACATTTGGGTGTCTTTGGCTTCTCATCTCATCTATCAAACACATTCTGAGTGATTCTGTGCTGGGCAGTTCTGCTGCTATTTCTGAAAGGATGTAAGCAAGGCTGAGCACTCAGGTTGATTTTGATGTCTTAGGTGCTGTGTGTGAAGTGGGAGCATTATTGCAATACTGATCTCTGCTCTCTGGTGACCAGTGACAGCACCTGAGGGAAGGGCTGGAGATTTTTCAGGGAAGGTTTGGGCTGGGTATCAGCAAAAGTTTTTTCCAAGATGCTACCCAGTGCAGCTGTCATGGTTCCAAGCCTGACAGAGCTCAAAGAGCATTTACTACAAATGTTTTCTTTTGGTTTGCATTGTGTTCCTCATAGCTTGGCATAGTAATTTCTATTGTCTTCATCTCCCCACTTGCATTTTTCTCAGCCTATCAAAAAGAAGCTTTTCTACCTTAGCAATTTAACCTGCAGGATATTCCCTGGGATTTCTTGTTAGTGCCTTGGAGCTTGCCTGGCTTTTCCCTGTTACACACCTGCCTTTATTATCCATTATTCAGTGCTCACTGTTCAGGAGTCAATTAACCAATCTTTTTGTTTAAGTATTTTGAAGAGTGGGCTACATGCTTTGATTTTTATTTTAAGTTTTGATTCTGACATTTTGTGGGGGTGGCCTTGATTCCTTTTTTCCCTTTTCTCAATGCAATTTGTGCTTTGCTCTCCATGGGGAAATTAGTTTTCTACTCAATCTTTCACACAGACAAAGGAAAGCTTGATGATGTTCTCAGCATAACTGGAGGGTTTTTGTGAAATCATCTCTTACTGTATCTGGGACCCAGTGGCAGAGCTGCAGTCTGTTAAGTCAATAAAATGGGAAAAAATCACATTGAGGGTGTGGAGTTAGAGGGGATATTAATCAACAGATAATGTCTTCATGTCTGCCTATATTCCTGCTGCAAAGCTGACTTCATGTAAAGCCTTCTGGTCCATTCCATGCATCAAACTCCAAACTGGAGCTGTTGCATTCATTTAAATCAGTTTAAAATGTTACCAGGGACATTATGTTTACCAGAGCTGTCCAGAAAACGCATCTGGCTAAAATCCTGTTCGTGTTTCAAATACTTATCACAAGTTTTGCCTGAACTTTTTAAAATTACAATTAAATATTAGCATGGAGGAAATTTACATTGAACCAAATGATTACTTTGCAATTACAAGACTATATAAAATGATTAAATATTTACAAGATTATATAAAATAATTGAATATTTGCTTTGTAAGAATTTATGTTGAATATTTGATGAAGTTTCTTTCTGGTCAAGGAGGAATTATGTTCTCTGACCAGTGTTATTACAAAACACAGCCCCAGTGAATACAGTGAGTTATTTCTCTAAAGGAAATGATATTAAAATCTCAATAATGCATAAAATTTAGTATGAAGTTTTAGTACCCTGGAATAATAAGTTTACAGCCATCTTCAACTTTCTTCTTTTTCTTTCCCCAGAGGGAAATCTCCTTAATATTTAAAATGTGTATAATTTATGTAGTATATATAAAATAAATGTTTTGTATGATGTCAGGGCATGGTGAGACCAGACTTTGCTGGGTTTGCAGTGACAATGTTATAATGTGAAGATGCTGACCAGTTACTGCCAACAATCAAAAAAAGATATCAAATTTATCCAAAGTTCATAGGGTAATAATTTTGATTTGGACAAGTCAATTTTTTTTTTTAATCACAGAATTCCCTAAAATGTGTCTAGAGTCAAGCTTTCAAGCTTTTCCAATATTTCAATAGTTTTACCCATAAATTAAGCCTTTTAAATTATTTTTTAAACATTGTTTTATTTCCATTATGTTTGCAAGTTTGAACTCTTATCCCTACTGATAAAACCCATAATGTTGGAGGTCTTCAGCATTGTGAAGCTGCTCTCAGCTTGTTTCAGTATTTGTATTTTTCTGTCCTGTCAGGAACATAAAGGACTGGCTGAAAGCATTTAAAATCAGGATTTACATGCTCTGAAGCCACCAGTTCCCCCCCACTCATTCTGGATGATCCAGCAATTTGGGTTTCTACTCAGAAGATGCAACTGTCAAGGGTTATCTCAAAGAAATAAACCTATCCTGTGGCAAAACCCTTTATTCCTATTGCTGGGGTGATCATCCTAAAAAATCACCAAGGAAAATGGAGATCAATGAGAGTGTAAAGCGTGTACCAAGGTACTCTGGGGAAAGAATCTGGGGAAAGGGAAAGGAGGAAAGAGCCAGGAATTCCTTAGCAATGATCCTAAAGACTTAGAAACCCTAACCCAAGTTGTGAGCACTGGTAACAGCACACAGCACAGATAAATCTAGCTCTGTGTTGTCTGCAAGGCTTCCTTGTCATGCAATCATTTGATAATTAATGTATTCAGCTGGTGATTAATGCAGTAATTACATTGTGATATATTGTAGGGCTTGTTACACTTGTCAGGTAACACAAACAAACATTGAGAAAAGTGTAGGCTAAACTACAGAGAGTTTTGTTTAAATGTAGGTGTCAAATAACTAATTAGCAGATTTATACCAGAAAAGAAAAAAGTCACCTAAATGATTTAGGATTTAAAGCAACTTGCATATTCTGTGTCTAGGAGAAGGCTTCCTCAGGAGAGAGTATTTCCTACATTTCCTCATGCAGAGGTCCATGCTGAAGTTCTCTTAGGCAATTTTGTGTGAAACACAGATATTGACACAAAAATATTGACACAGATATTGTTCCCAAAGCTACCAGAAAACGAGTGAGTGTCCTGGTCTGTGGTGTGAGGTCCCCAGGCTGAGGTGAGAGATGGGAATTTGACTCCATGTTCTCAGAAGGCTGATATATTGTATTACATTACATTATTATAGAAATTATATACTAAAACTATACTAAAGAAAGAGAAAGGAGACATCAGAAGGCTAAACAAGAATGATAATGAAAGCTTGTGACTGACTCCTCAGAGTCTGACAGAGCCGGCTGTGATTGGTCATTAATTAAAAACAATTCACATGGAAGCAATCAAAGATGCACCTGTTGGTAAACCACCTCCAGACCACATTCCCAAGCAATCAGATAATTATTGTTTTCATTCTTTTCTGAGGCCTCTCAGCTTCCCAGGAGGAGATCCTGGGCAAAGAGGATTTTACAGAAATTATCATGGTGACACGGCTCCAGCTCACAACCCGGTTTGCAACGCTTCCCCAAGGCTTCAGGGTGGCAAAATCCCAAAAAAAAAGTCACTAACTCTGAGCTAGAGAGCTCAGCCAAGCCACATCACTCATGAACCTGAAGTCAGGCACAAAGCATCTTTGGCGCCAAGTGGTGATTATTTTCTGAGCAACTAATTAGCTGAGATGCAATTATCAGTTTTTTGTAATAATCTACCAATGCATGTCAGTGCATGTCCTCCAAAAGCCTTGAATTTGTCCATCCCAGTGAGCTGGTGAGGAATGAGAAACCTCTCTTCTCTCTTCTTTTGTCTCTTTTGGGACATGGCAGATGCATTTAGCAGTAGATTAAAATTACAAATCTTTATACAGAACCCATTGCAACCAACAACCCTTTTCCCATAGATTAGAGTGAGCATTAGATCAAATATTTGGGTGTATAAAATCAGCAGATGGATGAACCCATCAGTCCTGTTGAGGGCATTTTGGAGTTGGAGCATTGCCTACATCTTCTTTGAGCTTCCCAGGATTCACAGGGAAGTGACTGTTAATTGACTTTTTTAATGTACCTCACACTGACTGGTTTGGTTTAGCCAGAGAGAGATTAAAAAATAAATTATGTGTAAGTAAATGAAAGCAACTCTGATAATCTGTTCAGCAGCAGTAGGAATATGCCTTATTTCATCAATACTGATGGTATTTTCATGGTCTTGGAACTTGGATTTACATCCTTTATTTCCATACATACAGGAAAGGTGTTTTGTATCATGCTGCCATACCAAAGGGGGAAGAAAAAAAGAGGACAAATGAATGGATGAACTCTTTAACTCTTTTAAAAGAACAAACTGAAAAGGTTTCCTTGGTGAAACCCAGACTTCAAAAATGATTATGAGAAGCTGGAAAGGGAATAATAGAATTTTTCTTTCTTTCTTCTTGAGATTGATTTTTTTCTTTTCAAAGGTGACAGATCAATATGGTCTATTTTAAAAGCATTTCTTCCAGCCAGTTTTAAAGCCATTGTTCTTGAGGAGAGTTCTCTCAAATCTCATTTATTCTGAATGTTTTTTGTTTGTGTTTTCTTTTCCCCTCCGAATGTTGATGGGTAAGGTTAAAAGGCAAGTATGATATTAAGGACTTGTGACAAATGGTGTTAATGGGAACTTTCCCTTTTCTTTTTCTGGGAACTGACTCCATTTAAATTGCAGCTGATGCTGGAGGAAGAGCAGATTAGCCAGGATACACCAGGATGCTCTCCAACCTCCACTAGACTCCACCAGGTGCCAGTGGGGGATTAAGTGGAACTAGAGAAAAAAAATTCCAAATTCTCCAGCTGGCAGAAATAGCAGCAGGCAAAGCAAAGACTCACAGGAAAAATAAAGCTGCAAAGTGTTTGGCTTAGGTCAACCCTCTTCCCAATAACTCAGTGGGTGTGGGATGACGTTGGGGAGATCTCCAGCCAAACCAGCCAAAACCAGGTTTTGCTGTTTCCAAAGTGTTTCCACCCTTTGGAAACAGCAAAACCTGGATCAATCCCATCTAAATTTAGATATCTATCTGAGGCACCTCTATCTGGTGGACCAGTCCCTCCAGAACTGGTCCATCGTCACTGGAGGCAGAGAAGAAATTCTAAATTTGATATTTTTGGCCTCCATCTCCATCTATGTACTATTGCAAGTGCAAGGCAAAAGGATCCCTAAGTAAGGCACCTTGGAGAAATTACTAATTTTTTTGAATACATCTGAGTTGAGACCTCTGGCTGCAAGGAGCTGTCTGTAGTACCCAATAAATTTTTCTGCTTTTTCCCTGTTTCTTCCCTTCCTTCCACAATTCTCTCGTCTCCCTGTACTTCCCTCCTTCCCTTTTAGTCTACCTGATCCTTTAACCTCCTGTTGTTCCTCACTTTCTCCTGGTCCACACAGTCAAAAACCAACTTCCCTAAAATGTGTCAGGGAGGAACAAGAGCAAATCCACTGCTGTTTGTTATAACTCCCCTTCCAACCTAACTGAAACACTTCTACTTGTGCTCCTCTCAGTGCAATGCCAAGCACAGCAGGGACCCCTGAGCCAGTTCTTGGCTTCTTTTCTGCCTCTGTCAAGGTGGGGATTGAAGTGCTTGAGATGGTATTTCATGTTCAAACTCAGATGTTTATTATTTCTTATCTATATTAGTCTCACAAGCAGTGAGTTCCACAGCATTCTACTATCAAGCTACAAAATGGCTCACCATCTTTCTCTTTAAGAAAGGTCCTTCTTTCTCTTTTAAAGGCTAAACTATCCAAATACGAAATGACACCTAAATTATTTTTACTTTTAACCCAATAACCAACCACTCATGTCCCACAGTGTGGACTTTTTTATCCAATTACACAAAACCACGAAACCCATTGAGGAGAAGGTGAAGAAGAAGGACCAGCCTCTGCCCTAAAACCTCCATCTTAGCTTTTTAGAAATTACTATACCCTAAAGCCTTAAACTATAAGTTTTCCACCATGTGATATTACACATTTCTAATCAAACTCCACACCCATAATCCCAGTGCTATCAATCAATTTTGGAAGCCTTCTTGTAGCTGCATTTCTCTTCACAGAGAAAAGCAAGGCACAATTCTTCCCAAGGATATTTCTGGGATTCACATTCTCTGAACCTCAGAGGAAGAAAAAACAATTCTTATCTCATTTACAGCTCCTGTGTTTTGGAACAAGGGGAATGCATGGTGGAAGATTGTTCACCTGAAGGGAATTGGTAGTTGGATTCTGGTGTGAGTGTTTTGATTCACTGACCAATTGAATCCAGGGGTGTGTGTGTGTCAGCACTGTGGGCTGACAGTCACGAGATTCTGTGCAGGTGAGTTGGGTGCTTGTGCAGATTCAGTGTAATATAATATAGAATTATATAGCATAATAAAGTAATTAATTAGCCTCTGATATCAGTGGAGTCAGATGCATCATCTTCTCCCTTCGTCGGGGGTGCCATGATTTACAATAGCTTCTCCATGGCCTCAGGGCAAAAAATAGTATCCTCCTGTGGGTCTGTGCTTTTCAGTGCAGAAAGTTTAAAATTCTCAGCATCCAGGGTTCCAACACTTAAGTGCAAACACAATAAAAGCAGCAACAGCAGCAGAGGCGTGGGTGGCTCAGCCAGCTTCCCTTTCCTTTGCATCCTCATGGGCTGGAGGGTTCACACAGGCACCACTGGGAGAAGGGATGAATGAGAGCTCCACTTCCACGTGGCAAAATGTCTGCAAATAAACTGCAGAGCAGGTGCTGGGAGAAATTAAATGATTCCACGTAATTTACCGTGGCAGGAGCATCAATTTGAGGATTGCTAAACTGTGAGTTACTGAAACGCTGCATTTTATTACATTTTCAACCAGTAAATGTCAGCTGCTTTATTGGTTTTCACATGCTATCAGGTGCACTGATGAATTTAGCAAACACACCAGTTGGGTTTCTAATCAGCATGGATTCCTCACCTCAGATACTATTAATTCTGTTTCATTTCTGAGTGCCATGGAGCTGGAGGTGTATTTTAGGTGTAATTTGATCCCATCCTAATCAGTTCCATAGCAATTTATTACACAATTTTTCTGTGTCTTGAGCAAAGTGTTATTGGTTCATGGAGTGTGGAGATTGTTTTATTTCATGTTAGTTCTATTAAGCAAGTTCTCTTCACTCAAATCTGGAAGAATATTAAGGCTGATTTGCAACTTGCCTTTCAAAGCAGAAAATAGAAGAGACACCCCCTAAAATCCCTCCAATTTGGCATTAAAAATCATGACCTGGCTAAGCAGTCAATTCAATGCATGATGAATGCCAAAATGAATTAAAAGAACTTTCTATACAGCTTAAATCTTCTGCTGATGAAAAGGGATTTTTTCTTACTGTTAAAGATGAATAAAAAAGGGTCTATCAGCATGGGAACCCTAAAGGCATTTATTGAGTGTAAAGTAACAAAAGAAAAATCATGGCCTAAAAACATGAGTGTGATGAGGAATTAAAGGCATCAAGCCAAGATCACGAAGATGATTTTTATGCTCCATGAATATGACTCTGAATGTTGCAGCACAATCCAGGGCTCTTTCCCTTTCCCAAATCCTGCCAGCCCTGCCAAACCACCTGATATCCCTGTGCACGGATTGGGTCTGTGAGCATGAATCCCCCCAGCCCAGGCTGGTGTGGAGGTGTCTGTGGAGGGAGGAACGTGCTCACTTTTCCCTGCTCAGCACCTCTGTGAGCCAGGCATGAGCTGGAGGTGGGAGAGGGCTTGGGTTGCTCTGGCAGGGAGGGTTTGGGTGGCTGAGGTGAGCTCAGTGTGGGTGGTGGGTTGACTCAGCAACTAATATAAAAACTTGCCAGTGACAACAAGTGGGAAGAATCTAGCTTTATTTTATTTTTTTTTTTTTAAAGCAGGTTGGAGGAACTGTAGGAAATTCAGAGCCTTCCCTCCCTAACCTAAAGGAAGGCTGCCATCTAATGATCATCAGCAGCAATTCCTGCCTTACCACCAACTTGTCCTGCCTTAGAGGAACAAAATAAATTCCCCACAGAGCAGCTTGTTTCAATCTGTAGGTTTGGCAGCCCAGCTACTGTTGACCTTGACCCCAAAGTAGTTGATGGTGTTGGGACCTGGCTCCTGACAGGGCACATGGGGATAAAAGTGCTGCCTATGAGCTGTTAAACATCATCTCTGCCTTTTATTTTTCCCTTCTTGCACCTCAGTGTGTATCAGGAGAGTGATTTAGCTGCCTCATTATATCACCTTTGTCCAGTTTCATATTCAAACGTGCTCATAAAGATCTCACTGCAATACAAAAAAACACTATAGTCACTCTAGGGAACAGATTCCTTGCAATTTCCACCTAGTGCTGCACAACAAAGTTATTCTTTTGCTACTCCCGGGACATCAGGAGCTCTCTGCAATGTGTCACAGAGGAGACACCCACAGCTGACATCCCCATTTCATTCATAGGTAAATATATTCCACATATATATATATACAGGTAAATATATTCCATATATTTGTGTATACAGAAACTGTTCCAGCAAAAACAAGGAAGAAATCTGATTCCATATTTGTGGTATGCAGAAAAAGAAGTGAGACACATAAATTTGCAAAAACATTTAAAAAATTAAAAAAAAATTAGAAGTTTCTAAAAGCAGAGATGGTGAAGTGTTGAAATTAATTGTCTGAGACATTGCTAAACCTCTATTAATGGAGTATTTTGGAAACAGGTTGGACAAAGTACCTGATGAGGTCAAAAATATACCTGATTCTACCTTGGAACCAAAAGATGGACTAGCTCATCTCTGGAGGCCACACACAATGATTCTAGCTTTAAGGGTATCAAAAATGAAAAATCAGAAGGTTCTAGAGGCTTTATAAATAACTTTCAGACTCTTTACAAAAACCATAAATTCTTTTCATAAATAAACTAATTTATCCCGTGCACTTGTGAAAATATGACTGCTTTGTTGCCAGCACTAACACTCCTTTTTTATCTGATAGGGTGAGCACTCTGACCTCTGGAATATTTCCCACCTCCTGGCCCAGTGGTGGCCCAGCTCTCCCATCAAAGGCACACAGCTGTACAAACTGTCCAGCACGGGCTGCAGTTCTGAGCTGCCACATTTCACCAGGGCTTTGCAGTTCCAAGTGAGGTCATTCTGCCACGGTGTTCTCAGGGGTCCCAGGATGAGGGAAGAGATGAGAAAGTTGACTCCATGTTTCAGAAGGCTGATTTATTATTTTGTGATATATATTATATTAAAAACTATACTAAAAGAATAGAAGAAAGGATTTCATCAGAAGGCTGGCTAAGAATAGAAAAGGAATGAATAACAAAGGTTTGTCTCTGACCAAGATGGTCTGGACAGCTGGACTGTGATTGGCCATGAATTAGAAACAACCACATGAGACCAATCCCAGATCCACCTGTTGCATTCCACAGCAGCAGATAATCATTGTTTGCATTTTGTTCCTGAGGCCTTTCAGCTTCTCAGGAGGAAAAAATCCTAAGGAAAGGATTTTTCATAAAACATGTCGGTGACATCATTCCACCCCCTCTCACTTAAATCTGCCCAAATTACACCCTGTGCCAAGTCACAAGTTAATTTAGGCAGTTATTTTAATTTCAGCAGTGCTGTGATGAGGTGACCTCTGAAGGTAGGGGGTTAATATCCCCAGGTCCTTCTGCCACCAACTTTGCTATATCTTTTTTTTTTTTTTTCTTTTTTTCCTCAAAAAATAAACCTGAAATTACTGTAATTCTTTTGGCCTCTTTGGGTGATTCCAGGGGATGTGACTGGTTTCAGCTCACACAGAGGAATCCCTCTGGAAAAAGAAGCAGCTTTTGCTCCAGCACACACAATGGGCAGACCCTTGTGGTTTGTTTTAAAGGAGAGATTCTTCTGCCTTCTCGCCCAGCAAGGACCAGGGCAGTCCCCAGACTGAGAAATTTGTTTTTCTTCCTGCATGGAGTCCTCAGACAGTGGTCCCGGGACCTTTCTGGTAGCCCTTGCTGTCCACAGGTGCCTGCCTCAGGCAGTGAGCTTTAAAAAGATAAGAATTTTTTAATTAATCCTCACCAGCCCATTCCAACACACGTATTTTCCCAAGCTGGAGCTTTGCTGCACTTGTGGTCAAACTTGTCCTGCTCCAGCTGAAATGCCTGTCTGGAAGAACACCATGGGGAGGAAGCAGCTGCAGAGAATACAAGAATGATAAAGTTTGAAAACTTCTAAAATTCTGGATTTATAAAGTGTAAAGCTTAGGGATCAGCAACAACAAAATTGGTGCTGCCCCCACTGAGGGAAGGCTGGTAATTGGTGTCATTTTGTGTAAAACCAAAATTCCCTCACTCATTTTTAAATTGTTTTCGTCTTACAACCAGGCATCTTCACTCTGAATGTGTTTCAGCAATGATCAGATCAGATTAATTGGTTGAAAAATCAGTGTAACCACAAGAAGCCTGAGAAGCTTGTGTTTGGAACTCCAGTCTTGTTTACAGCACAACTGGTGCTGAAATAGAGAGTGGTGGTGCTGCCAGGTGTAAAACTGTGCCTGCTGTGGTGTTGTGGTCTCAGCCCAGGACGAGGTGAGAGATGAGAATTTGACTGCAAGTTCTCAGAAGGCTGATTTATTATTATATCATATCACATCATATCATATCATACTATATTATATATTAAAACAATACTAAAGAAAGAGAAAGGAGACATCAGAAGGCTAAACAAGACTAAATAATAAAAACTCATAACAGACTCAGAGTCTGACACAGCTTATGTGATTAGCCATTAATTAAAAGCAATTCACATGCTAAGTAAACAATTCTCCAAATCACATTTCAGAGGAGCAAAACATGGAAAAGCTGAAGCTTCCCTGGAGAAAAAATCCTGGTGAAGGGATTTTTCAGAAAATATTATGATGACAGTGCCTGGCTCTTTCTTCTCACTGTAGCACTGTGAAACACCTGAATTTCAGCCTGTGCAGACTGAATCTGCACAGTTTTCAGCCTGGCCCAAGGATGTCTGTGACACCCCAGCCTGGGGTGATTGTCTCTGATTCCCTTCAGGAAAAAATGCTGAGCCTTGACATTTCTGAGACCACAGAATCATTAAGGCTGGAAAAGACCTCTGAGATCACCAAGTCAACTGAGTGAATGGAGCTAATTAGCTGAGCCAAGGAGCTCCTATGTAAGCCCAGATCTGTGGCAAACATCCTGCAGGGCATGGCTACAGCACCTGGGGCAACCCCAGGATCAGTCCAGGCTAGGGGTGAGCAGGTGTTTACAACACAAGTTTACAGTATTTGACCTCGCAGAATTCAGATTTCTTCACAATTCAAAGCACCTATGGAGCTACCTAAGGATTTTATCTGTGTTTGACCAGATATTAGCACTTTTTATTCCCTCAGTGCTTTTTACTACTCAGTGTTCCCCATTTTGAGGCTGGGATATTAAGTCCTCAGAAAATTACCGTGTGGTTTGCCAAAAAAATGAACACCATATGCAAATATAGTTTGTTTTTCTCCACTGTTTGTGTTTCTGTCATATCTTCTGTTGCTCTATCTTCAACAGACAAAAAATCCCCCAGAAAACTGGTCAGGATAAGCCATCTTCTCCTGTCTCTACTTCATATTTTTTAACCTCACATCTCCAAAGTAACAGAGAAGCAGATGCTCCCATTTCATTAAAATACTCTTTTTCCTTAAACTGTTAATTCTCATCACCCTCACATCATATTAATCCTACAAGTCAGGTAGCAGTGAATGAGCTGTCACTTCTTTTCACTTTAATTTTTATTCCACCTTTCTTCCTGTGACAGTCAAATCAATTTACTGAGGAAAACCAGGCCTTGGGGACACATCAAAGGTTGGAGAGCTTGGATATTGTTTGTGTGAAGGCTTCTACGGTTCTGATGCCCCATGAGGTACCCAGATTGTCTGCATTGATCTAATGCAGCCATGGAAAACTCCATTTATTTCAGGGTAAAGTGATTTTCTGGTGCTACTTGGGCAAGAAAGACAGTCTTCATCCACCAGGGAGGGTTTCTCTCCTCAAGCCAGCTCTTGTAGTTCCTTGGATGTAGTAATTACATATCCTCTAAACAGAGAGAGACATGGTTCTCCCAGGAAAATCCTGGGAAGCTGTATAGAAGCTGTAAAAAACTTCGACAAAAGGATTCAAACAATTATTTTCTCTCTTTCTGTAACCATTGTTTATAGCTATAGTTCTCTAAAGTGTGCTATTCATAGTTCAGAGAGAAGATTCCTAAAGGCCAGTCAGGTCTTAGGTCCACCATTGTTTCTATAAGAACTGTAGATTTCTATTTATAAAGTGTCTTTTCATGCCTTCTGAGGATGGAGTCTCTGTATCACCTTTGGCTGTCCCTGATACCCTTCAGTGATCCTTGAAAAGGTGTCCTTGTGCTCCACAAGATCCACTTTGCCTTAACTGGCAGAAAAAGTGAAAGAAATGTCTGGCAATGCCATTTTCTCCAGATCTGCTGCTGCTTCTGCAACAGCCACATGCTCGCAGTCTGTCACTTGAGAATGCTGAAAATGCAGGAGAGATGTGATTTTATTCCAGCACCACAAAAGCTCCAGACATTTTTGTCACACCCCCAAATGGTTCCTGAGTGTGTTATGGAGCATCTCAGAGACCTGAGCATCACCTTTTGTGGCATTCACATTCTCTGAAAAAATTCCTTCACCCAGGGTTTTTTCTCCAGGGAAGCTGAAAGGCAGTGAGAGGCTTCAGAGAAAAGGAAAACAATTCTTCGCTCATTTGCTTCTCCTGTGTTGTGCTCATGTGGAATGTGTTTGGAGATTGTTCACCCACAGGTGATTGTTCCATTGCATTCTGCTGGGAGTTGTTTTCACTCTTTGGCCAATCAGGGCCAAGCTGTGTCAGGACTCTGGGGAGAGTCACAAGTTTTCATTATTATCTTTTTAGCCTTCTGTCTGTATCCTTTCTGTATTCTTTAGTATAGTATAATATATAATATATATATTCCTTGATATAATATAGAATAATAAAACAATAAATTAGCCTCTAAAAAGATGGAGTCAGATGCATCATTCCCGCCTTCGTCGGGGCATCCCTTGGTTACAATAACCATTATTCTTCTGTTCTGTGTCTTTCAGAGCAGGTTCCTACTGAAGCTTCTTTTCCTCTTTCCCAAGTGCTATTGATGACATTTTAAAGGATCTATTAAAAACATTTTTATTAATATACTTTCATTAATTTGGAAGGGCTCTTTGCCCTTGTTTGCAGCTACTTGGCATGAAATTAAGTGTTCTTCAGTGAGTTTGATAATGAATCACTTTCTGAGAAGAGATCAGCTGTGGAACACTTCAGTTTCTTCCCAATACCATTCCCTGTTTACCTTCTTTCAGGAAATCTACTGTATTTGATTAAAAAAATACATTTTAATGTTTGCAAAGTAATTATTGTAACTCCTTAATGACCTAATGTGGATAGTTTGCATTCCACAAAGACCACACGGAATGGTTCAACCCAAATGTACTGTGGGACAATGACCCTGGAATAAAATCCTCTGATAGCAATCAGGGGAAGATCCACTTGAATGAAACAGTATCAATCCACAAGATTATTGGTAATTTCTATTTTAAAATGGTCACAAAATGAAGGTAATGTTCTGTGGTCTGTCTATGATCAGGAAAATTATCGAGTAGGAAGACCTTTGAATTGCGGCAGGGTCAGATGAAAAATAAAATTTAAAGGATTGCTATGGTTACCTTCTGATTGAACTCATGAAAGAATGGCCAGCAAAGGTGAGCAGAGGTTTATAGGGGCACAAACCTTCACGTCAGGGAAGACTGGTGATAAAGGGAGCTAATGAAGGACAGAAATTAATTAGACCTCGTGTTTTCAGGAGCTGCTGGGTCACAGTGGCTTGAGATAGTCCTGTCTTTGCAAACTGCTCTGCTGTTTCAGAACCAGCTGGGAGAAATTTCAGCAAATCACTTGGGGTTGGTTTTGGTGTTTTTTTTTTTTTTTTTTTTTTTTTTTTTCTGTTTTGTTTTGTTGTGGGGTTTTTTGATGGTATTAGATGAGATAAAGAGCAGTTCCTGTTACTTTTAACAGATTTCTGACACAGTGAGTAATTAGGGGTTGTGGAATAGCACTCACTTTAAAGACATGGAGATATGTGCTCACTTTCATGACCTCTGCTGCCCTGGAAATATGTCTGACAGGCTGGGGTTTGTTTTGCCCTCAGACTAAAGAGGAAATGATCTGTCATCTTGGCAAGTTTTTAGTATTGGTTTATTAGATCAACTAATTCAGTTATATTTGAACTTTTTTGCTGGCATGTTTCACAGAATGTAAAATGCAATTATCCCATCTGTTATTTAAATTACACAAACTGTAGTCCTTTATTCTGTGTCTCCCTTCAAAAAGCCCACAGCCTGTGATTTACTTGGAGCCACGAGATTCAATTAAAGATTTCAAGTGACAACAAATTTCACACAGTCCCCACTAAGATGTTCCTATGGGTAATTGAAACAACTGTAAGAAATATTGAGACGTAATTATAGGCCCAGATTTTGATAGATTCAGTTTCCAGCCATGAAATCTTAATATGTCTTAGAAAGATGTGTCTGCATGACCAACCTGCTGGTTTTCATGTTGATTTTGTATTGAGCTTGCTGGTGTTAATTGGTGTTAATTGTCAGATTGAAGGCAGTCCACTAAGTACAGCATCTAAAATTATTGGATGTCATTTGATGAAGAAACTGCAAGCTCTTTAGGTAGACTGCTGTAGAAATGCAAAGCTTTCCTTGGCTTATGTTTTTTAATTGCACAACAGGATTTAATCAATGCAAATAAAATTCCTTGTTGAAGCAGTGCACCCCAGGCTGTACGACCCTGTTTGGGGGTGAATTCTATGGTTTTATAAGGGTTGAAGAGTCCAGATAAAAAACATATTTTGGTCTTGCATACAAATCAAACACTTCTAGCATGGGCCCCTGGAGGTAGCTTGAGGACAGCAAAGTATTCAATTCCATCAGCTGCAAGCCCCAGATCCCTAAAAGCAAAGAAACAGTTAACACTTTAAAAAATTAGCATCTCTTGCAACATTAGCAAAGCTCAGAAATGCATATTTCATTAGATATGAACACACCAATTTTTCATACCTTTGGAAGGTGCAGGAGTAACAAGCCTTAATTTGAATAACTAAATACCATAATTTCAGCAATGCTTTTTTGCAGATATGAAATTTAAATGTGAAGCATGAAGCTATTTGCCTTCTGACATGGTTTTTTATTATCGTTTACTTTAAAAAATATTATTTATTAAAAAAAAAATTACTCTCTACATTTTTAGATTTTTTTTCTCATAAACTTGGTTCACAAATTGGTAGAATCTACAATTACACAAGCTGCAATTACCTTAACAGATGGAAGGAAAAGGCTTTTCCAAAGCATTCCCAGACTATCTAAACCCCAAATTGCCTGTATTTGGCTGTATATTTAGACATATTTGCCTAAAATTGAGATTAATCTGTGCCACGATGTCCAACAAGTAATTTATACATAACACAGGATGAGGAGGACAATCCAGATCTCAAATGTGCATCATGGTGGAGGGTAAAACATCTTTTCATGATATATATTATTGGATATAGAAATATATTATATTAAAAGTGGATTTTTGTTCCATATCCCTCTGTATAAAGGTGTTATTCAGACCACAAAAATTTAATATTCTGTGGTTGCCACTTAATTACATGCTCATGGCTCCTTCAGCAGCTCTTCAATAAAACCAAATAAATTTGAAAGCCAGGAGGGAAAGAGAGACCCTGTAAGAGAAACCAGTGCATTTTCTGTAAATATAAGAACTTAAGGCAGGTAGTTCTTGTCAAAGGGTTTCTGAATTCAGGAAAAGAGATGCCTTCTTTCTGCTTGTGTTCTGCACTTCTGGTAAGACTTTCAATTTTGCTTGAATATCTCCAAGACAAGTTTCAATTTTAGTAGATGATCAGGCCTCATATGACTTACAGGAAAAAATATATTTAATATCCTCATGTTTATTTTTGGTGAGCAGATGCCTTATGAAGAAAAGCAGCCACATGGGGAAAAGGGAATTGTTATTGGAAAATGACTGTGATATTTATCTCTTTTTTTTTTTTTTCCATCTGTAAAGAGCATTCTTTGGTGTACAAGCATGAAAGAGTAGGGATAAAGGAGCACATGGAAACAGCCCATTACTTATTTCAGCTTGTGTGAAAGTTTAATTTAATAAAAAGAAAAAGAAGTAATTTTTTCCCCTCTAACAAATCATAAAGAAGCTGATTTTATCCTTCACTTCAGCTGTGAAAACCAATGAAGCAAACATCCAAACCAAATTTCCTTTACCTTAATTAATTGTAGCAGCCCCCAGAAGGAAACACTCCACTTCTGTGCACATGGAATAAAATGCTGGAGCCTTTTGGATGCAGCCCTCTGGGGACACTTTGCAGTGCTGCCAAAAGGAAAGGTCACACAGTGTCCTTGATGAAGGACAGCACTGATGCAATAAAAATGAAAGTTGAGTGTGGCATTCACATGCTCTGAAATAATCCCTTCACCCAGGATTTTTCTCCTGGGAAGGTGAGAAGCCTCAGAGTAAAGGAAAACAATTCTTATCTCATTTGCTTCTCCTGTGTTGTGCTCATGTGGAATGTGTTTGGAGATTGTTCACCCACAGGTGATTGTTCCATTGGATTCTGCTGGGAGTTGTTTTCACTCTTTGGCCAATCAGAGACTCTGGAGAGAGTCAGGAGTTTTCATTATTATCTTTTTAGCATTTGGTAAGTATTCTTTCTGTATTCTTTAGTATAGTATAGTATTCTTTAATATAATATAGTATCATAAAGTAATAAATTAGCCTTCTGAGAACATGGAATCAGATTCATCATTCCTGCCTTCGTCAGGGCATTCCTGACGAGGTTTCTGGTGTCGAGATGACCCCGAGGTGTTAAAAAGTCTCTTTTTTTCCCAGCCCTAAGACCAAAGAAGAAGTTGGGATTCCTCAGGTCTGCTTTTCAAGGTTGTTTATTTTCTCTTACCTAATACATTGTCATTCTGACCTGCTGAAGTCTGTCCAGCAGGTTGGGTTGAGGCACACTGACCTCCCTCAGGGCAGTGTTATCTTTTTATACTAAGAACTACGTGTACTTTATTTACAATTATTTTCCACTACCTATCATCTGTGTTAGACAGTCTGTCTGTACTCTAAACCAATCCAAAATGCCACCAACACAGCAGAAGATGGAGGACAAGAAGAAGTAGAAGAAAGACTGAATACACCCAGATTTCTCCATCTTGCCTCCTGAACCCCCATTTTAAAAATCCCCAAATTCTACTTTTTCACCCTATGATAAATTCACTAACATTCTACTCAAACCCTTTTGGCTTGCAACTCCTCGTACAAAGTTGGTAATTGTTTTTTCCCTGGGCTAAAATCAAAGCACAGGTGTCTGACTCCATGCCAGGGTCTCTGAGCCCCCTGCCAGGGTCTCGAGTCCTCCAGGGCAGCCAGAGGAATGTCCTGGGTTTCGACACATTCCCAGCAAATACAATATTGAGGCTGTTTTCTTTCATTCCACCCCTGGAAATTTAGGATAAGTTCTCAGCAAGTCCCTCCAGCAGTTTAGGATAATTCTGCTCGTACCCCAAAACCTGATTTCAGCACAACTTAGAAACCATCAGGCCAAAAATCCCACAACTTTCCAGAGGATTCTACAAGTATATCGGAAACTGGTTAATTCTGTCATTCCAGTGACCTCAGACGCCACAATCAACACAGGAAGTGACACATTTGTGTGTGAAATCTGCAGAGGGGCAGTGAAACAAAGCTGGGCTGATGCTGCAAATATTTTCAGAGCACTGAACTCATGATGAAGATTATGCAGGTGGTGATTCCAACCATTGGGATTCATGGGTGCAAGTCAGAGAGGAAGGAGATGGGAGCAAATTTATCTTCCTGCTTGATCTCTGGTACAGGATTTCCCAGATAATTTCACCCATTGTTCTCCTGCCTGGCTTTAGGTTGAAATTTACCTTCCAACAAAGCATCCACTTTTCATATGGGGAATTCTCCACTCTTCTCAGTTGCCATCCTGAAAGCTAAATGTGCCATTTCTCAACTGCTTTTTATATTTTCTTACCTTCAAAATGGTCCAAAATCACAGAAAGCCTGGTGGTATCTCAATGAGGTTGTGCTGTTCTGCAAGGGAGTGGGATCTTACTGAAAATTATAAGGCGAAAATGAGATTTAGCACTTTAAAGAAGAATGAGAGCACAGTATCGAGCAGGTAGGTGTAACAGAGAGGAAGGACATGAGTTAAAATAACCCTATTTCATTTAGGCCAATTTTTTTTTTTTTCCTCTTCTGGATTCTTAGGTACTTGGTTGCACTAAGGACATCTGTCCTTAATGGAAATTACAGATGTAAGTTGGTTACAACACACATTGTAATTGAACAAGGCTGAAGTTCTTTAAACAAAGGGTTTTTTAAATATATACATCATTAAAAGAAAACCTAAGCCACTCACCTATATAAGAATTGAGGATGGAGCATGCAAGGATTCAGGATTTTGAAGTGGAAATGGTGGAATCAATGAAAAATGAATCACCCATAGAGGAGGGGCAGTCCATTTCTGATATAAATATTGTTTGACATGAGAAAATGATCCAACACCTGAAGCTGGACTAATGGTAACATTAATTGGAAAGTCTCCCTGCAGAAAATCTTAGATTCTTCAGATTCTGCTTGGATTTTAGTTATATTTTCAGACAACTTAATTATTCTTAAAGAATTTATTTCTCTTATCAGGATGTGAGTCCTTGAAGATCCTTTTCAAGCTTTGGGAAGAAGTGAGATTTTCAGCAAGCACTCAAACTCCCAGCTAGAAAATTTGCTATTCCATTTCTTCCCCCCCCCCCCCCCCCCCCCCCCCCAAGAATCTCATTTGATAAATAACCAGAAGTTGCTCAAGCTCTAAAGTGGAACATCAAACATTTCTGCAAAAGCTGGCAAAGCTGCTAAAGGCATGGTAATTGTAATGAACAGCATCCCCAGAACCACTGCCTCCTGTGACTCACATCCTGTTTCACTCATGCAAGGTATGAAGTTTATACAAAGGATTAATTGATGACAAACTTTCTCCTCTACGGATTACAAGTGAGGAAGCTGTAACAATATCAACATCCAAACAGTGTTATCAGGTATTACAACTGATTTGCACTGCAGAGTGCAGGATTGTGAGAGTGTTCACAGGGGTCCCAGGATGAGGGAAGAGATGAGAATGTTGACTCCATGTTCAGAAGGCTGATTTATTATTTTATGATATATATTATATTAAAACTATACTAAAATAGAAGAAAGGATTTCAGCAGAAGGCTAAGCTAAGAATAGAAAAGGAATGAATCACAAAGGTTTGTCTCTGACCGAGACAGTCTGGACAGCTGGACTGGGATTGGCCATGAGTTAGAAACAACCACATGAGACCAATCCCAGATCCACCTGCTGCATTCCACAGCACCAGATAAGAATTGTTTGCATTTTGTTCCTGAGGCCTCTCAGCTTCTCAGGAGGAAAAATTCCTAAGGAAAGAATTTTTCATAAAACATGTCAGTGACACAGGATTTCAGGTGATCTTTTAAATTGCACCTGGCTCAAGCCAAATGTTAAGGAAAATTTGAAATTCTGACAGCTTCTGATGGAGAAAAATCTATGTTCTGTGATAGTTTTTACTTTCCTTTTGAGATATTGGACTGGTATGGATCACTGGTGATCATTTGATTGTGGCATAGAAAGAGATTTATTTATTTTAAAATCTCTCTAAATGGAAATATATGGTCCTGATATGTATATACATGACCCAAGAAGAATAAAGAGTGGCCCAGCTCTGGTTTATTCACTAATCTCTTATGAATTGAAGCCCAGAATAATAAAAGACTGAAATACAAGGAGGGGGATTCAAATGTGGGATTCAGATTCTTTGCTACCTGGGAAGAGAATAAATGCTTCCAGGTATGTAACTTCTCTATTTTCTTAGGCAACCTGTCACTGTGGGACGTCAGAGTGGCAGGGCAGAAAGAGTTTCATCCTTGCTAATATTTTCAAGAAATTGCATGTATTTACACTGAATTTTAAATTATGATTAAACTGCCTAAATACCAAGGTACTGTAATATTGGATTAAAAAAAAATAAAAATCCCAAACAAACAACAAACTAAAGAAATTTTTACCTGTAAGAAACTGGTCAAACTAAACTGAGATTGCAATTCTTGCTCTTCTAATCTGCTCTAGCTTTGTGCAGAACAGTGTTTAGCCAGTCTTAGAGTGTCACTGAGATGGCCAAACTCCAAAGATCAATACATGGCTGGTTCTTGAGACAGGTCGGTGATGTTACCTGCATTTGGTGAAGGACAGATCACCATCAAGAGAGAGTTAAATGTGGAGACAAACTGGGAAATCAACTTGTAAAAATCTCGGAATGAAATTCTTATGCTCAAAAATATGTGGGGTGGTGGAATAGAAGAAGCTCATTTTTTTCTTTGAAGCAATGTAGGGATCTGGAAATATCTGTGATATTGTAATTAGTTTTGGCAAGTTAATTGTTCAGGTGAATGTTTCAGGCCAGAGCTCACAAAGTAATAAAAAGTTCAGGTTGTCCAGTTCTCAGAAGATCACAGAATCACCCCAGAATTTTTGAAGAGGCAGAGATTGTGGCATTGTGTGTTTTTAGAATCAGTTATTCCTTTTGTAACTCAATAATGGTTCGGTCCTCGGTTCCCCCCCATGTACTTTCCTCATAATGGTTTCTCCCCATTGAAGCTGTCCCCCCATCCCTGTCTGTCATGGTAACCACCCCCCTTACCTCGAGAATTCTCTGTGTCAGTCATTCCTTAATTTGATGTATGATTTGCCCCTGTAGTTTTTCCCCTCCCCTGTGTGATCCTCAGTGGCTTAGCTGTAACCCACGCTCCTCCCTGGGTCCTTGCTATTGGTAAGCTTTGTGTCTCCTCCTATCACACCCACTCCCTTTATCAGCGCCCCCGCTCCGGAACCCCTTTGTCACCTCTCCCTGACCCCACCGGGGAAGAAGATTAAAAGATCCTTGGTACTTATACCAGCATCCCTCCTCCTTCCTTTGCTTTGGTACCTCGTAGCCAAAAATCCCACCCACGCCGCAGACGGTAACCACTGCCAGGGTTCCGGAGGGAATCCGGGAGTGGCACTGCGTGTGGCCATCTTCGGCCTGGCACCCGCACAGCCCTGCGGCCGCGGGAGAGAGGCTACAGCAGATGGCCGAAATAAAAGAGGTTGTTGCACCTCATCCCTCTGCCTGGTGGCGACTACTTTTGACTGCAGCCACATCCTCTCGAGACTCTGGCTGCTCAGAGTGACCCCGAGATGAGTTAGAAAGTCTCTTTTCCCAGCCCGGTGGTTGAAGAAGGAGTCAGAACTCTTCAGTTCTCATTCTCAAGGTTGTTTATTGTTTCTTATCTATGAAATTCTTTCTCTGGCCTGCTGAGGTCCGCTCAGCAGGACAGACAGAAGCACTCTGCCTGCCCTAGGGGCGGTGTTATCTGTTATACTAAAAGCTATAACTTTCCAATGCCTATCACCTGTGTTAGACAGTGAGCTTCTACTCTAAACCAGTCTGAAAGTGCCAACATCACCCAGAAGACGGAGGCCAAGAAGAAGAAGGACAAAGGCTGGACATGCCCAGATTCCTCCATCTTGCTCCCTGAACCCCCATTCTAAAAACCCCAAAAAAATCTATTTTTCACCCTGTGATAAATTCACTATCATTCTATTCAAACTTTTGTGGCTTGTAATTCTTCATATGAGGTTGGTAATTGTTTTTTCCAAGGGCTAAATCAAAGGCACAGGGGTCTTGGGTTCTGTGCCAAGGTCTCTGAGCCCCCTGGGCAGGGCCTCAAGCCCTCCAGGGCAGCCAGAGGAATTTCCTGGGTTCTGGACAATATCTTAACAAAAAAGGAAAAAATTTTAAAAACTAGACTTGGATAAGTTTAATTTGAATTTTTAAAAACTGCAGTTATTAATTCTTTGGAGGAAAGAATGTGTTTGCCTTGAGATGCAACAATTTTATATTTGTGAGCATTTTTAGTCATTGATCCATTGGATTTTGCATCATACTGGGAGAAAAACTGCACAGATGACTCCCTGGATACTCTAAATTTCTGTGAGCAAGTAATCCATTTGCAGAGGGGTTTCATGCATTGGTTATCCTCAAGGAGACATGTAAAGGATTCAGGTCCTGGCCTTTCAGGCTGTGAATGACACAAATATTTCAGTGATTTCTGGACAAGTCTTGTGGTGCAATGAACTCCTGGCTCTTTGGAATAACACAAAAAAGCTCCTGGTAAAGTAAGGCTTTTATTTCTCAGTTTAACCTAAAGGAATTTCAATTTCTTACACAGTATGAAAAAAAAAAGCAAGGTATTCCTCCTAGTTTCACAGAACTTATTTATTTTTAAGTGGTCACACTTCTAATTTGCATCCTACATCCTGTAGGATGCAAATTAGAAGTGTGACCACTTAAAAATATCCTGGAAATATTACTTTGATGGCTTTTCTCAGCACCTCAGTGTCAGTGACGTGTTTGCTGCGTGCTTTAAGCTTCTTATAAACTGCAGTGACCCGTTTCCTCTGACAAGCTTGTAATAATGTTTGTGAGTTATATTAAAAAATGAGCATGAAAAATAGAGATATTCATGGAATTTGGAGCCAGAAGGAATTTTCCTTACGCTCTTGTTCTGAATCAAGTAAAATTCCTTCTGCCCAGGAAAGAATGAAAAGTTCTTCTTATTATCAAAGTCCAGCTTTTGAAGGGTCAGGATGTTGAAAACAGTGTCAGCATAAGGAGTCATATAACAGAGAACAGCAAGGAAAAAAGTTGAAGATATGAAGTATCGTGAAGGGGGCTTTAAGGATAACATTGAAAAGAAATCTGTATCTTAAATTTGGTCAAATATCCTCAGTTGTGTTTGTGAAAATTACAATTCCTCCTCCAGCAAACTCATGGAAGAAAATTGTTGGGTAGGACCTACCTCGAGTCGTCAGAGGGAGAGGAGTGGGCACCTCAGAGAGCTTCATAACTTGCTGGGTTCCTCAGTGAGACCTTTCTGGCTGGGCACCTCCAGGGTCTAAAGCTGGGAAAAGGACAAGGAAGGGTGAGGAAATCATTTCCTGAAGAAAAATGGGATCATGGAAGAGTTTGGGTTGGGAGGGACCTTAAAGACCATTCAGTTCCTACCCCCTGCCATGGGCAGGGACACCTTCCACTATCCCAGGCTGGATCCCAAGCCCCACCCAGCCTGGCCTTGGACACTTCCAGGGATGGGGTGTCAACCTGTAAATCATCTTCTTTCAAATAATAAAAAACCTCAGGCTTACAAAAGTGCAAGTGAAATTTACAATTAACATTACATTTCCAGAGAGAGTTGTGGCACCCAGAGTTTCACTCATGTTCTACAAAGAAACACTAAACTGAGTCCTTGTGCCCTCTACTCCTGCTCTCAGCAGCCACAGAAAAGCAGATACTCCTGAATGTTCCAGAATTGTGAATTTTTGAAAAATGGCAGGAGAAAGGAAAAAGTTCTTTGTTCTTGCCCATTTTCTAGAGCATTTTTAATAGAATAGTGTCCCCTTAGACTTTCTCCAAGCTAAACTGTCACCGACATGTTTTATGAAAAATCCTTTCCTTAGGATTTTTTCCTCCTGAGAAGCTGAGAGGCCTCAGGAACAAACTATAAACAATGATTATCTGCTGCTGTGGAATGCAGCAGGTGGATCTGGGATTGGTCTCATGTGGTTGTTTCTAATTAATGGCCAATCCCAGTCCAGCTGTCCAGACTGTCTCTGTCAGAGACAAACCTTTGTGATTCATTCTTTTTCTATCCTTAGCCAGCCTTCTGATGAAATCCTTTCTTCTATTATTTTAGTACAGTTTTTAATATAATATATATCATAAAATAATGAATCAAGCCTTCTGAAACATAGAGTCAACTTTCTCATCTCTTCCCTCATCCTGGGACCCCTGCAAACACCACCACACTAAACAACCTCAGCTCCTTTTCACAGGACTTTTGTTCCAGACCCATCTCTGGACATGCTCTAGCCCCTCAATGTCTTCCTTCAAGTAATGGGCACAGGAATGGACAGAGGACTCAAAGTACCTGCTCACAGTACTCAAGGTGCTTTTCAAACACTTGTTAATGCTCTTTTCAAAACAAGAAAACAGATTTAGCTGAATCCATCTAAATATTTTATTGGTAGAAGGAAGAAAAATAACTTTCATATCCTGCAGTTGTAGTAGGATGGAGAAACTCCTAGGGTCCAAAAGCCCAGGTTTTAACTCATTTTCATTCCCCAGCTCTTTGATGTGCAACCAGAGAATGCTGTTAATTAAAGCAGGTCCCCAAAGGCAAAAATTGTTGTTGTGTTAAAAGCAAGAGAGAGAAAAAAGCAACCTCCATCATTTCACATTGCAAGGGACCAAACACCCTTAAAAATTCATTTCCACAGAGTGCTCTGAAACCTGATCACTTGTCCCGAGAAAACACAACCCCTGGGCCAAATATTCAGGTGGTGTTGATCAGTGTGGCTCACACAGGCACGGAGGAGGCTGTGATTCATGTGAACACTTCGTGCCACTTCTGACCATGCCTTGGTGCTGTGGAAAACCACCACACCAGACAGCCCAGACACAGCCCCAGCAACTTGTTTTTCATTCTTGTTGACCAAGTTTGTTCCTGATTGACTTAATGTGTATTTTCTACTTTCATTCCAAAGCTGCCTGAGCTGGTTTGTAACAGCTTCATGCTACAACACATGTGGTTTTCTCCTGTTCTTACCCCTAGAGCTGTATGTAGTGCATCCCTTTCAGCCCCCCAAGTTCCCTCAGCTTTTCCATCATCCCTCAGCTCTCCTGGTCACATCAGCCCCAGTGTGGTGTGTCCTGATCCCCTTAGCTCCCATCACTCCTGGGACACTGATGTGGATGAGCCTGGAGGTGACACCAGCTGAGCAGAAAGGACTCTGTCACTGTGCAAGCACTGCTCACAATGACATCTCAATTTTCAAGTTTTAGGCACCAAGTGAAAATATAACCCCACATGAGCCTCAGCCCTTCCCAGTCTAACTCTTCCCCAGTTAAACCAGCGCCCTGGTAAAGCTGACTGCTGCCTACCCTGGGATCAGGCAGCTGCCTGTTCTGCCTTCCTGCACTGCCAAAACCATCTCAGAGCAGCTCTGCTCCTCAGAGGGGCTTCCAGAACCATCGCAGAGCAGCTCTGCTCCTTGGAGGGGCTGCTCACAAGGAGCAGGAGCAGCATCAGGCACCACTGAAGCAAACACAGCCAGGCTGAACACAGCCAGTTTTGCAGCCAGCTGGAGATTGGCTCCAGGTGTAAGTAGGAGCCTGTGCAGAGGGTTTCTAGGAGCAGGGAGCTCTGCTCCTGAGGCAGCTCATTGTCCCAGGAGTGGAGAAAACACAAGGAAAAACTCATCTCATCAGATGGTCCATGGAGCACTCCATGGATGTCAGAGCTCTCTGGGTGCTGCTCCAGGATGGAGGAGTGACCAGGGGGTGGCTGCAGGAACACAAGCAGCTGGTAGAAGATTCAATTCTTGTGGACCCTCCAGGATTCATGGGTGCCATTCATCCCAGTGTGCAGGGAAATCTTCGGTGTGAGAGTGCTCTGAACAGTCTTGGTAGGTCAAGAAGTCACCCAGCAGCTGCTTCAGATTCCTGCTCAGGTCAAGCAGTTCCTGCACTAGAAATAGGGTGAGCCAACCCAAAGATCTGGCAGCATTTTGTGATCCATTGAGGTCTTCATCATCCTCCTCATCCTCTTTGCTGCTGCAGTTGTCCTGCTCAAGGCAGCTGCTGGAGCTGAGCTGCTTTTTCATGCAGGATTCAAGGAGCTCAGCTGCCACAGCAGCCCAAAAGAACCAGTAAAACACAGAGTGGAGGAAAGCTTTTTCCAGGGCCCTCTGCTCAACCTCCTGCCACAGCCACAACACCTCCTGCTGCAGAAACTCCTCATGCTGCACATCCACTGGACCATGGCCACATCAATCCATGGATCTTGTGTCTGCCCAGGCAGGATGGCCAGCACGGCCAGGAGAGGATGACTGTCCTAGCCATGGTGTGGAGGAGATGGGAGAAAGGTTTATCCAACAGAGATAACAGGCTTGAAAGGACCACAGACCCTGGCTGGAGACAGCACAGGGCCCATCCTGCCCAGGCCACCCTGAGGGCCATCCCCAGCTGGGCTGTGCCCATGAAAGGGCAAGAAACACCCAAGCAGAGTTATTGTGTTTGCAGGGAGCCTTGTGGCAGGGAGCAATGATTAATCTGACCCCATGTCCTCAGAAGGCTAATTTATTATTTTATTATACTATATTATATTAAAGAATACTAAACTAAACTATACTAAAGAACGTAGAAAGGATACTTACAGAAGGCTAAAAGATAATAATGAAAATTTGTGACTCTTTCCAGAGTCCTGACACAGCTTGGCCCTGATTGGCCAGAGAGTGAAAACAACTCCCAGCAGAATGCAATGGAACAATCACCTGTGGGTGAACAATCTCCAAACACATTCCACATGAGCACAACACAGGAGAAGCAAATGAGATAAGAATTGTTTTCCTTTTCTCTGAAGCTTCTCAGCTTCCCAGGAGAAAAATCCTGGGGAAAGGGATTTTCCCAAAGACTGTGGATATGCCACAGAGTCTCCCAAAGCCTTGTCCCTGCCATGCTAGAACATTCCATGGAGCCGGGGCACCTGGCACATCTCCTGCCACCCCTGGGAGTCCCAGGGTCAGGATCATGCCCTGCCCTGAGGGACACACTTCTTGCCCTGGGTTAGAAACATCCCCGGGAATCTGCCCTGTGCCCCACCCAGCCCAGCCTTGCTGAAAATACCTTGCAACATCCAATGGCTCTCTAAAATAAGAACTGTAACCAGTTTGGGCAGAAGTTTCCCATCCTGGCTTTTTCCAGCAGCCTCTTTCTATTCTATTTAGCTTTCTTAAAGGTGGAATAATGATAAGATGAGGAGGGGACAGTTGGTTCTTTTTTCTCCTTAGTTTTCTCTGACGTGCTTTATGTGCTTCAGGAAATTCCAATTAAAGAAATTATGTTCTGTTTGCCTTGCCTGAAACAGTATTTTTAAAGAAAAATCAGAACCAAATCCCAAATTTACTTAATTGTTACTCAGCTCATCCTTTGACGCAATGACTCAAAATCTATCGGACTTTCTTCTTTTCTATTTTCCTGCAATGCACATTATTACATCTGAAAAGTCTTTGTCTGTTCAATGAAGAGTTATTGAATCATGCAATGAAGCACAGAGCCTGCACTGAACATCCTGTACCTCTTTTTCAAAGACAGTTATTCTACATGTACAGCACACTCCTACTGGATTTCTTCTGGTGTTACAAGGATGAGAAGGATTTTTCTCTCACAGCTGGATTTCAGGCAGTAAAAGCACTAATAGCTTCAAGGAAAAGATGCTGAATTTGTGACTCCACAGTTAATTCAGTCATATTGTAGTACTTTGGGCCTGAAATAAGACATGCACAGCACATTCAGTTGGGACCCGTGGAAATTAAAATTTAATTTTACAAAAACTCCTTCTCATTTTTATCTAGTGGATGTGTTTGTGGCTTATTTTGCAGGAAGGTAGACAGGATTAGAGGGTAGAAGGTAGCATACTGTGGACTAGAAGGAAAATAAGTGCCCAAACATTTCAGCGTTCCCCAGTGCCTCTTTTAGGAGGAAGGAGCTATTGGTTACATGCTTTCCACTTGCAAGTTTTTTAGGTTAATTTTAGTTACTTTTTTCCACTGCATGGTGGAAACTTGCAGAAATTGATGCTTTTTAAAGTACAAATCCAAACCTTTAGTTTTGCAAAGCTGTGCATGAATCCGTTCCTTCTGCCAGTCTGTCCTTCCTAAACTGTGGAATAATATTTCCTTCCCAGCAAATCTCCTTTCTCCTTTTTTCAGGAGGCCAGGCTATGACTGCTCATTCTTTCCCATCCTAGCTATTACTTAATTTTAAATCAAATGTTTCATGGGAATGCTCTCCTTACTGGGAATGTTGAGATACACCCCAGTGGGTATCAAAGTAGGGTTCAACACCCCGACCTCCAGCAGCAAGAGTGTAATTTGTTTTCTTCAAATAACATTTAGATATAAATATCTGCTTTCTCCCACTCTCTTCTGGATGATGTTTTTTGTTATATGAGAGAAAGTTGCCGCAGAGGGGAAAAGTTTTCCTCGTTGTTGACATGAGTGCTGCACCACTTCCAATGCCTGAATAAAACTGAGGGTGAACATTTCAAAAGGCAAAAGAATGATGAGTATTTTATACCAGACCCTAAAATATAAGGCAGCTTTACTTCCTGAGGAATTAGTCATGCTTCAGGAAAAAAACCCCTGTTCCTCTGGTAGATTAGTTTTATTTTTTATTTGTATTTTACACTTTTGTTTGGTTTGAGTACACTGGCAACCAAGCCAGGTAATCTTTGATGTTTTAGCCATCTTATTAACATGCTTTCCAATCAGCCAATACAGCTGAAAAAGGTAATATGCCTGCCATTAATCCTTTCCTGCTTTTTTAAAGCCAAACAAACAAATCCTGAATAATAATGTGGGATTTTCCGGTTTGGCTACAACCAGTTTCTTGCCATTCTCCTCTTTAAAAAAAATTTCCATCTGACATGCCAGCAGTGCTGTCTTGTTTTTGTTCTCATATATAATTAGAATGTCAGGAAAAATAAAAGCTTGCATCAGTTTAGTGCTGAGACAAGGGGTTTTTCTTCTGGAGGAGCAGAACATCAAGTCCTCATTAGGATTAAAATCATTAGTGTAGAAATACTCACTTGAAAATCCTTAATGTAAAGTGTTCTCTTAATGCTACAGAAGTATTTCCTTAATCAGGGCACTTCCACTTTTAAATTCAAGGATTTAATTACAGTTTTAGCCAGTAAACGTGGAAAAATTACCCAGTACATGAAACTGTGCTAAAGGAATGTTATGGATTGGGTAAATATGAATAATGGGACCTGGACTTGGCACCAAAATTTCAAAAGAGTGAATGCATTAAAAAAAATATAAATATTACATATATATATATATTAAAAAAAACCCTCCAAAATATTTTTTTTTTGTTTTAAAAGTGTGTTTGTGGGAGAGAAAAAAAGCTGAGGGTTGTTGAACACTTCCAGGGATCCAGGGGCAGCCACAGCTTTTCTGGGCAGCCTGTGCCAGGGTCTCACCACCCTCACAGGGAATAATTTTATCACAGATCTCATACTTGCATTTCAGTTGTTTTTTTAAGCACTAGGGCCTTCTGAATGAAGGGAAGGTGCATTACTTTTACATTTTCCAATTCAGAGTTATTTTCATAGTTCTCACAAGAGGCTCCAACAACTGAAGCTCATCAGCTGACATTTAATGGCTTATTTGAAATTGTCAACAGATATGACAAATGTTTTTAAAATCCTGCTTAGTGGCAAAATTCTCTCCCTGCATGAAGGAGAGAGGGCACAAAAACCTCTGATTTCTTTCTAATTCTGTTTCAAACACAAATGTTGCACCTTTGCCAATGCACATACATAAGCATAAAGCAGGTATTTCTGTAAGAAAGGAGAAAATTGAGAGCTTGAAGTCTCTCCTCTGACAGTCCCATCCTTTCTGTTCCTGAGTCGTGAGAGCCCTCTAGGGTTAGTTCAGGCACTTGGTGTTGCACTAATTAGACCTCAGAAATCCCAAGGAACAGCACACAAACTGTGCCACATCACATGGCTGGGCATCCTCACACATCTGCTCCTGGAAATTTGCACACAGTTTACATCCCTCTGCTCCTAAATCCTCAGCTTAAAGAGTTTTTGTGTTAAAGTCAAATTTCCCCTTCCCTAACCAGCTGGGATCCATTTTCAATCTTGCTACAGTTATTTTTTCCCCCATTTTTCTAATATATTATTTTTTCCCCCATATTTCTAATATATTATTTTCCCCCCTATATTTCTAATATATAATATTGCCAACTTTAATCCATGCTGCAGCAAAGAGAAATCCCTTTATCTGAGTAAAAGAATTAAAGAGTTGAGCAAGTCATGATATTTAAGCACCAATGGGCAGCTGGTTGTAGGATCTGGTGGCTTGCACCTTGTCAGGTTTAAGATGATATTCTCATTTTAAGATTCTTAATCTTAACAAGATTAAGATTTGTTGTCTTATTATTTTTTGTCATTATTATTATTAAAGCCCAATCATGGCATTAAAAAAGCTGAACAAGCATTGGGCTGAGCTGAAGTTCCTTGCAGGACTTTTCCATGTCTCTCCAAAGGAAATACTGGTACAAAGACAGAAAAGGATGGGCAATTCAAACCCCAACATAACCAAAACAAGCTCTTTTCCAAACTTCAGAATTCTTTTGACTTCACACATAAATCATCAGTGAGGAGACACAATGAAGAAAAATCAAAATCAGCAACAAGCAGCACATCAAAAACAAATCCAGCTTTTCTAGTATTGTTTTTCACATATATAGGCAGAGGTTTCTTGCATAAAATTTCAGGCTATAAATCCCAAAAGTGTGAGAAACAAGACCATACAGAGCTAAAGAATGGGTTATAATTCCCTGTATTTCAGAGGCAGCAGTTTCACAATTTCCAAACCATTTCTCCTGTGGCCTCTTCCCGTGTCTCAGAGCTTACCCTTCCCCCTAACACCCATTTTTTAACTTTCTCTTGCCAAATCCCCTTCTAAATGTCACATGTTGTGACACATATGTAAGCCAGGTGTGGGGGAAAGGAAGCCAATTTAAGTGGGTGATGCTGTTACTCACAGTTTAATGCCCAGCTTCAAAATACACAAAACCCCTGGTATTGTGAAATACAGAAGTATGATATTGCATTTTTCAAAATCAGATGTTAACAGCTGTAACCACCACTTTTTTTTAATAAGAAGGAAAAGCAAAACTACCTGCAGGCCAGTTTGTGGCAGAAAGGCTCAGAAAGCCAAAGGCAAAGAGCAGGAGTACAAAATGTGCTCTTCACACCAGAATCCCTTTAGAAGAAACTCAAATTACCACCCAATTTTGCTGACAGGGTAACTAAAAAACTCATGAAATCATTTAGGTTGGAAAAGACCTCTAAAATCAGAGTCCAACCCCTAACCCAGCACTGCCAAGGCCATCAGTGACCCATGTCCCCAAGTGCCACATCCACACAGCTTTTAAACCCCTCCAGGGATGGGGACTCCACCACTGCCCTGGGCAGCTGTGCCTGGGCTGGAGAGCCCTTTTGGTGAAGAAATTTTTCTTACTATACAAGCTAAAGCTCCTTTGGCACAACTTGAGGCTGTTTCCTTTTGTCCTGTTACCTGGGAAGAGAGACCAAGCCCCACCTGGCTAGAGCCTTCTTTCAAGTGGTTGTGCAAAGCCACAAGGTCCCCCCTGAGCCTCCTTTTCTCCAGGCTGAGCCCCTTTCCAGCTCCCTCAGCTGCTCCTGGTGCTCCAGACCCTTCCCTGGACTCTCAAACTGACCCCAAGATTCCATTGCTCTGCAAAGCCCAGCACAGGGGACAGTCACTGCCCTAACCCTGCTGAGACAAAACTTGCACCAGTACAAAAATGCACAAAAAACTATATTTGCAGATATTTTAATAGTATTTTAACCTAGTGACTTTTATAATTTCTAAACCCTTAATACCATCCAGCAGGTGAAACATGGGAGCCAGAGCCCAGCAGGAACAGAACATCCTGAGTCACAACCTGAACATATTTCCCCACTCATATTCCAAATCTCCTTTATCCCTTCCCCCCACTCCATGTGTGTAGTAAAGAGATATTGATGATTTTCTCAAAATTTGTAGCTGATGCACTAAAAAATGAGAGCAGGGTGGAGAGCTGGATTGCAAATTCCCACTGCTGTCTTGGTACTTTCAGTCACATCCTGGAAAAGATCTTCTTGACCTGTTCTCCTCACCAGTGTGCCTTCAGCTCCTGGCAGGAGGGGATGCTGAGCTGCAGCACATCCTGGATGCTCAGCTCCTTGCAGCTGAGCCAGAAGAGGGAGACCAAGGATGCACTAAGCCAGATGCCAGCTCCTTTCACTGCTCACCCTCCCTTTCAGGAAAACCAGACTGCAAAGTTTGTGCCTGTGTGAATGCCAACTGATGGAATTTATAATTTACAAACCAGAGTGCTGGAGCTGTGCAACCACACTGTAAAAGAACCTGACCAGGGCTAACAGCATTTTGAAATCCTTGAGATAAAACGCCAGCACATTCTGCTAGAAATACAGCAAAACAGCTCTAATAAATATTTATTTTTAAAGTTGGGGAACTTATGTGCTAGTAGAAGAAACCTATTTGATGTGTTTGTGGACAAGATCACACCCTCAGCTGCCTGCATTCCTGGAAAAAAATAGCCCACAGCAAGCCAGGATATTCCTGTAATTTCTATGCTCTGAATATTTGGGATTTTCTGCAGCTAGAAGTGTTTGGCAAGAGAACCACTTTACCACTTCTCTTGATTTGAATATGCTTTCATGAACATTCTCATTCTTTTGCTTATTGTATGACCAGCTTTTTATTTACACAGCCATTTGGGGGAATCCTAGAAGCCACAAAAAGAGATCAAAGCCCCTCTGCAGTGATTGGTGGAGAAACACAAAAAGAAATCCCCTGTCTCTAAAATCCTGCAATCTAAGCAGATTTGTATCCAGGGCAGATGAAAAGGTGGGTGCTGGGAAGGCCTGGAAGTGACAGCAAAAAATCTTGTGACTTCTGTAGTAAGGGAACCTATTTGGATATTGTCCTGCATTCAATTGCTCTAAGAAAATTTAGGATTATTTGTGGGAGTATCTTGTAGGAAAGCACTTGTATAATTTCCCACCTCCTTACACAGGATCTCAAATGAACAGTGTTTTAAAAAAACACCCCCAAAGGATATGCAGCACCTCCTTCCCTTGGCATTAAAAAAAAAAAAGGTAGTGTTGTCAGAGGAATGAAAATTAGAACACAGCTCATGTATTTCCCCATAACTCTGCTCCAAAGTTCAGCCAAAATTTACCAGACCATTTCCACCAACCAAAAATTGCTTCAAATTTTAAGGCAAAACTGGCAAACATTTTATAATCTCAATGAGAGGTAAATTTACAAGAAACAACATTGCAAAATGTCAAAATAAATGTTTTACAGCAATTCTAACCCTGAATTTCCTTCACCCTATTTGATTACACTCCTTGCAAATGCTTGAATTTTGCATTCTCAAATTCTTACCCAAAGTTCACTAACAGATATAAAAACACCCTGTGTGGCTCAGTGGATTCTGGATCTGGTCAGTTCCAAACTGCTTTTCTAGCTGATCAAAAAAGGAAATTTAATAAATTCATTTAGCCATGAGCTTACCAAAGAGAACAGTTCTAGCTCCTTCCTGATTAAACTTGGAAGATACTTCAAAAAGACCAAGATATTTCTGCTTTCCTCATTTTCCAACCTGTCAGTGCAGCAATTTGGGGGTTTATGGGGAGACTGCTGGATGTGGTCACCAGGACCCAAGGAAAGGAGAGGAAGTTTCTCCTGGGCAGAGAAAGCAGCACTGTGCAGGTGATCCCTGCAAACAGCAGCCATCCAACGAAAGAAAAGCCAAATTCTCCTTGTAATGGGAACAACAAGGCTGAAAATGAACAAAATCCACTCAGATAACATGCAGAAAATCATTCTTTGGGTCAGCAGCCCAGAGTCAGATCCCAATGTCAATCCCAAGGCATTGATGCAAACACCACAAAAACTGCACCTGGTGTGAGTGGAGACAGCAGAGGGAGAGAGAATCAGCAGCTCTTTGGATGCTGAAGCCTGATGCTCAGGTGCAGCCAAGACTTCCAAATCCCACTTTTGTCTCCCCACATGACCCCATTGTAATTGATATTCCTGAAGTACTGAACTTTCTGTCTGCCAGTGGGCACAAAAAAAATCATCCAACTACTCACAAAGCTTCAGTGACATCCCAGGTTCCCGGGGCAGATTTATCTTCTGGGGTTTTCCAAAGGTCATCAAGAGGAAATCTGGGATTAGCCCTTTACACAGAGCCCTTATCTGGCTGTGCCCCACTGTTGGGGGACTCTGGGATTTGGAAAGCTACTTTTTGTTTGATTGGAAGCAGAAAAACTGTAGGTTTCCTACAAAGATGCTGCTGCAAACCTGACATTTGGATCTGTTAATCACACTGAAGTTGCTTTTGTGCAATCAATTTCCAGCGCACTTAAGAACCAGCAAGCCAGAAGATGAGTTACTGTTTGGCCATTCTGTTTCCCCAATATCTTGGCAAAGGCACAAGGTCAAACACTTCTTCCAATGAGTATTTATTTATCCAAAATGGAATTACTTCAGGTGAAGATTTTAAGAGATGTGTTTGCATGATGGTCTGAGACTCTTAGTTCTTTTCTGGGATTTAAAAACCATCTTCCAGGAGAAGATATTTGATACCATGTCTTCTGTTCTCCATATGGTCTCTCTCCCCTTCCTTCTCCTCCTGCCTGGTTATCTCCTCAAAGGGGTAGAGGCAAGTCTGGCTTTAGTATTCAGCACAATCTGAGGGCTCACAGATGAAAATCTGAATCAAAGATAGCTTACCTAGGACCTATCTCTTGTTATTTTTAATTTACCACAGATCAGTTTCCTAAATGCCTTTAAATCTGGACCTGAAGCTGCAAGGATTAGAACACTGATAACTAAAATGTCATCAAAGAGCTGAGTCACATTCCTAAATGTCTTTGAAACATTCATCATGCATTATATGGCACAGCAATAATTTCTTTTCAGTCTTTTTAGTGCAACATTAGATGATGGAAAAAAAATCATCAAGCGGTTACACAGCCTAATAAGGCAAGGAACCATCTCAGCAAGAAGAGAAAAACACAACTGAGCACTAATGAAAGAAATTACAGCAAAAAGGGGCAGGCACAGACTGCATTACACACTTGTCAGGAAATGATTTAACAGCTGAGTAACCAGAACCAAATTATTGAGACTTGATCCCAGGAGAAATGAAACATTGTGCTGTGCTGACACCTGCTGCACAAATCCATTCACTCAGGAAACCTCAGCTCCCCACCATGCATTCCAAAATGCAGCTTTCCAGCCCAGGGAAGTTACCCCGAGGCCTTTCAGAATCATCAGATTTTTTCAAAGCACTCAGAGACAGCCAGAGTGTCTGGGAGTGACATCTCCCTGAGCAATTCAGCACAGGAAAATTTCATGTGTTTACAAGGCTCACCCTGGCACATCAAAGATGTGATTAGAGGCTTGGGAGGAGTTTTTTTCCCAAGGACACAAGTGGCAGTGGAAGTGCTTGTCTGAGGAATATACCTTAAGACTCATTCCCTTTGCTTAGTATTGTTTAATTTTGAGGCTTTGAATGTCAAAGGTTTGTGGAGTACAAAGAACCACAGAATCCTCAAGCATGGAAAAGACCTTCAGGAAGATCAAGCCCAACTCTTAACCCAGCACTGCCAAGGACACCATTAAATCACATCCCCAAGCACCGCACCCACACAGCTTTTAAATCCCTCTAGGGGTGGTAATTCCACCACTGTCCTGGGTAGTAAACCCTTTCCATAAAGAACTTTTCCCTTATATCCAGCCTAAACCTCCCCTGGCACAACTTGAAGCTCTTTCCTCAGAACAAGTGACCAACAACCATCTGGCTTCAGCAGTTCTAGTTGCAAAAATTGATAAAGTCCTTGGGTCTTGTTTAGCCCAGGTCACTCCTCAGGGTTAAACCCAGAAATGTTTGTTATCATCTTCTTGTGCTCCTTAAACACATAGGAGTTCACAGCAGGTTAGGAAGCAGCCTTCTCCATAAACACAGACACGTGCAGTTGTCTCTCTTGGCACCCTTGATCCTTTCATACAACACTCTCTTCTTTTTTTAGAAAGAGAAACCCAAAATGTCATGAACCCTGTGTTTCCTTACTTGTGCTTTAGAACTCTAATGCTCAGGGACCATAAAGTTTCATGTAGGTGAAAGAGTGTCCCACCAGCAAGCCTGTGATGTGAAAAGAGCCATTTCCAAGTAGAGGCTGCACCTTCCTCTTGCATCAATTATAATTAAAAAAATGAACTATTGCATTTTTTACTATTGCATTGTAACCTCCTTTATATCCCTTCTCTTTAGCCCAGCTGTGAAATGTACACCTGGATACTCAGTTTGGGAAGAACTGACTCACCCAGACATGATTCTTTGCATGGAAAGAGGGTGTGCTGTAGCCTGATTAACCTCATGACCTTGATTTTTAATTAAGGGTGCCCTTATTTTTCATTCTTTTCTTTTAAACCCCCCATATATCACCAGCCTTTTGCTGTTTAAGGCTCTGTGCAGGAGAGGCATGCTGCTAACAAGAGCAGCTCCCTGTGATCACCTATGCAGACCTGGTGACCTAAAATACACCTTACACCAAGCAAACATCTCCCAACAGCAAGCAGTGGGCTTGTTTACTTCCCTTGGAGCTGGTTATGTTTAATCCTTTTTGGGTTATTTTTCAGCTAACTGATTTACAACATCATTTTCAGAACTGAAGCTCCTTATTTCCATTTTCCCAATACCCCACAGCTCAGAGTGCTTCTGGTTTGTATTTAATATTGGGTTCAGATTGCACATGTAATATTTAATATTGGGCTCAGATAGCCCATTAAGACTATCATGTGCCTCATTTGATACAGAACTGAAGGCACCCAAAATACTACAAGAACCTCACTCAGTTTCTGCCTATGCCCAATCAGTGCACACTAAACACGTTTAACTCACAATGACAAATCTTCCCCTTGGAACCCTTCAGCAAATTTTCTTTCCCCCTTAATCCCTTGGACACTTCTGTTTGTTACCTGAGGCACCTCAGCCCAGCCATCCCTGGGAGCAGCAGATGGGGAGCTGACAGCAGAGGCTTTAAACCACCCCTCAAGCACCTTTAAATGAGGTGGTTCAGCTGTCAGAAGCATCAGACTGGATAAAGGAAGGCAAAACACCAGAGGGTGAGTCTCTGATGAGCCTTGTGCCCTGTTAACTCTTCTACAGCTGCTTCCATTGCCTGGAAATGCTGTAAACAGTTACAGGTGACAAAAGCTGTGGGCTTTTATGTTGACTTCAGCAACAGCCCAGTTCATATCTGAAACTTGTGGTGCTTTCAGGTAATCTTTCTGAATCATTTTGTCATCTCTGTTAGAGAGCTACAGCTCTCCTGTTTCCATGTCTTGGCTGTTATGAAGTGTGAAGGTTGCAGGCTGTCACATCTGCAGAATTTTCCCCTCCCACACTTTGCTGGACTTGGGGGAGTTCATCTGAGCACACCACTTCTCGTGTGTGCCTTTTCCCCTTTGCTGTTATATGAAATGAGCTGTTTGTCTTCTGTGGTATTTTTCAGAGACCCCCATCGAAGGGAGGGAATGATGAATCTGACTCCATCATCTCAGAAGGCTAATTTATTATTTTATGATCTATATTATATTAAAGAATGCTATACTAAAACTATATTAAAGAATATAGAAAGGATACAGACAGAAGGCTACAAGATAATAATGAAAACTAGTGACTCTCTCTTCCAGAGTCCTGACGCAGCCTGACCATGATTGGTCATTAAGTCAAAACAATTCACATGAAACCAATGAACCAATCACCTGTTGGTAAACAACATCCAAACCACATTCCAAAGCAGCAAAACACAGGAGAAGCAAATCAGATAATTATTGTTTTCTTTTTTCTCTCAGGCTTCTAAGCTTCCCAGGAGAAAATCCTGGGCCAAGAGATTTTTCAGAAAATGTGATGGTGACTCTCTCCTTCTCTAGTTGCCTGCTGTTTCTTGTCATGTGGTTGGACTGGGGAAGAAGAGAATCCTTTCATTTTGTATTTTTACAGCTCAGCACAGTGGGACGATGCCCTGAGCCAGAGGCTGCAAAGCTGTAAAATAATCCAAGCCAGCAGCATGGATATGGCAGTATTTCACCCCAGTTTTCATGCAAATTGTGAAAGATATTTAATGTCCAACACTCTCCAAGTTTGGGCAGTGTTATAAGAATTGGGACTTGTGGGTTTTCCTGTCAGAATTAGAGGAATACACTTCCCCTCTCCATCCCAGCAGGGAAAATGCCCACTCCTGTCCCTCACTGTGCGCTGCCACTTGCCAGGTGCTGTGTGTCCCCAAACTCACTCTTCTCTCCTCCCCATCCAGAGAAAAGCCAGCTGTGCAATAAGGTCCTCATTAAGTGTAGCTCCCCATAACTCCTGGATAGCTAAAGGAGATATGCACACCTTTGAAGCTGCTCGTGGTACTGACTCCAGTTTTTAGGCAAAAAATAAAATTGAAGGCAGCAGAAGGGATGGTGGTTATGGCTCATTTGTACATGGACAGATCCAGAAGGCAAGTTCCTGTCTCTTGATCCATCACTCAGACATAATTCACCTCAGAAATATGAACTGTCTCACTAGATCATGATGGGGCTTGGAGCAACCAGGTCCAGTGAAAGGTGCCCCATGGCAGTGGTTGGAACAGGATGGTCTTTAAGGTGCCTTCCAACCAAAACCATTCCATGATTCTGCGAAAGCAGAGGATGCTCCCTATCCCACCCATCATGAATGGAAACACATATTTCTTGTATTCTTCTTGCACACTGCACAGCAATTAATATCGGGAGAGAGCTCAATATTTCCATAGATGCTGGTTGGCCTGGTGGGATTGTGAGAGCAAGTAAGGGGTGAAATAAATGAAATAAATGAAATACACAATCTCGCTCTGGGTCGCAGACAGAGTCAAGCAAGCAGCTCATTAACATCCCAGAGTGACCTTGTCCTTGCCTGGCTCTGCCCTCTCTGGTGTTACTGAAAACACATTTCAGTGTCTTCACCCTGTGCTTTAACACTTGTTTTTGCAATGCAGGGAAAGAAAAGCAAGAGATTTTCAAGGGACCTTAAGCTGTTTACTTTTTCTTCCCTTAGCTACCAGTAACTGAAGCTGTTGTTGCAGGAAGTGGATTCAAATGTGGACATTTTAACATTTAAGAACCCTCAGAGGAGTGAATAGTTGCTTAGTGAGCAGTCCACATGCATCCATCTCTGAGTCCAGGGATTAGGAATGTACATCTTTTATGGCCAGTGCTCATGAGATCCTGTCCTTCAGCTCATGCAGGAATGGACTGAGCTCAGTGATAATCCCAGCTAAAGCCTTTCAGTAAACACGACTCAAGAGATTTTCCATGTAATATTTGTAGAAATTTGGGCTGGTATCTTCCCCCTGGTGCTCACAGCTGCAGCCTTTCCTGGGTTAGCAGTGCCTCCCCCTTCCACCAGCACAGCCCATGGTGGGGAAAGCCAAGTCAGAATTCTTGAACGGGGCACACATTTCTGCAATTAATAAATCTTCAGTAAGAGATGTGATAAGCTCTCTGGATCTTTCTCTTTAGATGCCTTGAGGTCTGATCTCAGCAGGGAAACTGGTGACTTCTGACTTCTGACCCTTCTAGGGTCACTGGGGAGTGGAGTCAGCGCCCCGGTACAAAAACAGAGAGTGAGAACTGGCAGTGCTTCCCTCATTTCCAAGAGCTTCAGAAGAGACCTCTGGGGGAAAGGACAGTTAATCAGGTCCCAAAAGTGTGTGGAGCTACACTCCAGTACATGGTGAGCGTCCAAGACTGGTGTGGAAAGAGCTGCAATGGTTCAGTCAGTGGGAGTGATGGGCTGGGGTACCTGCAGAGCTGCAGATCCCCAACATCAGGAGGATGTGGAGCTGCTGGAGAGAGTCCAGAGGAGGCCACAGAGATGCTCCAAGGGCTGGATCCCCTCTGCTCTGGAGCCAGGCTGGAAGAGCTGGGAATGTTCACCTGGAGAAAGCTCCAGGGACACCTCAGAGCCTCTTCTAGGGCTTAAAGGGGCTTCAGAAGGGCTGGAGAAGGGTTCTTGGACAAAGGACATGACAAAGGGAATGGCTTCAGACTTGCAGGTGGCAGAGATGGATGGCATATTGGGAAGGAATTTCCCCCATGAGGGTGGGCAGGCCCTGGCACAGGGTGCCCAGAGAAGCTGTGGCTGGCCCTGGATCCCTGGAAGTGCCCAAGGCCAGCTTGGACAGGGCTGGGAGCACCCTGGGATAGTGGAAGGTGTCCCTGCCCATGGCAGGGTTGGCACTGGATGATGTCTGAGATCCCTTCCAACCCAAAACTTTCTGGGATTCTGGTTTTGCCTGTCTTGTGTAAGATCATGACACACCTGGAGCAGAGCTGCTCAGGTCCATGACTCCTCAGATTTCAATAAAAAGAGATGGCTAAAGGGAACAGAGATAAATCTCATCAAAACCCTCCATTTGGTTGTGTTCAGATGTCTCCATGAAACATTTTATCAGTGCTCAATCCTTCTGTGTTGAAAGAAAAAAAAATTCCACGATAATCAAAATTCAAATCACTGGGCTTGGATCCTCAATTACAAACCTTCCACCCTTTTAATTTTGTTTTCAATGGTATGTTCTATTAAGCAGTGACTTTGTGATTAAAAATTATTGCTTATCTTCATGCCTCATTTCATATTTCCTGTATAGACATCCCATTCTTGAGAAACAACATAGATCACCCCCAAAATTTTCACTGACTTATTCTGGTGAGCAAGGATCATATGTATTTTATTGTCCTTGTGTTGTCTTTCAGGCAGAAAAATATGAGTTATCATAAGGAAGAGACAAGGGAGTCCTGAAACAACAACAGTTCTTCAGTGGCTTAGGATATTTGTTGCACTTGATGTAAAATTGTCAGAGATGCTTTCTCAGGGAAAGTTATCTTTTTGCTCCTCAGGCATCTTTAATCTATTTAATCTCTGCTCTTTTTTTCTTTCTTTTTAAATTTTTTTTTCTTTTTTTTTCCCCCCTCCCTTCCAAATAGAGAATCACAGAATGGTTTGGGTTGGAAGGAACCTTAAGGATAATCTTGTTCCAACCCTCTGCCATGGACAGGAACAAATTCCACTTGACCAGGCTCCAAGCTCTGTCCAACCTGGTCTTGAACCCTTCCAAGCATGAGGGGATATCCTACTAAAAGCTCTCAGGTTCCCAGGAAGTATGTCTGGATACCAGCAACAGGGAAAAAAGGGCTAGATCTATGTGGAATTAAAAAGATTTAAATTTATTTCTATCAATCTGCTGAGATTAATCCTTAAAAAAATATTACAGATTCAGCCTTTCTTTTTGTAAATAAACTTTAAAATAGCTAAGATTTTAATTTCTTCCCCTTTCTTTACCTGTCATCCCATATCACCCAAAATAAAGGGTCAGGCTGCACACACAGGTCTGCCTTGGTTTGAAACCCTTCACAGCAGCTTCAGAACAGAGTGAGAGAGATGTCAGGTATGGATCAGGACTGACCTTTCCATCAAGACCTCATTCTGTTTGTTGTTCCCAAAAGTCTCACAGCCAGTTGCATGCACTGATTTTGTTTGCAAAGAGATCTAGAGGGTGATAATTGGAAAAGAGATTGACCTGGGCAGAACAAATGTGTGCTGCAGCTGAAGCCAGCTCTTAGGGGTTTGTAAATATGACCCTGAAAGGACAATTACCTTACCTCAGAATTAATAACATTTTTCCTCAAGCACAGGGAGAATCAAATGCTGGAAGGTGGCTAAATTATTAATTCTCACTGTGACCAGGCTCTTTTTGGTTCATCTGCCTTTTCCTCGTGTTGCCCCACGACCCTTAGGGTAGAGGAAGAAGATGTGCTTCTGGTTGGTCCTTAATCTCAGTGCATGTTTCTACAAACTTCAGGGAATTAAATTTGCCACTAAACTATGGAACATGCAAAGAGATTCTTGTTTAATGTCTGAATAAATGCTTTCACCCCAGAATGCTGAGCAGGGAAAGAAAGCAGCTTTGCAACAATCCTGGCAGACCTGTGGTTCTCAGCTCCCACCTCAGACCCTGTCATTAGTGCATTTGAATTAATCCATTCCTATTTTATGCACAGGAAATAATACACTGGAGTTGAGAGGGCTTGAAGGGACCTTGGAAGGTCAATTTGTCCATCCTTCTGCTTCAGGACAAGTCAACTTTGTGTAAACCCATTCTGTCTGCTCTGAGAAATCTCTGAGGCTGAAGATGTTCCTGATGTCTCAGCTAATCTCTTTCAGCCCTTCTTTCTTTCTATCACCATCCTACACTCTAGTTAAACTGTTTTGATGTTCTGGATGATTAGGTGCAAGTCTTTAAACTGATAATCTGATTAAATTTGGCCATAATGTGAAGTATCCTGAGACTAAACGTCATTCTCCTGAATAATGAATGAATAATGAATGTCTCCTTTCTGAGAGAAAGCATCTCTCCATCCTCCTGGACTCTTAGGGCTGCCCTAAGTGCAGAGGTTGGACTTGACTACCCTTGTGGAACCCAGGATATTCCATGATTCTGTGTGAGGTGGGCTTCCATTGCCATTGCTGTCATTCACAGCTCATTTCTAGTCCAAGAGCCTCTGGAGCAAACCTGGCTCTGAAATCCCATTTGAACCTGGAAGCCCAGAGCTGAGGTTTGCAGTAAAAGCCAACCATGGCCCAACTAATAAAAAATCTGCACCTGTGGGACACTAATTACTTCATCAAATCTCCTCTAAATATCATTCTAATAGGACAGAATAAGACCTAAGGCTGAGAATTTCTGAGTTTCCAAATAATGCTCTGACAACGTGACTGCTTCTGACCAACAAATGTATTGGTCTGACCTCATTAACCACCCAGTTTCCTGCAAGATACTGAGCAAAGACCCCTTGAACACAAAAAATACCAAATCCAGTTGGGTTATCTTTGCCCTGTTGGGGATTTTAACCTTTTACAGAAGGGCATTTTAAAGTTTTAAATTAGCCTGTTTTAAAGAACCATGAAGTAGTATAAATTGGGATTTCTATTTTGGTTTAAATCACCTTTATCTTTAGTTTCATGTCTTTCAGTTGCTTTAATAGTCCTGTGATTCAAAAAAACAGAGTTATTTCTTGTGGTGAAATCCAACAATGTGCAAAAAAAAAAAAAAAAAAAGATGGATTCAACAGAATAGTTATGGGTAAACAATTTTTGGGTGAGCAACCTTTTTTAAGTTTCCATGACCAGTAAACCTCCAAAGGACAATTTTTTTTCTCCAGCTTTATAGCAAAATTCTGCAAAATAACCATATTCCATTGTGTTTGCTCAAAAGGATTGTAAAATTGTGAGCTGAGCCTGGCATTTGGATGGGATGCAGCCTGTAACAAGATGCAGATACAGGGAATTCTTTTGGGCAGGGGCTCAGTGCCAAAAGGCTTAATTTAGTCTAATACAGACACATGATCCAGTGTCATGTGCATGAATGGTTTAGTGAAAGTAATTATTTGAGTAATGGGGCCTTTTGAAGGGCTTTAGGGTAAAAAGGGTGAGAAAACAAGAGGGTAAATAACTCTAGAGATGTGACCAAAGTAAATATGTAGAGCTCAGTATCTGAACTGCTTGCACTGAGCACACCAAGATCACACTGGAAAAAAACAGATGGTGCAACTTCAGAGTACAACAGATTTTGGTGGTTAAACGGCTTTGGAAATCCTTGCCATGAAACCCTCTCAACAACAAAATCCTATCACAAATTCAAATAGGAAAACGTGGCAGGTTTTTCTTCATTGTTACCATATAATAGAAGTGATTTAAGGAAATGAAATCTTACTTGCAAGTAGGAATAAAAAAATAAAATGCTACTTGCAAATTGAAAGAGGGGAAATTTTGGTTACATATATGGAATAAATTCTTCTCTGTGAGGGTGGGGAGGCACGGGCAGAGAAGCTGTGGCTGCCCTTGCATCCCTGGAAGTGCCCAAGGCCAGGCTGGACAGGGCTTGGAGCACCCTGGGATAGTGGAAGGTGTCCCAGCCATGTCAGGGAGTGGAATGAAATTGTCTCTATGTCCCTTCCCACCCAAACAATTCTGTAACTCTGGGAGTTAAATCATTGGGAAGGTTTTGATGCAAGTAGCAACATCTCTTCTCTGATTAATAGGTGTGTATCCCAAATGCACACTTTATCATAGTTTTTGAATAAATGAAATGTTTATCTCATGTTTTGAAACTTCTTTATTTCACCTTTTCCTCTCTACAGGCAGTTACCAAACCGGTGGGTGTTGCTTTCTCTGATCTTCTCCTGTCACCTTTTTGGCATTGACTCAGTGCTTAAATGAGAAGAGTCTTCTGAGAGAACACAATGGGATTTGATGAATCCCATGAGAAAATTGCAGAGGGGAAGGAATCAGATTCAGATTGCCTCATTTTCACAAAATGCAGACAGATAGAAGGCATCTGTATAAAATATTACTCATAATTTTTAGCCAGGTGATGACAAAGCAAAAGTGAGAACAGTGCATTTATAACAGCAAGTGAGACCATTTCTGGGAGACAGAGCAGGCCAAGAAAGAGGCTCTGTGGGACATTGTCCTGATTTTGGCTGGGATAGAGATACTTTTCTTCCCAGTAGCTGGCACAGTGCTGTGTTTTGCATTCAGTATAGGAATAATGTTGATAACACACTGATGTTTTAGTTCTTACAAAGTCATGCTTAATCTACGTCTAGGACTTTTTGGTTCTGGGAGGGAGCGTGGCCAGGACAGCTGGATAAATTGGCCAAAGGAATATTCCAGTCCATAGACCATCATTCCCAATATTTAACCTGGAAGACTTGACCAGGAGGGGACAAGGGGACAATCACTGCTGGGGGAAGGGCTGGTGTCGTCTTCTTCTTCTTCTTCTTCCTTTTTCTTCTTCTTCTTCTTCTCCTTCTTCTTCTCCTTCTCCTTCTCCTTCTCCTTCTCCTCCTCCTTCTCCTCCTCCTCCTCCTTCTCCTCCTCCTTCTCCTTCTTCTCATCCTTCCTTTATAATTATAATTATTATTTCAATTATTAAACTGTTCCCATCTCAACCTATGGGGTTTTGATTTTTTTCCTGATTTTCCTCCCCATCTCACCATGGAGGGGAGCAGGGGTGGGGTGACCAAGGGCCTGTGTGGTTCTTGGTTGCTGGCTAGAGTTCAACCATGACAGAAATATGTTATTGTATCTTCAGGGAATGCCCCAATGAGGGCAGGAATGATAAATCTGACTTCATTCTCAGAAAGCTCATTTATTATTTTATGATACTATATTATAATAAAGAATGCTATACGATACTACATAAAGAATACAGAAAGGATACTTACAGAATGCTAAAAAGATAATAATGAAAACTCCTGACTCACCCAGAGCCCTGACACAGCTTGGCCCTGATTGGCCAAAGAGTGAAAACAACTCCCAGCAGAATGCAATGGAACAATCACCTGTGGGTGAACAATCTCCAAACACATTCCACAGGAGCACAACACAGGAGAAGCAAATGAGATAAGTATTGTTTTCCTTTTCTCTGAGGCTTCTCAGCTTCCCAGGAGGAAAATCCTGGGCAAAGGGATTTTTCAGAGAATGTGAATGCCACAATCTATGGCTGGGCTATCAATCTCATTCACAGACAGGGAGGATTTAAACTCTGGTGCGAATTTCCACAAAAAGTTTCATGGCTCAGGCCATCAGCAGTGTGACAAACTCTTAGAGAGAGAGCTGTGATTGCAGGGTGAGGAGTGAGCTCTAAATCAAAAATTACAGCAGGCTCCTCTCCTCGAGGAAGATGCTGTGGTCAGTAAATTCAGGTTGAACAGCCAAGGTAGAAGGCAGAGGACTGAACCAGAACTGACTTCCTTTAGAAAAATTGCCTGGTGCAACTGCACAGGTACAATGCATCCCATTACGTCTTGAAATAACCAGTTGAATTGAAATAATTTGGTAGTTTATTTCATTTTTTGCTTGACAGACACAACATTTGGCTGTACGAAATCAGAAAGTAAAGAAATAGCAAAATGTGTAACATAACACTCATTACAACACTGAGCATGTGAAAAATTTAGCATTTTGTCATGGAAGGATGAAGAAATCCTTCAAACAAGAAGCAGAAATTTGTCAAAATCTACTGAATAGATGCATTTTGAGCATTACTGAGCCGGTGTCCCCATTACGCAAAATCTCCCAGGACAATCCTGGAGAAATAAAGAAATGAGGCTGCAAAAGTTTTTGGGATCTGTGAGAAACTGATAAACTCTTATCAAAAAGAAACAGGAGGAAGAAAACTTGATCATCAGCATTATTTAGAACAAGAATACATTATAATTATTATTAGATAATAATTACAACAATGTGACTTTTCTTGTGGGGAGATAACCACAAATGCAGAGTAGATTTTTAGGTTGGGAAGGAAAATATTAGTGAGGAACAACAGCTGGAAAAATTGAACTAGGAGTATTCCAGTGGCTGGAAGGACAGAGATTTTTAAGAGTCAAACAAGGTCCCAAAGGAGTCAGCAGAATTTCCATCTTTGGCTCTCCATGGATCAGGACTGGATGTTTTTCTGGAAGCAGTGCAGGACAAGTGGGTGAGCTCTCATGAGCTTTGTTCTGCAGTCTGTCACCATGATTGATCTGCTGGTCCCTTCTGCCCATTAACTGAGTGTTTATTAATCACACAGAAGAGATTGAATTCCCAGAGCCCCATCCCAGCAATGCACAGAGCTCAATTAAAAACCTCTGCTGGATCATTCTTGTCCCATGACTGACTCTGACTCTGTGGGCCAAAAGCAATATATTTTCACAGGTCACTCTTCTCTAAACACTGGAACAGCATTTCAATGTGAAGTTTCATGTTGACCCTCATATTACCCTCATGGTTTTTATTTTCTAATTCATTACTTGTCATTAAGGGTCATTAAAAGTTGTTTTCATTTGAGTTGTGGATGAACTTTTTCTCCATGAGTCAGATTGTCTTTTTTGTTTCTATTTTGACAGTTAGTGACTTTTAAAACAAGTGTCTGTACATTGGTAAACAGAAAAAAAGAGTCCATAAAATCATAGACTGGTTTGGATTGGAAGGAACCATAAAGATCATCTTGTTCCAACACGTTGAGCAGAAGCCCAAATAAAATCTTGCGAAGCCCAAATAAAATCTTGTGCAGTGAAGTGTTTAATTAAAAATTAAAGAAAATTTTTAGACCTTTCCCATTATAATCAGATATTTTTTACTAGTGAGGAGCAGATGGATAAATCCTTTCTGGTTAAGCACATACCATTTTCTCCATCAGCAGCTACAATTTTCTGTAAGATATCATCACACTGTGATGATTCCCTGAGCAGCTCTTGCTGGAAGATGAAGTTTGCCTAAGAAATGCAAAATGCCCACATGCACAATTTCCTGTCAGCACCTTCCCTCCTCTAGCAGGTAGAATCAACTTCCTCAGCAGCTACAAGTCTATCCCAAAGCTCTGTGAACCGTCTCCTGACACCTGTGCCTGCTTTCCCCAAGCCAGCTTGGTTATCTTTTTTTAAAAAGATGTTGGAAATGAATTCACTGGCCCTTCACTGAAAAATGGTTTTAGCTGCTGTGTGGGCAGAGCTGTAAAAGAGAGGAGTTGCTGAGTCAAGCCACCCAAACCCCATTCACTTCCTCTGCACAACTTTCCATTCTTTTATTGCTTCCCATCACCATCTTTCTGCCCAAACCAAGGCCACCACTGCTCTCCCAGGACAATGCTGACCCACAGACACTTTATTCAGGCCCAGGGTCTCCTTTGGACAGGACAAGAGGAAGCAGCCTTGTGGTATTTTTGGAGACCCCTGTTGAAGGGAGGGAATGATGAATCTGACTCCATGTTCTCAGAAGGCTAATTTATTATTTTATGTTACTATATTATATTAAAGAATGCTATCCTAAACTATACTAAAGGATAGAGAAAGGATACAGACAGAAGGCTAAAAAGATAATAATGAGGAACTCGTGACTCTCTTCAGAGTCCCGACAGAGCTGGGCCATAATTGCCCAAAAGTCAAAACAATTCACATAAAACCAATGAAACATGCACCTGTGGGTAAACAATCTCCAAACCACATTCCAAAGCAGCAAAACACAGGAGAAGCAAATGATATAAGAATATTTTTTCTTTTTCTCTGAGGCTTCTCAGCTTCCCAGGAGAAAAATCCTGGGCAAAGGGATTTTTCAGAAAATGTGGTGGTGACACAGCATCACGTTGCATCAGGGGAGGTTTAGATTGCTAACAAAAAATTTTCTTCATGGAAAGGGTTGTTAAACACTGAAACAAGGTTCCCAGGGCAGTGCTGGAGTCACCACCCCCAAAAGTGTTGAAAAATAACTCCAAATATGAGAATATGTCACATGAGGACATGATTTAGTGATGAACATGGTGGCGGTGCTGCATTGACAGTTGGACTTGGTGATCTCAGAGGTCTTTCCCAACCTAAATGATTCTGTGAGCCCTTGAGATGCCCATTTGGATTGGTCCAGCACTGGAGGGTGAGCACAGGGTGCTGTTCCCTCTCAACACCACAGTCTCTTATGGCTGGCAGGGCTTTGCTGCAGCCAACTTCCCAAAAGTGCCCCAGAGAAGGGGGCTTGGTCTGTGGTGTGCAGCAGCTGGGTCACAGTGACAGGAGAATTAAAAGAGGACAGTCAGCTAACTGGAATCTTCTTTTCCTCAGGACACCTTTCTTTACATCAAATGTGTTCTGCACCTATTTTAGTTTTTTTTTTAAGGTCTTTGTGATTGAAAGAAGGGCTTTCAGTCACAAAATTCAGTTGGGTGCAGCAGAAAACCTCTTAAGATATTTTGCTTTCTCTGTCCTTTTTTACTAATTTCAGAAGGTCCTGCCAAGCAGATGTCTTGAAAGATTTTTTTTTTTAAACATAAATGTGGTTACACATAAAAGCAAAGGATGTTATTTCTTAACAATATTTTTTTCTACTCCCCTCCTGATAATGACTCTGAGAATGAAAGTAATCCAGACTGACAGGTCCTCCCTGCCTGTAGTTCAGCATGCAGACAAATAGCACAAGGCTCCTTAAAAGTAAAGTGATGAAAGCCAAGGCTGCTTCAGAAACACTCAGAGCAGTGGAACAGGGTGGTGCTTTGAGCAGAACCTATTTCTTGAACTAATCTGACTCCAACAAGTGGATAAAAGTTTGTGTCATTTCTGTTGCAGAATTTCATCATATCATGTATAAGAGTCTTGGAAGTTTTCTTCCTGGAAAGTTCAGCTGTGACTGAAAGACTTGAGAGAGAGGGATTAAAAAATATCCCCCAAAACCTCTGAGCCAAAGATGTGGTTTAGAATTTAAACTCATTTTCAGAGAGGATCACATTTAGATGCATTGCACAGAGATGTATTTATTTTTTCAATAACCACATTACTCAAAGCAGTTTAGCAACAGGCAGGAGGGAACTGCCTCAAGACATTGAAAATGCTTGTTATAACCCTGCAATGCATTTGGAAAGCTGTAAAAATAATAATAAAGCTTCCCAATAGCTGGCAGAGCTAAGAAAAAAGCTAAAACAAATGAAATATAAATGAAATATAAAGCAGAACGGTTATGAAATAAAATCTGGACATCTCAGGCTACACCCTGCAGTGTCTACTTTGGGAAAATAAAAGACATTATGTGGCTGATTGAAATAATGGTTTCACTGGAGTGAAAGCTGCCAGGTTGATTGCCAAATTCACTTCCTGTGAAGTTTTCTGTGCTGAAAGTGTCTCTTAGGTGCTCCTCGCTGTGGTAGGGAGAGTGGCACATCCTCACACGTTGATAACACACTCTTCTCTCCTCTGATAAGAAATTCCAATGGCACCGAGGTAAGACTCCCACCCAGGGCAGCCTCATCCCCTCTCAGCCTTGGCAGGGAGTTCAGGCAGCACACAGAGATTGTGTGGGATGGTCACAAAGAAAACCCCCAGCCATTAAATGTGCCTCAACAAAGCTCATCAACTCTGCTTCTGTTCCAGTGGAGACAGAAAAAGATGGTTATCAGAAGATGAAGTCTTTGGCAGTCATCTATGCAACAGGGGTTGTTTTTTGATCCTAAAGCATTATTTCTTCGTTGTTTCTTTCCAGTCCCAAGAAGCTGCTTGCTGAAAAAACAGCGATTTAAGAGACTGTTCTGTCATCTCATATTGGGCTGTCAACCCTCAGTACTTATAAATATGGAATAAAATTTCACATGCAAGTTAGCACATACAGATTATGGATCAGTTTATGTAGACAGAAGTACTTTGAATCACAGAAGATTTTTCCTTTGATCTTTTTTACCATCTCCCACCATTACCAGAGATTTTATTGCACCTCTCTGTCAGAAGCTGGGATTATGGAGGTGATTGACATGTGGAAGGATCTTCCACAAGGCTCTGCAAGGCCTTGGAAAAGAATAAAGTGTCTGAAATTGCTTCCATATGTGACTCTTTTTTTCCTGGAATGTTTCTTGACCTGAGTAATGTCTTATCCCTGAGGTGATAGACATTCATGTGAGAAAAGCTACATCTCCCCAGAAGAAAGTGTGTTAGCATTGTATCCATGAAGAGTGTTGGAGCAAAAGATGTTTTAACAGAACAGCTGGACACAGACAGCAAATAGTTTCCTCTTCAGGAGTTTTTTACATAAATCCCATGAGGTTTTTGCATTTACCTATTTTGTTACAGACCATTTTGTCACATTTAAAATGGCCTTTGAGGCATTTTTAGAGAGCTATTGCTCAGTGTCAGGCTGGCAGGGATATTTCAGACCCTGAGCACTGAGCACCCACAATGAAGATTGCAGCAAATAGGGCTGAACTCTTCAGAGACACAGAGAGGAAGCAATAGCAAAGGGAAAGCTGCCAGGCTTCTCAGAGGAGCAGAAGTAATTCTTTCATCACTGCTCTTGCTGATTCCCAGTCTGGGCTGTGTTTATAATAAACAGGGGAGTTGATTTATGAGAAATCCAAAGGGGTTTTTGCTGTGCAGTCTCTGAGTTTGAATCTGTGAAATACAACTATAACCACCAAGACAGTGGCAATATCATATTGGGGTTTTTACACCTTCATTTCTTGCAAAGCTTCTCCCTTTCAGTACCTCTTTTCTCTCTTTAATACTTACCTTTCTCTGTAAATTTAGTAGATGCCACATAAAGATTGCTTTTTCACCTTAGAAATTAATTTGTTCTCAGGCTTCTTCATCCTCTTGGTGTGCTCACAACTTCTGCACATCCCATGGATGGGTTCAAGCTGGCTCTTTGAAGAGCTCCTGATGTTCATTTCCCACTAGGAGAGATTTATTCTTTCTCTCCATGAAAAGCCAAAATGAGTAGAGGCTGCTGTCCTCCTCTTGAGGCTCCTTTCCTACCAGGATTTAAAGAAAATTGTAAAAAAACAGCAGTGTGTTGTAGCATTATTTAAGGAACCAAGAGAGAGTTTGAGTAGGAGTTAGAAGGAAAAACGTGTAAACCTTGTGCCTGTGGCTCCTGGCTCTTCCTCATTCCTGGTCTCCATCAGTAATAAAATTACAAATAATCCAAAATATTTTGGGTTAGAAAGTTTTACAGCGAAGAACATCAACATACATGAAATGCCAGGTTTGCCTCTTGGTAGCCAAGCAATTATTTGGGGAGAAACAGTGAAGATGCTGTTTCATCTACAAGAGCAAATCTCAAGTGATTCAGGCTCAGTGCCATGAATTTTAGCAGCACTTCAATGCTTTCCAGCCTCTATCTTTTAATGCATCTGAGCTCTTGTGTCCATTTCTCTCAAAAAGAAGAGAACAAACCATTCTTACCACTTGGAGATTCTGTTTAGAGATGGAAAAATGGATGTTTTCAAACTCTCAATGGAAGAGAGAAAAAAGCAGACAAGATTGTTTAACAAAAATAAATGGGGGCTTGGAATCAGTGTAATTTACAGGGCAGCTGGTTCCACCCCTTGCTAAATCATTGTCATTCAGATTTCTTGTCTCAAAGAATTTCTGACCACAAATATTTGTGGCATTTTTTTATCAGATAAATATTTTATATATCACATATCACATATCATATATCATATAAGGGTTGTGATTGTTAGGTAATAGTGCCAGGGAGCAGCCAAGTATCTCAGTACTTTAGTACTTTTCTTGTTTTTTTTTTAATTCCAATCACATCACATTGAAAACTTGAAAATAACTAAAAGATTAAATAAACTTTTTTTTTTTTCTAGGATGGACGTTGTCACTTTGCTTTTCTTTCCAGAAAATTTTGAATCCATCATCCAAGTAAAGTTTCTGAGAATACAGGCTTTGGACTATGAATAAAAATGTGAATAACTGTAGAACTGGCCTATTGGAAGGAGAGCGTGCACACTAAAACTGAATTGATCTAAGTGATTAATTTCATTTTTATTTTCTTGCAATTTAGGAGTAATGACTCCCATTAAGTCCAAATATTGCACTGAGAACCAAAGGGCAGCTAACGGGACTTCTCCTCAGGCTTCAAAACCAGGAAAGCCAAATCCATAGAAGGAAGAAGGAGCTCATAACCCTTCCTTACTCCCTCCCTCAATCCCTAAGTCAGGTCACAGTGGTTTTAACGTGCCACATCTCAAGAACCGTGCCCCTGCATGTCCCACATCCACCTCATTCCTGTAGCCACTCCAAATCCTCTGCTGCCTATTGCAAAATCATAGAGTTCTGTACTTCTGCTCTGGAGTGAGATGTGCAGCCCTTTCCAAGTGACTGCAGGACATTTATTTGCACAACAAAGGGATTTATTTGGCTGCACTGAGATTTTTGGCCTTGCTGGCTGTTCCCCCTGTTCCTCTGCAGCACAGCTACCACCATGCTGAGACCAGGGAGATGTGATCCAATTCCATTTGTGATTCTGGGAGATGTGATCCAATTCCATTTGTGATTCTGGGAGATGTGGTCTGTCACATTCACACTTTCTGAAAAATCCCTTCACCCAGGATTTTTCTCCTGGGAAGCTGAGAAGCCTCAGAGCAAAGGAAAACAATTCTTATCTCATTTGCTTCTCCTGTGTTGTGCTCATGTGGAATGTGTTTGGAGATTGTTCACCCACAGGTGATTGTTCCATTGCATTCTGCTGGGAGTTGTTTTCACTCTTTGGCCAATCAGGGCCAAGCTGTGTCAGGACTCTGGAAAGAGTCAAGAGTTTTCATTATTATCTTTTTAGCCTTCTGTCTGTATCCTTTCTGTATTCTTTAGTATAGTTTAGTATATTACTCTTTAATATAATATAGTATAATGAATTAATAAATTCACCTTCTGAGAACATGGAGTCAGATTCATCATTCCTGCCTTCGTCAGGGGGGAACACAAATACAATAGTGATCCAATTCCACTTGTGATTCTGGGAGATGGGATCCAACTCCACTTGTGATTCCGAGTGCAAACTCCCAAACAAGCTCTAATGCAATCCAATTAGGTGAGGCAGGAAAGCAGAGCAGGAATCTTGATTAGCATCTACACGCATTAGCATTTGCAGCAGACCAGACAGAGTAATAAACTGTTCCCAAAATAAGAGAGTGGCGTGCGTGGCACACTCAAAACAGTGATTAAAACCTTGTTGCTTCATTGTCAGTGTCTGCATGTTCAAAGTCTGCTGCCAAGGTCCCCTGCTCCACCCTCTGTGGTGTGGTGTGTGTTCCCTCCTTGCTGCAAGGACAGCTGTGACAATGCTTTGGCCACATCCTCACGGACTTCAGTGGAGCTGGTTTGTTGTGCAAAAAGCTGGAATGTAGTTCTCTGTGGTTTCTGTTATTATTCATAGAATCATGGAATGGTTTGGGTTGAAAGGGACATTGAAGACCATCCAGTTTTGACCCCCCACCCCTACCATGGGCAGGGACACCTTCCACCAGCCCAGGTTGCTCCAAGCCTCATCCAGCCTGGCCTTGGAGACTTCCAGGGATCCAGGGGCAGCCACAGCTTCTCTGGGCACCCTGTGCCAGGGCCTGCCCACCCTCACAGGGAAGAATTTTTTCTAATATCTAATCTAAGTCTATTGTCTTTCACTTTGAAGCCATTTCCCCTTGTCATGTCACTAGAGTTCCTGATGAAGTGTCCTTCTCCAAAGACTGAAAGGCTGCTATGAGGTGTCCAAGCAACCTCCACAACAGGAAAGGTGTTTTTTGTATTTATATGGAGTTTATTATATTTCAATTTCTGCCATTGCTTCTTGTCCATTCAATGGGCACCACTGAGAAAAATCTGGGTCCCCACATCAGGTACTCACCAGCTACAGTTCCTGTTGGTAGGGTCTTCCCTCCTGGAGGATAAACAGCCCTAACTGACTCAGCATCTCCTCATGTGACAGATGCTCCAAGCCTTCAGTCACCTTCAGGGGCCTTCACAGGATCCTCTCTCATGTGTTCATCCCAAACTGGCCAAGCAGGGAGGTCTCACCAGCGCTGAGTGGTGAGGAACCTCCCCGTGGTACCCTCAACTGGAGCATTTTAAGGGTGGGGTGAAGCCACCACACCTTCATAAATCCCTAAAACTGCCCCACAGCCAGGCCATCAGCTCACAGAAAGGAAAGTCCTTACTCTGCAGCGGGCCTTGCATTGGTCCTTAGGTCTGCCATCTCATGCCAGACTGGGGTTGTTTTTATTCTCAATCCAGCTAGTTTTCACAAAGAACTTTTCATCCAACGTATTGATTTCTACTAAACATGGGTCAAGAATTCTGCAGCTGTCCCCTGTGCTCGGAACATGTTAAGCACTGTCCTCCATGCTCAGTCTAAACAGAACAAGATTGCTTAGATATCAGCCGAGGGAAAGGCCCTCCAAGGAGATTTACTTGCCTGCCTTTGAAACATCATTGTCATTCCCAGAGTAAAATTCCTTGGAAAGAAATTGAAACCTCTAGCCTGAGGCAAATCTTTCAGCTCAGAGTGCTGCCAACCTAAAATATTTTCTTGTAGCTTGGTCGCAGAAGAAGGTCAACCCAGCCCAAATTCATGCAGGCTGTCTGCTCTACTTGTGAAACTCTAATACCTCTGCCACAAGGCTTTCCCCCACAGTCATTTCAAGGCTTTTAATTTTGCCAAAATAGCACAGAATGTGCTCATATTTCCCCTCTTGGCTCGAATACAGCACTGGTTGTGTCCATGATAGGGAGAGGACACACTGTCAATATTGCATTGCTCCTGCTGGGGATGAGCCAAACAATTAAAACAAATCAGTTTCCAGAATATTTGTTCATTTCTATGACTGAAAATTTAATATTTCTGGGGAAATTCTGATGTGTCTGCATGAAAAAAGATGCTGTATGATAATGCCAGCCAAGAACTTGGTTTCAGCACAATCAGTTTCAGTCTTGTATGTTTATTTTTTAAAGTCCAAACCTGGATATCTATCAGGGAATCTCAGAGGAACCCGATCAAAACCAGATTCCTGACAAACACTTGGGTAGACGAAATGTAGACATATATTTTACAAGTTCAATCATTCCTTTCCTTCCATCTTTATTTTCCCCTCTCTCCAGTGAGAATAAACGTGAGAATAAACCCATAAAGTCAAAATTAGGGGTGAATCACTGTCTTTGGAAACTCTCTGGAAATCTCTAAAAAATTAATCTCTCAGAAAATCTTTTCTCATTGGTTTACCTCACAGTTGTGGCTTTTGGGAGACCAAGATTCAGATATGATCTCCAGATAATAAAGATTGTTTTTCTTAACCTAAAGGATTAAAGGCGAGAAATGTCAAAAATCTTCTATTGAGGTACTAAGTTTCAAGTACTACTCCTGTTGCTTTTTTAAACAAGTGGCTTTGGAAAGTGATTCTGTCTCTGTGTGGGGTTTTTGTTTTATAGAAAGGTGCTAATATATTCACACACTTCAGACTACCATCAGTGTTTCATTAAAGCCTTTCAAGTGGCTTTTCTATGGTGTGAACATGGTTTCAATGCCAAACCCAAACAGTAGGATCAGGAAAGAATCCTCAAACTGCAAAATACTTTCCAAGAGGCAAGCAGTCACTTTTAAAGTACTTGGATGTGGTCAAGCAAGGATGGTCAGAAAATGAACTTTTGTCACCAAGGGGGTACTGGGGACAGACAAAGGTGATACAGAGACTCCATCATCAAAAGGTATGAAAACACACTTTATTATTAGAAATCTACAGTTCTTACAGAAAGAATGGTGGACCTAAGTCTTGACTGGCCTTTAGGAATCTTCTCTCATTCTGCTGGTGAACTATGAACAGCACACCCTGGAGAACCACATCTATAAACAATGGCTACAGAAAGAGAGATAATAATTGTTTGAATCCTTTTCTCTAAGCTTCCCACAGCTTCTACACAGCTTCCCAGGATTTTCCTGGGAGAACCATGTCTCTCTCTGTTCAAAGGATACGTAATTACTACAAGCTTCAGCAAAGATTGGTGAGGAAAAGCAACTCACCAACCTTAAGCTGAAGGAGGGCAGGGTTGGATGGGATATTGGAACAAATTCCTGGTGGTGAGGGTGGGGAGGTCCTCAGCTTTCCCAGAGAAGCTGTGGCTGCCCCTGGATCCCTGGAAGTATCCAAGGCCAGGCTGGACAGGGCTTGGAGCAACCTGGGACAGTGGAAGATGTCCCTGCCTATAGCAAGGGTGGAACTGGATGAGCTTTGATGTCCATTCTAACCCAAACCATTCCATGATTAATTTTCTCCTGGGAGTTATTTGATATGCTGACTTTCCCATCAATGTTATCCCAAAATTTTACTCCTAACCGACCAAAGAACTCTCCCTAAATCCCCAGAACCTTCTGCTCCAAAATGCACTTTGCAGCTCACAAGACATGCTTGTGCCATGCTTCTTCTTTGGGAAACACTGGGAAAATCAGCAATATTTAATCTCTGATGGTATTTTCTGACTCAAAGTCGTGTCTGCTAGGAAAGGTGTGGGGGCTTTGGCCACTGTGGGGCACCTTGGTTCATTTGAGTACGGGAAAAGACATTTGATTTGTGAGTGGGAGTGAAACCAGCCTTGATACTCCCAAGTGGATGAATCATACACAAGTTCTGAGCATCTGCAATTTCCATGTTGCTCTCATTATTAGAAGCCCATTTATTTTTAATAAAATAGAAGATTAGAATTGCAGTGAAATGAGCTCAGAAAAGCACTATAAAAGAGTCTGGGAGACTGAGGCTGGAATGACTAGGGCACCCTTTTCTATTCAGTTCTATCTTCCTCTTTCTTTTTTTTTTTTCTGGGAAAGAATCTAGTAAAGTGGTTTATATCTACTCTGGAAGGTAATTGAATATGCTGGTCATACAGCTTGACAAGGACTCTTTTGTGGAAAAAGAATTTATTTACTGATAAATTGACCAGCTAATCTGTTTTTTATTACAGAGTTTCTTCACAAGTACTGCTGGCCAGGTTGCAATCTCCCTTCCAAAAACTGTGTTTTTCCTGTGCTGGTGAGTCACTTTAATAGTTACAAAGTCACCACTTGCAGCTACCAGCTATGAAATTGTTTTGAACTACTCAAAAAAAATTATAAAAAGCCAGCTGCTTCTTTGTAAATTTTTTTCTTTGTATCCTTACCCTCCCAAAATGAGTAAATTAACAGAATTTCAGTGTCTTGGTTTGGATAAGACAGGTGCCTGCTAAAGAAGGCAGGAGCTTCCCCTGAAATGGAGAATGCAAACCCTCCCCACCCCTCCAAATTGCTATGAATTTTAAATTAAGGGGCTCTCAGGCAAAAAAAATACGGGAGCAGGAAATAACAGTTCTTTAATAGGGAAGGGGGGAAAAAACCATAAAATGATAAAATAAAAACAATGCAGTACACTAAAATGACAGAGTCAGAACTCAACCTGACACCCTGTTGGTCAGGGTGCTGGCAGCAGTCCAGTTGGAAAAGTGGCTGCAGTCCTCCTGAGGTGTCAGGTGTGGTTCTGTTGGAGCAGGGGGTCCTGTAGAAAAAGGGTGATTCTTCCTCCGCAGATCCGTGGAAGAAGAAGCAGCTGCTGTTCCTCTGGTGAATCCAGTGGAGAAGCTGTGCTGGTGTGTCAGAATCTCCTGGTTATATCTGGATAGCAATGCTCGGCTCCTCCCTCTGGGCGGAGCATCTCACAATGGGATGTTACAGTTCTTATCAGCCATGCAGTGACATTCAATAGCCTCTTATCACGGGATGCCCCCTGCTGAGGGAGGAGTGATTGTGATCTCGCAGGGAGAGAGATAAGGGGAAATTGCCCACTTAACACCTAGACAACTGCCATACAGATGGTAATAGAATACATCCTGCCTTGCAATCCAGAACATAATCCACCCCTTATTCTATTTCCATCTGCATCACAATGAATCCTTACACACAGTTCTCACTTAAGACTAGGTTTCCCTGTGGTACACAACGGCTTTCTCCATCTTTCTGCATTACCCACCAAGTGTAACCAGGTCCTTGAGCAAAAACAATTCCACGGATGGGTTTGTCTTTGCCTGAGGTGGGAGTAATCCAAACAGTCTTTCCTAAAATACCTTTCATGTGTACAACAGGGACTTTATCTCCATCTACAGTGTGCAGGGGTTCAGACTGGGCAGGACCAGCTCGATTGATAGACCCTCTGGTGTTGACCATCCAGGTGGCCTTTGCTAAGTTCATCTCCCAATTTCTAAAAGTCCCCCCACCAAGTGCCTTCAGGGTAGTCTTGAGTAGTCCATTGCACCGTTCAACTTTCCCGGCAGCTGGTGCATGGTAGGGGATATGGTATATCCATTCAATACCATGTTCCCTGGCCCAGGTGTTGATAAGGCCGTTCTTGAAATGGGTCCCATTGTCCGACTCAATTCTCTCAGGGGTTCCATGTCTCCACAGCACTTGCTTTTCCAGGCCCAGGATGGTGTTCCGGGCAGTGGCGTGAGGCACAGGGTGGGTCTCCAACCATCCCGTGGTGGCTTCCACCATGGTCAGCACGTAGCGCTTGCCTTGGCGTGTCTGGGGCAGTGTGATGTAGTCGATCTGCCAGGCCTCCCCATACTTGTACTTGGACCACCGCCCACCATACCACAGGGGCTTTACTCTCTTGGCGTGCTTGATGGCAGCACACGTTTCACAGTCATGGATAACCTGAGAAATACTGTCTTTGGTTAAATCTACTCCTCGGTCTCGTGCCCACCTATAGGTGGCATCTCTACCTTGATGACCTGAGGCATCGTGGGCCCATCGAGCTAGGAACAACTCCCCCTTATGTTGCCAATCTAAGTCTATCTTCGACACCTCTATTTTTGCTGCCTGATCTACCTGTTCGTTGTTTCGATGTTCCTCATTAGCCCGGCTCTTGGGGATGTGGGCATCTACGTGGCGGACTTTCACAGGTAGGTTCTCCAACCGAGCGGCAATTTCTTTCCATTCCTCAGCAGCCCAGATTGGTTTTCCCTTACGCTGCCAGTTGGCCTTTTTCCACCTTTCCAGCCAGCCCCACAGAGCATTGGCTACCATCCACGAATCAGTATAAAGATAGAGCCTTGGCCATTTCTCTCTCTCAGCAATGTCCAGGGCTAGCTGAACAGCTTTGAGTTCAGCAAGTTGACTTGATCCACCTTCTCCTTCGATAGCCTGAGCAACCTGTCGTGTGGGACTCCATACGGCTGCTTTCCACTTCCGGTTCAACCCTACGATGCGACAGGAACCGTCAGTGAAAAGAGCGTAGCGTGTTTCCTCTGCTGGGAGTTGGTTGTATGGTGGAGCTTCTTCGGCACGTGTTACTTGCTCTTGTTCCTCTTCATCAGAAAGACCAAAATCTTCACCTTCCGGCCAGTTTGTAATTATCTCTAAAATCCCAGGGCGATTCAGGTTTCCAATACGGGTGCGCTGTGTGATGAGGGCAATCCATTTACTCCATGTAGCATCAGTGGCATGGTGGGTGGTGGGAGCCTTTCCTTTGAACATCCACCCCAGCACCGGTAGTCGGGGTGCCAGGAGGAGTTGTGCTTCCGTGCCAATCACCTCTGAGGCAGCTTGAACTCCTTCGTAGGCAGCCAAGATTTCCTTTTCTGTGGGAGTGTAATTGGCTTCGGACCCTCTGAAGCTTCGACTCCAGAATCCCAGTGGTCGGCCTCGAGTCTCCCCAGGCACCTTCTGCCAAAGGCTCCAGGACAAACCATGGTTCCCGGCTGCAGAGTAGAGTACGTTCTTTACCTCTGGTCCCATCCTGACTGGGCCAAGGGCAACAGCATGAGCAATTTCTTGCTTAATCTGGGCAAAAGCTTGTTGCTGCTCAGGGCCCCAGTGGAACTCGTTCTTCTTGCGGGTGACCAGGTAAAGAGGGCTCACGATCTGACTGTACTCGGGAATGTGCATCCTCCAAAAGCCTATGGCACCCAGGAAAGCTTGTGTTTCCTTCTTGCTAGTTGGTGGAGACATCGCGGTGATCTTGTTGATGACCTCAATGGGAATCTGACGCCGTCCATCTTGCCACTTTACTCCCAGGAACTGGATCTCTCGAGCAGGTCCCTTGACTTTGTTCTTCTTGATGGCGCAACCGGCTTCTAGCAGAATCTGGATGATTTTCTTTCCTTTCTCAAATACTTCCACTGCCGTGTTCCCCCACACAATGATGTCATCGATGTATTGCAGATGTTCTGGGGCCTCACCCTTTTCCAGTGCAGTCTGGATCAGTCCATGGCAGATGGTGGGGCTGTGCTTCCACCCCTGGGGCAGTCGGTTCCAGGTGTACTGCACGCCCCTCCAGGTGAAAGCAAACTGAGGCCTGCACTCTGCTGCCAGAGGAATGGAGAAAAACGCGTTAGCAATGTCAATGGTGGCATACCACTTTGCTGCCTTGGACTCCAGCTCGTACTGGAGTTCCAGCATGTCTGGCACAGCAGCGCTCAGTGGTGGAGTCACTTCATTCAAGCCACGATAGTCCACAGTCAATCTCCATTCTTTGTTAGACTTGCGCACAGGCCAGATGGGACTGTTAAAGGGTGAGTGAGTCTTGCTGACCACCCCTTGGCTCTCCAGCTCACGGATCATTTTGTGGATGGGGATCACGGCGTCTCGATTCGTCCGATACTGCCGGCGGTGCACCGTCGAGGTGGCGATTGGCACTCGTTGCTCTTCCACATTCAAGAGTCCTACTGCGGATGGGTTTTCTGACAGTCCGGGCAAGGTGTTCAACTGCTTAATGTTCTCTGCCTCTACAGCAGCTATGCCAAAAGCCCATCTGAGTCCTTTTGGGTCTTTGTAATAGCCATTCCGGAGGAAGTCTATGCCTAGAATACATGGGGCCTCTGGGCCAGTCACAATAGGATGTTTCTTCCAGTCTTTCCCAGTCAGGCTCATCTCAGCTTCCAAAAGGGTCAATTGCTGTGATCCCCCCGTCACCCCGGCAATGGAAACAGGTTCGGCCCCCACATGTCCCGATGGTATCAGGGTACACTGTGCACCAGTATCCACTAAAGCATCGTACCTTTGTGGTTCTGATGTGCCAGGCCATCGGATCCACACCGTCCAGAAAATCCGATTTTCCCGTGCCTCTCCCTGGCTAGAGGCAGGGCCCCCCTAACCCTGGTTATTATTTCTTCCCTGGGCATACATGGTAGAGGTACCCTCAAGGGGATCTGACGGATCATACTCAGCAGCTCGGTCATGGGAGGTTGAGGCTACCTTCACTTTACTGGAGTTCTCTCGGTTAGTGTTTCCCTCCTTGAGTTGACGCACCCTTGCTGCCAGGACTGAAGTGGGTTTTCCATCCCACTTTCCCATGTCTTCCCCATGGTCCCTCAGAAAGAACCACAAGTCAGCCCGTGGGGTGTACCCTCTCTCTCTAGGTGGAAAATGTTGGGCTCTAACTCTGGGGCCTGTGACTCGCACTGGTGCAATATGGGAATTGTTCCTTCTCACCGCCTCCCTCATCTCCCTCATCTCCTCTCTGAGTTCTTGGACCACGGCAGAGACATGAGCTTGCATGGGGCCATTGATCATACTTTCATAATTTCTAAGTTTGTTTGCCACAGAACCCACTGTCTCTCGGTTGGTATCAGCATTGATCGTTGCAATGAAAGTGGTGTATTGAGATGGCCCCAGATTTGCCAGACTCCACAGCATCTGCCCTGTGCACCTGACCTGGTCGGGGTCATTATCATGCTGTCCATCTCTCCCAAAGAGTACCTCCAATACTGCCACTTCCCTCAGCTGTTGGATCCCTTCCTCAAGAGTCTTCCAGCGCATTCTGTGGTGCTGCTCCTGCATTCTTTCCCTGTGGACAAATCTCTCTCTGACACTTGTTAAAAGCCGCTCCCAGAGGGAAAGGGACCCTGGCTCCCTTACAAAAATCTGATTGATACCGGAGTCCTGAGTTAAGGGTCCCAGATTCCTTGCCTCACCACCATCCAGTTGCACACCTGTACCCATAAGGTCCCAGACCCGAAGTAGCCAGGTTGTATAAGCCTCACGTCCCCGTCGTACAATGTCTTTGTGTAGATTACGGAGACTTTCGTAAGTCAGGGACTCGGTGATGATTGCAACCTCTGGCTCCCCTGTGGGTTGTGAGGGCCCTCCCCTATCTGGGTGCTCTGCTTTTGTTTTAGATCTCCTTGTTTCTACAGGGGCAACTGCTGCTGGCTGTGACTGCCTCTGCAGTTCAGCTGGAACCTGGACAGTTGTAACATCTGTGGGTTCTGCTGCTGCACTATTAGATTCTCTCTCTTCAAAGCAGGGGGAGGGCTCTGCACCAGCTGGGGAAGTGTACTCCTTCAGGGTCTGGCCTATCTCACGCATCTCCTTCACCAGACCCCCCACCCAATCTGGGTAGTTCACATCTGGCACGGGCTGTGGGGTAGGAGTAGGCTCTGGGGCAACAGCATCCCTGGACTCTGGTGGCGTGTTAGGTTCTGATGCAGGTGTCAGGGTAGTTATCCAGGTTAGTCTCTCTCTCTCTCTAAATGCTAAATAGAACAGGCCTATCAGCAACACCAGCCACTGTATGATATCATTAATGTTTAGATTGGATCTGAACCCTTCAAAAACTGGTGGGGTGGACCCAAAGAGGTGATTAAAGGGTTGGGAGAAAATTTCCCCTGGTGTAATTTCCTTACAGCAGGTGCCATTATTAAAGTAACCCCAAAAACACATAGTTAAGGTGTGATAGCTGTGAATCCATGTGCCTGCCTTCCAGAGGAAGTTAAAAATCCATGAATTCCTCACCTTATTCACCCATAAAACAAACCGGATAATAGCCACAGTAGCCTTGGTTATAGGACCCATGTTAAGATAAGGGCCTACAAATGGGAGAAATACAGCCATGATCACGTGCCACCCAAACCAGGGTAAACTGGACCACATGGTGTCACTTGATGAGGTTTGTATAGCCACACAAAAATTAGATTACTCAAGAACTGTTATTCCCTTTTTGTTTATTTGCCCTCGAGCCCCACGTTGGGCGCCAAAAAATCTGTCTTGGTTTGGATAAGACAGGTGCCTGCTAAAGAAGGCAGGAGCTTCCCCTGAAATGGAGAATGCAAACCCTCCCCACCCCTCCAAATTGCTATGAATTTTAAATTAAGGGGCTCTCAGGCAAAAAAAATACGGGAGCAGGAAATAACAGTTCTTTAATAGGGAAGGGGGGAAAAAACCATAAAATGATAAAATAAAAACAATGCAGTACACTAAAATGACAGAGTCAGAACTCAACCTGACACCCTGTTGGTCAGGGTGCTGGCAGCAGTCCAGTTGGAAAAGTGGCTGCAGTCCTCCTGAGGTGTCAGGTGTGGTTCTGTTGGAGCAGGGGGTCCTGTAGAAAAAGGGTGATTCTTCCTCCGCAGATCCGTGGAAGAAGAAGCAGCTGCTGTTCCTCTGGTGAATCCAGTGGAGAAGCTGTGCTGGTGTGTCAGAATCTCCTGGTTATATCTGGATAGCAATGCTCGGCTCCTCCCTCTGGGCGGAGCATCTCACAATGGGATGTTACAGTTCTTATCAGCCATGCAGTGACATTCAATAGCCTCTTATCACGGGATGCCCCCTGCTGAGGGAGGAGTGATTGTGATCTCGCAGGGAGAGAGATAAGGGGAAATTGCCCACTTAACACCTAGACAACTGCCATACAGATGGTAATAGAATACATCCTGCCTTGCAATCCAGAACATTCAGTCTCTGTGTTTCCAAGTTACACCAGGGCATTCTTAGATTGGATGTTGGGAAAAATTTCTTTATGGAAAAAGAAATTTCCATTTTCCATTTTCCATTATCTTTACAGAAATTTCCACTCTTCCATTTTCTTTATGGAAAAGTCCCCAGGATGGGGACTCCAACACTCCAGGGCAGTGTTGGGGTCCCCATCCCTGGAGGGATTTAAAGCCATGTGGATGTGGCACTTGGGGATAGGGGTCAGGGGTGGCCTTGGCAGTGTTGGGGGAATGGTTGGACTGGATGATCTTAGAAAGTTTTTCCAACTTTAATGATTCTGTGATTCTATGAATATTGAGTTTTGCCATGGTGTTTGAGCAGGAAGAGAACTTAAGCATCAATCTTACTAATTTGCTTTATTGTCTGTGCAGTTGGGACCAGTCACCAGATTCTGGCCTTTGCCTGGTTTACATGTTTGTGAGTTTGACAAGTTTGTGTCTGACTTGCCACCTTCCACCCCTTGTCTCCCTTGTCTCCCCCTCTGCCCATTTCTAATCACAGGCTGTCACTTCTCTGTGGCACATCTTGCCCTGCAGTGGAAGAAGGAAGTGATTCATCCAGACTGCTGGGCATCCAGGATCTTGGAAAAGTGACTGTTCTCTATTATATTTCAATAAAACTGCATAATCATGGACTCACAGAATGGACTGGGTTGGAAGGGAACTGAAAACCCATCCAATCCACGCCCCTGCCATCCAGGGACACCTTCCACTAGCCCAGGATGATCCAAGCCTTGTTCATCCTGGCCTTGGACCCTTCCAGGGATCCAGGGGGAGCCACAGCTTCTCTGGGCACCCTGTGCCAGGGCCTCCCCACCTCACAGGGAAGAATTCCTTCCCAAAATCCCATCCATCCCTGCCCCCTGGCAGTGTGAATGAACACCACTTGTCCTGCCACTATGAGCTTTTGTAAATAATCTTTCTCTATCTATCTCCTTGTTCTGGCACTTCCATGCCCTGTTCTGCATATTCAGAATATTCTGATCACACACATATTTTGCTGGAAAAAATCTGTAGGTACTACTGAGTACCACTCCTGCATTTTCTCGTGGTGCTGTGTATGGCTGCTGTGGGCACTCTTACATGTCATAACAAAACCATCTTTGTGTGACGGTGTTCACAGGGGTCCCAGGGTGAGGGAAGAGATGAGAATGTTGACTCCATGTTCAGAAGGCTGATTTATTATTTTGTGATATATATTATATTAAAACTGTACTAAAAGAATAGAAGAAAGGATTTCATCAGAAGGCTGGCTAAGAATAGAAAAGGAATGAATAACAAAGGTTTGTCTCTGACCAAGATGGTCTGGACAGCTGGACTGGGATTGGCCATTAATTAAAAACCACATGAGACCAATCACAGATCCACCTGCTGCATTCCACAGCAGCAGGTAATCATTGTTTGCATTTTGTTCCTGAGGCCTCTCAGCTTCTCAGGGGGAAAAAATCCCAAGGAAAGGATTTTTCATAAAACATGTCGGTGACAATCTTTGTCTCTTTCCTACTGGGAATATAAATTCTTGGAAGCAGAATGCTTATTCCACGTCTCTGTGCAGTGGGACTGGGAGCCCAGGAAGATTTGTAAGGCTGATGTGTTCAGCACAATGCCCAGGTTAGCGTGTCTCAGGGAACAAGTGGCAGAAATGAAGCTTTTTGCCATTATTTCTTGTTTAAGGAAACTTGAAGACTTCTCTTTGCTGCCATGTGCTGGAGATGAGAACTGCTGAGCTCTCCCATGGGAAAAGTGTCTGAGGACAAGTGTTTTCTGAGAGATTGACAAAGCAGAGTTAAACTCAGCACTGCCCATTAGCCCTCCAATTGTCTGATAGATTCCACAAACCTGAGTTAAGTGCCTGAGCTGCTGCTGTTGGCACTGCTGGGGGAGGTGGTGGCAGGTGTCAAACTGCTACAAAGGGCTTTGTACTAAAATTTCCTGCACTGTCACCTTTAAAGATTTTTTTGCAGAGGCAGTGCTTCAAATCCTGAAGCTGGTGCAAAGTTTGGTTTGTTTTTACCTCCTGTAGGTGAGAAAAAGGGTGGAAACTTGTGCTAATGCCTCCCACCTGCTGGGTCTGCACCTTAGCCCATGAGATGCACATGGCTGTGAAATGGGGATCTCTTGGTCTTTCCCCTTCCAGCTGGAGCTAACTAAATGTTAGTTGGTGAAGGTACTTGTAGTGGAGTCTCCTGCTGCCTGGGAGAAACATCTGGAGCTGAATTGCAGAGAAAATCTAGACCTTGATTTAGCTTAATAAATACTTAATATTATAAGGAATAGATCAGAGACCTGGGAGCATGATCCTGCTTGAAGCCAAACTGAGGTCCCTGGGTAGAAGATAAATTTATTGCTTAATTCAGTTGAAGGGGAAAATGCACAGCTGCCTCTGATTGCTGAGCTGTGAGGCTGGACAGGACCCTGCAGGGGATGGAGGCTGGAGGCAGATGCACATAAAACCAAAATATATTCCTCTGCACATCCCTGAACAATATCACATGGAATCGTGAGCCTGAAGCTCTCCATCACAGCTCCAGTGGTTTGGGAATGCCTGGAGAGACTGGATGGTCATTGGGACACATCACTTCCTCATCTTAAAATACACACAGGACTTGTCCCCCCTCCTACCTGAGCAAAAAGGTGTTCAGGGGCTCCACAGCTCACATCTCCCCCTGGTAAATTTGGAGATGGAGGTTCATATCCCTGCAAGCCTCTCCATGGAAAAACTGAAAAATAGGGAAGCAGAGCTTGCAGTAATTATCCCTCAAAACCTCACAGGCTTCAAAAGGCCTGCTGGAGCTACTTGGTCAGCAAAAGTCAGGACAAGTAATAAATTAGATAATTATGAATTGTGCTCAGTTCTCTCAACAAGAACCTTAGTGCAAGCCCACGGTTCTTGTTGACATGGGGTCAGCAGATGTAGTTTTGTCACCTGGGGAACCAATATTTGCTTTGTACATTTACTTTCTTTGTGTCTAGTAATGAAGTGTGGAGAATTCTCAAAAATATCCCCTTGCTGTGGCTAAAATAAAAAGTAGCAGAACAATTCCAAATATGCAAATCAGGTTAAGGCTTCTTTGGTTTCATCTAAACAAAATGTTCCTGTTGACTCACAGAAATCTTGTAAGATATAACTAACTTTTTTTAATCTACATTTCTCTCAAAATTTCAGTCACTTACTTGCCTTCAAATGATGAAAACTATTTTGTGCATTAGTTTGAGTTTTTTTTAGTTGAAGTGGGTGTACCACACTTCTATCCATTCTTTTCATGGTGATGACATTAGGCAATATTTGCCGCATAATTAAAATTTTACACATTTGTCTTTTTTTTTTTTTTTTTTGGTAATTGGAACTCTTCTGAAATCAAACATTTCTCTTATCCTTTATTCACTGCACAAAAGGCTATTCAAACTCATACATTCTTGAATTTATTTTGATCCTTGGTTTTAAAAAGCAGCAGTCGTGAATTCTTTGATGTTTATCGAATTCCTTGCCTAATTGCAAACCTCATTTCTGAGTTTCTTCTCTAATTTGAGCATTAGAAATGAACCTCAGCAGCTTTTCACAGGAGAAATACAAAGAACAAATTACATTTAGCAGCAGGGTACAGCAGCAGCTTGTGATATTAATTTGTATTGTGTACAACAGGCAGGGAACATTTGGGTGAGCAGTCAAAAAGAAAATGCAAGATATGTCACAAAACATGATGTCAGGATTGCTGAGCAGCCTAGGAGAAATATCACAGCAACATGAAAGTGCCAGATTTCTAAATGCCTTGGCCCATGGGGACAAACATTCCAAACTGCAAGTAAAGCTTCTGCAATCTGGTTTCTACAAGGCCAGGAATAAAATAGCCATTATTTGTGCCCCACCATGCCTGTGGGATGGAATGTGCTGGTTGTGGAGCTGCCCTGCCTCTCCTGCTGCTCCAACAATGCATCCCCCTGTCAAATTGCTGGCATTTATGGATTTATTGCAAGCCCTGGGGAAATACACCACAACTTAACAAGCAGGAAAGTGAAAGAATGTCTAAAGTAATGGGCTAATCATTAGGTCCAGAAGGAATTACAACAATAATTTTCCTCCTATTTGGAAGGAGCAATGTGGGTTTGTAAAAGAGCAGCAGAGTGGTGCAGTGTTCATTTATTTTTATATATATATAATCATATGTATCTCTATCATATATATATACACACATATAATATAAATAATATATTATATATATTATATATATATAATATATGTATATGTATATCTATATACGACAATTTTCTGTCTAAAATTATCCCCAGAATCATGGGAAAAAAAAATATCTATGTTCAAAACCCCACTCAAAAAACCCTCCAAACCAAACCAAAACAACCCAAAACCAAAACAAACAAAAAACAAACAACCAAACAAACTTTTGCTCTCTTCTATGAGGCAGAAATAGAAAATCAAATTCAAAGAGGTCTTGTAGTAGAAACAGAAAATAAGAATGCAAAGGGATCTTAAATTATAATTTAGTTTATCTCTTATCCTCAGGGATCTGCTAGCTGGAAATTATTCTTAATAGCTTGCCTTATCTCTGGGTATATTGGAAACAATTTTTTGCCTTTTTAGTTTCCTCTGGTGTGTGTGAAGAGCCTGGCCACAGCCTCACCTGCTGCTGTTTTCTCTAGGCTCATCACTGCAGTTTATTCATTTTTCTTTTCCCCATGGAGTTGTCCTGGTTTCACGTGTGGTTTTCAACTCATGGACTCACAGAAGGGTTTGAGTTGGAAGGGACATTGAAGCCCATCCAGTTCCAGCTTTGTCCATGGGCAGGGACACCTCCCACTATCCCAGGCTGCTCCAAGTCCCACCCAGCCTGGCCTTGGACTCTTCCAGGGCTGGGGCAGCTGCAGCTTCTCTGGGCAACAAAATCCAAGGATATTAGTATACCACTATTAGTATATATCTATATCATCTATATCTATATCTATATCTATATCTACATCTGTATCTATATCTATATCTATATCTAATCTATATCTATATCTATATCTATATCTATATCTATATCTATATCTATATCTATATCTATATCTATATCTATATATCTATATCTATATCATCTATATCTATATCTATCTATATCTATCTATATCTATATCTCTCTCTCTCTCTATATATATATATCTATATCTCTATATCTATCTATCTATCTATCTGTATGTACATATATGTAAAATATTAGCATTTTTCAGCCCAGGATAATGTTTGTCCTTCTCCAGAAATGTGATTTTTTTGTTTCACTTTGAGTTTTCACTTTGAAGTCCAATAAATCTCTTTTCAGTGGATTTGCTGTGGAACCAGTTTTCCTTATTCTGCATTTATAGAGCAGATTAACACTGTCTAATATAGAAAGCTGCACTTGTTTGTAATAAATAGCACCATGCTTCCCATCTTTATTAATAATTCTCAGAATTTGCTTATCCTCTCCAGTACTGCAAAATTTTAGTTTGTCTAAAACCCTAAAATCACAATATTTTGTTAACTAGGGTTAGAGTACATGTAATAGCACCAAACTCAGGAGAGTTTCAGTGGTGTGGCTCTGCCTGAACTGAACCTTAACAACCTGAGGACAGTTTTTCAGCTGTCTCTGAGCTCTCTGTAGAGCACTTGCACCCCCTGGACACTCTGCTAATGCTTTCACATCTCACCACAAGGATGTTTTATATGATAGCACAAAAAGTGTTAGCATAAAAGGAAAAACAAAGTGTTCATGAAAGTAAAGATTTGACATCAACAGCTTTTCCCCTTAAAATTGTGTCTTGAAAGGAAAATAGTCTGGCCTGAAACATTTCTTGTTACTGAACAGTTAAGTCCTGATTTCCTCAGTGTCTGTTTTCATCCTGGGGATGATGATAATTCCTTAGTGCTGAACTTTGAGGGTTTTAAAAATATAGTCAATATGTTTTGGGGTTTGGGTGGAGTATTTTTTTTTTTTTTTTGTGTGTGTGGTGTTTTGTTTGTTTGTGGGTTTTTGGAGGGAGCTGGTTTAGGTCTTTTTGTTTGGTAGTTTTATTCATTCAGGTTTCCATTCTATAGAAAAATCATGACCTGTTTGGGAGTTACTAAAACCAGTTGTCCCCACGAAGGTAATTAAACAATATGAAGTTATATGGGAGCTTTTAATACCACCCACCTGTGTTTCATATCTGGTTTTTGTTTTCTCTTGCCTTATCCAGCTTGGCCTTTTTGCCCTGTGCAAGTTTTACCAGTGTATCTGAGCAAGGATAATTATTTTAACGAAGGCTGAAGCAAAAAAAGATATTAAACATTGTGACCTTTTGGCATTAAGTGTTGACAACTCCCACTTTATGTGGAAGCATACTGGAAAGTTTTCTTGTTTATCACTTGCTACTAATGAAGGTTAGAGCAGCCAAGAACAGATATTTTTGTGGCTCTGGTTAGTCTTCCCTTATATTTTGTATCAGCATTTTTGATTTTCCTGTTCTGATTCAGTTGTCCAATTGGAGAAACCAAACCCTTTGTGCTAGCAACATATATTAATTAATATTTAACTTCAATGCATTCAACTAAGGGTATATGTTAAAATAATTTTGGGAAAGAAACTTTTAACAGAATTGTAAAATATCCCAAGTTGGAAGGGACCCACAAGGATCATCAAGTTCTCTCCCTGCACAGACATCCCAAAAATCCTACCCTGGGCATCCCTGGGAGCGTTGTCCAAACTCTCCTGGAGCTCTGGCAGCCTCGGGGCTGTGCCATTCCCTGGGGAGCCTGGGCAGAGCCCAGCACCCTCTGGAGGAAGAACCTTTTCCTGATATCCCACATAAATCCCCCTGACCCAGCTGTTCCCTGGGTCCTGGCACTGTCACAGGGAGAAGAATTACAAAAGAGATTTTGCTGCTTTTTGGACCAGTGCTGTAGCATTTGACCTGGGGGAGCCTCTGGCTTCTGAACTTCCTCCATTTAAGGAGAGAACTTGTTTTCATTGGTAATTTTGAGTGGCTGAAATTCTGATCATGTTTGTAACATTCTGTGCCTGAAGCATTCCATAAACAGTTTTCTAACTGAATAAATATGAAAGGCATCAACATGCAAATTCATCTTTCCCTCTTCTCATCCCAAATTGCAATATGGTACTTTCCAGTTCTGAATTGAGATTTCTTCCCCTCCCGTTCTTCTCCTTCACAATCTTTTCTTTAATTAGACTACTTTTTTTAAAAACAGAAAAGAAATTAAAAATAAATGACGTGTGAAAATGTTTTTTTGTCACATTAATTTCACAGATGGTGGAAGCTCCTTCAACGAATGTGAGTATCAACATTAATCCTGTTCTCTTCCTTCTTCTAAATAAGACCTATCCTGATGGAAAGCCGGTCATAAATATTTTTGGGATAAATATTTACAGTGCACATACAGACAGGCTCGTACATTGGGATAAAGTGGTTATTTTTTCCTCCTTCATCATCTTAAATATTAATTATTTGTTATTGCATGGATCATGGCATTCATTGGGTTTTATTCCTAACTGCATGTTTTTCTACCCAAGTCATAAAATCATAGGATCACAGAAAGTTTGGGCTGAAAGGAACCTTAAAGATCATCTTGTTCCAACCCTTAAGTCGTCCAGCTTCATTAGGCTTCAGTTTATTCTTTAGGGAAATGGGGATGAAACTGAACTCTTGGGGAAATGTTGCACAGGCTTGGTAGTTCTAAAGGGCATGGTGCTATAAGTTTGTGTAATTCAGAGCAATTTTTCAAAGAAACTCTAGGATAATTTATTAAGCATCAGTTAAAGCCTAGGCTAAGTTTCCATTTTCATCCACAGTCCCAACAAAGAAAACCTCCTTTATTTTCTTCCCTAAATTTTTGCACTCAGAAGAGCAGATATTTCCTTTATGCTGGTTTTTTTTTCTTTATGAAAATCAGAAGTCTGGCTTGGTCCTGCTTGCACTGCCTGCAATGCAAAACTCTCCCTTTCCTTTTCCACACACTCAGAGACATCCACAAATCTGCTCACCAGAAATCCTTGGCAAACTCCACCAGCCACACAGAAGAAGTCATCTGAAATAAACTTCTAAAGTGACTTACATAAAGGTTGCATAAATTGTGAAGGTCCTGAACCAGAAGAAAAAGAAATAAAGGCAGGAAGAAAATGAAATAAGGAAAGAGGGAAAAGGAAACAAACCTGTGCCATTTAAAGGATTTTAGTCTCTCAGTGAACTTGTTTCCAAGCACCTCAAAATTAGGCATTTCTTTACAAAATCCTATTTTCAAATATTTTTATATCATTCAAAAATGAGAGTTAGGTATTTGATTTTCAGAATGAAGGCTCTGATTGCACTGAATTCCTTTCAGCCTTGCTAGCAAGGCTAAGGAGTCCCCAGCTCACTTGGGGTGACACAGTGTAGATCCCTCTGCCATACAAAAAACCCTTCCCAGCTGTACATGACATAGACAACGTGGAAAATCTGGAATAGGGATGCAAGACCTGTTTTAGCTGCTGTGTTCTCCTGTTTCCCAGTGAAATCCCACTCTCCATGGGTTCAGTCATGTAGGATGTGCTGGGGATGGAGAGCTGCAGTTGGAAATAGAGCCATGGATCCAGGGCACATGGTGGGAAAGAATTTAGAATGGGAAAGCAGGGTCACTCCTGACTAAGGAAATGATTGTTATCTGACTCCACTGATTCAAAAGGCTGAAAAATTGCTTTATTAAACTATATTATAGTATATTATTACTGTATTATAACTATACTAAAGAGATACTAAAGAATGCTAAATAAAAACCCGTGACTGTCTCCAGACAGCCAGGACACAACTTTGACCCAACAGACAAATTAATATAAACAACATCATTAGAATCCAATTACCAAATCTCTTCAGGTAAACAATCTTCCTAACACATTCCACATGTGCAAAACAACAGGAGCAGAGAATAGAGACAAGAATTGTTTTCTTTTTCTTTTTCTCTGAGGCTCTTTGCTGTGATTCCCAGGAAATTTCCTTGGGAAGTTGTGCCTGCCTGCTCTCTATGAAGAGAGCTGAGGCCACAATTTAGGGCATTATGGAATGGGTTTGGATAAACCTCAGCCCCTCTTGTGTTGGCCAAAATGTGAGAAAACTCACATCCTCCAACTCCAGGCTAAGGGAAGGTTCATTCTGCACAGCACACCCTGCCAGGAGCAGGAATGGTATTAATGATGTGGAAAAACACCAGCCAGTCATTTCTGCTGAAAATGACAAGAAAACAATTCCTTGTAAAAGTTACAAAACCAGTGCTGGGGCAACTGGAGGGAAAAACAAGGTGAAAGTCTGGTTTGTCAGGCTGGCATCCTCCACTGCTGGGACTGATAATTTACAGCAGGAGACTGTTGTTATGTGAGAAGAAATAAAGTCAATCCCATTCAACTCTGTGGAGGTTTTTCCTCTTAAGACATTGGATTAACCACAAGTTGTTATTTCAGAGGGCTGGTTGTAGTTGTAAATAAAGTAAACAGCTGCAACATGGGAGCATGGATTTACCAGCTTTGGATACTCCAGTGCCTTAGAAAACCTATTGGATGCAATTTTATTGTTATGATAAATAAAATAGTGTGATGCTCACTGATGGGGTGTGTGGGGAATGAGCTACAGTGGGTGGAAGGCCCTGCAGAAATTACCCTGCACATAAATTTAGTGCTCTCCCATCAGTAACTTTATCCACCTTTGTCTTGACTTTTAGGGAGAATACTCCAGGGAGCAGCAATATTCAGCCCTATACTGGGCTAAGGACCTTTGCAACAAGCAGTTTTCCTCAGACTTTGTTTCCCAAAGTTTTCCCCTTTTCAAATGGGAAATAACATTTTTTACACAAAAAACCAACACTCATGATGTCATGAATTTAGTCAAGAAATGAGGTAGAACTTAAAATAAGAAATTCTTTACATACAGGGTGGGGAGGCCCTGGCACAGGGTGCCCAGAGAAGCTGTGCCTGCCCCTGGATCCCTGGTCCAAGGCCAGGCTGGACAGGGCTTGGAGAAACCTGGGCTAGTGTAAGGTGTCCCTGCCCATGGTCAGTGTTGGAATTGGGTAGTCTTGGGTAGCCTTTCCAACCCAAACCATCCTGTGATTCTGTGAGTGGGATGACATTTGAGGTGTCTCTCAGATGATTTTTTCCATTGACTCTTTCACAGAATACTTTCCTGCAACAGCAGAATTTATATGCAGGTAGGAATAAAAAAATTGTTAAAAAGACTTTCTCCTGTGATTCAGGACAGCAAAAAATGCCTGCGGATAGGAAGTGAAATAAGGAGAAAACTACATGGCTTTTAGGAAAAAGCAAAAGGTGACATGGAGCCCAATTATTTCCAAACACTATCAGGCTTGTTACTGAGGACATTTCGAAGAAGAGTTTCTCAAACATGACAGGAACTCAGCAGAGGTCTTGATGGGGTCAAGCAATAGCAGTTTTTCAGCTGCAACATATTCAAGCGCATACCTGAAATGATTTTGACAACTTAGAGAAGTCAGGAAAGTTTCAAAAGTTCATCTTTTATCCCTACTAAAGAAGAGGTTGTTTTCCTCTTCCCTCTTTCTCTCTCTTCCCTCCCCTCCTTCCCCTACCCAAATATCTTTGCACAAGGCAGCTTTCTTTATGTTCCCCTTTGTTCAGGAGCCATCAAGACCTGATCCAAGGTCTGTTGGAATGGATGAAAAAAACAGGACTTCAGGATCTTCCTCTTCATCATCTGGGTGAACACAGGCAGCTGCAGCAGCCCTTGAGAGCAGCGACAATTGCAGGAAGTTGGCAGCACACGGAGCTTAGGCGGAACTCCGCGGAGAAGCGCCCAAATTCACCAGGCAGATTGTCACTGAGAAATCCAAGACGAACCAGCTCAAAACAGAATTTTGAAGTGTTTTTCTTCTCTTTAGAGCTCTGTCTTACTCTATCTGAGCTGGACCTAAGAGAGAGAGGGATTTCTGAGAGGGCTGATCTGAAGGATGCGCTGAAAAACTGTATTGGCCTAATTTTGGAACTCAAAATAGGACCCAGATGAATTCCTGAAATGCCCTATTTCCATCCTAGGGGTGAAATTAAATGTGATAAAATGTGTACAGCTACCAAACCTCATTACTTCCTCCATATGTTTTCCTTAGATATCCCAGCTTCCAGCTTGAAATTGCTGGGAGCCTCCATCTTAAGAATTGTTTGGATAACAAAAGGCTGAGAAGAGAAATATGAAGACTTCATTAAAACTGAGAATATGTGAGGCAGGTTAAGGTAATGTCCTGGTTCCTATCTCCAATAGTGTTTCATCTTTCTGATGTTGCTTAGACAGAAGAGGTCAGAACAGTGCACTAAAAATAAAAATAATTTTCTCATAAAACACAAGGATTTAATGAAAACCAAGTAATATGATTTATAGGAATGAATCACTGAGTTGTAAGAATTTAACAAGGAAAATGTTACCAAGTACAAATAATTTTTTTTAAAAAAAAAAATCTTTGTTAACAAAACTATCAATATTTTGGGAAACAGAACTCCACAATTACCAAGATGACATAAAAATTGTAGGAAAAACTCTCCTTGTAGGAAAATTTAGGAAGCACCCACACCAACCATTGAATTACAGAATGGTTTGGGTTGGAAGGGACCTTAAACATCATCTGGATTCCACCCCATGCCATGGGACAGGATGTCACCCACAAGGTGGCAAGATCAATTAATAACTGGAGTATTAAAACCAGTCACATTTAAATTAATGCTTGTGTATGAAAGCAGCTCCTGGCTGCATGGTTATCTCTTCCTTGCAGAACCCCCGTGGGAAGAGGCTGTCACGTGAGATGGATAGTAGCTGGCACTTGGGTATAAAGGGTGTTTCATGACATTTTATGAGCCATGTCTCAGATTTCCTTTGGAATTTAATACCCAGATACTTTAAGCTAAACTGTAATAAAAAGCAACGCGCATTTTGTGTCTATGGCTGGCAATCAAACTTGAGGTCAAGCTCACCTGACGGACTTCTGTGTGTGGGAAATGAAAAAGAAAAACCAGTACATAAGAGCCCAGCTGCAGCATGGACTGAGTGCTGTAACATGGTGCACCTACCCACTTTAACATAAAGAATTACTTAGTTTGATTAAAATTTGAGATCCACTGGAGTTAAAAAAAAAGAAAAGAAAAAAAAAAAAAAAGCTGGCTTTTATGACTGCATCTATATGAAAAACTGAGTTTAAAGTTCCAGAATTTTGACTAAGACTAAAGTTTCTATGCTTAGGCCATCAATAATAAGAAGTTGTCATTTTTTGGATCAGCAATGTTCTTACCCCAATTTTTTCCTCCTTCAGCTTACGTCCATGTCTTTAACTGCTGCAGGAGCAATTCTGGGAAACATCCACGCTGATGGGAGCCTTCCATATGTCCACACCATCTTAAAATGCTCCTTTTTCCTTTCCCATCAGGCCTATTTAGAGACAAGGGGCATTTTAGCTGTCTTTTCTAGCAGCCCCTGTTTCAAAGTTTTCACCCGTGTTGCATTTTCTGTTTATTGGTCCAAAAAAATAAAATAAAAGTCTTGTGGAGCTCAGTGAAGCAGCAGTTGAGGAGTTGGAGATTCCTGGATTTAGTTCTCTCAGCAAGCTCCTGGAGGGAGTGAAGTGCTGTGATTTCAGCTCTGTGCTGAATGAATGCTGGGCCCTCATTCACAAACACAACTATAAGAACCTCAATTTTTGCCCATTTTCTCAAAGTCTTTTAAAAAGACTCTCCAAGCATGATTATTTCATACAATATGTAAAATATATTTCAGACATTAATAAATAGGGGCCACAAAGAAAGTTCTTTCAGTGGGATGGTGGGATACTGTGGTCAGGCTAGTGGGATAAAAGATGGGTAAAATATAAGCAAAAGTATTGGCAACCATGGCTAAAGTGAGAAGATAAACACAACACAACACAAACCTTGGGGAGAGATGAGAGCAGCATTTCAAAATTGTGCCAAAGCTTGTTTATGTAGGAAAAAGGTAAAAAAAATTAGAAGAATTATTTCTTTATGACAAAAAAGCAAACAAACAAATGAAAGCCTATTTTTAATGGAAAGTGTTAAAAAGAGAACATCTATTGCCATGCAAACCATGAGTGGCTTATTTCTGCCATCCCATGTTCAATCCTTCCCCGTGATCTCTCTCCTCATGGCTCGAATCACCTATTTCTTGTCTCCCACTATAAGTCTTTTCTCCCACAGTCTTTTGGGGCCTCCTGGCACTAGAAAGTCTTCAAAGAGGCAGCTCCTTAACAATTTATCTGCTCCTCTCAGTATTCCAACGTTAAGAAAGAAAAGGGATGTAAGAAGCCACAGTTGAGGTTATTTAATCTTAACCTTCTGAGCTTGAAGCCACAGCCCTGCAGAGCTGGTGCCCTGAGGCTGACAGCAAACACCAAGCAGAAGCCTATTGTTTGCTGAATGTATCCATCAGGAGATTATTGTGCTTGGCCAAGTTGCTGCACTTTCTCTTCGCTGAAAGGATAAGCCCAGGAATCCTCTGCTCCACTTGAGAGGCATTTTGTGTTCAGTTAAGCAAACATTTCTGTAATTGCAGGATTAGTTCTGGACGGGGATGTTGCTCAGATGGATGAGGATGAGTGATGCTCTGGAGAAATGGCATTTGTTACCAGACATGTTTCTATTGCTGATATTTTATTTTATTTTATTTTTTCAGTAATCATTACCCACTTTCCCATTCATATTCCCCAGCCCACTGGAGATTGCATGTCATACAAAGAGAGGGCTGAGCCCCACTGCACTCTGTCATCAAGTGCAATTCCCTCTTAGGTCAATACTGCGCTGAGAGCAAAAATCAATATCTTACTCTCCTAATCTACAGCAGAACAGAGACAGATTTCTTTTCCCTATCCAAGAGCTCCTTATTGACCCAAATTCCCAGTGCCAGTCCACTTATTTCACATGCCTTGTTCAGAAGCTGTTTTCAAGGAAAGTCCTTTCTTGTGCTGACCTACTGTAGTGATAAAAACAACATACGTGGAGGGGAAAAAACTGCCTTGAAATTGGGTGATCTTTGTTGGGGATCTTTGGATTGAATTGAAGCCATTAGCATGGAGAGCAGCCGGGTATATCCCTGCTGTGCAATATCCAGGAAGGGAATATGAGGATGGTGGGAGCACAGCCTTCCTGGTGAGGCAGTCTGCCTCAGCTCATCCACCTGGTGATACTTGGAAAGATTTTCACACTGACTGCATATAGGAATGTGCCTTTTGTTGATGGAGTGACAAAACTATCCTTTGTCTCCTTAAAAAGGAAATAAGCTCAGAAGTTTCTCTCCTCAATTAGGTGAAAAAAAATCCCATAGGACTTAGGGGACTTCACCTCAGACTTAAAGATAGCTAATTAGACAGAAGCCAAAAAGTCCTGCTTGAGCAATTTACTAGAAAAATAAGGGAACAAAAGGAACTAATGGCTTTTGTGAGGTGTTTTATAAGGAGCAAGAACCTCTTGCACCTGTCTCAGTTTTTCTTTGTAAAGAGTTTTTTTTATTTTGCCTTTTATTAAAACCTTTTTGTTTCCAACACTGCCACAGAAGCCATCCTGCTGATTTTATGCCTTCTAAGGTAGCTGAGCTACCTTGGGTGTGAAATAGATCCCCAAGAGCTTGCGAGACCTGGCTCAAGGAGACTCGTATTTCAACTGCAGTGTGATGGACTTATGTTGTTTATAGGAAGTTGCCTTAGGTATTTGTGTCTTGGAAGTTGGCAGGGCTTTGGGACCCCAACTTGTGTTAAAAGTCTCTGCTTCAGCCAGTGCGTTCAAAGGATGAGTCAAAGCTCTTCAGTTTTCGGTCTCAGAATTGTTTATTGTATTTTATCTATAAAATTTTCCTCCTGCCCAGCCCAGGTCTGTTCAGCAGGACAGCCAGAGGCACTCTGCCTGCCCCCAGGGTGGTGTTATCTTTATATACTAAAAACTACGTGTAACATGTTTACAATTGTTTTCCAATACCTATCATCTATGTTAGACAGTGAGCTTCTACTCTAAACCAATCTAAAAGTGCCAACATCACCACTGAAGATGGAGGTAGAGAAGAAGAAGAAGAAGAAAGGCTAGACACGCCCAAATCCCTTCATCTTGTCCGCAAAAACACCTATACTAAAAATCCCAAAACCTACATTTACACCCTGTGATAACTTTATTATTACACTATTTAAACTGCCATGGCTTTTAGGTCCTCATGTAGAGCTGGCAATTTGCTCCACGGGTCATAATTGAACCCACTGGTGTTCTGGGCTGTGTGCCAGGGTCTCTGAGCCCCCTGGCAGGGGTCCCTGCAACTCCAGACTCCCAAAGGTATTTCCTGAGTTCTGGCATTTGTGTATCCTCTATTCTCAGGCTAAGAGGCAGGAACATGAATCCTGGCAGAGAAATTCCCTATTCTCTCCTTTCCAGTCCTCATCTCATTGTTCCACCAGCAATCCTGCAGCCAGGGAGGCTGATGCTGCCACACCCTTTCCAAAGAGGCATGTGAAGCGGTTTGATGGGGCAGGATTGCTTTTGTTTCCTGATCCCCCTTTCCCTAATTGGTGCAATACTTTGGGGAGTGGAGACCAGGGAGGCCTTGATGAGCTGTGGTGTCTGCAGGGATTTCCTTCCCACTTCCAGCAGAAAAGAGGTCTCGGGAACCTTTTGAACGGCAGGACAGGAAAGCAGTTCCCAGGGGATGCTGGTGGAGGTGTGCAGGGGCTGGAGGTCAGGAACTTGACCTTGCAGATCTTTTTCAACCTGAACAATTCTATGATTTTGTGATTTTATTTGATGACGTTAAACTTTTGCTCTTTTTTTTTTTTTCACATTGTATAAAATCACAGCATCATAGAACAGGTTGGATTGAGCAAGACCTCTGTGTGTTGAGTGATCCACCCTTGCTCTTGCTTTCAAATCTAAGCACACCATATTCCTTGCACCTTTCCTTGTGGTTTTCTATTCTCCACCATGTTCACCACCCTTCCTTGCACTGAACAGCCCCAAACTGGGCACAGCACCCACAAATGCCAAATACAAGGCATCATCATAGAAAACACTGCTTAAATTTTGTGGGAACAAGACAAGAATTCATTCTGTCCTCTGTTTAAACCACTTTCCCAGAAGATTAATACATCAAGAGCACTTAGACATCAAGAGTATTAATACATCAAGTGTATTAATGCATTTAAAACTGATAGGCCCTGCTCAGCTCTTATTTTAACAAAAAAATGAGAAGCAGCAAGTCCAACACTCAAAGCTGGCAGAGAAATGAAGAGCAGCATTAGCCCAAGCTCATCTCTGAAGTAAACAAATGCTCCAGCCCTAAGCAGGAACTCCCTGGAAGTGAAATGATCTTGATAAGCAAGGGACTGAATGATATTAAATCACTCACAGGTGACAGATGCAGAGTCTCAGCAGATTTTGGATCCAAAATCATCACAAAAAGTTGAAAAAAGGCTTGGCAGCCTTTCTCAAGCCCACACCAGTGACTCCAGTAATTCTCAACAAGTGGGGAATGTCCATTGTCAGGAAATAAGTGGAATGCAGCAATCATTTCTGCAAAGCACAAGTGGATGCCTGTGGGGTATGGATTCATATGGAGCTGTCTTTAAGACATTACCCTCATGATTTTTCCTCTGCTTTGGGAAGAGGTCATGGTTAGATGGGATTTTGGGAACAGGTTCCTGACTGTGAGGGTGCTGAGCCCCGGCACAGGGTGCCCAGAGAAGCTGTGCCTGCCCCTGGATACGTGGATTTGCCCAAGGCCAGGCTGGACAGGGCTTGGGGCAACCTGGGATAGTGGAAGGTGTCCCTGCCCATGGCAGGGGATGGGACTGGGTGATTTTTGATGCCTCTTCCAACCCAAACCATTCCATGATTCCATGATCATATGCCCTGGATGACTCTTTAAGTATCCACAACTGAGCAACATCAGGAATTTGTGCCCAACTGCTCATGGAAAGCCATTTACACCAAGACAACAATTTACACCAGAAAACTGCAGCAGTGCTTCACATAGGCAGGTAGGAATGTGCAGGATGAGGTTTCACCCCATCCTGCACATTCAGTGACAGTGAAAAAATTTTGCTTTACTGTATGGAGATCCTGAAAACCTTTAAACATGTTGATAAACAAAATTTCAAATGGATAAGTCAGAAATCATGTTATTTTGATTTCAGAGCTAGAGATGCTAAAGCACAAAGGCCTTAAATATTAGCCAATTCAATTTACAGTGGCAAGCTGGAAATAGATTAAAAACGTCCCAACATCAAGGTAAGATTTTATGTCCCAGGATAATTTTAATTTTCAACACCTTTATGTACAGAATGATACAAGGGCTTATTTTGATAAAAATTCTATTAAAATAAACTGTTGTGGATAAATACTGGGTGTTCTTATTGACTTCTCAGGTAATACTTTTTAAACATTTTTGTTTCACTTTGCACTGCTCAAATTGTTTTTCCTTATTCAGTACATAAAATGTTTGTGAATTATTCAGTGGATTTTTTTTTTTATTCTTCATTAGCCATGCTAGGGACTGGGTTTTCTACATTTCAGTTAATGCTTTCAAAGTGAAATGCCTGAAACTGGGCAGTGAAATCCATATTGAAGCAGATAATACAGCATTACAATTTGAAAATGTTTGCTTCAGGTGCCGTATAAACCTCCTTGCCAGTTTCCAATTTATAGATGCCTTTCTAAATCAGATTCTCTTTGGTTAGCAGGGACTAAGAGTAGAAGCTCTGCTGGAAAAAAATCTCTCAGCTTTCCAATATCATATTTTCCCCTTAGAATGCTATGGAAATTCCAAATGCTTTGTAGGGATTGGGGTGAAATCAATGATTTTCATGAGACATCACTAATTTTTAAAGATGTTTATGAATATTAATAAATCATTGAACTGAATCACAAAATGTATTCATGTTCATTTAAAGAGTTTCTTATTCTTATATCCCTCTTTTTGGTTGAATACCAGCAACATAAATTACATTTCTGTAATGTGATATAAGCTCCCTCTGTAGCTGTCACATATTCAAAGGTGCTCCATGGAAAAAGCTTTAGGATTAAACAACCCTTCCCTGCCAGGAGGTGCCCATCCATCTCCAGTGACCCCACAAATCCTGGTGTTGACTTTGGCACTAAAATTAATTAATTAACTAACTAAATTTAAATTTAATTTGGCACTAAAATTTAAACTGCAGCAACAGCACCCCTTGATGAAATTTTGAGTGAGCTGTGGTAAGCCAGGGGCAGCTGAGTCCCACATGGATTTAAAGAATCCCAGAACTGGTCAGGCTGGAAAAGCTTTTTCCTGGATCCTACAAATCTTCCCACAGCCTATGGAATCCACCCCAGGGCACCAGCCTTGCTTTTCAAGTTGCCAAATTCCTCCAGTGGCTTGGGGGATTGGAAATATCAGCACTCCAGGGTGAGCACAGTGATTAGAATCTCCTTTTCCCCCTCTGGAAATGAAACTTCCTCCCAAAGGAAGTGCAGAAATTGTGCAGTGGACTCTGTTTTCTAAAAAGTAAATGAAAAAAAGTGTAAGGACAAGAATTCAGTGAGTTTGGCATTGAAATCAGACTGACTACTGCTTTCACATCAAGGTGAATTGTACTGAATGCCTGTCATGTTTGAATACAATTCTAACGAAAATTCTTTTTTAAAAAAAATCCCTGTTTTGACATTTAAAGTGGCTGCTTAATGCTGCAGTGGTGGTAATTAAGCTAATTACTGTTGGATGTCAATGGCTTGCACTGCAAAATCAAAATCTCCATTCCAGAGAATTCACAACATCCATTGATGTGTCCCTGAGTTTCCAGAGGGGAAGGAGATGCTGACAGGGAGAGTAGTGTTGGTGTTTGTCCTGACACTGAAGAACTTCCCTTGGGAATCCCAGTCTGAACTCTAAGGTTGGTGCAGATTTTTTGGGGTTCTGAATATCTTACTTAATCTGCCTCATGCTCAGGTTGAAGTGGACAGGCTGCAAGCAGAGAAGTAATTTCATTTGCCCAGAACTATCCTGAATAAATTAGGAATTCAGGCTGGGCCCTGCTGATTGCAAGAAGGTCCCAATAACAAACCTCATGCCCATGCTCAGCAATCAGAGATTTCACTCTTGTGGATTACACTGCATTGCAGGTCACAGCACAAATTTAATTAAATCCTGATAAAATCGATTTGCAGCTCTTCTACTGCTTAAGTTGAGATGAGAAAACTATGGAGACAGGCACCCAGCTGGAAAAAGTTCTCAAGTATAAAATTACAACTGCATTTTTAAATGTTCTTCTGATTTGGGATGTAGGAAATGTTGATGGGCTGATCCCAGACTGTGCAGGACAGGTGAGTTCTGCTGTCAGAAGTGGAATTGTGTTCCCTTCTGTCGGCTGAGGTCCACCCTTTCCTCACACACCTCAAGCAGTATTTGGTTTTTAGGAAAACAGCACTGGCTACAGACTAACCCCAGCACCCAATCTCCCCCTTGTCTGCTATATTAAAATTCAACACAATTTGAGGTGACTCCACATTGTTTCTGTCTGCAGTGGCAATGTGACATCCTTTGGGACACCCAAGAATTTCTCACTGGCAGAAGGCACCCACCATTTGCAGTACAGGAAAAGTCCTGTGCCCACAACTGGGATTTGAAAGGACAATATTTAATTTCAAGGGGAGCTGGACAACTTTTCAAAGTAAGGCTCTCAGCACAGCTGGGATGTAGGAGATGTTAACAAACAAGTTCTCCCTGGTTTCTGGAGCAGGGAAAGGCACTCAGGCTACCCAGCTGTAACAGCAGCTTCCTGGGACATTTGAATTCCTGGTCTTGCTCCAGTCTGGTTTCCAGAGGGACCAACTGGATATTCTGGAGCAAGAACCATGGGTATTGCCAGCCCCAGTGGCAAAGAGCACCCAAACTGTCATTTAGTGCTGGCTGAGCATCCCAGGGAGATCCTTCCTAACCCACCTGCAGCTGGAAGTGGGCATCCCTCATTTTAAGGGGGTGCTCCACCTCCTACAAGTGATGCACCCCAGCTGTAACACCTTGCCTGTGCTTATTTTCCATTTTATTTGTTACCTGGTGGTTTGCTCTGCTCTGCCTGGTCCCCACTCAGGCAGAGCATCATCCTTTCCTCCCTGAAGGAGACTGTTTGGTGTGTGCTTCGTGCATTGTAAGAGCCTGAATGAGGGATGCAGGACTCCAGACAACTCTCCAAAATGCAGTTTATTACATCCAAGGTGTCCCAGCAGTCCAGGGTGGTGGGTGACAGAGCTGTGTCAGCTCCAGCTGCAGGCAGGCCTGCAGACCCTTAGTTTAGGTTACAGTGCATTCTAGACTTTTCTTTGCTGAGCATCTCCATACACTAGAACCAGACTATCCCTTAACTTTTACCTATAGTCTATCATAATTACTCAAATTGCCACATTCAAGTGTCTATTCTCCAGTCACTAAAGTCAGTACATTACAGTTTAAACTGGAAGTTGTTTTTCAGTTTTCTTGCAGTAGAAAATTCTGAGCCCTTTTTTCTACTTGCCACATTTGCTGCCTTGTTTGCCTGTGCTCTCTTCCTGCTTGGTAAAAACATCTTCTTGTTTGGGGTGGGTTTATCCTTTGCTCTAAGCCATAAAATCCCTTCTAACTAACACACCCTTTGCCTCCTTGGTTATCCAGTCAGACTGGCTCAGCAATTCTTTTCTTCTATATCAAAACTTGCTTCCATCTCTGTTCCTTCTTCAGATTCTACATTCAAAAATCTTTCTGCCAAGCAGACATATCTGTGAGACTTCTTTCTCAAACTTTCATCCTTCCCAACAGTGCATCCCCGACTCCGGTCTCTCCTCCCACCTGGAATGCTGATGAAGAGCTCAGCGGTGCCCCTGAGCCCTAATGCAGGTACAAATCAAAGGATGCTCATCGGAGCCGCAGCTCCCCTGCCTCAGAGGTTTCCATGACAGCCAAAAGGTTTCCGGACATGCTTCTACCACCCTCTTGTGTCGGCTGGCTATAAGAACAGGATTTATTCTCTTTTACACTTGTTCTGCATTTTGGGGGTGTCCCAGCTGGTGTCTAAGGCCAATCTTCCTCCTGGGCATCATTCACGGAGCACGAAGGACTGGAAAAGAGAATGAACCCTCTGGAAGTGTGGGGGGTTTTCAGTAATTTTGTTGCAGACAGAGGTTTGATCAGTAAGTGGAGCAAAACAACTTTTTTTTTCTTTTACTTTTTCATTCTGGTAGCCTGCATTAACATTGTGATAAAAATTGATTTAACTCACAAAAAATACACATAACTTAGGAAGAAACATCCATTAGAATATGCAAGCTATAGAAGCATTTATTTAACATCACTCTGTAAATTATGCACAAGGTATTAATTCACGACCCCTCTTCCTGACAGGCTTTCCAGGGTTTGATGGATGGTGTTTCATGGGATCTAAGGAGCTTTTCCAGCTCTCCTCACTTCTCCTGTGATGGGCAGGTTGCCCAAGTCATTCTCTTCCTTTGGTTTGCACTTTTCCTGGGCCAGGAAGTGATCTTTCAAATAATTATCTATTCTGATACTGCCAGCATAATTTCTTCTTATTGATTTTTTTTCTTTTTTAACTCCAGTTCTTGCAGGTTGAGACTTTCTAGGGCCACCCAACAGATTGACAGCTTTGAAAGATCAAAGCTGAATATACCCTTTACTTCTCTGTCATCTTAAATGAAATTTTAAGCTCACCTTTACAAGGTTTTACAAATGATGGCAGATTTTTTTTCCCCTGCCTTGCCTGCATTGCAATCCCCAGCTCTGTAAAATGACCAGGAGGAGATCAGTCTGGGTTTGCTTTGCTGTGGATGGCAGATGGTGAAATTACAGGGGGAAGGGAGGACAAGGAAAGATCTCACACATATTTTTAAGGCAGATTGCTGAAATCCACAGTTTCCCTACACTGTTATAATAGTGATGTTATGATGGCAAAGCCTCTGAGCTCCTGTTACAAATCAGACCCCATTAGAACTAATTCCATTTTGAAAATTTCCAATGGGGAAAGTGGGAAATGGGAAAAACCCTGATAAAAATGCCCTTGGCTCCAATCTGTGCTGCTGTGGTGTCACAAAAATATTTTCCCACCTCCTCAGCCCCCTGCTCTTGCTCAAAGTGCTGTGGGGGTGTCAGGACTGGGGTGTGAAACCCAGGGAATCTGGGGGTTCAGCTGGAAAGAGCCTTGCACGTTTTGTTGACAGAGAACTTAGAAGGCTGCTGGTTGCATCTAGATAAAAAAGCAAATCTCAGGACTGAAATGTTGGTATGGGTGTTTTTATTGAGGCCTGTCAGTGAAAAAAGGGTATTTTCAGCTGGCTGGGAGCTTGGTGCAGAACTCTGAATTGCACACACAGACATCTACACACATACAAGCAAAAAGTTAGGTGGTAAAAATTCAGATGAAATTAATATCCCGTGGCATGGCTGTTGCTGTGGTAACCAAGCATGACAATGTGTCAGACAAGTTAATTTTAGAGAAAGTAAACTGTTTTTTAAAACTGTTGGAGAAACAGATGGATTTTGTCTCAGAATGGACTCTTAAATGTTTACTCTTTGGAAATACTTTGAGGCAGACCAAATAAATACACATTCATGTCCCAACAGCTTGCTGAATTGAAAAGGCTTTCCAGCTGTTTCGGGACCATCTTTATTAAATATGTGTCACTTGCTAAAGTATTTTTGTGCACCTCCCTGAACTGATGTGTGGGCCAGTTGAGAAGAAGATTTGATTTATTTTTGCTGTATTTCTGCTGGGTTGCTTGGCCTCCATTCTAAGCACCCTTTGTGAGGGCTTCAAACCTCCCCACTTCTCCCCATTTTTATTTTTCTCTGTGAAATGCTGATTTAAACATATTGTGAGCTTCTTTCTTGGTGTCTGCTCCTCTGCTGTTAATTTAATATCATCCAGCCTGCTTCCACCAGAATACCCTGAATTTTCAAAGAAAATGTGCTACACAGAATGCAAGATAACTCTTGTGGGGATCTTGGTATGATGGATAAAACTGAATTAATCACTGGACTAGAAAATGATGGTTGCTAAGGCACCAGTGGTCACAACCTGATTATATGCAGGATAAATAGAGGACAGGCCTAAGCAGCAATATTTTCACTCAGTCATTCAACAGGATGATTTCCCAATGCTGAAGAAAATGATGAGCCAACAGAGGCAGGAATAAAAAAACAGAGATGGAAAAATCAGATTGTCTTTTAGCATATAGATTCAAAGTCCAAAAAACCGACCAAGTCAAGATCAAATAGGAATAAACTGAACACTCAGCTCAGTGAGAGAAAGGAAAGCAGAAATAGGGAAAAAAAAAAACCAAGCCAAAATAAAAATGAGGAAAACTTAGAACTTTAAGAAATGAAAATAAAGGGCAACTTCTATGACCAAGAAATTCTGAGATTAACTGACAAGAGAAGCTGATGACATGAGGGTAAAAGCCATTGCAAGCAGTGCCACAGAAAATTTAAAACATATTTAGAGCAAAATAATTCATATTAGTAGTAGAAACCTTCACAGGAGACAGAGGTAATGACTATGAACAGTATCACAGACCATCAAGAGTGCTCCCCAAACACTTCCACCCTGGAAAATGTAGCCACATTTCTCTTCCCAGAGAAAAGCAAGGCACAATTCTTCCCAAGAATATTTCTGGGATTCACATTCTCTGAACCTCAGAGAAAGAAAAAAACAATTTTTATCTCATTTACTGCTCCTGTGTTGTTCAAAAGAGGAATGCATTGTTGAAGATTGTTTACCTGAAGGGAATTGATAGTTAGATTCTGGTGTGAGTGTTTTGATTCACTGACCAACTGAATCCAGGGGTGTCAGGACTGTGGGCTGACAGTCACAAGATTCTGGGCAGTGGAGTGCTTGGTAGATTCAGTTTAGGTGTAATGTAGTATAATATAGAATGATATTGTATAATAAAGTAATTAATTAGCTCTCTGATAAGATGGAGCCCTCCTCATCATTTCTCCCAGACATCGGGAAAAAATATCACCCATAGGAAAATTCCAAGAGCTATTCCGTATTTTTCATGGCAACAGCTCTGTTTAGAAGTGCTTTATTAAATCAAGGAATAAAGAACCAAACCTACCAAAGTCCCCCCTTTTCATGATCAGCCAGCTCAGACAGCTTTCAGGAGACTCTGATGGATCTGGCTGAGGAGCAGCTGATAAGTTGCTGTGAATGTTAATAAATCATTTCACTGCACTGAAACTCCAGGAGATGGAGGGACAATTTGGGAGATAATATTGAGTGAGGCTGGACACCCTGCATCTGTCACTCCCACACAAAATAATGGAAAACCCTCCATGAGATTCCCTTGGTAAAGGCTGTACATATAATTAATGCCAATCAAAACTGTGTCTGGAAAATGGGCATGGGCACAGAACCTCAGTTTTGTTCTTTATGTTACTGTTTTGCCTGGAAAAACTATATGCAGCAGTCTTTCCTAAAATGCTCACCTTTATATTGCACAACTTCCCAGCTAAAAACAAAACACTACAAAATATCAATACACCCTGTTGTGGTGTCCCAGCCCCAAGGGGAAGGGAGCAGCCAAGATTTCCACATGCCCACGGTTGAAAGGGAACAACAATAGTCAGAGGGTCTGCAAAAATTAAAAGTTTTATCAGTAAATCACAACTTGGCATGGAAATTTTTATAAGGTAGTGCCTTATCTTCCAGTATAAACACACAGGGTGGATTTTGGATGAGAGGGAGAGGGAGAGGGAAGGGAGAGGGAAGGAAAGGGAAAGGGAAAGGGAAAGGGAAAGGGAAAGGGAAAGGGAAAGGGAAAGGGAAAGGGAAAGGGAAAGGGAAAGGGAAAGGGAAAGGGAAAGGGAAAGGGAAAGGGAAAGGGAAAGGGAAAGGGAAAGGGAAAGGGAAAGGGAAAGGGAAGGGAAGGGAAGGGAAGGGAAGGGAAGGGAAGGATTACAAAGTAATCCTCAGTAGTAAAACTCGGGTAACCATGGTGTGTTTAGGTTGAAAAGCTCCTCAAAGTTCACCAAATTCCACCCCCAAAGGATGTTCCAACAGTTGCTATAGTTCCAATCCCCAGTGGCTGGAATTAGATGGATTCATGGTAGTTATATGCTATATATATTGCTGCTGTTAGACATATATATGCTATAGCACACTTCTATGCTTTAACTGCAGTCTGACCCCTCCAGTCCCTCTGCACCCCTCCCAGTCTGAAGCTCCTCAAATACAAATATTCTTTAACACCTATCCAGGAACTCCAGAAATTCTGCTTGAATTGTTACAGCAATGATTCTACAAAAAAAAAAAAGAATCTAGAGCCCTGCATAGGTAGTGTCAAACAAACTGCTGCCCAGAGCAGTGGTACAAGACACAGGAATGAGATGATTTTGGGTTGTCACCTCCCTTTTTGGACTACACAACCTGGATACCTGGTGGCCCAAAGAGAGTTTCCTAACAGTTATGACCAGTTTGATTTTAAACTGTGCTCTCAGGGTGTTTAACAGTGCCCCAGCCCTGCTGGCAGCTTCCATGGGATGCTGGAGTGACACTGAGCATCTCACAAGCAACACTCAATGACTTTCAGGATCGAGCCTGTGTTTCTCACCAGGGGAAAAGCTGTACCTACTATTGGAACCTACATTCTCTCTTGCTTAATTTCTTCCAATTATTCTTAATTGTGCCCTCAGGAGTAGAGTTCTGTGAATAATTGATCTGTTTTGTTTTGTTGCTGAACTGAGGGGAGGGGAATTATTCAAGGTTGATTGGAAAGGAAACACATTTGGTTTTTCTCACCACATAAAAAGCCCCTCTCCACGACTTTTCAGGTCAAACAAAACAGCTCAAAACCACAAAAGTGTTTTGTAAACAGTAAAATGTAAAACGACATGAAATCTCAAAGCATCAATGGAAATGGGATAAAGTCAAAACATGGCATTTAAAAACAGTGAACTGGGAGGCTTCAAATGCAGCACTTTGGAGCAAGGGGTCTGATACAGATCAGAGGCAATCAAAGTGGATGAGAATCTTCATTTTCACACTCCACACACATTTTCCAGCAAACTCTTTTCCCCATTTTCCTTCCCAGATCCCCCAGTTTTGCTATGGTCTGACCCAAAGAACCCTGCCTTTGGTACTGGTTTGGTATTCAGCTTACAGACAGGTAGATTTATGCCCCTTTCCTGAGCTCTCCTTTACCTTTAGCCAAGCCCTACCTCATTAATTCTGCTCTTCTCTCAGCTGTCAGTCCTTTCTTCCTACTAATCATTTTTCTCTTTGTCTTTATCTCCAATTTATCCTTTTCCTCCAATTTATCAATATGTGCCTGGGCAGGAGGTGCTAACAATTGATTTCTGTGCTAACCTGCAAGGCTACTTTTCATAGATAGCTGGCTTTTGGCATTTTTCTTGCAACTACCATTTTTTGCTCACTATTTTTTTTTTTTTTTTTGGCTTTACCAACTCCCTTGAAACACATTTCAGGCTGGCAAAGGTCTGCTTAGCCTTCATTTTTTTTCCTAGAAAAATTGTAGGTACCTCATTTTTAGGCTTGGGTTGGAAAACCCTGCACCCTGAGTGCTCCAGCACATTTTTACAGTTTATGGATATTTTACATTACTGTGTTCACAAAAATACCTGTTTCTTGCCCAATTCAAACATTCCTCAAATTCACCTGAGGCAAAACCTTAATGCTCATGCTTGGTACTTCCAAGGATTACTTAGGAACACCTGCATGCATGGATGCCTGAGGCTGTAATAAAGCCAAACTTGTCTGGATGAAATATTGCAGGGAAAAACATTGGACGCTCACCAAATTAGAAAAAGGGAAGAAGAAGAAAAAAAACTACCAGTGTTTTCCAGCACATTCAAATGTCAGCTGGGCTTGAATCCCCTCCATGCCCATCTCCAAGCAGGGTGGTTTGACAAACAGTGAGGCTGGGGAGGAGCAGGCATGAGGAGAGGTATGAGAAACCTGTGCATAGCTTCATAATTCACCTGAGCCAAGCGTGTTTGCTGTCCCTCAAGGTGATCTGTCACCATCACATTTTCTGAAAAATCCCTTCACCAGGATTTCCTCTCCTGGGAAGCTGAAAAGCCTCAGAGAAAAATGAAAACAATAATTATCTGATTGCTTCTCCTGTGTTTTGCTGCTTTGGAATGTGGTTTGGACATTGTTTACCAACAGGTGATTGTTTCATTGGTTTCATGTGAATTATTTTGACTTAATGACCAATCACCATCCAGCTGTGTTGAGGCTCTGGAGAGAGTCAGGAGTTTTTCATTAGTATCTTGTTTAGCCTTCTGTAAGTATCTTTTATTTGGAATAGTTTTAGAATAGTATAATATAATATAATATAATATAATATAATATAATATAATATAATATAATATAAATCTTAAAATAATAAATTAGCCTTCCAAGAACATGGAGTCAGATTCATCATTCCCCCTCCATCTGGGGAACTCTGAAATACCACAGTGATCCAACACCCAGTCCTGCTGCCAGGGTTCAGTCCTTTCAGAAGCACACAGAGGTGATGATGAAAGTGCTCCACATGGCAGAATTTTTCTGACTTTTTCATTCAGAAATGTGTTTATCCCTGCTGATGTGTTTGTTCAGCACCTATGCTTCATTGGTTTCTGTTGTATGAACATACCTTGGCTGTGTCCTCTAAACCTCATTACTGCCTGCTGAATATCCATTTCAATTGGAATTTTATTCATAAATGCAAATTTGCAAACGTTGTTAATTGTGTGTCACACATCAGAGTGATTACAACTCCATCTCTTCTGTTTTGACATGATATATATTTCATATTTTGCAAACCCACCAGCCTAGAAAATTCATAATAACTTCTCATTCATACAGAAGCAAATGTTTCTCATTGATTCTAGAGCTGGTCAACACATCCCTAGAAAGAAGACACCCTGCATGTAACAGGAATGATCTATGGTCCTGTATAAAAGCAGCAAAATATTTAATTTTTAACAGGAATCAGAAAATATTTTCTTGTTTAGGAAAGAAAATGCAGTAGTACATTCATTTGTTTTGCATTGACTGCTAAGAATCAATGCTCCAAATGTTTGCAACTGTTATGTGATATAAGATAAAGAGTAAATTATTAAGATCCAATTAAAAGTAAGAATAAAATGTCAAGATTTGTTCAATGTCATGTTTCTGGTCTTCATTTTGACACCTTTCTCTGTCATTTCACCTCTCCCATTCCCTCCATGTTATGGTTTTCTCCCTTGTTCTATAATAATTTACTATTTCTAATTCTCACCTCCTTTCCTCAGGATTGTCCTTGTTCCAGCTAAACAGTGGGCACAAAGAAAGGCAAGGAATGCAAATTTCCACTTGTTTCAGATGAGAGTGACGTTCCCTCTGCTGGCTATGAGAGTGCAAATCTGGCAGTCCAAAATGCTGCCAAACCCCTTTTTCCAGTGTTGCAGACCCCTTACAATGGATCTGGAGTGCCAGGATTATTTCTTCACCTGGGAATTGGAGCTTGAAGCTGGCACCAGGGTGTGCAATCAAAGCCCTGGTGATTTTTTTAATTCCCAACAGCTGGACAGGTTGTTCAGCACAGAAT